>NW_027361733.1:19642500-21112500 GCF_039654945.1 Dendrobates tinctorius | reverse complement strand
CGGACTACTACCCCTAATATCCCACATCATCCAGTCAGCCAGAGCCACCGGACTACTACCCCTAATATCCCACATCATCCCGCCAGCCAGAGCCACCGGACTACTACCCCTAATATCCCACATCATTCCGTCATCCAGGGCCACCAGACTACTACCCCTAATATCCCACATCATTCCGTCATCCAGGGCCACCAGACTACTACCCCTAATATCCCACATCATCCCATCAGCCAGAGCCACCAGACTACTACCCCTAATATCCCACATCATCCCATCAGCCAGAGCCTCTGGACTACTACCCCTAATATCCCACATCGTCCCGTCAGCCAGAGCCACCGGACTACTACCCCTAATATCCCACATCATCCAGTCAGCCAGAGCCACCGGACTACTACCCCTAATATCCCACATCATCCCGTCAGCCAGAGCTACCTGACTACTACCCCTAATATCCCACATCATTCCGTCATCCAGGGCCACCAGACTACTACCCCTAATATCCCACATCATCCCATCAGCCAGAGCCACCAGACTACTACCCCTAATATCCCACATCATCCCATCAGCCAGAGCCTCTGGACTACTACCCCTAATATCCCACATCGTCCCGTCAGCCAGAGCCACCGGACTACTACCCCTAATATCCCACATCATCCAGTCAGCCAGAGCCACCGGACTACTACCCCTAATATCCCACATCATCCCGTCAGCCAGAGCCACCGGACTACTACCCCTAATATCCCACATCATCCCATCAGCCAGAGCCACCAGACTACTACCCCTAATATCCCACATCATCCCATCAGCCAGAGCCTCTGGACTACTACCCCTAATATCCCACATCGTCCCGTCAGCCAGAGCCACCGGACTACTACCCCTAATATCCCACATCATCCAGTCAGCCAGAGCCACCGGACTACTACCCCTAATATCCCACATCGTCCCGCCAGCCAGAGCCACCGGACTACTACCCCTAATATCCCACATCATCCAGTCAGCCAGAGCCACCGGACTACTACCCGTAATATCCCACATCATCCCGTCAGCCAGAGCCACCGGACTACTACCCCTAATATCCCACATCATGCCGTCAGAGCCAGTAAAAGTAGAATAGTGAAATTGCACAGAAACATGGATCACTAAGATCCCAGGTTTTCTACTGAACAGGCTGATATTCTCACTTTTCTGCCACCGTAACTATCACAGTCATGCTTTTCACCAATGGACAGGCACAAACCTTATACATTAGTACAGAAGAGAAATCTTCACACACATGTTCATGCACCGTCAACTTGTAATTTGTCCGGCTGAGTTGCTCATGGATGTACAGCATCTGTATGCAGTATAGTATCATATTTAATGGGTTGTTATGGGAAAAGCATTACGTGTTATATGGGTATTTTCAGGTGAATTATGGGGAAAGTAGCACTAAAAAAACTCACAGCATCAGAGCACAGTAACACATCAATAATGCATAAAAGTGTCTGTGAGAAAATATTAAATCCACATGACATTTAATATGTGCTCTTTCCTACATTCATGTGTGTCACTTAATGATACCACACGGGAGGGGGGATTCATTTCTGTCATGTACTCACTGCTCCTTTCTGGGGGACAGACGATGGCTGGAGCTTATGTTCCTGGGGATGCTAGATTTCTCCCACCATGTCATTGTCTGCTGAGGTGTTGTCAAGTGGGAAAACTTGCGCATAGCATCCAATCACAGCTCAGCTACTTTTAACCAGCTTTGGTGAAATGAGAGATGCTTAGTGATTGGTTTCTAGGAAAAACTGTTGGGTCATAGCAACCAATCACAGCTTAGCTTCTTTTGAACAGCTCTGGTGAAATGAAAGATGCTTCGTGATTGGTTGGTTATACACACATACATACATTGATTTTTATATATAGAATTAGTGAATATAAAAATAAGAAATTTTGAAACATATCTTATAGAGAAATCTACTTCTTTGTCCTCCTGCAATAATCTTTCACTCTTAATTCAGGAGTAAAACGATAGAGAGAGAAAAAACGGATTCCATCTTTTGTCGGACAACGACGGATCCTGCTCCCATAGGCTTCCATTACAGCCAACAACGGATGGCGCTGGATCCGTCACTGTCCGACTTTTCGGCATAGACAAAAAACGTTCCTATGTCCATTGTCTCCGTCCGATGGACAGAGAATTTCCGACGGATCCATCGAATGACGGATGAAACGTGCGGCCATCCGTTGCTAATGCAAGTCAATGAGAAAAAAGCAGATCCAGCGTCCTCAGTCGCCAGATCCGTTTTTTTCAAAAAACTACGGATTGTGACTGATGGCAAAAAACTGATGTGTGAAAGAGGCCTAAGAGTTTTGGGGGTTTTTTTTAACCTTATGATGGCCGTTTGCTAAATCCGATCGGAAGTGTTTTATAAATATGTGCATTTTGGCAAACATGGATTTTTGTAAAATTTGAGTAGAATTCTGGTGCACTCGAATTTAGTCGCTTATCTGTAACATAGAACTTTCTAGGAGAGTTTGCAGTCACTAAAGACAGATTGTATCCTTGATTTGAGAATTTTGAGAATGAAAGATCAGTCCCAGTCACTGGCAGAGATTGTGATCTGTGATGCTCCATCATGTCATGTGTATGAGCAGGGCCAGTTTTAGGCAAAGTGGGGCCCTAGGCAAAGTTTAAAATGGGGCCCCAAAATGCTAACATATTGCACATCACACAAAAGCATTTCGATTGTAGTTACATGCGCTGAGTTCAGGACGCTAAATGAGTGTGATCGTCAAGTTGTTCAACACTTGCTTCCCGGCCTCTTTCCACCATCTGAGAAAGACTGATGGGGACAGAACGATCACCAATGGATCAATCTGTCCCCATACAGTATCATGTTATCAGCAGCACATCTACAGTTTACACCCCATAGTGCTCCATATCTCCATATAATATAATGTGCCCCATAGTCCTCCATATATTATAATACACTCCTCATAGCCCTCCATATTAAAATGCACGCAGTCCTCCATATAATATATTACACTCCTCATAGCCCTCCATATATCAAAATACACTCAGTCCTCCATATAATATAATACACTCCTCCAAATATTAAAATACACTGCTCAGTCCTCCATATAGTATAATACACTCCTCATAGTGCTCCATATAGTATAATACACCGCCAGTCATCCATGTAGTACAATTCACTTCCCATACTATAATGCACCCCATAGTTCTTCATATAGTATAATGTATTCGCCATTGTCCTCGATACAGTATAATGCAGCCCACATATAGTATAATGCAGCCACCCCATAGAGCATAACGCAGCCACCCCACAGAGTGTAATGCAGCCCCGCCATACAATATAAAGTATCCCCCATAGAATATAATGCAGCCCCCCTCTTATAGTATAATGCAGCCACCCCTTAGAGCATAATGTAGCCACCCCACAGAATACAATGTAACCCCCCATAGAATATAATGCAGCCCCCCTCTTTTAATTATAATGCAGCCCCTCCATAGAATATATGGCAGCCCCTTATATAGTATAATGCAGCCCCAATAGAATATAATGTAGCCACCTTAAAGTATAATAAAACCCCCATACAATATAATCTAGCCCCCCAAAAATATAATGCAGCCCCCATAGAATACAATGTAGCCTCCTCATATAGTATAATGTAGCCCCTTCATAGAATATGATGCGATCACCCCCCCATAGATTATAATAAAGATAATACAGCCCCCCATAGAATATAATGTAGCCCCGAATAGAATATAATACAGCCCACCTCACCACAGAATATAATGTAGCCCCCCATATTATATAACACAGCCTCCCCCATTGAATATAATTATTAATGTGCCCCCCATGTTATATAACACAGCCACATAGTATATAGCACAGCCACAAAGTATATAACACAGCCCAACATGGTATATAGCACAGCCCCACATGGTATACAGCACAGCACCATGGTATGCAGCACAGCCCCCCATTGGTATACAGCACAGCCCCACATTGGTAAACAGCACAGCCCCACATTGGTATACAGAAAAACACCATGGTATACAGCACAACCCCACATTGTATAAAGCACAGGCCCATGGTATACAGCACAGCCCCACATGGTATATAGTACAGCATCACATGGTATATAGCACAGCCCCACATGATATACAGAACAGCACCACATGGTATACAACACCATGGTATACAACACAGCCCCACATGATATACAGCAGAGTCGCACATGGTATGTAGCACAGCACCATGGTATATAGCACAGTCCCACATGGTATACAGCACAGCCCCACATGGTATACAGCACAGCACCACATTGGTATACAGCACAGCCCCCCATTGGTATACAGCACAGCCCCCCATTGGTATACAGCACAGCACCATGGTATACAGCACAGCCCCACATGCAGTGGCATAACTACAAAGTTATGGGCCCCAGTGCGAACTTTCAAATGGGTCCCCCATGCCAAAATACACGCACATCTCTGCTCCACACACCTCGCACACACGTGTCTCCGCTCCGTACACCTCATACACGCACATCTCTGCTCACCTCGTACACACGCGGCTCCGCTCCATACACATGCAGCTCCTCTCCATACACACGCGGCTCCTCTCCATACACACACGGCTCCTCTCCATACATGTAGGCGGCTCCGCTCCGTACGCCTCGCACACATAGGCGGCTCCGGTCCGTACGCCTCATACACATAGGCCGCTCCACTCCGTACGCCTCATACACATAGGCAGCTCCGCTCCATACGCCTCGTACACATAGGCGGCTCCGCTCCATACGCTTCATACACATAGGCGGCTCCGCTCCGTACGCCTCGTACTCATAGGCGGCTCCGCTCCGTACGCCTCGTACACATAGGCGGCTCTGCTCCGTACGCGTCGTATACATAGGCGGCTCCGCTCCGTACGTCTCATACACACGCGGCTCTACTCCGTACACCTCCTACACACGCGGCTCCGCTCACTTTGTACACACCATGGCTCCGCTCACCTCGTACACACACGGCTCTGCTACATCCACACTGTAAACCCCTCCTGTCCCCACACAGAAAGAGAGGATAAAGAAGCGACTTTCTCTGATATATTACAAAGTATATTATTTTCTAAACGTACTGTTGATTAGTAAAGAAAAAATAAAAAGAACATGACGGATAGTCTTTAAGCTCTGTTCACACCTTTGTTTTGAGTTCCGTTCCTTTGTTCTGTTCTAGGGACAGAAAGACGAATTCATAAGGAAAACAAATCTATTAGGCCAGGGCACACGGCATGTGATCACTGATCCATGCGGAATCACCATGTCCAATACATCATACCGGTGAAATTTATCTTAAGGAGGCTCATGTCTCCGCAAGATAAATAGACATGCTGTGGTATGGGGAGACGCACCACATGTCCATCTCCGCCGGTGATACGCAGGTGTCGGTGCACGCTTAGTGGGCATGGTATTTCCCTCCACTATTGCTGTAACATCTGGACGCTGCGGGTTGGTCTCTGCGACTGTACACAGCATCCAACTCGTAGCGTTTACTGACTGTGGGAACATTCCCTTACAAGTGGACGTAAACCAAAGCTGGAGACCTCATTGATTATAACGTTGTCCGCCTGGTTTCTGTGCGCTGCACTGAATATAACGTAGTCCGCCTGGTTTCTGTGCGCTGCACTGATTGTAACGTAGTCCGCCTGGTTTCTGCATGCTGCACTGATTATAACGTAGTCCACCTGGTTTCTGCATGCTGCACTGATTATAACGTAGTCTGCCTGGTTTCTGCGCGCTGTACTCATAATAACGTAGTCCGCCTGGTTTCTGCATGCTGCACTGATTATAACGTAGTCCGCCTGGTTTCTGCGCGCTGCACTGATTGTAACGTAGTCCGCCTGGTTTCTGCATTCTGCACTGATTATAACGTAGTCCGCCTGGGTTCTGCGCACTGCGCTGATTATAACGTAGTCCACCTGGTTTCTGTAAGCTGCACTGATTATAATGTAGTCCGCCTGGTTTCTGCACACTGCACTGATTATAACGTAGTCCGCCTGGTTTCTGCACACTGCACTGATTATAACGTAGTCCCCCTGGTTTCTGCACACTGCACTGATTATAACGTAGTCCCCCTGGTTTCTGCATGCTGCACTGATTATAACATAGTCCGCCTGGTTTCTGCGCGCTGCACTGATTATAACGTAGTCCGCCTGGTTTCTGCGCGCTGCACTGATTATAATGTAGTCCGCCTGGTTTCTGCGCGCTGCACTGATAATAACGTAGTCCGCCTGGTTTCTGCACACTGCACTGATTATAACGTAGTCCGCCTGGTTTCTGCACACTGCACTGATTATAACGTAGTCCCCCTGGTTTCTGCATGCTGCACTGATTATAACATAGTCCGCCTGGTTTCTGCGCGCTGCACTGATTATAACGTAGTCCGCCTGGTTTCTGCGCGCAGCACTGATTATAACGTAGTCCGCCTGGTTTCTGAGCGCTTCACTGATTATAATGTAGTCCGCCTGGATTCTGCAAGGTGCACTGATTATAACGTAGTCAGCCTGGTTTCTGCACACTGCACTGATTATAATGTAGTCCACCTGGTTTCTGCATGCTGCACTGATTATAACGTAGTCCGCCTGGTTTCTGCACACTGCACTGATTATAATGTAGTCCGCCTGGCTTCTGCGAGCTGCACTGATTCTAACGTAGTCTGCCTGGTTTCTGAGTGCTGCACTGATTATAATGTAATCCACCTGGTTTCTGAGCGCTTCACTGATTATAATGTAGTCCTCCTGGATTCTGCAAGGTGCACTGATTATAACGTAGTCCACCTGGTTTCTGCGAGCTGCACTGATTCTAACGTAGTCCGCCTGGCTTCTGCGAGCTGCACTGATTCTAACGTAGTCTGCCTGGTTTCTGAGCGCTGCACTGATTATAACATAGTCCGCCTGGTTTCTGCGCGCTGCACTGATTATAACGTAGTCAGCCTGGTTTCTGAGCACTGCACTGATTATAACGTAGTCCGCATGGTTTCTGAGCGCTTCACTGATTATAATGTAGTCCGCCTGGATTCTGCAAGGTGCACTGATTATAACGTAGTCAGCCTGGTTTCTGCACACTGCACTGATTATAACGTAGTCCGCCTGGTTTCTGCACACTGCACTGATTATAATGTAGTCTGCCTGGCTTCTGCGAGCTGCACTGATTCTAACGTAGTCTGCCTGGTTTCTGAGCGCTGCACTGATTATAATGTAGTCCGCCTGGATTCTGCAAGGTGCACTGATTATAACGTAGTCTGCCTGGTTTCTGAGCGCTTCACTGATTATAATGTAGTCCGCCTGGATTCTGCAAGGTGCACTGATTATAACGTAGTCCACCTGGTTTCTGCGAGCTGCACTGATTCTAACGTAGTCCGCCTGGCTTCTGCGAGCTGCACTGATTCTAACGTAGTCTGCCTGGTTTCTGAGCACTGCACTGATTATAACGTAGTCCGCCTGGTTTCTGCGCACTGCACTGATTATAACGTAGTCAGCCTGGTTTCTGAGCACTGCACTGATTATAATGTAGTCCGCCTGGATTCTGCAAGGTGCACTGATTATAACGTAGTCCACCTGGTTTCTGCGAGCTGCACTGATTCTAACGTAGTCCGCCTGGCTTCTGCGAGCTGCACTGATTCTAACGTAGTCTGCCTGGTTTCTGAGCACTGCACTGATTATAACGTAGTCCGCCTGGTTTCTGCGCGCTGCACTGATTATAACGTAGTCAGCCTGGTTTCTGAGCACTGCACTGATTATAACGCAGTCCGCATGGTTTCTGCGCGCTGCACTGATTTTAACGTAGTCCGCCTGGTTTTTGCACGCTGCACTGATTATAAAGTAGTCCACCTGGTTTCTGTAAGCTGCACTGATTATAACATAGTCCACCTGGTTTCTGCATGCTGCACTGATTATAACGTAGTCCGCCTGGTTTCTGCGCGCTGCACTAATTATAACGTAGTCCACCTGGTTTCTGCGCGCTGCATTGATTATAGCGTAGTCCGCCTGGTTTCTGCACGCTGCACTGATTATAACGTAGTCCGCCTGGTTTCTGCGCACTGCACTGATTATAACGTAGTCCGCCGGATTTCTGCATGCTGCACTGAATGTAACGTAGTCAGCCTGGTTTCTGCGCGCTGCACTGATAATAACGTAGTCAGCCTGGTTTCTGAGCGCTGCACTGATTATAACGTAGTCCACCTGGTTTCTGTGCACTGCACTGATTATAACGTAGTCCGCCTGGTTTCTGCACACTGCACTGATTATAACGTAGTCCACCTGGTTTCTGTAAGCTGCACTGATTATAACATAGTCCACCTGGTTTCTGCATGCTGCACTGATTATAACGTAATCCGCCTGGTTTCTGCGCGCTGCACTGATTCTAACGTAGTCTGCCTGGTTTCTGAGCACTGCACTGATTATAACGTAGTCCGCCTGGTTTCTGAGCACTGCACTGATTATAACGTAGTCCGCCTGGTTTCTGAGCACTGCACTGATTATAATGTAGTCCGCATGGTTTCTGCGCGCTGCACTGATTTTAAAGTAGTCCGCCTGGTTTCTGCGTGCTGCACTGATTATAACAAAGTCCACCTGGTTTCTGTGCGCTGCATTGATTATAGCGTAGTCCGCCTGGTTTCTGCACGCTGCACTGATTATAACGTAGTCAGACTGGCTTCTGAGCGCTGCACTGATTATGACGTAGTCCGCCTGGTTTCTGCGCACTGCACTGATTATAACGAAGTCCGCCTGATTTCTGCATGCTGCACTGATTGTAACGTAGTCAGCCTGGTTTCTGCGCGCTGCACTGATAATAACGTAGTCAGCCTGGTTTCTGAGCGCTGCACTGATTATAACGTAGTCCGCCTGGTTTCTGTGCACTGCACTGATTATAACGTAGTCCGCCTGGTTTCTGCACGCTGCACTGATTATAACGTAGTCCACCTGGTTTCTGTAAGCTGCACTGATTATAACATAGTCCACCTGGTTTCTGCATGCTGCACTGATTATAACGTAGTCCGCCTGGTTTCTGCGCGCTGCACTTATTATAACGTAGTCCACCTGGTTTCTGTAAGCTGCACTGATTATAACATAGTCCACCTGGTTTCTGCATGCTGCACTGATTATAACGTAGTCCGCCTGGTTTCTGCGCGCTGCACTGATTATAACGTAGTCCACCTGGTTTCTGCGCGCTGCATTGATTATAGCGTAGTCCGCCTGGTTTCTGCACGCTGCACTGATTATAACGTAGTCCGCCTGGTTTCTGCGCACTGCACTGATTATAACGTAGTCCGCCTGATTTCTGCATGCTGCACTGAATGTAACGTAGTCAGCCTGGTTTCTGCGCGCTGCACTGATAATAACGTAGTCAGCCTGGTTTCTGAGCGCTGCACTGATTATAACGTAGTCCACCTGGTTTCTGTGCACTGCACTGATTATAACGTAGTCCGCCTGGTTTCTGCACACTGCACTGATTATAACGTAGTCCACCTGGTTTCTGCATGCTGCACTGATTATAACGTAATCCGCCTGGTTTCTGCACGCTGCACTGATTCTAACGTAGTCTGCCTGGTTTCTGAGCACTGCACTGATTATAACGTAGTCCGCCTGGTTTCTGAGCACTGCACTGATTATAATGTAGTCCGCATGGTTTCTGCGCGCTGCACTGATTTTAAAGTAGTCCGCCTGGTTTATGCGTGCTGCACTGATTATAACATAGTCCACCTGGTTTCTGTGCGCTGCATTGATTATAGCGTAGTCCGCCTGGTTTCTGCACGCTGCACTGATTATAACGTAGTCAGACTGGCTTCTGAGCGCTGCACTGATTATGACGTAGTCCGCCTGGTTTCTGCGCACTGCACTGATTATAACGTAGTCCGCCTGATTTCCGCATGCTGCACTGATTGTAACATAGTCAGCCTGGTTTCTGCGCGCTGCACTGATAATAACGTAGTCAGCCTGGTTTCTGAGCGCTGCACTGATTATAACGTAGTCCGCCTGGTTTCTGTGCACTGCACTGATTATAACGTAGTCCGCCTGGTTTCTGCACGCTGCACTGATTATAACGTAGTCCACCTGGTTTCTGTAAGCTGCACTGATTATAACATAGTCCACCTGGTTTCTGCATGCTGCACTGATTATAACGTAGTCCGCCTGGTTTCTGCGCGCTGCACTTATTATAACGTAGTCCACCTGGTTTCTGTAAGCTGCACTGATTATAACATAGTCCACCTGGTTTCTGCATGCTGCACTGATTATAACGTAGTCCGCCTGGTTTCTGCGCGCTGCACTGATTATAACGTAGTCCACCTGGTTTCTGCGCGCTGCATTGATTATAGCGTAGCCCGCCTGGTTTCTGCACGCTGCACTGATTATAACGTAGTCCGCCTGGTTTCTGCGCACTGCACTGATTATAACGTAGTCCGCCTGATTTCTGCATGCTGCACTGAATGTAACGTAGTCAGCCTGGTTTCTGCGCGCTGCACTGATAATAACGTAGTCAGCCTGGTTTCTGAGCGCTGCACTGATTATAACGTAGTCCACCTGGTTTCTGTGCACTGCACTGATTATAACGTAGTCCGCCTGGTTTCTGCACACTGCACTGATTATAACGTAGTCCACCTGGTTTCTGTAAGCTGCACTGATTATAACATAGTCCACCTGGTTTCTGCATGCTGCACTGATTATAACGTAATCCACCTGGTTTCTGCGCGCTGCACTGATTCTAACGTAGTCTGCCTGGTTTCTGAGCACTGCACTGATTATAACGTAGTCCGCCTGGTTTCTGAGCACTGCACTGATTATAACGTAGTCCGCATGGTTTCTGCGCGCTGCACTGATTTTAACGTAGTCCGCCTGGTTTCTGCGTGCTGCACTGATTATAATATTCTTCCGACAGGTATGTCCATCCACCCAGCTCTCCTGCTCTCCTGCTGTCTGTCTATGAAGGACACACAGTGCGTCACCCAGCTTTGCACATAGACTTGCCTCTGCACCTAGCATTCACATGGTATGTCCATCCACCCAGCTCTCCTGCTCTCCTGCTGTCTGTCTATGAAGGACACACAGTGCGTCACCCAGCTTTGCACATAGACTTGCCTCTGCACCTAGCATTCACATGGTATGTCCATCCACCCAGCTCTCCTGCTCTCCTGCTGTCTGTCTATGAAGGACACACAGTGCGTCACCCAGCTTTGCACATAGACTTGCCTCTGCACCTAGCATTCACATGGTATGTCCATCCACCCAGCTCTCCTGCTCTCCTGCTGTCTGTCTATGAAGGACACACAGTGCGTCACCCAGCTTTGCACATAGACTTGCCTCTGCACCTAGCATTCACATGGTATGTCCATCCACCCAGCTCTCCTGCTCTCCTGCTGTCTGTCTATGAAGGACACACAGTGCGTCACCCAGCTTTGCACATAGACTTGCCTCTGCACCTAGCATTCACATGGTATGTCCATCCACCCAGCTCTCCTGCTCTCCTGCTGTCTGTCTATGAAGGACACACAGTGCGTCACCCAGCTTTGCACATAGACTTGCCTCTGCACCTAGCATTCACATGGTATGTCCATCCACCCAGCTCTCCTGCTCTCCTGCTGTCTGTCTATGAAGGACACACAGTGCGTCACCCAGCTTTGCACATAGACTTGCCTCTGCACCTAGCATTCACATGGTATGTCCATCCACCCAGCTCTCCTGCTGTCTGTCTATGAAGGACACACAGTGCGTCACCCAGCTTTGCACATAGACTTGCCTCTGCACCTAGCATTCACATGGTATGTCCATCCACCCAGCTCTCCTGCTCTCCTGCTGTCTGTCTATGAAGGACACACAGTGCGTCACCCAGCTTTGCACATAGACTTGCCTCTGCACCTAGCATTCACATGGTATGTCCATCCACCCAGCTCTCCTGCTCTCCTGCTGTCTGTCTATGAAGGACACACAGTGCGTCACCCAGCTTTGCACATAGACTTGCCTCTGCACCTAGCATTCACATGGTATGTCCATCCACCCAGCTCTCCTGCTCTCCTGCTGTCTGTCTATGAAGGACACACCGTGCGTCACCCAGCTTTGCACATAGACTTGCCTCTGCACCTAGCATTCACATGGTATGTCCATCCACCCAGCTCTCCTGCTCTCCTGCTGTCTGTCTATGAAGGACACACAGTGCGTCACCCAGCTTTGCACATAGACTTGCCTCTGCACCTAGCATTCACATGGTATGTCTTTCAGCTAACCCCAGCTTACCCCAGTGTTATTTATGACCTTGTTTACTCTGGCTTGATCATATACATATGGTCCACTCTTAATTGTCTGGCCAAGATGAGCAGAGACCACTCCTCTCTGCTTCACACCTGACTGCACTTAGTTGTACATATATTGCAGAGCACAAGTCTGCATAGACTTCAGTCTGCATTGTGATTGCTATAAGTGTGTGCTAGAAGTGTGAAGATTAATTTAAGAATTAAAACCAGAAGTGAACCAGAAGGGAACTGAAGGTAACTGGACACAGTCACTGTAAACAATGTTTCTGTTTGTTTTCACTTTCACCCCAATAATCCTTCACTTTCTGCTAATTCCCCTAATCCCTACTCCTAGTAAGGAACTGTTCATCTCTTCTTCAATCCTCCCCATCCACCTCACCTCCGCCTCAAAACTGTTCCTTAACATACAATCCTCTGTCTCCAAACACAGACAGCCCCCTCATGCCCTCTCCTGCTCCCACCTGCTAACACTTTCTCTGCTCCTTCTCACTGCTGGTGATATCTCTCCAAATCCTGGTCCTCCTCACCACATTCCCACAGTCATTTCTACCTCCCATCCACGCTCTATCACAACCTTCCGTAACCTCTCCAACCTTATACCCATTCACCCAGCCCCCGCTTCCCCAGTCCCACTAACAGGAGCTCTGTGGAACGCTCGCTCTGTCTGCAACAAGCTTTCCTACATCCATGATCTTTTTGTTACTACCAAACTCTCCTTCCTCGCCATCACCGAAACCTGGCTCACCCCTTCTGACACAGCCTCTCCTGCTGCACTTTCGTATGGTGGCTTCCACCTTTCTCACACCCCCCGCCCCAGCAGCAAACATGGTGGAGGAGTTGGTTTTCTCCTGTCAGATACCTGCTCCTTCACCTCAATCCCACTGCCACCCTCTGTTACCCTCCCTTCCTTTGAGGTGCACTCTGTGCGCATCTACTCCCCCTCCAACTGGCTGTCATCTACCGCCCCCCAGGGCCAGCCACCACCTTCTTTGACCACTTCACCACCTGGTTACTTCATTTCCTTTCCGCTGACATCCCTACCATCATCATGGGCGACTTCAACATCCCCATTGACACTTCCCTCTCAGCTGCCACTAAACTTCTATCTCTCACTTCCTCCTTCGGCCTCACTCAGTGGTCTTCTACAGTCACCCACAAAGATGGCCACACACTGGACCTCATCTTCACCCGCCTCTGCTCCCTATCTAACCTCTCTAACTCACCTCTTCCTCTCTCTGACCACAACCTGCTCACATTCTCTTCCCTCTTCACTCCATGTCTACAATCCTCACCCCACAAACTTTCACACCCTCGCAGGAATCTTAAACACCTTGACCTACACTCATTCTCTGAATCCCTCCTCCCTCTTACAGATATAAGTTCCTTACACAATGCGGATGACGCTGCCGCTCTATATAACACCACAATAGCTGTAGCTTTGGAATCCGCTGCCCCACTTACACATACCAAAACTCGCAAAATCAACAGACAGCCCTGACACACCAGCCTGACCAAAGAGCTGAGGCGAGCTTCCAGGGCTGCTGAGCGCAGATGGAAAAGATCCCACTCCAACGAGCACTTCATCGCATTCAAACAGTCCCTCACTACTTTCAAGACCACACTCGCCACAGCTAAACAAACCTACTTCTCATCTCTCATATCCTCCCTGTCTCGCAACCCTAAACAGTTATTCAACACCTTCAATTCTCTCCTCCGCCCCCCAGCACCTCCTCCCTCCCCACTCATCTCAGCTGAAGACTTTGCCTCATTTTTCAAGCAGAAAATTGATAACATCAGGGACAGTTTTGGTCAACAACCCCCAGAGCCCTTCCTCCCGACTTCCCAGCCCTCCACCTTCAAAACCAACTTCTCCACCATTACAGAAGATCGACTCTCCACTCTACTCTCAAGATCACATCTCACCACCTGTGCACTCGACCCGATCCCATCCCACTTCATCCCAAACCTCACCACAGTCTTCATCCCAACCCTAACCCATCTCTTCAACCTATCACTAACAACTGGTGTTTTCCCCTCAAGCTTTAAACATGCCTCCATCACACCTATCCTCAAAAAGCCCTCTCTTGACCCATCCTCTGTATCTAGCTATCGCCCTATATCACTTCTCCCATACGCCTCCAAGCTACTGGAACAACACGTCTACCTTGAACTGTCCTCCCATCTCTCTTCTTGCTCCCTCTTCGACCGCTTACAATCTGGCTTCCGGTCACACCACTCCACTGAAACAGCCCTTACTAAGGTCACCAATGACCTCTTAACTGCCAAGAGCAAGCGACACTACTCTGTCCTCCTCCTCCTGGACCTGTCGGCTGCCTTTGACACAGTGGACCATTCCTTATTATTACAGACCCTCTCATCCCTCGGCATCACAGACTTGGCCCTCTCCTGGATCTCATCATACCTAACAGACCGGACATTCAGCGTCTCCCACTCACACACCACCTCCTCACCTCGCCCCCTATCTGTCGGAGTCCCACAAGGTTCAGTCCTTGGGCCCCTGCTGTTCTCTATTTACACCTTTGGCCTGGGACAGCTCATAGAATCTCATGGCTTTCAGTATCATCTTTATGCTGATGACACACAGATCTACATCTCTGGACCAGATATCACCTCCCTACTAACCAGAATCCCTCAATGTCTGTCCACTATTTCATCCTTCTTCTCCACTAGATATCTGAAACTCAACATGGACAAAACAGAATTCATCATCTTTCCCCCATCTCACGCGACCCCCCCTACGAACCTATCAATTACAGTAAATGACTGCCCACTCTCCCCAGTCCCACAAGCTCGCTGCCTCGGAGTAATCCTTGACGCTGATCTCTCCTTCAAACCACATATCCAAACCCTTTCCACTTCATGCCGACTTCAACTCAAAAATATTTCACTCATCCGTTCATTCCTCACCCAAGAATCTGCAAAAACCCTAGTCCATGCCCTCATCATCTCTCGCCTTGACTACTGCAACCTCATGCTCTGTGGCCTCCCCTCAAACACTCTCGCACCCCTCCAATCTATTCTAAACTCTGCTGCCCGACTAATCCACCTGTCCCCCCGCTATTCCCCAGCTTCTCCCCTCTGTCAATCCCTTCACTGGCTCCCAATTGCCCAGAGACTCCATTACAAAACCCTAACCATGACATACAAAGCCATCCACAACTTGTCTCCTCCATACATCTGTGACCTCGTCTCCCGGTACTTTCCTGCACGCAACCTCCGATCCTCACAAGATCTCCTTCTCTACTCCCCTCTTATCTCCTCTTCCCACAATCGCATACAAGATTTCTCTCGCGCATCACCCCTACTCTGGAACTCTCTACCACATCATATCAGACTCTCACCTACCATCGAAACCTTCAAAAAGAGCCTGAAGACCCACCTCTTCCGACAAGCCTATAACCTGCAGTAACCACCGATCGACCAAACCGCTGCACGACCAGCTCTACCCTCGCCTACTGTATTACCACCCATCCCTTGAAGATTGTGAGCCCTCGCGGGCAGGGTCCTCTCTCCTCCTGTACCAGTTATGACTTGTATTGTTTAAGATTATTGTACTTGTTTTTATGTATACCCCTCCTCACATGTAAAGCGCCATGGAATAAATGGCGCTATAACAATAAATAATAATAATAATAATAATAATATAGTCCACCTGGTTTCTGTGCGCTGCATTGATTATAGCGTAGTCCGCCTGGTTTCTGCACGCTGCACTGATTATAACGTAGTCAGACTGGCTTCTGAGCGCTGCACTGATTATGACGTAGTCCGCCTGGTTTCTGCGCACTGCACTGATTATAACGTAGTCCGCCTGATTTCTGCATGCTGCACTGATTGTAACGTAGTCAGCCTGGTTTCTGCGCGCTGCACTGATAATAACGTAGTCAGCCTGGTTTCTGAGCGCTGCACTGATTATAACGTAGTCCGCCTGGTTTCTGTGCACTGCACTGATTATAACGTAGTCCGCCTGATTTCTGCATGCTACACTGATTATAACGTAGTCCGCCTGGTTTCTGCATGCTGCACTGATTGTAACGTAGTCCGCCTGGTTTCTGCATGCTGCACTGATTGTAACGTAGTCCGCCTGGTTTCTGCATGCTGCACTGATTGTAACGTAGTCCGCCTGGTTTCTGCGCACTGCACTGATTATAACGTAGTCCGCCTGATTTCTGCACGCTGCACTGATTATAACATAGTCCGCCTGGTTTCTGCATGCTTCACTGATAATAACGTAGTCCGCCTGGTTTCTGCACACTGCACTGATTATAACATAGTCCCCCTGGTTTCTGCATGCTGCACTCATTATAACGTAGTCCGCCTGGTTTCTGCACACTGCACTGATTATAACGTAGTCCCCCTGGTTTCTGCATGCTGCACTGATTATAACGTAGTCCGCCTGGCTTCTGCGAGCTGCACTGATTCTAACGTAGTCTGCCTGGTTTCTGCACGCTGCACTGATTATAACATAGTCCGCCTGGTTTCTGCATGCTTCACTGATAATAACGTAGTCCGCCTGGTTTCTGCACACTGCACTGATTATAACGTAGTCCCCCTGGTTTCTGCACACTGCACTGATTATAATATAGTCCGCCTGGCTTCTGCGAGCTGCACTGATTCTAACGTAGTCTGCCTGGTTTCTGAGCGCTGCACTGATTATAATGTAATCCACCTGGTTTCTGAGTGCTTCACTGATTATAATGTAGTCCGCCTGGATTCTGCAAGGTGCACTGATTATAACGTAGTCCGCCTGGTTTCTGAGCCCTTCACTGATTATAATGTAGTCCGCCTGGATTCTGCAAGGTGCACTGATTATAACGTACTCCACCTGGTTTCTGCGAGCTGCACTGATTCTAACGTAGTCCGCCTGGATTCTGCGAGCTGCACTGATTCTAACGTAGTCTGCCTGGTTTCTGAGCGCTGCACTGATTATAATGTAATCCACCTGGTTTCTGCGCGCTGCACTGATTATAACGTAGTCCACCTGGCTTCTGCGAGCTGCACTGATTCTAACGTAGTCTGCCTGGTTTCTGAGCACTGCACTGATTATAACGTAGTCCGCCTGGTTTCTGCGTGCTGCACTGATTATAACGTAGTCAGCCTGGTTTCAGAGCACTGCACTGATTATAACGTAGTCCGCATGGTTTCTGCATGCTGCACTGATTATAACGTAGTCCGCCTGGTTTCTGCACACTGCACTGATTATAATGTAGTCTGCCTGGCTTCTGCGAGCTGCACTGATTCTAACGTAGTCTGCCTGGTTTCTGAGCGCTGCACTGATTATAATGTAGTCCGCCTGGATTCTGCAAGGTGCACTGATTATAACGTAGTCCGCCTGGTTTCTGAGCGCTTCACTGATTATAATGTAGTCCGCCTGGATTCTGCAAGGTGCACTGATTATAACGTAGTCCACCTGGTTTCTGCGAGCTGCACTGATTCTAACGTAGTCTGCCTGGTTTCTGAGCACTGCATTGATTATAACGTAGTCCGCCTGGTTTCTGCGCGCTGCACTGATTATAACGTAGTCAGCCTGGTTTCTGAGCACTGCACTGATTATAACGTAGTCCGCATGGTTTCTGCGCGCTGCACTGATTTTAACGTAGTCCGCCTGGTTTTTGCACGCTGCACTGATTATAAAGTAGTCCACCTGGTTTCTGTAAGCTGCACTGATTATAACATAGTCCACCTGGTTTCTGCATGCTGCACTGATTATAACGTAGTCCGCCTGGTTTCTGCGCGCTGCACTAATTATAACGTAGTCCACCTGGTTTCTGTGCGCTGCATTGATTATAGCGTAGTCCGCCTGGTTTCTGCACGCTGCACTGATTATAACGTAGTCCGCCTGATTTCTGCATGCTGCACTGAATGTAACGTAGTCAGCCTGGTTTCTGCGCGCTGCACTGATAATAACGTAGTCAGCCTGGTTTCTGAGCGCTGCACTGATTATAACGTAGTCCACCTGGTTTCTGTGCACTGCACTGATTATAACGTAGTCCGCCTGGTTTCTGCACACTGCACTGATTATAACGTAGTCCACCTGGTTTCTGTAAGCTGCACTGATTATAACATAGTCCACCTGGTTTCTGCATGCTGCACTGATTATAACGTAATCCGCCTGGTTTCTGCGCGCTGCACTGATTCTAACGTAGTTTGCCTGGTTTCTGTGCGCTGCATTGATTATAGCGTAGTCCGCCTGGTTTCTGCACGCTGCACTGATTATAACGTAGTCCACCTGGTTTCTGCGCACTGCACTGATTATAACGTAGTCCGCCTAATTTCTGCATGCTGCACTGAATGTAACGTAGTCAGCCTGGTTTCTGCGCGCTGCACTGATAATAACGTAGTCAGTCTGGTTTCTGAGCGCTGCACTGATTATAACGTAGTCCACCTGGTTTCTGTGCACTGCACTGATTATAACGTAGTCCGCCTGGTTTCTGCACACTGCACTGATTATAACGTAGTCCACCTGATTTCTGCATGCTACACTGATTATAACGTAGTCCGCCTGGTTTCTGCATGCTGCACTGATTGTAACGTAGTCCGTCTGGTTTCTGCATGCTGCACTGATTGTAACGTAGTCCGCCTGGTTTCTGCGCACTGCACTGATTATAACGTAGTTCGCCTGATTTCTGCACGCTGCACTGATTATAACGTAGTCCGCCTGATTTCTGCATGCTGCACTGATTATAATGTAATCCGCCTGGTTTCTGTGTGCTACACTGATTACAACATAGTCCGCCTGGTTTCTGTGTGCTGCAATGATTATAATTTAGTCCGCCTGGTTTCTGCATGCTGCACTGATTATAATGTAGTGTGCCTGGTTTCTGCATGCTGCACTGATTATAACGTAGTCGCCTGGTTTCTGTGCGCTGCACTGATTATAACGTAGTCGGCCTGGTTTCTGAGCGCTGCACTGATTATAACGTAGTCCACCTGGTTTCTGCGCACTGCACTGATTATAACGTAGTTCGCCTGATTTCTGCACGCTGCACTGATTATAACGTAGTCCGCCTGATTTCTGCATGCTGCACTGATTATAATGTAATCCGCCTGGTTTCTGTGTGCTACACTGATTATAACATAGTCCGCCTGGTTTCTGTGTGCTGCAATGATTATAATGTAGTCCGCCTGGTTTCTGCATGCTGCACTGATTATAATGTAGTGTGCCTGGTTTCTGCATGCTGCACTGATTATAACGTAGTCGCCTGGTTTCTGTGCGCTGCACTGATTATAACGTAGTCGGCCTGGTTTCTGTTCGCTGCAATGATTAAAACGTAGTTCGGCTGATTTCTGCACGCTGCACTGATTGTAACGTAGTCCGCCTGGTTTCTGCGCACTGCACTGATTAAAACGTAGTTTGCCAGGTTTCTGCATGCTGCACTGATTATAATGTAGTCCACCTGGTTTCTGAGCGCTGCACTGATTATAACGTAGTCCACCTGGTTTCTGAGCGCTGCACTGATTATAACGTAGTCCGCCTGGTTTCTGCGTGCTGCACTGATTATAATGTAGTCCACCTGGTCTCTGTGCACTGCACTGATTATAATGTAGTCTGCCTGGTTTCTGTGCACTGCACTGATTATAATGTAGTCTGCCTGGTTTCTGCGCGCTGCACTGATTATAATGTAGTCCACCTGGTCTCTGTGCACTGCACTGATTATAATGTAGTCTGCCTGGTTTCTGTGCACTGCACTGATTATAATGTAGTCGCCTGGTTTCTGTGCACTGCACTGATTATAATGTAGTCTGCCTGGTTTCTGCATGCTGCACTGATTATAATGTAGTTCGCCTGGTTTCTCAGCGCTGCACTGATTATAACGTAGCCCACCTGGTTTCTGCATGCTGCACTGATTGTAACGTAGTCAGCCTGGTTTCTGCGTGCTGCACTGATAATAACGTAGTCAGCCTGGTTTCTGAGTGCTGCACTGATTATAACGTAGTCCGCCTGGTTTCTGTGCACTGCACTGATTATAACGTAGTCCGCCTGGTTTCTGCACACTGCACTGATTATAACGTAGTCCGCCTGATTTCTGCATGCTACACTGATTATAACGTAGTCCGCCTGGTTTCTGCATGCTGCACTGATTGTAACGTAGTCCGCCTGGTTTCTGCATGCTGCACTGATTGTAACGTAGTCCGCCTGGTTTCTGCGCACTGCACTGATTATAACGTAGTCCGCCTGATTTCTGCACGCTGCACTGATTATAACGTAGTCCGCCTGATTTCTGCATGCTGCACTGATTATAATGTAATCCGCCTGGTTTCTGTGTGCTACACTGATTATAACATAGTCCGCCTGGTTTCTGTGTGCTGCACTGATTATAATGTAGTCCGCCTGGTTTCTGCATGCTGCATTGATTATAACGTAGTCGGTCTGGTTTCTGCGCACTGCACTGATTAAAACGTAGTTTGCCAGGTTTCTGCATGCTGCACTGATTATAATGTAGTCCACCTGGTTTCTGAGCGCTGCACTGATTATAACGTAGTCCGCCTGGTTTCTGCATGCTGCACTGATTATAATGTAGTCCACCTTGTCTCTGTGCACTGCACTGATTATAATGTAGTCTGCCTGGTTTCTGTGCACTGCACTGATTATAATGTAGTCCACCTGGTCTCTGTGCACTGCACTCATTATAATGTAGTCTGCCTGGTTTCTGTGCACTGCACTGATTATAATGTAGTCGCCTGGTTTCTGTGCACTGCACTGATTATAATGTAGTCTGCCTGGTTTCTGCATGCTGCACTGATTATAATGTAGTTCGCCTGGCTTCTCAGTGCTGCACTGATTATAACGTAGCCCACCTGGTTTCTGTGCACTGCACTGATTATAATGTAGTCTGCCTGGTTTCTTTGCACTGCACTGATTATAATGTAGTCGCCTGGTTTCTGAGCGCTGCACTGATTATAACGTAGTCCGCCTGGTTTCTGCGTGCTGCACTGATTATAATGTAGTCCACCTGGTCTCTGTGCACTGCACTGATTATAATGTAGTCTGCCTGGTTTCTGTGCACTGCACTGATTATAATGTAGTCGCCTGGTTTCTGTGCACTGCACTGATTATAATGTAGTCTGCCTGGTTTCTGCATGCTGCACTGATTATAATGTAGTCCGCCTGGTTTCTGCACACTGCACTGATTATAACGTAGCCCACCTGGTTTCTGTGCACTGCACTGATTATAATGTAGTATGCCTGGTTTCTGTGTACTGCACTGATTATAATGTAGTCTGCCTGGTTTCTGCGCGCTGCACTGATTATAATGTAGTCCGCCTGGTTTCTGAGTGATGCACTGATTATAACGTAGTCCGCCTGGTTTCTGTGCACTGCACTGATTATAATGTAGTCTGCCTGGTTTCTGCGCGCTGCACTGATTATAACGTAGTCTACCTGGTTTCTGTGCACTGCACTGATTATAATGTAGTCCGCCTGGTTTCTGCGCGCTGCACTGATTATAACGTAGTCCACCTGGTTTCTGTGCACTGCACTGATTATAATGTAGTCTGCCTGGTTTCTGCTCACTGTACTGATTATAACGTAGTCGCCTGGTTTCTGTGCACTGCACTGATTATAATGTAGTCTGCCTGGTTTCTGTGCACTGCACTGATTATAATGTAGTCGCCTGGTTTCTGTGCACTGCACTGATTATAATGTAGTCTGCCTGGTTTCTGCATGCTGCACTGATTATAATGTAGTCCGCCTGGTTTCTGCATGCTGCACTGATTATAACGTAGTCCGCCTGGTTTCTGCATGCTGCACTGATAATAACGTAGTCCGCCTGGTATCTGCATGCTGCACTGATTGTAACGTAGTCCGCCTGGTTTCTGCATGCTGCACTGATTATAACATAGTCCGCCTGGTTTCTGCATGCTGCACTGATTATAACATAGTCCGCCTGGTTTCTGCAAGCTGCACTGATTATAACGTAGTCCACCTGGTTTCTGCATGCTGCACTGATTATAACGTAGTCCGCCTGGTTTCTGCATGCTGCACTGATTATAACGTAGTCCACCTGGTTTCTGCATGCTGCACTCATTATAACGTAGTCCGCCTGGTTTCTGCATGCTGCACTGATTATAATGTAGTCCGCCTGGTTTCTGCATGCTGCACTGATTGTAACGTAGTCCGCCTGGTTTCTGCATGCTGCACTGATTATAACATAGTCCGCCTGGTTTCTGTGTGCTGCACTGATTATAATGTAGTCTGCCTGGTTTCTGAGCGCTGCACTGATTATAACGTAGTCCGCCTGGTTTCTGCGAGCTGCACTGATTATAACGTAGTCCACCTGGTTTCTGTGCACTGCACTGATTATAATGTAGTCTGCCTGGTTTCTGCTCACTGTACTGATTATAACGTAGTCGCCTGGTTTCTGTGCACTGCACTGATTATAATGTAGTCTGCCTGGTTTCTGTGCACTGCACTGATTATAATGTAGTCACCTGGTTTCTGTGCACTGCACTGATTATAATGTAGTCTGCCTGGTTTCTGCATGCTGCACTGATTATAATGTAGTCCGCCTGGTTTCTGCATGCTGCACTGATTATAACGTAGTCCGCCTGGTTTCTGCATGCTGCACTGATTGTAACGTAGTCCGCCTGGTTTCTGTGCACTGCACTGATTATAATGTAGTCTGCCTGGTTTCTGCGCGCTCCACTGATTATAACGTAGTCCACCTGGTTTCTGTGCACTGCACTGATTAAAATGTAGTCCGCCTGGTTTCTGCGCGCTGCACTGATTATAACGTAGTCCGCCTGGTTTCTGTGCACTGCACTGATTATAATGTAGTCTGCCTGGTTTCTGCGCGCTGCACTGATTATAACGTAGTCCACCTGGTTTCTGTGCACTGCACTGATTATAATGTAGTCCGCCTGGTTTCTGCGCGCTGCACTGATTATAACGTAGTCCACCTGGTTTCTGTGCACTGCACTGATTATAATGTAGTCTGCCTGGTTTCTGCTCACTGTACTGATTATAACGTAGTCGCCTGGTTTCTGTGCACTGCACTGATTATAATGTAGTCTGCCTGGTTTCTGTGCACTGCACTGATTATAATGTAGTCGCCTGGTTTCTGTGCACTGCACTGATTATAATGTAGTCTGCCTGGTTTCTGCATGCTGCACTGATTATAATGTAGTCCGCCTGGTTTCTGCATGCTGCACTGATTATAACGTAGTCCGCCTGGTTTCTGCATGCTGCACTGATAATAACGTAGTCCGCCTGGTTTCTGCATGCTGCACTGATTGTAACGTAGTCCGCCTGGTTTCTGCATGCTGCACTGATTATAACATAGTCCGCCTGGTTTCTGCATGCTGCACTGATTATAACATAGTCCGCCTGGTTTCTGCAAGCTGCACTGATTATAACGTAGTCCGCCTGGTTTCTGCATGCTGCACTGATTGTAACGTAGTCCGCCTGGTTTCTGCATGCTGCACTGATTATAACGTAGTCCGCCTGGTTTCTGCATGCTGCACTGATTGTAACGTAGTCCGCCTGGTTTCTGCATGCTGCACTGATTATAACATAGTCCGCCTGGTTTCTGCATGCTGCACTGATTATAACATAGTCCGCCTGGTTTCTGCAAGCTGCACTGATTATAACGTAGTCCACCTGGTTTCTGCATGCTGCACTGATTATAATGTAGTCCACCTGGTTTCTGCATGCTGCACTGATTATAACGTAGTCCGCCTGGTTTCTGCATGCTGCACTGATTATAATGTAGTCCGCATGGTTTCTGCATGCTGCACTGATTATAATGTAGTCCGCATGGTTTCTGCATGCTGCACTGATTGTAACGTTGTCCGCCTGGTTTCTGCATGCTGCACTGATTATAACATAGTCCGCCTGGTTTCTGTGTGCTGCACTGATTATAATGTAGTCCGCCTGGTTTCTGCACGCTGCACTGATTATAATGCAGTCTGCCTGGTTTCTGTGCGCTGCACTGATTATAACGTAGTCCACCTGGTTTCTGCATGCTGCACTGATTATAATGTAGTCCGCCTGGTTTCTGCATGCTGCACTGATTATAACGTAGTCGGCCTGGTTTCTGCATGCTTCACTGATTATAACGTAGTCCACCTGGTTTCTGCATGCTGCACTGATTATAACATAGTCCGCCTGGTTTCTGCAAGCTGCACTGATTATAACGTAGTCCGCCTGGTTTCTGCATGCTGCACTGATTGTAACGTAGTCCGCCTGGTTTCTGCATGCTGCACTGATTATAACGTAGTCCGCCTGGTTTCTGCATGCTGCACTGATTGTAACGTAGTCCGCCTGGTTTCTGCATGCTGCACTGATTATAACATAGTCCGCCTGGTTTCTGCATGCTGCACTGATTATAACGTAGTCCGCCTGGTTTCTGCAAGCTGCACTGATTATAACGTAGTCCACCTGGTTTCTGCATGCTGCACTGATTATAATGTAGTCCACCTGGTTTCTGCATGCTGCACTGATTATAACGTAGTCCGCCTGGTTTCTGCATGCTGCACTGATTATAATGTAGTCCGCATGGTTTCTGCATGCTGCACTGATTGTAACGTTGTCCGCCTGGTTTATGCATGCTGCACTGATTATAACATAGTCCGCCTGGTTTCTGTGTGCTGCACTGATTATAATGTAGTCCCCCTGGTTTCTGCACGCTGCACTGATTATAATGCAGTCTGCCTGGTTTCTGTGCGCTGCACTGATTATAACGTAGTCCACCTGGTTTCTGCATGCTGCACTGATTATAATGTAGTCCACCTGGTTTCTGCATGCTGCACTGATTATAACGTAGTCCACCTGGTTTCTGCATGCTGCACTGATTATAACATAGTCCGCCTGGTTTCTGCATGCTGCACTGATTATAACGTAGTCCGCCTGGTTTCTGCATGCTTCACTGATTATAACGTAGTCCACCTGTTTTTTTGTTTTTTGTCAATGAGCAAACTGTGCAGCAGATGGAAAGCAGAACCCAGGAGCTGCAATGTACGTACAGGTACACCTGATGTATCATGCTACATAGAGCATCATTTTTTTTTCCATCTATTAAAAATAGAATTACGTGGCCCGGACTCCCTAAGAATAACAGCCATCAGTCAGGTAGCGCTCACATAACCATATATATACATAGACCTGCGTGTTCCCAATCCCACTGTACAGTGAATATTTGGGATCATGGCCCGTACATGAGATATCCATAAGCCCAGCTAATATGTGAGGCGGCTTACTCGGCTGACAGCTCCCTGACGACATAAGCTCCCGTTATTAGATTCTTATTGCAGATGTTTCTCTTTCTGGAAACTTAACGTATTAGTTGGTTTTACGGAGCAGCGCTCCTCATACATCACTGTTTATAAGCACTTTGTTCCAGGCTCAGATTCCAGCAGCACATCTCCCTGTAACCCCCTAAATCCGCAGCCTAATTGTGCGCCCATTCCAAAAATGGCCTGAAGAATAACACCCTGGAAAGCAGACGCTTCTCAGGGAAGTATTAAGTTATGTGGACGTAAAGGTGGAGTAAACACTGGGGGAATGATTCGTTATTTCATTTGCGCCTATTTTTTTTTTCTAGTTTTTATGTTATTTTTTTACTGTCCGCCAAATTCTTGCACTTAGTCGGGCCTATTTTGAAGTCTATTCTCTTCTAGTTCATCTTCTTGTTTTCTCTGTTCAGCATCGTTGGGGAGGTTTTTTTTTTGTAATCCAAATGGTTGCGGCCTGTTCATCATTTGAGAAATTTTAATAAGTCGCTAAAGTTTTGCTGAAACATACTGAAGGAGTGAGTGAGGTTTCTTTAACGTCTACATTTTTTGCTCGAATGTTATAGATGCGTATGACATTTTATGGATCATGAGACTTTTTGCTCTGAGATAAGACAAAAAAGAACATTTTTTATTTTTCCAAAAATTATTGAGCAGCCAAGTGCCTTTTTGAAGAATGTGGCTAAAAAAAAAGGCAAAAAATAACACGTCATAAAGAGAAGGCTTTAAAAAAAAAAACAAAACACAAATGATGAATTGGATCTGGTGTGTATTATGTCCAAACTACACTACTCAACATTGAAATTGCAACACCAAGAAAGAAAAGTCTTAGAATTTTGTAAATTATAAAAGAAGACATGGAAAGACATGCTAATGAAATACAAATGATGAAAAAACGCTATCCATGAGGTTATCAATAGTTGTGTGAAGAACGTTCGGCTGCGTTATAAATGCCAATGTTGAGCATGGGCGCCATCACTCTACAAGCAGGGTGCCAACCTCTGCTGAGAGGCAGGGGTTGTCCTAGGACTCTTCCAGGGAGAGATTAGCCCTAGGTCTAGTTATAATACTATCTCTGGACCACACATTTTTTGCACCAAAAAGTAATATTCGGACTTTTAAATTAATTAATAAAAGTTTACTTTCAGAGGTCTTATTTTGGTTTTCGATAATAAGAGAAAGCCAGTGATCAGATGTGGGGTGTGAATGAAAGATCTGAATCAAGTATGACCCCAAGACAGCTGGCAGTGGAGGGAGGAAACACAAAGAGTTCAGTTTTTGATAGGTTCATTTTCAGATAAAGGGAGGACATGATGTTGGAGACCGTGGTAAGACAATTACTGGTGTTTTGTAATAATGCAGGCATGATATCAGGAGAAGTGTATAATTGGTTGCCATCACCGTAGAGATGGTACAAGAAACCAAATCTACTGATTCTTTGTCCATTAGGGGCAGTATACAAGAGGAGGTGGCCTATGACTGATCCTTGAGGAACCCCAACAGTAACGGGAAGATAAGAGGAGGAGGAGTCAGCAAAAGATAGGCGGAGAACCAGGAGAGAAGGGTGGAGCTTAGGGAGGAGGAACTTGTGATCCACAGTGTGGTCATTAGAGACTTTAGTAAGGGTAGTTTCAGGAGAGTGTAAAGAACAGAAACCGAATTGTGAAGGGTCAAGAAGAGAGTGATCTTAGAGCTAGCGGATTAGACCGGAGTGGACCAAGCGTTCCATGAGTTTAGAGATGAAGGGAAGATTAGAGACAGGTCTATAGTTAGCAGCACAGTTTTGGTCGAGGGATTTTTTTAAAGTAATGGATGTATACTGGAGTGTTTAAATGAGGAGGGAGAGATACCGGAAGAGAGAGAGAGGTTGAATTTTTGTGTTAGGTGAGTGTTGACAGCTGGGGAAATGGACTGGAGGAGATGTGAGGGAATAGGCTCGCTGGTGCAAGTAGTAGGGCGAGAAGATGCATGGAGTCTGACCACTTCTTCTGTGACTGGAAAGGTCGGAGCGAGCCGCCGCCCCCCCCCCACGTGGCCTAAGCAGAGGCCGGCATGATAGTGGGTTGGAGGGGGTGGAAGGTTATAGTAGGGTGAAGTATGTAAATTAAGGGGGGTACTTTAGGTCGGGTTATGGGGGTAGTTACCTCAGTTCCCACTCCGGAGTCATCACGAACGGTCCCACCCGCCCGCGTGTTTTGGCATGGTTTTTTGTTTAGGGGTTTATTTGCGTTTTTACTTTATTGGGTCATGGTGGCTGGGTTGCGGTTGGGGGGGTCCTTGAAGCTGGTGCTAAATTGGTCTTGGGGATCCATGGGGATATGGATTCCTCAATTGTTATTGTACTGTGTTTTGGTCCAGTGATCTTTGGGGGATTTCGGCAGTGGTTTGTCGGATTCCCAGGGTTTAAGTGGACAATGGTACCCAGTAAGGGTATTGGTGCTCCCGAGCCAGTGGGGTAATAGCTGGGAGTAATTTAAGGTTTTGTTATTTACCCACAATATTTGTTGGTACGGTTGATCACCAGATTTTGGGAGTTTCAGGCTATGTGCACACGTATGGAATTCCCGAGGAAATTTCCACGGGAATTCCATTCCCCTGGAAATATGCGAGAAATCTGCATTTCAAATTCCCGCTTATTTCCCACGGAAAAACTAGCGATTTGCAAGCATAATTAGCTTGGAAAACTGATTGACAAGTTGGTCACATTCGTCAAACATAGTGTTTGACGAGTGTGACCAACTTTTTACTATTGAGGCAGCCTATGCAGCATCAGTAGTAAAAAGACAAAGTTTAAAATAAAAAAATCGTTCTCACCTTCTGATGTCCCTTGCAGTGTTCCCGATCATCACGATGCTCCCAGCAAGTCCCGTTCCCAGCGATGCCTTGCGACAATGACCTTTGATGACCTTACGGTGTCGCGAGACCGCAATGTCATCAAAGGTCATTATCGCAAGGCATCCCTGGGAACGGGACGTGCCGGGAGCATCGCTGAGGCCTGGTGACGCTACGAGGGACGTCGGAAGGTGAGAATAACACGATTTTTTATTGTAATTCTATTTTTAACAGGGATATGATACCCAGGGCCTGAAGGAGAATCTCCTCTCCTCCTGACCATGGATACCATCTGCAAATGTTCTGCTTACTTTTTGCATGGTGGGCATATCCACATGCGGAAAGTAAGCAGAACAATGCATTCCTATGTGTGCGGACGGATTTTCCCGCGATTCCGCACAAAGAATGATCATGCTGCGTATTATTCCGCAGCGGAAAAATCCGCAGCGTTAGCACAGCATGTGCGCAATCACATATGATTGCATGGGATGCTTTTTTTTCGTGGCAAAATCGCGCGTTAAAAACCGCCGTGAAAACGCAAAAAAATGCTACATGTGAACACAGCCTCAAGGACCCTCCCATTGTTATTTGTATTACTGTTAAATATTTGTGTATGGTATTTAAATAAAGGCTGCTGTGGCCAATTCTATCCAATTTTGTTGTCCTTGTCTTAATTTTGGGTGGGGTTGAGGGGTTTATGATGGGGAAGATATCTTAAGGAGTAAGAGCCCAGCAGAACATAGACAATGCCAGTGTCATGTTTCAAAGACAGAGTGAGCTAAATGCAGTGGGGGAGGGAGGACAGTGCACTGTATTAGGGGATTGGAAGAAAATTTCCTGTCGGATATGGTCAATTTTTCCTTTAAAATAATTGGCCAGATCATCAGCGCGGAGATCAGCACAAGCAACGTTTCAGCCTGGTGTTGTTGTGTTTTGAAACTACTCCTAGGATTCTTTGTAGAATTGGCCGGACCACTGGCATCTGGAATAAAGACTCATGAGTTACTGCTACCAGCAATATACCACCAAACATCTTAAGTAGGATGGTATGACGTTCCCTCATAAAGGCTTCTTAATGGCACGGTCCATGTGGTTTTCAGCCCAATATCCCGCTATCACTGTGCCCAAGACAAAAGCACGGCTCATTGATGAATAGGATAGACCTCCATTCCAGCCTCTGGCCTCCATCTGAACACATGGTCAACTCCATGAAGAGGCCTTCACGAGGGAAAGTCACACCAGTCTTTCTCCCAGGATCATAGTGCAGGTGACAATGTACGGTAGCCAGATCCCTTTATTCTTCTTTCCAACTACACTAACATCTCGGTGTTACATTGATTTGGTGTTGAAACCAGTGGTGCAGCCATTTCTTCAAAGTGTCCCAGGAACTGTTTTTCAACATGACACCAGACCTCATATTGCTCATGCTACTGTGAGCAGCCTGTGTGGCCTAACCGTGGAACTATGGCCTGCAGCTTCTCCGGACATCTCTTCCATTGAGTACATTTGCGCCCTTTATTGGTCGGCAATTACAAAGGAAGCTGCCAGTAGTGGATCTTGCTGATGACTTTTCCTTCTTGGGCCACATACACTCATTTAGTATTTGGAAGCCAAAACCAGGAGTATCATGTTCAGAGGAAAAGTTCATGCTTTTGTCACCCACTTCTGATTTTGGCTTAAATACAGCCATAACTGACACTAAAAGCCCATTTACACAAGATCGTCACCACTCATTTAATAGGCCGGTTCTCAAAATTGTGGGAAGGAGCTCTAAGGAATGCATGGAAAATAAACAAACCATAACTGCCAGATTAAGAAGAATAGCAGCATTTTACATGTTACATAATGAGTTACAAAAATAAATTTTAAAAAAACTGCCATCCTAATTTTTTTTTTTTTTTATGTCAAGCGTCTTTATTGGACTGCATGAATGACCTGATCAGCTGATGAATTAGCACTTTGTTGATTTAACATCACAAATAAGGAATTATTGTTCTTTAGGCCACATTCACGCGGTCAGTATTTTATACTGACTTTATACAGTATACCTCAGTATTTGTAGCCAAAACCAGGAGTGGAACAATCAGAGGAAAAGTATAATAGAAACACGTCACCACTTCTGGATTTATCTCCCTCTCCTGGTTCTGGCTTACAAATACTGATAGTGTGACCGTAAGTGTGATAGCACCCTAAGCAAGCGCTATCAGAAGAGACACAAAAAAAAAAAATAAGTTGCTAGCACCGCTTACCTCTAGTGAGAGTAAAAGATCAGGCATGTCGGACTTCCTGTGACCGTCTCATGAAGGAAGTTCTCCATAGACATAGGATATACAAATATTAAGATCCAACCAGAGCGGCTTATTAGAGATTTCACCTATGGAACGATCTATCCCCAGCTGGTCTGTTATGTGTATGACCAGCGTATCGTATATCGGGAGGGTCCAAGCCAACAGTGAAGTAATGGGCAATTAGATTTCACCTTCTGTATACACAAAATATCAGGTGAGAAATTGCCATCGGGCAGGATGAATACCTGTTAGACTAATGGGCATACGGCCATCTATGTGTAAATCTCAGATACAATCACAGCAGGATTCTTCCAATTTCAAAAGGGAGGGAGCGTTGGCAGAAGACCAGCACCGCCATCTACACCTGCTTCCTAAGTACACACCATTAACACTTCTAGCAGCAACTCAGCATAAAAAGAATAGAGGACTAGGGACAGGAAAGCTTGGAACAGCCCATAAAGGGGTTTTCCCTATGAACAAAAGTTCATTTTATTCAATAGATCTTGGAATAATAATTTCTATATTTGAGTGTGTTCAAATAAAATGTTCCTGTGCTGAGATAATCTTATAAATGTGCCCCTGCTGTGTACTGTGTAATGGCTGTGTCTGACCGTACAGGGACATGGTCTGATCACACCACAGCTCCTGGGCAGGGGAGGAATAAAGAGACTATTGACAGACTACATCTTTTGATCACCCGTTATTGAATTTTATTGCAATGTAGCAGCGACCAAAAAAAACGTAATTCTGACGTTCTGAATTTCTCATATCCTGATCGCTTAACAGCGTAAATTCTTTTTCTTTTATTTTGATAGATCAGGCGATTTTAAATGCAGCAATGCCAAGTATGTGTATATTTGTTTTACTTTTTGCATGCTTCAATAGCTTCCATGGGAGACTAGATGCTTCAATACTCTGATCTCCTCTGCTACACACAGGCGATGATCAGATCGCCTGTGTGTAGCAGAAATGCTCACTTGCTATGAGCGCCGAACACGGGGTTGCGCTCAAAGCAATCTGTCAATGACAGCTGCTGACCTCTGGCTATCATGCCAACCCATGGTCATGTGATGGGGTCATCGATGGGCAGGATTAGCAACGCATTTCTGGTAAGCGCAAGTTAAATGCCGCTGTCAGATTGACAGCGGCATTTAACTAGTTAACAGCCACGGGTGGATTGCAAGTCCACCCACGGCTGTTGCGTGTATAAGTCAGGCATCATGTGCCTGGAAAGGTGCAGGGTCAACGACGGAGCCCGAACCAAACTGGAGTCTGGAATCATCGTACTATTAAGTCCAATGTCGGAAAGGGGTTAAGTGAAAAATGGCAGCAAGGAACAGACCCACTAATAACAGAGGAAGGCAGGTGCACTCCACCCTGCCAGGTTGTCCCTGTAGTTTAGGGCCAGATATTAAAGGGGTCAATAAGAAGACACAAATACTATGGAAGAAAAAAACAACATAACTGTGTGGGGTGCTCAAAAGAGGCAGCTTTAACGAGCTAGGCAAAAAGGGGGCAGGGCACTGTTGAACGTTTGACTCTGGTCTGAGATATGTGTCCTGTCTTCTACAACATCAGTGCTTGCATTTTAAAACCACTCACAAATACAGGCAGCCTAAAAAAAAAAAAAAAAAAATTAAATGGCACTGGAATGGCAGGAAAGATCTCAGTGATTGATGGGCCTCTTATTTTATTGCTTTTTTTTACCCCTTGGTATATCCCTTTAAGATTTAGGAAAACCCTTTTAACTTTCACATGGAACTGAAATATTCATACAAGGTTGTCTAAGAGCCCTTCTAAAAGTTTGTTTTGGGCACCCAACCCAACCCTGGTTGGCACTTACATTGTGATCAGATTACGAGATTAACCAGTGAGATAACACAAGATACACAATTATTAATACCCTTCTCGTAAGAAAATCCCACAATGATCACTGAAATAACTTGCAACTGACAAAAGTAATTTTCATTTTAAATGTACTGAATATCTACAAATTAAACTTTTTTGTGAACCACAACAACTCAAAAGCTAACAAGACTCGCCTGGGCAAAATTGGTGGTTTCCTTAACGTTAGTTGTACATCCTTTTGAGAGAAGTCACTGCAAACAAAGAATTTCTGTAATTCTTGATGAGTCTTCTGTGCCCATCTACAGGTATTTTATCCCCAATCCTTGTAAACTCATGTGAAGGCACCTTCTCCAGACTAGGTTTCAAAAACATCCAAGAATGGTGACGAGCAATGTGTTTTGGGTCATTACCCTGTTTGACCTCAGACCAAGATTCCTGACACTCCGCAGCACGTTTTGCTGCAAAATACCTTGACCGGTTTGCGATTTTATTGTACGCTGCACAGGTCCATGACATCCTGTGCCAGATGCAGCCCCAAAACATACCTGAGCCTCCGCCATGTGTCACAGTAGGTACAATGTTCTTCTCTTTGTATGCTTAACTTTTGCGTTTGTGAACATAGAGCTGATGTGACTTTGCAAAAAAAAAAAAAAGTCCATTTGTGAATCATCTGTCCAAAGGATATTGTCCCTGAATGGTTGTGGCTTGTCAATATGCTTTTTTGGCAAATTACAGTCTGGATGAGGTTGTCCACAAACCTTAAACTTCAGAATATTTTTAACACCTGTAGTAACAGGAACACAGGACTGTTTGGAGATGATCCTCCAGCCTTTAAAACAGGTTTATCTATAAATTCTAATATCTTGGGACAACTTTATTTCCTGTCCAGTGGGGAACCCACCATGATACCAATTAGCACAGTTGAACATGTCTCTTGGACAAATTATCTTCAAATTTTTTCTGGTGGTATCATTTTTCATCCAGGCCATCTTTAAATTTTTCCTCAAACCATAGTTTAAAAGCAGGTTTTGATTTGCTAAATATAAATTACTTATCAATTTCATTGACAATTGCAGGTTTGTCTTACTTTAGACGCACACCAACAATTTGATCCATGTGTATATAAAAGCAATAGAGTGCATAAGTATGGCATTCCCCTTTAAGCCTGTGCATAGCAACAGAAAATCCAAAACACTAAAATGATGAATGAGATCAAAGTGTAGTAACCCACACAAATAAATGACTCATGCTCAAGACATTGGGACCAATTATTAATGAGGTGCAAAGGTTTAAACTATGTAGTTTAAAAGCCAGCAGCGATTACAAGGGCGCAGCAAGACGGCCGTATAAGTCCGATCAAGATTGGATCGCAACTCGGACTGCCAGCAGCTCTCCCGCTCACAAGCGCGAGTTTCATAGGAATCTATCAAATTGTCACTCTGATCGCGAGTGCCGCTGCGCTGGCCAGTCCGAGCACTGCGTGCTGATCTCGGTGCAATTTACACAGCCATCTGACTGTGCCCTAATTACTAGACATTCACCTTGTATCAAGCATCATGAGACCAAGTACAGATTAGCAGAATATATATTACCGTACATACACACATTCTGTTTTAGATAGCATCTAACAATTTCAGTCCATGTACTATTCACACACAGTACCAAGAAACAATCGTCATACTATCACCCAATTGTGCCAGACAGTCAAGTGCTCATAATACCATACACTGCAGGCTACACTTGTTTTAGTTTTCTCCCAGGATTACTTTTTTGGGGGATTCGCAGTAGATTACTGCCCTAGGCAAAGGCTTCTTTTGCCATTAAACTGGACCTAATGGTTCCACCCATCACCAACAGCACTAGATAGCAGTATAAGGCTATGTGCACATGCTGCGGAGTCACCTGTGGATTTTTCCGCGCGGATTTGCAGGTAAAGTGACCTGCGGATTTGCCAGCGGTTTACCCCTGCGGATTGACACCTGGACAATGGAACAGGTGTCAAACCGCTGCGGAATCCGCAGAATTGACATGCTGCGGATTTAAATCCGTGGAAAAATCCGCAGCATGTGCACTGCAGATTTGAAATCCCATTGGCCAACATTGTACTGTACAAGGTCTGCGGAACTGCTGCAGATGCGCAGCGTGCACATACCCTTACGAGATCAGGTATATAAGGCCAGGAATACATAGTGGCGCAGGAAGAATTTGAAGGGGGAAAAAAAAAAAAAAAAAAAAAAAAAACCACCCCACACAAAGCCCACCCCGAGCCACACTTTCAATGACTGTAGATTTTGAAATCGGTCAAAAAAAGAGGAAGGTGGTGCTAGGATTTTTACCATCATGATCAGTTGACTGACCACCATTTCCATGCATTGCATATTTGCAGGAAAAATTAAACAAATCCAAAAATGGAGTATAAAAGACATTTCAAAATTAAAACTTTTATTTTTCTAATAAAAAAAAAAAATTTCAAGTCATAGTTGAGGACAACATTTTACAGGAAGTATAAAACCAGTAGTTTCAATTTAGCATCATTGAACACGCATTGTAGAACACCAACCTGACTTCAGACAATGCAGTAGTGGGGCTGGGGCAGAGCACCCAGGAAGTCATGGCGGTAGTAACTGCATATTGTGTCGTTAAGATTGTTTGGGTGTCCATAACATATGCCACCCAACGGGGTATATAATGAGGCTGTCAAACTTGGATTGGGGTAGACAAAATGAGGTCCAGGTCTTGGCTATACCATTTTGATAGGCATCTCAAGTGGGCTTGTATCTGTCCAAGTTTTGTGACACACCGGAGCGCTCTCCTTGCCCTTAGGTCTTCAATAGGTTGCAGATAGGAAATCTTGAGGTTTGTCTCTAGATGAGTGAGAGCATATAGAATGTTAGGGCCTACATGAAAGAAGCCCTCCTAGCACAATGTATGTGCGGACAAAAAAAAAAAAAATTTGACTGTCATACATTTCTACTATAATACATTGGCACAGAGGTCTTCTTCATTGGCTCCATGAAAGGCAGTCATCACAGATCCTAGGGCTGACTTCATCAGATTTACTTTAGATACATCCTAATCAAGTGGAAGAACCAAAAGATTTCCTAGGACTTATTCACTTGGACCCAGACAGATTGCTTAGGTTCTGCACTTTGGTTTGGAGAACCACCTCCAACGATGAGATTGCTATGCACTTGTTCACAAGACAACCTAAACATGACCATTATGAAGGAAGAAACATTTGGGTTAGAGAACTCATGTTTCACTTATTAATTCAACCAGTATGGCCAAGATCATGGAAGTAAGTCGCTCAGTATCTACCAGGTAGACTGACAAGGGGCCACAGTTCCTTGGCTGCATTCAGTACACGGCTGAACCCACAAGTGAACAGTTTGTGTGCACCCCCCCCAAGACCAGTGGAACTGAACTTTCCCTAAAGTGGTTGAATGGGCACCAAGACCACTTATTTTGTTTCGGAATTTGATACGAGGCCCATTTTTGATAAATCAAGAGCTTTACACAATATGGGAGAACACCTTCTACACCATCCTGCATAAGGGTACGAGGAGAGGACGAACCTAAATGTCAATCCTAGAACATCCTCAGAAATAATCCTTGAAGTGTTAAAACAAAGATTGCAGGAAGGAGACGGTTGCATAGTAGTTTTGGAATTGTGGAAAAAGACAATTGTTCATGTAACTCCAGTCCTCAACAAAAAGGCTTGTGCCATCAGGGATTGAGGGCCCTAGAATAACGCAAGAAAAAGCGCTCAAAAGAAAGTTGTGGGTGGTCACCAAACAAATGTCCAAGAACAGAAGCAACCAATCTTGAGGAACGTCACCCATAGGAGGAAATACATATACACACAGTTTGTAATCATTTCTACTTTGACACGTCTGAAGTTTTGGGCTGCTTCCATACAGTTAGACTTTTCTACACCAAGTCATCATCTCCTTCACTTTTTTCATTCGACCAAATATTGTAAGCTTGGAACTTTGAGGAGGCAACAATGGTTGTAGAGAACATTCATGATGCAGCCCCCCCACCTTAATGGCATTGGTCTACATGCCTTTTAGAGTTCCCGTAGTTGGACTCAATATAACAGATGCGCATACCATTAGTAGGGGTTGACAAAACAATTTTACCCTTTGGATCAATTCCATGTGTTAAAGCAATGCCAAATCAAGAGGATTTTTTTTCAAAAAGAGGCCATCAATAAAAAAAAAAAAAAAATAATTAATGTTGCTCATCGTGCTAAAATATCACAGCAACGTATGGAATGAAAATTTAAAAAAAAAAAAAGTCCAGTAATTGGTCAGTCACATTAAAGGAAAAAAAAAAAAAAAAAAAAAAAAGCCTCCACGCTCACTGCAGCAGTTTGCAGAACACAGCCGCTGGGTGGACGCAGCCGGTGCTCCGCACATACAAGAGACAGACTGTTGCATTTATGAGCACATCCTAGTAAAATCACTTTTGGTGTTGCAATTCCTCCATCTCATTTATACATAAAATACTGCATTTCCCCCTAGCTGCAGTATGACGAGACCTCAGCAGTAACACAATGGACTTTTTTGTTGCTTTTTTTTTTTTAAACATACCCATAAACAATAAAATTTTACAGTGCTGAGACTACGGAGGTCCCCCGCTTTTACAACTCCCAAGCCGAGGCAGCAGCAGGAGCTAAAGTCCAATCTCCGTCATTTGCATATTGAAATTGTCAGCAAATATCTAGAAAAAAAGTTTGTTTTTTTAAATAATTTAGCAAAAAATTTAAAAAAAAAACACATTCGATAAGGTGGATAAATACTCCTGCCCCTTCAGTTACTAGTTTCACAGGTAAGGTGAACAAAAAAAAAAAAAAAAAAAAAAAAAAAAGTTAATATAACAATAAATATTGAAAAATAGTTATTTCTATAAGGCATCGCTGAGCATTTTAGTTTGTAGATAGACTATTAACAATGAAAAGTTTTGTTTTATTTTGCTTCTTAAAAAGTGTACCCTCAGGAGAAGTCTTTCCACTAATTTCCATGTTTTACTTTATTTTAATTCAGTTTTGTTACTTGCAGAAACTAAGCAGAAAAGGGGACAACGTGAACGTGTCAGGTTGGGTCCCCCACTTCTCTCAGGATGCCGAAAAATTTTTTTTTTTTTTTTTTTTTTTTTTAAACATTGTCTGTAATACAACTAAATATCAAGGGCACAGCGTAATAGTCTTTTGCATTCTGTATGGTAATACGTTTCTGTATTGTAGCTGCAGCCTCATGGTCCATACAATAAAAAAAAAAAAAAAACGAACAAAAAAAAAAAAAAAAAAAAAAAAAAAAGGGAACCATAGAAAGAACACAAAGTATTCTATTCTGCCCTCACTGTATACGATCCGGCTGGAGCTGTGCAGGCTGGTATTGAATATACGCAGTGGGTGGTACTCCTGTGGCGGTGCCAGTGATTGGCTGCTGGACTGTGCTGGTATAGCCGAACCCCATGTAGCCAGCGGCGGGTGACGGTGTGTAGGGATACTGTTCATAGGCAGCTGTGGTGTAGTGGGTATAGGCTGGTGTAGCAGCACTGTAATCAATATACGGAGATGGTAAAGACTGAATTGGCGTTGGGATGACCACACTTGGTTGGATGAGGGTTGATGGGTAGATATATTGTGGTGTCAGCCTGGAGAGAGAAAAAAAAAAAAAAAAAATGAATTACAGTAAACTCTTAAGGGACAATGAAATGCTGGATTTGAATGGCCACGTGTGTCCGAATATAACTACTATACTTCCCCCTATATACAAGAATATAACTACTATAATACTGTCACTATGTACAAGAATATAACTACTATAATACTGCTCCCTATGTACAAGAATATAACTACTATAATACTGTCACTATGTACAAGAATATAACTACTATAATACTGCTCCTATGTACAAGAATAGGACTACTATATTACTGTCCCCTATGTACAAGATTATAACTACTATAATACTGTTCTTATGTACAAGAATATAACTACTATAATACGGCCCCCCATGTACAAGAATATAACTACTATAATACTGTCCCCTATGTGCAAGAATATAACTACTATAATACTGTTCTTATGTACAAGAGTATAACTATTATATTCTTGTACACAGGAGAATTTATAGCCATTATACATGCTAGTTTGGATAATTGACCAATATGGAAAATGATCCTTCCACTCCAAACAACTAAACCTTGGTTTGGGTGAGGGTAGTGAAGGGAGGTGGTGCTCCCCCATGTAGCAAAGGGTGAGGGGAGATTGACTTCTCAGGCTGCCTACATCACAGACCATGAAAGATAAACGTGTACACAAACAGAAGGGGGAGGGATAAGCAATGCTAACAAGACATTGTAAAGGGAGTGCAAGCAAAAGGGATGGAGCTGACACTGACCTGTCAATAGTATATATTGCCAGTTTCTACTGTGGACTGTGAAGTTTAACACTAAAGAATTCTCAAATCAGCCCAGAAAAGCAGATGTGAAAAAGAAATCCACTTGGAAGCTTAATGGTAATGCAGCTAAACTGTATAGACATGAATATAACTACTACAATACCGGCCCCTATGTACAGGAATATAATTACTACAATACTGCCTCTATGTGCAAGAATATAACTACTATAATACAGCCCCTATGTAAAAGAATATAACTACTATAATACTGCCTCTATGTGCAAGAATATAACTACAATAATACTGCCCCCTATGTACAAGAATATAACTACTATAATACTGCTCCTCATGTGCAAGAATATAACTATAATACTGCCCCTATGTACAATATAACTATAATACTGCTCCCCATGTACAATATAGCTACTATAATACTGCCTCCTATATGCTAGAATATAACTACTATAATACTGCCCCTATGTACAAAAATATAGCTACTATAATACTGCCCCTATGTACAATATAACTATAATACTGCTCCCTATGTGCAAGAATATAACTACTATAATACTGCCCCCTATGTACAAGAATATAACTACTATAATACTGCCCCATATGTACAAGAATATAACTACTATAATACTGCCCCTATGTACAAGAATATAACTACTATAATACTGCCCCATATGTACAAGAATATAACTACTATAATACTGCCCCCTATGTACAATATAACTATAATACTGCTCCCTATGTACAAGAATATAACTACTATAATACTGCCCCCTATGTACAAGAATATAACTACTATAATACTGCCTCTATGTGCAAGAATATAACTACAATAATACTGCCTCCTATATGCTAGAATATAACTACTATAATACTGCCCCCTATGTACAAGAATACAACTACTATAATACTGCCCCCTATGTACAAGAATATAACTACTATAATACTGCCCCCTATGTACAAGAATATAACTACTATAATACTGCCCCCTATGTACAAGAATATAACTACTATAATACTGCCCCTATGTACAATATAACTATAATACTGCTCCCTATGTACAAGAATATAACTACTATAATACTGCCCCCTATGTACAAGAATATAACTACTATAATACTGCCTCTATGTGCAAGCATATAACTACAATAATACTGCCCCCTATGTACAAGAATATAACTACTATAATACTGCTCCCCATGTACAAGAATATAGCTACTATAATACTGCCTCCTATATGCTAGAATATAACTACTATAATACTGCCCCCTATGTACAAGAAAACAACTACTATAATACTGCCTCCTATGTACAAGAATATAACTACTATAATACTGCCCCATATGTACAAGAATATAACTACTATAATACTGCCCCTATGTACAAGAATATAACTACTATAATACTGCCCCCTATGTACAAGAATATAACTACTATAATACTGCCCCCTATGTACAATATAACTATAATACTGCTCCCTATGTACAAGAATATAACTACTATAATACTGCCCCCTATGTACAAGAATATAACTACTATAATACTGCCCCTATGTACAATATAACTATAATACTGCTCCCTATGTACAAGAATATAACTACTATAATACTGCCCCCTATGTACAAGAATATAACTACTAATATTCTTGCACATAGAGGCAGTATTATAGTAGTTATATTCTTGTACATGGGGAGCAGTATTATAGTAGTTATATTCTTGTACATAGGGGGCAGTATTATAGTAGTTATATTCTTGTACATGGGGAGCAGTATTATAGTAGTTATATTCTTGTACATAGGGGGCAGTATTATTGTAGTTATATTCTTGCACATAGAGGCAGTATTAAACTACTATAATACTGCCCCCTATGTACAAGAATACAACTACTATAATACTGCCCCCTATGTACAAGAATATAACTACTATAATACTGCCCCCTATGTACAAGAATATAACTACTATAATACTGCCTCTATGTGCAAGAATATAACTACAATAATACTGCCCCCTATGTACAAGAATATAACTACTATAATACTGCTCCCCATGTACAAGAATATAGCTACTATAATACTGCCTCTATGTGCAAGAATATAACTACAATAATACTGCCCCCTATGTACAAGAATATAACTACTATAATACTGCTCCCCATGTACAAGAATATAGCTACTATAATACTGCCTCCTATATGCTAGAATATAACTACTATAATACTGCCCCCTATGTACAAGAATATAACTACTATAATACTGCCTCTATGTGCAAGAATATAACTACAATAATACTGCCCCCTATGTACAAGAATATAACTACTATAATACTGCTCCCCATGTACAAGAATATAGCTACTATAATACTGCCTCCTATATGCTAGAATATAACTACTATAATACTGCCCCCTATGTACAAGAATACAACTACTATAATACTGCCTCCTATGTACAAGAATATAACTACTATAATACTGCCCCATATGTACAAGAATATAACTACTATAATACTGCCCCTATGTACAAGAATATAACTACTATAATACTGCCCCCTATGTACAAGAATATAACTACTATAATACTGCCCCCTATGTACAATATAACTATAATACTGCTCCCTATGTACAAGAATATAACTACTATAATACTACCCCCTATGTACAAGAATATAACTACTATAATACTGCCCCTATGTACAATATAACTATAATACTGCTCCCTATGTACAAGAATATAACTACTATAATACTGCCCCCTATGTACAAGAATATAACTACTATAATACTGCCCCCTATGTACAAGAATATAACTACTATAATACTGCCCCCTATGTACAAGAATATAACTACTATAATACTGCCCCATATGTACAAGAATATAACTACTATAATACTGCCGCTATGTACACAAATATAACTACTACAATACTGCCCCTATGTACAAGAATATAACTACTATAATACTGCCGCTATGTACACGAATATAGCTACTGGTACATACAGGCAGTAGTATAGAATATAACTACACTCTGGTTGTGGAGCAGAGTAATGGGGTAGAGATGCTTGTTCTTCTGGGCAGAGATGGTAGAAGAACACGCTGGCTAACATGAGATCTTCTCCCACTTTTTTGCACTACAAAAGGTCAAGGCAGCAGCACGGAGACGTAGCTCTGTCTATTTAAAGCCACAGCCCTAATTTAATAACCCGACTTTTCCCATACAGAAGGAAGCATCTGCATTGCCACATTAGGAAGAGCGCACTGCTAGTACCCGGGTAATGATACAACATGGGAAACATTCCATCCTCAGATTGGGATAACGCAGCGGATACATGATGCGTCCATGATCAGACCGTGCCTCTGCCACACCATGCATTGTAGACTGGCAGCAGACAAGCGTCCCACCTGAATGCCCCACAGACACTGGCAGAGAGAGGAGCGAATGTGCAAACCCACAAGAAGATCTAGAAGCCAAATAGCGGAGATTTTCTTTGGGATACAGTTGCACATATTTGCAATCTTACGTTTTGCAATTTCAAACCATTTCCAAGATCTCCGCTTGCAGTCAGGGAAATCCTGTATAATGCTTAAGAACGTCACATAATTGAAGGTTTGTCACAATCGTTCCCAACGTCAATAGGGGTCTGTGCACACGTTACAGATCTGACCCCCCTCCCGCACAGATTGGTCTCAAGCCTGAAGGGTTTCCTGGTCCCAGCAAAGTGAATGAGAATCCCAAAGTCTCATGCACACGTTACTTGTTTTTGCAGATTTAGTGTCATTTTTCTGCAGACTTCTCTCATACTAATAAATGGGGGACAATCTGCACCAAAACTAACATGTAAGAAGGCATAAAAATAACGCACCTATATATGCGCAGTGGTTTTCTTGCCAAAACACACAAATACTTAAGGTGTGCACAATGTAACGGTTTCAGGACAGTTAAGTTTGCAAGATTAAATAGTAGAGTTAGATGTAGATGTTATCACATTCACAGCTGTGACACCAAAAATCACAGGACTGTCCTCAACCCCCCAGGAGAGAAGCCTGCACCCCCTCATTTACACATCAGAGCTCTGCCATGCAGGAAGCCGGCCACAATGCAGGGTGTGGAGGCCAAGAGCCACTACAACCCCCATCGTGCAAGGTACCTACACTTAGGCATGATACAACCATTACAACAAGGTGCAGCTAAGCAGATGCATCTGAGCCTCATGTGCGATACCATCAGCTGTACTTATGTAGCCGAGCACCTCTCATGATACGGTCGGTGTACCCAGGCTGCCCAAATGTGATACCATCTGCTGATCTGGTGTACCCAAGCTGTCCACATGCGATACTGCGCCTTCAGTAGTCTCTGCTGAACAGGTGCATCCCTCAGTGTGCGATACATTCTGAGCTGTGTACCCAAGCCGCGATACTCTTCCCCCATAGGCGAGCCGGAACGGGGTCTTTCTGGGTCCTCGTGGAATCCACCTTCTGCATGACAGTAGATTAGAGATTCCATCCATTTCGGGCAATAAACTACAAGGATGGCCCGTGGCGGGTTTGTTCTGCGCACTTCTGGGTTAGTCAGCAGGAAATATCTTATAACCTCGCTCACTGGATCGCACCATCGATCATATTTATTATCCATGCACCAGGTCTTAAGAGGCGTCACTTAACCCTCCGTTCGCTGGTACGTGATACCACAGCCTAAATGTATATGGTCACCCAGCTTTCCAAGATCCCCAAATGGCAAAGCTGATAAGCTGAAACCCAAGATGGCCGATCCGTTTGTTTGTAGCAAGCTGCTATCAAAAAAAAAAAAAAAAAAAAAAAAAAAAAAAGTCTGCTCTGACAACTTATGCACACTCTGCTGGGCTGAGCGTGCATGTGTACGGAGTGCAAGGAGTGAGATCAGTCAGACAAGTGACATTTGTCCATCAGCCATACGCAGAATAAGGGCATCTGTTGCCTTCAGACAAGCCACCAGTTAATAACCATTACGGGGTCTTCTATGAGAAGTTCCCACGGCGCGGTGGCAGCACACTTCTATCCGGCGACCTCCAGCACCGCCGTCTGCTCTGCATTGTTACTTAAGTGTGTGCATTGTCCCGACTGTAAGAAGTGGGACGCACCAGGCCCTCTAACAAAAAAAAAAAAAAAAAAAAATATTCACCCAAACAGCTGGGATTGGGGCCCCGGCCAGCCTGGCGAGACAATTAACCCTATGGCAGCCAAATCTAGAGAGTAACTACACTGGATGAGGCTGCGGCATCCTGTAAGGGGTTAAGCGGAGGCTTTGTTGTGGGTCCATTGTTTTTGGAGATCACTAGTGCCTTCTAGAACAGCTGCCATGTCCAATTAGAAGACTTTTCTAGTGTGTGAGGGAGGGGGAAGCTATTGAAAAAGACCCCCAGACAATACTGCCCTATGAGAGTCGGTCACAGACCCGCATAACATCTGTCTGCTATCATGTCTAATGACTCGCTGCCTGCCCTGGGGTGGGGGGGGGGGGGGGGTTTGGGGCCTGTGTCACCCTGTGGGGAGAGGGAGGGACACCTACAAATAAGGGGATTACCTACTGTGGGAGTAGCTAGATACCTCCGCAGGCTGGACACCACATTATTGATCATCTCTGAGCATGCCTGGGATTCCTACAGGGCTAAAGGCAGCCAAAATGGCCCAGGTAGGGGTCACCACCAGCATTCCATAGACTCCACATGGCATACAAACCCAGGCAGTGCAGAGAAGCACAAACAGAGCTGTTCCAGTCTTTACTGCAGGCCTGGCATTCTATTCCCAAGATTTCTACATTTAGGTGGAGTGGTGACAGACGAGGAGTAACAAGGTTGTACCCCAGAAACTAAGATTAGGAGGAGATGTGGCTACAGCTGGAGATTACTACAAATGCACAATATAAAAAAAAAAAACAAAAAAAAAAAAAAAAAAAAAAAAACCACACAATATAATGCATCAGAATAAGACAAGTCATATATAATGGAACATATGGAGCCTGGGTATTAGGAGAACTTACCCGATGGGTCTGTGGAGGAAGGCTGGGTGTAACTGCTGCACTCCGATGGTTAAACCTGCAGAAAGGGAGACACAAAATAAGGGAACAGCAGGGATGACCCTGCACTAGCTCTAAAGATATTATAAGGGACACCAAGTTGACAAACTCATTCCTCCATGAGAAATGCTCTTAAATGCACTCTTTTGCTCCCTGGTATCAGTCACGCTACACGGGCGAGGGGCAAACTCACGCTCAGGACGTGTAGAATGCTCCGAGCCTCCCAGTCAGCACTGCTTTATAATGCTCCAGTGTGGACATAGCCTGGGGTATGAGGGTGATGGGTCCCTTACAATAACAAATGCAGTTTTAGCTTTTTCTCTAAATTTAAATTTTTACAAGTCAAAATTTGAACATGGCGCCGGCTTCACCAGTTCACCCAGTAACCCGACCCTCAAACTGGAATTACCGCTAGGATGTGTGTGTTAATGATGAGGGGCCGGCTGACATTACAGCCACTACGGACCTGTCCCCGAATGACAAGCCTGCAGCGATTAGTCATGGGCAGGTTTTCCCATTCAGGACTCTGGGAAAGCAGGATGACAGCTCTGTAGCATCTCCCTCCTGGGTAAAGCTCAGTCTTAGTGATGGGCACACTAACTATGATGTACCCCGTATGTGGGTGGACAGGGTGCCCAAGACGCGTCTTACCAGTTTGGAGGTTCCTTGGCTTGGCTCCAATATAAGCGAGATTCACATTTGCTTTCCGGCCATCTATGATGGGGTTGGGGTCTTTGCAGGCTCGGTCGGCGGCTGCCCTGTCTGCCATTGTGACCTGCAATTAAAGAGATCAATGTTTAGAGACAGATGACTGCACCTTTAATTTCACTCAGTTCTCCCCTAGAAGTGGGGCATCTGGTAATATGGTGCCTGGCAGTGGTACAGCGCTCCATGTGACTCAATTAAGGGGGGTGGGGGACTCGTCAGCAGGTCAAAAAGGACCACTTTTTTGCTCTTCATTCCTACTGATACTTGAATTTTTTTTATTATAAAGCTTAAAACTTTTTTTAATGCCTTAACCAAGTGGGAGTGTCTTAATGCTGCGCAGCATTACAGTGAGCCACACCCCCTTGGAATACAACAAGGCCCATCTCTCTAGAACTGTACTGTAGATTTAGAGACACGCAAGACTCAGAAGCAGTGACAATAAAAGTGCAAAAACTGGCTAAGATATATTCAGGGTGGCCATGACCCTGGAAACCCCATGCACAATGGCACTTCCTGTTTGACACCTCATTTTACAGCAACGCTGCAAAAAGATTCCTACAATTCCAGCGCACACTGTGCCGCACCGATACACAAGTCGGAATATCAGGTTGTGGTATAATAATCTTAAGACCTCAGAAAACCTTCGCCTCCCCCCCAACAGAAGTCTATTTCTAGTCTACACACACCCTTGGCCTGAAGTAAACAGGTTGTGTCCGGGCCGCCATCACAATACCATTTGAGAACAGGATGTGCCCCCAAGTTTGGCATAGTCTGCCATTATTCCAGTGCCCAGAAAGTCCTTTTATTTCTCAGCCCAGAAAATAGAGTGATCTAACGGGCGCCGGTGCCAGCTTGGCATCTATTCAGCTGCTGGGGTTGGGGGCGTCACACAGAAGCCTCATGTTTTCTGTCATTAGGATAAGCATTATCATCCTGCAGAATAAGTAGTGTCACAAGATGGAAAGTGGAACTACAAGTGTCAGCATGTCCAATAAGCCGCTGCTTTCCTCCCAAAATCATACAAGAGCTAAAATAGTTAATGTGAAAAAGGTGACAGTTATGCCCACAGGGTACTACCAGGCATCTAGCGAGACATGGTTCTTGTATGGGGGAGGGGAAGGTGTTTTGCTATGCGCAGCAGACTTCCTGTCATGTAATCCACTGGATTTACATTGTAGTCAAGTCTCTCCAGTCTGACATAGGTGATAGACTGCAGGGAGCGGGAAGTCCAGCTGTACGGGAGAATTCCGCCAATCCAGTACCTAAGAAATTCGGACCTCGATCTGCAACATAGTGTAGAATCGCAACTGAAAGTGTGTCACGGTCCATCTAGTGGGCTGGTACCTGAAAAGTCCGGTAAGTGCCAGTCTCATCAAACCTGCCCACAATAATCTGAAAAGGGTTCAGGAGGCAAAAGTTCTGTTTTTTGTTTTTTTTTTTTAAAAAAAACCCTTTTTATCCTTATTCCACCCATATATCACCTGCATCTGAAATTAAATATAACCTCGACCACTAGTGGAATCCTTGTTTTACCATGAAACTAAGAAAAAGTGGCAGCCCCCAAATCGGGAGAGAAAAAATAAATAATCCATGAAAGTTTATAAAAAGTGCTAGTCAAAAACTTTCCACAATTCATACAGCTGGGACAAAACTTTGCCATTTTCGGGTTTAGATACACAAACATGACAATTTTTAATTCTCCAATGCCATGGCTAAATAGTTTTTTTTGTTGGTGGGAGGCAAAAACAAAAAAAACCCCTGTGTTTTCTATACAGAGACTTCAATTCAATACCCACATTAAATCTGGGGACAATACCCATGGAAGCTCGTTGTATCCGCACTCTCAATGTTCTAGCCTGCATTTGACAGCCAAGACCAGGGCACGGGTGGTCACCGATTGTCACAAATAGGCCGCCATATTTATTTTACTCCTTTATATAGTGCCAATAATTCGTCAGCGGTTTAAATACATCGCTGTCCCCATTGAGGCTCACAAGCTAGATTCCCTATCAGTATGTCTTTGGAGTGTGGGAGGAAACCCACGCAAACACAGGGAGAACATACAAACTCCTTGCAGATGTTGTCCTTGGTGGGATTTGAACACAGGACCACCATATAAAAACTACAAAACCAAAAACAAAAGTCAATCCCACAATAAAAACCTTTTGCTCACCAGGACCATAAACCACGCAGACCAGGCCTGCAGGACGAACGGTCATTTTGTCGCCCTGGAGTATCATTATTGGATTACCGCCGCTTCTCAAAGGGTACAATTATGATAATAACTGTCTACCGGCCGTTAGATAATTCTGCCTGGCGGCGCACACCCAAAAGTTACAATCTGAGCATGAAGCAAGTCAGTCCGGTGAGGAAATGGCAGTATTATAGCCACACACAATGGAGGTCAACGTTGCACAACGCAAAATATTCACGTCGCAGGGGATGTTAGCAGTCTAAACATGTTTTCTTATGAAACTACCTGTTGTGTCAACCTGCAACAAAACCGGTGTTTTTGTCACACAGTGACAAAACTAAGCAACACGCAGAATGGTGGAGACTGACACAGGGGTGGGCGGTGGTGGTGGGGGCGCTACTGACCTTGGGCTAAAACTGAGAGATCCAGAGTGGGCCCCAGGCTGAAAACGAGGGCAGACAAAAGCCAGCCACTACTCTGTGTGCTGACAGTGTCATACACTAGAAACATTGTAAAAAAAAAATAAAAAATAAAAGGAAAATTTATGAAGAGAAGACAAACCACACCATGCCAACAAACAGACGAAGCATCTGTCTGGAGCCGCACTGGACCACCTGCTGCACCTGAACCGGCAGCTCAGCCTCCAAGCTTACAGCTACATCACAAAAATTTCTAGACAACAATGAGACATCAAAAAAAAAAAAAAAAAAGTGGCCAAGATGTCAGTGATGATACTTACAAAGCCGTACCCCCTGGACTTGCTCGTCTGTCTGTCCGTAATCACCACAGCTTCATCGATATCCCCAAAAACCTCAAAGTATTTCCTGAGGGACGAGTCAGTCGTGTGATACGGAAGCCCCCCAACGAAGATCTTGGTGAGAGTGGTGTCCTTTTGCACCGTGTGCATCTTGAGTCGCTTTTCAGGATCACAAATCCAACATCCAAAATTATCCCAAAGGGGGGGTTAGGGGAGGTGGAATATTCCCAAAGCTTCACCTTCACTGCATAGAAAAAAAAAAAAAAAAAGACGTAAAACAATCACGAGTCCAATATAATGAGAAAAAAAAAAATACTATAGCATTTAAAGGGGCCGGCAGCAATGGCCGGTGAGGTAGCTCTGTAGACTTTGTGCCAGACAGCAGGGATCAAGCAGCAGACAGTGAAATTGTAGGCAGCGTCATGCACCAGCCAAGCAGCCCTGCTCCCTCGCTGATCTGTCTGCTATGATACAAGCTCACACACTGCACAAGGTTTTGTACTCAGACATAACCCCCACCCACTAACAATCCCCCTCCCTTTTGGAAAAAAAACGTTGCATCATGGGTGTTGTAGTTTTTTTTTGGTCTTTTTTTTTTTTTATATATATATATATTAGCTACGAGACCATAGATCAGACAAGTTGACAAAGTTTAATTAGAAGAATTTTTTTAAGTTTAAGAATATTTGAGCACGGTCAAATAAAAAAGAAAACTTCTTAAAAAAAAAATCTAATATATATAATTATGTAATATGTCATAAATAAAAGAGGCACAATGTGACAAGCTGGTAAAATGTATGTGATTGAATTTTATTTCTTTTATTTAATAACCATTATCATAAAAAATCGAATATTAAAGAAAAAAATTATCCAAATTATTATTTTTTTTTTTTGCCATCAGTCGCTTATGTAGTATATAAAAATTTGAGAGACTATTATATTGGATTTAATGGAATAAAATTGAACAACATTAATTAATTCATAAGGATCAAAAATAATAAAGAAAAAAAAGGAAAAGGAAGCCTAATAAATAGTATCACATTCTCGAATAAATTATTATCACGTCTCCTTCTGTTCTTGTGAATAAAAACCCAAAATACAAAAACTGTATACAATAGTGAACGTGGGGAAGCATGCTGTGATCAAACTGCACTTTACATGCCCATAGGAAATACAGTAGGTGAGTGGGGCTGTGCAGTATAGGGCAGGTGGGGGGGCTATGGGATGTATGCGCCTTACATTACCATATAATTAAAGTCACAGCTATGACCACAGGGTGCCACCATTTGGGTATGTATGGGCCATTTGCACAGCCTCATTAGTATGGAAATTAAGGAGCCATACACTGAAGTCAATGCAGATACAGCCCTGCAGCAGAAAAAGACCCCATTTGTGATTTCTCAAAAAAAAAAAAAAAAAAAATCACTTTTTTTGTATTATGGCATTCGCTGGCGGGTTTTAATTTTTTTTTGCACCAAGTTCATGGATTTGGGGCAAGATTAAAAATACTCCCCCCCCCCCCAATTAGTTTTGGCAACTGTCTAACATCAAACAGTTGTAAAACTTTTATTTTTTTTTCTGTAAAGTTGCACATCTGTCTAAAAGTGCATCAAATTGAAAACTTTCACAGGCTATATTAATAAATAACCATAAAAATAATAATAACTTCTCCCCGTAGGTTTATTCTAGAAGGACGAGTAGAGTGAGAGGCGGCAAAAAAAAAAAAAAAATGCAATATTTCATAAAAGTCACATTTCATGATCCGAATAAACGAAGATGCGAAGGAAAAATACAATCGGAGGGAAAGAGAGAAAAACAGATGAAAAAAAGGAGTGAAAAATGTATAGAGAGAAGAAGGGGCAAAAAGGGGAGAAACAGCCATGAAGAACTGGCCTGTGCGAAAGTAATCATAACATGGGGAATACACAATATTTAGTGCTTCTAAGAAATAATATGTATATATAACAAATAATATTTAGTGTTTACCGTTATAATAAATAATATGTATATATAGTAAGCCCTTCCTGTGACTGCTGAGCTCTGTTCCCCTTCCCCAGCTCCTACCTGTGCAGCAGTCACCGCAGAACTTGGAAAAAGTGACAAAAAACGTGCAGGCTTCGAGCAAGACAAGATTCCAGAAAGAAAGGGATTCTGGGAGTTGTAGTTTTCTCTTGCTATGAGTCATGCAGCAAGGAAAGAGAAAGTGACTACATTTCCCAGAAGGCAGTGGGGCGCGCCCTGTGATGCCTGTGCCTAATGGGGCAGCAAATGCTGATTTTTATTTTTTTTTGTAAAGATTGGACATATTCAGCACAGAGTGTTTCAGAAGTTTCATAATGAAGGGTGCAGAGTGTTTCAGGAGGAAAGTCTCAGAGTGACCCCTATTTAATGCAGCACACAGTATTTCAGGAGAAGAGTGTGGTGATTTAAAGGGAGCCTACATAGCAGGGGTCCCCAGCAGCACTGAGCATGTCACGACATTTATACTAATTATCTTCTCTTGGATTTATTAAACCCCACAATTCACTCTTTCTCTTTTTTGGAGCCAGAACTACAAATCCCATGATGCCTTGCGACCCTCTGTACAGCCCTAGTGTGCCGGCTGGGGAGAAGGGAGCTGCAGCGATTTGACTGGGAAATCTACTTTTGTAAAGCAAATATCAAGAACCACAACCCGCCGTGAAAAGCCGCTGAAAATGCTGAAAAAGCCCCGGTCACCAGGACTGCCTGAGCCCAGGCTGATTTATGAGGCGGGCGTGACCGCTCCTGTATCCAGGCAAACACAGAGAAGAATGAAAGCAGCAAGAAAGCTGCCACATAAAACCGCCCCATTGTCACACGGGAAGATGAGTGGCTACATGGTGTTAATGTATCTGTTATTTCCCATCAGGCCTCGGAATGATGAGTAATGGCCGAGGGGATGTCAGAGGTGTATGTATGGCACTATATCCCACTGTACAAAAACTATGCTAATAGCTATATTCTTCTACATAGGGACAGTATTATAGTAGTTATATTCTTGTACATAGGGGCAGTATTATAGTAGTTATATTCTTGTACATAGGGGGCAGTATTATAGTAGTTATATTCTTGTACATAGGGGGCAGTATTATAGTAGTTATATTCTTGTACATAGGGGGCAGTATTATAGTAGTTATATTCTTGTACATAGGGGCAGTATTATAGTAGTTATATTCTTGTACATAGGGGTAATATTATAGTAGTTATATTCCTGTACATAGGGGCAGTATTATAGTAGTTATATTCTTGTACATAGGGGGCAGTATTATATTAGTTATATTCTTGTACATAGGAGGCAGTATTATAGTAGTTATATTCTTATACATAGGGGTAATATTATAGTAGTTATATTCCTGTACATAGGGGCAGTATTATAGTAGTTATATTCTTGTACATAGGGGGCAGTATTATATTAGTTATATTCTTGTACATAGGAGGCAGTATTATAGTAGTTATATTCTTGTACATAGGGGGCAGTATTATAGTAGTTATATTCTTGTACATAGGGGTAGTATTATAGTAGTTATATTCTTGTACATAGGAGCAGTATTATAGTAGATATATTCTTGTACATAGGAGCAGTATTATAGTAGATATATTCTTGTACATAGGAGCAGTATTATAGTAGTTATATTCTTGTACATAGGGGGCAGTATTATAGTAGTTATATTCTTGTACATAGGGGGCAGTATTATAGTAGTTATATTCTTGTACATAGGAGCAGTATTATAGTAGTTATATTCTTGTACATAGGAGCAGTATTATAGTAGATATATTCTTGTACATAGGGGACAGTATTATAGTAGTTATATTCTTGTACATAGGGGGCAGTATTATAGTAGTTATAGTCTTGTACATAGGGGGCAGTATTATAGTAGTTATATTCTTGTACATAGGGGGCAGTATTATAGTAGTTATATTCTTGTGCATAGGGGCAGTATTATAGTAGTTATATTCTTGTACATAGGGACAGTATTATAGTAGTTATATTCTTGTACATAGGGGGCAGTATTATAGTAGTTATATTCTTGTACATAGGGGGCAGTATTATAGTAGTTATATTCTTGTACATAGGGGGCAGTATTATAGTAGTTATATTCTTGTACATAGGGGTAGTATTATAGTAGTTATATTCTTGTACATAGGAGCAGTATTATAGTAGATATATTCTTGTACATAGGAGCAGTATTATAGTAGATATATTCTTGTACATAGGAGCAGTATTATAGTAGTTATATTCTTGTACATAGGGGGCAGTATTATAGTAGTTATATTCTTGTACATAGGGGGCAGTATTATAGTAGTTATATTCTTGTACATAGGTGCAGTATTATAGTAGTTATATTCTTGTACATAGGAGCAGTATTATAGTAGATATATTCTTGTACATAGGGGACAGTATTATAGTAGTTATATTCTTGTACATAGGGGGCAGTATTATAGTAGTTATAGTCTTGTACATAGGGGGCAGTATTATAGTAGTTATATTCTTGTACATAGGGGGCAGTATTATAGTAGTTATATTCTTGTGCATAGGGGCAGTATTATAGTAGTTATATTCTTGTACATAGGGACAGTATTATAGTAGTTATATTCTTGTACATAGGGGGCAGTATTATAGTAGTTATATTCTTGTACATAGGGGGCAGTATTATAGTAGTTATATTCTTGTACATAGGGGGCAGTATTATAGTAGTTATATTCTTGTACATAGGGGTAGTATTATAGTAGTTATATTCTTGTACATGGGGCAGTGTTATAATAGTTATATTCTTGTACATAGGGGCAGTATTATAGTAGTTATATTCTTGTACATAGGGGTAGTATTATAGTAATTATATTCTTGTACATAGGAGCAGTATTATAGTAGTTGTATTCCTGTACATAAGAGGCAGTATTATAGTAGTTATATTCTTGTACATAGGGAGCAGTATTATAGTAGTTATATTCTTGTACATAGGGGCAGTATTATAGTAGTTATATTCTTGTACATAGGGAGCAATATTATAGTAGTTATATTCTTGTACATAGGAGCAGTATTATAGTAGTTATAGTCTTGTACATAACGGACAGTATTATAGCAGTTATATTCTTGTACATAGGGGTAGTATTATAGTAGTTATATTCTTGTACATAGGGGTAGTATTATAGTAATTATATTCTTGTACATAGGAGCAGTATTATAGTAGTTGTATTCCTGTACATAGGAGGCAGTATTATAGTAGTTATATTCTTGTACATAGGGAGCAGTATTATAGTAGTTATATTCTTGTACATAGGGAGCAGTATTATAGTAGTTATATTCTTGTACATAGGAGCAGTATTATAGTAGTTATAGTCTTGTACATAAGGGACAGTATTATAGCAGTTATATTCTGGTACATAGGGGATATTATTATAGTAGTTATATTCTTGTACATAGGAGCAGTATTATAGTAGTTATAGTCTTGTACATAACGGACAGTACTATAGCAGTTATATTCTTGTACATAGGGGATAGTATTATAGTAGTTATATTCTTGTACATAGGGGCAGTGTTATAATAGTTATATTCTTGTACATAGGAGCAGTATTATAGTAGTTATATTCTTGTACATCAGGGACAGTATTATAGTAGTTATATTCTTGTACATAGGGGATAGTATTATAGTAGTTATATTCTTGTACATAAGAGCAGTATTATAGTAGTTATATTCTTGTACTATAGAAGTTATATTCTTGTACATAGGGGGCAGTATTATAGTAGGTATATTCTTGTACATAGGAGCAGTATTATAGTAGTTATATTCTTGTACATAGGAGGCAGTATTATAGTAGTTATAGTCTTGTCCATAAGGGACAGTATTATAGTAGTTATATTCTTATACATAGGGGCAGTATTATAGCAGTTATATTCTTGTACATAGAGGTAGTATTATAGTAGTTATATTCGTATACATAGGGACCAGTATCATAGTAGTTATATTCTTGTACATAGGGGGCAGTATTATAGCAGTTATATTCTTGTACATAGTGACAGTATTATAGTAGTTATATTCTTGTACATAGGGGCAGTATTATAGTAGTTATATTCTTGTACATAGGGGCAGTATTATAGCAGTTATATTCTCGTACATAGGTGACCACTCCCACCATCCTTTAAATGGTCACCTGATGCATCAAGCCAGGAGTAAGAAGCTCTTGGGCTGCTGTGGTGTATCAACTGGTTTTGTGGAGTCCGTGGTCTGGGTGCCTTTCTTCTGCTGTGCGGTGCTTTGCAACAGAGGAGGCTTTTAAGCTAAATTTGGTGTTTTTTTCCTCGTCTGTCTCGTGTTTGTCACTGTCCTCTATGTTTTTCCATCTGCAGTGGTCAGGCTAGCACCCTTGCCGGTCATTGCACTAGCCAGGGAAGTGCTAGGTGACAGCGAGGGATAAGATTCCTGACGGCAGTGGGGGGAAGGACCCATTTAGGGCATTAGGGGAGTGCAGGGTCAGGCTCAGGTTTGAGCAGGAGGTATCCATTCCTCATTTCCCTATCATTAGGGCCTTCCTCTCCCCATTTCCATCCCATTGTTTGACATGCCGTCCGCCGACCAACCCCCCCCCCCCCCGTTGGGTCATTACATATTGTGAAAACATCCAAGTGACCCTGATCGAAAGTTTGTATATCCTGGTGATTTTGGCCTGATAACATGCACAGAAGTTGACAGAAATGGGTTTGAATAGCTACTAAAGGTAACATCCTACCTGTGACCTGTGACAAATGGCAGGAAAATTGTTCGGGATGCAAAGAAAAACCCACAAATAACATCTGCTGAAATACTGGACTCTCTGAAATCTAGCGGTGTGGCTGTTTCAAGATGCACAGTAAGGCTAGGTTCACATAGCGTTAACACAGCCCGTTCAACGCATAGCATTGACGGGCTGCGCTAACGCTATAGCATAACGCGATATGCATTATGCTATACCGCTAGCGCTGATGATTCATCAGCGCTAGCGGTGACAGAGCCTCAGACGCTGCAGCCCGCGTCCGAAGCTCCGTCACTGAATGACGGGCACATCGCGAACGCGTGCCGCTTTATGGCATGCGTCGTGATGCGCCCAGCAATGGGGCTGAATGGCAGCGTTAACGGACTGCGTTACACCGCATTATACCGCGGTGTAACGCAGTCCGTCTAATGGACTGCCGAGGCGCAGTGTGAACCCGGCCTGAGGAGGCACTTGAAGAAAAATGGGCTGCATGGTCGTGTCACCAGAAGAAAGCCCATTGACCCTGATCAAAAGTTTACATACCCCATTTCTTAATACCGTGTATTGCCCCTTCTAACATCAATGACAGCTTGTATTCTTTTGTGGTAGTTGTGGATGAGGTTCATTATTTTCTCAGATGGTAAAGCTGCCCACTCTTCTTGGCAAAAAGCCTCCAGTTCCTGTAAATTCCTGGGCTTTCTAGCATGAACTGTGCGCTTGAGATCTCACCAGAGTGGCTCAATGATATGGAGGTCAGGAGACTGACATGGCCTCTCCAGAACATTCACTTTGTTCTGCTGTAGCCTATGACAGGTCGACTTGGCCTTGTGGTTTGGATCGTTGTCATGTTGGAATGTCCAAGTACGGCCCATGCGCAGCTTTCGGGCTGATGAGTGCAAATTTGCTTCCAGTATTTTCTAATAACATGCTGCATTCATCTCTCCTTCAACTTTGACCAAGTTTCCTGTGCCTTTGTAGCTCACTTATCCCCAAAACATAATTGATCCACCTTCGTGCTTTACAGTAGGAATGGTGTTCCTTCCATCACAGGCCTTGTTGACTTCTCTCCAAATGTAACATTTATGGTTGTGGTTAAAAAGTTCAATTTTGGTCTCATCACTCCAAATTACCTTGTTCCAGAAGTTTTGAGGCTTGTCTCTGTGCTGTTTTGCGTTTTGTAGGCGAGATACTTTTTGGCATTTGCGCAGTAATGTCTTTCTGCTGGTGACTCGGCCAGACCATGCAGCCCATTTTTCTCCAAGTGCTTCCTTATTGTGCATCTTGAAACAACCACACCGCTAGTTTTCAGAGAGTCCAGTATGTCAGTTGATGTTATTTGTGGGTATTTCTTTGCATCCCGAACAATTTTCCTGGCATTTGTCACAGGTCACAGGTGAGGATGTTACCTTTAGTAGCCATCCAAACCCATTTGTGTCAACGTCTATGCATTTTATCAGGCCAAAATCACCAGGATATGTGAACTTTGATCAGGGTCATTTGGATGTTTTGGGATGTCATTATGATTTAAAAAGAGAAAACACAGTAGTTTGACAATAAATGGCTTCATCCAACCTTTTACCATGAGTGGAGAAAAAGTTTTGGTGTTATCATTCATATTCTCTGAAAAAAAGGCCAAGAAAGCAAACATTCTGTTGGGGTATATAAACTTTTGAGCACAACTTTATATACAGGAACTGAACCAATCTTGCTATATAGAGACAGAAACAAGTAAGCTTACTGCATAGATATGATACCAGAACCAAGCTTACTAAATAGATACAGTAACAGGCCCAAAAAATTAAAAACAAACTAGAAACTTTATTTGCACCCTCAAAAATTATATTCTGATTTTGGGTTAGGATCATGTTAGGATTCTGCTGTTTTCACACTCGTCACATTGTAAGTAGGTTGCGGGATGCAGTAACAGACAGGAGGGAGAACAGGAGTTAACAAGATGTTACAGTTTAATAGAACAAGGGATTCACTCCTAGGAGGCTAATGGTTAAAGGAGGGATAGTAAGGATAACAAATGTAAAGCAATAGTAGTCCAATGAAGTAACTTATCGTGTCCTGTATGCTCCTCTGCAGCAGATGATCCCGCAGGGGGGGGTTGTAGAACCGGCAACGGCCAGGAAGAAGTCCTCAGATGGGGTCCCTTAAACGATGGTCCGTCTTCTGGCGGCAGCAGTCGGTCTCCGGTACCTTCCGCTGAGCCCCTAGTCCATGAACATGTGCGGCCGAAGCAAGCAAGGCCGCGGCACTCCCAGAGTCAAAAGTAAATGGGCAGGAAGCAAGTGGCAGGGAAGGCTGCAAGAGCCTGTCTGGTACTCGGCCTTCTCTCTTCTGCACGTGAGCAGTACTCACAGTCACTGATCGCACGTCACCTCTGTCTCCGGCAGCTACTGAGCGCACAGCACTTCTCTCCACATCAGTCCCACTGGAGGCGGCAGGGACCAACTAACGCAGCCTGTTGTGGTGCCGGAACTCAAAGGACGGAGCACGCTGCTCACCTGGCTGTGTGCTGCTGGTTCGCACCAAACTGCCTGTGGCTGCGCGCGCTTTGCTTTTTAATCTGCCACTGCCTCTCCTACCCGGGTCATGAGGTTGGTCCGGCTTCTCATTCCTTCCCCAGGCAACCCCAGGCAACAAGGGGGAGGCAGCCTCAACGGTTCGGGACCCAGCTCGGTACGGGTACCTGCGGCCCTTTCGTCCTCCTTACACTCCCCCTCCATTTCATGGGCGAGAGTTCTTGCAACAGGCGTTGATACTCCTCCATCTCTTGAATGATCCGCTGACAAATAAATTGGTCTTGTTCATAATGGTTGGGAGGTATTCCAGCTGTCATTCGTTCTGTGCGGCGTAAGTCAGGTTGGGCAATTGAGGACGGGGACGCATACGGGTTCGGTGGAACAGCCATATCTGGAGTTTCAGGTTCTCACACTTCCCCTGTGCCAGTGGGTGGCGGACCGTCCAGATCAGAGGGTAAGGCAGGTTCTTCATTACAATCGAAGGCCGCTGGAGTGGACACTTTGGGAACACATGGTGCTCTTCCTTCTCTTTCAGGATCTCGTGATAGGCAAGGATGTAGCATGCTTTGGTGAATTGCTCGGGTAGGGTCCCCTTCTCCCTCAGGCTGGACTTCATAGACGGGTCCATCAGTTCCAATTCAGCGTTTCACCCGGTAAGGAGTTTGTTCCCATCGATGCTCTAACTTGCCTCGAGGTCGTTTGTCTTGGACCAATACTCAGTCCCCAGCCTTGAGAGCTGTCCCTCGCAGGGGCGTCGTCTCAGGGTGCTCAAGTTCCCAAAACCTGGTCTGTACTAGTCGATGCAGAGTCGATAATCTCTTGTCCTTTTCGGCCGAACAGCAGGGTGTATGGCTTGTATCCGGTTGTACTGTGTACTAGATTGTTGAACACCCACACCAATTCAGCTACATACTTGGGCCAATGGACTTTTCTGTCTTCCTCCAACGTTCTCAATATCTGAATCAACATCTGGTTGAAATGTTCACAGGCTCCATTCCCCTGCGGATGGTAAGGTGTCCTCCTGGACTTTTCAATCCTATACAGGCGATGAAGCTCCTCCGTCACTCGACCCTTAAAGCAGGTGTCTTGATCAGAATAGATCCTTTTCGGCCATCCATACACCCGGATGAAATTTTGACAGATGGCCTGTACAGCTGACTCAGCCGTCTGATCCCGGGTCGGAGTCACCACAGCGAACTTTTTGAAATGATCGGTCATCAGAAGACAATGTTCCTATCTGAGATGAGCAGGACCCACGGTCAAGTAATCGATCATTAGCAGTTCCAAGGAAGCAGAGGTCACAATGGTCTGTGTAGGAGCTCTCTGTTCTGAAGGTTTAGCCAAGTCACAGCTTCGACATTGTCGACAGGCCTCTTCTACTGCAGTCTTCAACCAGGAATGATAGACCAGCTTCTGCAACCACTGAAATGTCTTCTCCGGACCGAAGTGAGCCCCTCTTACATGAGCTTCCATGGCCACCTCATTGACCACTTTTTTGGGGAGCACCACTTGCCAGGTGACTCTCAATTCTTGTACCAACTGCACCTTCCAATACAGCAAACCATCTTCCATTTGAAGCCTCTCCCATTGTCGTAGAATCTGCAGTATCGCCGAGGACAGGGCATCTCGCTCATTCTGATTGGGGAGTTGTTTTAGGACCATCCATTATCTCAACTGAGCGAGTTCCCTGTCTTCCTGCTGAAGCTGCACCCAGTCATCTTAAGGTCTTTTCCCGATGCCTCTTCGATCTGGCGAGATTCTGGAACCCAGGGATCTCTTCTGCCTCCAACTCTCATCTCGGTCCCTGCCAGGTCGCTCGTGAGTCAATCTGGACAGGGCGTCAGCATGTGTATTCTCAGCTCCTTTTCTGTATGCGATTTTGTTTTGATATTTTGCCATACGGGCCACCCATCTTTGCTCCAAGGTCCTCAGTTTTGCAGTTTCTAGGTGGGCTAGAGGATTGTTGTCAGTGCGTACCAAGACTTTGGATCCCGACAGGTACTCGGCAAACTTCTCAGTCATCGCCCACACTAACTCCAGTAACTCCAGCTTAAAGGAGCTATAGTTGTCTGGGTTTCATTCTGAGTCATGGAGAGAGTGGCTCGGGTAGGCAATCACTCGTTCCTTTCTCTCCTTTACCTGGGACAATACAGCCCTCAATCCCTGGAGACTTCCATCGGCGTGAAGGATGAACGGTTGAGAGAAGTCTACATAGATTAGTATGGGTGTTTCAGTCAGGGTCATCTTCAGGGCTCGAAAGGCTTCTTCCTGGCTATTTCCCCACTGGATGGTCTGATTCTTTGCACCAGACGGCACTCCTTTCAATAACTCCAGCAGTGGTTTGACAATGCAAGTGAAATCTTTCACAAACCGTCAGTACCCCGTAAGAAAGGCCCGCAGGTCCTTCACTGTTCTCGGAGTGGGCCAATCCTGTACAGCCGCTATCTTCTTACGCGCAGGTCTTACTCCCTCAGCAGATACAACATGTCTGAGATATTCAGGATGGCACTTCTGAGGCTTGACTTTCCGGCTGTGCGTCTGCAGCAGACTCAACACCTGCTCCAGCCACCGGAGTTGTTCCTCAAAAGTGACTGCATAGACAACGATGTCATCCAGATAAATGAGGGTAGCTTCAAAGTTCAGGTCTCCCAAACACCGTTCCATCAGCCGCTGAAAGGTTCCAGGTGCGTTGGTAAGACCGAAGGGCATCCAGTTGAATTCGAACAACCCCATAGGCAGTATGAACGCTGTCTTAGGCCGGTCTTGCTCAGCCATGGACACTTGCCAATATCCACTGGCCAGATCTAATGAGAAGTACTTAGCTTTTCCCAGGGCAGACAACGACTTCAATTCTCGGTAAGGGATGAGTCCTGAACTGTACAGGCATTTATTTATTCGCCGGTAGTCAACACAGAAACGCAGGGTTCCATCCTTTTTCCGAACTAGAACGATAGGGTCTGCCCACGGGCTCTGACTCTCCCGTATGATCCCATTCTGCAGCACCTCCTGGTACATTTGCGGCGGGATCTGTCGCTAGCGCTCCCAAACCGGTACGGCATTTCCTGTGGGGATCTCGTGAGTTATGGCTGTGGTGCACCTGAAATCATCGTCATGATGGGCAAAGTCATCTTGGTACCGCTCCAGCATAGCTTCCAATTGTTGCGACGAGAGTCCCGTCAGTTCCACCTGCATCTGTTCCAGGATACAGCGCCTTTCTCTCATGATCCTGATCGAAGGCTCTGAGGACATGGTGATGGCTACAGTCCAGGGATCTCCTTGTTTCACCGCTAACTGAACTGCCTCTGATGGTGTTAGTTCTTCTGGCATACCCAGTACTTGGGTCACTTCACTCTTGAGTGAGAGCGTGAGGTCATCCTCCCTTAGGTTAACACACCGCACCACTACATTACTGTCGTGGACAGTGGCTAATGTCCGAGTAATGAGGAGTCCTGAAGGCAGTTGATCTAGTAGGGCGGGCTCTATCTGGACTTTCACTCCTTCGAGGGGTGTACAGCCTCGCACGGGCAGTGTAAGCACAATCTGGACAGATGGTAAAACGAGCTTGGCAGCGGCCGTAACGACCACCTTCCCCAGGACTTTTCCTTCTCTCGACGTTTCCTGAGCCTGGGCTACCCATATCAGTTGCTGGAACACCTTTCTTTGGGGGGTGCGGGGGCTCCATCGATTGAGAAAAGCATTTGGTGACTCATTTACTAGGATGGTTCTGAGTTCCTTCAGCACATTCATCCCTAGCGTCACTGTAGGGCCATTGCCAGGGTCTCCGGCAGTCAACGCTACTCCTTTACAGTCCACATCTTTGCCACACATGGTAATTTGCATCCAGACCATCCCTGCGACTGGGATGAGTAATTGGTTGGCTGCTGTCAACTTGATCACTGGGCCCCATTCAGCCCGCATTGCCCCAGAGAAGTGATGTCTGAAATAAGTTTCTGGCATGGTAGTCACTTGGGAACTAAGCAACGGATGGCTCGGCCATCCATTTCAGCTCATACAAGGGGGCACAGGGAAACTAAACTTGCAGGACTTCCTTCTCTCCTTCTTTGCAGCTTAGGCTCCGGGCGGCATCCCCCAGCCATGGAGTCCACTAGTTTATCTACCGACGGGTCAGTGGCCTACCTCGCCTTGCACATCCTTGGGCATAATGTCCAGTGTCCCCATACCTAAAACAAATCGGAGGTCTCCTTGCTCGGGATTGCCCAACTTCCAGACGGGGCTCGGGGTTAGTTCTGCCTCCGGAAGAGTTCAGCACCTCCAAGGAGGTTCTTCTCAAGCCAGACTGTTGTGAGTTCATTTTCCCCTTCACCGTCGATGTCTGATGAACTCCCTCTTCTGGTGAAGGAAGGTAGTGAGGCTGATTACCAAACACCTGATCTGGTAGATGATGACTGGGTAACAGGAAATTCTGACTGGATATAAGGCAGCCGACGCCCTTCTGAGTCGCTGGTGATTTCTCTGCTGGATTCTTGGAGACCAGTCTGATTCCTGCTTCCCAAAGATAAGTTTTTGCTCTGCTATTGAACTTATTTGTTTTGTTTTGTTTACCTTGTTTTTTGGAGTTCAGCCATCCCCGGTCGGGGGTGTGCTGAGTTCCATTTTTGTCTCTGATCAGTTTGTCTCTTTGCTCTGTCTTCAGAATTTACCTGAGTGCTGATACAGTCTTTTTGAAGTCCTAGTGACTTCAGGGCCTGTTTTTCCTATCAGACGGTTGGGACATTTTTTGGTAGGGTTTTTTACGGATTGCAGACAGCAGCTTTTCTATCCTGTCCTTTTTAGTTAGCTTGGGCCCCCATCGTTTGCTCAACCTATCTTTCTATCTGCGTTAGTGTTTTCATCTTGCTTCACCGTCATTATATGTTGGGGGCTGCCTATTGCTTTGGGGTCTGCTCTGGGGCAGTTTAGATTTCCCCTTTCTTTCTTTAGGCCTATTTAGTTCTCCGGCTGTGATCAAGGGGTCTAGGGCATCGTAGGAACCCCCCACGGCTACTGTTAGTTGTTGTGGATAGGATCAGGGGTCTGCAATCCGATAGCTACTAACCTCTCCGGTTTTCTGGACTTAGCTTGTATTTTTGTTTTTTCCTCCTTCGGTGACTCATTCATAACAGAATCACCAGCCATACCGCAGATTCTAGGGTACTCAATAGCAGGAGGGAATTGTAGAAAAAGAAAAAAAAAAAAGAAAAATGTCAGAATTTTTTTTTTGTGTATATTATTTCCTCTATTTCTCTGAGGCCGTAGGAGTTTTTTCTCAATGGAGATTAAGCAATTGTCTGATCATGTGGAGCAGCTCACTGCTGAAGTGCAGGGAATTTCCGCCTATCTTGCTCATTCACATGCTGCTGAACGAAAGATCCCTACTCCTGATGTGTTTTTTGGGAATCGGTCTAAATTTTAGAATTTTAAGAATAATTGTAAATTATTTTTTGCCTTGAAGCCTAACTCATCGGGGAGCTCCGCGCAGCAGGTTAAAATTGTCATCTCTTTGCTGCGCGGCGATCCCCAGGATTGGGCGTTTTCTTTGAAACCTGATGATCCTATTCTGACTGATGTGAATGCATTTTTTCAGGCCTTGGGGTTGTTGTATGATGAACCTAATGCTATTGATCAGGCTGAAAAGGCCCTGTTGGCATTGAGCCAGGGTCGGGATTCTGCAGAGTTGTACTGTCAAAAATTCCGAAAGTGGGCGGTCCTTACTACCTGGAATGATGGTGCCTTGGCAGCTCTCTTTCGGAAGGGTTTGTCAGAAACTGTAAAAGATACTATGGTGGGATTTCCCTCTGGTATTGACGATTCTATGTCATTAGCCATTCAGGTTGATCGGCGTTTGCGTGAACGCAAAATCGCATGAGAGGTGTTGCCACCTGTTGAACAAGTGTTTGAACCTATGCAATGTGATAGAGTTTTGTCTAGGGCGCAACGTCAGGAGTTCAGAAGGCGTAATAAGCTGTGTTTCTTCTGTGGTGATGCCTCGCATATTATTTCTGTCTGCCCTAAATGAGAGAAACGTTTTACCTAAGTTTCTTCTGGCAATTACTCTGATCTGCTCCTTGTCCACATTTTCCGCTAAGGCTTTTGTGGATTCGGGAGCAGCTCTGAACCTGATGGACTTGGATTTTGCTAAACGTTGTGGGTTTCCTATGACACCTCTGCGGACACCTATCCCTTTGAGGGGTATTGATGCTACTCCTTTGGCGAAGAATAAACCTCAGTTTTGTACCCAGGTGGTAATGCGGGTCGCCCCAGACCATCAAGAAAATTGCAGATTTTTGGTGTTGCATAATTTGCATGATACCATCGTTATGGGGTTTCCCTGGTTGCAAATCCATAATCCAGTTTTGGATTGGAAATCTGTGTCTGAGCAGGGCTGTGGAGTCGGAGTTGGAGTCGGTGGTCATTTTGGTGGAGTCGGAGTCGGAGTCGGTATAAAATGGACCGACTCCGACTCCTAAAATATATAATAAATTGGGTACCGTAATTCAATGCAGGATGTGCTGAATATTTTTTCATAGGAGTTTTGGAAAGTTATGAAATGTCCTATAAATGGCTGTTATATTCCTGATCTAAGGCTACATTCACACACAGCGTTTTTCCTGTGTTTTTTGAGGATACGTTTTTCAGCTGCAAAAGCTGATCATCTTTTTAAAAAACTGCATCACCTGAAAGGTTTTTGAGCTCATAGATAATGTTCTCAATAGCAAAAGCAGATTAGAAATCTGCTCTATCTATCCATTTATCCATATCTGTTTATCCATATCGTATCTGTACCAAAAAGAATGAAAACCGGGTAGTACACCAATATATATTCTGTTCTATCTAAATATCTTGATTATTGGATCATAAAAATGATTAAATGTCTGAGGTTCACATTGTACTACAATAAATTTTTCACTTAAATATAAGCAATATGTGTGGGAGTCGGAGTCGTGGAGTCGGAGTCGGAGTCGGTGTAAGGGAAATTGAGGAGTCGGAGTCGCAGGTTTGGCTTACCGACTCCACAGCCCTGGTGGTGAGTTGGGGTTGTCGGTGTGCCCTTAGTGATGCTCCTGTTTTCTCCACCTCTCACCAGTCGCATGATGTTCCTGACTATTTGGCTGATTATTATGATGTATTTAGTGAGAATGAGTCCGTCTTTGCCTCCTCATAGGAGTTATGACTGTGCAATTGAGCTGAGCCCTGGGTGTAAATTTCCCAAGGGTCGACTTTTCAATTTATCTGTACCCGAACACGAGGCTATGCGATCCTATATTAAGGAGTCGTTGGAGAAGCGTCATATTAGACCATCCTCTTCTCCCTAAAGGTACTGTCACACTTAGCGATGTACCAGCGATCCCGACCAGCGATATGACGCGGTCAGGATCGCTGGTACATCGCTAAGTGGACGCTAGTGAGCTGCCACACAGGCAGATCTCATCAGCGACATCGCTGGGGACGGGGGTCGCTACTTACCTGTCAGACGAGGCGATCCTGAAGTCCTCCCGCCCACGTCCACGCGTCGCTCATCGTCACAGCAGGAAACCCGAGCAGGAAGCTGACGACGAGAAACGGTCCAGGACGTTCTCACGCGATCAGCGATAACCAGCGGGGGGAGCGGTCGGAGGTAAGTATCAGACACAGCGATATCACTAGCAATATTGCTATAACGTCACAAAAACCAGTGACGTTATAGCGATATTGCTAGCGATATCGCTTAGTGTGACAGGCCCTTTAGGTGCTGGGTTTTTTTTCGTGGCTAAGAAAGATGGGTCATTAAGGCCTTGTATTGACTATCGTTCCCTCAACAAAATTACTGTTAAATATCAGTATCCGTTACCCCTGATTTCTGATCTATTCTCCAGAGTTAAAGGTGCTTGCTGGTTTACAAAGCTTGACCTCAGGGGGGCGTATAATCTTATTCGCATGAAGCATGGGGATGAATGGAAGACGGCGTTTAATACTCCGGAGGGACATTTTGAGTACCTGGTGATGCCTTTTGGGCTCACTAATGCCCCTTCTGTCTTCCAGTGCTTCATGAATGATATTTTCCGAGACTTGGTGGATACATTTTTGATCATCTATCTGGATGATATTTTGATCTTTTCCAAGGATTGGGACTCTCATGTGGAACATGTTCGGACTGTGTTCTGGATTTTGAGGGAGAATTCCCTGTATGTCAAGGGATCGAAATGCCTTTTTGGTGTACAGAGGATTTCATTTTTGGGATTTATTTTGTCTCCGTCAACTATTGAAATGGACCCGGCCAAGGTACAGGCTATTTATGATTGGGTTCAGCCCACTTCTCTGAAGGCCCTCCAGAAATGTTTGGGTTTTGCTAATTTTTATCGTAAATTTATAGCTAATTTTTCTGGTATTGCCAAACCATTGACTGATTTGACTAAGAAGGGTGCTGATGTGCTGAATTGGTCTCCGGAGGCTGTTTCTTCCTTTCAGGAGCTGAAGCGAAGGTTCACTTCTGCTCCGGTTTTGCGGCCACCTGATGTCTCACTCCCGTTTCAGGTAGAGGTGGACGCTTCTGAGATTGGTGCAGGAGCTGTTTTGTCCCAAAAAGATCCTGTAACATCTAAAATGAATCTCTGTGCTTTCTTTTCCCGAAAGTTCTCCCCATCCGAACGTAACTATGATGTGGGGAATCGGGAACTGTTAGCCATGAAATGGGCATTTGAGGAGTGGAGACATTGGTTGGAGGGAGCTAAACATCAAGTCGTGGTTCTTACTGACCACAAGAATTTGATTTACCTGGAGTCGGCCAAACGCTTGAATCCTAGACAGGCTAGGTGGGCCTTGTTTTTCACACGTTTTGATTTTGTGGTCTCTTTTCTTCCGGGCACTAAGAATGTCAAGGCAGACGCCCTCTCTAGGAGTTTCTTTGCTGATTCTCCTGTTGTGACCAAGCCTGCTACCATCTTAGGTGAGGGGGTAGTTCTTTCTGCCATCTCGCCCGATTTGAGACGTGCTCTGGAAGAGTTTCAGGAGGACAAACCTGAGCGTTGTCCCATTGGAAAATTGTATGTTCCTGACCAGTGGAGGAAGAGAGTGATGTCTGAAGTTCATTGCTCTGCATTGGCTGGTCATCCAGGTATTTTTGGTACTTTGTATCGGACAGAGGAGTTCAGTTTGTGTCTAGATTTTGGAGGACTTTCTGTTCCAAGCTGGGAATTCAGTTGTCCTTCTCCTCTGCGTTTCACCCTCAGACCAATGGGCAGACGGAGAGAGCAAACCAGACTTTGGAGTCGTATTTGAGATGTTTTATTTCTGCTGATTATTTCTGCTGATCAGGATGATTGGGTTTCATTTTTGCCCTTGGCCAAATTTGCTTTAAATAATAGAGCTAGTTCTGCCACTTTGATGTCACCTTTTTTTTGTAACTTTGGGTTTCATCCTCGATTCTCTTCAGGGCAGGTGGAGCCTTCTGCCTGCCCAGGTGTTGACATTGTGGTGGAGAGAATGCACCAGATCTGGGACCAAGCGGTGGATAAGTTGTCTCTCTCCCAGGAAAAGGCCCAGCGGTTTTCCAACCGGCATAGGACCATTGGTCCCCAGTTTAAGGTGGGTGATATGGTTTGGTTGTCATCAAAGAATATCGCTATGAAGGTGGCTTCTCCAAAGTTTAAACCTAGATTTATTGGACCTTACAAGATTTTGGAGATTCTTAATCCAGTCTCTTTTCGATTGGCTCTTCCTGTTACATTTAAGATCCATAACGTGTTTCATAAGTCTCTGTTAAAGAGGTTTGTTGAGCCAGTAGTTCCTGTGGTGGCACCTCCTGACCCGGTATTGGTTGAAGGTAATGTGGAATATGAGGTTGAGAAGATACTGGATTCTCGCCTGGCTAGACGGAGACTCCAGTATTTCGTTAAATGGAAGGGTTATGGCCAGGAAGATAATTCTTGGGGCCCTGCATCCGATATTCATGCCGAAAGATTGGTTCGTGCCTTTCATCGGGCCCATCCTGATCACCCTGGTGGCATGGATGAGGGTTCAGTGACCCCTCCTCAAGGGGGAGGTACTGTTGTGAGTTCATTTTCCCCTTCACCGTCGATGTCTGATGAACTCCCTCTTCTGGTGAAGGAAGGTAGTGAGGCTGATTACCAAACACCTGATCTGGTAGATGATGACTGGGTAACAGGAAATTCTGACTGGATATAAGGCAGCCGACGCCCTTCTGAGTCGCTGGTGATTTCTCTGCTGGATTCTTGGAGACCAGTCTGATTCCTGCTTCCCAAAGATAAGTTTTTGCTCTGCTATTGAACTTATTTGTTTTGTTTTGTTTACCTTGTTTTTTGGAGTTCAGCCATCCCCGGTCGGGGGTGTGCTGAGTTCCATTTTTGTCTCTGATTAGTTTATCTCTTTGCTCTGTCTTCAGAATTTACCTGAGTGCTGATATAGTCTTTTTGAAGTCCTAGCGACTTCAGGGCCTGTTTTTCCTATTAGACGGTTGGGACATTTTTTGGTAGGGTTTTTTACGGACTGCAGACAGCAGCTTTTCTATCCTGTCCTTTTTAGTTAGCTTGGGCCCCATCGTTTGCTCAACCTATCTTTCTATCTGTGTTAGTTTTTTCATCTTGCTTCACCGTCATTATATGTTGGGGACTGCCTATTGCTTTGGGGTCTGCTCTGGAGCAATTTAGATTTCCCCTTTCTTTCTTTAGGCCTATTTAGTTCTCCGGCTGTGATCGAGGGGTCTAGGGCATCGTAGGAACCCCCCACGGCTATTGTTAATTGTTGTGGATAGGATCAGGGGTCTGCAATCCGATAGCTACCAACCTCTCCGGTTTTCTGGACTTAGCTTGTATTTTTCTTTTTTCCTCCTTCGGTGACTCATTCATAACACCAGACCACTCTTCTCGCATGTCCTGGATTTCTTTCCGGATTTCTCCAACCCAACCTGGTTCATCTGTGAGCGGAACGGGTATCTCCCCGCTCCGGACCTTCCCCGTTGAGGCTGCTATCCCCTGCTCTTGCTCACGTGCACGAGCTTCCGCCCCACCTTCTAGAAAAGACATAGCGGATTGACTCGCAAGCGCTCCCGCAGGTCTTGTTTAAGCAGCGCATCCCTGAGACCTGCCACTAGTTGGTCCCTCAAAATTACATCAGGGGGCCCCACACCCACATGATCCCGCTTAGCGATCGCAGCGTGGATCTCCTGCAGCGCGTTCATGTATTAGGTCACAGACACTCCTCCCTTTGGATGCGGCTAATCAAGCGCATCTGCAATTCACCGATATCTGTGGGGTCCCCATGAATCTCCTCCAAGATCTGTAACACTTTGGTGAAAGTGTTCTGCTCGTGTGGGGGCCGGAACATGAGAGAACATCTCGCTTCCCTGTCTAGGGCCATCGCAGCAATCTCCGCCTGCATAGCGGGGGGGTCATGGGGTGCATCCTTATCATGCCTTTACCCACTCGGACCAGACCCATAACAGTGAATTGCTCTTTGTAAACTTTGGGAGATTGCTGAGCATGGCCCCCAGAGGTAAGCTGGCCCTTGAGACGCCACGGCCGCTAGGTCTGCCACTGCTGTGATTGTGGACTTCATCCTGCCGACTACGCCAAGTGTAAGCAGGTTGCGGGATGCTGTGACAGACAGGAGGCAGAGCCAGGGTTAACAAGACGTAACAATTTAATAGAACAAGGGATTCACTCCTCCCAGAGAGGTTAATGATTAAAGGAGAGATAATAAGGATAACAAATGTAAAGCAATAGCAGTCCAATGAAGTAACTTATCGTGTCCTGTATGTTCCTCTGCAGCAGATGATCCCGCGGGGGGGGGGGGTTATAGAACCAGCAGCGGCTGGGAAGATATCCTCAGATGGGGTCCCTTAAACGATGGTCCATCTTCTGGTGGTAGCGGTCGGTCTCTGATATCTTCCACTGAGCCCCTAGTCCATGAACACGTGCAGCCGAAGTAAGCAAGGCCGCGGCACTTCCAGAGTCAAACGTAAACGGGCGGGAAGCAAGTGGCAGGGAAGGCCGCAAGAGTATGTCCCGTACTCGGCCTTCTCTCTTCTGCACGTGTGCGGTACTCACAGTCACTGATCGCACGTCACCCCTGTCTCTGGCAGCTACTGAGCACACGTCACTTCTCTCCACAGCGGCACCGCTAGAGGCGGCGGGGACTAACCAGCGCAGCCTGTCACTGCGCCGGCACTCAAAGGACGGAGCACACTGCTGCTGGTTCGCGCCAAACTGCCTGCGACTGCGTGCGCTTTGCTTTTTAAGCTGCCCCTCCTACGCAGGTCATGAGGTTGGTCTGGCTCCTCATTCCTTCCCCCAGGCAACAAGGTAGGCAGCCTCAAGGGTTACGGACCTGGCTCGGTACAGGTACCCGTGGCCCAGTCTTCCTCCTTACAACATTCACCACTCCATATGCAGTTTGCCTACTTACAATCACATGTCAATTGTTTTCTTTTTTTGCTTTTCTTAAATGAAGCATGAAAGAAGTAGACATTGGTACTTGATTGTCTCTATGTAAATTGCAAATGGAGCTGTACTGTCAGAGAGTGTGAAAACAGCTGAATCCTAATAGTACTTTACACAATTTTAGGAGTCAGAGTGAAATCCTACAGTGTACTGTAACCCCTTCATGACCAGAGGTATTTTTGGTTTTGCGATTCGTTTTTTGCTACCCTTCTTGCCAGAGCCATAACTTTTTTATTTTTCCGTCAATATGGCCATGTGAGGGCTTGTTTTTTTGCGGGACGAGTTGTACTTTTGAACGCCACCATTGGTTTGAACATATCATGTCCTGGAAAATGGGAAAAAAATTCAAAGTGTGGTGAAATTTCAAAAAAAGTGCAATCCCACAATTGTTTTTTATTTTGCCTTTTTATTGGTTCACTAAATGGTAAAACTGACCTGCCATTATGATTCTCCAGGTCATTGCGAGTTCGTAGACACCAAACTGAGGACTCTCAATTCTGAATATTTTTCTAGACACCAAACATGGCTCGATTCTTTTTTATCTAAGTAGTGAAAAAAATTTCCAATACCTGTAGCGTCTCCATTTTTCGTGATTTCAGGTTGGGTGAGGGCTTATTTTTTGCGCGCCGAGCTGATGTTTTTAATGATACAATTTTGGTGCAGATACAATCTTTTGATCACCCATTATTGCATTTTAATGCAATGTAACGGCGACCATAAAAGCGTAATTCTGTCGTTTTGACTTTTCTTCTCGCTACGCCATTTAGTGATCAGGTTAATCCTTTTTTTAACTGATAGATCGGTCGATTCTGAATATCTGTATGTTTGATTTTTTTTATTGTTTTATTTTGAATGGGGCAAAAGGGGGGTGATTTTAACTTTTATTTATTTTTTAATATTTTTAAAAACATTTTTTTTCACTTTTGGCATGCTTGAATAGTCTCCATGGGAGACTAGAAGCTGCCATAACCCGATTGGCTCTGCTACATACAAGCAACGATCAGATCGCCTGCATGTAGCAGAATTGCTGACTTGCTATGAGGATCGGGATTTTTCCCGTGACTGTTAGTGACACATGTCAGCTGTTCAAAACAGCTGACATGTGTCACTATCAGTCACGGGAAAAGAGGCGGGCTCATCGCCGGAGCCCACACCAAACTGGGGGCGGTGTCCAATGACAGATAGATCCATCATTGGTCGATAAAGGTACTGTCACACTAAGCGATATCGCTAGCAATATCGCTATAACTTGTGACGTTATAGCGATATTGCTAGCGATATCGCTGTGTGTGATACTTACCTATGACCCGCTCCCCCGCTGGTTATCGCTGATCGCGCGAGAACGTTCAGGACCACTTCTCGTCGTCAGCTTCCTGCGGCGCTTCCTGTGGAGAGACAAGCGACGAGCGTGGAGCCAGGCGGGAGGACGTCAGGATCGCCTACTGTGACAGGTAAGTAGCGACCCCCGACCCCAGCGATGTCGCTGGTGAGATCTGCCTGTGTGGCAGCTCACTAGCGACCACTTAGCGATGTACCAGCGATCCTGACCGCGTCATATCGCTGGTCGGGATCGCTGGTACATCGCTAAGTGTGACAGTACCTTTAGGGGATAAAAGGAACTTGTCACCTCGAGAAACACTATTTATCTGCGAATATAATGCTTATCTGCAGGTAAATAGCGTTTAACCCCTTACCTACAATTGACGTAATATTCCGTCCATGTGACCATGGACCTAATTACCATGGACGGAATATTACGTCCATCGCGATCAGCGGCGCCCACGTGGTGAGCGCCGCTGATCGCGGCCGAATGTCAGCTAATTATCATAGCTGACACCCGGCACAATGGGTTAGGGGCGGTCACGGACCGCCCCGACACGTTAACCCCTTGCACACCACGATCAAACGCGATCGCGGTGTACCGGGGGTTAAAGGGAAGCATCGGCAGGGAGGGGGCTCCCTCCGTGCTTCCCTGAGCCCCCCACGGCAGCGCAATGTGCAGCGCTGCTGCGGGGGGCTCTTTCCCTACAGGCCCCCGGATCCAAGATGGCGACGGGGGCCTGCAGGGAGCTGACTTCCTCACTGCCTGCAAAGCGCAGGCATGAGGAAGTCTGCAGCAGTGCCTGTGACAGATCGCTGATCTGTCACAGTGATCTGTGATGTGACAGATCAGCGATCTGTCACAGGACAGTGATGTCCCACCTGGGACAAGGTAATAAAGTACAAAAAAAAAAAAAAAAAGTGTTAAAAATAATTAAAAAAAATCGCTAAATAAATCAGTAAAAAAAAAAAAAATATTCCCCAATAAATCCATTTTTTCAAAATAAAAAAAAACTAAAACAATAAAAGTACACATATTTGGTATCGCCGCGTCCGTAATGACCTGCCCTATAAAACTGTCCCATTAGTTAACCCCTTTAGCGAACCCCTTAAAAAATAAAAATAAAAAACGAAGCAAAAAATAATGATTTATTATCATACCACCGAACAAAAAGTGCAATAACGCGCGATCAAAAAGACGCATATAAATATGCATGGTACCGCTGAAAACGTCATCTTGTCCCGCAAAAAACGATCCACCATACAGCATCATCCGCAAAAAAATAAAAAGTTATAGCTCGCAGAATAAAGCGATACAAAAATAATTATTTTTTATATAAAATAGTTTTCATTGCAAAAAACCGACAAAACATAAAAAAACGACCTAAATGAGGTATCGATGTAACCGTACTGACCCGAAGAATAAAACCGCTTTATCAATTTTACCGCACGCGGAACGGTGTAAACGCACCCCCCCAAAAGAAATTCATGAAACGCTGGTTTTTGTTCATTCTGCGTCCCAAAAATCGGAATAAAAAGCGATCAAAAAATGTCACGTGCCCGAAAATGGTACCAATAAAAACGTCAACTCGTCCCGCAAAAAATAAGACCTCACATGACTTGGTGGGTCAAAATACGGAAAAATTATAGCTCACAATATGTGGTGATGCAAAAACTATTTTTACAATAAAAAGCGTCTTTTAGCGTGCGACAGCCGCCAAACATAAAAACCGCCATAAGTCGTAAATCAAACCCCCCGTTATCACCCCCTTAGTTAGGGAAAAATAATAAAACTAAAAGAAAATGTATTTATTTCCATTTTCCCGCTAGGGTTAGGGTTAGGGTAGGGTTAGGGCTAGGGTTAGGGTTAGGGCTAGGGTTAGGGCTAGGGTTAGGGTTAGGGCTAGGGTTAGGGCTAGGGTTAGGGCTAGGGTTAGGGCTAGGGCTCAGATTAGGGTTAGGGGTGTGTTGAGGTTCGGGTTGGAGTTATAATTGGGGGTTTCCACTGTTTGGGCACATCAGGTGCTCTCCAAAGGCAACATGGCGTCTGATCTCAATTCCAGCCAATTCTGCGTTGAAAAAGTCAAATGGTGCTCCTTCCCTTCCAAGCTCTGCCATGTGCCCAAACAGTGTTTTACCCCCACATGTAGGGTATCAGCCTACTCAGGACAAATTACAAAACAACTTTTGGGGTCCAATTTCTCCTGTTACCCTTAGGAAAATAAAAAATTGGGGGCAAAAATATAATTTTGCGGAAAAAAATGTTTTTTTTATTTTCACGCCCAGGCGTTATAAACTTCTGTGAAGCACTTGGGGGTTCAAAGTGCTCTCCACACATCTAGATAAGCTCGGTGGGGGGTCTAGTTTCCAAAATGGGGTCACTTGTGGGGAGTTTCAATAGTTTAGGTACATTAGGGGCTCTCCAAACGCATATGACACCTGCATACCAATCCATCAAAGTCTGCATTCCAAAACGTCACTACTTCCCTTCCGAGCCCCGACGTGTGCCCATACAGTAGTTTTCTCCCACATATGAGGTATCAGCGTACTCAGGACTAATTGGACAACAACTTTTGGGGTCCAATTTCTCCTGTTACCCTTGGGAAAATAAAAAAAATGGGGACTAAAAGATGATGTTTGTTGAAAAAATACGATATTTTTATTTTCACGCCCGGTCGTTATAAACTTCTGTGAAGCACTGGGGGGTTCAAAGTGCTCACCACACATCTAGATAAGTTCATTAGGGGGTCTAGTTTCCAAAATGGGGTCACTTGTGGGGGGTTTCCACTGTTTAGGTACATCAGGGGCTCTCCAAACGCAACATGACACCCGCAGACCATTCCATCAAAGTCTGCATTCCAAAACGTCACTACTTCCCTTCCGAGCCCCGACGTGTGCCCATACAGTAGTTTTCTCCCACATATGAGGTATCAGCGTACTCAGGACAAATTGGACAACAACTTTTGGGGTCCAATTTCTCCTGTTACCCTTGGGAAAATAAAAAAATGGGGACTAAAAGATGATGTTTGTTGAAAAAATACGATATTTTTATTTTCACGCCCGGTCGTTATAAACTTCTGTGAAGCACTGGGGGGTTCAAAGTGCTCACCACACATCTATATAAGTTCATTAGGGGGTCTAGTTTCCAAAATGGGGTCACTTGTGGGGGGTTTCCACTATTTAGGTACATCAGGGGCTCTCCAAACGCAACATGACACCCGCAGACCATTCCATCAAAGTCTGCATTCCAAAACGTCACTACTTCCCTTCCGAGCCCCGACGTGTGCCCATACAGTAGTTTTCTCCCACATATGAGGTATCAGCGTACTCAAGACAAATTGGACAACAACTTTTGGGGTCCAATTTCTCCTGTTACCCTTGGGAAAATAAAAAAATGGGGACTAAAAGATCATGTTTGTGGAAAAAATACGATTTTTTTATTTTCACGCCCGGACGTTATAAACTTCAGTGAAGCACTGGGGGGTTCAAAGTGCTCACCACACATCTAGATAAGTTCCTTGGGGGGTCTAGTTTCCAAAATGGTGTCATTTGTGGGGGGTTTCTACTGTTTTGGTACATCAGGGGCTTTCCTAACGCGACATGGTGTCCGATCTCAATTCCAGCCAAAAACGTCAAATGGCGCTGCTTCCCTTCCGAGCTCTGCCATACGCCCAAATAGTGGTTTACCCCCACATGTGGGGTATCAGCGTACTCAGGATAAATTGCACAATATCTTTTAGGGTCCTGTTACTTTTGGAAAAATAAGAATTGAGGGTGAAAAGATCATTTTTGTGGAAAAAATATGATTTTTTAATTGTACTGCTGTACGTTATAAACTTCTGTGAAGCCCTTGGGGGTTCAAAGTTCTCACCACACATCTAGATAAGTTCCTTGGGGGGTCTAGATTCCAAAATGGTGTCATTTGTGGGGGGTTTCCACTGTTTTGGTACATCAGGGGTTTTCCAATCGCGACATGGTGTCCAATCTCAATTCTAGCCAAAAACGTCAAATGGCGCTGCTTCCCTTCCGAGCTCTGCTATGCGCCCAAATAGTCATTTACACCCACATATGGGGTATCAGCGTACTCAGGACAAATTGCACAATAACTTTTAGGGTCCTGTTACCCTTGGAAAAATAAAAATTGGGGGTGAAAAGATCATTTTTGTGGAAAAAATATGATTTTTTAATTGTACCGCTGTACGTTATAAACTTCTGTGAAGCCCTTGTGGGTTCAAAGTTCTCACCACATATCTAGATAAGTTCCTTGGGGGGTCTAGTTTCCAAAATGGGGTCACTTGGGGGGGTTTCCACTGTTTAGGTACATCAGGGGCTCGCCAAACGTGACATGGCGTCCGATCTGAATTCCAGCCAATTTTGCATTGAAAAAGTCAAACGGCGCTCCTTCCATTCTGAGCTCTGCCATGCGCCGAAACAGTGGTTCCCCCCCACATATCAGGTATCAGCGTACTCAGGACAAATTGCACAATAAGTCTTGCAGTCCAATTTCTCCTGTTACCCTTGGTAAAATAAAGAAAATTGAACCTGAAGTATTTTTTTTGTGAAAAAAAGTTAAATGTTCATTTTTTTTTTAATATTCAAAAAATTCCTGTGATGCACCTAAAGGGTTAATAAACTTCTTGAATGTGGTTTTAAGCACCTTAAGGGGTGCAGTTTTTAGAATGGTGTCACTTTTGGGTATTTTCTATCATATAGACCCCTCAAAGTGGCTTCAAATGTGAAGTGGTCCCTAAAAATAAAATGGTGTTGCAAAAATGAGAAATCGCTGGTCAATTTTTAACCCTTATAACTTCCTAACAAAAAAAAATTTTGGTTCCAAAACTGTGCTGATGTAAAGTAAACATGTGGGAAATGTTATGTATTAAGTTTTTTGTGTGCCGTATCGCTGTGATTTAAGGGCATAAAAATTCAAAGTTGGAAAATTGCGAAATTTTTCACAAATAAACGCAAGTTATTTGAATGCAATTTTACCACTAACATGAAGTACAATATGTCACGAGAAAACAATGTCAGAATCACCGGGATCCATAGAAGCGTTCCAGAGTTATGACCTCATAAAGGTACAGTGGTCAGAATTGTAAAAATTGGCCCGGTAGTTAACGTGCAAACCACCCTTGGTAGTGAAGGGGTTAAAGCCTAGTAAGCTGGTTTACTTGAAAAGTGTTGTCTATAGGGAGAAAATTAAGTTTTATTCTCCCTGCTGTCATTTAGTCAGTGCAAGGAGCCAGTACAGTCACCACGCACTGCAAAGTGAGCGTGCTGTAATGTACACATACAATAAACAGACAAGCACACACATTTTAGTAGACGTGTCACGAATCTGTTGTCTGGTGTTCCGACCAGGGGCTCCTTCCCTGACCCTAACGCTAGGGGCGTCCTAGCTTGCCCTGCTCCATGGATTACTTCTGATGGTGAAGACGCTGTGGCCACGTACCTTGCCTTAGCTCCTGAATTCGTCATCAGTCTGTAAACATCCCCCACCCAGGGAAGAGGGGAGTAGTAGTGTACTGTAATACAGCAACCAGACTTACAAGGCAATACGAACAGGGATAACAAAAAATACCAAACATACAAATATACTCACACATATAACAGATGAATGCATCGGCAGTGGGGGATGGGGTTAAACCACAATAGGAGAAGAAGTGGAATTATCACACACTCAAAACCTAGCAACAGTCACAGATACATCCAAACGCCTTCTCCAATAACAACAACCAACAACCTCCAGCCATGCAGCAAAAGCTAACTGACAATGAGTGGTGCTAGCTGGGACCCAGTTTATATAGGGGATAGGAGTGGTTAACAGTGCACAGCTGAGAGCCTTAATGGTCCAGGAGTTTCAGCAGAGCAGATTAACCCCTGCACTGCCCAAAGAAATTTACACAGTTTAAAATTAAGGTGAAGTGCTTCTAATCAGTGCAGGAGTAGGAGTAATCAGATGTTGCAGACTTCTGGCTCCTTTCTGTCGTGGTAAATATATACAACATGTATAAATACAGTACGCAGACATGTACACATACAATACACAGACATGCACACTTACACAAACCTATACACATACAATGCGCAAACACACAGAACATATTGTATGCATACATGCACACTTATGCAGACCTGTACATGAAAAATAGACACATGCAGATATGACATTTACACGTATAAAGTATGCAGACAAGCACACACTTACCAGACATGCATACATATACAGTATGGGGACATGTACACATAATGTATGCAGTCATACACATATACACAGATATGCACATGTACAGTGCACAGACATACATACACACGCAAACATGCAGACATGCACACACACATATGAAGACATGCACATGTAAAGTTCACAAACATACATACACAGAAATGCACACAAATGCAGACATGTACACATACAGTATGGAGACATGCACCCATGCAGATATACACATAGAGTACGCAGACATACACACACAGTAGCATGCACATACAGTATGCAGATAGGCACACATACAGTACGCAGACATGCAGACACATACAGTATGCAGACATGTATACATATGCAGACACACACATACAGTAGGCAGACATGCACGCACACACACGCACTCTGACACATACAGAGATATATAGGCATATAGATATTTGAAGGCATTTACACCAAAATACATATAAACAGATATAAACACAGACATATATGCACACATACAGACATATTAGGTTTTTTTTATATGGGAAAAAATGCAACAAACTTGGCTCCCCCCCAGCTTGTCTCCAGTACAGCTCTCCGGCAAGAAAGTGGCCGTACAGGGTGCACTTCATGACATCACTGTAGCAGACACGGCTGCGCACACAGGGTACTGTTCGGCTGTTAAGCCGTAGGGCCAGCAATGCACCTTTAAACTTTGTGTGTCGGTTCGGCTGCACATTACTCTATGTGTGCGGCCATGTCTGCTAAAGTGATGTCTTGGCCGAAGAAGAAACAGGTAGACGAGCAGCCCAGCGCAGCCACTGGGGGAGCGGCCCCGGGGGGAATAAGCCTTTTTTTACCCCCTGGTCCAGCCCGCCCTCAGTAGCTATATTCTTGTACTTCTAAAGGGATGCAGCACTTTTGAAGTTACTAAAGGCCCCATCACACTAAGCGACTTACTAGCGATCCCGACACCGATCTCAAGGTGTCAGGATCGCTAGTAAGTCGCTATGTGATCGCTGGTGAGCTGTCACACAGACAGCTTCACCAGCGATCAGCACAGCGATGCCGAGCGCTCGGCATCGCTGGCCATCGCTGTAAAATAGAATCAAAATAAAAAATATAGTTATATTCTCACCTTCCGACGTCCCGTTCAGCCATCCTGCCTCTCTCCACGCTCCGGTCCCAGTGATCCTTTGCACGAATGACCGCGAGATGTCACGGTCTCGAGGGATAACAAAGTCTCGCGGTCATTCGTGCAAAGGATCACTGGGACCGGAGCGTGGAGAGAGGCAGGATGGCTGAACGCGACGTCGGAAGGTGAGAATAACTATATTTTTTATTATTTTTTATTTTTTTTTATTATTTTTTACACCTGATCGCTGGTCTCTCGCCTGTCACACACAGCGATGCGTGCTGGCCAGCGGGAGACCAGCGACCAAAGAAATGTCCAGAGGTTTCTTCCAGCGATCAGCGATACCGGCAGGGGGGCCGCTCGCTGATCGCTGTCACACACAGCGATCTCGCTGGTGAGATCACTGTTACGTCACAAAACTTGTGACTCAGCAGCGATCTCGCTACCGAGATTGCTTAGTGAGACGGGGCCTTAAGATATTGGGGCTCCATCGCAAAACTATCAAAAGTTTTGTTGAAAATAGTCAACAGGCTTGTAAAAGACATATTAACGATAAAAAAGCACATTGCCTGCCTAAGATCTGAGAAGAATCAAACGTGAAACAACCAGACAGCCATTATCCTCCAGTGTTGTCATGTTTCAGAACTACAATCTCTTTTGGTGTCTGGGCAGTTCTGCTTGGTGAGGTCCAAAAAGTTGATCGTTAACAGATTAAGAAACCGCCAAGACTCCAAGGATGGACGGCCAATTATAGTTGCTGAAAAAGCAGCATTTTTCTATTTCAAATTAGAAATCCAGTGCAAATTGGTTTCTTATTGTAAGTGGCTGCATCATTTTGCGAAAATTGTACAGCCATTAACTATAAGTAAACCATTTGTGATTAATTTCTAACCAAGTGCTACACGAGACCTAACCCTAAAGATGGGGAATGCCATATATGGGACAATACTTGGGGTTTCCACCCTAAGCAAAAATTGTCAGCCAGCAACCCTCACCCAACCCCTCTCTGTCAAGAAGTCATAAAATATTTAACCCTTCTTCACAGCATCAATAGTCGCCTGATAAGGTCACAAGTCCTAAAGATTATGAGGATGAAGTATATCATTGTAATACTCTACAGGGGGCTTTCATTGAATAAACAACCTTGCCAGACTGGCTAGAGATGGGATTCTTTGATGTGAGCTGGATTTACCAGATTTCTTGGCCCTTTCTTGACCTTTTTTGGAAAAACACTCCATAAGATCCTGGGCCAATAAGCAAAATGGTTAGAAGGTTTATTTTGCTCTCCACTGTTCACCCATAGGCTGATTACTGGATTGGAAACTTTAAAAATGACTGGAATCATCATGGTCACTATCACGGTTAGAGTGATTATTTGTGATTAGTGTGGTCCACAATGGATGACCTCCTGGTCAGTGAGATGTATTGACACCATCTCCAGAAGTATTTTTATTATTTTGGTTATTCTTAACCCCTTCATGACCAAGCCAATTTTTACAATTTTGACCACTGTCACTTTATGATGTTATAACTCTGGAACGCTTCAACAGATCCCGCTGATTCTGAGAATGTTTTTCGTGACATATCATACTTCATGTTAGCGGTAAAATTTCTTCGATATGACTTGTGTTTATTTATGAAAAACTTTTAATTTTTGTGCCCTTAAATCAGAACGTCATATTGCATAAAAATAGTTCAGAAATAACATTTCCCACATGTCTACTTTACATCACCACAATTTTGGAAACATAATTTTTTTGTTAGGACGTTATAAGGGTTAAAAGTTGACCATCGATTTCTCATTTTTCCAACAAAATTTACAAAACCATTTTTTAGGGACCACCTCACATTTGAAGTGAGTTTGTGGACAGGGCTGGCATAAGGGGCAGGCAGCCCAGGCAGCTGACTAGGGCCCCCGCTCCCCCAGCGGCCCCCAGCTAGTGGTACATCAGGCAGCAGCTATGGGACCCCTGTGAGGCAGGGAGGCCTGCCTGCCCCCAGCACCAACTCCCCCCGCCGCCGCATTGAACTATACCGGCGTCATAGACGCCGGTACAGTTCAAAGCAAAGATGGAGGAGAGAGCGTCAGCTGACGCTCCCTTTCCCATCATTCCCCGCTCTGCGTCTGACACAGCAGGAGCGCGATGACATCATGGTGCACTCAGCGTGTGCCAGGCAGTGCAGGAGACAGGAGACCAGAGCAGCGCGAGCACGAGGAGAAGGTGAGGAGTGTGTGTTTTTTTTTTAATATATCAGTGTGAGTACTGGACTGTGGGGCCATTCTCGGGGGGGGGGATGGGGTTATATGCTATATACCATGTGGTGCTGGGCTATATACTATGTGGCTGTGTTATTGTGTTATATACCGTGGGGGGTACATTTTACATTATATTCTATGGGGGAGGCTGTGTTATATAATATGGGGGGGCTACATTATATTCTATTGGGAGGTGGGCTGTATTATATTCTATTTGGGGCTACATTATATTCTATGGGGGGGCTGTATTATATTTATTATATTCAATGGGGGGTGATTGCATCATACTCTATGAGGAGGCTACATTGTATTCTGTGGGGGGCTGCATTATATTCTATGGGGGGCTAGATTATATTGTATGGGGGCTTCATTATATTCTATGGGGGCTGCATTATACTATATGAGGAGGGCTACATTGTTTTCTATGGAGGGGCTACGTTATACTATATAAGAGGTTGAATTATATTCTATGGGAACTGCAATATACTCTATGAGGGGGCTGCCATATATTCTATGGAGTGGCTGCATTATACTATATGAGGGGGGCTGCATTATATTCTATGGGGGGGTTACATTATATTGTATGGCGGGGCTGCATTATACACTGTGGGGTGGCTGCATTATACTATATGTGGGCTGCATTATAGTTTATCGAGGACTATGGGGAATACATTATATGAAGAACTATGGGGTGCATTAAACTATGGGAAGTGAATTGTACTACATGGATGACTATGGCGGTACATTATACTATATGGAGCAATACGAGGAGTGTATTATACTATATGGAGGACTGAGCAGTGTATTTTAACCCCTCTCTGCCATCTGACGTACTATCCCGTCCATGGGACCCGGGCCCCTATGCCCATGGACGGGATAGTACGTCATAGCGATCAGCGGCGCTCACTACGTGAGCGCCGCAGATCGCGGCCGGGTGTCAGCTGATTATCACAGCTGACACCCAGCACTATGTGTCAGGGGCGGTCACGGACCGCCCCCGACACGTTAATCCCTGGCACACTGCAATCAAACACGATCGCAGTGTACCAGGGGTTAAGGGAAGCATCGGCAGGGAGGGGGCTCCCTCCGTGCTTCCCTGCGACCCCTGCAGCAGCGCAATGTGCAACGCTGCTGCGGGGGCCTCCTTCCCTGCAGGTCCCCGGATCCAAAATGGCAGCAGGGACCTTCGGGGGCCTGCAGGGATCCGGCTTCCTCAGTGCCTGCAAAGCGCAGGCACAAGGAAGCCTTCTGCGGTGCCTGTGACAGATCACTGATCTGTCACAGTGATCTGTGATGTGACAGATCAGCGATCTGTCACATGACAGTTATGTCCCCACTGGGACATTGTAATAAAGTTAAAAAAAAAAAGTGTAAAAATAATTTATAAAAAATCGCTAAATAAATTGAAAAGAAAAAATGTTCCCTAATAAATACATTTTTTGGAAATAAAAAAAAACAAAACAATAAAAGTACACATATTTAGTATCGCCGCGTCTGTAACGACCCGCCCTATAAAACTGTCCCATTAGTTAACCGCTTTATTGAACCCCTTAAAAAATAAAAAAAAATGAAGCAAAAAATAAAGCTTTATCATCATACCGCCAAACAGAAAGTGCAATAATGCGCGATCAAAAAGACAGATATAAATAACCATGGTACCGCAGAAAAAGTCATCTTGTCCCGCAAAAAAACGAGCTGCCATACAGCGTCATCAGCGAAAAACTAAAAAAGTTATAGCTCGCAGAATAAAGCGATGCAAAAATAATTATTTTTTATATAAAATTGTTTTCATTGCATAAAAGCGCTAAAACATAAAAAAAGACCTAAATGAGGTATCGCTGTAACCGTACTGACCTGAAGAATAAAACCGCCTTATCAATTTTACCGCATGCGGAATGGTGTAAACGCACCCCCGAAAAGAAATTCTTGAAATGCTGGTTTTTGTTCATTCTGTGTCCAAAAAAATCGGAATAAAAAGCGATCAAAAAATGTCACGTGCCCGAAAATGGTACCAATAAAAACGTCAACTCGTCCCGCAAAAAATAAGACCTCACATGACTCGGTGGATCAAAATATGGAAAAATTATAGCTCTCAAAATGTGGTGATGCAAAAACTATTTTTACAATAGAAAGCGTCTTTTAGTGTATGACAGCTGCCAAACATAAAAACCCACCATATATAGTAAATCAAACCCCCCGTTACCACCCCCTTAGTTAGGGAAAAATAATAAAATTAAAAAAATGTATTTATTTCCATTTTCCCATTAGGGTTAGGGCTAGGGCTGAGATTAGGGTTAAGGGCATGTCACACTAAGAGATATCGCTAGCAATATCGCTATAACTAGTGACGTTATAGCGATATTGCTAGCGATATCGCTGTGTCTGATACTTACCTACGACCGGCTCCCCCGCTGGTTATCGCTGATCGCGCGAGAACGTCCAGGACTGCTTCTCGTCGTCAGCTTCCTGCGGCGCTTCCTGCTGTGAAGGCGAGCGACGCGTGGAGCCGGGCGGGAGGACGCAGGATCGCCTAGTGTGACAGGTAAGTAGCGACCCCCGTCCCCAGCGATGTCGCTGGTGAGATCTGCCTGTGTGGCAGCTCACTAGTGACCACTTAGCGATGTACCAGCGATCCTGACCGCGTCATATCGCTGGTCGGGATCGCTGGTACATCGCTAAGTGTGACAGTACCTATAGGGGTGTGTTAGGGTTAGGGTTGGAGTTAGAATTGGGGGGGTTTCCACTGTTTGGGTACATCAGGTGCTCTCCAAACGCAACATGCCGTCTGATCTCAATTCCAGCCAATTCTGCGTTGAAAAAGTCAAACGGTGCTCCTTCCGTTCCATGCTCTGCCATGCGCCCAAACAGTGTTTTACCCCCACATGTAGGGTATCAGCATACTCAGGAAAAATTGCAAAACAACTTTTGGGGTCCAATGTCTCCTGTTACCCTTAGGAAAATAAAAAATTGGGGCAAAAATATCATTTTTGTGGAAAAAAATATGATTTTTTTATTTTCACGCCCGTGCGTTATAAACTTCTCTGAAGCACTTGGGGGTTCAAAGTGCTCACCACACATCTAGATAGGTTCCGTGGGGGGTCTAGTTTCCAAAATGGGGTCACTTGTGGGGAGTTTCAACAGTTTAGGCACATCAGAGGCTCTCCAAACGCAACATGACACCCGCAGACCATTCCATCAAAGTCTGCATTCCAAAACGTCACTATTTCCCTTCCGAGCCTCGACGTGTGCCCATACAGTTGTTTTCTCCCACATATGGGGTATCAGCGTACTCAAGACAAATTAGACAACAACTTTTGGGGTCCAATGTCTCATGTTACCCTTGGGAAAATAAAAAAATTGCGGAGTAAAAGATTATGTTTGTGGAAAAAATATGATTTTTTTATTTTCACGCCCGGGCGTTATAAACTTCTGTGAAGCACTGGGGGGGTTCAAAGTGCTCACCACACATCTAGATTAGTTCCTTAGGGGGTCTAGTTTCCAAAATGGGGTCACTTGTGGGGGGTTTCCACTGTTTAGGTACATCAGGGGCTCTCCAAATGCAACATGACACCCGCAGACCATTCCATCAAAATCTGCATTCCAAAACGTCACTACTTCCCTTCCGAGCCCCGGCGTGTGCCCATACAGTAGTTTTCTCCCACATATGGGGTATCAGCGTACTCAGGACAAATTGGACAACAACTTTTGGGGTCCAATTTCTCCTGTTACCCTTGGGAAAATAAAAAAATTGCGGACTAAAAGTTCATGTTTGTGGAAAAAATATGATTTTTTTATTTTCACGCCCGGGCGTTATAAACTTCTGTGAAGCACTGGGGGGTTTAAAGTGCTCACCACACATCTAGATTAGTTCCTTAGGGGGTCTAGTTTCCAAAATGGGGTCACTTGTGGGGGGTTTCCACTGTTTAGGTACATCAGAGGCTCTCCAAAGGCAACATGACACCCGAAGACCATTCCATCAAAATCTGCATTCCAAAACGTCACTACTTCCCTTCCGAGCCCCGGCGTGTGCCCATACAGTAGTTTTCTCCCACATATGGGGTATCAGCGTACTTAGGACAAATTCGACAACAACTTTTGGGGTCCAATTTCTCCTGTTACCATTGGGAAAATAAAAAAATTGGGGACTAAAAGATCATGTTTGTGGAAAAAAATATTTTTTTATTTTCACGCCCGGGCATTATAAACTTCCGTGAAGCCCTTGGGAGTTCAAAGTGCTCACCACACATCTAGATAAGTTCCTTGGGGGGGTATAGTTTCAAAAATGGTGTCACTTGTGGGGAGTTTCCACTGCTTAGGCACATCAGGGGCTTTCTAAACGCGGCATGGCGTCTAATCCCAATTCCAGCCAAAAAAGTCAAATGGCGCTGCTTCCCTTCCGAGCTCTGCCATGCGCCCAAATAGTGGTTTACCCCCACATGTGGGGTATCAGCGTACTCAGGACAAATTGCACAATAACTTTTGTGTCCTGTTATCCTTGGAAAAATAAAAATTGAGGGTGAAAAGATAATTTTTGTGGAAAAAATATGATTTTTTAATTGTACGGCTGTACGTTATAAACTTTAGTGAAGCCCTTGGGGGTTCAAAGTTCTCACCACACATCTAGATAAGTTCCTTGGGGGGTCTAGTTTCCAAAATGGTGTCATTTATGGGGGATTTCCACTGTTTAGGTACATCAGGGGCTTGCCAAACATGACATGGCGTCAGATCTGAATTCCAGCCAATTTTGCATTGAAAAAGTCAAACGGCGCTCCTTCCCTTCTGAGCTCTGCCATGCGCCGAAACAGTGGTTCCCCCCCACATATCAGGTATCAGCGTACTCAGGAGAAAATGCACAATAACTTTTGCAGTCCAATTTCTCCTGTTACCCTTGGTAAAATAAAAAAAATTGGACCAAAAGTTATTTTTTTGTGAAAAAAAGCTAAATATTCTTTTTTTTTTAAAACATTCAAAAAATTCCTGTGACGCACCTGAAAGGTTAATAAACTTCTTGAATATGGTTTTGAGCACCTTGAGGGGTGCAGATTTTAGAATGGTGTCACTTTTGGGTATTTTCTATCACATAGACCCCTCACAGTGACTTCAAATGTGATGTGGTCCCTAAAAATAAAATTGTGTTGCAAAAATGAGAAATCGCTGGTCAAATTTTAACCCTTATAACTTCCTAACAAAAAAAAATTTTGGTTCCAAAATTGTACTGATGTAAAGTAAACATGTGGGAAATGTTATTTATTACGTTTTTTGTGTGCCATATCTCTGTGATTTAAGGGCATAAAAATTCAAATTTGGAAAATTGCGAAATTTTCACAATTTTCGCCAAATTTCCATTTTTTTCACAAATAAACGCGTTATTTGAATGAAATTTTACCACTAACATGAAGTACAATATGTCACGAGAAAACAATGTCAGAATCACCAGGATCCATGGAAGCGTTTCAGAGTTATTACCTCATAAAGGGACAGTGGTCAGAATTGTAAAAATTGGCCCGGTCATGAACGTGCAAACCACCCTTGGGGTTTAAGGGGTTAATATATGGAGGACTATGAGGAGTGTATTTTACTATATGGAGGACTGAGTTGTGTATTATACTATATGGAGGACTATGGGGCACATTATATTATGTGGAGGACTATAGGGAGTGTATTATGTCCACGCTGAACTTTCCTCCCACCTATCATCTAACTCGCTCTTTGACAATCTACAATCTGGTTTCCGCCCCCATCACTCCACTGAGACAGCCCTGACCAAAATTACTAACGACCTACTTACAGCCAAATCAAATGGACAATACTCTATACTCCTGCTTCTAGACCTGTCCGCTGCATTTGACACAGTTGACCACTGCCTCCTACTACAGATCCTCTCCTCCTTCGGCATCAAAGGCCTTGCCCTATCCTGGATCTCCTCATACCTTTCCAACCGCACATTCAGCGTCTCCCACTCCCACACCACCTCCTCATCCCACCCTCTCTCTGTTGGAGTCCCCCAAGGCTCTGTTTTAGGACCCCTACTCTTCTCAATCTATACACTTGGTCTGAGGCAACTCATAAAGTCCCACGGATTCCACTACCACCTTTATGCTGATGACACTCAGATCTACCTCTCTGGCCCAGACGTCACCTCTCTGCTGTCCAGAATCCCAGAGTGTCTATCAGCCATATCCTCCTTCTTCTCCTCTCGTTTCCTCAAACTCAATGTAGACAAATCTGAACTCATCATCTTTCCTCCATCTCACAGATCTTCTTTACCCGACCTAGCTATAACAATTATTGACATCACACTTTCCCCAGTACCAGAAGTCCACTGCCTCGAAGTAACCTTTGACTCTGCCCTGTCCTTCAAACCGCACATCCAAGCTCTTTCTACCTCCTGTCGCCTCCAGCTCAAAAATATTTCCAGAATCCGTCCTTTCATCAACCCTCAATCTTCTAAAATGCTTGTGCATGCCCTCATCATCTCCAGCCTCGACTACTGCAACATCCTTTTCTGTGGTCTCCCTGCTAACACCCTCGCACCTCTCCAGTCCATCCTTAACTCTGCCGCCCGACTAATTCATCTCTCTCCTCGCTACTCCTCCGCTTCTCCCCTCTGCAAATCTCTTCACTGGCTCCCATTCCCTCAGCGTATCCAGTTCAAATTACTAATTCTGACCTACAAGGCCATCTATAACCTGTCTCCCCCATATGTCTCTGAACTAATCTCCCGATACCTTCCCTCACATAATCTCCGGTCCTCCCAAGACCTCCTTCTCTCCTCCACACTTATTCGCTCCTCACCCAACCGCCTCCAAGACTTCTCCCGAATAGCCCCTATTCTCTGGAATTCTTTGCCCCAACAAGTCAGACTATCAACCACATTTGGATCCTTCAGACGGAACCTGAAAACCCACCTCTTCAAGAAAGCCTACAGCCTGCAATGACCCCGCTACCTCCTTCTCTCTCACCACTACCGGTGATATCACCTCAACCAACACCGGAACTGCTGCAACCCACCAACCTACTGTCTCCTTCCCCACCATCCTGTAGCATTTAAGCCCGAAAGGGCAGGGTCCTCTCTCCACTCTGTATCAGTCTGTCATTGTTAGTTTGTTTACTGTAAGTGATATCTGTAATTTGTATGTAACCCCTTCTCATGTACAGCACCATGGAATCAATGGTGCTATATAAATAAATAATAATAATAATATTATACAATATGGAGGACTATGGGGTGTAAACTGTAGATGTGCTGCTGATAACATGATACTGTATGGGGACAGATTGATCCATTAGTGATTGTTCTGTCCCCATCATTCTTTCTCAGACGGTGGAAAGAGGCCGGGAAACAAGTGTTGTCCGACTTTAATATTGTTGATCACACTCAATTAGTGGCCTGAACTCAGCGCATGTAAATACAACTGAAATGCTTCTGTGGGATGTGCAATATGTTAGCATTTGGGGCCCCATTTTAAAATTTGCCTAAGACCCCACTTTGTCTAAAACTGGCCCTGTTTGGGGGGGGTCAATATAACAGAAAATACCAAAAAGTTACACCATTCTAGAAACTGCACATCTCAAAGTGCGCAAAACCACATTCAAGAAGTTTATTAACCCTTCAGGTGCTTCACAAGAACGAAAGCACTGTGGAAGGAAAAAATGAATATTTTACTTTTTCACCAAAAAATTAGTTTGGAACTAAACTTTTTTATTTTCACAAGGGTATCAGATGAAAATGGGCCATAAAATTTGTTGTGTAATTTCTCCTGAGTACGCCGATACCCCATATGTGGGGGAAAGCCACTGTTTGGGCGCATGGCAGGACTCAGAAGGGAGGGAGCCCTATTTGATTTTTTAACGCAAAATTGGCTGGAAACAATGGCGGGTGCCATGTCGTGTTTGGAGACCCCCTGGTGTACCTACACAGTGGAAACCCCCTATGTCTAAATCCAGCCCTAACACAGCTCTAACCCCAACACACCCCTAACCCTAATTCCAATCCTAACCCCAACCCTAACCTTAGCCTCAACCCTAAACCTAGCCCCAACCCTAACCTTAGCCCATCCCTAACCCTAGCTCTAACCCTAGGCCCAACTCTAACCCTAGCCCAACCCTAACCCTAGCTTTAACCCTGACCCAACCCTAACCCTAGCTCTAACCATAGCACCAACGCTAACCCTAGCTCTAACCCCAACCCTAGCCCAACCCTAACCCTAGCTCTAACCCTAGCCCCAACCCTAACCCAACCCTAACCCTAGCTCTAACCCCAACCTTAACCCTAGCCCCGACCCTAGCCCCTGTATTATAGTAGTTATATTCTTGTACATAGGTAGCAGTACTGTATTATAGTAGTTATATTTTTGTACATAGGTGGCAGTATTATAGTAGTTATATTCTTGTATATAGGGGGCAGTATTATAGTAGTTATATTCTTGTACATAGGGGCAATATTATAGTAGTTATATTCTTGTACATAGGGGACAGTATTATAGTAGTTATATTCTTGTACATAGGGGGCAATATTATATTAGTTATATTCTTGTACATAGGGGCAGTATTATAGTAGTTATATTCATGTACATAGGGGCAGTATTATAGTAGTTATATTCTTGTACATGGGGACAGTATTATAGTAGTTATATTTCACTTTCTGAACTATGCTTTGATTAAAGGTACTGTATGTTCACAAGTGGTATTTTGCTGCATTTTTACTGTTTGTTTTTGCCACGAAAAAAAAAACGTACCATTTTACTGTCCCAGCTAAGTCTAGGTTCACATATGCGGATGGCCGAGCTGCGGACTTCCTCCGTGAAGCTCCGCCCACTTCTGCACCTCCTCCGGTCAGCTCCGCCTACATCTGCATGCGGCCTGCGTACCTATTTTTAACATTGGATACGCAGGTCGTGCGGATGTATGCGGATGCTTCCGCATGCGTCGTTGTGACGATGCAGCGACCCGCGTTGAACGCAAAATGTTGGAATTTGATGCGGTTGCTGCATCGTCAAAATGACGCATGTGGAGGCATCCACACGACCTGCGTACCCAATGTTAAAGATAGGTACGCGGGCCGCATGCAGACGTAGGCGGAGCTTGTCGGAGGAGATGCGACAGTGGGCGGAGCTGACCAGAGGAAGTCCACAGCTTGGCCATCTGCAAATGTGAACCTAGTCTTAGTGAATGAGATGTCTGAAATCTCATGCACAAGCTGCTTATTTTTTTCCTTACAGATTTGAAGCATGTCAAATCTTTCAGTGTTTTTGCAGCTTTTATTCAGACATCAAACTCACGCAGAATCAGACATTTTATGCTGTGATTTTCCTGCCAGGAGACACTTTCCTGATGCAGAAATGTCTGCAGCAAATGCTTAGTGCATGCACATATATACAATGCATCTCTGGCCGCCATCACTGTGTGCAGCAGCCTCCAGTCCTAAATTATATCATGGACAACAGAGGCCATTGCTGGCGTGCCTGCACCATTTAGGTATCTCCTCCACCTTCTGGAAGTGCAGCCTACTAAACACCATCTCATCATGACGGATTTCCACATTCTCCAGTGGTCTCACGGACGGCACGGCGCGTTTTAGTCACACACTTCCTTGGCTCAGTGTACAGCCGCCGGCAGCTGGGAGATTTTCTCAGGACTGCGCCCATCCTTTGAATTTAACGTGCGCTCCTGTGCTGAGCTCGTCCCTGCACCAATTCCTTTTTTGGTATCTGCCGGTGCATTGTATGTAAACAAAATAAAATTAAGAAAAAACTCCTTCCAGTGATTCATCAGCAAGCTGTGACACTGCTGGCTATGTGTGTGTCTTACTGAGAGGTATCAAACAGCAGCTGACCTCCGAAAATCCAAAGCTGCTGCCATTGGCCTGAGCAGCATCTGATAGGTCCTGTGCAGTCAGTCACTAAAAAAACACAACCACTTCAGCCTGCTCATGTTTTATTAGATATATCGTCTATTTTCTGTAATGTATACATACAGTGGGTACGGAAAGTATTCAGACCCTTTTAAATTTTTCACTCTTTGTTTCATTGCATAATAATGGAAAACTGACAGAACAAAGAGCTACCAAAAACAATTAGCATAGTAAATAAAGCAAAGGTTGCACTCAGTTGTACTAAAACAAATCAGTGCCTGATATATGAAGTGTGAATAGCATAATGGGTTTTGGAAATGGAAAAAAAATCACATTAAATGCTTAGCACAAAATGTGGTCAACAATTGTGAGCCCATTCACCAACGTCAAGGTAATCTCATGGATCGGAGGGGTCCCTGACCTAACTGCCTAGTGTGAACACTTAGCTATGGCTAATAACTTGGTAAAGCCTATATTTAATGGAAGGTCGGAACCAAATGTGATTGGATGTAATTAAAACCATAGCACGGAGAAGGGCAGAGTGTTTAAGTCAGAAAAAATAGTAGTCCATAATTTTGTGCTAAGCATCTCATTCATGTGTTTTTTTCATTTCCAAAAGCCAGTATGCTATTCACAATTCATGTATCACACACTGATTTGCTTTAGTGCAAACCTTTGCTTTATTTACTTTGTTTCATTGCAGCCATTTGGTAAATTAAAAAAAAAAAATCATTTTTCTCTCATTATTGTACACTCTGCACCCCATCTTGACTGAAAAAAATGTAGAATTTTTTGCAAATGTATTAAAAAAGAAAAACTGAAATCTCACATGGTCATAAGTATTCAGACCCTTTGCTCAGACACTCATATTTAAGTCACATGCTGTGCATTTCCTTGTGATCTTCCTTGAGATGGTTCTGCTCCTTCATTGGAGTCCAGCTCTATATAATTAAATTGATAGGACTTGATTTGTAAAGGCACACACCTGTCTATATAAGACCTCACAGCTCACAGTGCATGTCAGACCAAATGAGAATCATGAGGTCAAAGGACCTCAGAGACAGAACTGTGGCAAGGCACAGATCTGGCCAAGGTTACAAAAGAATTTCTGCAGTACTCACGGTTAATAAGAGCACAGTGGCCTCCATAATCCTTAAATGGAAGAAGTTTGGGACCACCAGAAGTCTTCCTAGACCTGGCCGTCCAGCCAAACTGAGCAATCATGGGAGAAGAGCCTTGGTGAGAGGTAAGGAAGAACCCCAAGATCACTGTGGCTGAGCTCCACAGATGCAGTAGGGAAATGGGAGAAAGTTCCACAAAGTCAATTATAACTGCAGCCCTCTACCAGACGGGCCTTTATGGCAGAGTGGCCCGACGGAAGCCTCTGCTCAGTGCAAGACATATGAAAGCCTGCATAGAGTTTGCTAAAAAACACATGAAGGACTATGATAAATAAGATTCTCTGGTCTGAAGAGACAAAGATAGAACTTTTTGGTGATAATTCTAAGCAGTATGTGTTAAGAAAACCAGGCACTGCTCATCACCTGCCCAATACAATCCCAACAATGAAACGTGGTGGCAGCATCATGCTATGGGCGTGTTTTTCAGCTGCTGGGACGGCATGACTGGTTGCAATTGAAGGAAACATGAATGCGGCCAAGTACAGAGATATCCTGGATGAAAACCTCTTGCAGAGTGCTCTGGACCTCAGACTTGGCTGAAGGTTCACCTTCCAATAAGACAATGACCCTAAACACACAGCTAAAATAACAAAGGAGTGACTTCAGAACAACTCTGTGACGATTCTTGACTGGCCTAGCCAGAGCCCTGACCTAAACCCAATTGAGCATCTCTGGAGACACCTGAAAATGGCTGTCCACCAACGTTCACCATCCAACCTGACAGAACTGGAGAGGATCTGCAAGGAAGAATGGCAGAGGATCCCCAAATCCAGGTGTGAAAAACTTGTTGCATCATTCCCATGGCTGTACTAGCTCAAAATGGTGATTCTACTCAATACTGAGCAAAGGGTCTGAATACTTATGACCATGTGATAGTTCAGTTTTTCTTTTTTAATAAATTTGCAAAAATTTCTACATTTCTGTTTTTTTCAGTCAAGATGGGGTGCAGAGTGTACATTAATGAGAAAAAAATGGACTTTTTAGAATTTACCAAATGGCTGCAATGAAACAAAGAGTGAAAAATTTAAAGGGGTCTGAATACTTTCCGTACCCACTGTATGTTTACTGTATATATAAAGAAATGTGCATCTCTTGAATTTGGTGCATCCTACTCCAGCACACCCTAGATCAGGACTTGGGTTCAAAACGCTAATCTTGATACCGAAATAAAAATGCAGCAAAAACGCTATGTGTGAACACAGCCATTCAAACTATTGCTAAGTTGAAGTCACTGATCATAACCGTGTCTTATAGATCAAGAGACAATGGGTGGTCCAAAGTCCTCTTTTTGAATGAGCACGTGTGACCACAGTTCTAACTGCTCATGGCCATTCGTTGCACACGCTCAGTAGTGCTTCCTTCACATAGGAGACTATGAGACCCCTGTTCTTGGGATCAGTGGGAATACTAATGGTTGGACTACTGGTGGTCTTATATTTATTACTAATTCAGTAAATGAGTACTATGTTGTTTATGGGACAACCCCTTTGATTGAAGCAACACTGTGGTGTAAAGTATGGGTGTATTTTTCTATGACCCTGGGATTAAGTATAAATAATAGGGTGAGTATTAGGTCATTCTACAATATGGCTATTAGTGCAGGAATAGTAGGTACAGTATACATTATGTAGCCTTATATAAATATCCTTGTATGTTGTTATAAGAAGCTTCTCAGCTTTTCGACATCGCTCGCACACGGAATTCTCTGCACTCAGTTTTACAAGCCAAATCTACGAGGGTGAATAATGAACGCCCCTGGCAATGCTGCTATAGTCACAATGTAAGAGAATAAATTTAAAGGGATACAACCTCTACACCCTGAGGGGTGTATTCTTCCACCTCCACCTTTCACTGGACTGTATATGTGTATGGGGGCCTCCCTACTTCCCCCCCAGATGATTTTACTAGAGGAAAAGTTATGGTCTGTTAATATTTCAACTGCATAGGAGTCTCTAGGCACATACTTCACCCTCCCCATTGAGAAAAGATGCATGTTCAGGAGAACATGTGTGTGGGAGGGGTTAAGGAAAGTAGCTGTCGGCCAAAGTGAGTGTGCATGTGTGCAGGGAGTCTGGAGAATTGCTGTTAGACAACTGTATGGCAAACATCTTTATAAGGCTTGTAAGGTTTTTCAACACCTTAAAGGGAATCTGTCAGCCCTTTTTTGAGATATCATATAATGACATAATTCAATTGTGTGTCACATAAGGATTCTCTTCGTACTTTTGCTTCCCCCTGACCCCGCACCTTTCATGCATAAATACCTTTTTATATCGGTTCAGATGTATGTAAACTGCCGCTGTCCGGTCCGCTGGGCGGGGCTTATTCACCTGCTCCCCCCCTCCCTGTCTTGCTCTACACAAGAAGAAATGCGTAGAGCAAGACAGGGAGGGGGGAGCAGTTGAATAAGCCCCGCCCAGCGGACCGGACAGCGGCAGTTTACATACATCTGAACCGATATAATAAAGGTATTTATGCATGAAAGGTGCGGGGTCAGGGGGAAGCAAAAGTACTAAGGGAATCCTTATGTGACACACAATTGAATGATATTATATGATATCTCAAAAAAGGGCTGACAGATTCCCTTTAAAGACCCAGGAAATTAAATGTTAAAAAGATATTTGGTGTCTCCTAGAGATCCAGTCCAGGCATTATTAACCCCTGAGCTGCAAAAATTAAATCTTAACTGCTTTAGGCCACCAGTGCAAATATACTCATCAATATAGAAAACCCCAAGAAGGAAAAGTCACGGCGTTATGGAAATCGCAGGATGGATAGACAGGTCACTGAGCTGCAAATGATGAAAAAATTTGAAACAAAATTTTACAAATATCTTCACTTATTCAGTACGGAGTATGAGCGTCACATGCAGAAATCCCCAAACTTACAACCTCGGCTGCTATCAGTTAGGTTATTAATGGTTATCTGAGGAATGTTCTGCCATGCCGAATACACTTGGCAGCTTTCTGCATTTATAGACCAATGATGTCCCCGATGTGCTCGATAGGAGACAACTGCGGAGACGCTGCAGGCCATGGTAGCACGTTTTGGCCATGCAGGCTGCTCACAGTAGCACAAGCAACATGTGGCCTGGCGTTGTGGTGTTGAAAACTGGCATCTGGGAAATGCTGTAGGAATATCTGTACCACGGGTTCTACCACCAAATAAATATAACACCGAGATGTTAGTGCATCTAGAATAAAAACTAGAGGGGTCCGGCTACCATACATTATGCCACCCCACTCCATAATCCTGGGAGTGGGACCAGTGAGATATTCCTTTGTGAAGGCCTCTTAATGATGTTGCCCACGTGGTCTCCAAATCAATCTTGGACAATCATTGTGTGTAAGACAACAGAGGTAAAAAGCCAGGAAGCGGGAAGAAAAAGCACAATAGAGTCTTATCCGGTTAAATTAAAAAAAAAAGAAAGGTTATGTTAACCTGGTTAAGTTGTGATCACCCAACAATTTAATAGCATATGAGCCCAGGTACTGCAGGTCCATGGGTCCTCAGACCAGGCATAAATGTGAAGGGAAATTGTGAATATTCTGTGCTGCTGGTGGATGGAATAGCAAATCCAAGTACACACAGAAAAGGTTGTGCCTTATTAGTTTTTATTTTTCAACGCGTTTTAAAGTTAATGTAGTTCTTCAGGACAAAAAAAAATTACAACTAAAAATGCATACCATTTCTTATGTGTACCTGGATTTGCTATTTCACCATCACCGCAGAACATTTACAATTTCCCTTCTTCACATTTAAGTCAACAGCCGGACTCACCACTGAATATCTCCATTGCTGTCTATGCACCTTGACTGCCTTTTAGAGCGATGGGGTGAGATCAATGGAACACTTGTACCTGGACATCTGGCTTGGAGCCCAATGTCGTGCAGCTATCTTGTTTCTGTAGACCAGGGTTCCTCAACTCCAGTCCTCAAGGTCCACCAACAGGTCATGTTTTCAGGATTTCCCTTGTATTGTACAGGTGATGCAATTATCACCTGGGTAATACTAAGGAAATCCTGAAAACATGACCTGTTGGTGGGCCTTGAGGACTGGAGTTGGGGAACCCTGCTGTAGACACTTTGGTGCCTTAGGCTTGTTATGTGAAGTCCAATTTCAATTGGATCAATAGTGGAACCAGTGGTGCAGCTATTTCTTCAAGTTTCACCGGAGCTGTTTTTCAACATAACACCAGGCCCCATGTTGGTCGGGCTATTGAGAGCATCCTGTGTGGTCTAAACGTACTACCATTGCCTACAGTGTCTTTGGACTTGCCTCCCCTCGAGCACATTTGGGATGTCTTTAGTTGGCAATTGCACAGGAAGCTGTCAGCAGAGGATCTTGATCATTTGCCCAAATACTTTGAGCAGCAGAACGTTCCTTAACCATTAATAACTTCACTGATAGCAGCCGAGGCTGGAAGTGCCGTGATTTCTGCATGTGGCTAATACTTCATACTGAATAAATCGAGACGTTTTGAAAATTTTATTGGCGTTTTTTCAGCATTTGCAAATCAGTAACGTGTCTCCATCCTGTGATTTCCAGGATTCCATAACTCTTCCTTCTTGGTGTGGCACTTTCAGTGTTGAGCAGTGTATATGTATGAACCAGTAAACACATTAGGCCAAATGAACTAGTAACATATTGAAAACGATAATATGCAGAACTGTGATGTAGGGCATTTTGGTGGATGGGGGCTACTGAACACAGTCATAAGCTATGAAAATGCTCAAACCTGTATGGGAGCGCGCAGAGGACGCTCTCATTGTAGAAGCGGTAGAACAGAAGTGATCTTGTTTTTTTTTTCTTTGTTTAAAGGGTCGGAAGTGAAATCTACAGTAGAACCCGTCAGACGCCCCCGCGAATATCCTTTCTTTCTGCCTTGATTGGATCACCAAATATAGCATGAATGACTAAGATTGGTCTCTCCGCTGCAGATAAGAGTCACCACTGCCAAATGTCTCTTGTTTGTTTTGGCTGCAAGGTATCAGATAGAAAAAAGCTGCAAATGGAGAGTCCAAAAACAGAGGATAAAGGAGCCTCAGAAGAACTTAACGGCCCTTTACACATAGCAATATCGCTAAAGCGTCACCGATTTTGTGACGCAGCAGCAATGTCACTACATGTGATACTCACCTCGGACCGGCCCACCCGCTGGCTATCGCTGATCGCGCGAGATCGGCCTGGTCCATTTCTCGTTGTCGGCTTCTTGCTGGCACCGACGAGCGAGCCATGGACGCAGACGGAAGACGGTCACCTTCGCCGCGTCTGACAGGTAAGTATCGACCGTTGCTGCATCGCTAGTGAGATCTGCCTGTGTGGCAGCTCACTAGCAACTATTTAGCGATGCACCAGCGATCCTGACCGGGTCATATCGTGGTCGGATCGCTGGTGCATCGCTAAATGTAACGGGGCCCTTAGATATAAACCATACTGCTATAACCTGGGTGACTCCTGCATATAATTACACATTTTGTTGTATATCATAATATGGACCTTGCTGTTATAACCCAGGCTTCTTCAGTATTTCATTACAGTTACAATCAAAATTTGGTTTATTAGCAAAATTTACAAAGTATCTGTTTTTTGTAATAAACCAATTAAATATGAATAACGTAGATACAGTGCATCGAAAAAGTATTCATGCCCTGTGAACTTTTACACATTTTTTCACATTACACCCACAAGTTTAAATGTATTTTATTAGGATTTTATGTGATATACAAATACTAAGTAGTAAGTGTTTGTGAAGTGTAAAGATAATGATGCATGGTTTTCTAAATATTATAAAAATGTAAATCTAAAAATTGTGACATGCATTTATATTCAGCCCCCTGAGTCAATATTTTTTAGGACCACCTCAAGCTACAATTACTGCTGCAAGTCTTTTGGGGTATGTCTCTACCAGATTGGCACATTTAGAGGCTGACATTTTTGCCCATTCTTTTTTGCAAACTAGCTCTAGCTCACTGAGATTGGATGGAGGCGTCTGTGAAGAGCAATTTTTCAGTCTTTCCACAGATTTTCAATGGGATTTAGGTCTGGACTGTGACTGGGCCATTCATACACGAATATGCTTAGATCTAAACCATCCATTGTAGCTCTGGCTAGTATGTTTGGGGTCGTTGACCTGCTCGAAGGTGAACCTATACCCCAGCCTAACGTATTTTCACCTTCTAACAGGTTTTCCTCCAGCATTGCCAAGTATTTAGATCCATTCATATTCCTATCTACTCTGACCAGCTTCCCTGTCACTGAAGAAAAGTATCCCCACAGCATGCTGCTGCCGTAACCATGTTTGACAGTGAGGTTGGTGTTTTCCACTACACATAGCATTTTCAATTTAGCCCAAACAGTTTTACTTTGGTCTCATCTCTGCAGAGCAACTTCTTCAACATGCTAGTAGTGTCTCCTACATGGAGTGTATGTCTAAAAGTTATCCTGTATACAGATTCTCCTACCTGAGCTGTGGATCACTGCAGCTCTTACAGAGTGACTATGGGCCTGTTGGCTGCTTCTCTAATTAGTGCTCTCCTTGCTTGGGATATCAGTTTAGCTGAACATCCATGTCTTGTAAGGTTTGCAGTTCTGCCATAGTCCTTTCATTTTTGGATGACGTATTGGACAGTGTTCCTTAAGATGTTCAGAGCTTGGGCTATATTTTTTTTTTTTCAGAACTTACCCCTGCTTTACTCATCTCCACAACTTTATCGCTAACCTGTCTGGTGTGTTCCTTGGTTTCATCCCTAATGTTCTCAAACTTCTGAGGCCTTCACAGAACAGCTGTTAAACAATAAATTAGACACAGGTTGACTCAATTTACTAATTATGGGATTTCTGGAGGCAATTGGTCACTCAAAACTTTATTTAGGGGTATCAGACTAAAGGGGGCTAAATACTAATACAAGTCACAATTATCACATTTATATTTTTAAAATATTTAGAAAACCATGGTAATACTTTTTGAAGGCAATGTAGCTGAATACACAAACAAGTGGTTTTTCCAGTTCACCACAAAATACAACCTTTCCTGACTTATGCAGACTTGGAATTATTCGCCTCTTCATAACAAGCACTTGCTATAACAGTACTTAGAGCCTCTTTGGCTGTTATGACCTGCTGCAGATGTTATGCATAGCCTTATACAAGCTTCTGACCGTGTGCATGAGGGATCACGGCCCATAGCTCATGGGCAATGCCCTACAGGTCAATAGTATTTTTGGGTTTGCATGTTACTACTGCCTTCTTCAAATCCCACCAAAGATGTTATAAGAGGTTCAAGTCAGGTGACTGTGATGGCCACTCCAGGATCTTCCAGGACTTCTTCTGGAACCAAACCTTGGTCGACTGGTTTGTGCTTGGGATCTCAAAGTCACCTCCATGCTTCACTGTAGACACACTGAGCCACTGCCATGTTTCACTGGAGGTATGACTGAGCCACCACAGTAGGAATCACCAAGCCACTACCCATGCTCCACTGTAGGCAATACCTAGTCAGCACTATGCTTCACTGTAGACATCACCGAGTCACCGTCATCCTTAACTTCAGGTGAGGTGTCCTTCTCCAGATATAATGCTGTAAAATAGGCCATAGAATTAGAGATGGGTGAACCAGAACAGAAATGTTGGGCATTCATACAGGACAGTCACTGTTCGGCCTGGGGCAAGGAGAGGGGGTAGAAAGAGGGATGGGAGAGAGATATTCTGTAACTGTTTTGGTACCTGAACCAAACTTTATAACAAGTTCAAGTCAGGTACCAGAACCCGAACTTGAACCAGTTCACCCATCCCTACTTAGAAGTTCCAGTTATGTTTCATTGCACCACAGAGCAGAATCTCAATGTCTGTGGGTATATGGTTTTAGTAATTGTGGAGAAAACTTTTCTTGTGCTTTTGGGTCCACAGAGGTGACATCTCGAAGTTCAAGCAAGGACACCTTCAGCATTTAGTGTGCATTCTATTGTGCAAACTAAAACCTCAGTGCCTGCTTCCACCAAATCTTTCTGTGAGTGTTTTGCAGTCACTCTAGGGATTTTGCTCACGAATCTGGTAGCCTGTCACATCAGGTACTGTAGATGGGGGTTTCTGCAACTTTGTTAAATACATTTATTTTACGTATTTAGCACAATCATAATCTACAGTTCTTCCAACTGTATATCTATAAGGACAATAAATACCTCTCTCTTTTCGTTTTAATTTCCTTGCTTGTGCTGGCACTTATCTTTTAACTATTTGGACCTCTCTCTTGAGAACCCAGAAAAGCAAGTTAACTGAAGACCATTGTTCATGAGGAGGGTGCTAAGAATTCTCAGGAACACTGCCGGTAACTGGTGTCTGGCTATGCAACACGTCTGCAGCAGGTCATAACAGCCAGAGTGGTTGTAGTAATTACCATACTAAAGACATAGGACAGGGAGGGGTGAATAATTCCAAGACTGCAGTAGTCAGTAAAAGTGGCATTTTGTGGTAAACTTGAAGAAACCACTTATATGAGCTGTAGTCAGCTATTTAGATTGCAATAAATTAAACAAGAACAACCAGTATACAATGTGTAAACTTTAAGAATTAATCAAATTTACATTAGGAGTTGAAGGATTTTGTACTTCTCAATTTCGGTGGTGTGTTGTCTCAGGTTGTTCAGATTGTTGTTTTGGAACAGATATACTTGAGCCTTGATGTAGCGCTACAGAAAGAGGTCACAGGGTGCTAGATCTGGAAATCATGGAGGCCAGTGCAACATTAGTGAATTGCTTTTCTGGCGCAACCATGCCAATCTTCCAGTAGAGTTTGATTCAGGTATCTGACAACATCCAAATGGAAATATGGAAGTGCAACTTCTGAAGACAGACGTTTGTCAGATCTTCTATCATAAGCCATTCCTTTAACCCTCCGTCAGGCGCAATAGATCTGACAGGCACACAGTAATTAGTTTCACTTCTCTCTCCTTGCCCACTTATCAGAAAACCCCACCCCTCCTAGTTATCTCCTGACTCTACAGGCTCTGTGAAACCTGATATCACAGTGACTCAGCAGACCTTCTAGTGAGCAGATATCAACACTTTGGCTTCTCAGGCACATTGCGCCTGATTTCAACACAAATTGAAAGGTTAGTATTTTCTTTTTTTATTCATCACGATTGTGTATTTAGCTTGTTTTATGAAGGATTAATGCTAAGTTAGTGTACATAAGTACTGTTTTCTTAGACAAAAGGAGGGTGGCTTCTAAGGCACATTGCGCCCTAACACATACTCTTTCTCTCTTGCTTCAGATTTTCTGCTGCAATGGCCAGAAAACAGTATGATTCATCTAAACCCCTTCATTTAGAAGAAATGAAGATTTTTTTTGTTAGAAGATGATGAGGAAGAACCAGCAGTAACTGAGGATTTAGAGGAATCTAGTGACATTTCATCTGAAGATGAGGTAGCAGAATGTAACACTGATTCTGGAACAGAGCAGGATGGTGATGACACTGATACAGAGGAAACAGACACAGATCTAGCTTATTATTTGGGCAAAGATAAAAATACAAAGGACGTCCCAAGGACGTTCCAGAACAAACACCGACTCTACCACCTTCTAAAAGACGCAGTTGTACTACCTGCTCATTTGTATCTGGTTTCAGAAGGCTTTCTAAATATGACTGCAAAATATGTAAAGAATCAATCTGCCTTTCCCATGCAACTTTCGTCTGCCAGCCTTGCTTTTCTAAGTGTACCTGTGCTGCTTCTGCTGCAATTGAAACCACTGAAGATGAGTAGAAAATAATTAAGTAACATCTAAGTGCAATATCCTTTAAGTTTTTTTCCATAATTTTATATTTAAGCAATAGTTAAGTAAAGATAACTGGAGCCTATTTGGCGGTACTACCGAAAAGTGGTACTTTTAGTTTTAATAAGTTTATGGTTAATAAATGTTTTTTTTTTGCATCTGATTTGGTGTAATCTCTTTTAATACATTCCTATGAAGGTCACTGACTACTTCTATAGTCCTGAAATTGAAATATGTAGCTACTATAGGTGGTTTTCTGACCTGTGCTTATCAGGCACATTGCGCATGAACTGAGGAGAATCTATATTGCGCCTGACGGAGGGTTAACATGTCCAGGCATGAGTGGCCAGTAATTGTATCCTCAGAACAAAAAAGAAGGGACTATAGACTTTGCACCTACTCATTGCACAGAACACGTTTAATTTGGGCAAATCTCTCTTGTGCACAATAAGGCCATGTGTTCATTCTGAGCCCCAAAATCTAACTGACCTTCCATTGAGGCGAAAGGTTGTCTCATCGCTTAACTCCAGTCTGTTAACAAATCTATCCTCTTCCAACTGGACCTTCATGCCACAATCACGGCGTTTCAGCTTATTATCGGGTTCCAGCTCCTTAATACATAATGTGATGGTTTATCACGCAGACGTTTTCATAAGATATGCCATAACCTTGGTTTATGGCACTGGTCGACTCTCTAGGACTACGCTCATACATTGCTTCAATCCAGTTCAGAATTTCTTCGGCATTATCCCATGACATAAATACATAATGGTTTTGAATTGCTTTGTCCAATGTAAAATGCAGTTTCAATGCAAAGCAAATTTCCCAAATTTATCGTGAAAGTTTCGCTTTACTGTCACTACAGACCCATATTTGCAAATTCCAATATGTAAGACGCTTTTAATGATGTCTTCTTATGTCATACTATGTAAGCACAATTCCATTGTGGCTCTAGAAAAATTGAAGCTGTGCATCATCATTCACTGGCCATTTACCACTAAGGATGCTTTAACTACAAGCCTTCACTTTTGCGCCACCCTTTTTGACTCACCTTTGTATATGTACATCTTGTACATAGTTATATGGGGCATACTGGTATAACCTGGGTATATTCTGTATATCCAGTGAGTACGGGAAGTATTCAGACCCCTTTAAATTTTTCACTTTGTTTCATTGCAGCCATTTAATAAATTCAAAAAAGTTAATTTTTTTTCTCATTAAACCCTTACCAACATCGGACATAATAGTACGCCAATGTCGGTGTCACCCACTTTGATGAGGGCTCCGGCGGTAAGCCCACGTCTTTTCTGGGACATGACAGCTGTTTTGAACAGCTGACATGCGCACACAATAGTCGCGGGTGGAATCGCAATCCATCCGCGGCCACTAACTAGTTAAATGCCGCTGTCACATGATCGCGGGTCACTGGTGCGTTGACATGACAACCCGAGGTCTCCTGGAGACCTCTATGGTTGTCAGTGCCGGATTGGTATGAGTGCCACCCAGTGGTTGGCGCTCATAGCAAGTCAGTCATTATGCTACATAGAAGCGATCTGCTCATCGCTTCTATGTAGCAGGGCCGATCGAGTTGTGCCAGCTTCTAGTCTCCTATGGAGACTATTGAAGCATGCCAAAAGTAAAAAAAAAAAAAAAGGGATTAAAAATATAAAAAATAATAAGTTTAAATCACTCCCCTTTCGCCCCATTCAAAATAAAAAAAACAACAAAAAAAACACAACACATACACATATTTGATATTGCCGCGTTCAGAATCGACCGATCAATAAAAAAAATAGGAATTAGTCCTACCGGTAATGGTATTTCCAGGAGTCCATCATGACAGCACTACCAGGAGGTTGTCCTTCTTATCCTTGATAGGGACAGGAACACAGAAGAGGTTAAATAGCCCCTCCCCACTGACACCCTTCAGTGTTATTCTAAGTACCACACCAGGATGTATGCAACGCAATTTTATTGAACTTCCATCTACACGTTACATCACATATCAGACTAGAAGTCCAAGGGAGGGTATATAAGGGGTGCTGTCATGATGGACTCCTGGAAATACCATTACCGGTAAGACTAATTCCTCCTTTCCAGGACGTCCCTCCTGACAGCACCACCAGGAGAATTACCAAATTACTCCAACTAGGGCAGGATTACAGCCTGGAGGACTTTTCTCCCAAAGGCTGTTTGAAGATTTGCTGTAACATTTAATTTATGTTTGCAAAAGGTATTTAATTTAGACCAGGTTGCGGCCTTGCATATCTGGTCCATGGATGCTCCCGCACTCTCTGCCCATGAGGCAGAACCGGCTCTTAAAGAAAGGGCTCTAAGGTTTTCTGGAGGAGTCTCCACTGCTGACACATATGCTGCACTGATAGTTGACTTCAACCATCTAGCCAGGGTAGCTTTCGATGCCTTCTTCCCTCTATTTTTGCCTGCCATTTGGATAAAGAGGTTAGAGTCTACGCTCCAGTATTTTGTGAGCTCTAAGTATAGGAGGATGGCTCTTAACGTCCAAGAGGTGGAGAGAGCGTTCTTTCTCGTAATTCTGGCAGAAAGCAGGTAGCACTATTTCTTGTCTCCGGTGGAAATCTGTAACCACCTTGGGAAGAAAGGCTGGATTTAATTTTAAGACGATGCAGTCTTCCTGGATCTTTAAATATGGATGCTCTATAGACAGGGCCTGAATCTCCCCCTATGCATCTAGCAGTAGTTATTGCTACTAGAAATAGGGTTTTAAATGTCACTGATTTTAAGAGGGCCTGCTCTAGTGGTTCATATAGATTCTTGCGTAGCTCATTTGGGACCAAGCTGAGATCCCAAGGTGGTATCGAGCTACGGATTGTGGGTCTCTCACGCTGTGTGACTTTTATGAACCTCACTACCCAGGGAGGATTGGCTAGGGGAAAGTCAAAGTATGACCCTAAGGCTGACACTTGTACTTTCAGCGTACTAGGCCTTAGTCCTCTGTCAAAGCCTGCCTGGAGAAAGTCACGAATATGAGGAATATTTGGACCCTGGGGGACTGATATTGGCACCTTACATTAAGAACAGAATGTATTCCAGATTTTCCGGTATAGGGCTGAGATTACCGGCTTCCTACTATTCTGCATAGTAGATATTACTGGGTCAGAGAGTCCCTTTGATTTTAGGATCTCCGCCTCAGGATCCAGGCCGATAGCTTTAGCATTTCTGGTCTCTGGTGTACTAGGGGTCCTTGAGTTATAAGGTCCCATCTCGCTGGTAGTAGTAGTAGTATCGGATCTTCCCGTGCCATCCATTTTAGTAGGGAGAACCAGCTTCTTTTGGGCCAGTAAGGAACAATCAATATTACTGATGCTCTGCTTTCCTGGATCTTTCTTAAGACCCTTGGTATAAGAGGGAGTGGCGGGAAGGCGTAAGTGAGCGCCATGTTTCATTCCTGAGCCAAAGCGTCTACCCCTGTTGGGTTGTCTGCCGGGTTGAGAGAAAAGAATCGTTTTTGAATTTTTCTTTGTGGCGAATAAGTCGATTTCTGGTGTCCCCCAGTGTTGGGATAGCTGTCTGAAGACTTCTTCGCTTAGTGACCGTTCTGAAGGTTGGACCTTTTCTCTGCTCAGGAAGTCCACTACCTGATTTCTGAATCCCTTCAGGTGGACTGCCGTAATTGATGTTATCGTCTGTTCTGCCCAGCGAAAGATTTCGTGTGCTAGATCCTGTAGGTGACGGTGTCTGGGGCCTCCTTGATGTTGAAGGAAGGCAACTGTAGTTGAGTTGTCTGAGAAGATCTTGACATTCTGACCCCTCAGTTCCTCTTGGCATGTCTTTAGTGCCTCCCAGACTGCTCTGAGCCCTCTGTAATTCGAGGACCGGTTGTGTATTGATGGGCGCCATGTCCCTTGGAGGTATCAACCTTCCATGTGAGCCCCCCAACCTCTAAAAATGGCGTCGGTAGTGATGTTTGTACAAGGCAACAGTCTCCAGGGTCTTCCTTTTCCAAGGTTTTGTGTGTTCGTTCACCAGGATAGGGACTGCTTTCCTTCCTCGGAGAGTCTCATGTTTTTGTCCAGTGATGCTTCTCTGCCGTCCCAGGTCACCAAGACTTCTTTTTGCAAGATTCTTGAATGAAATTGGCTCCACTGTACACTGGAGATGCATGAAGTGATGAGACCCAGGACTCTCATGGCCTTCCTTATGGAGAAGTACTTGCGTCTCTGGACCATCTGGACCTCTTGTTTGATTGCCTGCTGCTTGTGCAGGGGAAGGAACATTCTTTTCCCTAGTTTAGTATGACTCCGAGAAACTCTCTCTCTTTCTGGTTTTAGACTTGACTTCTTCCAGTTTATTACCCATTCTAGGTTCTATAGGATTGATATGGTAGATGCAAGGTCCTGCTCCATCTGTTGAGGAGAGTCTGCCACTAGCAGCAGGTCGTCCAAGTAAGGTATGATGAGGGTATGTCTTTCCATTAGATGGGCCATGATCTCTGCTATAAGCTATGTAAAGATCCGGGGCGCCGAGGCGAGTCCGAATGGTAAGCAACGGAACTAGTAGTGTTGTATCCTCCCGTGATCTTTTATCGCGAACCTGAGGAATTTCTGGTGAGATATGTGGATGGGCACATGATAATAAGCACTTTTTAAATCTAGGGTGCTCATGACCGAGTCCTTCTTTATTAATGGTATGACGGCTTTCAGAGATTCCATCTTGAATCTCTTATAGGTCACCCACCGATTTAATGGTTTTAGATTTATTATGGTTCGGTATTCTCCTATTTTTTTTTTTTTATAGAGAATAATGTTGAGTAGTGACCCTGAAATCTCTGAGCATGGGGACCCGATTTATGGCCCCTCTCTCTATTAAGTCTCGTACGTCCTTTAACAGTCTTTGGTGGGTCACCTGAGACTGGGTCCTGGGCGGTCGCTCGGTGAACTCGATTTTGTAACCTTCTGCGACCGTATTCCGAATCCATGGGTTTTGGGTAATATCCTTCCAGTTGTTTTGGAAGTACCAGAGTCTCCCTCCTATCTTCCTGGCGTCATTCTCTGGTAGGCCTTGCCTTATGCTCTTGAGAACTTCTCCCTCTTCCTCCTTTTGGGTAGCTCCACCTACCAGACTTTCCCTTATAGTCCTGTCTGGGATGGGAGCGGGTCCTCCGACAAAAAGGCATTCGTTTAGGCTTTTCCTCCGGAAAGCTGTTCTTTTTGTCGGAAGCTTTCACGAGTAGCTCGTCTAATACAGGCCCGAAAATGTGGAGTCCTGAGTAAGGTATAGAGCAGTTTGTTTTTCGACTGAGTGTCTCCTGTCCAATATCTCAGCCACAGCACTCGTCTTGCTGCATTAGACAGGGCATTATTTCTTACGGCAAAACGGACTGATTCCGCCGAGGCGTCCGCCATGAAGTCAGTAGCCATTCTCAGTAGAGGTAGTGATTTTAGGATCTCCTCTCTGGGGGTTTTGTCTCTAATCTGGTCTTCTAGCTCGCTCACCCTTAAGGCCCTTTTACATTTAGCGATGCACCAGCGATCCAACCAGCGATCCGACCCGGTCAGGATCGCTGGTGCATCGCTAAATGATCGCTAGTGAGCTTTCATACAGAAAGATCTCACAGCGATGCAGCAGCGACGCAGCGCACAATACTTACCATTCACACACAGCGATCCTGCGTCCTCCCGCCCGCGTCCAGCGTCGCTCGTCGTCACAGCAGGAAGTCTCAGCAGGAAGCGCCCGACGAGAAATGGAGCCGGACATTCTCGCGCGATCAGCGATGGACAGCGGGGGAGCCGGTCGTTGGTAAGTATCACACATAGCGATATCGCTAGCAATATCGCTATAACGTCACAAAACCAGTGACGTTTTAGCGATATTGCTAGCGATATCGCTTAGTGTAAAACCCCCTTTAAGCTCATTGATCTGGCTACAGAGGTGGCTGCTATGTTAGCCTTTATAACGGCTGCTGATGCTTCCCAGGCTTTTTTGAGGAGGTTCTCTGATCTCTTATCCATTGGATCTTTCAGGCCGCACGAATCCTCAAAGGGGATAGCCGTTTTCTTTGAAACTCTGGCTACAGGTATGTCGATCTTCGGAACGGTCTCCCACACTTTTGCCTCTTCTGGATCAAAAGGAAGACAATACCAGAAGTCCTTTGGGACTATTAGTTTCTTCCCCGATTCTTCCAATATCATCGCTGTTATATGTTTATTAACAGGAAATACTGTATTTCTGCGGGCTCTCAGCCCTCCGAACATCTCATTTTGGGTTGTTCGTGGTTCTGTAGAATCTTCTACATTCATTGTATTTCGGACCGCCTGTAGGAGTGTGTCAGTGTCTTCCGCGGAAAAGAGGTATCTCTTCATTTCTTCTGGACGAGCTGCCGAGGAATATTCGCCGGAGTCAGGATTGGAGTAGTCCGACACCTCTCCTTCCTCAGAACTCTGTTCCAGCTCCCATCTGGGCCTCTTAGGATGCGGGGACTGTGCTGGTACAAGCGCTGCGACTGTGGACTGCACCTCCTCTCGGATCATAGATTTTATATTGTCCAGGAGAGGACTGCTTCGGTCTGAGGAGTCCTGATATGCAGTCTTTGCATAATTTTTTTGTATGTCCCGACGGGAGCCTGGCTGAGCATAGGAGGCATTTATTAGGTTTCTTCCTGGTGGTCGAGGTGGATTGCTTAGGTGCTTCCTTGGCCTGCAAAATATATATAGGAAAGAGGGTCCTGTGTGTCTGTGTATGGACACCTGTAAGGGACCCTACTAACCCCTTTACGCACATGGTCCGGAGCTGGCTCTAGGGACTGGACATCTGGACGGCTACCGCCTTCCATCTCTACTGAGTCAGTGTGCTGTTCGTCAGTGTGTCTTAAGTAGTCGCCTTACCCAGCTTCAAGACATCTGATTCATCCTCCTTCCGAGCCCAGCTGCTGCTGATGTGGCTGCCCTGCTGCGCACGCTCCCGATGCGCCGACCTGCACGGAGCTCCTGCTCCACTGGGTCCTGACATTACCACGCTGGCCTAACAGGTACTCTATGCACCGCTACGCTCCTCTGCATCTGTCCCTGATAGGGACAGGAAAAACACTGGAGGGTGTTAGTGGGGAGGGGCTATTTAACCTCTTCTGTGTTCCTGTCCCTATCAAGGATAAGAAGGACAACCTCCTGGTGGTGCTGTCAGGAGGGACGTCCTGGAAAAGAGGATTAACCCGATCGCTAAACAGCGTAGCGAGAAAAAAGTTAAAACGCCAGAATTACGTTTTTTTGGTCGCCACAACATTGCATTAAAATGCAATAAAGGGCGATCAAAAGAACGTATCGGCACAAAAATGGTAAAATTAAAAACGTCAGCTCTGCGCACAAGAAAATAACCTCTCACTCTACCCGAGATCACAAAAAAATGTAGATGCTACGGGTCTCGGAAAACGGCTTTTTTTTTTAAGCAAAGTTTTGAATTTTTTTTTCACCACTTAGATAAAAAAGAACCTAGACGTGTGATGTCTATGAACTCGTAATGACCTGGAGAATCATAATGGCAGGTCGGTTTTAGCATTTAGAGAACCTAGTAAAAAAGCCAAAACAAAAAACAAGTGTGGGATTGCACTTTTTTTTGCAATTTCACCTCACTTGAAATTTTTTTGCCTGTTTTCTAGTACACGACATGGTAAAACCATTGGTGTCGTTCAAAAGTACAACTTGTCCCACAAACAACAAGCCCTCATATGGCCATATTGACCAAAAAATAAAAAAAGTTATGGCTCTGGGAAGAAAGGGAGCAAAAAACGAAAACCAAAAATACCTAAGGTCATGAAGGGGTTAATGTACACTCTGCACCCAATCTTGACGGAAAAACAAACAAATGTAGAAATTTTTGCAAATTTATTAAAGAAAAACTTAAATATCCCATGGTCATAAGCATCCCTTTGCTCAGACACTCATATTTAAGTCACATGCTGTCTATTTCCTTGTGATTCTCCTTGAGATGGTTCTACTCCTTCATTGGAGTCCAGCTGTGTTTAATTAAACTGATAGGACTTGATTTGTAAAGGTACACACCCGTCTATATAAGACCTCAAAGCTCACAGTGCGTGTCAGACCAAATGAGAATCATGAGGTCAAAGGAACTGGCCAAGGAGCTCAGAGACAGAATTGTGGCAAAGCACAGATCAGGCCAAGGTTACAAAAGAATTTCTGCAGTACTCAAGGTTCCTAAGAGCACAGTGGCCTCCATAATCCTTAAATGGAAGAAGTTTCGGACCACAAGAAGTCTCCCTAGAATTGGCCTTCCAGCCAAACTCCGAAATCGTGGGAGAAGAACCTTGGTGAGAGAGGTAAATTATAACCCCAAGATCACTGTGGCTGAACTCCACAGATGCAGTAGGGAGATGGGAGAAAGCTCCACAAAGTCAACTATCACTGCAGCCCTCCACCAGTTGGGTCTTTATGGCAGATTGGCCCGTTGGAAGCCTCTGCTCACTGCCAGACATCTAAAAGCCCACATAGAGTTTGCTAAAAAACACATGAAGAACTCCCAGACTATGAGAAATAAGATTGTCTGTTCTGATGAGACGAAGATAGAACTTTTTGGTGATAATTCTAAGCAGTATGTGTGCAGAAAACCAGGCACTGCTCATCACCTGCCCAATACAATCCCAACAGTAAAACATGGTAGTGGCATCATACTATGGGGGCTTTTCAGCTGCAGGGACAGGACGACTGGTTGCAATTGAAGGAAACATGAATGCAGCCAAGTACAGAGATATCCTGGATGAAAACCTCTTCCATAGTGCTCTGGACCTCAGACTTGGCCGAAGGTTCATCTTCCAACAAGACATTGACCCTAAGCACACAGCTAAAATAACAAAGGAGTATCTTCAGAACAACTCTGCGACCATTCTTGACTGGCCCAACCAGAGCCCTGAATTAAACCCAATTGAGCATCTCTGGAGAGACCTGAAAATGGCTGTCCACCAACGTTTACTATCCAACCTGACGGAACTGGCGAGGATCTGCGAGGAAGAACGGCAGATAATCCTCAAATCCAGGTGTGATAAACCTGTTGCATCATTCCCAAGATGATTCATGGCTGTACTAGCTCAAAAGGGTGCTTCTACTCAATACTGAGCAAAGGGTCTGAATACTTATGACATGTGATATTAGTTTTTCTTTTTTAATAAATTTGCAAAAATTTCTACATTTGTTTTTTTTTCCCAGTCAAGATGGGGTGCACCGTACATTAAAAAAGAGGGAAAGAGGGACAAAGGCTGCGGCGCGCACAGCAAATTTTAGGCCACGCCTCCAACCACACTCATTTCACGACTAGTCACATCCATGTTCACGCCCCAACTGCACCCATTTAGCACTGCTGATCACACTGACTTGTACTGAGGGCACACTGACTGGTACTGAGGAAAAGAAAGAAAACAGATAGAAATAAAGAACAGAGAAAGAACGAACAGAGAGAAAGAACGAACAGAAAGAAAGAACGAACAAAGAGAACAGAGAAAAAGAAAGAACAGAAAGAAAGAACAAACAGAGAGAAAGAAAGAGGGGAAAGAACGAACAAAGAGAGAAAGAAAGAACGAACAAAGAGAAAGAAAGAACGAACAGAGAGAACGTAAGAACGAACAGAGAGAAAGAAAAAAGATCAGCGTGAGAGAAAGAAAGAGGGGAAATAAAGCGGGGAAGTAAAGAATAGAGAGAATGAAAGAATAGAGAGAAAGGAAGAACAGAGAGCAAAAGAAAGAGCAAAGAGAAAGAAAGAGAAATGGGAAAGAACAAAGAAAGGGGAAAGAATGAAAGAACAGAGAGAGAGAGAGAGAGAGAGAGAGAGAGAGAGTGGAAAGAAAGAACAGAAAGAAAAAGGAGAAAGAAAGAACAGAGAAAGAATAGAGAAAGTAAGATGGGGACAGAAAAAAAGAACAGAGAGAGAAAGAGAATGAAAGGGGAAAGAAAACAGGGAGAGAGAAAGAGGGGAAAGAAAGAACAGAGGGAAAGAAAGAACAGAGAGAGAAAGATTCTACACTGCTCAAAAAAATAAAGGGAACACTTAAACAACAGAATCTAAGTCCAAGTAATTCAAACTTCTGTGAAAATCAAACTGTCCTTGTTTTTTTACTTGATAAAATGTTGTGAAAAAGGTAATAATTCTAGTAGAAGTGCTCAGAGTTTGCTATCTAATCCATTTGAGAGGAAGGTGGGGGTGTACATTAGGGGTCCCGTTACCTTAGTCTCTGAGCCATTCCTTTGTTTTGGTATGGGGGCGCCATTGGCTTCATTTGCCTAGGGCACCAAAATACTTTTTCCCTGTACTGATTGGAATAACACACACACACAAAAAAAAAAAAATAAAAAGGCTAATTGGACATCATTTCATACAAAATCCCCAAAATGGGCTGGACAAAATTGTTGGCAAACAACTTTGTTTCAAGCATGTGATGCTCATTTAAACTCACCTGTGGCAAGTAACTGGTGTGGGCAATATGAAAATTACATCTGAAACCAGATAAAAAAAGAGAAGTTGACTCACTGTTTGCATTGTGTGTGCCACACTAAGCATGGAGAACAGAGAGAACAGTCTGAGGACTTGAGAACCAAAGTTGTAAAAATATCAACAATCTCAAAGTTACAAGTCCATCTACAAAGATCTTGATATCCCTTACAACCCATGGCACTGTAGCTAATCTCCCTGAATGTGGACGGCAGAGAAAAACTGATGAAAGGCTGAAATGCAGGATAGTCCGGATGGTGGATAAGCCGCCCTAATGAAGTGCTAAAGAAATTCAAGGGGTCCTGCAGGCTCAGGGTGCATCAGCACAAATTATCAATCAACATTTGAATGAATTGAAATGCTATGGCAGGAGACCCAGGAGGACCCCACTGCTGACACAGACACAAAAAGCTAGACTGCAGTTTGCCTAAATGTACGTAAGCCAAAATCTTTCTGGGAAAGTGTCTTGTGGACAGATGAGACCAAGTAAGAGCTGTTTGGTAAAGCACATCATTCTACCATTTACCAAAAATGGAAGGAGGCACATAAAGAAAGTAACGGTACATACAGTCAAATATGGTGGAAGTATAAAGTTGTTTTGGAGTTTTTTTGCTGCCTCTTGCACTGGGTGCCTTGGCTGTTTGCAAGGCATAATAAAATCTTAAGATTACCAAAGATTTTGGGTCGCAATGTAGTGCCAAAAAGATGGGTAGGTGTCCTAGATAATGGGATTTCCAGCAGTACAATGACCCCATACATACTTCACGAAGCACCCAGAAACTGATGGAAGCAAATCACTGGAGAGTTCTGAAGTGGTGTCAGGATCTAAGTTGCACTGAAAACCCGTGAAAAGATCTTAAGATTGCTGTTGGCAGAGGGCACCCTTCAAATATGAGAGACCTGAAGAAGTTTGCAAAAGAAGAGTGGTCCAAAATTCCAGTCTAAAAGTGTAAAAAACTTGGTGATGGTTACAGGAAGTGATTGATTGCAATTATTTATTCCAAAGGGTGAGCAACCAAATATTAAATTGAGGTTGCCAACAATTTTGTTTTGCCAATTTTTGGAGTTTTGTATGAAATTATGTCTAATTTGCCTTTGTCTGTTTTTGTGTTTTTCCAACAAATACAAAGGAAATAAACAAGTGTATACCAAAGGATGTGCAACTGCAATAATTTTATGGGAGAAACACTTCATTTTCTGGAAGAATTTAAAGGGTGCCAACACTTTTGCCCACGATTATCTAATTATATATGTACAGCTAGTATAAGTTATACATCTTCTTGTACATAGCGATATAGAGAGAGTGCTGCTATAACCTGGGCATCTTTTGTATATAATTGTACATGTACATTGTGCTTTTGTGATTTTCCTTATAGTAAGAAAAGCAATGAGTCTGCAGAGAACAGAATTACATTGCAGATTTTTCCTAATTAATACAAGACCAACAATGCAATTATAGGAGCGGTGCTGCCACCGTGTGGTGAAGTCAGCATTGTGCCGGATCATTACACCTGCCAGACAGGTGCACATGTAAGATGACAAAGACCAGAGCAGAGGTTTCCTATTACATGTGTCAACTTCCAACTTGTGAGCTTGTTCATCCTGGCAGTGGGTGAGGTTTTTGGCCTCATTTTCAGCCCCCCACAACCTCATTGTCAATTGTTTTCGAATTCTGTTCCTTCTCGACTTGTGAAAATACAGTCTAAAGATCTAAGGGTATATTCACACTGCACATTTTTTTTCAAGAGCTTGTGGTGCAAAAGTTAAAACCTTGCGTTTTGATTGGATGAGTTTCTGTTAAAAAAAACTCAGCAAAGAACAAATAAAAATCATGATCACACCCTTATGTTAGTCTCTTTCACAATACTCTGCAGCTCTGTTCCCATGATAACACTTCTTGGTAGCATCATCTTCAACCCATCAATATTTTGTTTTCCAGCCACTTGACAGCACAAAACAGAAATAGGAAATCTTGATTACTATGAAGCCAAATACCCTTTTATCAGTAAGCAGTCCAGAGGAAAGGGAAAGAAGTGTTGTCATGGGGACATGAGCACTTAAAGGGGTATTTCCCATCTCCAAGATCCGATCCCAATACGTAGTAAGTGTAATAATCATAATATTAGCAAATACCTACAAATAGAAATGTAGTATAGTTCTTCTGATTTACTATGTCGCTTACCCCATGTGCAGGGCATTGCCGCAGCTTAGATACCCATGGTTACAACCACTCAGTAGCAGTTAGCTGTTAGTGGTCATACCCATGGCTACCTAAAGCTACTGCAATGTCCTGCACAGAAAATCAGAAGAACTATACTACATTTCTAATTGGAGGTATTTGCTAATATTATTATTACACCTACTAAATATTGGGATAGGATCTTGGAGTTGGGAATACCCCTTTAAACAAGTAAATGTAGTAGTTTTCTATCATAGATGTGATAGGTTTCGGTCCACCCCAAACTCCAGAGGAGTTCTGCTCCTGCCAATATCCAGTTAAGGAGGTGGCAAGTTGCAAGGCAGGAAACTCCATTTTCTTCTTAGGAATTCAATGAAATGGAGAACAACCAAAACCGAGAAAACAAATTACGACAGGTAAAAGAAATAAATAAGTAAAAAAAAAATGACAAAGATCACAAATTATGAAACCAACCTCTAATTTAACCATCTGTGTCCCAAGCAGTCACCATTACAAGAATCCAATGTATCACAATATGGCAAGAAAGTATCTGCAGACTTTAAAATAAAGGCGATGCTCGGCCAGGTTTCGGGGCCGTCACTTGCTAAAAATGTTGTTTTATTCAAATAATAGAAAACAAAAACCGCAGCGAGGTTAGCTTTCATCTTAGACACAGGATTTAAGGCAGTTTGTAGCTGTCCGCATGCTGAGGCCTTGCCATCCCGCCACCATCACAAAGTCCCACGTACGCTGCATGGGATGGGGGAGACATGGAGACTGAAGCCGTGCAGGGCTGAGGTCCTCGTACTTACTGGGTCGATATGTACACGGGAGAGGTGGCAGCCACCAGGACGGGTGTCTGTATCCTGGGTTTATTTCGAACACGGCAAGGAATATTGTGGAGCTCGGCGAAGCCCGACAAGTGCAGAAAACGTGACGTACTGGCATGGTGGTCTACCTGTGAAAAAAGGGGGCCGAGTTTAATAAAGAGGTCCGTCAGATCTGGACAGGTGCAGAATACCTACAGCCCCCCTTTCCATAAGCCTCAATAGGAATATGGACATTTCCTGGGAAAGGACACGTGGTGGAGACGCTAACCAACATTTATCCATGTTGCCACATGTAATGCTACATTTCCCCACTAGAGGTCACTGCAGGGAAAATGAGCTGGTAACGGCAGCTTTGAGCTGGCAAATATCAGCTGATTCCTGGACAGAGAAGATCAGATGAGACGAGACACTTACTATTTCTTATTCCGGGGTTTTAGCTCCTCTGCAGCGTTACGTAGAAAGATATAATTCTTCTTCTGTGGATTGTAGAACTCATGGCCCTAGAGGGAAAGGAGGATTGGTGATCTAAGCAGGTGGCTGCACTGGGCAGACAGTGCATGATGGGAGTACTCACCTTGGACCAATCGTAACTGGAGGAATAGGCAAAGATGTTCCCATTGTGGTTGAAGCAGCATGCAGAGATGGGCTGGTCCAGCTGCTCTGAAGTCTTTAGTTTCGTCCGGGCGTCTTTGTCCCAGAAGCTGAAGCGTCCATCGGAGCCGACTGTGGCCAGTGTGCCATGTACTGGGTGGAAGGCAATGCCGTTTACCTGACATGACACAAATTTTGACTATAACCATGCCAGCGATCAGACTGGTTCTGCTCCGTACTGGATGTCTCCAATCCTTCCCTCGTGCCCCAGAATGGAAAGTCTCAGGATCTTACCGCGTAGATATCCTGAGGAGCCGCAGTGTTTGTCCCGTTGGATCGATGACATTTGAATGTGAAGTTGTCTTTGGCTCTGTGAGACGATGAGAGTTATGTTACTACATCGCCATAGTGTACACTGCGCAGTCCCCAGAGGTGGAGAACTTACGGATTAGGGGGGTTGATGTAATGGATGGCAACTCTGCCCTCAATGCTGCCCAGAGCGAAACCAGTCGGCTTGTTCTGCTTATCTTTAAATATAGCGACACATCGGTGCTGGAGGAAGAACAGAGGCGAGAGTCCCAAATTATGAGAATTATCAGGGTATTGGCAAATTTACAAAAAATACAACGTTCTGTGGTTTTCTTACAGACTTTGCTTCAATATTACAATTCTACTTGCTGTCAGAGAATGGAAACTGTCTTGTCTATATGTAAAAAAAATCATAGCAGCTTATCAAAAGTTTGGGTGCTGAGACCCCTAACAGCTGGTAAATTCCAGGGGAGCCCCTCTGGGCCATGTTCAGCTGTGCAGAGTCTCATAATTATGTGAATGTATACAAAGCTCTGCTCTCATCTCTGAGCCGAGGGGGATCAACTGAGCCTTTCTTCCCCTTCATGCAGCGATTAGAGGTGGGGGGCTCAGCACTGGACCTTTAAGGATAAAAACTGTTTTCAGGAAATGGAGGGACATTTACATGCCTTATACCTGTAAGCAGGACTAGGCGAGTACAGGTCACATACCTGGTGTTTTAAGGGGGATTCGATCCTCCGGAACTCAGAGGGCTGGTTCTCCAGCTGGTAAACTATTAGACCTCTTTCTGCAGTGGCTACAACGGCCATAGGATAGACCTGAGGAGCAGAACATAAATAAATGAGCACTCATTGAGCGACAATGTGATTTGTTTCTAACAGAACTTACATCCAGCAGATAATATTGTGAGTATGAAGGCGATCGGGATGCACTTACCACATCCGCACAGTAACAGCGCTCCGGAAGCTGCAGCATCATCAGTGGGTTCGGAGAACGTGTGTCCCAAAACTAGAGGAAAGAAGAGAGGCTCAAGACCTATTGGTGATAGAAGTATAACCAAGTGTTTTTTTTTTTTTAGAAAAGGACATTTTTTTCCCCCAGGAATTCAGCCAAAATAAAACAAAACTTCTAATAGTCACTGACAACGTAGATGGCACGAGCCGCTGATTGGCATGAGCGGTTACGGGCACTGTAAACATTTTGTCACTGCTGCCGCCAATCAAAACAGAAAGGCAGTGTTGGACCTGTGGAGGTTGAGTGACAGCTTATCTTGTTACTTTAGACTGAAGCAACCTTAAGGTACAAGAACATTTAAAATGGAACATTCCCTTCAAGGGGTTGAATGCTAGAATCAAGAGTTATCTTCAATCCCGGCCAGCATATCACCCACTGATGTAACAGTATGTCCATTTGTGGGAAAAGGATAAAAGTATAATCACAAATATTGTTTCACGTACAATGGAGACAACAGGCCCATGGGGTGTGAATTCTACCTTGAGAGTTTTGTCCCAGCTTCCGGTCATGATGCAGCTGTAGTTAGGAGCCTTTATCCAGTGAACGGTCTTTATCGGTGCGTCGTGCTGACAGAAGGAAATGATGGGGATTTGGTTAGTGATTGGTTATGTGACCAGTACATGTTGTCTGCTGTGTACGTACACATTATATGGTGGGGACACGTTACCTGGGCGATCTGTAAGGACTGGTTGCTGTTCAGATCCCACATTTTGGCAGTTTTATCACAAGATGCTGTGAACACTTTACTGCCGTCCTGTGGATGCACGAGACACAAGAATGGGTTAGTATTCACATTCTCATAGTGAACATTGCACATCCTCCTCCCCTACAGTCTCATAGTATAACCTAATAATGGGGGATACATACATCACTCCAGCACACGTCCAGCACCGGTCCAGTGTGCATCTGCTGGGCTTTAGGGATGGTCTGACCATTGTCCTGCACTTCCCAGCAACGAACCTGCAAGAAGGAAGAGAGCGGTCACTAACAGACATGTGAATCGTCAAATGAAACCAGCACGCACACGACAACAAGGCATTTTAAAAGAGTATTCTCAAGCTGGAAACCTATCCTCGTACCATTGGATAGGGAATAACTTTCTGATGGGGGTCTGACCACTGGGGCCCCCACAATATTGAGAACCGGGGTGGTGAAAAGTACCTACAACAATGGCGAAACTCATGTATTCATTAATCACAGTGTGCTGACCACAGCATGTGTCTATTATGCCTGAAGTCTTATGTGTCTGCTTATTTAAGGACAGAACTGTCAATCTGTAGTGTTTTCCAAGTGATTTTTACTGTGAAAAACGCAGAGTTTTACAGTTCCAAAGTGAATGAGATTTTTTCATTCACATCTGAAGCAGTCTCAGATCTGTAGCACGTCAATTATTTCAGTGTTTTTCATCCATTTTAATGAAATGGGAAAAAAACGCATAAAAAGCCAAATAAAAAAAAAATCATGCAACAGAGCAGATGCTTCTGCTGCATATACTGAGTGTGTGCACATATCTTAAGAATACTTTCAGGCATAGAAGTGCCAATACTATATTTTTATCAATTAAGAAAATGCAAAGTGAAGGACAAAAGATACATTTAATCCAAATCAATATTTGGTGTCGTCTTTGCAACAATTCTTCTCGGTACATTTGAACAAGGTCAGGGATTGTGTAGGATTATAGTCAAGTGTATGAGTAACGAACAATAGCAAACAGGTGATAATGATCATCATTTTCAGATATAGGATGAAACAGTCATTAACTGAAGCAAATAGCTGTATAGGAGGATTACAACTTGGTGAGGAACAGCCAAACCGATACAAATGTGAGGTTGTGGAAGACAGTCCTGATATATTAAGATCATACACCATGACAAGACTGACAAAGAGATATCATACAAAAATAGCCTTGTGAAAGCCTCTATGCGCTATTTTGATGTGCTACATTATGATTGTACTTGCGCTAAGGCTCAGGGGGACATGGGACTCTTCATATATGCTCTACCGCATTAGTGTGGCGTCTCCAGCGGGGAGATTGTAGGCAATTGTGCTACTAAGTCCAGGGGCCTGCGCACTGAGGGAATTGATGAAGCATGGAAGGTTGCAGTTGCGCCGTGGCTCTTGAGTGATTAGGGACTTCTGGCGCATGCGCACTTATATGGGTCTGATGTCTTCTGAGGGGAGAGGCGTGGATCTTTTACCGGAGTACCCAGACGCCTGCGCATTGCCAATTGATGTCTGACGACATCTGGAGCTACATTTAGGCGCCTGCGCGTAGGAGATCACTGCGCTTGCGCACTTGCACCGGTCTGGCGCCTTCTGATGGGGTAAGCATTGAACTCCTGGCGATACAGTCAGGCGCTTGCGCATTGGGAACTGACGCCTAGTGAGGGCATACTCATGTAACTTCTGCCGATGCATACAGGCGCCTGCGCAGTGGCAGAGACAGGACGCCGTCTCATTAAGCCCAGGACTGATTTGTTTCCTCCTCACAAAAAGCTCAGCTGGTAAGAGTTATTATTAACTTCATGTGTATATATTAAGGACTTCAACAGAGCACTACACTGACCTTGAGAAAGACACATCACTGTTGATACGCGTGGGTTTGGGGGTCCCATGTAATTTAGCCGTTGGCCTGTTTATCCTCAGAAACCAGGTGATATCATGCTAGGGAAAGGGGTTATGCTGTTCATACCTTCTGAATCTGGTTTGTTGGCAACATGCTGATGATTTAGCGAATCCTGCTTTGAGCAGGGGGTTGGACCAGATGGCCCAGGAGGTCCCTTCCAACTCTACGATTCTATGATAATATGGTGCTCACTTATGGCATATTATGTGTCTGTATTTTTTATGTAACCACAGCATTTATCCAGAGGATTTGATATCCAAATATCCTGGTATAGTTGCAAACAGCATTATGATATCATGATTATGATTGTGACTGCAATTGTTGTGATAGACCCTAGGTTATGAAAACCAGCAGATATCTGTTACTTGATTGAACGGTTAATTTTGGGGCCCAGAGTATTTAACTCTTCATTAATATGACCCATTGTCTTTGTTTTGCCATGTGTGTCTGTTTGTTTAGACTTTTTAACTGTTTTTAAACAAAGTGTCTGCTTGTTGTGTTCATAATTATAAAATTGATATTTTTGACTACATTATTTTGTGGTGATCCCCATTTGTGTGCATATACTTTTTTCTCCATGTGCTACCATTACAAGACTGAGCGCAGTAACAAGGCGCAAGGTAGTTATACTTCATCAGCAAGGCCTATCCCAAGTAGAGATTTCAAAGCAGACTGAGGTTTCAAGATGTGCTGATCTAGCTCTTTTAAAGAAGCACAAAGAAATGGGCAACATTGAGGAATGTAGATGCAGTGGTCACTGCAAGAAACAGTGCAGCAGACGAAAGACAGATCATGCTTGCGTCCCTTTCGAATTGGAATATGTCCAGCAGTGCCATCAGCTCAGAACCTGTTGGACCCAGTTATTCACATTTATTAGTACTAGAATAATTTTGACTAAAAAAAAACCCTCAAAAACATATCTTGGACATGGAAACAACAAGCAGCAACTCAACTATACACAAAAACACAGGAACTGGCGTGCAGAAAAATGGCAGAAGGTGCTCTGGCCTGAGGAGTCAAATGTGAAATATTTGGCTGTAACAGAAGGCTGCTTGTTCGCTGGAGATTGGCACAGTAATGAACGTCTGCACTCTGAACAGTGATGCATGTGTCACAATTAGTGATGAGCGAGAATACACGTTGCTCGGGTTTTCCCAAGCATGCTCGGGTGTCCTCCGAGTATTTTGGCGTACTCTGAGATTTAGTTTTCGTTGTCTCAGCTGCATGATTTGCGACTGTTAGCTTGAATACATGTGTGGAATGCCTGTTTGTTAGGGAATTCCCACATGAATTCAGCCTGTCTACAAGTCGCAAATCATGCAGCGGAGACGACGAAAACTAAATCTCCGAGCACGCCAAAATACTCAGAGGACACCCAAGCATGCTCGGAAAAACCCGCGCAACGAGTATACTAGCTCATCACTAGTCACAATCAATTTTTTGGATTTTGACAGCTCTGGCTCTGCTTTAATTTAAACGTAATTTTTTGCTTTTGTGCCAAAAAGCGTTAATGTCAGTTTCCTTGCTGGCAGCTACGGAGTGGCTAGGTCAGCTGATGTGGGTGGTGACCACTCCCATCATCCTTTAAATAGTCATATGATGCATCAGCTGACTGTTGGTATGAGTTTTCTATGTATGCCAGCCTTGGAGTTGCAGCTCTCTGGTGTCAGTGCAGAATCTGCTACTTTTGTGGACTTCGGGGTCCTGTTTCCTTATACTCTGAGGTGTGGAGCTTGGCAGCAAAGCCTGGAGCTAAGTTGCTTGATTATTTACCTTGTCTGTTGCGCTTGTCACTATCCCGTGTTTGTTACTATCTGCAGTGGTGAAGATAGCGTCCTTGCCAGCCAGTGCACTAGCCAGGGTTTAGTGAGGTGACAGCTAGGGACTAGAGTTGAGCAAATATCTTCCTAGCTCAGCCTGTGCCTATCCCTATGCTCCCCTAACACCCAATGCGAGTCCTTCTCCCCGCCTCCGTCACGAACCTGGTCCCTAGTAGAGTTGAGAGAATACCTTCGGTTCCCCGCTTATTCGGCAAGCTATTGCCAAATAAGCTACAGAGGGAATCCGGCTTCCTGGATCGCAGCGGCTGATTGCAGGGAGAAGGACTCGCATAGGGATAGGCACAGGCTGAGTTAGTAGGTGCTCATCCCTCTTTCTCTATTAGGGCCTTCCTCCCCCTTTTCCCATCCCGTTGTTGGTGTGTGTTGTGCTGTCCGCTGGACCGACCCATGTGGTCATATTATTACCAACCGTACCATTCTTCGGTGAACCTATGGTGCAAGCAGAGGCTTTGGCTCGCCAGATCCAGACCCTTAGAGATGAGTTAACAGAGCCGTGGTCTCAGGTGGTACAGAAGCTTCAGCAGGTGACGGTGTTCTTGGTCTCGACTCATGTCCAGGCTCAACCGGAACCCAAGATATCACTTCTCTACAGGAAGAGATACATTTTTGGTCTTTAAAGAAGCCTGTAAGTTATATTTCAGGCTTCGCCCTCATTCTTTAGGAAGTGAGGAACATTATGTGGGGATTATAGTCTCCCTTCTCAAGGATGATCCCCAATCCTGGGCCTTCTCCCTGCCGACCGATTCAACATCTTTGCGGTCGGTGGACAAGTTTTTTGCAGCATTGGCGCTGGTGTATGGTGATCCTGATGGCATCTCCCTGGCTGAGTCTCGACTCCGTAAGATCAAGCATAGGTGCCGGCCAGCTGAGGAGCACTGCTCAGAGTTTTGGAGATGGGCCACTGACACGTAGTGGAGTGACCATGCTCTTAGGAGCCATTTTTGTCCGGGTCTGTCGGCTAGGCTTCAGGATACTCAAGTTCAGTATGTTACTCCTGGAAGTCGCCATGGCCCTTGAAATCCGGGTGGATGGACGCCTCAGGGAGAGACATAAATCGAATCTACCACCTGTTTTTAGGGAGGAGACATTGGTGCAGACGGAGGAACCTATGCAGGTGGGAGGAGTCTCTTCTCAAACTGGGTTGCCTGCGGTTCGCTGTGGGCCTATTTCTACTGTGGTCTAACGAATCATTACATTAATATCTGTCCATCTCGCACCAAAGTTGGCACTTCATCACCAAAGCCGCGTTTCCCTGGTTGTATGGAGGGAGGTGACCAGGGTGTGTACATTTCTTCCACCTTCACGTCTCAGTTTTACATTTCTGTTGAAGACTGAGACGGCATCAGTTCTTGTGGATAGTGGAGCTGGGGTCAATCTGGTGGATTCTCGCTTTGTTCAGACCCACAGTCTGATCGTTAGGACGTTAGTTCCATTTCCATTCATGCAATTGACTCCGTCCCTCTCAGCCAGAGGAGTTTGACCCAAGTTGTAGACAATATTAACCTGCGTATAGGAACTCATCATGAAGAGTCCCTGTCATGCTACGTCTTGTAGGGGATGCCACCACCCATCGTCTTAGGCCTTCCCTCGATGAAGAGACACAATAGAGTCATAGATTGGCGGTCCAGGGAAGTGGTGAGTTGGGACCAGTCTTGTAAAGACGGTTGCCTGGGAGCTACTGTCTCTGCCGTCCTTCTCAAACCTACCCCCTTCTTTGGTGGAGGCAGATGAGGTGCTACCAGGGAATAGGGGCAGGATTCAACCCTCACCACAAGTAAACACTGAGTCTTGGTGTCCTCTCAGGAGTAGGGATCAGGAGGGTGGTGGTTTCTCCTGAATGTAGTGAGGGTATGAGTTTGGTGACACGGGGGAGCATCTCTGTTGGCAAAGATTTGTTTGAAAAACGTTCCATGTGTGAATGAGTATGTGTGGGTGTCCACTAAAAACATTAAGTGGAAGTACGCATTTGGGACCAGGAGTTCTAGGGTGATCGGGCCGTATCGGGTGCCGGCCAGTCTCAGCCCAGAGACTTTTCAGCTGGAGTTACCCCCAGTGATGCATGTACATAATGTATTCCACAGGTGGTCGCTCTGGAGACTTGTTGCACCTCCCAAGCCTACAATATTTCTGTCCCCATCGGGCTGCGTTTGCCGTAAGCCTGATGATCCTCCTGCAGAGGAGAATCCTAGTGGGTTGAGGCGTCGTCACCGTACGTTATTTCCCGTAAGGTCCGGTGTTAGGAAATAGGAGGCCCCTCGTTGAAGGGGGGGGGGTGTTGTGAGTTCATTTTCTGGTCTACCAGTTGTGAGCTCTCCTTCCAGGCTCCCTCTGGTGGTAACAGGAGGTAGTGAGGCTGATTTAATCAGTGGGGATCTGCCACCTGATAAGGAGGATGACGATTGGACCTCAGGAATCTCAGACAGGATTTAAGACAGCTGACGCCCTATTCTGGGGCTGGTGATTCCTTCTGGCTTGTCAGTTCTTGGTTCTCAGCTCTGTTCCAGTCAGCTCAAGCTAAGTTTTTCTGCTAATGTTCACACTTGATTTTGTTGGTCTATTCAGTTTTTTGTGTGGTCAGCCAGCCCCAGCTGGGGCTGTGCTGAATTTCCACTCTTATTTATCTGTATTTGCCAATTTGCTTTTCGTCCCTTATTAGATTGGCCTCTTTTTGCTCTGTCTCAGAATATTTCAGAGTGCTGATATAGTGGGAGAAGTCTAGTGACTTCAGGGTTAATTTTGTTATCAGAAGTGTTGGACATTATTTTTGTAGGGTTTTTGGCAGATTGCAGACAGTGTCTTTCCTTTCCTATCCTTGCTAGGTAGTTTGGGCCCCATCGTTTGCTCAGCCTATTTTCCTGCCTGTGTTTATGTTTTCATCTTGTTTCACCGTCAATACATGTGTGGGGGCTGTACTGGGGAAGTTAGTTTTCCCTTTTTCTTGCTTTAGGCTTATTTCGTCCTCCGGCTGTGACAAAGCGTCTAGGTTCATGGTAGGAACGCTCCACGGCTGCTGCTAGTTGTGTGGTTAGGATCAGGAATCTGCATAGTTACCAACCTCTCTGGTTTTCTGTGACTTAGCTTGTTTTGTTTTTTCCTCCTCGGTGACCCATTCATAACAGGGGGAGTACTGTCACAATCCATTTTTGGAGTCATGACAGCTCTGGCTCTGCTTTAATTTTTTGCTTTTGTGCCAGCAAGAGTTAATGACAGTTTCCTTGCTGGCAGCTTGCTGTGTTGCTAGGTCAGCTGATGTGGGTGGAGACCACTCCCACCATCATTAAAATCACATGACGCATCAGCTGACTTGGTAATAGAGGTGCCTTCATCCCTCATTCCCTACTATTAGGGCCTTCCTCCCCCTTTTCCCCATCCCGTTGTTGGTGTTTGTTGTGCCGTCCACTGGACCGACCCTTGTGGTCGAGAGAACATGGTGGAGAATTCTGCAAGTTTGGGGCTACATTTCAGCAAATGGAGCTGGAGAATTGGTCAGCAATAATAGTGTCCTCAATGTTGAGAAATACAGGCAGATACAGTGGGGAAAAAAGTATTTAGTCAGCCACCAATTGTGCAAGTTCTCCCACTCAAAAAGATGAGAGGCCTGTAATTGACATCATAGGTAGACCACAACTATGAGAGTCAAAATGAGAAAACAAATCCACAACTATGAGAATCAAAATGAGAAAACAAATCCAGAAAATCTTGTCAGATTTGGCAACATTTTGTAAATTATGGAGGAAAATAAGTATTTGGTCATTAACAAAAGTTCATCTCAATATTTTGTTATATATCCTTTGTTGGCAATGACAAAGGTCAAACATTTTCTGTAAGCCTTCACAAGGTTGGCACACACTGTTGGTGGTATATTGGCCCCATTCCTCCATGCAGATCTCTTCTAGAGCAGTGATGTTTTGGGCCTATCGCTGGGCCACACGGACTTTCAAATCCCTCCGAAGGTTTTCTATGTGTTTGGAATTTGGAGACTGGCTAGGCCACTCCAGGACCTTCATATGCTTCTTACGAAGCCACTCCTTCGTTGATCTGGTGCTGTGCTTGGGATCATTATCATGTTCAAAGACCCATCCACGTTTCATCTTCAATGCCCTACCTGATGGAAGGAGGTTTGCACTCAAAATCTCACGATACATGGCCCCATTCATTCTTTCATGTACACGGATCAGTCTTCCTGGTCCCTTTGCAGAGAAATTGCCCAAAGCATGATGTTGCCACCCCCTTGCTTCACAGTAGGCATGGTGTTCTTTGGATGTTACTCAGCATTCTGTCTCCTCCAAACACAAATTTTGCTTCTATCAAACAGTTCTACTTTGGTTTCATCAGACCATATGACATTCTCCCAACACTCTTCTGGATAATCTAAATGCTCTCTAGCAGGACGGGTCCGGACATGTACTGGCTTAAGCAGGGGGACACGCCTGGCACTGCAGGATCTGAGTCCCTGGCGACGTAGTGTGTTACTGATGGTAGCCTTTGTTATGGTGGTCCCAGCTCTATGCAGGTCATTCACTAGGTCTCCCCCGTGTGGTTCTGGAATTTTTGTTCACCGTTCTTGTGATCATTTTCACCCCATGGGGTGAGATCTTGCGTGGAGCCCCAGATTGAGGGAGATTATCACTGGTCTTGTATGTTTTCTATTTTCTTATTATTGCTCCCACAGTTGAATTCATCACACCAAGCTGCTTGCCTATTGCAGATTCAGTCTTTCCAGCCTGGTGCAGGGAAACAATTTTGTTTCTGGTGTCCTTTGACAGCTCTTTGGTCTTCACCATAGTGGAGTTTTGGAGTGTGACTGTTTGAGATTGTGGACAGGTGTCTTTTATACTGATAAGTTCAAACAGGTGCCATTACTACAGGTAATGAGTGGAGGACAGAGGAGCCTCTTAAAGAAGTTACAGGTCTGTGACAGCCAGAAATCTTGCAAGATTTTAGGTGACCAAATACTTATTTTCCACCATAATTTGCAAAATAAATCTTGCCAAATCAGACAAGGTGATTTTCTGAATTTGCTTTCTCATTTTGATTCTCATAGTTGTGGTCTACCTATGATGGCAATTACAGGCTTCTCTCATCATTTTAAGTGGGAGAACTTGCACAATTTGGGGCTGACTAAATACCTTTTTCCCCACTGTACTTATCCATCATGTATTATCATCAGAGAAGCATCTGATTGGCTCCAAATTTATTCTGCAGCAAGGAAATAAGTGAGTGAAGAGGCCACTGACTGGTTGCAGGGCTCATATGTCACAATGCAAGGAAAAGTAACACGTCACCACTTCTGCATTTATCACCCACTCCTGACTGGCTTAAAAATACTGGTGTAAGATACTGACCAAATACTGAACATTTGAATATGGCCTAATGTTTTGAACAGCCTCCCTGACGAGTTCCTCCAAAAACTGTGTGCAAGTACCTAGAAGAACTGAGGAAAGCAAAGGTCGGTCACACCAAATATTGTTGCAATTTACATTTCTCTTTTCTTTAATCACTTTGCAGATTGATAAAAATAAATCTATTGACACTTCCGTATTTGAAAAAACTGTGTAGCATTTTTTTTCCCTAAACCTGAACAAACTTTTGCACAAGATTGTAAATACCTTGGAGGCACAGATAAAGCACGGTCATAGTCTTGGGGGAAATTGCATGTCATTTATATTTGTAGGGGGCTACAAATATAGCTGTGGACCATTGTCCAAAGAGGCACTGGAGGGCAGACAACATGATAAAGTGAGATTGGAGAACTGATATTCATGGAGAAACGTCACTCTAGCACTTTGAATATCGAAGCCAGTGAACATCTGAGACTGACCAGGGAACGTCACATTACCCCAACAGCGAGCGTCAGACACCAGACTGCTGTCTACTGCTGGAATACAGGCACACAGCGGTCTGTCAGTACCTTTCACTCTGCTCCTCATGAAGTGTTATATGCCGTTTTCTAATAAACCATTACAACCTGTATGACATATACTACAGCACTAATCCCAAAGGAGTTGGAAAACAACAACTTCCAGCACATCCATAGAAGCACGTTGGGAGTTGTAGGTTTCCACCTATAATTTAGCCATTAACTCAATTTTTGTGGATAGCACTTACATCATTTGCCCAGGAACCGGCAATTAGGAAGTTCCCCGGTAACGTTGGGGGGCTGAAGGAAAGGCAGGCGATGCTGTCATCAGGTGGGGAGGTGACCTCTATGTCCTGGGAATAAGGAGAGCACGGATTATTAGAAGCTGGGGAACAAGTACTTGGACCAGTAGGAAATTGCAGTGGAATAAAAGTAACGAGAGAATAGCCAACTTCCCCACATAGCCTGCAGTGCTCCAGAGCAGCGTCACTGTCAAAGAAATCCATATATAGGAGAACTATGGCTGCTTATAGGAGACACTGGAGAGTGTTATCCATAGGTTTAAATGCTTTATTGGAAACATCAACGCATTTCAGAGCAAAGACAGTTTACAGAGCAACGATTAGTCCAGTGCCGCCCACGGCCAGCTTCGCCCTGCACCACTCTACGTAATAAACAGGTATATCCCATATACACTCAAAGAAGGGATCTGTCAATCACTAGGAGCGGTGCTGGAAAAGCTGCCAGGAGCAGGACTGGACTCGTCTATCCATAAGGTCTCCAACCAGCTCTGCAAACTAGGATTGTACTGAAACTCTGGAGCGTTTCAGACAAAAAAAAAATTGCCAGGTGTAGAGAATGGCGGGGACCATGGAAGTGTTGTCCCATAGGAGTTATGTTGGGTTTTCCCTAAACATGAAGGGTATATACCGCAAGAATCTGTTCCCGATTTAGTGCCGATCTCCCTGCAGAATTATTCCACAGTAAATCCGTTCCAGACGGAGCCTCCCGTAGCCACAACGCCCTTTCTGTACACCATGGTACACCCTCCATGACCCCCTCCGTACCTGCAACACCCTCTCCGTGACTCCCGGCACACCCTACGTATGCCTCGGTACATCCTCCATGACTCCTGGCACACCCTACGTATGATACGGTACACACTGTCGCCCCCTCCGTGACTCCCAGCATACCCTACATACGCCTAAGTACACCCTCCATCGCCCCCCTCCATACGCCTAAGTACACCCTCCGTCGCCACATCCGTGACTCCCGGCACACCCTCTATAAGCCTTGGTACACCCTCCGTCGCCCCCTCCGTGACTCCCAGTACACCCTAAGAATGTCTCAGTACACCCTCCGTGACTCCCGGTATACCCTAAGGACACTTCAGTACACCCTCCATCGCCCCCTTCGTGACTCCAGGCACACACTACATACGCCTCGGTACACCCTCTATCTCCCCCGCCGTGACTCCCGGCACACCCTAAGTACGCCTCGGTACACCCTTTATCGCCCCCTCCGTGATTCAGTTACACCCCAAGTACGCCTCGGTACACCCTCGGTCGCCCCCTTCGTGACTCCTGTCACACTCTACGTACACCTCGGTACACCCTCCGTCGCCCCCGCAGTGACTCCCGGCCAGGTACGGACAGGGGATGAAATTGAGCCCTGGCATTTGAAATCACACAGGCCCATGTTGTCCCCGTCCCCAAGTACCAGATGGGATATATTACCCTGGATGTAGGAAAGGAAGACTACAAGACCAATATTTCTAATAATACCCATGTCCTGCTGGGGTAAGTGACGGAGTCAGCGACTTTGTGCTCCATCACAACTCTTAACAGTATGGGTGTCTTGAGAACACCGATTCTGTTAACGTAGCAGACAAGGCAGCCAACGACCAGACAGGCCCTTCTGGCACTTATCAGGTGGCCAGTCCGGCCCTGCTCCCGGCACACCCAAAGTACGTCTCGGTACACCCTCTATCGCCCCCTTTGTGACTCCCGGTACACCACTAAGTACGCCTCAGTACACCCTCCGTCGCCCCCTTCGTGACTCCCGGTACACCACTAAGTACGCCTCGGTACACCCTCCGTCGCCCCCTTCGTGACTCCCGGTACACCACTAAGTACGTCTCGGTACACCCTCCGTCGCCCCCTTCGTGACTCCCGGTACACCACTAAGTACGCCTCAGTACACCCTCCGTCTCCCACTTCGTGACTCCCGGTACACCACTAAGTACGCCTCGGTACACCCTCCGTCGCCCCCTTCGTGACTCCCAGCACACCCTAAGTACGCTTCGGTACACCCTCCGTCGCCCCCTTCGTGACTCCCAGCACACCCTAAGAACGCCTCGGTACACCCTTCGTCACCCCCTTCGTGACTCCCAGCACACCCTAAGAATGCCTCGGTACACCCTTCGTCACCCCCTTCGTGACTCCCAGCACACCCTAAGAATGCCTCGGTACACCCTTCGTCGCCCCCTTCGTGACTCCCAGTACACCCTCCGTCACCCCCTTCGTGACTCCCAGCACACCCTAAGAATGCCTCGGTACACCCTCCGTCGCCCCCTTCGTGACTCCCAGCACACCCTAAGAACGCCTCGGTACACCCTTCGTCACCCCCTTCGTGACTCCCAGCACACCCTAAGAACGCCTCGGTACACCCTTCGTCACCCCCTTCGTGACTCCCGGTACACCACTAAGTACGCCTCGGTACACCCTCCGTCGCCCCCTTCGTGACTCCCGGTATACCACTAAGAATGCCTCGGTACACCCTCCGTCGCCCCCTTCGTGACTCCCAGCACACCCTAAGAATGCCTCGGTACACCCTTCGTCACCCCCTTCGTGACTCCCAGTACACCACTAAGTACGCCTCGGTACACCCTCCGTCGCCCCCTTCGTGACTCCCGGTATACCACTAAGTACGCCTCGGTACACCCTCCGTCGCCCCCTTCGTGACTCCCAGCACACCCTAAGTACGCCTCGGTACACCCTCCGTCGCCCCCTTCGTGACTCCCAGCACAACCTAAGAACGCCTCGGTACACCCTTCGTCACCCCCTTCGTGACTCCCAGCACACCCTAAGAATGCCTCGGTACACCCTTCGTCACCCCCTTCGTGACTCCCAGCACACCCTAAGAATGCCTCGGTACACCCTTCGTCGCCCCCTTCGTGACTCCCAGTACACCCTCCGTCACCCCCTTCGTGACTCCCAGCACACCCTAAGAATGCCTCGGTACACCCTTCGTCGCCCCCTTCGTGACTCCCAGTACACCCTCCGTCACCCCCTTCGTGACTCCCAGCACACCCTAAGAATGCCTCGGTACACCCTTCGTCACCCCCTTCGTGACTCCCAGTACACCCTCCGTCACCCCCTTCGTGACTCCCAGCACACCCTAAGAATGCCTCGGTACACCCTTCGTCACCCCCTTCGTGACTCCCAGTACACCCTCCGTCGCCCCTTTGTGACTCCCGGCACCCCCTACGTACGCCTCGGTACACCCTTCGTCACCCCCTTCGTGACTCCCAGCACACCCTCCGTCGCCCCTTTGTGACTCCCGGCACCCCCTACGTACGCCTCGGTACACCCTTCGTCACCCCCAGCACACCCTCCGTCGCCCCTTTGTGACTCCCGGCACCCCCTACGTACGCCTCGGTACACCCTTCGTCACGCCCTTCGTGACTCCCAGCACACCCTCCGTCGCCCCTTTGTGACTCCCGGCACCCCCTACGTACGCCTCGGTACACCCTTCGTCACCCCCTTCGTGACTCCCAGCACACCCTCCGTCGCCCCTTTGTGACTCCCGGCACCCCCTACGTACGCCTCGGTACACCCTTCGTCACCCCCTTCGTGACTCCCAGCACACCCTCCGTCGCCCCTTTGTGACTCCCGGCACCCCCTACGTACGCCTCGGTACACCCTTCGTCACCCCCTTCGTGACTCCCAGCACACCCTCCGTCGCCCCTTTGTGACTCCCGGCACCCCCTACGTACGCCTCGGTACACCCTTCGTCACCCCCTTCGTGACTCCCAGCACACCCTCCGTCGCCCCTTTGTGACTCCCGGCACCCCCTACGTACGCCTCGGTACACCCTTCGTCACCCCCTTCGTGACTCCCAGCACACCCTCCGTCGCCCCTTTGTGACTCCCGGCACCCCCTACGTACGCCTCGGTACACCCTTCGTCACCCCCTTCGTGACTCCCAGCACACCCTCCGTCGCCCCTTTGTGACTCCCGGCACCCCCTACGTACGCCTCGGTACACCCTTCGTCACCCCCTTCGTGACTCCCAGCACACCCTCCGTCGCCCCTTTGTGACTCCCGGCACCCCCTACGTACGCCTCGGTACACCCTTCGTCACCCCCTTCGTGACTCCCAGCACACCCTCCGTCGCCCCTTTGTGACTCCCGGCACCCCCTACGTACGCCTCGGTACACCCTTCGTCACCCCCTTCGTGACTCCCAGCACACCCTCCGTCGCCCCTTTGTGACTCCCGGCACCCCCTACGTACGCCTCGGTACACCCTTCGTCACCCCCTTCGTGACTCCCAGCACACCCTCCGTCGCCCCTTTGTGACTCCCGGCACCCCCTACGTACGCCTCGGTACACCCTTCGTCACCCCCTTCGTGACTCCCAGCACACCCTCCGTCGCCCCTTTGTGACTCCCGGCACCCCCTACGTACGCCTCGGTACACCCTTCGTCACCCCCTTCGTGACTCCCAGCACACCCTCCGTCGCCCCTTTGTGACTCCCGGCACCCCCTACGTACGCCTCGGTACACCCTTCGTCACCCCTTCGTGACTCCCAGCACACCCTCCATCGCCCCTTTGTGACTCCCGGCACCCCCTACGTACGCCTCGGTACACCCTTCGTCACCCCCTTCGTGACTCCCAGCACACCCTCCGTCGCCCCTTTGTGACTCCCGGCACCCCCTACGTACACCTCGGTACACCCTTCGTCACCCCCAGCACACCCTCCGTCGCCCCTTTGTGACTCCCGGCACCCCCTACGTACGCCTCGGTACACCCTTCGTCACCCCCTTCGTGACTCCCAGCACACCCTCCGTCGCCCCTTTGTGACTCCCGGCACCCCCTACGTACACCTCGGTACACCCTTCGTCACCCCCAGCACACCCTCCGTCGCCCCTTTGTGACTCCCGACACCCCCTTCGTCACCCCCTTCGTGACTCCCAGCACACCCTCCGTCGCCCCTTTGTGACTCCCGGCACCCCCTACGTACACCTCGGTACACCCTTCGTCACCCCCAGCACACCCTCCGTCGCCCCTTTGTGACTCCCGGCACCCCCTACGTACGCCTCGGTACACCCTTCGTCACCCCCTTCGTGACTCCCAGCACACCCTCCGTCGCCCCTTTGTGACTCCCGGCACCCCCTACGTACGCCTCGGTACACCCTTCGTCACCCCCAGCACACCCTCCGTCGCCCCTTTGTGACTCCCGGCACCCCCTACGTACGCCTCGGTACACCCTTCGTCACCCCCTTCGTGACTCCCAGCACACCCTCCGTCGCCCCTTTGTGACTCCCGGCACCCCCTACGTACGCCTCGGTACACCCCCAGCGCAGCACCCACCTTCATGGGGTTGTGGTTATCGGTGGTCGTAGTGCCGAACATCCCCGTCCCTCCAGTCCCGAATCCCCCTGTGGAACTGAACAGGCTCATTGTGGTCCTGGAAGGTATAAAGACACAAGAAAGGGTGAATGACATGAATGTGCACATCCCACATGTACGAGGCAATGGCGCAGACACCGGGGGAAGATGCTGCACAGGGAAATACCCAGAAGATACAACATCGCACGTGTGGCGGCATTACACAGCCGCCTCTATTTCCGGTGTTCCCCGGTCCTCACCCTTCTCTCCGGTTGTCAGACTCGGCCGGCAGCACCTCCCGCGCTCCACGCTTCCTAGGCGACCAGTGACGTCACGGCAGCGACGTTTAGTTCTTAGACAAGCGTAGCTCCGCCTGGTGGACTGAGTGAGGAAGTGCCACAACGTCGCTCGTATTCACAGTACAGTACCTGCCGCCCGCACACTAGAACTGCTAGATGTCATCAAAGGAAAAGTGACAGCGCGCCACCTGCTGGAATAAGAAGGAACTGACACATGAATGAACGAGTGACTGACTATGAATAAGTAAGTGAATGTCTACTGCTGCTGGTTATCAGTGGATAATGGCCAGGAATTAATCTTCTCACTAATATAAAGTATTTATTCCAGCTATTTGATACATTACAGGACGCTTCAGCATGTACTAAAGATAGAGAAACGATCACGAATCTGGATTGGTGTTGTGAGAACCTGGAAGACTCCAGCACAGAGTGACGATCGTCGCCTGATCTTATTGAACTCAATCTTTGAGTGGCACTGCAGGCAAAAAATGGTGAACTGATAAAATAGATCAGGTAAGTGCTCGTGCACATGGCGGATTATCCTGCACGAGCGCCATCACTGCTTCTCACCATGATATTCTATGGGGCTGTGCACAGATCGGATTTTTTTCCTCAGACTGAGTGATCCGTGGAAAAAATCAATCAATCCAATTTTGAGCTGAGTGTTGGATCAAAATATATGGGGCCCTGAAAAAAATCTGACCACACTAGTATGACATCTGAGTGCAGTCCAGTTTTCATGGACCATCAGAAAGGAGGTGGAGAAACTGTTTTCTGTTTTTTTTTCCTTTCCACATCCGATAAAAACTGATGACAATGATCAAAATAATCAGACGGATGTGGAGAAAACTGTTGTGTAACTCTACCCAGTGCTGTAACTAGTGTCTGATGGACCCTGGTGTAAGAATTGGACCAGTCCCCCCCATCCTGATTATATATATACACTAGATGGAGGCCCGATGCTACGATGGGGGCAGGCTTTGCAGCATTGAGAATCTCCCCCCCCCCGTGTGCTCACCCACCTATCCACTCTCTCTTTCCTCATGTGCTGACTTCTCCCGTCTGTGCTCTCTTCTTTGACCTGTCTACCCCATGTGCTATCCCTCTTGTCTGCTGTCTCTCTCCTTCCTGTGCTGTTCTACCCTCATGTGCTGTCCCGTTGGAGCTGTCTCCCCCCTGTGCTCTGTCTCTCACCCCTGTGTCTGACTGTGTACAGAACATACCACAGCTCCTGGGCAGGGGAGGAAGCAAAAGACATTACTGATATTACAGCAGAGGATTCATTTTGTGAGGTAAAATAATTCACTGACTGTTTTTAAACAATATTTTACCTCACAAAATGTATCCTCTGCGATCTCCTGCTGTAATGTCAGTATTGTCTTTTGCTTCCTCCCCTGCCCAGGAGATGTGGTATGCCCTGTACAAGGTCAGACATAGACAATTTCTAAAATGAACTTTCTTTCATGGGAAAACCCCTTTAATGTGACCGGCTTCCTCTGCCTGTAGACATGTCATGCATCTGCCACCAGGATCAGCCAAGTAATTCACTGCACGGAATTCACACAGGCGCAGTGCAACAGTGTTCCACTGGTGGTACCACGCAAGAGGCTGTGTGAGAGTCTGAACGTGTTAGCCATCAGGTTCCGGATGCTGCAAAGCAGGAATCCCGAGCCTTGCCACCTTCGGTCTCCCATTCCTCTCTGGCCACAGTGGACAATCCCGATGTTCTGCCCACACCAGCATTGTGAGTTCAGTTGCTACTGCCACCTCCGGTTCAGTTATGGCAATGCAACCTGGCCAGCAGCAAAAGCCTCCAGAGGCTGTCTTTCCTTTGGCCCACTGAGCATGCTCATGAGACGATCTCCCATTGGAGATCGGGAGTCACATGCCCAGGTCCTTCTCCTGTCCTGATTGGTCCATCTGGAGCATCAGGAGGGTCCCGGAAGTGCACGGCTATAAAAGGTCCACATGGCCCCTCAGCCATGCGCTATATAGACTCTTGTTGCTATATGTGTGGATGATGACGGATGCATATACCAGGTGATTGACTTATTAAGATTCCCCTTCCTTGGATATTACGTATGTGGTTAGGGAACTAGTTTCAGAGTCAGCGCCAGTCAGTGGCTAGCCATAGGCCACAAGTGCTCGTCACTTCCCAGCACTAGCGTCCGATGGTGTCGCCTGTCATTGGGCACCATCGTACCACGCCTAGCACTGTTGCTGCGCGGCAATCACCTTCAGTTAGCAGCGTTCGCAGCTGCGACACCACACCCTCGGTAGGTCTAGAGGGATGCTGGTCCTATGTCCTGGGGCCAGAGTTCTGTGACCATATACCGAGCGTTCATCTCCCCGAGCGCTGTGAGTGTGAACAGGCTCGGCATTTGTGTATTAGCGATAGTGCGGCTCTGTGAGGTAACAGAGTCCGCCCAGCGCACACGGAGTGACGTTTAACCTGCGTGTGTTATACCGCCATATAGGGCATCCGCCATTACTTAGCAGCAGCGTACCACCTCTGCACGGTGGACCCCGGGCGCACCTACTATTTTATAATTTGGCGCGTTCCGCCAGCCCTAACAGTGTGTGAGTGTATGAGTGTGAGACTGTGTGTGTGGTGCGACGGTGTTCCGCTGGTGGTACCGTGCAATAGGTTGGTACCAGCAGCAGTTTCCATATTGAGTCACCCATCACTTGGGTGTCCCAATATGGCGGTCGGTGAACTTCCTCCGCTTGGAATTCTGGGATATGGTGACATCTGGACAGAACAGGAAATGAAAAAATTACAAGGCAAATATATAAATAGATATCCTCCATCCTGGTATATGTCCCTTATCCTCGGCCCCATCCTGGTATATCCCTTTTCCTGGTAATTCGTCCCCCGTTCTGCCACTGTTCTTTATCCATGTAATATAATCCACAGCCCATAGTCATCCATGTAGTATAATGCACAGCCCATATTCATCCATGTAATATTATGCACAGCCCATAGTCATCCATGTAGTATAATGCACAGCCCATAGTCATCCATGTAGTATAATGCACAGCCCATAGTCATCCATGTAGTATAATGCACAGCCCATAGTCATCCATGTAGTATAATACACAGCCCATAGTCATCCATATAATATAAAGCACAGCCCATAGTCATCCATGTAGTATAATGCACAGCCCATAGTCATCCATTTAATATACTACACAGTCCATAGTCATCCATGTAGTATACTGCACAGCCCATAATAATCCATGTATTAACATAGTAACATAGTTTTGAAGGCTGAAGGAAGACCTTATGTCCATCTAGTTCAGCCTATTTTTAGTGCAGCTGTTCTGCATTGTTGATCCTGGGGAAGGCAAAAAACCCACAGAGTAGAAGACAATTTTCTCCATAGGGAAAAAAATTCCTTCCCCTAAGCTGGGTCAACCATCTACCTATAATATTCTGTTATTCGTAACCTTCTATACTGTTACTCACAAGAAAAGCATCCATTCCTTTCTTAAATTCATTTAGTGAGTTGGCCATCACCACTTCCTCAGGAAGAGAATTCCAGAGCCTCACTGCTCTTACTGTGAAGAACCCTCTTCTATGCTGGTGCAGAAATTGTCTTTCCTCCAAATGAAGAGAATGCCCCCTTGTTCTTGTCACAGTCCTTGGTACAAACAGTTAATTGGAGAGATCTCTGTATTGCCCTCTGATATACTTGTACATATATATTATGCATTTCTTCCTGGGTTAGGCAGGTAATACTTAATGGGGAGTTTACATTATCACACCGCATTTCCCCTGGCAAATCCTTTTCCTGTGTGAACACAGTTGAGAAAAAAGTATTTAAAACATGTGCTTTCCCACATCGCTCTCTGATTTCACCCTCATTGTTCTTTAAAGGGCCGACACCATCAATTTTAGTAATTTTACTGTTTATATAATTAAAGAATAGTTTGGGGTTTGTTTTACTTTCCTTAGCAATGAGTCTCTCAGTTTCCACTTTTGCTAAATGTATTTGTTTTTTACACATTTTATTTTTTTCTCTATAACTTTTTAATGCTTCTTCATTGCCTTCTTGTTTTAGCTTCCTAAATGCCTTGTTCTTGTTATTTATTGCCCTTTTTACATCCTTATTTAGCCACATTGGTGTTCTCCTGTTCTTAGCCATTTTATTTCTGTACGGTATGGCTAGGTCGCAGTGGGTGTGTAAAACTGATTTAAATATTTCCCATTTATTTTCTGTGCTCCTGTTTTTGAGGACATTGTCCCAATCAATTCGGTGAAGGTCCTCTCTAAGCTGATCAAACTTTGCTTTCCTGAAATTCAGCGTTTTTGTAACCCCCTTCCAGGGCACCTTACTGAAGGACAAGTGGAATTGTATTATATTGTGGTCACTGTTCCCTAGGTGCCCATCAACTCGTACTTCTGTTATTCTATCTGGTCTGTTGCTTAAAATTAAGTCCAGAAGGGCTGTCCCTCTAGTTGGGCCCTGCACAAGTTGTGACAGATAATTGTCCTTGGTCACTGACAGAAATTGGTTTCCTTTCTGAGATACGCAGGTTTCAGTTTCCCAGTCTGTCGGGGTACTTGAAGTCCCCCATAATAATCACCTCATTGTGATTTGCTGCTTTGTCTATTTGTTTCAATAATACATTTTAGTATTATGCACAGCCCATAGTTATCCATGTAGTATAATGCACAGCCCATAGTCATCCATGTAGTATAATGCACAGCCCATAGTCATCCATGTAGTATAATGCACAGCTCATAGTCATCCATGTAGTATAATGCACAGCTCATAGTCATCCATTTAATATACTACACAGTCCATAGTCATCCATGTAGTATACTGCACAGCTTATAGTCATGCATGTAGTATAATTCACAGCCCATAGTTATCCATGGAGTATAATGCACAGCCCATAGTCATCCATATAACGCACAGCCCAGGCCCGGATTGGCAATATAACCAACCGGGCATTTTCCCGCTGGGCCGCTGTCATGTGGGCCGCGGGCAGCAGCGTCCGAACATCTGGCCGCCTGCCAGCGGCTGCGGCCACTGTTGCTCCTGCCGCCGGCCCTCTGCGGGCATGGCGGTGATAGATTCAAGTTCCTCCCGCACTGCAGGGAGATAAGCCGCCACGCCCCCCCCACGCACCCCATCCTCGCCGTAGCATGAGACCCCCTCACCCCCGCAGCCACTCACAGCGTCGCACTCGCTTGCCTGCTCTCTCTGTTCGCAGGACCTGTGATGAGGTCACAGGAGGGGAGGAGTCAGGGGTCACATGATCAGGAGCCTTTGTCCAGACCCCCCCCATCATGTCACCCCTGACTCCGCCCCTCCTGTGACCTCATCACAGGTCCTGTGCGCTCAGCCTTGCCTTTACCGTCTGCAAGACTCTGTTTTGCTGTTGTCATGGTGCTGGTTGAGGTAAGTATGTGTGGGGTCAGGATTTACAGTGTGGATGTAGCAGAGCTGTGTGTGTATGAGATGTACGGAGCAGAGCCGTGTGTACGAGGTGTACGGAGCGGAGCCGTGTGTACGAGGTGTACAGAGCGGAGCCGTATGTACGAGGTGTACGGAGCAGAGCCGTGTGTACGAGGTGTACGGAGCGGAGCCGTGTGTGTGTACGAGGTGTACGGAGAGGAGCCGCGTGTGAACGAGGTGTACGGAGAGGAGCCACGCGTGTACAAGGTGGACGGAGTGGAACCGTGTGTGTATGGAGTGGAGCCATATGTGTACGGGATGTACGGAGCGAAGCCAAGTGTGTACAAAGCATACAAAGCGGGCTTTTCCCACGGACACAGGAGTACACGGCGGAGCCCCGAGGAGCATTTTAAAACACACACATGACGTTCCACCTGAAGTGATGTGCTGGAAGCTGACCGGAAATGAGATAATTTCTTGAGGAGATTGTGACGGAACCAGGAATGCTTCAGATCCATCACCGTGTCCTCCTCCGACAGAGCAGACAGCAGGATCGCCTTGGAATCGGGGATGCCGGCCATGTGAGCGGATCATGATAGGTCCTGCACCGGGAGACTCAGGTGGGCACTACAATGGGAGCCAGGCTGCTATAGTATCTTTGTAGAATCTTTCTTTATTTCTTTCTCTCTTTTTCTTTCTTTCTCTGTTCTTTCATTCTCTCTCTGTTCTTTCTTTCTCTCTCTAATCTTTCTTTTTTCTCTCTCTGTTCTTTCTTCCCCTCTTTCTTTTTCTTTCCTCTCTTTCTCTCTGTTCTTTACTTCTTTCTTTCTCTCTCTGTTCTTTCTCTGTTCTTTCTTTCTTTCCCCTCTTTCTTTCTCTCTCTGTTCTTTCTCTGTCTCTCACTGTTCTTTCTTTGTCTCTCACTGTTCTTTCTTTCTTTCTTTCCCCTTTCTTTCTCGCTCTCTCTGTTTTCTTTTTTCTCTCTCTGTTTTCTCTCTTCCTTAGTGCCAGTCAGTGTGCCCATAATGCCAGCCACTGTGCCCTCAGTACCAGTCAGTGTGATCAGCAGTGCTAAATGGGTGCGATTAGGTGTGGACATGGGTGTGACTAGTTGTGAAATGGGTGTGGTTGGGCTTGACCAAAATTTGCAGTGGCGCGCTGCGCGCGCCGCAGTCTTTGTCCGTCTTTCCCTTCTTCAAAAGTTGGAAGGTATGATAGGGGCGGCTATGACCAGGGGGTCTGGTTGCCCAATAGAGAGCAGTTCTGCCAGGAATTCTGTAATCATGCATACAAAAGGGGACAGAGATTTGGGAGGAGTACTGTACCTAAAAGCAATAAATAGGACTGAGCTGAAATACTGGGCACAGCTCTGACTACATGTTATATAGTCGTGTTAATCTCCTCTCACTTCTTGTAAACTACAACTGTACAAAGATATTATATAGTCACCATGTGACTAGTGGGCCTGTGTAACTTCAAATGCCAGGGCTGAATTTTAGTCCCAGTCCGGCCCTGGCACAGCCCATAGGTATCCATATAGTAAAATGCACAACGCATAGCTGAGAGGCATTTAATATCAGAGTACACCTACAAGATGGCTCCCAGGCTATTGCTGGAAAGCATCTTGTATAAAATGTTTACTTCCCTATAGAGAGTCGCTGAAGCAACAGCATTTATTAGTATGTAATCTCTTCTACTAGTGAGTTGTTAGGTCCCTTGGTTCTTGTTGCTAGACCAGTGTCCTGAACCCGAATCCCTGGCCCTTGCATGGCCATTGTCCTGAACCCGAACCCCTGATCCTTGCGCGGCCAGTCCTGAGACCGAACCCCTTGTCTTCATGCGGCCGATCCTGAACTTGAAGTTCCTGGTCCCAGTGTGGCCAGTGATGAACCTCCCTCCATTGTCCGTGTGTGACCAGTCCTGAACCCCAAGTCCCTGGACCGAGGGTGGCCAGTGATTGAACCTCGTCCACCAGTCCATGTCCACCGGTCCCTGTGCAGCCGGTGCCAGCACCGAGACACGTGTGTCTGTACGTGTGCCTCTGAATATTCTGTGTATCTTCTAAACCAGTCTCCGAATCAGCCAGTCTGGATGTAGCCTAAGTTCGAGTCAGCAAACCTCAGTAGCTGCAGTATCGGGGACTTTCCACCATCTGGAGCTCAAGGTAACACCAGGTAACCGCTTAGCTATGCCCTTCGTAGGCAGGCCTGGTTCTGTGGCACAGTGGGTTCACGAACGAGGTGAACCCACGTTGGCCATGGACCTCGCTGATCCCCAGTCCTCCCTGCGCTCGGAGCTGTGTCAGCAGCTGAGTTACCAGTGAGAGCACGAGGAGAAATTTTTGTTTTTTTTCGGGAGACACTGGATACCCGATTGGAAGCCATGACATTAGCTGTGCCAGCCCAAGTTGTAGAACCAGCGGCTGTGCTAATTCAATCTACATCTTGCACTCCTGAAGTAGAACCCATTTTGTCTGATCCACCATGGTACGATGGGGATCCAAAGCAGTGCCGTGGGTTCTGGGAGCAGTGCATGCAGCACTATGAATTATGTCCACCACTTCCTGTCTGATCGGGTTAAAATGGAATTCCTGATGTCCCACATCTCAAGAGAGCCCCTGGCATGGTTCAACCTCTTGTGGGAGAGAGGGGACCATGTGATCTCAGACCTGCAGGTCTTCTTCGTGGTCTTCTGAAAGGTCTTCGACAAGCCGAATCTGGAGTCTTCTGCGACAACTTCACTTCCCAGCTTCCAGGTGTAGCCTAGACAGGTGATATGTGTGAGGAAACTGGTATGTCTGGCCTTGTCCTTCCAAAGACCACCCGTTCCCCAGACTGTTGAGGCAGCTTTTCGTGCAGAATCCATGAAGGTTGACCATATTTGGCAGGCTGAGCAGAAGCCGGAAGTCAGATGTGAGAAAGGATTGCGATATCGCTGCGGTTGTGTGGAACATCCTGATGGTCTTTGTCCTGTGAAGTCTAAAAAACTTCAAAGCCTTGGGCCAGTAGGAGAGGCTGCCCTTGGTGAGAGTATTCCCTCTCTACCGATAACTGTCACTGTATCCTTGGCAAGTGGAGGCTTCAGGTTATCGGGAAAGTTTGTGCTGCAAGCCGTGAAGCGTCGATGTCATATTCCCATCCAACAGCTCAAGAATCCGGTGTGGGTGTTGTCAGGTGAAGCACGGACCCTACCGAAAGACAGTCACTTAGTCTCCAAGCAACTAAAACTCCAGATTGTATACGGAGAAGATCGCCTTCCATGTGCTGTCTGGTGTCCCCATAGGTCATCCAGAGCTGAGAACTCAAGTGCCCGTTCTAGTCTGGAGACCCTGTGTGGTACTTCATTGGGGACTGTGGACTCACAAGAGGTGTCTGGTCCCCACATGTCCAGGTCAGTCAGCAGTGTCACCGTCTTCTCCATCAGGTCTGCTCGCTGTGTGCTGGCGTCTCCGATGAAAGGGAAGCGGAGGCGAAGTCCCCACACAGTCCTGATGATTGTACTAATGTTCTGCCCTCCGGAATCTCCCTGCCTCATGGATGTGTCATCTCAGAGACCAGGCTGAAGATGGACCCAGAGGAGAAATCTTCAGTTTCTAGGTGGTCTGGTGAAGAGAACGTCAGGGCGGTGGCATCTTCTAAGTCTCTGCATTTCACCAACCAGGGGGAAGAACTCCAGTTTGTCCTTGAATCATCTGGGGTGGTAGCTGATCTCAACAAATGGAGAGAGACTTCTGAATTCCAAGTTCCTGGTACTGTGCCTGCTTTGTCCCAGGCTGAGGATGAATTAGTGGAGCGAAGCATCCTAGTGGTGAAGACGGTTAGAGATGTCAATATTCTTCTAGTGAACAGAAGATGTCTTGGACCTGGAGCAAATTCGTGGGAGTCTGTGAAGAGGTGCTGGCCTCCAACTTCTCTGCAGAGTGTCCTCGTAGGCTTGAAAAACAGTGGTTATAAGGGGGGAGTACTGTAACACCGCTCCCCTTCCCCCACCATGCGGGGATGCCGACATAGTCACCAACCTCGGCTACCTGGTGTGATCCCTCGGCGGGCTCCCTGACTGTTTCTTCCTGTACTGAGTCCCAACAGTGCGTGCACTCCCCTGCTCTTAAAGGGGCAGTGCACACATTGTAAAATGCCCCAGCCAGTAGCTACGAGGCATTTAGTATCAGAGTATATCTGCAAGATTGCTCCCAGGAAATTGCTGGGAAGCATCTTGTACATACTGCTCCCTCGACTATAGAAAGTCGTCAGTGCAACAGCATTCCTTAGTGTGTAGTTTCTCCTACTAGTGAGTTGTTAGGTCCCTTGGTCCTTGCATGGCCAGAGTCCTGAACCCGAACACCTGGTCCATGTGTGGCCAGCGGCCTGAACCCAATCTCCTTGTCCTTGCATTGCCAGTCCTGAACCCGAACCCCTGGTCCTTGTGAGTGAGCAGCCTTTGCCAGTACCAGTATCCAAGACACGTGTGTCTGTACATCTGCCTCTGAATATTCCATGTATCTGGACCGCTAAAACCAGTCTCCGAATCATCCCAGTCTGAGCATAGCCCAAAGTTCATGCCATTTAACCAGGGGTCAGTAGCTGCAGTATCGGGAACTATCTAGGAGTGGTACCTGGCGGCTACCTGCAGTCCAGTCTGTCTCCACCATCAGGAGCTCCAATGAATACCAGGTTGCCGCTTAGCTACGCCGCTCCCTAGGCAGGCCTGGCCCTGTGACACAGTGGGTCAACAAACTATATGCAGCACCTGCGGGCGTGACATAGTCATCCATATAATATAATGCAGAGCCCATAGTCATCCATGTAGTAGTATGGGCACCATGTACTCACTGATTTAAAAAAAAAAAAACAACTCACCTTCCCTCCACTCCCTCGCCATGTGGCGTCCTCTTCTGCAGTGCCTGCAGCTGACTTAAGCATGCAAGCGATGGAAGCACATGACGTCACTGCCATGGTTCCCTTGATCACTTGCACGCCGACAGTATATGGCTGTGCAAGGAGCTGATTGGTCTGTGTGCGGTAATACACTTTAGCCAAATGTGTGTCTGAGAACGCACATCCAGCTGAAGCATTTGCTGGCATCGTTGAGCCCCTTACCTGCCGGGCCTTGGGTTAAGCACCTGACACATGCAGCTGTGGCGCCGAACAGCTGATTATCAGCGCCACAGTTATCCAGGTTACCGAGGCAGGTATTCGGTAAGCACTATAGCTATTCGGATAAACTCTTCTCCGAAGCTTTTCATTCATCCCTAGTCATTGTGATGTACAGTATATACATCAGCCTCAGTGAGGCCTATATTATGTATATACAGTACATCAGCCTTGTTGACTCCTATATGAAGTATATACATCAGCCTCAGTGACTCCTATATAATGTATATACATCAGCATCAGTGACTCCTATATGAAGCATATACATCAATCTCAGTGACTTCTATATGACATATATACACATTATCCTTAGTAACTCTTATATGATGTATATACATCAATCTCGGTGACTCCTATATGATGTATATGCATCAGCCTCCGTGGCTCCTATATAAGGATGAGCGGACCATTGGATGTTCGGGTTTGCCAGAACTGTAGTCCAAAGTTTGGTTCGAGCATCAGAACTTAACCCGAACTTGACCTCTAATCCAATAGTAGTCAATGGGGACCCAAACTTCAGTGCTTTAAAATGGCTGTAAAAAGGTCATAGTAAGGGCTAGGGGGTCGCAAAAGGAAGCAAAATGGGGGTAAGAGAAGGAGAATTGCCATGCAAACAAATGTGACTAGGGAAATGACTTAAAATAGCATACAATAAAAAAATATTAAAAATAATAACCTTGAACCAGGAGGCGGAGGTCCAAGTGGAAGTGGACGAGGAGGTGTAGGTGGAAGATGCAGAGAAGAAAGTAGCCCAAACTGTTTTTTTTTATTAACCCCTTACCTACAAATGACGTAATATTCCGTCCATGTGACCATGGACCTAATTACCATGGACGGAATATTACGTCATCGCGATCATCGGCGCCCACGTGGTGAGCGCCCCTGATCGCGGCCGAGTGTCAGCTAATTATCATAGCTGACACCCGGCACAATGTGTCCCGACACGTTAACCCCTTGCACACCGCGATCAAACACGATCGCGGTGTACCGGGGGTTAAAGGGAAGCATCGGCAGGGAGGGGGCTCCCTCCTTGCTTCCCTGAGCCCCCCACGGCAGCGCAATGTGCAGCGCTGCTGCGGGGGACTCCTTTCCTGCAGGTCCCCGGATCCAATATGGAGACGGGGACCTCCGGGGGCCTGCAGGAAGCTGGCTTCCTCAGTGCCTGCAAAGCGCAGGCATGAGGAAGCCTGTGCAGTGCCTGTGACAGATCGCTGACAGTGATGTCCCCCCTGGGACATTGTAATAAAGTAAAAAAAAAATAAAAAAAAAGTGTAAAAATAATTATAAAAAAATCGCCAAATAAATTAAAAAAAAAAAAAAATATTCCCCAATAAATTCATTTTTTGGAAATAAAAAAACAAACAAACAATAAAAGTACACATATTTGGTATCGCCGCGTCCGTAACGACCCACCCTATAAAACTGTCCCAATAGTTAACCCCTTAAGCGAACCCCTTAAAAAATAAAAAACGAAGCAAAAAATAATGATTTATTATCATACTGCCGAACAAAAAGTGCAATAACGCGCAATCAAAAAGATGCATATAAATATCCATGGTACCACTGAAAACATCATCTTGTCCCGCAAAAAACGAGCCACCATACAGCATCATCAGCGAAAAAATAAAAAAGTTATAGCTCGCAGAATAAAGTGATGCAAAAATAATTATTTTTTATATAAAATTGTTTTCATTGCATAAAAGCGCCAAAACATAAAAAAACGACCTAAATGAGGTATCGCTGTAACCGTACTGACCCGAAGAATAAAACCGCCTTATAAATTTTACCACACCCGGAACGGCGTAAACGCACCACCAAAAAGAAATTCATGAAACGCTGGTTTTTGTAAATTCTGCGTCCCAAAAACCGAAATAAAAAGCGATCAAAAAATGTCACATGCCCGAACATGATACCAATAAAAGCGTCAACTCGTCCCGCAAAAAATAAGACCTCACATGACTCGGTGGGTCAAAATATGGAAAAATTATAGCTCTCAATATATGGTGATGCAAAAACTATTTTTACAATAAAAAGCGTCTTTTAGCGTGCGACAGCTGTCAATCATAAAAACCGCCATAAATAGTAAATCAAACCCCCCGTTATCACCCCCTTAGTTAGGGAAAAATAATAAAATTTAAAAAATGTATTTATTTCCATTTTCCCATTAAGGCTAGGGTTAGGGCTAGGGTTAGGGTTAGGGCTAGGGTTAGGGTTAGAATTGGGGGTTTCCACTATTTGCGCACATCAGGTGCTCTCCAAACGCAACATGGCATCTGATCTCAATTCCAGCCAATTCTGCGTTGAAAAAGTCAAATGGCGCTCCTTCCCTTCCAAGCTCTGCCATGCACCCAAACAGTGTTTTACCCCCTCATATGGGGTATCAGCCTACTCAGGACAATTTGCAAAACAACTTTTGGGGTCCTATTTCTCCTGTTGCCCTTAGGAAAATAAAAATTTTGGGGCAAAAATATCATTTTTGTGGAAAAAAATTTTTTTGTTATTTTCACGCCTGGGCGTTATAAACTTCTGTGAAGCACTTGGGGGTTCAAAGTTCTCACCACACATCTAGATAAGTTCCTTGGGGGGTCTAGTTTCCAAAATGGGGTCATTTGTGGGGGGTTTCCACTGTTTTGGTACATCAGGGGCTTTCCAAACGCGACATGGTGTCTGATCTCAATTCCAGCCAAAAAAGTCAAATGGCGCTGCTTGCCTTCCGAGCTCTGCCATGTGCCCAAATAGTCATTTACACCCACATATGGGGTATCAGCGTACTCAGGACAAATTGCACAATAACTTTTAGGGTCCTGTTACCCTTGGGAAAATAAAAATTGGGGGTGAAAAGATCATTTTGTGGAAAAAATATGATTTTTTAATTGTACCGCTGTACATTATAAACTTCTGTGAAGCCCTTGTGGGTTCAAAGTTCTCACCACATATCTAGATAAGTTCCTTAGGGGGTCTAGTTTCAAAAATGGGGTCACTTGTGGGGGGTTTCCACTGTTTAGGTACATCAGGGGCTCTCCAAACGCGACATGGCGTCCGATCAGAATTCCAGCCAATTTTGCATTGAAAAAGTCAAACGGCGCTCCTTCCCTTCTGAGCTCTGCCATGCGCCGAAACAGTGGTTCCCCCCCACATATCAGGTATCAGCGTGCTCAGGACAAATTGCACAATAATTTTTGCAGTCCAATTTCTCCTGTTACACTTGGTAAAATAAAAAAAATTGAACCTGAAGTAATTTTTTTTGTGAAAAAAAGTTAAATGTTAATTTTTTTTAAATATTCCAAAAATTCCTGTGACGCACCTGAAGGGTTAATAAACTCCTTGAATGTGGTTTTAAGTACCTTAAGGGGTGCAGTTTTTAGAATGGTGTCACTTTTGGGTATTTTCTATCATATAGACCCCTCAAAGTGGCTTCAAATGTGATGTGGTCCGTAAAAATAAAATGGTGTTGCAAAAATGAGAGATCGCTGGTCAACTTTTAACCCTTATATCTTACTAACAAATAAAAATTTTGATTCCAAAATTGTGCTGATGTAAAGTAAACATGTGGCAAATGTTACTTATTAACTTTTTTGTGTGCCATATCTCTGTGATTTAAGGGCATAAAAATTCAAAGTTGGAAAATTGCGGAATTTTCAAAATGTTTGCCAAATTTCCGTTTTTCTCATAAATAAACGCAAGTTATATGAATGAAATTTTACCACTAACATGAAGTACAATATGTCACGAGAAAACAATGTCAGAATCACCGGGATCCACGGAAGCGTTTCAGAGTTATGACCTCATAAAGGGACAGTGGTCAGAATTGTAAAAATTGGCCCGGTAGTTAACGTGCAAACCACCCTTGGTAGTGAAGGGGTTAAGGAAATGACTTAAAAGAACATAGATTAAAGAAAAAATAATAACAATCTAGACCCAGGAGGCAGAGGTCCAAGTGGAGGAGGAGCTGGAGGTGGATGTGGTGATGTAGGGAGAGACAGAGGATGAGGTAGCCAACATTGTTTTTTTTTTGTTTGTTTGTTTTTGTGGGGTACTCTAAAAACAGGCTCTGTGGGGGAACTCTGCATATAGGCAGTATAATAATCTGCTGGTCACTCTCGCTCTTTGCATACAGGCCCAAGCCGTGTAATACTGTTCACTTTTTTGGGGTACAAAGTATGCGGAGAGCATCAAATAGGGGACGTGGACATGGTGATGCTGGTAGTAGTAGGACCATCCAGATTTTCGTCCACCTTGGCACTGGTGGGATGGCTTTAATGCTTTTGTTTGATCAAAAATGGTGTTTGCCAAGTACCCAATGTTGTTTATATGCACTATTGCTTTTTCTTATTTACTTGCAGCAGGGTAGGTGTTTGTTTTTTTTCTGTCTTGGGTTTTGTGTGTGTAAGAGGCGGCCATTAGCTTCTACCGGCATACCTGTTCGAGATGCTGGTCCACGATCAGGGATTCCACTGCAATGCGACCCAGCTCCTGCACACTTGGTTCCAGTGTTCAGGGTAGAAATAAAGGACAGAGATACCAGTTCTGATGCCAAATTAAGGCTATGTGCACACGGATTGGTCTGCGAATTTGTATGTGCAGAACCGCAGGTAAAACCGCAGGTAAAATGACCTGCGGTTTTACCTGCGGAATGGCCTGCGGTTTTATCACTCTACAATGGAGGAGATGGTAAACCGCAGCAGAATCCGCAGAAAAGTAGTGACATGTCATTTCTTTCTGCGGATTCAAAACCGCAGCTTTTCCGCAGTTAAAAATCCGCAGCATGTGCACAGCAGATTGTAAATCACATAGATTTACATGCTACTGTACACTGTCTGCAGAACTGCTGCAGATCCGCAGCGGCCAAAACCGCAGCGGATCCGCAGCAAAAACTGCAGCGTGTGCACATAGCCTAACGATTTTACTTTTCTCTTTAATGGTCCTGGACACATCAGTTACATTACAGACCACACAGCATTCTTCCCGCACTTTCCCTTTCTTACTTTCTGTATCCTCACGCACATTACGGGGTACCGCAGCTTCACTACTGTAGGACCTTAGGACATAGGGGATCCTGCTCATCCATTTCGCCCCGGACTTGCTAGCTTTGGCCCTATTAAAGATCTGTCACATGGTGAATGTTCTGCACCCTGCATGACTTTTGGACCACATTCTCCTTTCCATTCCTGCTGCTGCCATAAACTTTAATTCCACTAGACCTCCAGTCTTATCCAGCACCCGTCTGACTGTGCCCGTGCTTCTCTTCTTTAAACAACGTTGCATAGCTGCTATGATGTCCTGGGCTTTGAGCCCTTGTGGACTTGTTGGGCATGCTTTCCCTTCTAACTAGTTCCTAACTCCTACATGTACTTAACCCATAGCAGCTCCTCCTACAATTAACCCTTATGTGAACTACCTATCAGCTATACCTAACAAGGCCCACTAGTGTACCCCCATCTAGTGGCCCTTTACGGAACTACACTTACCCAGGCTATGAAACTACATACTATAAGTGCCCTCCTTTAATGTTCCCAAAGGATGCACTAACTTACCCTAATCTATACAGGAATACAAAGGACATAATACGGCACAAATATCTTACAATATCTACAACATGGTAACACATAATGTGGCAGTACCAATGAGACAGGCGGTAATACACAATAGTGTAGCAGTACCGAAGCATAATAATGTCTATACATTAATTTACAGTGTATTTACATTCAAACTCCTTAAAGGGGAGGAGGCATTAAAGGGGCATTCTATTTCAATCCCCTACATTCCCCCTTTCCTAAAATTTGGTCATCCCGACCAAACAGACTATAATATTTACATTATGCATAGAAAACATCCTAAAGAATTTACAACAAAGCTCAGAAGTCCAACTTTTCTGAAGATGCAAACCTGGTTCACAGTCCTCCGAGTTAAGTCCACTAACATATATTTATTATTCAGCATATTCACAAAATGCGGCCCGTTTTTCTGTAGCCGTCAGTCTCTGAGGTAGGACTCCCCCTTTCCTTAAGGAGAGCAGGTTTCCCCATCAGCAAGGGAAACATATTTATTTTTGCACATAGCCCGTGGTTCAGGCCTTCCAGACAGTCTCTGCTTTTTCCAGTGGAAGGGGCACAACAGGTGCAACAAAAAACCAATACTTTCAACGTTCACATTGGCTGTCCGGCCGTGTTATTCCCACAGAGTGGCGCATTTGTATTACAGGGACGTGGAACAGTCCTTCTGTAATATTCTCCAAGCGCAACTCTTAAAGAGACAGTATTCAGCGGGGGACATCCGGTCTCTCGCATCCGGAGCAGAATTCCGTTGCTTGGGACTACTGGTGTATGACTGTGCAGCCGCAGAGTCGTGTGCCATCCAGGGGAGAGATGCAGCGCGGGACGTAGATGTGTGTGGGTCAGCTTGCTCCGACTGTGGAAATATCCTCATGTCATCCTCTCCTAAGAGGGTCACCGCGACCGCGTAATACCCCAGCGGACAGTCTTCTTTAAAGAAGAATACTTCATCGCCCTCCTCCAGGGCCCTGCCAAACCTTATGGAAGCTGCGTTTCCGTAGATCTTCGCGTTGGTCCTGTCCTCTCTGATGAAGCCGTACCCCCGCTCAATGTCCACATATGCCAACTGTCCTCGGGTACGCCGACCTGCCAGGCCCCTTCCCCTCTGCTGCAGCTCGCCCCACACATCCTTTTTTTGCTGTTTCTTCTTTTGTATCACATCCTCCACCCAGGCCGCCTGCCTGGGGGTGGGAAAGGGCCCCTCTGGTGTTTGGGAAAAGTGGGGAGCGCCCAAGCCTGCAGCGGTGGAAGGTACTGCAGAGGCCTCCGGGTATGGATATGTGGCTACACCTCCCTCGGGGACGTGCTGTTCGGCGACAGCGGCTGAGTAAGGGGGCGGTGAGTGGGACCATCCCTCAGGAGTAAGGGGTCGTGGCTCACTCACCCTGTCCGGAGGCGGGACGATGGTCGCGCTCCCATAATGGGCCCGCTGGCTACTCTGGCCACCGCTCCTCCTTTTGGTGTCAGGTCCGCTGGCTTCTGCTCTTCCGGCTGCGGTTCCTCTCAGGTGGACACCGTTTCTAGTCCCCGACGAGTCAATGCCGAGGGTTTAGGCACACAGGGTTCCTCCTGTCGGCATCGGACTGGAAGCTCCACATGCTGCTCCGCCATCCAACTTCGTCCAGCCGGGGATTCCGCACTCCGGGAGCCCATGGTCTTCCCTGACCGCTGACTTTACAGCCATGACAGCTCCATGGAATGATCCACCAAGGCCTCGGCCAGTTCTTCCCAGGGCCTGCTGGACCATGTTCTTCCATCCTCATTCCTCCAGCGCCACTCTATCCGGCCCATGCCTTGACAACTCCGGGTACAGGAATGCTTCATCGTGCCCGAGTTGCCGTCGCTTACTGGTACCGCACGACTGCTTCCAGAATCTTCTGGGAGGCCACACCCATTCCAAGGTGGACACTCCCCTGTCAACTCCACCCAGGTGCAGGAGTTCTGTAGGGGAGGGTGAGGTTTTCTTCTTTTCAGCCACTCCCACCATGGGAGGGCCAGGGTACAATGACAGGCGACTTCTGGTGCCAAGGGGGCACGGAAACGCCTACGAAGGGTGAGGGCTATATCATCTTCTTCTTCACCTGCAGCGCCATTTCCCTCCAGTTCCATGGCCACCATCTTGGTCAAGCCAAGGACATCGGGGCTCTGGTGTTCTGGCCTCCTCCCACAGAAAAACCATCAGCTTCTACCAGCGTACCTGTTCGAGATGCTGGTCCACGGTGAGGGATTCCACTGCGATGCGACCCAGCTCCTGCACACTTGGTTCCAGTGTTCAGGGTAGAAATAACGGACAGAGATACCAGTTCTGATGGCAAATCAATGATTTTACTTTTCTCTTCAACGGTCCCGGACACATCAGTTACATTCTAGTCCACACAGCATTCCTCCTGCACTTTCCCTTTCTTACTTTCTGTATCCTCACGCACATTACGGGGTAGTAGCGCCCTTGGCGGTACAGCAGCTACACTACTATAGGACCTCAGGACATAGGGGATCCCGCTTATCCGTTTTGTCCCGGACCTGCTAGCTTCAACCCTATTAAAGATCTGCCACATGGTGAATGTTCTGCGCCCTGCACGACTTTTGGACCACATTCTCCTTTCCGTTCCATTTGTAGAAGGCATCCTCTTTTCTTCTTCAGCTTTTTTACAGATTATGTTATGTTTGCAACAAGAATTTGTGGACATTTTATTAAATTCATTCTGCCCGCTACCTGTGAAATGTTCCCTGTGCCATTGGCTGCAGCACAACCCCAAAGCATGATTAATCAACCTCCATGCTTAATGGTTGGCGAGATGTTCTTTTCCTGATATTCTGTGCCCTTTTTTCTCCACATACCTTTGATCATTGTGGCCAAAGAGTTCCATTTTAACCTCATCGGTCCACAGGACTCGTTTCCAAAATGCATCAGGCTTGTTTAGATGTTCTTTTGCATACTTCTGACACTGAATTTTATGATGAGAATGGAGGAGAGGTTTTCTTCTGAGGACTCTTCCATGAAGACCATATTTTGTGCATGTGTCTCTTAACATTAGAACAATATACCACAACTCCAGAGTCTGCTAAATCTTTCTGAAGGTCTTTTGCAGTCAAGCGGGGTTCTGATTTGCCTCTCTAACAATCCTACGAGCAGCCCTCACTGAAGTTGGTCTTCCATACCAAATCTTGACTTCTACTTTTCCTGATAACTGCCATTTCTTACTTACATTTCGAGCTGAGGAAAGGGCAACTTGAAAATGCTTTGCTATCTTTTTATAGCCTTCTCTTGCTTTGTGAGCCTCCACCATTTTAATTTTCAGAGTGCTACGCAGCTGCTTTGAAGGATTCATGGCTGCAGTTTTTTGGCGCAAGGTTAGAGAAAGCTGGGTTTTTATAAAGATGGGAAATTTACATCACCTGGCCTTTCCCAACGATGACAGGGAACAAGCCATAAACCTAACAGGCAAGTTAAGGTCTGAAACCTTGGTCAAAGTTATCTGAGCATAAAAATCTCCAAGAGTGTCCAAACTTTTTAAATGGCCCATTTTCCGTGTTGTAATTTTTAAAATGTAAAAGATGAAAATATATATATATTTTTTTCTAAAATACAAAGGAAATGTGTCATCTTTAACTTTAGGCCTTTTAAAGATCATTTCAACTACAACTTGCTTAATTGTTCACAATAACAGTAATTTTGACCAGGGGTTCCCAGACTTTTACATGCCACTGTATAGTGTGGACTCCACACTTCACAGTATATCACAGCTGCACACTATATTCTATAACACAATATATAGTATGTACTCCTCAGTACAAATTATATATACAGGCACAGCTCAACAGTAAATATTAAATGCACAGCTCCAGAGGCGTAGCTACTAGCTAGGAGTTGAGCTCATGTAGGGGCTCAGGGTGAGCAACATTTTTTATTTTCATTACCCAATCTTCTAAAATTCTGAGATGCCCTTGTGGGCTGAAATTATCATCACAACTGTAAGATGAATTCCTTAACCCCTTACTGCCATCGGACGGACTAGTACGTCCGATGGCAGTATCCCCCGCTTTGATGTGGGCTCCGGCAGTGAGCCCTCATCCAAGCCGGGACATATCAGCTGTTTTGAACAGCTGACATGTGCCCGCAATAGGCGCGGGTGGAATCGCGATCTACCCGCGCCTACTAGTTAAATGTCGTTGTCAGACTCTGACACATGACTGGGAGTCATCGGTTCGTCAGCATATCAACCAGAGGTCTCCTTGATGCCAGAATGCTAATCATAGCAATGCAGTAATTCTGCTACATAGAGGCAATCTGAGCATCGCCTCTATGTAGCAGAGCCGATCAAGTTGTGGCAGCTTCTAGCCTCCCAAGGAGGTTGTTGAAGCATGCCAAAAGTAAAAAAAAAATGTTTTTAAAAATATGAAAAAATTCAAAATAAAATAAAATCAAACATAGACATATTTGGTATCACAGCATTCAGAATCTCCCAATGAATAAAAAAAGGATTAACCCCTTCCCGACTTGTGACGCCACGTAGGCGTCATGAAAGTCAGTGCCAATCCGACCTGTGACGCCTATGTGGCATCATGGCGAGATCGCATTCCTGCGGGTCGGGTGGCCGGGGTCACTGAAAGGTCATCCGACCTGCAGGTACGTGGGGACTTGTACTTCCCCAGGGGGGTGTGTTGTGAGATCATTTTCCCCTTCGTCACTGAGGTCTGGTGAACTCCCTATTCTGGTAAAGGAAGGTAATGAGCCTGATTATCAGGCACCTGAGCCTAATGAGGATGACTGGCTGAGTGGAGTCACGGACTGGATATAAGGCTGCCGACGCCCTTCTGCCCTGCGGGTGATTTCTCTGTGGACTTCTAGGACACCAGTCTGATTCCTGCTTCCCTAAAGCTAAGTTTTCTGCTTTGCCTGTTTGCATTTATGTTTTGTTTTTGTTTTCCTTGCTTTTCTGGATTCTGCCATTCCCTGCTGGGATGAGCTGAATCTCCTTTTGCCGGTTGCTCTGTCTTCAGAATATTCCTGAGTACTAACATAGCTTTTTTGAAGCCTAGCGTCTTCAGGGCCTTTTTCACTGTCAGTCTGTTGGCTCTTATTTTCATAGGGTTTTTCACGGATTGCAGACAGCAGCCTTCCTGTCCTTTCCTATCTAGGTAGTTTGGGCCCCGTCTTTGCTCAGTCTATCTTTCTGTCTGTGTTAGTGTTTTCATCTTGCTTCACCGTCATTATATGTTGGGGGCTGCCTATTGCTTTGGGGTCTGCTCTGGGGCAGTTTAGATTTCCCCTTTCTTTAGGCCTATTTAATTCTCTGGCTGTGATCGAGGGGTCTAGGGCATCGTAGGAACCCCCCACGGCTACTGTTAGTTGTTGTGATAGGATCAGGGGTCTGCAATCCGATAGCTGCCAACCTCTCTGGTTTTCTGGACTTAGCTAGAATTTCTGTTTTTGCCTCCTACGGTGACTCAATCATAACAGAATCACCCGCCATACTGCAGATCCTAGGGTACTCAATAGCAGGAAAGAATTGTGTTTAAAAAAAAAAAAAAAGTGTGTATATTTTTTCCTCTATATCTCTGAGACCGTAGGGGGAATTTTTTTTTCTCTCAATGGAGATAAAGCAATTGTCTGATCGTGTGGAGCAGCTCGCTGCGGAAGTGCTGGGAATTTCCGCCTACCTTGCTCGTTCGCATGCTGTTGAACCAAAGATCCCTACACCTGATGTATTTTTTGGGGATCAATCTAAATTTTTGAGTTTCAAAAACAATTGTAAATTATTTTTTGCCTTGAAGCCTAACTCATCAGGGAGCTCCGCGCAGCAGGTTAAAATTGTCATCTCTTTGCTGCGTGGCGATTCCCAGGATTGGGCGTTTTCTTTGAAACCAGATGATCCTATTCTGACTAATGTGAACGCATTCTTTCAAGCTTTGGGGTTGTTGTATGACGAACCTAATGCTATTGATCAGGCTGAAAAGACCCTGTTGGCATTAAACCAGGGTCGAGATTCTGCAGAGTTGTACTGTCAAAAGTTCCGAAAGTGGGCGGTCCTTACTACCTGGAATGATAATGCCTTGGCTGCTCTCTTTCGGAAGGGTTTGTCAGAAGCCGTAAAAGATACTATGGTGGGATTTCCTGTTCCCTCTGGTCTGGACGATTCTATGTCATTAGCCATTCAGGTTGATCGCCGTTTACGTGAACGCAGGATTGCACGAGAGGTGTTGCCACCGGTTGAACAGACGTCTGAACCTATGCAATGTGATAGAGTTTTGTCTAAGGCGCAACGTCAGGAGTTCAGAAGGCGTAATAAGCTGTGTTTTTTCTGTGGAGATGCCTCGCATATTATTTCTGTTTGTCCTAAACGAGAGAAACGCTTTGCACACACGTTTTCTGTTGGTGGTGTTCAACCTAAGTTTCTTCTGGCAATTACTCTGATCTGCTACCTGTCCACATTTTCCGCCAAGGCTTTTGTGGATTCGGGAGCAGCGCTAAACCTAATGGACTTGGATTTTGCTAAACGTTGTGGATTTCCGATGACTCCTCTGCAGACGCCTATCCCTTTGAGGGGGATTGATGCTACTCCTTTGGCTAAAAATAAACCTCAGTTTTGGACCCAGGTGGTCATGCGGGTCGCCCCAGACCATCAAGAAAATTGCAGATTTTTGGTGTTGCATGGTCTGCATGATGCCGTTGTTCTGGGGTTTCCCTGGTTGCAAATTTATAATCCAGTTTTGGATTGGAAGTCTGTGTCTGTGGTGAATTGGGGTTGTCGGTGTGCCTTTAGTGAGGCTCCGTTTTTTTCCACCTCTCCTCAGTCGCATGATGTTCGTGACTATTTGGCGGACTTTTATGATGTATTTAGTGAGAATGAGTCTGCGTCCTTGCCTCCTCATAGGAGTTATGACTGTGCAATTGAACTAAGCCCGGGGTGTAAATTTCCCAAGGGTCGGCTCTTCAATTTATCTGTACCCGAGCACGAGGCTATGCGGTCCTATATTAAGGAGGCGTTGGAGAAGGGTCATATTAGACCATCCTCTTCACCCTTAGGTGCCGGTTTTTTTTTGTGGCCAAAAAGGATGGTTCTTTAAGGCCTTGTATTGATTATCGTGCCCTCAATAAAATTACTATTAAATATCAGTATCCGTTACCCCTGATTTCGGATCTAATCTCTAGAGTTAGAGGTGCTTGCTGGTTTACCAAGCTTGACCTCAGGGGGCATATAATCTTATCCGCATTAAGCAGGGGGATGAATGGAAGACGGCGTTTAATACTCCGGAAGGACATTTTGAGTACCTGGTGATGCCTTTTGGGCTCACTAATGCCCCTTCTGTCTACCAGTGCTTCATGAACGATATTTTCCGAGACTTTGTCGATAAATTTTTGATTATCTATCTGGATGATATTTTGATCTTCTCCAAGGATTGGGATTCTCATGTGGAACATATTCGGACTGTGTTCCGGATCTTGAGGGACAATTCCCTGTATGTCAAAGGATCGAAATGCCTTTTTGGAGTACAGAGGATTTCATTTTTGGGATTTATTTTGTCGCCGTCAACTATTGAAATGGACCCGGCCAAGGTACAGGCCATTTATGATTGGGTTCAGCCCACTTCTTTGAAGGCCCTCCAGAAGTTTTTGGGTTTTGCTAATTTTTATCGGAAATTTATAGCAAAATTTTCTAGTATTGCCAAGGCATTGACTGATCTGACTAAGAAGGGTGCTGATGTGTTGAATTGGTCTCCGGAGGCTGTTGCTTCCTTTCAGGAGCTGAAGCGAAGATTTACCTCCGCCCCGGTTTTGCGGCAACCTGATGTCTCACTACCGTTCCAGGTAGAGGTGGATGCTTCTGAGATTTGTGCAGGAGCTGTTTTGTCCCAAAAGGATCCTGTAACATCTAAAATGAATCCCTGTGCTTTCTTTTCCCGAAAGTTCTCTCCATCTGAACGTAACTATGATGTGGGGAATCGGGAACTGTTGGCCATGAAATGGGCATTTGAGGAGTGGAGACATTGGTTGGAGGGAGCTAAAAATCAAGTTGTGGTCCTCACTGACCACAAGAATTTGATTTACCTAGAGTCGGCTAAACGCTTGAACCCTAGACAGGCTAGGTGGGCCTTGTTTTTTACACGTTTTGATTTTGTGGTCTCTTTTCTTCCTGGAACTAAGAGTGTCAAGGCAGACGCCCTCTCTAGGAGTTTCTTTGCTGATTCTCCTGTGGTGACCAAGCCTGCTACCATCTTAGGCGAAGGGGTAGTTCTTTTTGCCATCTCGCCCGATTTGAGACTTGCTCTGCAAGAGTTCCAGGAGGACAAACCTGAGTGTTGTCCCAGTGGAAAGTTGTATGTTCCTGACCAGTGGAAGAAGAGAGTGATGTCTGAAGTTCATTGCTCTGTATTGGCTGGTCATCCAGGTATTTTTGGTACTAGAGATCTGGTGAGTCGCTCTTTTTGGTGGCCCGCATTGTCTCATGATGTCAGGAATTTTGTGCAGTCCTGTGGGACTTGCTCCCGGTCTAAATCTTGTTCTCGCTCTAGTGGGTTGTTGATGCCTTTGCCGGTCCCCAGGAGGCCATGGACCCATATTTCAATGGATTTCATCTCTGATATGCCGGTCTCTCAAAGAATGACTGTTATTTGGGTGATTTGTGATAGGTTCTCTAAGATGGTTCATCTTGTACCACTCCCTAAGTTGCCATCTTCTCTGAGTTGGTGCCCCTGTTTTTGCAACAGGTGGTTCGCTTGCACGGGATTCCTGAGAACATTGTATCTGACAGAGGAGTTCAGTTTGTGTCTAGATTTTGGAGGACTTTCTGTTCCAAGCTGGGAATTCAGTTGTCCTTCTCCTCTGCTTTTCACCCTCAGACCAATGGGCAGACAGAGAGAACAAACCAGACCTTCGAGTCGTATTTCAGATGTTTTATTTCCGCTGATCAGGATGATTGGGTTTCATTTTTGCCCATGGCCGAATTTGCTTTAAATAATAGAGCTAGTTCTGCCACTTTGATGTCACCTTTTTTTTTGTAACTTTGGGTTTCATCCTCGATTTTCTTCAGGGCAGGTGGAGCCTTCTGCCTGCCCAGGTGTTGACACTGTGGTGGAGAGAATGCACCAGATCTGGGACCAAGTGGTGGATAAGTTATCTCTCTCCCAGGAAAAGGCCCAGCGGTTTTCCAATCGACATAGGACCATTGGTCCCCAGTTTAAGATTGGTGATATGGTATGGTTATCATCAAAAAATATTGCTATGAAGGTGGCTTCTCCTAAGTTTAAGCCTAGATTTATTGTACCTTACAAGATTTTGGAGATTATTAATCCGGTCTCTTTTCGTTTGGCTCTTCCTGTCACATTTAAAATCCATAATGTGTTCCATAAGTCCTTGTTGAAGAGGTTTGTTGAATCAGTTTTTCCTGGGGTGGCACCTCCAGACCCTGTATTGGTTGAAGGTAACATGGAATATGAGGTAGAGAAAATACTGGATTCCCGTCTGGCTAGACGGAGACTCCAGTATTTGGTTAAGTGGAAGGGTTATGGTCAGGAGGATAATTCCTGGGTCTCTGCCTCTGATATTCATGCCAAAAGATTGGTGCGTGCCTTTCATCGGGCTCACCCTGATTGCCCTGGTGGCGTGGTTGAGGGTTCGGTGACCCCTCCTCAAGGGGGAGGTACTGTTGTGAGTTCATTTTCCCCTTCGTCACTGAGGTCTGGTGATCTCCCTATTCTGGTAAAGGAAGGTAATGAGCCTGATTATCAGGCACCTGAGCCTAATGAGGATGACTGGCTGAGTGGAGTCACGGACTGGATATAAGGCTGCCGACGCCCTTCTGCCCTGTGGGTGATTTCTCTGTGGACTTCTAGGACACCAGTCTGATTCCTGCTTCCCTAAAGCTAAGTTTTCTGCTTTGCCTGTTTGCATTTGTTTTGTTTTTGTTTTCCTTGCTTTTCTGGATTCTGCCATTCCCTGCTGGGATGAGCTGAATCTCCTTTTGCCGGTTGCTCTGTCTTCAGAATATTCCTGAGTACTGACATAGCTTTTTTGAAGCCTAGCGTCTTCAGGGCCTTTTTCACTGTCAGTCTGTTGGCTCTTATTTTCATAGGGTTTTTCACGGATTGCAGACAGCAGCCTTCCTGTCCTTTCCTATCTAGGTAGTTTGGGCCCCGTCTTTGCTCAGTCTGTCTTTCTGTCTGTGTTAGTGTTTTCATCTTGCTTCACCGTCATTATATGTTGGGGGCTGCCTATTGCTTTGGGGTCTGCTCTGGGGCAGTTTAGATTTCCCCTTTCTTTCTTTAGGCCTATTTAATTCTCCGGCTGTGATCGAGGGGTCTAGGGCATCGTAGGAACCCCCCACGGCTACTGTTAGTTGTTGTGATAGGATCAGGGGTCTGCAATCCGATAGCTGCCAACCTCTCTGGTTTTCTGGACTTAGCTAGCATTTCTGTTTTTGCCTCCTACGGTGACTCAATCATAACAGGGCTGACTTTGCCCCCCGTGGCTATGATCGCTCTGATTGGCTGTTGAAAGTGAAACAGCCAATAAGAGCAATTGTAATATTTCACCTATGAAACTTGGTGAAATATTACAATCCAGCCATGGCCGATGCTGCAATACCATCAGCCATGGCTGGTGACCGCGATCTGCCCCCGCCACTTACTGACGGCAATCTGCCGCCGCAGTCAGTATTTGCTCCCCTCCCGTCTTCTGCCCACAGCTCCCCCCGCCGTCTAATTCCACCCCCTCCCTCCCGGTACCTCCAGAGTCCCGATGTCCCTCTGTCTCCGGGCCTTCCCCCATGGGCGCCGCCATCGTCTAAAATGGCGGGCGCATGCGCAGTGCGCCCGCCGAGATCTGCTGGCCGTAACCTTGCAGATTCATTCATTCATTTCAGGTACATTTTGATTACTGTGATAGACCATATCACAGTGATCAAATTAAAAAAAATAGTAAATAACCCCCCCCTTATTACCCCCATAGGTAGGGAAAAATGAAACAAAGAAAATATATTTATTTTTATTTTTCCATTAGGGTTAGAGTTAGGTTGGAATTAGGGTTGGAATTAGGGTTAGGGATGGAATTAGGGTTAGGGTTGGGATTAGGGTTAGGGTTGTGGTTAGGGTTATGGTTGGGATTAGGAGTATGTTGGGGTTAGGGTTGGAGTTAGAATTGAGGCGTTTCCACTGTTTAGGCACATCAGGGGCTCTCCAAACGCGACATGGCGCCACAATTGATTCCAGCCAATTTTGCGTTGAAAAAGTCAAACGGTGCTCCTTCCCTTCTGAGCCCCGAAGTTTGCCCAAACAGTGGTTTATCCCAACATATGGGGCATCAGTGTACTCAGGAAAAATTGCACAACAACTTTGGGGTCCTGCTACCCTTGGGAAAATAAAAAATTGGGGGCTAAAAAATTATTTTTGTGGAGAAAAAAATGATTTTTTATTTTCATGGCTCTGCGCTATAAACTTCTGTGAAGCACGTGGGGGTTCAAAGTGCTCACCACACATCTAGATAAGTTCCTTGGGGGGGTCTAGTTTCCCAAATGGTGTCACTTGTGGGGGGTTTCTACTGTTTAGGCACATCAGGGGCTCTGCAAACGTAACATGACGCCCGCAGAACATTCCATTAAAGTCTGCATTTGAAAACGTCACTACTTCCCTTCCAAGCCCTGTTGTGTGCCCAAACAGTGGTTCCCCCCACATATGGGGTAGCAGCATACTCAGGACAATCTGGACAACAACTTTTGGGGTACAATTTCTCCTGTTACCCTTGTGAAAATAAAAATTGTGAGCTAAAAAATCATTTTTTGAGGAAAAAATTTTTTTTTATTTCTCTGCGTTATAAACTTCTGTGAAGCACTTGGGGGTTCAAAGTGCTCACCACACATCTAGATAAGTTTCTTGGGTGGTATAGTTTCCAAAATGGGGTCACTTGTGGGGGAGCTCCAATGTTTAGGCACACAGGGGCTCTCCATACGCGACATGGTGTCAGTTAACAATTGGAGCTAATTTTCCATTCAAAAAGTCAAACAGCGCTCCTTCCCTTCGGAGCCCTGCCGTATGCCCAAACAGTGGTTTATGACCACACATGAAGCATTGGTGTACTCAGGAGAAATTGCCCAACAAATTTTAGGATCCATTTTATCCTGTTGCCCATGTGAAAATGAAAAAATGGATTCGTTTTTACGGATAAATTTGTGAAGCACCTGGAGGTTCAAAGTGCTCACTATGCATCTAGATAAGTTCCTTGAGGGCGTCTAGTTTCCAAAATGGGGTCACTTGTGGGGGAGCTCCAAAGTTTAGGCACACAGGGGCTCTCTAAATGCTACATGGTGTCCGCTAACGAATGGAGCTAATTTTCCATTCAAAAAGTCAAATGGCGCTCCGTCCCTTCCGAGCCCTGCAGTGCGCCCAAACAGTGGTTCCCTCCACATATGGGGTTTCAGCGTTCTCAGGACAAATTGGACAACAACTTTTGGGGTCCACTTTCTCCTTTTACCCTGGGGGAAAATAAAAAAATTGTTGCTAAAAGATCATTTTTGTGACTAAAAAGTTAAATGTTCATTTTTTTTCTTGAAAAATGCTGCTGTGAAACACCTGAAGGGTTAATAAACTTCTTGAATGTGGTTTTGATCAGCTTGAGGGGTGCAGTTTTTTAGAAAGATGTCACTTTTTGGTATTTTCAGCCATATAGACCCCTCAAACTGACATCAAATGTGAGGTGGTCCCTAAAAAAATGGTTTTGTAAATTTTGTTGTAAAAAGGAGAAATCACTGGTCTATTTTAACCCTTATAACTTCCTAACAAAAAAAAAATGTTGTTTACAAAATTGTGCTGATATAAAGTAGACATGTGGAAAATGTTATTTATTAATTATTTTGTGTCATATAACTCTCTAGTTTATCAGAATAAAAATTCAAAATGTGAAAATTGCTAAATTTTCGCCAAATTTCCAGCTTTTTCACAAATAAACGCAAAAATTATTGACCTAAATTTACCACTAACATGAAGCCCAATATGTCATGAAAAAACAGTCTCAGAATCACTAGGATCCGTTGAAGCATTCCTGAGTTATAACCTCATAAAGGTACACAGGTCAGAATTGCAAAATATGGCCAGGTCATTAAGGTCAAAATAGGCTGGGTCATGAAGGGGTTAACCTGATCGCTAAACGGCTATTAAAAACTCCGGAATTACTTTTTTTGTTTTTTAAAATGCAATAACGGGCGGTCAAAAGATCGTATCTGCACAAAAATTGTATAATTAAAAACGGCAGCTCGGCGCCCAAAAAATAAGCCCTCACTCAACCCGAGATCACAAAAAATGGAAACGCTATGGGTATCGGAAAATGGTGCAATTTTTTTTTAGCAAATTTTGGAATTTTTTTTCACCACTTAGATAATAAAGAACCTAAACATGTTTGGTGTCTATGAACTCGTAATGACCTGGCGAATCATATTGGAAGGTCACTTTTAGCATTTAGTGAACCTAGCAAAAAAGGCATGCAAAAAACAAATGTGGGATTGCCCTTTTTTTGCAATTTCACCGTATTTGGATTTTTTTTCCCGTTTTCTGTTACACGATATGGTAAAACCAATGATATCGTTCAAAAGTACAACTCTTCCCACAAAAAATATTTATGGAAAAATAAAAAGTTTTGGCTCTGGGAAGAAGGGGAGCGAAAAACGAAAACGCAAAACTGAAAACCGCTCCGGGCATTAAGGGGTTAAGGCGTTGTGAGGCAGTGAGGGGTTTATATGCGATTGTCGATATGTGTCCCTCAGGATGTGGACGGAGTCATATTAAACCTGCTGGAGCACCTTGTATTTAGAGCAGAACGATTGTGAATCACAAGGCAAAATAAAGGGAAATGTGGATTGGGTCCAAGTAGTTGTCCTAGTCAGATTTTTAGGAAAACCCATCAAGGGCTTTTATTTTTAGAGGGAATTGTAGGTTTGGTAGTGGGGCAAATCCCTCTCTCCACTTCGGATTTTGGAAGTGGCTCTATGGCCACGATTCCATTTAAATCTCTGTTTGGCCTTGGGTGTGTCAGTTTGGAGTTTGCAAACTGCAGAGCAGGAGACTCTGTGCAACCCAGGCTTGTGTGGAGCTAACACAGGTGGCTCATGCACTCAAGAGACACAGAGGGGCCATTGGTTTCAACACAGACTGTATTTGTTGAAACTCGGCATTGATCCGGAGGCTACCACTCCTGTTATGTGAGTCTGAGAATAAAGACAGTGTTTATGTTGAACTTTCTGTGGTCTCTGCCTATCTGTTGCACTGCACCAACCCCACTGCACTGCAGGGTGTAATATAAAAAATTGGGTCACATGTGAGGTTGTTCTGCCATTCTGATACCTCAGGAGTTCTGACATGATGTCGGCAATCTATCCCAGCTAAATTTCCATTACAAAATTCAAAGCAAGCACCTCCCATTCAGAGCTATGCTGTGTGCCCAAACAGTAGTGTCCAACCATATGTGGGGTATTGTCATGTTCAAAATAAGCTGCATAACAAATGCGGAGTCCATTTTCTCCTATTAACCCATTTGAATGTGAAAAATGATGGGGCTTAAGCAATATTTTAACGGGAAAAATTTATTTTTTCTTTTATTCATGTGAAACACAAAGGATTAATAAGCATTCTAAATGTGATTTGGAATAATTTGATGACAGAAAAAAAAAGTGGAAATGACTAATTTTCCAAATGTTCAGGAAATTTATTTTTTTTTAATACTCAACAGAAAATATTTCAACATAAATTTACTTGTGATTATAAAGTACAATATGTCACCTACATTCCCAGGAGAAAAATACAAACTATCACTTGGATAAGAGTATTAGAAAGTTATTAACACATAAAGTGATGCATCAGATTTGAGAAAATCTGGCTGCGTCCTAATGTTCCCGAAAAGGCGGTGTTATTAAAGGGTTAAACTGGAAACTAACTGTAAAGAGAATTATTGGGAGCAATGAGGTGTGTACTGACTTAGGAGCTGATATGTATTACATTTCAAACCGCAAAACATGAAACTTTAACAACTAGAATAAGTCTCCATGTCGGGGAGACACGGAGATCCATCAGCACCCTCCGACCATATTTAGATCCATCCTCCATACTCCAGCTTGTTGGGTAGGTAAACATTAATGAGAAATGTCGGGGAGAGAGATGTCAAAGCTTGGATTTCTGCTTTCATTTTCCTCGAAGTCATGATATCAAGCTGAAAAAAATTAAAATTCAAGATAATTTTCACTATAATCATCATTGCTCAAATGTTATGTTTGTTCACGCACTTCTTGCTTCCATAGCGGCTGGCAGGAAAGGTACGGCCTCTTCTGTAAACTCAGCAGCTTCCTCTGGTCCAGTGCAGATAATGGAATCAGAGCTTCTGAAGGGACGTGCAACCTAAAACACAGAAGGCTCTCTGTAATGCTTTTCATTGATTCATTGTTAATACCATGATTACATACATATTTAGTTATTTCCCACCTCTCTATGTCGGATGGCAGCAAGCCGAGCCAAGCAATAGACGGGACTGTTAAATTATGAGCCTCGAACGACATCGACTAAAAGGAGGAAAAAATAAATCTCACATGATGAATGCAGATCTTCCTAAGAAACGAGCACAAGAAGCGCTACGCATGCCTGGAAGAGGCAAGAACCACTAAGGCAGAATTCTTGCAGAATTTTCTATGACTGTCCCAGAAATCCAAAAGTTGAAATATCTGCCACAAGTCGTCTGTCACGTGTGAATATACCTTTATATTGCTGATAGTTATCCCCCAAAAAAGATGACGAGTTTGCAGGAAGCATGGTAGAAGGAGTGATTCCCAGTACTATTGCCCCATATGCCCATTTTAATCATCCCAACAAGGCGTTTGAATCTCTCCCTGCTTTCAGACTTACCACTAGAGATGAACGACTCTGCCTTTTTTAGGGTCGAGTCGGGTTTCATGAAACCCGACTTTCTCAAAAGTCGAGTCGAACGAAATCGGTCGACTATAGGGAAAAGTCGGGAAAAGTCGTGAAACACGAAACCCAATGCAAGTCAATGGGGAGAAAAGTAGGCAGTGAGTGGAGGACTGTAAACACACCTGGCATGAATTTTAACCCCAGAGGCGGCAAAATCTCTCTCTCCTCTCTTTCTATTCTCCCTCTCCCACTCCAGCTATGCTCCACTTCTCTCATTGGCTGATAAAAGTCACGTGCAATCATTCGGCGAAACCTGACTTTGACGCTTGGGTCGCCGACCGCATGGCCAACTTCACACTGTGGTCGGGTTTCGTTTCATGAAACCCGACTTTGGCGAAAGTCGGCGACTTTTGAATCTGACCGACCTGTTTCGCTCAACTCTACTTACCACACATCTTACAATTATTAATTTGTTTTTTTTCCTAATAATTTATATTTTCTGCTTAGTGGTCCCCAGTAGAGTAATTTTTATGGAACAAGTAATGAAGAGAATATTATCATCAGTAAATTACATCTTGCCGAACCTCCTGTACCAGACAATACTTTGAGGATTCCGTAGGGGATTGGTTGCTTTGTGCTTATAGCTTGGCGGGTGGGAGTTTGCTATGGTGTACCACGTCTATTGGCACATTCGTCTCTCATATAGGGATTGATGGAGCTAAACGAATGTTGTATGACCAGTCTCTGAAAGTGTCTTCCATTCTAGCCCTGCTGGTGTTATTTCATTTTTGGAACAAACTCAGGTTTGCACATAGTTGGCTGCATTTTCCTCCACATTTTGTCCTTCATTCCACTACAGTTTATTCTTCCTGCTACAATATAGGCAATTGCAAGACAACTGTTTTTCTAGCAAGGCTAAGTTTTGTAATCAGAAAATGTGTTTTTAGGGGCATGCCTCCCTCTGTGAGTAATAATTCTTGGAAGCATTTTCTTGTTTGGTAGCTCAATGTCTCCGTAAGCTTTGAATGGGTCTTGAAATTCCTTTAATTATACCCTAAAGACTAAATGGTGTGCCATCTATTATTATAGACACAGCTGTGTCTATTGGTGTCATATTGGATGTATTTTTGAACACTGAAAAACTAGTGCAATCAAATTTGAGGTGTCTTCCTCTTCCTCAGAACAAACAAAAAAGAATCACAAAAGAGGGTGGAAAAAATGCAAATTGTAAATATTCAAACTTGTGTTTCATCAACTGCATAAAAAATGGTGGTATCAAAACTACTCACTACCGTCCCAGATAAATACATTACCAGGTATAATTTACAAAAGACATTTATGGGGGATTTATGTTGCTCTTGAACCACACAGGTTCAGCAAATTTGACAATCTATTCCAAATAGAGCCAAATTTGTGTTCCAAAATTCAAATATTCCTCCTTCCGCTCTGAGCTCTGCCGTTTGTCCAGACAGAACTTTTTGACTACGTGTTGGGCATCACCGCACTCGTAAGAAAGTCAGTAACAAATTGCGGGGTCCACTTTTTGGTGTCATCTCTGGCAAAAGCTAGAAATTTGGGGCTAAAGCAAGGTTTTTTTTAAAAAAAAATGAACTTTTTAAATATGATGACCTAATTCTATCAAATTCTATGTTATATCTGTTGGTTCAATATGCTCAATGTATCCCTGGATAAAATCCTTGAAGGGTGTAGTTTCCAAAATGAGGTCACTTGTATGATGTTTCCACTGTTTAGGCACATCAGGGGCTCTCTAAACTCGACATGGCATCCACTCTCGATTCCAGCTAATTTTGAGTTAAAAATAAGTCAAATAGTTTTTCTTCCCTTCCGAGCCCTGCGTGTATAAAAAAAAAATTGGGGTCTGAACTAAAATTTTTGTGAAAAAAGTTAAATGTTCATTTTTTCCTTCCACATTGCTTCAGTTCCTGAATAAACTTCTTGAATGTGGTTTTGAGCACCTTGAGGGATGCAGATTTTAGAATGATGTAACTTTTGGGTATTTTCTGTCATATAGACCCCTCAAAGTCACTTCAAATGTGACGTGGTCCCTAAAAAATGGTTTTGTAAATTTTGTTGGAAAAATGAGAAATCGCTGGTCAATTGTTAACTTTTATAACTTTCTAACAACAAAAAAATTTTGTTTAAAAAATTATTATGTACAGTAGACGTGTTAGGGACGGCGGAACGCACTAAATATAAAATAATAGAAAGTGCTTTCGCCGCCCGGGGTCCACCGTGCAGAGGTGTTAAACTGCTGCTATATAATGGCACACGCACAATATGGCGGTATATCGCACACGGGTTGAACGTCATCCGGTGTGCACTGGGCGTACTGTTAGCTTCACAGAGACGCCTTAAACATAAACATAAGTACTGAGCCTGTTGGACTCAGTTCTCAGAGAAATGCCATCCCAGTATATGGTCACAGGAGCTAAGCCCAAGGAAGAGGGAGAGTCCGTCTAGACCTACCGTGCGTGCGGCGTCGCTACCGCGGACGCCCACAGGTGCTGCAGACTGCAGCGCAGCAACTGACACAGCCGCTATGCCACAGTACCCAGGAGGGGCGCAGTCGGACGCTAGTTAGGTGATGATATGCACTGTGGCCTGTAGCGTGACACTGACTGGCGCTCACTCTATGACTAAGTCCCTATCCACACACGTAATATCAGAGGGAGGGGAGTCTTAATGAGTCATTCGCAGGTTCATGCATCCGTCATCATTCACACATGTAGCAAGTAGAGTCTATACTAGCGCATGGCCGAGCGGCTATGCGGGCCTTTTATAGCCGTGCGCTTCCGGGACCTTCCAGACCTCTGAGATGGACCAATCAGATCAGGAGAAGGACCTGAGCAAGTGACTCCCGATCTCCACTGGGAGATCGTCTCGTAAGCATGCCCAGTAGCGTGGCGAGTGGACTTAGCCTCTGGAGTGGCTTGCTGCAGAGCAGGCTGCGCTACTATTGCTGGTCCAGAGGTGGCAGCAACAACCAAACCCAGAGAACTGGTCTGAGCAGGGCATCTGGATCGCTGTGCAGGTCCCTGAGAGGTCGGAGGGGAATGGGAGACCGCTGGCTGCATGGCTCTGGATTCCTGCTGTGCAGCTGCAGGAACCCGACGCCTAACAAGATGTGTGGAAGATGTTGTTCATCAGCTATTTTATGTGACATTACTCTCTGATTTAAAGGCATAAGAATTCAAAGTTTAAATGACTAAATTTACCAAATTTTAGTCCAATTTCCATTTTTTCTTCACAAATAAAATCATTGTATGTATGTGTACAGTGTGTGTGTGTGTGTGTATATATATATATTTTACAACCTACACATGCCCTGCACCTACTTTACCGACAGGGTAGAAAGGATTCTATAAATATTATATCTTGGATCCTGTAAATGATACACACGTACATATACACACTGCTCAAAAAAATAAAGGGAAACCTGGACACTCTTACTGAGCAGACACATGGATGTTAGTGATCTTCCTATCAAATAATAATAATTTTTATATAGCGCCAACATATTCTGCAGCGCTTTACAGTTTAACAGTTTCAAAACACAAGTCATAAGTAACAACGTTAACAATACAATAATTAAAGCAAAATTTTTCTAACTGTTTATTCTATTTGCACAACAGCAGGAGAAATTGAATCACAATCAGTGTTGATTTCACAGAAGTGTGACTGACTTGGAATTACATTTTGCTGTTTAAGTGTTCCCTTTAATTTTCTGAGCAGCATATATACAGCGGCATGTAAAAGTTTGGGCACTCCTGGTCAAAGTTACTGTTATTATGAACAGTTAAAGGGAACCCGTCAGGTCCCCGCTGCCTCCAGAACCGCCAGCAGTTGTGTCTCCATGAGCACATACCCTGCCTAACAGTCCCTTTATTACATTACACACATAAACAGATCTTTAGAAAAAGTATTTCTAAAGTCCGTCTATGATATGTAAATGACGGCTTTGACTAGTCGATAGGGCGTGTCTCCAGACTAGTCGACACACCTAGCATGTTATCACGCCTCTGTGGGCGTGACAACATGGCTTACAAGCACCGGTGTCATGATCAGTGCTACACATACCTCACGCTTGCAATGCAGAATACTTCCGATCATGCATAGTACGCATCTCTGAAGCCGGCACCTGGGAGTTTGTAAGGCAGTGACCTGCGTCACATGTAAGGGTCGCAGTGTGTTTCCCCCAAGATGTGCACGGAGGCGTATTGAGGCCATGAGAGTGCATTGCAGTCACAGGTGTAGCTGTGGTTGTGGTGTAGTCCGTTTCATTCCCGACCTGGGTTTTCCATGTGGCCCATGGCCACAGATTCCAGTTAAAAGCCCTGCAGCAAAGGGTTTTGGTGTGTCAGTGTCAATGTCAGTTTGGTGTTTGTGGGAGTGCAGAGTAGAGGGCTCTGCAGAGCCCCACCTGTGTAAGAGAACGCAGGCAAGCAGAGCCAAACAGCCAAGGGAGCTGAAAGGCTTGTCACCCACAGTGTACATGGCGTTGCAGTTGCCCACGGCAACAGGTCATGGAAGTGGACTGGCGTGTTTAGCGACTGTAAACTGGAGGATATGTACCCGGCTGCGATCTGGAGGTGGACTGTCCTGTTTCCTGGCTGTGATCCGGAGGATATCGTGTGCTGTTATGGTAAGCATTAAAAAGACTTTTGTTTGGAACTTTGCTGGGTCACAGCCTCATCACTGTTCATTGTGGATACCGCTGCTCTACAGGGTTATATTCCTGATGAAGAAGTAATTAATACTTTGAAACATGTTAAATAAACCACTATTCTTCAAATCAACTTCTGGATTGACGCCTTCACATTATCAGCAGCGCGGAATCACTCCACAGATATCCTTCTGACATACAGTGGGTACAGAAATTATTCAGACCCCTTTAAATTTTTCACTCTTTGTTTCATTGCAGCCATTTGGTAAATTCCAAAAAGTCTTGACGGAAAAAAACAAATCTAGAAATTTTTGCAAATTTATTAAAAAAGAAAAACTGAAATCACGTGGTCATAATTATTCAGACCCTTTGTTCAGACTCATATTTAAGTCACATTCTGTCTATTTCCTTGTGATCCTCCTTGAGATGGTTCTACTCCTTCATTGGAGTCCAGCTGTGTTTAATTAACCTGATAGGACTTGATTTGTAAAGGCACACACCTGTCTATATAAGTCCTCACAGTTCACAGGTTGTGTCAGACCAAATAAGAATCATGAGCAACTGGCCAAGGAGCTCAGAGACAGAAATTGTGGCAAGGCACAGATCTGGCCAAAGCTACAAAAGAATTTCTGCAGTACTCAAGGCTCCTAAGAGCACAGTGGCCTCCATAATCCTTAAATGGAAGAAGTTTGCGACCACCGGAAGTCTTCCTAGACCTGGCCGTCCAGCCAAATTGAGCAATCGTGGGAGAAGAGCCTTGGTGAGAGAGGTAAAGAACCCCAAGATCACTATGGCTGAGCTCCACAGATGCAGTAGAGAGATCGGAGAAAGTTCCACAAAGTCAACTATCACTGCAGCCCTCCACCAGTCGGGCCTTTATGGCAGAGTGACCCGACGGAAGCCTCTCCTCAGTGCCAGACATATGAAAGCCGGCATAGAGTTTGCTAAAAACACATAAAGGACTTCCAGACTATGAGAAATAAGATTCTTTGGTCTGATAAGGCAAAGATAGAACTTTTGATGACAATTCTAAGCAGTATGTGTGGCGAAAACCAGGCACTGCTCATCGCCTGCCCAATACAATCCCAACAGTCAAACATGGTGGTGGCAGCATCATTCTATGGGGGTGTTTTTCAGTTGCAGAGACAGGACGACTGTTTGCCAATGAAAGAAACATGAATGCGGCCAAGTACAGAGATACAGTGCCTTGCAAAAGTATTCGGCCCCCTGGAACTTTTCAACCTTTTCCCACATATCATGCTTCAAACATAAAGATACCAAATGTAAATTTTTGGTGAAGAATCAACAACAAGTGGGACACAATTGTGAAATTGAATGAAATGTATTGGTTATTTTAAATTTTTGTGGAAATACAAAAACTGAAAAGTGGGGCGTGCAATATTGTTCGTCCCCTTTAACTTAATACTTTATTGCGCTACCTTTTGCTGTGATTACAGCTGCAAGTCGCTTGGGGTATTGTCTCTATCAGTTTTGTACATCAAGAGACTGAAATTCGTGCCCATTCTTCCTTGACAAACAGCTCGAGCTCAGTGAGGTTGGATGGAGATCATTTGTGAACAGCATTTTCAGCTCTTTCCAGAGATTCTCGATTGGATTCAGGTCTGGACTTTGACTTGGCCATTCTAACAACTGGATACATTTATTTGTGAACCGTTCCATTGTAGATTTTGCTTTATGTTTGGGATCATTGTCTTGTTGGAAGACAAATCTCCGTGCCAGTCTCAGGTATTTTGCAGACTCCAATAGGTTTTCTTCAAGAATGGTCATGTATTTGGCTCCATCCATCTTTCCTTCAATTTTAACCATCTTTCCTGTCCCTGCTGAAGAAAAGCAGGCCCAAACCATGATGCTGCCACCATCATGTTTGACAGTGGGGATAGTGTGTTCACGGTGATGAGCTGTGTTGCCTTTACGCCAAACATATCGTTTGGCATTGTTGCCAAAAAGTTCGATTTTGGTTTCATCTGACCAGAGCACCTTCTTCCACATGTTTGGTGTGTCTCCCAGGTGGCTTGTTGCAAACTTTAAACAACACTTTTTAGGGATATCGTTGAGAAATGGCTTTCTTCTTGCCGCTCTTCCATAAAGGCCAGATTTGTGCAGTGTACGACTGATTGTGGTCCTATGGACTGACTGTCCCACCTCAGCTGTAGATCTCTGCAGTTCATCCAGAGTGATCATGGTCCTCTTGCCTGCATCTCTGCTCAATCTTCTCCTTGTTTGAGATGAAAGTTTAGAGGGACGGTCGGGTCATGGTAGATTTGCAGTGGTATGATACTCCTTCCATTTCAATATGATTGCTTGCACAGTGCTCCTTGGGATGTTTAAAGTTTTGGAAATCATTTTGTATCCAAATCTGGCTTTAAACTTCTCCACAATAGTTTCACGGACCTGCCTGTTGTGTTCCTTGGTCTTCATGATGCTCTCTGTGCTTCAAACAGAACCCTGAGACTATCACAGAGCAGGTGCATTTAAACAGAGATTTGATTACACACAGGAGGATTATATTTATCATCATTAGTCATTTAGGACAACATTGAATCATTCAGACATCCACAATGAACTTCTGGAGTGAGTTTGCTTCCCTGAAAGTAAAGGGACCGAATAATATTGCACGCCTTTTCAGTTTTTGTATTTCCACAAAAATTTAAAATAACCAATACATTTCGTTCAACTTCACAATTGTGTCCCACTTGTTGATTCTTCACCAAAAATTTACATTTGGTATCTTTATGTTTGAAGCATGATACGTGGGAAAAGGTTGATTCCAGGGGGCCGAATACTTTTGCAAGGCACTGTATCCTGGATGAAAACCTCTTCCAGAGTGCTCTGGACCTCAGACTTGGCTGAAGGTTCACCATACAACAAGACAATGACCCTAAGCACACAGCTAAAATGACAAAGGAGTGGCTTCAGAACAACTCTGTGACCAAAACCCAACTAAGCATCTCTGGAGAGACCTGAAAATGGCTGTCCACCAATGTTCACCATCCAACCTGACGAAACTAGAGAGGATCTGCAAGGAAGAATGGCAGAGGATAAACAAATCCAGGTGTGAAAAACGTGTTGCATCATTCCCAACAAGACTAATGGCTGTACTCGCTCAAAAAGGTGCTTCTACACAATGCTGAACAAAGGGTCTGAATACTTATAACCATGTGATACTTCAGTTTTTCTTTTTAATAAATTTGCAAAAATGTCCACATTTCTGTTTTTTTTCAGTCAAGATGGGATGCAGAGTTTACATTAATGAGAAAAAAATGAACTTGTTTGAATTTACCAAATGGCTGCAATGAAACAAAGAGTGAAAAATTTAAAAGGGTCTGAATACTTTCCATACCCACTGTAAACTATTGTTTGAGGGATTTTCATCCATTCTTACTTGGAAAATTCTTCCAGTTCTGTGAGATTCCTGGGTCATTTGGAAAGCACTGCTATTTTGAGGTCTAGCCACAGATTTTCAATTATGTTCAGATTTGGGGACTGTGAGGGTCACTGTAAAACCTTCAGCTTGTACCTTTTGAGGTAGTCTATTGTGGATTTTATGTGTGTTTAAGATCATTATCCATTTGTAGAATCCATCCCTTTTCAACTTCAACTTTTTTACAAATGTTATGTTTGCATCAAGAATTTCTCAAAATTTCATTGAATCCATTCTTCCCTCTTTCCGTGAAATGTTCCCTGTGCCATTGGCTGCAACACAACTCCAAAGCATGATTGATCCACTACGCATGATGCACCAAATTTTGTCTACGCCCTTGGCCACAGCCCAATCCACGCCCATTTAAAATTTCTTTCTATCTTGGCAGGTGATGTTAGAATGGCAGTGGTAGTGAGGGAAATTCAGAAAACGCCCAAGACTACAGGGCATAGACCCAAATACGGGACTGTCCACCGGGACAGTTGGTACTAAGAGATGAGCGGATGTATTTATGGGGCTCCAGTCCAGCTTGCAAGTCAGTGCTACCTGGTAGCTTGACAGGCGGCCGAGAATTTCTAATCTTCCAGAACGCCCAGCGTGGCTTTTTATTAGCCAGAGCTGGCAAGACGTCATTTGTGCATCCTATTTATCTCTAGTTGGGACCTGTGGATTTAATTTTTGTTCCTTCAATCACAGTTGGAGCTGCCAGAACTTTCTCATCTTTATATAGCATCACAACAGGACATCTGACTGTTTTGTGTCTGTAAGGCAGTGTTCACACATTGCAGAAATGCTCTATATTTTGTTTTTTGTAGATGTCCGAACTCCAAACCAAACTAAACTACACAATAACAATCTTCTCCTGCTTTTTTTATGTGCTTTATGGTGCAGATGTAAAGCTCCTTTTTTAATGTTTTTTTTACAGTACAGAAAAGCTTTGATTCTGCACTTAAAGTATCTGCAGTTTTTTACATGCGTTTTTTTTTCTCCACATAGAAGACAAGGGAGAAAAAAGCACGAAAACCACACATTTCAGCAGCATCTTTAGACCACAGGGGTCGCAGTTTTTATTAAATCACATCCCCTTTCTTGGACAATTAAACAGCAGAATGTTTGTTCAAAAAACATCCGTAGCACTTCTGCTACGTGTGAACAAGGTCTAAATTTCTAAGCAAGTGGATGTGATTCCATCAACTCTCCACGCTCTGTAGTTTGAACACGTTGCTGTACTCTGCAGATTTGGAGCATGTTTTCTATATAGACATTTTGTAGGAAAAAACGCAGTTGCATTTCTAAGCAAAGAATCAAAGATTTTCTGTAGTTTTAACCCCTTAACCACAAGGGTGGTTTGCATGTTAATGACCAGGCCAATTTTTACAATTCTGACCACTGTCCCTTTATGAGGTAATAACTCTGGAACACTTCCATGGACTCTGACAATGTTTTCTTGTGACATATTGTACTTTATGTTAGTGGTAAAATTTCTTACATATAACTTGTGTTTATTTGTGTAAAAATAAATGGAAATTTAGCAAAAATGTGGGAAATTTTGCAATTTTCAAACTTTGAATTTTTATGTCCTTAACCCCCAAGGGTGGTTTGCACGTTCATGACCGGGCCAATTTTTACAATTCTGACCACTGTCCCTTTATGAGTTAATAACTCTGAAACGTTTCCATGGATCCCGGTGATCCTGACATTGTTTTCTCGTGACATTATTGTACTTCATGTTAGTGGTAAAATGTAATTGATATAACTTGCAATTATTCATGAAAAATACAGAAATTTGGTGAAAATTTTGAAAATTTCGCAATTTTCCAACTTTGAATTTTAAGCCCTTAAATCACAGAGATATGGCACACAAAAAACTTAATAAGTAACATTTCACATATGTTTGCTTTACATCAGCACAATTTTGGAACCAAAATTTTTTTTTGTTAGGAAGTTATAAGGGTTAAAAGTTGACCAGCGATTTCTCATTTTTGCAACACCATTTTATTTTTAAGGACCACATCACATTTGAAGTCACTTTGAGGGGTCTATATGATAGAAAATACCCAAAAGTGATGCCATTCTAAAAACTGCACCCCTCAAGGTGCTCAAAACCACATTCAATAAGTTTATTAACCCTTCAGGTGCTTCACAGGAATTTTTTGAATGTTTAAAAAAAATGAACATTTAACTTTTTTTCACAAAAAAAGTACTTCAGTTCCAATTTTTGCGATTTTACTAAGGGTAACATGAGAAATTGGACTGCAAAACTTATTGTCCAATTTGTCCTGAGTACGCTGATACCTGATATGTGGGGGGGACCACTGTTTCGGCGCATGGCAGAGTTCAGAAGGGAAGGAGCGCTGTTTGACTTTTTCAATGCAAAATTGGCTGGAATTCAGATCGGACGCCATGTCACGTTTGGAGAGCCTCTGATGTGCCTAAACAGTGGAAACCACCCACAAGTGACCCCATTTTGTAAACTAGACCCCCCAAGGAACTTATCTAGATGTATGGTGAGAGATTTGAACCCCCAAGGGCTTCACACAAGTTTATAACGTACAGCCGTAAAATTAAAAAAATCACATTTTTTACAAAAAAATGATCTTTTCACCCCCAATTTTTATTTTCCCAAGGGTAACAGGACCCTAAAGTTATTGTGCAATTTGTGATACCCAATATGTGGGGGTAAACCACTGTTTGGACGCATGGCAGAGCTTGGAAGGGAAAGAACGCCGTTTGACTTTTTCAACGCAAAATTGGCTAGAATTGAGATCGGACAGGATGTCGCGTTTGGAGAGCCCCTGATGTGCCTGAACAGTGGAAACCCCGCACAACTGACCCAAATTTTGGAAACTAGACCCCCCCAAGGAACTTATCTCGATGTGTGGTGGACACTTTAAACTCCCAAGTGCTTCACAGAATTTATAACGCTCAGGCGTGAAAATAAAAAAAATCATATTTTTTCCACAAACATGATCTTTTAGTCCATTTTTTTTATTGTCCCCATTTTTTTTATTTTCCCAAGGGTAACAGGAGAAATTGGACCCCAAAAGTTGTTTGTCCAATTTGTCCTGAGTACGTTGATACCCCATATGTGGGAGAAAACTACTACACGTCGGGGTTCAGAAGGGAAGTAGTGACGCTTTGGAATGCAGACTTTGATGAATAAACCCCCACACAAGTGACCCCATTTTGGAAACTAGACCCCCAAAGAAACCTATCTAGATGTGTGGTGAGCACTTTGAACTCCCAAGTGCTGCACAGAAGTTTATAACGTAGAGCCATAAAAATAAAAAAATCATTTTTTTCCACAAAAATTATTTTAGTCCCCAATTTTTTATTTTCCCAAGGGTAACAGGAGAAATTGGACCCCAAAAATTGTGTGAGTAGGCTGATGCCTCTTATGTGGGGGTAAACCACTGTTTGGGAGCAAGGCAGAGCTTGGAAGGGAGGAAGCACCATTTGACTTTTTCAACGCAGAATTGGCTGGAATTGAGATCAGACGCCATGTCGTGCTTGGAGAGCCCCCGATGTGCCTGAACAGTGGAAACCCCCCAATTCTAACTCCAACCCTAACCTCAACACACCCCTAACCCTAATCTCAGCCCTAACCCTAGCCCTACTGGGAAAATGGAAATAAATACATTTGCTTAAAATTTTATTATTTTTTTAAAAGGGGGGTTTGATTTACTATTTATAGCGGGTTTTTATGTTTGGCAGCTGTCATACAGTAAAAGATGCTTTTTATTGGAAAAAATAGTTCTTGCATCACCACATTTTGAGAGCAATAATTTTTCCAAATTTTGGCCCACAGAGTCATGTGAGGTCTTTTTTGCAGGACGAGTTGACATTTTTATTGGTACCAAACATATGCAAGACAAGGGACACACAAGAACAGAAGGAGAGAGGACCCTGCCAGCGAGGGCTCACAGTCTACAGGGATGGGTGATAGCTGGTTGTGCGGTGGTTCAGTAGACTAAGGATCATTGCGGGCTGTAGGCTTGTCGGAACAGGTGGGTCTTCAGGTTTTTCTTGAAGGTTTGTGACTCGCCCCCAGAGGCCGTGGGGTACTCGGTGCCGGGCCCGTTGATTTCAATGGGAGATGTCACAGCGGCAGTGACCCGGCCCGTGGCCTCAGGCAGTCAATGTAAAAGGGGTAGAGTGATGGGAATAAAGTCATTGAGATGATTCGTGACGCCACCTGTGGTTTCTGGTCAGTTTGATCAGCGTTGCAGGGTTGCTTCTCTGGGACAGATGGTGTGGTGCAGCAATGATGTTGTAGCCCTCCACAGGTAGGGCTGTAGTCCCAGGGCAGAGTGGATGAGGTTGGTAAATGAGGAGAGATAGTGTGAAGAAGTAGATGGTGCAGTGTTAGGCACAGAGATGTAGCAGTGCTGAGTGGGTTGGCGCAGGAAAAAGGCAATGAGACAGATGAATGCAGTTCCAGTTCTTTTACTCACGTTCTTGGCACAGACAGGTGCCCGCTTCAATGCTGCGGTCTCCAGATCAGGGGCTCAGCCAACTCCCAGGCAGATGGAATTAACCTTTCCAGCTCTTCCTTTCGTGTGCCTGTTCTGAATGTCTCCTTTCTAGCGCTTATACTGAAGTACTTGTAGTTGTGTGTTAAACCCAAGTTCCTCCTATCAGATGTTCCTTGGAACTCTACTCGCATTACAAGTGACTGTAGCATGCTTCGGGGACTCCATCCGTCAGGTCCCGGCTCACACATAGGTTGCCACCGTATCTTCGAGTCTTTTGTGGGAATAGAGTGGTCACAGCTCCTACTCCTCCGGTGTCCTCAGGAGGAGGTGCAGTACCTCTGTGGCGACTGAACCCTCAGGGGCACCACATTTCCGTTGTTGGTGAGAGTCTGATGTATTGGGGTAGAGAGTTCCAGAGTATGGGGGAAGCGCGGGAGAAGTCTTGTTTGTGGTTGTAGAGAAGGAGATCTTGAGAGGATCGAAGGTTGCGTGCGGGTAGGTACCGGGAGACCATGTCACAGATGTATGGAGGAGACAGGTTGTGGATGGCTTTTGTATGTCATGGTTAGGGTTTTGAACTGGAGACTCTGGGCAATAGGAAGGCAGTGAAGGGCCTGGCATAGGGGGGAGGCTGGGGAATAGCGGGGAGACAGGTGAATTAGTCGAGTAGCAGAGTGTAGGATGGACTGGAGTGGTGCCAGAGTGCTAGAGGGGAGGCCAAAGAGTAGGAGGTTGCAGTAGTCGAGGTGGGAGATAAGGGCATGCACTAGTGTTATTGTGGTTTCATGGTTGAGGAATGCGTGGCTCTGGGAAATATTTTTGAGTTTCAGGCAGCAGGAGGAGGCAAGGGCTTGGATATGTGGTTTGAAAGAGAGGGCAGAGTCAAGGATCACCCCAAGGCGCCGAGCTTGCGGGACTGGGGAAAGCGAGCAGCCATTGACATTGATGGATAGGTCTGGTGAAGGGTAGAGAGAGATGGGGGAAAGATGATGAATTCTGTTTTGTCCATGTTCAGTTTGAGAAAGGGAGTAGAAAAGAAGGCTGAGATAGCAGACAGACATTGTGGGATTTTGGTCAGTAGGGAGGTGAGGTCTGGTCCCGGTAGAGGTGATACTGCAAACCGTGGGATTCTATGAGCTGTCCATGGCCGAAGGTGTAGATGGAGAAGAGTAGGGGTCCTAGGACTGAGCCTTGAGGAACACCGACAGACACGGGGGAAGGTGAGGAGGTGGTGTGTGAGAGGGAGACACTAAATGTTCGGTCTGTTAGGTATGATGAGATCCAGGATAGGGCCAAGTCTGTGATGCCAAGAGAGAATCTGTAGCAGGAGGGAATGGTCCACAGTGTCAAAGGCAGAAGACAGAACCATGAGGAGGACAGAGTAGTGCCACTTGCTCTTGGCGGTTAGTAGGTAGTTACTGACTTTAGTTAGGGCAGTTTCAGTTGAGTGATGCGGTCTGAAGCCAGATTGTAATCGGTCAAAGAGGGAACAGCAGGAGAGGTTGGAGGACAGTTCAAGATATACATGCTGTTCCAGTAGTTTTGAGGCGTAAGGGAGAAGAGATATCAGGGGATAGTTAGACACAGAGGATGGGTCGAGGGATGGCTTTTTGAGGATGGGTGTGATTGAGGCATGTTTGAATGGTGAGGGAAAGACACCATTTGTAAGTGAAAGGTTGAAGAGGTGTGTTAGAGTTGGGATGAAGAATGTGGCAGTTAGGGATCAGGTGGATCGGGAGCGGGTCAAGCGCGCAAGTGGTGAGGTGTGATCTTCACAGGAGGGTGGAGAGCCGGTCTTCTGTCATGGTGGAGAAGCTGGCTTTGGAAGAACAGGGCTGAGTGGCTAAGAGGGGCATTGGGGGCTGCGGGCCAAAGGTTTCTCTGATCGTATTGATCTTCTGCTTAAAGAAGGAGGCAAAGTATTCAGCAGAAATGAGAGGAGAGGAAGGAGGTGCTGTGGGACAGAGTAGAGAATTGAAAGTGATGAAGAGCTGTTTAGGGTTGTGAGACAGGGAGGATATGAGAGATGCGAAGTAAGTTTGTTTTGCGGCAGAAAGCGTGGACTTGAAGCTGGCAAGGAACTGCTTGTATGCATTGAAGTGCTCGGTAGAATGGGTTCTCTTCCATCTCCGCTCAGCGGCACTGGAAACCAGTCTCAGTTCTTTGGTCAGGATGGTCAGCCAGGGCTGCCTGTTGATTGTACGAGTTTTGCTCTGTGTGAGGGGGGCAGCTGAATCAAGTGTTGCTGTTATTGTGGTGTTATAAAAAGTGGCAGCAGCGTCTGTATCATGAAGGGAAGCTATGTCTGTAAGAGGGAGAAGGGACTCAGAGAGTGATTATAAGTTGAGGTGTTTGAGATTCCTGCGAAGGTGAGCGAGTTTGTGGAGTGGGGGTTGCACAGTAGGAGAGGAGAGGGAAGAGAATGTCAGTAGGTTGTGGTCAGACAGGGGGAGCGGTGAGTTAGTGAGATTAGTGAGGGAACAGAGACTGGTGAAGATAAGGTCCAGCGTGTGACCATCTTTCTGAGTGGCCGCAGAGGACCATTGAGTGAGGCCAAGGGAAGCCGTGAGCGATAGAAGTTTAGAGGCAGCCAGGGTGGAAGCGTCAATGGGGATGTTGAAATCACCCATGAATGATGTTGGGGATGTCAGCAGAGAGGAAATGGAGTAGCCAGGTGGTCGAGAAAAATTGTGTGTACTTTTATTGTTTTTTTTTATTTTCATAAAGAAATGAATTTATTGGGGAATTTTTTTTTTCTTTATTTAGGAATTTTTTAAAAATTATTTTTACACATGTTAATTTTTTTTTTTTTTTTACTTTACACATTGTCCCAGGGTGGGACACCACTATATAGTGTCAGATCGCTGATCTGACACATTGCAGAGCACTGTGTCAGATCAGCGCAGGAGGCTTCTCAGTGCCTGCTGTCAGCAGGCACTGACAAGACACCTCCCTGCAGGACCCTGCAGCCATCTCGGATTGGAGGAGGCCCTCGGAAAAACGCGATCACATCGTGTTGTTCTGAGGGTCTCAGGGAAGCACGCAGGGAGCTCCCTCCTTACGCAATGCTTCCCTATGCCCCCGGAACACTGTGATCATGTTTGATCACAGTGTGCTGGGGGTTAATGTGCTGAAAGCGGTCCGTGACTGCTCCTGGCACATAGTGCCGGGTGTCAGCTTTGATAATCAGCTGACACCCGGCCACGATCAGCTGCGCTCCCCCCGTGAACGCAGATGATCTTGATGACGTACTATCCCGTCAACGGGTATTAAGGCCCAGGGCACATGGACGGGATAGTACGTCATATGTCACAAAGGGGTTAAAAAAGCATTAAAAACTCTGCTTCATATCTGCATCAAAGTCGCATCAAATAAGTGGGAAAATGAATAATTTGCAAAATTTATAGGAACAAAAAAAATATCTTTTTCTTCACCTCAGTATACAGGGACCATAAAAATACATTGTTATACACAATGCATCTCTATGGACATGTATAATCTGCTTCTGAGTTCATAGTCTGCAATAGAGGTCAAGATTACCAAATTCTCCTATCTAGATCATTGTGGGTTGTGGCTCATTGGTAGATCAACAGTCTGCGAACATGGAGATGTGAAACACGATCACAAGGGGGAGCAAAAGTGAATAATACAATTTGTTTTATGCAGAGAGTGGCCTTGCCCCTGAAAAGGAGGAGCTACTGGTGAAGATGTCCAAGAGGAGAGGTCAGTATAGAAGCGGGACAAAGCGAATATTTAAAAAAATAGTGAAAAAAGTGAAAAAAAAAAATAGTTCTTACTGAGGGGATGGCGGCGGCTGCAGAGCATGCTGGCAGAAAGCAAGGTTACCAGTGGGGCACTGCAGCAGGCCTGGAGCTGGGGGTGTCGGCGCAGTCATCAGCGGTGTTCAGCTGTATGCAGGCGGCATAGTGCAGGCCGGTGCCATTGCACTTCCGGTATCAGGCTGCGAGTTTCGGGTTTCCGCCTGTGTCTACCGCATAGGACTTCAAGAAAATGGCCGCCGAACCAGTGCATGCGCAGATGGAGCTCTCGGCACCAACATCTCGGGAGATGAGATTTCAGCAGTGGCAATTTTCCTGGAGTCCACTGCACAGGAAACCCATGGAACTGCTGGGGCTCCACCGAAGACTGGAGACAAACGCAGCACCACCACCAGGCAGCACCGCCCAACACACCCGCAGCAGCACCGGACACACTCACAGCAGCCCCGGGCACCTGCAGCAGCGCCGGACCCCCCTGCAGCACCAGATACCACCGTAGCACCTGAGACACCCGCAGCATCACTGGGAAGCAGCAGCTGCACGCCACACATCGGAACACCCCCTCATCCCAGCCTGCGGCCTGCAGCATCACCCTACTCCTGCCTCCTCCAGCAGCGACCCTTGGACCCTGCTTCACCGCAGCCACCACCCCCAATAAGCAATAAGATGCATGGATTATAAGTACCATCATTTTATTAAAAAAAAATGTCCTATTTTTTTCCTCAATATTTGGAGTGCATCTTATTGACACATGCCCTCTCTCCACTATCTGGGTCAGACATATACCACACAAAATGCTCCTTGGCCTTTTGTTAGTAGGCTCAGGACAACAGAAAGGACTTTTCCCCTATTTTAATGATGGAAGATGAAGATGTTCATTACATGAGAAAATTGGTAGTTTCCATAGTGTTATGATCTTAATGATGCTATGAAATTTTCTTCTTTACTCACCACTGATCCGTATTTGTAGATACACATAATCTCTATCCCTATATTAAAAAAAATAAAATGTAATTGGTACCGCAGAAAGGTCTCATTAGCCATACGCAGACTAAGACAGGCATAAAAAGCACAAGATGGCCGAATGGTGGAAAAGTCAGGAGTAACGGCCCCTAAGGCAAAGAAAATAAGTCAAAGTGCATTGATGTTTGTGCATAACTGCGCTTCAGCCTTTCTGGTTTCGTTCATATGTATGTTATGGTTTGTCATAAAAACCAAGATTCAGTGCTGAATATGTCACATGATGGCACCTGTGGTGACTGATAAACCCTATTGAGTTATACTGGGGTCTGGTGAGGAAAAATAAAGTGGCATGTAGCACTACTCTTCCTGTAAATGATGGTAACAATTTTACTGTGTCGTAAAGAAAAAATGTAGAATCCATACCAACATCTCCAGAGAGGGGACATATCACATATGGGATTAATTATAACTGGGGAAGTGAGAAAGATCGGAGACTTCAACCTCCATTGAAGTAGGACCTCTTGCAGAGAACAAGTAATTACAACAGGGCATCTGCTGAGAGCCAGCCACAAAGTCTAGGATTCGCATACACTTAGAGGCAGTGATGTACATTTCCTAAAGCAAGAGCTTCTTCCGTTCAAATGAATTATCGCAGACACTCTGGAGCCAGTGGTCAGTGATAAATATTGGGGTTTACATCTATCAGATATGTATGGATGATATATTTTTAGCATTGTGATGAACATAATGCATTCACTCACCGTAAGGCCAGCCTAACACCTCTAACATAATATTGGCAGATGGATGATGCTATCCATGCCATGCTTCATCTCTATAGAAAGGTAGAATCGTGATAGGAAACATGACAGCAATATATCCCACCTGGGACCTTCAGGGTCGAAGATAGCCTGAAAGTTGGGGATCTCATAATCTTCTAAAGACCTAGCACATCCCATGACCAGCACACCATATGAGCTCACCAAGGGGAGGTATGTTGGTGTAACCTTGTTTTAATAAAAATCAGAGTTTGGAATTTTGTCATTTGTCAGTCCTGGAAGACACAGAACTCTGTGATTCTGTACATTACACTAAAGAAATCCTTTAAGGAGTGCTGCTCTCTGCTAAGCTCTGAGCTATTTCTGTTTTAGGCTTAGTACTTTTATTTAGTTATCCCTTTTACATTATGTGATTGTATATACCATATTGTTTTGTTCTCATTTTGTAACATCTGTCACGCTAGTGGGTGTGGACCCACTGCACCATGGACCGGGAAGAGGGGGCGTAACTAAGCGACTACCTGGTTCACCAGGTACTATTCCAGAACAAGTATCTGGTAGGGCAGGAACAGGATCACTGCCAGAACTGATATTGGAGCTGGTTCAGATGGAGCAGATTCAGGACTATAGGACAGGTACAGGATCAGACAGAGCCAATTGGCAGGTTCAGACGAAATCAGGGTATAGGTATAAGAAGATGAGCCAAAACAGCATCAGCGGTTCCAGGTACACTTTGGGGCCGGAACTATCGAGACTATCACCATTGTTGCCGGGGGACGATTCTTCTGGGTGGGGAGGACCTTTGCACTGGACAGCAGGGGGCGTGGGGGCAATAAAAGGGGCTGAGCGCAGGAACGGGGGAGATTTGGCGGAAAGGCGACTGGTAAACAAGGAAAAGGTCGACTCCCTCCCCCCTGCTCCGACTGCTAATGCCTCATCCTTGAGTTAGTTATGGATTGACTCACCAAAGGACTGTGTCTTGACTGAGCTGCCCCCGGACAGTCCCATACCCTTCAGACCTTTCCTGTCCTCAGAGAAAGATAGTTGTGCTCGCTCGGCTCATAGCGAGCACATCAGAAGTTCGCATGCCACCACGGTCTGCGGGCCTGCCTGCTGTCCATGTTCTGCACTATTCCAGAGGAATCAACAAAAGAGACTGTTCCTGCATTTCAACGTACTCAAGCCAAGCGAGTCCAGATCCAATGGCACGGTCGTGAGACAGTGCATTTTGTTGCTCCGTAACAGAGCCAGAGACATTGTCCACGATATGTGACGCTGTCGGGAGATATTCCCGCCTCTTCCCAACAAGAACTTCAAGCGATAAGTCACCTCTTTCGTACACCTTCTTCCCTCAAATATTGTGTTTTTGTTCAAATTCCATTGTTGCCTCAGTGTTCCTGTGATACTTCGTTTTGATCTTTGTTCTCTGTGCGGAGTACATCTTGTACGACTGTATACCTGTCTTAGTAAATCCTGTTAACCCCTTCTCTGCCTCCGGCTCTTCACTGCATCCTATGAACCTCACTCTAACACCTTTACATAGGTACAGGTTCTGACAGGATGGACTTGGGGCTCATACACAGGTTCAGACAGGACTTACTCAGAAGACCTGCGCGGTCTGCACAGTCCATGGACACAGGAGGTGTGGGGAGAGCCAGAGAGAGCTTGGCGGCCGGGGCGGTGACTTTGTATATTTTTTATAAACACTATCTACTTTCCTGGATTAAATATATAAAATTGAACAACTCTGTTCCTCTTACTCTATAAACCGCACCCCTGAACCCATACACTACCGGTAACTGGTGACCAATCGGCTTGTATAAACGATTGGTGGTGGGATCTAGTTTTTTCGTGGGTTATCGAGAAGTTTGGCAATGACTGTATCGGAGTATACATATATACCATACGTTCACTGTGAGCTCCCTAATATCCGGCCTAGTAGTGAAAGCAGCCGCAACCTCGGCAAATAATCAATCGTCAGACAATTGCATAAAATTATCTTGACGATGTGTCATATGACGATATGGGGAGATATCTGCAGAATCTCCTGGATGTTCCCCTGATATACTGTAATTATTTACTTTGTGAAAATCATACCGTGAGGATCAGCATCAACCAAGGTGAATATAGGGATCTGAAAAGTGCTCCACAACTTTCGTATGAAGAGCCTGGTGTTCAGATCCGGCACTCCTTTCCCCTGAGAAGAGAATATATTATTGAACAGGTTACCTGCTGCCTATAGAGGGCAATCATACTAAAAGTGGTGCACTCTTACTGTAACAAGGATACAGGGTCCACACTTTCCACAAAAGTCATCATCAAGAAGCCTTTGAAATGTTGCATCTTTTTCTATAATAAGGACGAAGCGTGCACAGGTTCTCAAATCTTATATGTTAAAGAGAAAAGTAATGGACACAGAAATATTTATTTCTCATGCACTTAAAGAGGTTCTCCACTACTTTATCATCAATGTCTGATCGGTCAAGGTGCGACACCTGGCACCCCCCCCGCCCTTCAGCTGTTCCCGATGTTGGCTTCAGGCGGAAATGCTCAATTGTGGAGCTGCTCTGTCTTTTGATAGTGGCCGTGGCAGGGTACTGTACATATGCCTCCTATTGATTTGAATAGGAGGCGGATGTGCAGTACCCTGCCGCGACCACTATCAGAAGACTGAGCAGCTCCACAATTGAGCATTTCCATCCGGAGGCCACAGACATCAAGAACACCTGTTCAGATGGGATGCCGGGTGTACGATCCTGATCGATCAGACATTGATGATCTATCCTTAGGATTGGCCATTAATGATAAAGTAGTGGCCAACCTCTTTATTAGTTAATAGAGCAATTTCTGCATTATCTTGGTGACAGATGCTGGTTGACAACCTCTCAGGGAGGCCATTAGTGTGCTCATGGGGGATACCACAAAACTTAACACAAAGTCACAAGTCAATTAAAGAACATCAAAGCATTAAAAAAAATTTTGCCATATGATTAGTCACAAAGTCAGAGGTTTTGACTTTAGAGGAATTTAGACCCCCAAGGATCGCTGAAATGAGTCCATATATCGCTCAATTATAAGCTGTATGCTTCAGTCCCTTTGTTTTACTGATCAGTGGGTCTTTTAGGATCTGGACCCTTGCTAGTTAAAACAAATTACATGGCTATAAGATATAAAGCTTTTCTATAAACTTTTTATAAGTGACATTTTCTCTCTTCCATTGTTTTCCTCCATTTGTGTCTCTGTAAGTCTTAGTATTCACTGCAGTTTGTTTTTTTTCTATGTTGAGACAAATCAGAAATATGACAATGAACACTTATCTTTCCCTCTTAGGGCTCATGCAGCCATCCATGCAACACGGTCCAAGCATGAACCGCAAGGCATGGATTGGTCTCGGGAATCCCAACCTCAGTGTGACAGCTTCATATATGTCTATGAGACTGTTACGTTTAGGTCAGGAGACCCACAGCCAGTCTGTGCATTATGGTTCGTGTTCTGATCGTGTTGCACGGACATGTGCACGAGCCCTTATGTAAAGAGAAGCTTAATCATTACTTCAGTCTACAGGGACCTGCTAGAATAGATCTTGTTATTCGTGTTCAGTGTTTTGGTTTCCCATCTGGAGCATAAAGGATACTTGTGACTCCTTCCACATTTGATGGCACCAGGACCCCCTATAATGCCAAGGAGGTGTGTTAGTTTTTAATAGCACAAGACACTGGGAATATTAAGAGTTTTTATTCTAAAATCCAACAAATCCGGCCTCATACCCTTCCTTGAGGTAAGGTCTGAGGATTAAAGAGGTTAGGGTGGCAGAGCACTCCTGATGACTGACAGTTCAGACTAGTGGTATGGTTGGGCGTCTGGGATGCTACAATCTGGAGAAGCTCTGCCTCTGCAGCATGCCAGCATCAGAGAAACATGGGCACAAAAGTTGGACAGATCCAGCGATCCAGCCAGCTTTAGTGTAGCGCTTACAAGCTTTATTGTAAAGAGCTTGCAAGCACTAAGCTCATTGTCTAGCAGACTGTCCAACACTGATAGAATGCAGAGCTTACTAGTAACCTAGGCAATGAGAATTAAACTATAGCATTAAAAATTGCTCTGTTCCTGAGAACAAAAAATATTTTTTAATAAGACACAAATTGCAAAGTTTCTTGTTTTAACAAGCACTGTGTTCTTTTACCTATTTTAGAAGTTGAGACAATCCCGGCCTCAAATGACTAACTTTGTAGCGCTCTGCTACTGAAATCAATGACTGTATTAAGTCCTTACCGAGGTGTTAAAGCTGCAGTCCACTTTGTTCCCGTCTTGCTCTATGTATAGTAGGTTGCCGGCCACACAGCCCTTGGATGTGGAAAGCTGTGATACAAATCAATACTGACAATTAATAACAACTTTTGATTTTTCTTAAAATCAATAATAAATGAATAGAAATGAAATAGGGCCGATCTGAGAATATACAATGTGTAAGTTTCTTCTCGGGATCTTCAGCATGCAGGAGATATCGGTCACTATATTGTCCACGGTAGTCTGGCTGCCATAAAGCTGAACGTTTTCATAAAAAATATCCCTGGGGGTAAGAAATAAAAGCTAAAATAAATGATCTAAGCATTAGGTGGTCAGGGGGTGACTGCAACCTTTGTTCCCTCCCCAACGCCAGTGATGAACAACATACATCTATGCATGTGGTAAACCTACCTCTTGGTGGCGTATGTGTCGGTGTGCACAAGTTTGTAGATCACAGACAAGATTTTCATTGTCAGGGCTAAGGTTAGAGAAATAATTAGATTATTGATACATGTCCAAACAGTGTGTCTGGTGGCAAACACTAATTTATTGTATATGTAAAGGGGTGCTATCTAAAATAATCCACCCAAAACAGTGGCGTAACTAGAGTCTGATGAGCCCCATTGCAAAATTTGGACCTGGGCCCTCATCTGCAGATGGGTCAAATATATGGGATCTATAAAGGCATTTGTGTTTGGTCCCATGTAGCGATGTTCCTCATCCACGGAGACCCGTTCCTTGCAGCACGGGTACACAACAGTAACTGATGTTAGAGCCGATGATACCAGTTTAACATCATGTAAAGCATGACAGAGGCATTTAAAAGTCATCAGTATGGCAGCTGTCACTTCTGATGACCACTGGCACCTTGTTTGACACAATTCCAGTGTGCTAATCGGTTGCCATGGCCTTCTGAATGGCCCTATATTTGCCATGTGAGATATTCTATGGATTTCAGCCTTGGATTCAAAGGAGAATGGCTATTTCACAATCTAATGGAATTTTAATGAATAGTGATGAGCGAGCGTGCTTGGATAAGGTGTTATCTGAGCATGCTCAAGTGCCAATAGTGTCTTCGGCATGCTCGAATGCTATGCTCGAGTCACCGTGGCTGCATGTCTCATGGCTGTTCAACAGCCACAACACATGCAGGGACATACAGCCATGAATTCACAGTTATCTCATATATTCCTGCTAAAAATGTCAAACCTTTAATAATCAATTAAGCAAAAAAATACACCAAAATTAGTAATGCATCATACACAAAAGAATGAACACCATAGGGAAGTGCCTGTCCCTATGCTGACCTGTGTATCCCTACCTGTCAGCGGAGGTTGGAGCCCTAGGACCTGGGCATTGACCCCCCCCACTCCTCGACGGCTCTCCCTGCTACCCCTATAGGGCCCTATAGTGGCAGGCATGTGATAAGGTGTTAAAAAATGTCTGAGTGAAGTCTTCTTGGATTTCTTTCTAGGTCCTCTTCTTAATTGAGATGTATACTATGATAAATGGTCTCTATCTAGAGATTTATATTCTCCAGCACCCTAATATATAGACTAATCTAATGTGGCTATGTTTAGATATAATTAGAGCCCATGAACACAATAAGAAAAAACCATATAAAACAATTGCGGAATTGTGTATTTTTCACTATGTCACCGCACTTGATTTTTTTCCTGCTTTCCAGTACCTTATAAATGGTAAAATTATTGGTTGCATTCAAATCTACACCTTGGTCCTGAAAAAAACAAGCCCTGATATGACAATGTGAACAGAAAAAAAATCATTCTGGCTCTTGGAAGAAGGAAAAAAAAAGTTCTGCATTTTGATTTTTTTCTCATTACGCCGTTTACCAATTGGATTATTTATTTTTATATTTTGATAGAACGGGTGTTTCTGAACTTGGCGATACCATGTATGTAAACAGCTAACATAGTAAAAAAAAAAAAACTCACACAAGATATGGCCTTACGAAAAACCCTGTCTGATGACAAATGCACATATAGCAGGACGATAATACTATGGGCGTCATTAATAGGTCGCAAGCCAGACACTTTGCATCACACTGATATATGTGTGACTGGCGTCCTATGCAAACCTTATCTATGTGCATTTTTCCTACTAGGCAGTCAACCCCTACCATGGTTTGTTAAGGTACTGTCACACTTAGCGATGTACCAGCGATCCCGACCAGCGATATGACGCGGTCAGGATCGCTGGTACATCACTAAGTGGTCGCTAGTGAGCTGCCACACAGGCAGATTTCACCAGCGACATCGCTACTTACGTGTCAGACGAGGCGATGAAGACGTCCTCCCACCCGCGTCCACGCGTCGCTCGTCACCACAGCAGGAAGCCCCAGCAGGAAGCTGATGACGAGAAACGGCCCAGGACGTTCTCGCGCGATCAGCGACAACCAGCGGGGGAGCGGGTCGGCGGTAAGTATCAGACATAGCGATATCGCTTAGTGTGACAGGCCCTTTAGGTGTGGGGTGGTTGTTTTTATCAGTAGTTTGCACCTGAGCTGCCCCTTGCCTCTATTAGTGGAGGCCAGCTGCATCCTGCTATATGTGCATTTGTCATCAGACAGAGTTTTTGATACCATGTATGTGGGACGCCCTCGCACACCCAGGGCAGCGGGGTACTCGGTACCGGGCCGGTGTCAAGGCGGGAATGTGCCACAGCAGCGGTGACCCGGTCCGTGGCCCTGGGCGCCCAATATCAATGGCGGTGATGTTAATAGTGTTAAAGTTTATATGAATAGTTCGTGACGCCACCCGTGGTGTTTGGCAAGTAAGATGGTAAGCCAACGCTGCATACAGATCCACTGGGACTGATGGTGTGGTGCAGCAGAGATGGTATAGCTCCCCACAGGTGGAGCTGTAGTCCCAGGGCAGTGTAGGTGCAATGGATGAGGAGAGGCGCAGAATGGTATGGAGGCTGGTACCCAGGTGTAGCGGTGCTGGAATAACTGGAGGACAAAGAGTATGCGGTTCCAAAGCTTTACTCACTGTTTGCAGTTCACACAACTGCCTGCCTCCGTACTGTGTTCTCCAGGTCAGAGCTCCAGCCAACCTCCAGGCAGGATAGGATTGTCCCTTCCACACTCCGCCAACATGTACCTTACTGAAAGACTCCTCCACTGCGCCTTTAGGTGCGAAGCACTCCAGTACTAAGTTACCCTGGAATGCCTCTCTCTAGGTGTTCCTAGTCTTTACTTGTATGACAGACAGCTGTAGCCTGCTTCGGGGACTCCACTCTGCGTCCCGGCTCTCTATTCAGTTGCTGTTGTGTCCCAAGTCTATAATGGGAGCAAGGCGTTAGCGGCTCACTACTCCTCCGGTGTCTGTTGCCGGACATAAAGATCCAATCAACCTCGGGGACCGGGCCCCGGCCTTTGCGCTCTCTGGACTGGAAGGGTTCTCTATCTTTCTTCAACCAGCTTCCCACCGTCCTTCTATTCTCCTTCGTTCCGATCTGTTCTCTCTCTCTTATGGAAGGGTTAGGTTATCACTCTTATCAGTCTCTTTCTCTGGTCTTTCTCGTGCCAGCAGCCAAGATCACTGAGACCTGCTGCAGCACGTCCCTCAGACACCCATCTTCTCTCTTCTCTAACCAACTAACCACTAACCTTCACTCTTCCCACTCTTTTGTATCATCTCTCTCCACCCGCCTCCCAGCACATCTCGTGTGGGAGGGTTCCACGAGGGGTGCTCTGCTAACCCCCAGCATGAAGCTGTTAGGTGGCCCCACTGAACTATCCTGTGTGTGGAATGCAGGTGTGGAGCGTGGTCAGGAGTTCCCACCTTACCTGGATGGTGGGGCACTACACCTTAGAAGGTGAAGTACCTCTGTGGCGACTGAAGCCTCAGGGGCGCCACATATGTGCATTTTTTATTGTTTTATGTGATTTGAACTTTTAGATATTTTATATTTTTTTAAATATTTAAAAAAAAATTTTTTTACTTTCATTTGCTTCAATAGTCTTGAATCTGCGATCTTCTGATATTCAGCCCTTCAGCTACGGGGCATCACTCACAGCAGATGAGCAATGACAACCGCAAAGGTCTCTTGCAAACCCTGGGTTGTCATGCCAATCCACTGGTGCCCGGCGATCATGTGATGCAGGCGCCAAAGGGCAGAGCTAGTGATGCGCATCCAGTTTGCGTGTGTTAAATGCCACTGTCGGCGATTGACATCGGCATTTAAAATGTTAACAGCCGGGGGCGGATCGCGATTCCACCTGCGGCTGTTAGGGCACATGACAGCTGAACAGATCAGCTGTCACGTGCATGAAAACATGCAGGCTCAGCATCATAGGTCGTGAAGGAGTTAAATTGTAACAGTCATTTCAGAAAAACTTGCAGCAGAATGTCTGTGCCTTCCTCTAGCTCCACCCTCCTCCATAGAATCTTAAAAACACCAAGTATCATCTCCTATTACAGTAATAGGAAAGTCTGGCTTCATTGAACACAGATTTCATTGTTGAATTGAGTTGGAATGATCAGTCCAGGAGGACAAAGAGGCAGATTTCTCTGATGAGATATATTACAAGGTTACTTATTTTCATTTGTACTATTAATTTATGAAATAAAAATTAAAATCACAGTTACTCTTTAATGTGTACTAATAATAAGCTTAATAAAGCATGTCTTCAAACTCTTACCAAACCGCTGCGCAGACCTGGGACAGTCGCTTCTAACTTTTCGAGTTGTACAATTTTTAGCCATTTGCAATCCAACTGATTCCGTAAACCTGGACAAGGACAGTTGGACATGTGTCTATGAAAATGTCAGAAATAGACATGAGCTGATCGCTACACGCAACCCCGGTCCAGGTCAGTGCACTCTGGCCATGGCCAGGAGCTGCATGAATTTCCTGAGCTTCTGGGTTCCCCAGTGCGGTGTTTAGTTCACTGGCATTGTCATCTATGTGGCCCATAGGCGATGTTTCGGTAGCCTGCCTAATCATAAGCCAAGCCTACAATCCTGTAGGGTAAGGAAATTGGCGCAGCTCCTGTCTACGACCAGACAATACTGACCCAGAGCGGGGTTGCTTGTAACGATCCCTCATCTCTAGTAAGGACACACACATGGTAACTGCAATTTCATCATCTTGCATTTTTTGCACTGATGTTTTCGTAGACTTACTCTATGTTGGTCCAATTTGATCTGTTTTCCACTGTGAGAGCTGGGGCTTCATCTTTAGAGAGGGTCTCCAAAACCTCTTGGACGATCTTATCAATTGCAGCAACAACCTGAGAGCTGAGAAGAGTAGATTTTGATGTGCAGATTTCCAATACCAGAAAAATAACAGATATGTAAAGTGCCAGAGGGCGATAGTCGTGGGCGAGCTGTTGCTATATGTCGCCCTGGCACTTTACAGGACATTTGTGCCACCGATCAAATGTGCTTTTGTGTTTGAAGTGCGTTGCCCTCACTTGTAGGCCACAGACCTCAGCTATGTAGGAAGTCTTCCATTTCAGGAGCTGCTAGAGGACACCATGTTCGTTTTATGACAAAGAAGTTTACTCAACAGTCCATGCAAGTCATATTGCAACTCATAACTGGTAGTATCGAGCACAACACTTTCTACTTCTTGCTTCCACAGCATAGTACACTTCCAGATTTTCCTTCAATTCTACCTGGACTTTCCCTGCCGGCCCTGCTTTTGTCAGTCCCTGGGATTCCATCCCCAATCCCGCAGTACTTCAGAGGTCCAGTACTTCTCCCACAAGCATCTCCAAGTCAATCTTCCTCTGTGTGGAAGGGGTTAAAGTGCTTGCCATAGCACCAGAATTGAGCTTTAAGCTCGAGACGACGGTATAGGAGTATGTTCACCCAGAGAATTTCTCACTTCCTACTCGAACTTGACCTTGGCCCTCTCTGACTAACAGGAAGTTCTCCACAGACTTCCTACATAGCTTCTCCCACTGAATAGTCCTGAACACTGACACTTGCCTACCTTAACGTCACTATCTTATGTCCCAAATCCTAACCTACAGTGGAATGTAAAAGTTTGGGTACCCCTGCCAAAATTACTGTTATTAAGACAGTTAAGCAAGTTGAAGATGAAATGATCTCTAAAAGGCCTAAAGTTAAAAAATGACACATTTTCTTTGTATTATAGGCAAAAAAATAAAAAACTCATCTTCATCTTTTACATCTTAAAAAAGGAAAATGGACCGATGCAAACGTTTGGGCACCCTACATATTTAGTACCTATGGTGTATACAGGGAGAATGAGAAGTGTACAAATTAAAATAATAATTTTTATTATACCAATTATCATAAAAACTTCACAAAAAGGGTGAACAGAGTGCATCAAAGACAAACAGACAATGGCCAACCTACGTCATGTAAAGAAGCATATCAGGTACAGTAACATGTATGTGAGTTGTGCCCCAGCTAAGAACAGCAAAATGCCAGCCCAGAGGTCTCAATGTAAATTAAGCCAAGTGGCAATAAATGTAGGTTTAGAGGAAACATTGCTTACCACAAATGTAGGGAACTGAGGCAGGCCAAAGGTGCTGCGTGACCGATACCACTTTCTCCCCTTTCGGTCCCTGAGTCCAAATACATCGGCGCCGGTTTGATGCCTCCAATCTTGGAGGCGGTAAGGGTTTTCACAGGTACCAAATCCGGTGGGGCCAGCAGCTCAAGCAACCCAAGCGTCATCTCAGTGCTGGTCTTCAGTAGTCCCATGGCCATAGCCTGACCTATGATGATGGCCTGAAGGCTGTCAAGAGACCTCCCACCACCCCAACCCACACACAAAACAGTGGACTGTTTCTGGGACGGGGATGGGCCCATCGGGCGCTGGGGACACATGGCTTTGAAGTGTCCCGGCTGTTTGCAGAAATTACAGAGTTCCCACACCGACGTGGAGAGGGAAGCATGGGTAAGTGCCCCCTTGGGCTTGGGTCAGGGACAGCAGACAATGCGTTCATCTTACTACCTCTCTAGCTGGCAGTTTTCTTGGTCACTGCAGTCCTGTTTTTTGAGTACTTGCTGACAAGTGTCGCTATTGCAGAGGCCCCCTTTGGTTTCCGGTCACGGAGATACTGCTGGAAGTCCTCTGGGCAGTTCCACAAAAACTGCTCAGTTGCGATGAGCTCCTTCAGCTGCTGGAAGGTGGTGAGCTCCATTCCCGTGGTTCATTGGTGGAATGCTTTCAGTATGGCCTGTATGTAATTGGCCCAGCTGTTTGCCGGACCCCGCTGCATACTCCAGAGGTTCTTCTTGTACATCTCAGGGGTAAAATTGTACTGCCGGACAAGAGCCTGCTTGATGTTCTCATAGCTCAGGGTGGTCTCGCTGGCCAAGTACCCAAAGATTTCCAGGGCCTTACCCCTGAGGCGAGGTACTAAAAACCGGACCCATTGGTGCTCAGGCAGATGGTACTGATGGCAAGTTTTTTCAAATGCCAGCAAGAAAGTGTCCAAGTCCCATCCTTTGTCCAAGGGGAAGTCCTCCGTCTGTAGTATCGGGACTTGGATTTAAGGGGACTTGAGACTGACTGTGTTCTGGAGCTTGAGTTGGAGCTGAAGCATTTGTTACTGGTGCTCTTGCTCTCGCTTATGTTCGTGACATTCTGCTGCTGACACTGCCTCACGATGTTCTGCTTCCGCTGTCTCGCGATGTTCTGCTGCTGCTATGAGGGTATCATAGGAGGCCTTGTCTCCTTCCTTAAGTCTGGCCAGGACAGCAAGCCTGCCTAGGTGGAGGAATGGGCAGGTGGCCCACTGCAGGACTGACCGTGGGTGACTGGCTTCTTGGGGACCCTGGGATAGACTCCCCCTCTGCTTGTACAACATCGTCTTCCACCTCCTCCCCACCGTCCGTAGCATTGGCCATCACCCTGGCTCTGCCCCTGGCAATCCTTGCAATCTTTGGTCACTGACACAGAGCTGCAACCTGATGCACCCACACACCTTACAGTATTTGCACTCAGAATGTCTAGTGCTGAGCTGATCTTAAGACCTCAGCAGCAAAAGCTACTACTAGTAGCCTTTAGTGTCTGGGAGTATGGGTCACACAAACTGTCTCGATATCACCGCGCTACCAACACTTGTGATGATCCCGCCTGACGTCACTAATATTTCAGACAGATCATGTAATGCGGTCTCCCCACTTTGACCAACGTGACATTCTACAAGCAAGGTCAGCTTGGTACAGTTTTACACAGACGCCCCCTGTCCACACGAGCCAAGGGAAACACGGGGAGTGAGAGGATGTGGACCACGCAGTCACTGACATGGCACCCCACTCACTCACAATGCTGGTAGGCCGAGAGACCCCTTTCACTAGCACCAGTGAAAGAGTGCTGCCATCCTGGTAGGACTGCCACCAGTTACTCATTAGATATAAACCCGGTCCATTAACGGGATTATATGGGGCCACAAACCAGCCTCGGTAGCATGGAAAGTTAAACCGAGAAACAGACAATTCACTATATACATGATGGTTACTCATATACAATGGTGAGATATGCAAAAACAGATAGTGGTAGGACAAAATATATAAGCACAATATATGGGTCAGTTACCAGTAGATGAAAGGCCTGGCTTTTGACGCCATCAAACTAGGCCGGGACCCAGCTGCACACTAAGGCCACACACAGCTTTGCTTTCTGGTTTCTACTAGCTTTTCTATGTATCTCCATACTTCTGAGTGCTAGAACGGTTTGAGACCCAGGAGGACGCATGCTATGTATCTCAGAAATATACACGATGTACAGCTAGTACATATAGTATCTCTAACTCCTTACGGAATTATTTTTCTGGAATGTTCTAAGTGGTGTCTGATGTGTGAGGTGTGAGATGTATCACTTACAGCCTGTGAGGCTTGCCCAACCTCCCCCCCCCCCCCCCCCCGCCGCTGCACTAGGTGCCAGCTTTCTCCTTGATGTTTTGAGAATGTGGGCTCTCTATTGAGCCCAGTTCCTGTCAATGCTGGGCAAAGGAAGGGGTTTTATATTCCCAAGCCAAATAAGATACAATGACTGGCATGAAATTATATCTCCAATATTTTTCACTCCATCCTCTTATCAACTTGATCTTTTTTACAGATGGTGTTATGTTTGCATCAAGAACTTGTTGAAATTTCATTGAATCCATTTTTCTCTCTACCAGTGAAATGTTCCCCATGCCATTGGCTGTAACACAACCCCAAAGCATGATTGATCCGCCCCCATGCTTAATAGTTGGCAAGATTTTTTTTCCTGAATTTCTGTGCCCTTTTTCTCCACAAATACCTTAGATTATTGTGGCCAAAGAGTTTTATTTTAACCTCAGGACTAGTCCACAAAACTTGTTTCCAAAATGCATCAGGCTTGTTTAGATGTTCTTTCACATACAGTACTTCTGATGCTGAATTTTATGGTGAGGATGCACAAGAGGTTTTCTACTGATGACTAATCCATGAAGGCCATATTTCTGCAGGTGTCTCTGAAAAGTACAACAATGCACCACAACTCCAGAGTCTGCTAAATCTTTCTGAAAGTCTTTTACAGTTAAGCAGGGGTTCTGATTTGCTTTTCTAGCAATCCAACGAGTAGCTCTCACTGAAGTTTTGACCTCCACTGTTCCTGTTAACGTCAATTTCTTAATTTACTTTCAAACTGAGGAAAGGGCATCTTGAAAATGCTTTGCTATCTTCTTATAGCCTTTTCCTGCTATTTTTTTTTTTGCCTAAAATACCAAGGAAATGTGTTATCCTTAACTTTAAACCTTTTAGAGATCATTTTATCTTCAACTTGCTTAACTGTTCAAAATAACAGTGATTTTGACCAGGGGTCCCAAACTTTTTCATGTCACTGTATATCTTATCCTATACTATCCAACATTGCACACTAATGCATACTTCTTGTATTATTGGACGATTTTTAAGTCCTCTTTTTGTGCTATTTCAGTGTTAGGATTTAGCGTTAGGGACCCGTAAACGTGGGGACCTTTGGTGCAGGTTACGGGCTCACATATTTTGGCCAAAATATCAGCTAATACCTCACATCTTTTGTGTTTTTTGCACTTTTTATTCAGGGTGCAGTTGGGCCCATTTGGTCTTGTAAACTGCGGTGTCTGTTCACATGGCATGCATTTTGATAGTGCTGGGCAGCCCGCCTCATCTAATAGAATGGTGTAACTACTAGGCTGTTAACCTGGATGCTGTGCATTGCCATAGTGTGAACAGCAACCGCCCCCTCCATGTATTGGTAGGCTATGAGTGGTTGTTTCATCGGTATTCTTGCACCTGTGTTGCCATCTTAATTATATAGGTCCACTTCATCCTGCTAGTGCATTTGTCTGGAGGCCTGGATGGGTAAACCGCTCTGCTTTTTTGCTGTTTTCTTGTATTATTGGAGGATTTTTAAGTCCTCTTTTTGTGCTATTTCAACACTGCACAGTACCCACATTATACAATAACTTTACATTACTTATATACTATGCATATTACACTTCACCTGACACAATATATGCAAAAAGATGCATAAAACTTCATATTTCAATGCAACGTGATTGGTGTCTTCAGGGGTAGGAACGCATTAGCCACTACCCAGCACCCTTAAAGATATTCACCTCCCGCATTGGCACAGTTCCAGCGATGTCGGCTCAAGGTCTAACATGGCTCGAGTTGTATTTTTATGCCACATGAGCACTGTAGCCAATCAGTGGTCGATAACATGCTGCAATTCCCACATTTCCTTCAAATTATCCAGTGTAAAAACTGGAGCAATTAGTGGCCACTGATTGGCTGCAGGGCTCACGTGGCATAACAATTTCATGTGAGCCCCAGGAGGCAGTACATCCAAGGGAAAAGTGAGTTTCTGGTATTTCTATTTTACGGAGAGGAATAAGGTATTTACAAAAGGTATTTACGAAAGGTAATTATCCAAGTATCCAGTTTGCCATTACATCTCTGCTACTAACCATTTATCTACTGCTCCCATGTGTATCCTCACATCAAGCTCTGCCTTATCTCGTTCTTGTTGTTCCACTTCTCTGTTACCATCCTGCATAGCCACCTGTCCTGGCCTTCACTGATGCACATGCCGTCCACACAAACCTGGGACGAGCATATCATTGGTGTAACCACACAAGGGCCCAAGAGGTAAGGGGGCACATTTCCACCTCCAGGTGAAATTGTGTATTATGCGGAGCTATTGGACTGCAAAGGACCCATATAAAGTGCCATGTAAAAGTTTTGGCACCCCTGACAAAATGACTTTTATTGGAAACAGTTAAGCAAGTTGAACATTGAATGATTTTTTTTAAAAGGATTAAAGTTAAAGAGGACACATTTCCTTTGTATATTAGGCCAAAAAATATATATATATATATTTTCATCTTTTACATTTTAAAAATTATAAAAAGGAAAATGGGCTGATTCAAACGTTTGTGATCCCTTGGAGATTTGTGTGATCAGATAACTTTGACCAAGGTTTCGGACCTAAATTAGCCTGTTAGGGTTATGGCTTGTTCAGTATCATCGTCAGGAAAGACCAGGTGATGAAAATTTCACAGCTTTATAAAAACCCAGTCTCCAAAAAACTGCAGCCATAGGTTCTTCTAGTTCTAAACAGCTGCCTACCACTCTGAAAAATGAAAATGGTGGAGGCCTACAAAGCAGGAGAAGGCTATAAGAAGATAGCAAAGGGTTTTCAAGTTGCCTTTTCCTCAGGTCGAAATGAAATTCAAAAATGGAAACGAGTCCTGTGGACTAATGAGGTTGAAAAGAGGATGTGTCGTCTTTAACTTAGCCCCTTTAGAAATAATTTCATCTTCAACTTTTATTTCAAATTTTGCTTCATTTTGCCAAATCAGACAAGGTGATTTTCTGGATTTGTTTTCTCATTTTGTCTCTCATAGTTGTGGTCTACCTATGATGCCAATTACAGGCGCCTCTCATCTTTTTAAGTGGGAGAACTTGCACAATTGGTGGCTGACTAAATACTTTTTTCCCCACTGTACTCATAAAATTGTTGGCCAGTCATGCTGAAAAAGTCATGCTCAGGCAAAGATAATCTAATCTGCATGTACAGTCCTTAACCCACACGCTGCAGTCTCGTAGCGTCACAGTTGCAGTAATATCTGATTCTCATACCTTGTAATAGGTTCCTGCTTTATCTCTTTTACTTCTGGATTTTGTCTTTCACTTCTCTGTATGGCCCTCAGCAGGGACGCCCGGTGCTCATCTACGTAGTGGAAAAAATCAGGACTTTGTACAAAAGCCATGTAGAAACCTGCAAAGAAAAAACACAAAGAAAATGATAAAACATCACGAAAACGCAGTGCATTCTCTCTCTATGTACATATGACGCAGTCAATGTGCACGTATTCCTCCATCAGCCTGCTGTAGGGCTGAATTGTGATTTTTCTCTCTGGGGTTCGGTTTGCTGGTTTTATCCAACTCCAGCTGACAATGTGAAGTGCTTTACCACGAGAAGGCAAAGTGATTGGATGCTGGACATAAGAGCTTACATTCTGAAGAGTGGAGGGCTATAAACTGATGCCACATTGTCCTAAAATACAATGTTCATATTTTTACTGTCAAAAAAAAATTATAATTTTTGCTTTGATAGTTTTACTAATTAAACACTAGAGGGGGCTACAGGCATAAGGATCAAATCAGAAAACCTTCTTTTATAGACGTGCTACTATACCAGCTTCAGACAATGTATAATCTACAGAGAAGGGGCAATAGCTTCAAGCATTTTACTTCTTATGGAGAGGGGTGTCAGGGTGGTACAGTGCTATATAACAATTGACACTGCATTCTTAATTCATGGTTGTCTCCTTGTCTTCAGGATCATGCCTCTTCTCTGCTTGCCAAAGAGTGGTTCGCTCCTGAACATGGACAATTCGGACTAGCAACATGGTTGATCCAACTGAATTGTGTGCTCTCCGATGCTGCAAGCAGATGTAGCTTTGCCTCGTCCAGCAGTAAACTATAGAATCAAAACAATATATTTGTTCTTGAGAACTGAGTTGATTATTAATAAGAAGTAAATTGCAAAGTTCCTATGATCAGGAGAATACCATTTTAAGACGGTCTCTGCTAATTTGTAGTATCTTCAGTGCTACAAACTACTAAAAAACTTGGCTCCAGCGTTATCTCCTAGAGGGCTGCAGGAGCTGCTCATCTACTCACCCTACAAGACTATCTGACCCCCTCCATGGATATATCCTGTATAAATAAAATACTAATTCTACAGGGGGTACACATAAGCCAAACGTGTCGACCCGCAGACCAGTCGCTGAGAGTGTAAGTTTGCATTATAAGTTACTCTCTTCTTGACCCAAAACAAACACTTTAGGGGGTACAGATTACATATGGGAGTTCAATGAAGGTTATATCCCAAGACTGAGGTCAGTGCTTGGAGATTCATGGCAGTTCAGACACATTAATGTGCACATAACGTATATAATAATGTTTGCACAGACGGCAGCTTGCTTCCTCGTGTCGTTGCTTGCAGTCTGTAAATGGAGCAGAGATGTCTCTCTGTGTGCTGAGCCATTGTCTGTGGGTCAATTCTTATATAGGGCGATTTAGAGAACATATGAGCTAAGGATAATGGATTTTACAGACATAGTAAGAAAGAAAAAGAATCTTTTCTGACTTTGCGAACAACGGACGGCAGCCAGCATGTCTGATCTGCAGGTACAGAAATGGCATATTTCTGCCTAGAACATAGACCCATATTTATGAGTATTAAGCACTTTTATAGGATACTTGAAAGTATAAATCTTAACTTTGAAGCCTAAACTCATCTGAACACCTTATTCTTTATTTACATAGAATTTCCATAAACAGTTATGTAATTACTAAATAAATCATCTTGTACTCCAGAGCTGCACTCAATATGTTTTTCTTGTAGTCTATGAGTACATATATTACATTATTTATCCAGTATCTGGAGTTACATCCTGTATTATACTCCAGAGCTGCGCTCACTATTCTGCTGATGCAGTCACTGTGTACATACATTACTTATCCTGTACTGATCCTGAGTTACATCTTGTAGTATACTCCAGAGCTGCGCTCACTATTCTGCTGGTGCAGTCACTGTGTACATACATTACATTACTTATCCTGTACTGATCCTGAGTTACAGTTAGGTCCATATATATTTGTACAAAGACAACATTTTTCTGATTTTGGTCTAGACATTACCACAATGAATTTTAAACAAAACAATTCAGATGCAGTTGAAGTTCAGACTTTCAGCTTTCATTTGAGGGTCTTCACATTAAAATTGGATGAAGGGTTTAGGAGTTTCAGCTCCTTAACATGTGCCACCCTGTTTTTAAAGGGACCAAAAGTAATTGGACAGATTAAATAATTGTAAATAAAATGTTCATTTCTAGTACTTGGTTGAAAACCCTTTGTTGGCAATGACTGCCTGAAGTCTTGAACTCATGGACATCACCAGACGCTGTGTTTCCTCCTTTTTGATGCTCTGCCAGGCCTTCACTGCGGTGGTTTTCAGTTGCTGTTTGTTTGTGGGCCTTTCTGTCTGAAGTTTAGTCTTTAACAAGTGAAATGCATGCTCAATTGGGTTGAGATCAGGTGACTGACTGGGCCATTCAAGAATATTCCACTTCTTTGCTTTAATAAACTCCTGGGTTGCTTTGGCTTTATGTTTTGGGTCATTGTCCATCTGTAGTATGAAACGATGACCAATCAGTTTGGCTGCATTTGGTTGGATCTGAGCACACAGTATGGCTCTGAATACCTCAGAATTCATTCGGCTGCTTCTGTCCTGTGTCACATCATCAATAAACACTAGTGACCCAGTGCCACTGGCAGCCATGCATGCCCAAGCCGTCACACTGCCTCCGCCGTGTTTTACCGATGATGTGTTATGCTTTGGATCATGAGCTGTACCACGCCTTCGCCATACTTTTCTCTTTCCATCATTCTGGTAGAGGTTGATCTTGGTTTCATCTGTCCAAAGAATGTTCTTCCAGAACTGTGCTGGCTTTTTTAGATGTTTTTTAGCAAAGTCCAGTCTAGCCTTTTTATTCTTGATGCTTATGAGTGACTTGCACCGTGCAGTGAACCCTCTGTATTTACTTTCATGCAGTCTTCTCTTTATGGTAGATTTGGATATTGATACACCTACCTCCTGGAGAGTGTTGTTCACTTGGTTGGCTGTTGTGAAGGGGTTTCTCTTCACCATGGAGATTATTCTGTGATCATCCACCACTGTTGTCTTCCGTGGGCGCCCAGGTCTTTTTGCATTGATGAGTTCACCAGTGCTTTCTTTCTTTCTCAGGATGTACCAAACTGGAGATTTTGCCACTCCTAATGTTGTAGCAATTTCTCGGATGTTTTTTTCTGTTTTTGCAGCTTAAGGATGGCTTGTTTCACCTGCATGGAGAGCTCCTTTGACCGCATGTTTCCTTCACAGCAAAACCTTCCAAATGCAAGCACCACACCTCAAATCAATTCCAGGCCTTTTATCTGCTTAATTGAGAATGACATAACGAAGGGATTGCCCACACCTGTCCATGAAATAGCCTTGGAGTCAATTGTCCAATTACTTTTGGCCCCTTTAAAAACAGGGTGGCACATGATAAGGAGCTGAAACTCCTAAACCCTTCATCCAATTTTAATGTGGATACCCTCAAATGAAAGCTGAAAGTCTGAACTTCAACTGCATCTGAATTGTTTTGTTTAAAATTAATTGTGGTAATGTCTAGAACCAAAATTAGAAAAATGTTGTCTCTGTCCAAATATATATGGACCTAACTGTACATCCTGTATTATACTCCAGAGCTGCAATCTCTATTCTGCTGGTGGAGTCACTGTGTACATACTGTACATTACATTACTTATCCTGTACTGATCCTGAGTTACATCCTGTATTATACTTCAGAGCTGCACTCACTATTCTGCTGGTGGATTCACTGTGTACATACATTACATTACTTATCCTGTACTGATCCTGAGTTACATCCTGTATTATACTCCAGAGCTGCACTCACTATTCTGCTGGTGCAGTTGGGTCGCCCTCCCAGGGCTGTGGGGTACTTGGTACCGGGCCGGTGTCGGTGGGATGTGTCACAGCAGCAGTGACCCGGTCCGTGGCCCTGGGCGCCCAAGCAATGGGGAAATGTAATGGTGTAATGGAATAGTTTGTGACGCCACCTGTGGTGTTTGGCAAGCAAGATCTTAAGCCAACGCTGCGTGCAGATCCTCTGGGGCTGATGGTGTGTTGCAGCATAGATGGTGTAGCTCCCCACAGGTGAAGCTGTAACCCCAGGGCAGTGTATAGGCGCAGGCGGTGTGAGGAATGGTGGTACTCAGATGTAGCGGTGCTGACGGTGTTGGTGCACAGATGAATGGAAGACACCAGGGCTTGCAGTTCCAAAGCTTTACTCACAGTTCGTGGTACACCCTGGTGTCCGCCTCCGTGCCGTGTCCTCCGGGGCAGAGACTCAATCAACCTCCCGGGCAAGTCAGGCTTCTCCTCTCCAACACTCCACCAACATGTACCTTTCCTGAACGACTCCTCTATTGCGCCTTTTAGTGTGCAGAGCTCCAGTACCGTGGTACTCTGAAGTTCCTCCTGTCAGGTGCTCCTAACAACTCTACTCGTATGGCAGATAGCTGTAGCCTCTCTCGGGGACTCCCTTCTCCGGAGTCCTGGCTCTCTATTCAGTTGCTGTTGTGCCCCAAGCCTTGGATGGGAGTAGTGCATTTACAGCCAACTACTCCACCGGTGTCTGCTGCAGAACCATAAGTGTCCATACAACCTCGGGGACCGGGCCCCGGCATTGCGCTGAGAACCTATAGGCAGGGTTCCTCTTCCAACCCACAACTCCTCTCTGTTCTCCTACTCCTTCGTTCCGCGCTGTTCCTTCTCTCTCTTATGGAAGCTTAGGTTGCAGTGCTATGTCTTTCTCCTTCTGTTCCCTTCCCGTGCCAGCTGGCTCAGGTCACTGAGGAAGCTGCAGCACTCCTTCCTCCATCCCTTCTTCCAAGGATCCGTCCTCAGTCTCTCCTGACTGACTGACCCTCAGATTGATCTGACCTCCCGTCAGACTGACCTGTAATTCTAAACTTTCCCACTCTTTTATATCTAACCTCCAGCACATCTCGTGTTACGAAGCAAGAACCCACGAAAGGTGCTTTGCTATCCTCTAAGCATGGAGCCGCATGAACTATCCTGTGTGTGGGATGCAGGTGTTGGAGTGTGGAAAGGAGTTCCCAAGTTACCTAGATGGTGGGGCACTACACCTTAGGAGAAGGTGCAGTACCTCTGTGGCGACTGAGCCTCAGGGGCGCCACACAGTCACTGTGTGCATACATTACATTACTTGTCATGTACTGATCCTGAGTTACATCCTGTATTATACTCCCGAGCTGCACTTACTATTCTGCTGGTGAAGTCACTGTGTACATACATCCCATGTTGCATCCTGTATTATACTCTTTATTCTCACCAGGCTCTGTACAATCATCTGGAACAACTACCTGTCCTGTGCTACAAAAGTCGTGTGTGACACAAAGAGTTATTTTTTTGAGTTTCTGCGTCATGTAAAGCCCCATGGGGCACAGTTTTAGGGTGTGTGCACACGCTGCGGATTTTGCTGCGGATTCACAGAGTTTCTGGCCCTGTGGGTTCGCAGCAGAATCTGCTGCGTTGTACAGTACCATTTTACTCTGTGTAAAATGGAAACCGCTGTGCACATGCTGCGAAATTTTCCGCACGGTTTTGCTGCGGTTTCAAATCCGCAGAAAGAAATTACATGTCACTTCTTTTCTGCGGATTCCGCTGCGGTTTACCATCTCCTCCATTGTAGAGGTGAAAAACCGCAGGGCAAAACCGCAGGGTAATCTGCAGGTCTTTTGACCTGAAATTTACCTGTGGATTTTACAAAATCCGTGGGGAGAAATCCGCAGCACCTAAAAACTACATGTACACATACCCTTAGGCCTGTTTCACACTTCTGTTTTTGACCATCAGTTAAAATCCGCCGTTTTTGCAAAAAAACGGATCCGCCATTTTTTTGGGGGGATCCGTTTTTTCCCCCATTGATTTGCATTACCGGCGGCTCTTGATGGATGGCCATCCGTTGGATCCGTTTTTTGCGGATCCGTCAATATTTTAGCGTCCGCCGAGATGCCTGGACGGACCATGTAACGTTTTTTGTGCTGCAGGATCCGCACTTTTATACTGCGCATGCCCGGAGGAATGAAGTCAGGCAGAAATTTAACCCTGAAATCATTTCTGGCGGACAGAAAAAATTCTCTCTCTCTCTCTCTCTCGGGCAGCAATTCCTTTAAAATTCTTCATTCGGCGGATCTGTCAAAAAAACGGTCCGGTGACATCCGTTCACATCAGTTAAAAACGGATCCGCTTTCCGCCATTTTGGCGGATTTTAACTGACACTAAAAAACTGATGTGTGAAACAGGCCTTAGACATAACAGAGCACATCAGCTTTGAACGGATTGTTCCTTAAAAACAAATGCACAAAAGAAAGTTACAGTGAAGTGGTTACTAATATATCCCTTTGAAGGTTCACATTGTAGCTGACATTCTCTATTATATAACTTTGCTACCCTTCAAGTGAAAAAAATATATCTTGTGTTCAGTGTATAATAAATTGTAGCAAAAACGTCTGACACACTGTTCAGATATCTGCCAAGAAGCACTTTACCATTAGGAGCTAGGGCTGTCTTGGCCTGGTTAAATCTCTCTTTTCTGGCTGGTAATCCTCTCTGGGCTCGTTAATGGACAGAATAAATAAAGACACTGCGCGCCATTGATAAATGTTTGTCTAATCTCTTTAGGATGAATGTGGTCGAATTCCATTAGCATTACAAGGTGGTGCAGGTTTTATGTGCAGAATTGTGTTTTAATGGAAAAGGAAGAAAAATAACAGCGGAGCAGGGCTTCCATCAGATGAAAAATGTATCTGCCAAATAAGAGATCCCCTAGGTGTGGAGTTCAGTATACATGGATCAAAAGACGATCTAAGGCCGCTAGTGAGCGGTGCTGCTCACACAAGGTCCAGGGCAGTGACGAGCTGCGACACCAGGACAGTGTGGTCAGTGGCCTAAAATTTCCATCAATCTGAGCCCTTTCCAGACATTAAAGAGTGGAGCTGGGTTAAAGAGATTGTCCACTACTGTATCATTGATGACTGGACCTTAGCATAGTTCATCAATGTCTGATCAGTCAGAGTCCGACACCCAGCACACCCCTGCTGATCTGACGTTCTCAGTGTCGGCACACGGAAATGGTCAATTGCGGATCTGCTCCGTTTTTGATGGTGGTCACAGCAGAGTACTGCTCATCCGCGCCACCTATTCAGATCAATAGGAGACGGATGTGCGGTACCCAGCCGTGGACACTATCCGAAGATGGAGCAGCTCCGCAAATGAGCAGTTCCAGCCAGTGGTCGCTGAGACAGAGAACATCAGCGAACTCCGACTGATCAGACAATGATGACCTATCCTAAGGTTAGCTCATCAATGATAAAGTAGTGGACAATCTTTTTTACACAAAAGAACCAAAAAAACTTGGTCAAAGGCAGATGTTGAACCACACACTGTTGCACTCTCCTATCTAGGAAGGAAATGTTCACGCATTGAGGCCCCTTTACATTTAGCGATGCACCAGCGATCCGACCACGATCCGACCCGGTCAGGATCGCTGGTGCATCGCTAAATGGTCGCTAGTGAGCTGCCACACAGGCAGATCTCACTAGTGATGTAGCGACGCAGCAGCGGTCGTTACTTACCTTTCACATGCAGCGATGCTGACGTCCTCCCGCCCGCGTCCACACGTCGCTCGTCGGCGCCAGCAGGAAGTGCCCAACGAGAAATGGACCCGGCCGATCTCGCACGATCAGCGGCAGACAGCGGGTGAGCCGGTTGGAGGTATCACACATAGCGATATCGCTAGCAATATCGCTGCTGCATCACAAAATTGGTGACGCTTTAGCGATATTGCTAGCGATATCGCTATGTGTAAAACCCCCTTTAGTGTGGAATTGAACAGATCCTGAGGGCCTCATAGCGAACAGTTATAGAAAGTGGCCCAAAAATTAAAGTAGCTCATGAAGTAATGTTGAAGAATAACATTTTTTAATTTTTATTTCATAATTCAATAGTGCACATGAATATAAGCTACTTTGTAATATATCTATCAGAGAATTAGCTTTTTTTTCACCTTCTGGACTGATTTTTGTCTCTCAATTCATGGATAAAATCTGTAAAATTTGTGTTCAGCGAAAAAAGATAGGAGATGACAGTTGGTGCTTTTAAAATTCTATGGATGGGGAGGAGCAAGAGGCAGGCACAGACATTCCATTGGAAGTTCTGCTGAAACAACAGTAGGGCTGGAGTCACACACAACGAATAAAAAAAAAATCGGTCCCATTTTAACGGTCCGAAATCGCACAAAGGTTTCTTAACCAGTGATGCGTTTTTGATGCGATTTATCTTCATTGATGCGATTTTAATCGCATGTAAGCATCCTTTTGACATCCGTCTGGCGAGATTTTCTCGCAGGAAAGCAAAATGGACATATAATGGAGCCTAATGACAGGTTTCCCCACACAAAGTAATTAATAGATATAGACACATTAAATATATATATATATATATATATATATATATATATATATATATATATATTTTATACATGTTATAGAGACACATTTATATATATATATATACAGTGGGGAAAAAAAGTATTTGGTCAGTCAGCAATAGTGCAAGTTCCACCACTTAAAAAGATGAGAGGCGTCTGTAATTTACATCATAGGTAGACCTCAACTATGGGAGACAAACTGAGAAAAAAAAATCCAGAAAATCACATTGTCTGTTTTTTTTTTTCATTTTATTTGCATATTATGGTGGAAAATAAGTATTTGGTCAGAAACAAGCAATCAAGATTTCTGGCTCTCACAGACCTGTAACTTCTTCTTTAAGAGTCTCCTCTTTCCTCCACTCATTACCTGTAGTAATGGCACCTGTTTAAACTTGTTATCAGTATAAAAAGACACCTGTGCACACCCTCAAACAGTCTGACTCCAAACTCCACTATGGTGAAGACCAAAGAGCTGTCAAAGGACACCAGAAACAAAATTGTAGCCCTGCACCAGGCTGGGAAGACTGAATCTGCAATAGCCAACCAGCTTGGAGTGAAGAAATCAACTGTGGGAGCAATAATTAGAAAATGGAAGACATACAAGACCACTGATAATCTCCCTCGATCTGGTGCTCCACGCAAAATCCCACCCCGTGGGGTCAGAATGATCACAAGAACAGTGAGCAAAAATCCCAGAACCACGCGGGGGGACCTAGTGAATGAACTGCAGAGAGCTGGGACCAATGTAACAAGGCCTACCATAAGTAACACACTACGCCACCATGGACTCAGATCCTGCAGTGCCAGACGTGTCCCACTGCTTAAGCCTGTACATGTCCGGGCCCGTCTGAAGTTTGCTAGAGAGCATTTGGATGATCCAGAGGAGTTTTGGGAGAATGTCCTATGGTCTGATGAAACCAAACTGGAACTGTTTGGTAGAAACACAACTTGTCGTGTTTGGAGGAAAAAGAATACTGAGTTGCATCCATCAAACACCATACCTACTGTAAAGCATGGTGGTAGAAACATCATGCTTTGGGGCTGTTTCTCTGCAAAGGGGCCAGGACGACTGATCCGGGTACATGAAAGAATGAATGGGGCCATGTATCGTGAGATTTTGAGTGCAAACCTCCTTCCATCAGCAAGGGCATTGAAGATGAAACGTGGCTGGGTCTTTCAACATGACAATGATCCAAAGCACACCGCCAGGGCAACGAAGGAGTGGCTTCGTAAGAAGCATTTCAAGGTCCTGGAGTGGCCTAGCCAGTCTCCAGATCTCAACCCTATAGAAAACCTTTGGAGGGAGTTGAAAGTCCGTGTTGCCAAGCGAAAAGCCAAAAACATCACTGCTCTAGAGGAGATCTGCATGGAGGAATGGGCCAACATACCAACAACAGTGTGTGGCAACCTTGTGAAGACTTACAGAAAACGTTTGACCTCTGTCATTGCCAACAAAGGATATATCACAAAGTATTGAGATGAAATTTTGTTTCTGACCAAATACTTATTTTCCACCATAATATGCAAATAAAATGAAAAAAAAAAACAGACAATGTGATTTTCTGGATTTTTTGTTCTCAGTTTGTCTCCCATAGTTGAGGTCTACCTATGATGTAAATTACAGACGCCTCTCATCTTTTTAAGTGGTGGAACTTGCACTATTGCTGACTGACTAAATACTTTTTTTCCCCACTGTATTTCTAATTCATACAGTTCATCATAGCAGAATAGCCGCAGAAACATTTGCCTGCTTTTGTATAACATTCTCCTGCCCGACTTGAAATGACACATGGTTTACATATAGTTAACCATTTCATGTTTTTTATTTTATGTCTCTCACTATTAATTATGTGAGGGCTTGTGGGTTAAATTTTGGGCTTGTAGGAGTTCATTTAAGGGTTAATTCGTTGTATTAAATTCAGAGACTCCCGCTGACGTCACTAAGGCTGCAGGGAGTCCCCGTAATTTCATACAATGAATTAACCCCTTAAATGAACCCCTACAACTCCAAAATTTAACCCACAAGCCCTCATAATTAATAGTGAGAGACATAAAATAAAAAACATGAAATGGTTAACTATATGTAAACCATGTGTCATTTCGGGCAGGAGAATGTTATACGAAAGCCGGCTAATGTGGCAGCGGCTATTCTGCAATTAAGAACTGTATGAACTAGAAATATATATATTAATGTGTCTCTATGACATGTATAATATATATATATATATATATATATATATATATATATATATATATATATATTTATTTATTTATTTAATGTGTCTAGATCTATTAATTCGTTGCTTTATTTAACTGGACACTGTGATTTTACTGTCTTTAGGAAAAAAAATTGCCGGCTTTTGGTGCGATTTTTATCGCAACTCACACATCGGGTCCGTTTTTAGTCCCATTTTTTCTCGCCCCCATAGACATGCATTGTCGAATCCGATCCGAAAATCGGTGACAATCGCAGCATGCTGCGATTGTCTCGGTCAGAGGATCGGATGCGATAAAAAAAAAAAATCGCATGATGGGAGCTGCCCCATAGAATAACATGGGTTCGAATGCAATGCGATTTTTTATCGCATTGCATTCGTCCGTTTTATTCGCCAGTGTGACCCCGGCCTAACAGATCTCCATGGAATGGAACTTTATGAGCACCAACTGCCATTTCCTATCTCAGTAATGGGAAAATCTGTGCTCACTGAAGACATATTTTACATGTGAATTGAGAATTTTTAGGATAAATGGTCAGTCCAGGAGGAGAAATAAGCAGATTTTTCTGTTACGATATATTAAAGTTTCTTATTTTCACGTGTACCATTGGTTTATGAAAATGAAATCAAAATAAAAGTTACTCTTTAAATGGGACGTACAAGGCTCACACTGGAGCATAATATGAAGGAGAGCAATGTGAGAAAATCTCGCATTGCGCTCTGACCAGTGTTATTCAATGAGGTAGAGCAGATCTGCGATTTTTATTCTCATGATTTGGCATGAGAAGTGATGGCAGCATATCTCATACAGCGTGCACCCATACAAGTCAATGGGTGCGTGCAAAACATCGGACTGCACTCACATGTCATCCAAGTGCATATATGATATTAACCTCTTCTTCTCCTCACCTATGATCCGATTCTCACATGTGAAAGGTTCGGATCACCATAGCATGACTCTCAGCTGACGCTTGCAGCAGAGTTTGAGCTAAATGTCATTAGCATCTCCCATCGGATGTTATATGCTGATGTGACCCCAGCCTTACAGCTGAGAGTGTTGCTAAAGGTGGATGCATAGCACCGTATTTTCCGTCCAAGTGCGATGCGACGAAACATTGGATCGCACTTGGACCAGTGTTAGTCTATGGGATTGGGATCATGTCCACGTCCAATTTTTTCCTCAGACAGAATCTGTCCAAGGAAAAAAAAAAAAATTATTGCATGCCCGAGTTTGATCTGATATTCAGATAACGCAAGACAATGAGCTTGTGGATACCATTGGACTGCAGTCGGATGGCATCTGAATGCAGTCTGATTTTCATACATTGACGCAATGGAGAAGATGGAGACATTTTTTTCTCCATCTTCTCATCCGAGAGAATTGACACACTGTGCTCACACTCAGATCAGAGCTTGATCACAGTGTCATTTGCATTATCGGCCCAGTTCTCTCGGATGAGAGAAACTACAGCTGCTCTAATAATTTCCCACTATAATTATTTGGTGCATTTATTTGATGCGTATGTCTGTGCACCATACATACAGCATATTACAGTAAGGTGTATGGGATTTATATAAGGGTATGTTTCCACGGTCAGGAAACGCTGTGGGTTTGTCGCTGCATACAGCCGCAGCGTCAAACCAACAGCGTCCAGATGTTACAGCATAGTGGAGGGGGATGTCATGAAATCCCGTCTCCACTATGCGTTAAAAGATGCAGGCGGCAGACCTGCGTAAACGGACATGCGGCGCGTCTTTTCAGAATGCAGCAAGTCTGTTTACAATGCAGCGATGCTCCTTTGCCGCACCGTAAATTTCCCATTGACAATCATTAGATGCGGTAAATGTCATGCATCCAGATGTAGCAGAGCTGGACTCTCTGTGGAACACTCGTGATAATGGACTACGTCGGACAGGGAGTATGTGTGTTGGTTTGTTATTTTTTTTCTTTTTTCAGGAGATCGATGGCTTCGCTTGGATTTGGGCGTGCAATAAAAAAAAAATGGAAAACTGTGTAGTGTTTTATTTCATTAAAATACTTTTTTCTGGCTGTGTCTTTTTTTTAACCCATTAGCTATAGGATTAATAATGGACAGGTGTCTTATTGACGCCTCTCCATTATTAACTGGGCTTAATGTCACCTTACAATCAAAGGTGACATTAACCCTTTATTACTGCATACACAGCAGTGGGAAGAGAGAGGCTAAGCGCCGGAATTGGTGCATCTTAGAGATGCGCCATTTCTGGGGCGGCTGAGAGCTGGTGTTTGTAGCCAGGGGGGTGTCCAATATCCATGGACCCTTTCTAGGCTATGAATATCAGCCGACAGCTGTCTGCGTAGCCTTTCTGGCTATAAATTATAGGGGGACCCCATGTCATTTTTTTTTTGGGGGGGGCCCTATTTTAATAGCCAGAAAGGCTAGCTGCAGGCCGATATTCATAGCCTGGGAACCTCCATGGGTATTAACCCCTTTCCAAGCTAAAAACATCGTGGGAGCCCACGCCATTTTTTTTTTCAGAAAATTATTTATTTATTTATTAAAAGAAGGAAAGGACATAATAAGCCGGGGTCAGACATGCGAGAAACTCGCATGAGTCTCGCATGTCAATACTCGGAACTGCTGCCGGCATTCGGACAGGAGCGTGCAGCTGCATGTATTTCTATGCCTACGGCACCATCGCCATTTATGACCCACTACTCAGGTAATTACTGCAGTATTAGTCCTCTTCTCTGACCTGGTCAATGCAGTATATTTTGGATCTTTCTGTCTCCTCCTTATACAAGACTTTATTTACATACTATATAAGGGCAGTTTCACACGTCAGTGTCTCCGGTACGTGTAGTGACAGTTTTCTCACGTACCGGAGACACTGACACACGTAGACACATTCTAATGAATGTGTCTATGCAGATGTCAGCGTGTTTTCAAGGACCATGTGTCCATGTGCAAAACACGCTGACATGTCCGTTTTTGTGCAACAGCACGGATCACACGGACCCATACAAGTCAATGGGTCCGTGTAAACACGTGCCACACACGGATGCTGTCCGTTTGCTGTCCGTGTGCGATCCGTGTGCGTTTTTAAAAGTCAAAGGGTTAACATTAAGGCTGTGCGCCCACGATGCGATTTTTAAGCGTTTTTGCTGCGATTTTCGGCGCAAAAACGTTTAAAAATAGTGTACAGAACGCACCCCATGCATTCCTATGGCATTCCGCACATGCTGTGCTAATGCTGCGGCGGAAACGCATCGCGGAAAAAATCGCAGCATGATCATTCTTTTGTGCGGAATCGCAAAGAATTGCCGCGATTCCGCACCCATAGGAATGCATGAGAATCGCTTACTTCCCGCATGTGGCTATGCCCACCATGCGGGAAGTAAAGCGTCTCATGTGCGGTTGGTACCCACGGTGTGGAGGAGAGGAGACTGTCCTCCAGGCCCTGGGTACCATACCCCTGTAAAAAAAAAGAATAAAAAATAAAACAATCGGGGTATATTTCCCTTCCGACGTCCCGCGCTGCATTACCGGACTAAGCGTTCCCAGTAATGCCTTGCGGCAAGGTCCTGTGATGACGTGGTCTCGCGAAATCGCTATAGTAACGCGAGACCAACGTCATCACAGGTCTCGCAAGGCATTACTGGGAACGCTGAGGCCCGGGATGGCAGCGCAGGACGTCGGAAGGTAAATATACCCCGCATAGGCAGCCTCAATAGTAAAAAGCTGGTCACACTTGTCAAACACTATGTTTGACGAGTGTGACCAACCTGTCAATCACTTTCCAAGCGATGATTCAAATCGCTCGGAAAGTGCTCGAGAAAATCGCGAACAGAATCGCGGTAAAATTTCTGGGAAGGAGTCCGGTTTTCAGTGTGCGTTTTAACACGCAACGTGGGCACATAGCCTGATACTAATTTTTCAAATACACGGACAGCACACGGATGGTACACACGGATGGCCTCCGTATGCACACGGACACGGATAGCTCCGGTACTGGAATAATCTGGACGTGTGAAACTGCCCTAAATCTGTGACTGAGGAACCGTCCTTTACTAATAGGAGCTGATTGCATTATGTACTTTTTAACCCTTTGGTGGAATATATAATCTGCTTGTAGAGAGATCCTTCTCATTATCTAGCAGCGATCATAGGCCACAGCAGCACTTTATATTTTGGCACATTTTATGTATTGAGTCTTTATTATATATCACTCTAGCACTTTAGTATACAAAATATATTTAGAATGATTTTCCTTTTTCCAATTTAGTGTGTATCCCAATTGGTACTTCTGGCTTTTTCTCATAATGAGTGTTTTGGTTCATTAGTGTCACTTTGCACTTTCTTTACTGTTTCTTGACAGGTTATTTATACCTTTGAAGCAAATTTCATATTACATAAGATTGGCATGCATGCACTTATTTTTGTATGTATTAGCACTCAGCACTTTACTTTTTTACTACTTATTATTTTTTGCTCTCTGCTGATTTGGGGATTTTTTGTCATGCTTAAGTATTATGCATTAAATCAGAGCTAAACAAGATAAATATATCTAATTTTATTGTGGGTCTAAATTTTAAGTGTGTATCAACTTTATATCTGTTTTTTTTATAATTTGGTGACGTTATGTGTGCACAGTGTTATATAACCACTTAATAATAAAGGTTTTTTTATTAATAATTTGCCTTTTGTCCTATTTTTAATTTTCATCCGTATGGATTCAGTAACTTTCCATATCTGATACCGAATGGTCTGCCATTCAACTCTTCCCAGCAGAGAAATATTTTATTTAAGGGAATAACATTTTATATTTTTTTACTAATTTCTATGCAGTCGCACGCTCCGGTCCAAGTGCCTGTGGCAGTGGGGGATATTGAGGTGCGAGACTCGTGCGAGTTTCCTGTAAAGTGTGACACTGGCCTAACACAGATTCTTTTCTATCTATAGATAGATCTATCTATCGATCAATATATCTATCCATCTATATATCTCATTCCTTCTATCTATCCCATATTTATATATCTGTGGGTTGGACAAATGTTAAAAAGGAGGACGGACCAGAAATGAGGATTCAGTTGCCACAGAGGTACTGCACCTCCTCCTGAGGTGTGGTACCCCACCATCCAGGTAGGTTGGGAGGCTCCAGACCACGCTCCAACACCTGCATCCCACACAACACAGTTAAGCAAAGCCACATTGTGGCTCCCTGCTTGGAGTGTAGCAGAGCACCTTTGGTGGCTCCCTGCTTAGAACACGAAACGTGCTGGGAGGCGGGTGGAGTTAGAATACATAAAAGAGCGGGAAGGGTTAGGATTTCAGGTCAGTCAGTAGGCTTAAGATCTCACTTGCCGAACACCACAGGTGGCTTCATGAACTATTCATTTAATCCACTACATTCCACCATACAAACTTCCCCTATTAATTGGGCGCCTAGGGCCACGGACCGGGTCACCGCTGCTGTGACACATCCCGCCGACACCGGCCTGGTACCGAGTACCCCACAGCCCTGGGAGGGCGTCCCAACTTGGCATCACGAGCAGGATGACGAGACCCGATGCCATCGGGTTCTGTGTGCCTAAGATTTAAAGTTTTTGAAAATGTGCAGAAGACCCAATTTGATAGACTGTGAAATGAATGTTAAAAATGGCCGCTGGCGCGGTGAAGAAGGGCGTGACAACCTGGGAGGTCCTAAGAAAAGACCGCGAACTGTCCTGGGCCTCCCCTGCCTGAATTACTATGCGATAGCGACATAGCCCACCCCCCGAGGGGTTCATATACTGGCTTGGTATGGAGGAGCTGGAAGAAGATGCCGCCCCAAGAAGGAGCGGAAGTCAGTGGCGGGAAAAGAGCTCAGGCAGGAAGAACGCCATCTTGGAAGGAGAAGGGAGGAGGCCTGCAGATCGCGAGGAGGTTATGCTGTATCTCCCCGGCGCCATGGCTGAAGGCTCCAACCCAGTGTACGAGATGAACCGCCAGCAGCTGGAGGACGAAATAGCCCAGCTGACGCGCCACCTGCAACTGAGGCAGGAAGCGCTATGGACTTTGAATCTGCAGCACGCCCAGGAGGGGCCTACACCTGCGGTACCCGCGACACCGGTACCCGCCGCTGCTGCACCGGATCTTTTCCAGGCAGACCTTGTGGAGCCTGCGACCGCTGCCATACCACCGGCAGCGTATAGTGTTCCCTCTCTGCCCATACCACCGGAGGAGTTGTACAAGGCCCTGGGAGCCGAAGTGGAGGAAGAAGAGCTTCCGTCCGGACCTGACGCGGCCCGCCGCTGCTGCACCGGATCTTTTCCAGGCAGACCTTGTGGAGCCTGCGACCGCTGCCATACCATCGGCAGCGTATATGGTTCCCTCTCTGCCGCCACCACCGGAGGAGTTGTACAAGGCCCTGGAAGCTGAAACGGAGGAAGAAGAGCTCCCGACCGGACCTGACGCGGCCGCGCAGGTCCCTCCAGAGACCCCTGCGGACCCGGAGCCGCCATTAGCTACACCGCCGTCCCCGGTATCCCACCGATCGGCGTCCACCGCCACTATGGTGGCACCAGAGCAGAGACTGCACCGCCGGGAGGCGCCAGGTATATACCCCGGCCCTCCTAATGGGTTGCCCCCTGAATTCACGTTGTCAGCGGCTGGTTTGCGGGAACTCAAAATGGGGCAGTTGGAAGAATCAGCTGGGGACACTACGCTGTCGGAGATGGGGAGGTGGAAGAGGTCCCTACTGAGAAGGGTACGGCTGGAGCAGGCGCGCATGATCCGGCATCTTCAAGGCTGGGAGGAGTCTAGGCCGCTTAGGGATAGTGACATCGGGATCCCTTGGCTGCAAAGCCCCCCGGGTAGCCACCTACCAACGCCAACAGGCCGCGGCCTCCCTGGATGTTAGGCCCCGCACCAGGGCAGCAGAACCACTCACCAATGGGGAACAGCTGATGGGCATTGATATGCATCATGGGTTCCCTTTACCACAGCTTCAGTGCCCTAGGCAGCAATCGCACCATCTGTTACCACCATGCCCTATGGCAAGTAACCAGCAACAGGATGAAGACACCCAAAGTATCTCCTCTGGAAGCAGTTCCAGTAACCAGTTTCCAGAAATCCCAGGAGGAGACCACCACTAGCAATCTCCAGCAAAAATACATAACTCCTGTTACCCAGGAGGGTATTTGCACCGTTGTGCCTTTTGCTTCCTATTTTGATCATCATGGTTTAGTTTTGTTTTTCCAGTTGTTGCCCAGTTGTATTGGCAGCTTTCACGCTTGAACTGCAGAGATCATGAATGCTCAATGGTCCAGAACTGTTATTGTACATAGTTTGCACCTCTTTAGGTGCCCTCTCTTGGTTTTACATAGATACATAGACACTTTGCGAAGAGAACATCTACCTCATTTGGAGCATGACCCCAATCAAAGGACACTGCAAGAGATCCCGGCTGGGAGCGGTGTCCAGCACTTACAAGAATTATTGAAAGTTTTAATGTGAAGTATTTGATAATGTATTTTATGATAGCTTTCATATAAGATGTAGGAATGTTTTAATAAAGAGATGAGAGATTTGAATAAAGAATGAAGATTTGGAAAATGTAGGTGATGAACCAGGTATCAGCAGATATCACTTTAAGCTAATGACAGAAAGGTAGAAAATGTGAAAAAGGAAAGATGATGAAGAAATAGGTTGATGATGAAACTTGCACTTTTGAATTAAGACTTTAGATAGTTAACTAAGAATTGTTTGCAACGTTCAAGAAACCGTGCCTCTCATATTGAGAAGATTAGATAAGAAATGTTTATTCAGCATTACAAAAATTTTGTATGTTCCTGTATTGTTAACTCTGTTTACCTTGCAGCCCGCGGACGTGCTGTTTAATGGGGGGGAATGTGGCGCCCCTGAAGATTCAGTTGCCACAGAGGTACTGTACCTCCTCCTGAGGTGTGGTACCCCACCATCCAGGTAGGTTGGAGGCTCCAGACCATGCTCCAACACCTGCATCCCACACAACACAGTAGTTCAGCAAAGCCACATTGCTGCTTTGAGTGTAGCAGAGCACCTTTGGTGGCTCCCTGCTTGGAACACGAAACATGCTGGGAGGCGGGTGGAGTTAGAATACATAAAAGAGCGGGAAGGTTTAGGATTTCAGGTCAGTCAGTAGTTGAGTTCAGAGGGGTGAAGAGAGAAGATCCCTGGGAGAGGGATGGAGGAAGGAGGTGCTGCAGCAGACCTCAGTGACCTGGGTCTGCTGGCACGGGAAAGGAAAGAAGGAGAAAGACATTGAACAGAAACCTGATCCTCCATAAGAAGGAGAGACTAGTACGGAACGAAGGCGTAAATGGGAACAGAGGACGTGGGTTAGGAGAGAACCCTGCCTAGAAGTTCTAAGTGCAAGGCCGGGGCCCGGTCCCCAAGGTTGTATGGATACTAATGGTCCTACAGCAGACACCGGTGGAGTAGTGAGCTGTAAATGCACTACTCCCATCTAAGACTTGGGGGCACAACAGCGACTTGGATAGTGAGCCGGGACGCAGAAGTAAGGAGTCCCCGAAGCAGGCTACAGCTGTCTGTCATACAAGTATGGTTCTTGGGAATATCTGTCAGGAGGAACTCCAGTGTAACTCAGTACTAGGAGTACTTCACACCAAAGGCGCTATAAGAGGAGACGTTCAGAAAGGAACATGTTGGCGGAGTGTTGGAAGGGAGCATTCCATCTGACGTGGAGGTTGGCTGGGTCCCTGACCCGGAGGACACAGCACGGAGGCAGGCACCTGTGTGTACTACAGACTGTGAGTAAAGCTTTGGAACTACATGCCCTGGTGTCCTCCAATTATTCCTGCGCTAACACACCCTGTACCACTACATTGGGGTAGCAGCTTCTACACTGCCTGTGCCTCTCCTCTACCCCTACTTCTACACTGCCCTGGGACTACAGCTCCACCTGTGGGGAGCTTCACCATCTTGGCTGCACCACACCACCAGTCCCAGAGGATCTGCATGCAGCGTCGGCTTAACATCTCACTTGCCGAACAGCACAGGTGGTGTCACGAACTATTCATTTAATCCACTACATTCCACCATTCAAACTTCCCCTATTAATTGGGCGCCCAGGGCCACGGACCGGGTCACCACTGCTGTGACACATCCCGCCGACACTGGCCCAGTGCCGAGTACCCCACAGCCCTGGGAGGGCATCCCAACATCACAAATCTTTTTTTTTGTTAAATATATCTTTATTTCGATTACAAAAAAAATGCATACCTGCGTCAAATTCTGATGCAATACTGACCGTGGAAACATACCCTAAGGTTCACACGATCGATTTCTCCTTATTCGTGACAAATGGTCCGATTTTTCTGATCAGACTCCTCAGACAAGGAGAGAAAAAAAAGGAAAATAGTTTCTCCACGTTCTCCATTCTGACTGTCCTTGAAAATCAGACATCCGCGTGTGGATCGTCTCTTTTCATGGGCCAATAGATTTGCATTGCCAATTTTGATCCGACACTCGGATTAAAATTGTACATGATGATTTTTTTCGCAATTGCACTCATATGAGAAAATCGGTCGTGGGCACGAGCCTTGATACAAATTGTAAGTGCATGTTAAATGTTGCAGACTATTGGAACAAGTGAAAGATTTGTGCAGCAGATCTTCCGATTTTCTTATTCAGTTAGCAGAGTGATCAAGTTCTGTACAACATCCTGCAGCAATGGCTTGCATGGTTTCCTACTGACAGAAATATGTCCGTCTCCTGACCATACTTGCATCTTTATGGACAAGACTCATTTCTACCCTTCTCCAGATAATGTGCTCAATTCTCAGAAACCTGCCTCTTTAGTTCAGTGTTCTAAAAACTATTGGCTGTTTTGTTGAAATGACTTGCGCTAGATTAATTCACCCACTCGGGCTTCTGTTTCTTAAACTGCCCTCGGCCTCTGACCTCTTTAATTTCTAATTGGCCTTTTGCTTTTATTTCAGAGGCGATCAGTCATTCTGCAGGATCCAGGGGTAATCTTTCCCATCTGAAAAGCAAATGCAGCAATTACCAATTCGACATGCACGTTATAAGTGATGCAGACTTCCTTTATGGGGTTGAACATTTCACTTTCTACTTGTAATGTAACATTGTGCTGCAGTAAAAAAAAAAAAAAAAAATGGGTAACACTCCCTTTTCGGTAAGAATAAATCTGCTGCATGAGTTGTCTGGACCTGGACGTGAGCAAAGACTGACTGAAAGTTTCCATTCGGTTCTTATTTGGGGTTTGTTGAAAACGGTATATAGAGTTTTAGGACGGTATATAGCAGCAAGCACCAATAGTTGGTGCAGGAGCTGACACAGACAGGAGAAGGCCCCTGTGCAAGAACAGTATATGGGCCCCTGTGCAGTCCAATAGCTCCTCATAATGCACAATTCACCTGCTTTGGATATGGTAGTAGCCCCCGCCCCGTACCTCTTGGGTCCCTATGCGGTTACACAGGCTGCGCCGATAGTATGTCCACCCGAGTCACTGTCTCCAAGAACCAAAGTGCTATTAGGTGTTATGGGTATTCTTGGTACCCCTAACTTTCACGGCTCTGAAATAATGTTCTAATCTTCTAATATGGGCCAAAAGGACTATTTGGGCCCCTTAGGCTCCAGGATTCAGGTGCACCTATATAGTTACACCCCTGAACATATTACTAGATGTGAGAACATACTATGATGGAGGCTCAGGCTATGTGCACACAGTGCGGATCCTCCTGCGCGGATTTTACTAAATCCGCAGGTCAAATGACCTGCATTTTTCCTGCGGATTTCTTCCTTTTTTTTGCGGTTTTAATACGGTTTTTGTGCAGTTTTCCACTGCAGTTTTCCACCTGCGGATTTGTAGAATGGAGCAGGTGGAAAACTGCAGCAAAACCGCACAAAAGAAGTCACATGCTGCTTTTTTTTCCGCACAAAAACCGCGCGGAAAAAAACGCAACATGTGCACAGCGTTTTTTTTTTTACATAGGCTATAATGGTACTGTACCTCACCTGCAGTTCTGCTGCAGATCTGCAGCGGCAAATCCGCTTTGGATCCACAGCAGAATCCGCACCGTGTGCACAGAGCCTCACAGTCCTAGAGATTTTGAAAGTTAAGGGTAGGTACCCACGATCAGGAATTGCTGCGGATTTGACACAGAATACTTATCCACCATCAAACCCGCAGTGTTCAGACGTTACAGTATATTGGATGGGATTTCTAGAAATCCCACGTCCACTGAGTGTATGTGCACCTGCGGACACCGACATGTGGCGCATCTTTCAAAACCACAGCATGTCAATTTCTTTTTTGGAAACTAGCATCTCCGCAACAGAAATGTAATCAATAGAATGTATTGAATGCGGTGAATCCGCACGGTTCAGTGAACACAAGTTGATTTACCTGCATTCAATAGAAGCTAGTGTTTTGGATGCATCAACCATATGCTGCGACTAAAGCGTTGCTACATCCGGATCCTGGGCACGTACCCTGATACATAAGGTTTCAGAAGCACAACTTGTACCCTAGAAATTACACAGAAAGCCTAATGATTGCGTACATAGGTTTGTAATGCTGCATTGAAGACTTAGTAGCTCTGCCACTCTGGATCCAATTGTAACAAGTTGAAGCACTCTGACAGATACTGTTTACTGGGAACTCTGTGGCTTATTTCCTGAAGGGCTCAGTCACAGACTATGGAGAGGCTCTCACTGTGTAAGGCCCCTTTCACACATCAGTATTTTTGATCAGTATTTCATAAGTATTTGTATGCCAAAACCAGGAGTGTCTCCAAAACAAAGAACAGACATCATCAGTCTTTCAATTATATTTTTTTCTTGGTAACTTCCATTACTGGCTTTGGCATACAAACACTGATGCAAAATACTGACCAAATACTGACGTGTGAATGAGCCTTAAGGCCATGTGCACACGATGCAGATTTGCAGCGTTTCCGCAGCGGATTTTACCGCGCAGAAACGTTGCATATCCGCATTGTGATGTACAGTACCTTTAAAATGAATGGAAAAAAAAAAACGCTGTGCAGACGCTGCGGATTTTTCCGCGCGGTTTTCCTGCGGTACAAAATCCGCAGCATGTTGCTTCTTTTGTGCGGTTTTCTATCTCCCCTGTTACCAAATCCGCAGGGGGAAGACCGCAATGGAAAACCGCACAAAAACCGCATGAAAACCGCGTGAAAAATGGAAGAAATCCGCAGGAAAAATGCAGGTCATTTGACCTGCGGTTTTCTTCCATTCTGCACGGAAAAATGCGCAGGGCTCAAAACTCCGTCTGCACTCAGCCTTAGAAAGTCCTGTGAAAGAATTATGGAAGAACCAGCACAGTTAATGGAGGTGCTGTCATTGGCAATTTTTATGGAAGTCATCTCGTGCATAATTGATAGAAATGGATCTGATTGGCAATGTTTACTGAAGTGGACAACTAAAGTGGGTGCTCCGATGGGCGTTACTTCAAAGGGCAGACTGTCAGCTGTCATCTTGACGGATAGCACTTGTAACCCCATGTTATTTCATGAGGCTGTTGAGCGAGTGATCCGAGAAAAAAAAAAAACAAGGAAAAAAAACAGAGCATGCACTATTTGTCCACGATAATCGGATAGCACTTGGCCATTCAAGTCTATGGATCTGTGGAAAACATTGAACTGCACTCAGATGACAACTGAGTGCAGTCTGATTTTCATGGACAGACTGAATGGAGATAGTGGAGAAACATTTTTTTTCCCCTCGAACTCTGAAAAAATTAGATCACACTCTGATCAAAACTGGACCGATTTCATTGGAAGAGAGAAAATGGTATGATCCTGGCCTAAAAGAAATTCTACCATCGACTTTGTAGTGACGTTCCTCTTTAATGGAATAATCATGATTGCAGAATATCTCTTTTTCTCGTTTTCGGCATGGTTCTTTAATCAGTGTAAACTGCTGTGTGATAACAGAGGGGAAGAATTCCTCTAGACAACATAAAAGCAGCCACAATCAGCAGGCTCATGTTTAACCCGTTCCACGGCCTAATGGGGGCTGCAGCTTGTATCAGGAAGGGCTTCTGCTGGCCTGTTCTGTTGCAGCACCCCGCAGTACAGTATCTGGGATTCCGGGCTACATTTGCTAAATGAGAGGAGGACACAGCTGGTTTGTGTTTGAGGCTGGATGGTAACATATAATAGAGAGGTAATAGGAGCTGAAAATAAAATGCTGTCATCTGTTGTTTTTTTTTTTCTCTCTGACTGGAAAGTCAAGTGTTTGGCTGCCAGACAAAAATGATCAAAAGCTTGTTCTCTCAACTAAAAATGACTAAAACGGACTGTTTTCTCCTTCACAGGGCAGGGAACATGGAGACACTACACAACAACTATGTTAAGGAGCTCAACAAACACATCCCCTACAGAATATCCAGAAGATCATTCACCTGTGCCTGAGAGTGCGGACACATCTGAGAACAACCACTTCTCTTTCCAGGACTGATCAAGCAGAACATTAAAACCAAATATCCAATATTATGTCAGTCCCTCAAACTCTTAAAAAAGCTCTAACCCATCTGACTTCACAATATCCCTGGAGGTCTTCCTCTATCCGAAACGGAACCTGTCAGAAACTGAACTCCTCGTGTTTCCTCCCTCTACTAACCTAACCTATACCCGACACTGCCATTTCCGTCTGTGGTTCCGCTATTACTCCCCAGCAACATGCCCGCTGTCTTGGGGTCATACTTGATTCCGTGCTTTCATTCACCCCCCCCCACATCTGATCACTGGCTCGCTCTTGTTATCTGCACCTTAAAAATATTTCTAGAATTCGACCCTTTCTTAGTTTCGACTCTGCAAAAACTCTTACTGTTTCATAGAATCATAGAATCATAGAATCGTAGAGTTGGAAGGGACCTCCTGGGCCATCTGGTCCAACCCCCTGCTCAAAGCAGGATTCGCTAAATCATCCCAGTCAGATGTCTGTCCAGCCTCTGTTTGAAGACTTCCATTGAAGGAGAACTCACCACTTCTCGTGGCAGCCTGTTCCACTCATTGATCACTCTAACTGTCAAAAAGTTTTTTCTAATATCTAATCTGTGTCTCTTCCCATTCAGTTTCATCCCATTGCTTCTAGTCTTTCCTTGTGCAAATGAGAATAAAGTTGATCCTTCTACAATGTGACAGCCCTTTAGATATTTGTAGACAGCTATTAAGTCTCCTCTCAGTCTTCTCTTTTGCAAACTAAACATTCCCAAATCCTGCAACCTTTCCTCATAAGACAGGGTTTGCAGACCGGTCACCATTCTGGTCGCTCTTTTCTGAACTTGCTCCAGTTTGTTGATGTCTTTTTTAAAATGTGGTGCCCAAAACTGGACACAATATTCCAGATGAGGTCTGACCAAAGAGGAGTAGAGGGAAATAATGACTTCACGTGATCTAGACTGTATGCTTCTGTTAATACATCCTAGAATTGCATTTGCCTTTTTTGCTGCTGCATCACACTGTTGACTCATATTCAGTCTGTGATCTATTAGTATACCCAAGTCTTTTTCACATGTGCTGTCACTTAGCCCTATTCCTCCCATTCTATATATGCTTTTTTCATTTTTATTGCCCAGATGTAGTACTTTGCATTTCTCCCTGTTAAAAACCATTCTGTTAGTTGCTGCCCACTTCTCCAGTTTATTTAAATCTTTTTGAATCCTCTCTCTCTCTTCTCTAGTATTAGCTATCCCTCCTAGCTTTGTGTCATCAGCAAATTTAATCAGTTTACCCTCAATTCCTTCATCTAAATCGTTGATAAAGATGTTGAACAATACAGGGCCCAGGACAGAGCCCTGTGGTACCCCACTTGAGACATTCTTCCAACTGTCTGTGCAGCCATTTACGACCACTCTTTGGGTCCGATCACAAAGCCAGTTATGAATCCACCTAACAGTTGCCTTGTCCATTCCATACTTAGTCATTTTTTCAATAAGGATTGTATGAGAGACTTTGTCAAATGCTTTGCTGAAGTCAAGATATACTATATCTACAGCATTTCCTTGATCCACCCAATCAGTGATACCGTCATAGAAGGAAATTAAGTTAGTCTGACATGACTTATTAGTTAGAAACCCATGCTGACTCTGTTTAATCACTTCATTCTTATCCAGGTATTGACATACATGTTGTTTAATAATTTGTTCAAAGATCTTTCCTGGTATAGAAGTCAGACTCACCGGCCTATAGTTGCCTGGGTCCACCTTCTTCCCCTTTTTGAAGATAGGAACAACATTTGCTCTTCTCCAGTCTTCTGGCACTTCTCCTGTTCTCCAAGAATTTTCAAAGATTATGGAGAGGGGTTCAAAAATTTCTTCTGCTATCTCCTTCAGTACTCTGGGGTGTAATTCATCTGGACCTGGAGACTTGAATTCATTTAGGTTAGCTAAGTGTTTCCTCACTATCTTTCTGTTTATAGATATCCTGGATTCTTCTATTCCCTTAATAGGACAGTGAATAACAGTTGATGTTGCATTTCCTTTCTGAGAGAAAACAGATGCAAAATAGGAATTTAAAAGTTCAGCCTTCTCAACATCCTGTCTTACCATTTCATCATTTTCATCCTGTAAAACTCCTATAGCATCTTTGACTTTTCTTTTACTTTTGACATATCCCCAAAATCCTTTATTATTGCTTTTGACATCTCTTGCAAGCTTTAGCTAATCTGATTTGTGCCCTGCAGGTTCTGCAGACAGCATTATATTCTTCTTTAGATATGCCTCCCTCTTTCCATTTTATAAACATTTTTTTCTTCCTTTTTAGCATGTGCTTAAGTTCTGTGTTCATCCATCCTGGTTTCCTTAAATGCTTCCTATTCTTCCCTCTTTTCGGAATTGTTAACAACTGTGCTTTGAGAATTTCATTTTTCAAGATTTCCCATCCTTCCTGGACATTTTTGTCTTTAAGGATATCCAGCCATTGGATCCCTCCAATTCTCTTTCTGAATCCCTTAAAATCTGCCTTTCTGAAATCTAACCTTGATGTCTGAGTCTTCACAGGTCTTCCACCTCTAGTAATCCAAAATTCTAAAATAGCATGGTCGCTACCTCCTAGGGTCCCAGCCACTTTTACCTCCTCAACCATTTCCTCCCTGTTTATAAGGATTAGATCCAAGGTAGCAGTTCCCCTTGTTTTCTCCCTTACCTTTTGGAAGATAAAGTTGTCAGCAAGAGAGGATAAGAATTTCCTTGACCTGTTAGTTTTGCCTGAGAGAGATTCCCAACAAATGTCTGGATAGTTGAAATCTCCCATGACAACTATGTCATATTTTTTGGAGAACTTGGCCATCTGATGCATAAAGAGTTCATCTATATCTTCGGCTTGCACAGGCGGCCAGTAGTAAATGCCTACAATGGTGTCCTTTCCATTGTTCTGTCCTTGTATTCTTACCCAAACAGTTTCCACAGAACTCCCAGTCTCTGAAGCTTCAATCTCTGTGCAGATATACGCGTTTCGAACATACAATGCGACACCCCCTCCTCGTTTATCAAGTCTGTTTCTTGCAAATAAGTTGTATCCTTCTAGTCTTGTATTCCAATCATGTGTATTGTCCCACCAAGTTTCAGTGATTCCAATTACATCATATTTCTGTTCCTGTGTTAGTAGTTCCAATTCTCCTTGTTTGTTGCCCATGCTTTGTGCATTAGTATAGAAACATTTTAGTTTGTGATTGGTTTCTCTTTCTCCAATATTTTTATTAATTAGATTCTTTCGTCTTTGTTCTTCCTTTCCACTTCTAATAGCAGAGTTCTCAATAGCATTTGTCAGGTGTATGGCTTTTTCTGGTCTTTTGCTTCCCTTCCCATGTTGTTCTAGTTTAAAGCTCTCCTTACAAGTGTAGCAAGGCGACTTCCAAATACATGCTTTCCAGTCTTCGTAAGGTGCACCCCATCTCTAGCAAGTAGTCCATCGTATAAGTAGTTCACTCCGTGATCCAGAAATCCAAATCGTTGCTGACGGCACCATCGACGTAGCCAGTTGTTCACCTGCAGAATCTTATTCCACCTCCTTGTTCCATGGCCATCCACTGGGAGGATGGAAGAGAAGACCACCTGCGCTCCCAGTTCTTTCACTTTCTTGCCTAAGTCTTCAAAGTCTCTGCAGATGATTTCCAGGTCGTTTCTTGCGGTGTCATTTGTCCCCACATGTAGTAGCAGGAATGGGTAGTCATCTGTAGGTCTGAAGAGTCCTGATATCCTGTCAGACACATCTTTAATTTTTGCACCTGGAAGACAGCACATTTCTCTTGTAGTTACATCCGGTCTGCAGATAGCGGCCTCTGTTCCTCTCAGCAGGGAATCCCCCATGACCACCACTCTCCGTTTCTTCTTCACAACATTTTTCTTTCTCCATCCAGGAGGACTCTGAAGGCGTACAAGGTTGCTGTTTGTTGGCAAAGTCTTATCCTGATGTATTTCTTCATCGTTTTCCTGCGTGAGAGCCTGGTACTGGTTCCTGAGCAGTATGGGTGCTGACTGCCTCCTGATCCTCCTGCTTCTCTGGGTCACATGTCTCCATTCCTCTGTTTCTTCAGGTGCACTTCGAATTTCTTCTCTTTCTGTAACATGAAGAGATAATTGTGCTCTGTCCAAGAACTCTTCACCTTCCTTAATGATCTTCAACGTAGCTAACCTCTCTTCGAGATTTTGCAACTTTTCCTCCAACAGGGACACAAGCTTGCATTTGTGGCATGTGAAGTTTGGCTTTTCCACTGGTAAATCTGTGAACATGTAGCAAGAAATGCAGCTCACCAAATGGCTCCTGGCCTCTTCCATCTTGAGATTTCTTAAAAACGATGAAAGATGAGCTAAATTTCGCGCGACGATAGGCGCGCGGTTTTTCCAATTTCCTCTTTTCAGCTGCAACGGCCAAAACCCAGTGATCGTTGAGCTCGCGGAGACTCTTCACTTATTGTTTCTCTTATTCATTCTCATCTGGACTATTGTAACTCTCTCCTAATCGTTCTCCCTCTTACCAATCTCTCCCCTCTCCAATCCGTCCTGAATGTTGCAGTTAGGATCATATTCCTCAGCAATCATTATACTGATGCCTCTTCCTTGTGCCTTGTCATTACACTGGCTACCTATCCACTCCAGAATTCAGTATAACCTTACCCACAAAGCCCACCATGGCTCAGCACCACCCTACATCTCCTCCCTCATCTCAGTCTACCACCCTACCCGAGTCCTCCGTTCTGCTGATAACCTCAGGTTAGCATCCTCAATAATCAAAACCTCCCACTCCCGTCTCCAAGACTTTTCACGTGCCGTGCCGATTCTTTGGAATGCACTTCCCAGGTTAATAATCCCCTATCCCCACAGTTTTAAGCGTGCCCTGAAAACGCATTTGTTCAGACTGGCCTACTGCCTCAACGCATTAACCTAAATATCTATGTGTGGCTCATTTCAAAAATTTTTACCACGACCAGGTTCTTCGCATCATGTTCACATGCTTTATGCATTTAACAGCCCTCTGTGTCTGTACTGTTACATATTTAGACTGTTAACTGGTACATGCAGCAACAGGAACACCCGATTCTTGCACTAGGGATGGTCCAAACAAAACAATAGTTACCATCCACCTTTTGTGTTTCCCCTTTTTCCTTATAGATTGTAAACTTGCGAGCAGGGCCCTCATTCCTCTTGGCATCTGTTTTGATCTATGTGTCTATTGTTATGCTGTAATGTCTTTTGTCTGTACAAATCCCCTCTATAATGTAAAGTTCTGCGGAATATGTTGGCGCTATAGAAATAAAATTATTATTATAGTTTATGGCACCAAGTTGTTAGCAGTAGATACTGTCCTGTGACTTGTACTCTCCATTAGAGATGGGCGGACACCTGGATGTTCAGGTCCGGCGGGGTCGGCCGAACAGTTAGGCCGGGATAATACATGAGAGAAACTTGGACGAGTCTCGCATGTTAATACCCGGCACTGCCGCTAGCACTCAGATCGGAGCGTGCGGCCGCATGGCAATTCATGCAGCCACATGCTCCGCTCCTGAGTGCCGGCAGCAGTGCTGGTATTAGCATGGAGGACTCAGCCGTGTTTCTCTCACGTGTGATCCCGGCCTTACAAAAAGTTCGGGTCGGGTACCAGGTCAGGACCCGGACTCGAAACCAGACTCCATTCACTTGAATGGGAGGCCCGAACATCCAGTGTTTGCATGTGCATGACAGCACGGCAAACACCGCTTCTGAAGCTGGAAGTCCTGTTAGCAGCACTAAGCCTACAAATAGAAACGCACAGGTATTAGATCACATTTTTCATATATTAGATCACTGGCTATTTATTTAAAACTTCCTCTACTTGTCTATCGGTTCAATACCTAAAGGCATCACTGGTACCTATATGGATTTAATATATTATGACAAAGTTATAATGATGGCATAGTGTTATACCCATTGTGCAGATTTTTTATAGTGCTTGCGGCAATACAGTAGTACAATCTTTTTGATAAATTGTATATATAAAAGCATAGTCTAAAAGGTAAACATATTAATATATGGCAAAAGCACCAATTGGTGGCCAATTGCATTAATAGCAACTGCCAAATACTATTATGGTTATATAAACTCAGTGGATACAATCACTCCCTTTTCTAAGCTTCCTTGCTGTTACCTTTCTGTCATTGCCAATCTCCGTCTGTAGTGCACAAATCGTCCCCTCCTATTTCCAGTCAAGTCTGTCCGTCAAATCACCTTCCCCACAAACGTGCCGACAGATTCCCTTTCAGTCTGTCAATTGTTCCTGTTTCCAAAACATCTTCAAGAATTGACTGTTAACTTTCTGGCAAAAGAATGATGACTGACAGTGCAATGAGGTCAATGTTAATCACTTATCCTGTCAGTCATTATATTGTTATACATAGGGGGCAGTATTATAGTAGTTATATTCTTGTACATAGGGGGCAGTATTATAGTAGTTATATTCTTGTATATAGGGGACAGTACTATAGTAGTTATATTCTTGTACATAGCGGACAGTACTATAGTAGTTATATTCTTGCACATAGGGGGCAGTATTATAGTAGTTATATTCTTGTACATTTGGTGCAGTATTATAGGAGTTATATTCTTGTACATAGGGGGCAGTATTATAGTAGTTATATTCTTGTACAGCATTTAATCCGCAGCGTCCAGATGTTACAGCATAGTGGAGGGGATTTTATGAACTCCCCTCTCCAATATGCGTCCTAATATGCGTGTGACACACCCGCGAAACCGGACATGCGGCCCGTCTTTTTAGACAGCAGCATGTCTGTTTACCTTGTGGAGATGCTCAGTCTCTGCAAGGTAAATAGTCTAGTCTATGGATTCGCTGCGTCGATTCCGGATGTGTTCAACGAGCACATCTGGAATCACCGAGCGTACAGAAGGGGGTGGCGCTTTGGGAGGAGCGCAATGCGCTACATGGAGACATACCCTTATAGTACCATAGTTATATTCTTGTACATGGAGCAGTATTTATAGTAGTCATTCTTGTGTTATAGCAGTTAGATTTCTAATCATGGGGCATTATTAACACAATTATATTCAGACTATTTTCCAGATAAGCTGGGTAATTTTATTTGAAACTGCATTGGATCAATTATAAAAATGGATTGCAAAGCTGTAGTTTTTAATGAATTGTATACAGTCTTGTGTTTTTCCATACAACTAATTGTTGACAGATTTAATCAAGCAGTTGATAAATGTGACATATGAAAAGCCAACGGGATCCCTGGGGCCCATAATCAGCTGTACACGAGATTTCCATTGAGTTCAAGCTTCTGGTTAGGCCTTCTAGAAGCTAAAGCCAGGGAAGAAAAATGGAGAAGCATTTTAATTTTTTTTCAGGGTCTTTCTAATTGACCTCATTCAAATCCTATTTAGGAGTCCAAAGCTAGGAACACTTAATGCTGACAAGATGCTAACTGCTCCAGGCAATGTGTCTCACGGGAAAAGCTCTGAAATGTTTATAAAACACAACTTCGCTCCATTAACGTCTTAGCGCTGTGGACATCAGCGGTTCACTGGTCCTTTAGCTTCATCTTAAAAGGGATAAGGTCTCATTGATAGTTATCAGGAAGCATCTGACATGTGCCCCTTAGGAACAAGGAGAGGGATTTCAACTCAAGATGGCATGTACTGTATATACATGCACAGTCAAGAGTCCAGATCTGACTTCATTGGAAATGATTTATCCAAGTAACTTCTTGTTGATTAAAATCGTTAGACAGCTCACGTCCATATGATACAATTGTCAGAACAAGACTTTGAGTCTGTAATGATAAACATTTGTCTGAGTAGGGATCAAAAACGCACTGACATCGTTACTGAATATTTTATGCACAGTCCATGACCATTTTTTCAGAGTGTGAAAAATACAAATAAAAAAAAAAAAGCTGAATTCAGTATATACTGCGGCAAAAATATATATGTAAAATATACCACACAGATGTAATATATGGACACAAACAACAATACAGATGAGAGGCGACCTAGTTTTCTGGATGAAAATCGGATTATTTTTCTTATGCTCATCTGAACCCCGCCTAAATGCTATGTACACCTTCGCACAAAATATTTTTCGTTCATTTACTTCTTAAAAGGTAAAGTTAAAGAGGTTGTCCACTACTTTTACATTGATGACCTATCCTTAGGTACCAGAACTTCCACCGGTCCACCCATCCTTATTGCTGATGTATAAAAAAGAATGCTATATGATTAATAAATAAAAAATCATACTTTTTTTCTGTATGAAAATCAGACTTTTTTTGCTCTTATGTTAATTTAGCCTTAAAAATACCAGCAGGTTGGAATCTGTGCACAGATTTACAATGCATGGAGAGGGGAGAAAGTAGCTCCCAGAATAAAACAGGCTTTTGAAAAGGAGGAATGAACAAGAAGAAGAAATATCCATCTTATATTACTGGGGGGACACTCCCACAAGAGAAAGCGGAGTCTGAGGAAAAAAAAAAAAAAAATCAGACATGTGAACTACCCCACAGGGTATTATAGCTACAAATGTGATCGGTGAAAAACACATAGCACTCGTACAAGAAAATGTACATCTAAATGAGGCTTTAGAAGTGGAAACATACGTTGGGAAATATTCCTGATGAGCACCTCTGCTAGAATACAGGGTCCACATCTATGAACTGTTCCAATATTTAACGCCACAATTGTTTATCCCTCTCCCATAATGATAGTTCTGCTTCCCGTCACTTGTCTTATCTATTTCATTATTACTGTGTCCTGTTGTGTATAAATATGTGACTCTTCAGTTCACTCTTGAAAGCTTGCAATTTATTACCATCTTTTCAGTTAGCCATTAAAAAGGTATCAACCACTGAGGACTCTCAAATATTAATATTTTTCTATCTGCGAGCTAACACGGTACAAAGATTTATATCTTTCTTGGGTCCACAGTCTTATGTTTTCAATGAAAAATCAATGGGCAACAAGAGTCGGTATAGAAGTACAAAGTTCATTTAACGTGTCTAATAAACTGGTAGCAGTCAATGTGGTGCACATATATCTAAAATAAAAGATCGAGGACTAAGGAGATAAAACCCATGAGAAAGGAATGAACAGGAAACGTAAATGCCTCAAGTACTCAGGATTAGAAAAAAAACACTTAAAAATGTCCTGAGAAGAAGTTGAACGGATGAGTGGCCGTACTTCACTGCGCACCAGTCTATTAAACGCTGATGGAAGTGAAGCTGGGGCTTTGGAGAAACATCACGGGTCATTGCTAGGCCCTTGGATCTGCCATTAAAACATCAGGGCTGCTTTAACAAGAAAACCCATTCCCAGGATTTGTAAACTTATTCTAAGAAGCAGAGGTTTTATCACTGATGACAAGGGCCGGCTTGTCTCCCAGACTCGTATTGACTTCAGTTGTAAAATGAAAAACATGTAGCCCAGTGGAAAACATGTCAAATAATATATTTTTATAACTGAACATAGAACAAGTCATTTTCTCATGTTCAGTTGCTATAAAGATGTCACTGACGGGAAAACGTGCAACAATTTAAAGCATTTTCTCATTTAGGAACAATTCACAGTAATTAATCCTTGATTTATCTTCTGTCAATTTAAAGGGATCCCGTCTGGTGATTAATGCTGCCCAAAAACGTGTGCAGCAGGAATCGCAGCCTGGCTGCATGATTGTAGCCAGGCGTATTCTTCTTGAAAATGCTCCAGCGTCTCAGTGAAAGTATACTTTGAAGATACAGCTGGAGAACCATAGCCGGACAACAGACTAGTCCAGCTCCTCCCCTGGCCAGCTCTTCCCTGCACCAAGAGGTGATTGTCAGGTCTCTCCTTAAGAGCCAGCTGGGGACCACACAGCTCTAGTTAACAGGATTCTCCCACATGTGTATGTGACGACACAGCATTTTATCTTAATTAACCAGACGTCTATTTTCAGAAAGCCAGGAGGAATAGACTGTTATCTATATGTTGACTTTTGAATTTAGGTGCCTGTAATATTGACTTTTAAGTTGACATTTGTTGTAACATATTGTGCTGTTATCCTGGATGACAGAGTTGCAGGATAATTGAACAATGATGTTTGCTGATATGTTGATTACACATTGTACCAGTTAATGCAGTTTGTTGACTTGCAAACATTGAAGGATAAACTATAAATAAACAATGCGGGTTAACCTCATCAACACTTCCAAATGAGGTGTGAATAATGGCTTGAAGGACAACAGTTGTGAACTATAAGAAGGGATATATGCTTCTGTAACAAGATAGATTCAGACAGCCAAGAGATTCAGAGATCCAAAGAACCAGAAACTCTTTACAATATCCCAGCCAGGAACACTTTACGGGTTAGCTGATTTCATGCATAAACTGGTAATTTATTAGAAAGTTCCAATGTAGTAGATTTCATGTGTTTAGACATATACGCTTGACTTACATGACAGCATAATCAATCAACGTTTCGGCAAAAAAAGACTTGTTCACGGTTTATCTTAGTGCCTAGAACAGAAAGGGTGAAGACTGAGTCACGAGGGTATGTGTGTGTGTGTCTCTCTCTTGCCAGCGTTCCAGGAAAGTGTGCCTCTGCTCTGCCTATGCCTCCTGGCATGACCTGACTCGGCAGCACCCCCAGACCTATCAGAGGCCACCACCAGGTATTTCAGGCCGCTTTCCCTTAGTGGAGGCGCCTGACTATTGAGTTTCTTGTCAGTACTTAGGCCCTGCTGCCACCGCTAGCCTCCGTTTGCCACCCCTAGTCCCTGCTTGCTGCTGTTACTTGCCTACTCTTAAACCCGTGTATCTCCTTTGCTTCTTACAGTGCCAGCTCCAGTCCTGCTTCCCTCTGGGCTCCTGTCCTACCTCTCCGTACTCCTTCCTATTCGCTCCACCTCCCGGACTCCGTCGCTCCAGAACCCCTTCCCGGATCTCCAGTCTCCCCTCTGTGCCTGCACATCTTCCTGAGCAGACCCCTGGTCCTGGCCACTGTGGTGCTTGAGGTCCCTGAGCCTGCTCCCTAACAGTCCCTGTATAGGGGTTGGTCCCCCCTGGTGCGCTCGCTCGGGGAAGGTTCGGTACCACGGTCCAGTGGGTCCATTGTTGCACAAGTTGCCCTGAGCATAACAATTTGGACCCCACCAGTCACCTGAGACGCACGGATATGTTTTGGAAAGCCAGGATTGGGAACCACCAGTCACCTTGCTCCATGGAGATGTTCGAAGAAGCCATGATGTGAGCCTCCGGTCACCTGGCCTTGTACCTCAATGTACTGTAAGCTTCGTAAGCTTGCCGTTACCTCCTCTCTGTGCTTGCCACAGGTGGATTAGTTGGCCCTGGAAGACTTGAAGTCTCAGCTGCTTTTATCCCTGCAAGTCAGTGGAAGGGTGAGACTCTGTACTTTGCACCATCTTGGGTATTTTGCTGAGACTGTTCAATATGCTGTTGCCAAATTATTGCCACACTGTTTTTCCCCTCACACTGTGTTGTCTGAATAGTGTTCAATGTTCTGCCCATGGGAAAAGAGACCATTCAGTACTATCAGCCCTGGTCCATGTGGTCTTTCTAAAGACAGCCGGCCTCGCAGGCAAGAGCACAGACTGATCCCGCGTCTCCAGTGTACATAGGGAGAGTTCTGTCAATCTTCCTAAGCAGAGTATGGAAAAGCCAGCCAGTTGCGTTGCTGGACAAGTCATGTCTCTGCCTATAGTCCCCGGATGGATTTTTCAAACCTTGCTATTGACAAACCTGGCGTCAATCATGCAGCTAGGCTACATTCACACTGCCTGTGATTTATGCATCATGATTCTAGTGATAGGTTCCCTTTAAACCATTGTCAGGAAACACTTCTGTCATTAATCCCTCAAGATCTGAGTAATTTTTCGTTTCTGTGCTTTTATTTTTCCTCCCCTTTTTACTAGACCTAACTTTTTTTTCTGTCAACCTAGCAATATGAGAACATGTTGTAGTTCTGAATGGTAACATTCACTTTCCCACAAAGTGTACTGAAAAACAAGAAAAAAATTCTGTTGAAATGGTGAAAAATTAAATTCTGCTGTTGTTTTTACAGCGTCTCTGTATGGTAAAAAGGACCTACAAACATGATTTTCCGGGTCAGTACAATTACAGTGATACCAAACATGTATGTTTTGTTTTATTTTTACAGTGATGAAAAAAAAATTTGGGTTTCAGTCGCGATTTTCATATAATGTTTTTATTTTTGTAGTCAATGGTGCTGTGTAAAGGCTTGGTTTTTTATGTGGCAAGTTGATGATTTTACTGATACTTTACTGAATCGTGTATACATCCGCTGGTGGACTAGTTTTTTTTTTTGTTATAGGTAACCCCAAATATACTCATTTTTAACTCCTGATTGTCTATGTCAAGTTTTTGTTTATAAGTGCGTCTTTGTTTTTCTAGCCATCCGACACTTTCCATGGCTCCATCTGCCATGTCTACCCTTGTCACAAGCGACGTCAATAACAGACTTGTTGGGGCTCAGCCGCTATTTACAGAGATCATAATTAGGAAGAGTTTAGTCGGAACAAAAGACTCCTTGTTTGTATTGTCTCCCGTTGACATATCAACAGGAAAGAGAAGAAGAGCGCATAATGCATTCCTATGGAATCTGTACTATTGTTGACAAAAAAAAAAAGTTTCCGGAACCTGGCGGCACCCTTTCATCTCCAATAAATAAAAGCGTTTGGATGGTAAAAGAGATATTTGTTCTGATTAACCTCTTCTCTGGCTGGTGGCCTGAACCAGCTGGGTGGATTCACACTAGCCATAATATTACATCCTCAACATATCCACCGCATGAAAGCCAAGCAAATTGGCTGTGGATTTCACCCTCAGTAACTCCGCTACATTTCCAAGGAAAAAAATTCACCTAAGGTTATGTGCACATGTTGCAGATTTGCTGCAGATCCGCAAGTGTGTGACCAACCAATGTACGGTAATTCAATAAGAAAAAAAAAAAGCTATGCACATGCTGCGGAAAATTCCGCACGGAATCCGCAGTGATTGATTTTCCACAGCATGTTAATTCTTTTTGCGGATCCGCATGTGTTCTTACACCAATTCCATTAATGAAATCCGCAGGGGTAAAAACGCATGCCAATCCGCAAAGAATCCGCACAAAAAATGCGTGGATTTTAACCTGCGTTTTCTGCAAAGAGATGCAGATTCCGTGCAGAAAATTCTGCAGGCAAATCTGCAACTTGTGCACATACCCTAAATCTGCAACTTGTGCACATACCCTAATCTGCACGCAAGGTAGGCAGATTTTGCAGTGGATTTGACAGGTGCGTAAAATTATGTTCTGTACGAATCTCAGGACTCCATGATACATTATAATACACAGAGGGAGGGTTGTGCAGGGCCACGTTCACTTTAAGGAAGACACAACAGGTTTCCTTTAAATTCAAGTGATTGTTTAATAAGCAAACTGCAAAGGACAATTGAAGCTGTAGTTTATGGCCACTCTTTCAGACCTTACCCTAACTGAAACCAAAAATTGCTGAATATTTTGGTACAAATCAATCATACACCACATAGCAGAAGTAAAATCTAATTTTCTGATTATTGGACAGTCACAAAAACAGCTGTCAATCAGCATGACATTGGCAGTAAGGTCATGTTGTCGACAGAATAGAACGTAAGAGAAGCCACTGCTCTGTCAACGTGACTTTACCGGAAGCCACAGAATCACCAGGAGCAGTCCATGAATGTCCGTTAGAGATCAGCACCAGACAGAACAGGCAGGTAATTAGCAACTAACTGCCTGTAAGATCATAGCCTTATAATAATAATACCCTCTCCTAGTGTATCCTCACCCATCCCTGTAGACTGTGAGCTTTCGCGGGCAGGGTCCTCTCTCCTTATGTACTTGTGTATCCCTTGTCTTACACATGTTTATTGTACCCGTCTATATTTCCCCTTTTCACATGTAAAGCACCATGGAATAAATGGCGCTATATAAATGTATAATAATAAGAAGATAAAAAAGCAAAAGTCCCAAATAATCCCTCAAAGGCTAAAGCCCCCGTCACACACAGTGATCTCGCTAGCGAGATCGCTGCTGAGTCACAAGTTTTGTGACGCCACAGAGATCTCACCAGCGAGATCGCTGTGTGTGACACTTACCAGCGACCGGCCCCCCTGCCAGGTATCGCTGATTGTCCTGGAATGGCCAGGACATTTTTTTGATCGTTGGTCTCCCGCTGGCCAGCACGCATCGCTGCGTGTGGAATGCAGGAGACCAGCGAGCTGGTAACTAAGGTACACATCAGGCTTCTAAGCGGCGCGCGCCGCTTAGAAACCCGATGTGTACCTTGGTTACCAGCTGCCTGCACCAGCGCGCTGGTAGCTAAGGTACACAGTGGGTAACTAAGCGATGTGCATCGCTTGTTACCCGCGTCTCACTGGTGCTGATCGCTGGTGAACCTGCCTGTTTGGCAGCTCACCAGCGATCATGTAGCGACACACCAGCGATCCTGACAAGGTCATATCGTTGTCGGGATCGCTGGTACGTCGCTATGTGTGACGGGGCCCTAAGTGCCAATGATGAGTAACTGTTGCATTTTTGATCCTGCAGGTTTTCAGCAGCATTTCTGCACCAACTAGCTTAATTGTATGCATTACATGTTGTTTTCTTTTCGGCATGTCAAGGCTGAGTTTAAACTTTGTTTTAAAAAAATCCACCGCAAGTCATTTTCCGTAGCGTAACAAAAAAAAAGAAAAATAAAGAATGAAAAATGGGCATGTATCATCCATATTGCTAGAACTGTACTACGCTTGGTTTTGGATTTTTTTGGCGGAAAAAAAAGGCACAGAACAAAAAAATAATTAAATCACCAAATAGTTAGCAGACAAGACAGCTTAGTTCCCATATCAGTTTTTTTTTTTTTTTTTTTGGGGGGGGGGGAGGGGAAAAAAAAATAAGCTGTGCAGACTACAATTTTTTGTCTGTCTACAAATGATTACCAGACGGGACTGATGCAGATGAAAAAAAATAATTCTAGGAAAAATATATAACCCTTTTTTGTAACTGAACGCTTCCCATTTTTATACTCTACAAAAGGATATAAAAACATATGGCCTAAAGGCATGGTCACATAGTATCTTTCTGCTCTTTTTATCTGCGAAAAACACTAGAATAAAGCACAGACAAAACACCTCCAAAAACGGGAACTATTCATTTTTATGTAAAAATTACTCACTGTTCACATGTTCAGTCTTTTGAATGTCTTTTAAATGTTTCAGGCTTTTCAAAAGAATACAAATTTTTAATGGATTTAAAAAAACAACAACAAAAACACGTTTGAAAAGGCACTCAGGAAACAACCTTGAAAAATAAAAACATTTCAGATTTACAAAGCTCTGGAACAAAGGAGCAATTCCTGAAACATTTTACGCTTGCAAAAATGGACATTTTTGACCATTGGAAGAAAACACAGTGTGAGCATATGTGGCGCCCCTGAGGGTTCAGTCGCCACAGAAGGTGCTGCACCTCCTCCTGAGGTGTGGTGCCCCATCATCCAGGTAAGGTGGAGACACCTGACCACACTCCAACATCTGCATCCTACACAACATAGTGTAGCAAAGCACCTTTGGTGGTTCCCTGCTTGGAACACGAAGAGTGCTGGGAGGTGGGTGGAGCTTAGTTGCACAAGTGAGCAGGAGATGATTAAGACTAAGTCCATCTGTGAGAGAAGATCCCCTGAGTGGGATGGATGGAGGGAGGTGCTGCAGCAGTCTCCTGTGACCTGGAGCTGCTGGCACTGGAAAGAGATATAGAGAGCCTGATTCTCCATAAGGAAGAAAGATTAGTACGGAACGTAAGGAGAGTAAGAGAACTAAGGACTAGGGTCGGAGTGGAACCCTTCCTCAAGTTCTAAGCGCATGGCCGGGGTCCGGTCCCCGAGGTTGTATGGATACTAATGGTCCTGCAGCAGACACCGGAGGAATAGAAGCTGTCACCACTTTATTCCCACACAAGACTTGGGGGCACAACAGCAACGTGAGTGAGCCGGGACTTGGTAGTAAGGAGTCCCAGAAGCAGGCTACAGCTGTCTGCCGTACAAGTAGAGTTGAAAGGAACATCTTAAAGTTGGAACTTGGGTTTAACACACAACCACAAGTACTTCATTACAAGCGCTAGAAAGAAGTTCAGAGAAGGCATATGTTGGAACGGAGTACTTCATCTTGCCTGGAGGTTGGCTGAGCCCCTGACCTGGAGGACACAGCACCGAGGCGGGCACCTGTATGCACAACAGACTGTGAGTAAAGCTTTGGAACTACATGCCCTGGTGTCCTCCGCTTATTCCTGCATCAACCCACTCAGCACTGCTACATCTCTGTGCTTAACACTGCACCGTTATGCTCTCCTCACTATCTCCCCATTTACACTGCCCTGGGACTACAGCCCTACCTGTGGAGGGCTACAACATCATTGTTGCACCACACCATCTGTCCCAGAGAAGCAACCCTGAAGCGCTGGTCAAATTGACCAGAAACCACAGGTGGCGCCATGAATCATCCACTTATAAATAATCAGCCACGCTTAACACCATCCCCTTTCACATGGACGCCCAGGGCCACGGACCGGGTCACCGCTACTGTGACACTTCCCTCTGAGATACCGGCCTGGTACTGAGTACCTCACGGCCCTGGCGGACGATCCACATACTCTAACACTTATCACATGCAAGACTGACGTGACGACAGCTTGTGTAAGACGGATGACTGGGAAACCAATGACTTGTAAAATCAGGTGGCAAAGTAATTGTTAGAACTGTGAGAGCAGGAAAATTCATGAGGAAAGCTTTTTAATTGAACTAAGAGAGGTTACCTGTCCATGCAAAACTGCGTTGTCTTTTTCGTATTCACTGGGACCTGGAAAATATGTATGTAATAAATGCATAAAACATGCATTAGAAACAATAGCCAGAAATAAATAATATAATGCACAACAAAGCGGTATGCTTATATAGCTAGTGCACGTTCAGAATCGAGCAACTACCAGCCAACAACATAGCCTCCCTCCCAGCCTCGACCTCAGGCCGCTCCCTCCCAGCCACGACCTCAGGCCGCTCCCTCCCAGCCACGACCTCAGGCCGCTCCCTCCCAGCCACGACCTCAGGCCGCTCCCTCCCAGCCACGACCTCAGGCCGCTCCCTCCGGGCCTCACCATCCCGGTGTAACAGGCCAGATTAACCCCCCCAGGGTTAAAGTGGCCTAGGCCAGTTTATACCACCTCTGGGCCTGAATATACCTAGGGGTATAGTTTAGCCTAGGCCAGATTATACGCCTCTGGGTCAGACTATACCCCAGCTGCTGTAGATCAGATTTTTCACGCTTTTGAGAACCATTGAGTGATACACTTAATAACGGGGTCCCAGTCAGTGCACAGGGGTCCCAGGCAGCGCACAGGGCCCCCCCAGGCAGCGCACAGCAGGACAGAGACAGCGCACGGGGGGGTCCCACGCAGCGCACGGGGGCCCCAGGCAGCACACAGGGGGGCAGAGACAGAGCACGGAGTCCCAGACAGCACACAGGGGGCCCCAGGCAGCGCACAGGGGGGCAAAGACAGCGATCGGGGCACTAGGCAGCACACAGCGACCGGGGCACTAGGCAGCACACGGGGCCCCAAGCAGCACATGAGGGCCCCAGGCAGTGCCAGGGGGCAGAGACAGCGCGCAATGGGGGGAAAGAGACAGTGCGCTGTCTGGGACCCCCTGTGCGCTGCTTGAGACCCCCTGTGGGTTGACTGGGGCCCCATTCTTGAGTTTATCCCTCAATCCTGTGCGATGTCTGGGGCACCTGTGCCATGTCTGGGGCCCCATGCACTGTCTCTGCCCCCCTGTTAGATCCCGGGGGCCCCTTTCTTGAGTATATCACTCAATCCTGTGTGATGTCTGGGGCCCCGTGTGGTGCCTGGGGCCCTGTGCACTGCCTTGTACCCCGTGTGCTGCCTGGGGCCCCTGTGGACTTTCTCTGCCCTCCGTGTGCTGCCCCCCAGTGTGCTGCCTGGGGCCCCCGTTATTGAGTATATCACTCAATGGTTCTCAAAAGGCGTGAGAAATCTGATCTACAGTAGCTGGGGTATATTCTGGCCTAGGCTACTTTAACCCCAGGTATATTCTGGGCAGGGGGGTTAATCTGGCCTGTTACACCGGCCTCACATCAGGCCGCTCCCTCCCGGCCTCGCCCCAAGCCGTTCCCTCTTGGCCTCGCCCCAGGTCACTCCCTCCCGGCCTCACCCCAGGTCACTCCCTCCCATCCTTCCCTCAGCCCCCTCTCTCCTGGCCTCACCTCAGGTCACTCCCTCCCATCCTTCCCTCAGCCCTCTCTCTCCCAGCCTTCCTTCAGCTCACTGCCTCCTAGCTTCACCTCAGCCAGTTCTATTCCAGCCTCACCTCAGGCTGCTCCCTCCCATCCTTCCCTCAGCCCTCTCCCTCCCAGCCTTCCCTCAGCCCTCTCCCTCCCAGCCTTCCCTCAGCCCTCTCCCTCCCAGCCTTCCCTCAGCCCTCTCCCTCCCAGCCTTCCCTCAGCCCACTGCCTCCCAGCCTTCCCTCAGCCCTCTCCCTTCCTTCCCTCAGCCTGCTCCCTCCCATCCTTCCCTCGGCCCTCTCCCTCCCAGCCTTCCCTCAGCCCTCTCCCTCCCAGCCTTCCCTCAGCCCTCTCCCTCCCAGCCTTCCCTCAGCCCTCTCCCTCCCAGCCTTCCCTCAGCCCTCTCCCTCCCAGCCTTCCCTCAGCCCTCTCCCTCCCAGCCTTCCCTCAGCCCTCTCCCTCCCAGCCTTCCCTCAGCCCTCTCCCTCCCAGCCTTCCCTCAGCCCTCTCCCTTCCTTCCCTCAGCCCTCTCCCTCCCAGCCTTCCCTCGGCCCACTGCCTCCCAGCCTTCCCTCGGCCCTCTCCCTCCCAGCCTTCCCTCGGCCCTCTCCCTCCCAGCCTTCCCTCGGCCCTCTCCCTCCCAGCCTTCCCTCGGCCCTCTCCCTCCCAGCCTTCCCTCGGCCCTCTCCCTCCCAGCCTTCCCTCAGCCCTCTCCCTCCCAGCCTTCCCTCAGCCCTCTCCCTCCCAGCCTTCCCTCAGCCCTCTCCCTCCCAGCCTTCCCTCAGCCCTCTCCCTCCCAGCCTTCCCTCAGCCCTCTCCCTCCCAGCCTTCCCTCAGCCCTCTCCCTTCCTTCCCTCGGCCCACTGCCTCCCAGCCTTCCCTCGGCCCTCTCCCTCCCATCCTTCCCTCGGCCCTCTCCCTCCCATCCTTCCCTCGGCCCTCTCCCTCCCATCCTTCCCTCAGCCCTCTCCCTCCCAGCCTTCCCTCAGCCCTCTCCCTCCCAGCCTTCCCTCAGCCCTCTCCCTCCCAGCCTTCCCTCAGCCCTCTCCCTCCCAGCCTTCCCTCAGCCCTCTCCCTCCCAGCCTTCCCTCAGCCCTCTCCCTTCCTTCCCTCAGCCCTCTCCCTCCCAGCCTTCCCTCAGCCCTCTCCCTCCCAGCCTTCCCTCAGCCCTCTCCCTCCCAGCCTTCCCTCAGCCCTCTCCCTCCCAGCCTTCCCTCAGCCCTCTCCCTTCCTTCCCTCAGCCCACTGCCTCCCAGCCTTCCCTCGGCCCTCTCCCTCCCATCCTTCCCTCGGCCCTCTCCCTCCCATCCTTCCCTCAGCCCTCTCCCTCCCATCCTTCCCTCAGCCCTCTCCCTCCCATCCTTCCCTCAGCCCTCTCCCTCCCAGCCTTCCCTCAGCCCTCTCCCTCCCAGCCTTCCCTCAGCCCTCTCCCTCCCAGCCTTCCTTCCCTCAGCCCTCTCCCTCCCAGCCTTCCCTCAGCCCTCTCCCTGCCTTCCCTCAGCCCACTGCCTCCCAGCTTCACCTCAGCCAGTTCTATTCCTGCCTCACCTCAGGCTGCTCTCTCCCATCCTTCCCTCAGCCTGCTCCCTCCTGCACTTGTTCCAGTTACCTCAGGAATGGCGTATTTAGAGAAGCAGCGCTGCATGTGCGATGACGTGCTGATCCAAGCAAGGAGCCGAGCCTCCGCCCTCAGGGAGCAGGTGGAAGGCGGGGCTCGCTGTGTTGGTGAATGCAGCTGATGCCAGGCACCTGACAAGTAAGGTGAGAAAGTAAAAAATGGATACAGAAATCATTGTGAGGGGAGAAAACGAAAAGTAGATGGCTTTGCTGGAAAATTTGTATACGTTTGACTGAATGTAGCACATTATCATGTATTTAAGGATGGAGTTGTGCACATGTGTGCTGTGAGAGCTGTGGTACCTGTATACAGTGCCGCTCCTGGGCTTCTATAGGATAACTGTGATATCCGACATCTTCATTCCTATTTTCTGGTTTATTTATTATCAGTCATCTGACAAGTTATTATAGCTCTTGGAAAATGTATCACATGTGAAGTAATGATTTTGGAGGCAGCACACCAGCAATATGGCGGAAACCCCGTTGTTTATTAGCCCACAGTGACAGTGGTAATGTTTCGGTTCTGAGGTATGAACCTTTCTCAAGCAGTGATAGGATACAAAGGCCATATATCTAAAGGGAAGGTGATTATACAATGGTGTAAAAATCAATTTACAAGGTGCATATACAATATACAGACATGTGACCATGGGCATATACATAAAAAATGCCTGTAAGTGATGGTATTGTAGAATCACAGTGCACAGAAATAGGGTCTAGTTATGCAGATAAACCTACCTCCCAACTTTTCAAGAACAGAAAGAGGGACAGATTGATCAAAATTTGGGCCACACCCATTTACCATTTCTTTCTCCCCTGGCAGGAGATGTCAGTGGGGTGGTGGTAGTGAAAGCAGACACCGCGGGGCGTAGACCCAAATCCGGGACTGTCCGCTGTATCTGGGACAGCAGTGACTAGAGAGGAGCGGATCTAATCACAGGTCTGTGGTCCAGCATGCAAGTTGGTGGCTGGACGGGGGGCCGCAAATTTCTAACCCTCTGATGTCTCCGGCGTGGCTTTTGATTATCCAGGGCTGGAGCGACGCCATCTGTGTGTCCTGCTTATCTCTAGTTGGGTCCTGTGGATTTAATTTTTCTTCATTCATTCACAATCGGAGCTGCCAGAGCTATATGACATCCGGCTGTTTTTGTGTCTGTAAGGCCATGCTCACACAGTGCAGAAATACTGTTTTTGTTTTCTGCAGGATCCAAAAGAAACTACACGATAACAATAGAAATCTTCTCCCCCCCTTATTTGATTTCTGGTGAAGATGTGAAACAGTGTTTTTAATGTGTTTTATTGTACAGAAAACCTTTGATTCTACACTTAAAAAAATAACTTCTTTTTTTTTTTACATGCCTTTTTAGGCTCCACATAGACGACAAGGGGAAAAAAAAGTGTCAAACCGCACAGTTCAGCAGCGTCTTTAGGCTATGTACCCACGTTGCAGAAACACTGCGGAAATATCCGCAACATTTCCGCACTCCCGCCGCTGGTAAAACGCATGCGAATTCGAATTTTGATTGTAGAATGCTTGCGCATTCCAAGCGATTAGCACCGCTTGGAAATAGGATGTTAAAATACTTTAAAAAAAAATATTGTTATTCTCACCTTTCGACGACCCCCAATCTGCAGCGCTCCCGGCATCTTCCAGTCCCAGTAATGCTTTGCGCGAAGGACCTGAGATGACGTCACGCTCGCGAGAGCGCGACATCATCACTGTCATTCACGCAAAGCATTACTGGGACCGGAAGATGCCGGGAGCGTGGTGAGAAGTGGGAAGGACTTCGGGGGCCACCAGACGGTGAGTATATCACTATTTTTTATTTTTATTCTATTTTTTTACAGGATTATGGTACCCAGGGCCTAGAGGACTGTCTCCTCTCCTTCAGACCCTGGGTACCATCCCCACATGATCCGCACACGTTGCACATGGTGGGCATAGCCACATGTGGAAAGTAAACGGATCAATGCATTCCTATGGGTGCGGAATCGCCGCGATTCTGCAAAAAGAATGGGCATGCTGCAGATTTTTCCACTATGCGATTCCGCAGCGGAAAAATCCGCAGCATTAGCACAGCATTGCGGAATCCCATAGGATTGCATGGGATGCGTTTTCGCTGCGATTCCGCAGTGGAAAAACGACGCGGCAGCGCAAAAAAAAAGCAAAGTGTGCACACAGCCTTAGACCATAGGAGGCGCAGTTCTCATAAAATCACATGCACTTTGCTTGGACAGTTAAACACAGCAGCATTTTTGTGCAAAAAAAAAAAAAAGCAAACATAAAGGAATTAATTCTAAATGTAAATAGTGATATACATCCCAAACAGCATTTGGTATTTACAGGCCATCTCCCATCCAAGTACTAACCAGGCCTGACCCTCAAGACATGTTTTTTTTTTTTAATAAATCATTGTTTGACCTGCGATTCTGAGTACCAAAATCCAAGGGGGTTTCCCTGGACTCTCTTGGGTCATTCCTATATTTGCCTTGCAGCTTGGGATCTTTCCTGCCTAGCTATTGAGTGGTGCTGTTTTTGCCAGTACATTTGCCCTTTAGCAAGATGGTGTTTTCAATACCATTTAATGTGCAGCAATACATCTGGCTTCCTTCACACTCTGTGATGTCATTTCACATCCCGGAGTGCAGAAATGTGCACAGCGCTCACTAACTTTTTCCAAGAGCTATATTTAATTATTGTGATTTTTTTTCCACCTGGTTTTTACTTGCATAATTAATTACTATTTCTGCACACTGTGATACTACAATAGCTTTACATACAGGCATTTTAATGGTCATACAGTAATATCTGTATATTGTATATTCTCCTTTTATATGTATTTTATCGCTGCTCCGCTCACTGCACATGAGTGATCACTGCTTCCATATTCCATAGACAGGTTGCTGAGCAGTAGCAGTGGTCATGTATGCACATTACAGATAACGGAGGATCAGTGAGGATCATACCTTTACCAGCTGTCCTGGTGATGGAGAATAAATATTATTCTTGGGATAACCTCTCCAGACAGCCGCTTTATATATGCAGCACATGTTTGGTGTGGACTCAGGAGCTAAGCTTGCAACATTCACAGTGGGTGCCAGCAGTATAATACAGCCAGCACCTACCTCTAACAACAGCTCCAGTCGCTGATGTTTAACCAGTTAAAGGGATTTTCCGGTTTCGCTGAACCCAGTGAGGGTGAAAGCGCATTTATTTATTTCTTTTCAAAACAAACTGCAGCTGCAGAAGAGGGGTTTTCCAAAATAACAAAAACCCTTAAAATGCAACTGTCAGTCTCTGACACCTGCATTTAAGTTGTACAATTCCTGCCAGGCATCAATACGAGGCCTCCATCGGTTGCCGTGTTACGATGACTTTGCCGTGGCAGCCAGGGACTTCTGAAGACCCACATTGCCCTGATCTTGGTGTTTCAATGCAGAAGTACTGCAGTATTTAATACAGGTGATCAAATGATTTGAGGTGGCGACTAAAAAAATACAGTGAAAAATAAAGGTTCTTAAAAATATGCTAACAAAAACAAACACGAAAGGATGAGTATCCCTCGCTTCCACAGGCCAAAAGTAAAGAAATTATAATAAAAAATATACGGTACTTGCTTATTTGATATCGCCGCCTCTGTAAAATCTGATCGATAAAACTATAAAATTAATTGACCCATAAGGTAAACACCTTTAATGCCAAGTGAAATGTCAGAAATGGTATTTTCTGGTTGACGCAACCTCCCTTAAAATGCAATGCAAAAATAGATCAAAATGTCATAAGTACCGAAAATCTATAAATCGTCAGCTTGCTATGCGAAAAAAATAGACCCTCTCACAACTCCATCAATAGAAAGATTTAAAAGATATGGGCCTCAGAAAGTGGCGACACAAACCAAATATTTTTATATATACTCACCTTCCGACGGCCCGCCATCTCCACTCCACGCGCCCGGCACCTTCCGGTCCCAGTAATGCTTTGCGCGAAGGGCCGGAAATGACGTCAATTTCGCGAGAGCGCGACGTCATCAGCGGTGTTTCGCGCAAAGCATTACTGGGACCGGAAGATGCCGGGCTCGTGGAGTGGAGATTGCGGGCCGTCGGAAGGTGAGTATATAACTATTTTTTTTATTTTAACAGAGACCATGCATACCAGGAAAGGGGGTGAGGGTGACCATGCATACCAGGAAAGGGGGGGTGAGGGGGACCATGCATACCAGGAAAGGGGGGGTGAGCGGACCATGCATACCAGGAAAGGGGGGGTGAGAGGACCATGCATACCAGGAAAGGGGGGGGTGAGAGGACCATGCATACAAGGATTGGGGGGTGAGAGGACCATGCATTCCAGGATTGGGGGGTGAGGGTACCATGCATACCAGGAAAGGGGGGTGAGGGTACTATGCATACCAGGAAAGGGGGGTGAGGGGGACCATGCATACCAGGAAAGGGGGGTGAGAGGACCTTGCATTCCAGGAAAGGGGGGGTGAGAGGACCATGCATTCCAGGATAGGGGGGGTGAGCGGACCATGCTTACCAGGATTGGGGGGTGAGAGGACCATGCATTCCAGGATTGGGGGGTGAGGGTACCATGCATACCAGGAAAGGGGCGTGACGGGACCATGCATACCAGGAAAGGGGGGTGAGGGGGACCATGCATACCAGGAAAGGGGGTGAGAGGACCTTGCATTCCAGGATTGGAAGGTGAGGGGACCATGTATACCAGGATTGGGGGGTGAGGGGGACCATGCATTCCAGGATTGGGAGGACCATGCATTCCAGGATTAGGGGGTGAGCGGACCATGCTTACCAGGATTGGGGGGTGAGGGGTACCATGCATATCAGGACTGGGGGGCGAGAGGACCATGCATACCAGGATTGGGGGGTGAGAGGACCATGCATTCCAGGATTGGAAGATGAGGTGACCATGCTTACCAGGATTGGGGGGTGAGGAGTACCATGCATATCAGGATTGGGGGGTGAGGGTGTTAGGAACGGCGGAATGCATTAAATAAAAATAAATAAAGTGCGTTCGCCGCTCGGGGTCCACCATGCAGTAGGTGTTACACCGCTGCTAGGTAATGACAGACAAGCAATATGGCGGTATAATGCGCACGGGTTAGACTTCACCCAAAGTGCGCAAAGCGGGCTCTGTTCACACACAGAGGTGCCGCAACATAAACATACGAAAACGCTGAGCCTGTTAGTGTCACAGACCACAGGGAAATGCACACACGGTATCTGGTCACAGGAGCAGGACCCAAGGCAGAGGAGCTGCGTCCGTCTAGACCTACCGTATGTGCGGCGTCGCTACTGCGGACGCCAAGGAGGGCTGCAACTGCAGCGCGGCGTAGGGCACGGCCGCTAGTCGACAAAGCTAGGAGGCAGGTGCAATGTCGGATGCTAGAGTAGAGGTGCGGAGTGCACAGTGGCCTAAGGCTTGCCACTGACTGGCGCTGACTGCTGCACTAATTCCCTATCCACATGCGTAATATCAGAGGGATGGGGTTTCAAATGAGTCAGTCACCAGAGTCATACATCCGTCACCATTCACACATTAGCTTGAAAAGTCTATACTAGCGCACGGCCGACCGGTCATGCGCGCTTTTCATAGCTGTGCGGGACCTTCCAGATCTCCGAGATGGACCAATGAGATCTGGAGCAGGACCTGGGCACATGACTCCCGATCTCCAATGGGAGAGCACCTCGTGAGCATGCCCAATAGGAGCACAGAGGAACTTAGTCTCTGGAGCGATCTGCTGCAAAGTAATCTTCTCTGCAGTAGATAGACAGAAGAAGACCACAGAATGTGAGGCTCTGGATTCCTGCAGAGCAGGCGCAGAAACCAGACGCCTAACAGAGGGTACCATGCATATCAGGATTGGGGGGTGAGGGTACCATGCATACCAGGATTGGGGGGTGACGGGACCATGCATACCAGGATTGGGGGGTGAGGGGACCATGTATACCAGGATTGGGGGGTGAGGGGTACCATGCATATCAGGATTGGGGGGGTGAGAGTACCATGCATTCCAGGATTGGAGGGTGAGGGGACCATGCATACCAGGATTGGGGGGTGAGGGGTACCATGCATATCAGGATTGGGGGGTGAAGGGACCATGCATTCCAGGATTGGGGGGTGAAGGGACCATGCATACCAGGATAGATGGGGGAAGGGTACCATGCATATCAGGATTGGGGGGTGTGGGGACCATGCATATCAGGATTGGGGGGTGTGGGGACCATGCATACCAGGATTGGGGGCTGAAGGGACCATGCATACCAGGATAGATGGGGGAAGGGTACCATGCATATCAGGATTGGGGGGTGTGGGGACCATGCATATCAGGATTGGGGGGTGAGGGGACCATGCATATCAAGATAGATGGGGGAAGGGTACCATGCATATCAGGATTGGGGGGTGAGAGGACCATGCATATCAGCATTGGGAGGTGAGAGGACCATGCATATCAGGATTGGGGGGTGCATTATTGCATTATTATATACACTCACTGGCCACTTTATTAGGTACACCATGCTAGTAACGGGTTGGACCCCCTTTTGCCTTCAGAACTGCCTCAATTCTTCGTGGCAGAGATTCAACAAGGTGCTGGAAGCATTCCTCAGAGATTTTGGACCATATTGACATGATGGCATCACACAGTTGGCGCAGATTTGTCGGCTGCACATCCCTGATGCGAATCTCCCGTTCCACCACATCCCAAAGATGCTCTATTGGATTGAGATCTGGTGACTGAGGAGGCCATTTGAGTACAGTGAACTCATTGTCATGTTCAAGAAACCAATCTGAGATGATTCGAGCTTTATGACATGGCGCATTATCCTGCTGAAAGTAGCCATCAGATGTTGGGTACATTGTGGTCATAAAGGGATGGACATGGTCAGCAACAATACTCAGGTAGGCTGTGGCGTTGCAACGATGCTCAATTGGTACCAAGGGGCCCAAAGAGTGCCAAGAAAAAATTCCCCACACCATGACACCACCACCACCAGCCTGAACCGTTGATACAAGGCTGGATGGATCCATGCTTTCATGTTGTTTACGCCAAATTCTGACCCTACCATCCGAATGTCGCAGCAGAAATCGAGACTCATCAGACCAGGCAACGTTTTTCCAATCTTCTACTGTCCAATTTCGATGAGCTTGTGCAAATTGTAGCCTCAGTTTCCTGTTCTTAGCTGAGAGGAGTGGTACCCAGTGTGGTCTCCTGCTGCTGTAGCCCATCTGCCTCAAAGTTCGACGCACTGTGCGTTCAGAGATGCTCTTCTGCCTACCTTGGTTGTAACGGGTGGCAATTTGAGTCACTGTTGCCTTTCTATCAGCTCGAACCAGTATGCCCATTCTCCTCTGACCTCTGGCATCAACAAGGCATTTCCGGCCACAGAACTGCCGCTCACTGGATTTTTTTTTCTTTTTCGGACCATTCTCTGTAAACCCTAGAGATGGTTGTGCGTGAAAATCCCAGTAGATCAGCAGTTTCTGAAATACTCAGACCAGCCCTTCTGGCACCAACAATCATGCCACGTTCAAAGGCACTCAAATCACCTTTCTTCCCCATACTGATGCTCGGTTTGAACTGCAGGAGATTGTCTTGACCATGTCTACATGCCTAAATGCACTGAGTTGCCGCCATGTGATTGGCTGATTAGAAATTAAGTCTTAACACACAGTTGGACAGGTGTACCTAATAAAGTGGCCAGTGAGTGTATATATATCTTTTTCAAAAGTCGCTGAGCCCCAATGGGCTATAAAATCACAATTTCTACTTTTTTCTAAATGGTGTGCTGCCTTTATTTTTTATTTTAAGTATATAAAAAACTGCACATATTTGGTGTCTCTATAATCATGCTGATCTGATAAATTATGTTACCAGGTCATTTTTTCTGTACAATAAATGGCTTAAGAATGTCAACGAAACGTACAATGTCAAATTTGCATTTTTTTTTCCAATTTCTCTGTACATTATTGGGTAAAATGAATGGTGTCATTCAAAACTACAACTCATCCAACAAGAAACAAGCACTCATATGGCTATGCTGATGGAAAAATTTAAAAACATAGTTATGGTTGTAGGAAGAATGGAAGGAAAAAACTAAAATTGTCTGCGGCGGGAAATGGATAAACTGAGCCAAGGTCATCTAGAAATAAAAAAAAAAAAAGGCTCATTGTCTATTCAAAATCCTAGCAAAGATGGGTGACAACCTCTGCCGTTGTTAAAATTGCAGCCATATTGACTGTGATTTGGCTTTATAGGATCAGATACAAAGACGTCCGCTCGTACAGTTGACAGAAGAGGACGACCACAGGATTTTACTGTCGCTTTTTTTTCCCTTGCTATGATATTACATTTTGTTTTGCAGCAGTAGAAAGCTGCCGTATAGACCGATCTCATCACTCCCCAGTGATATTACAGCGCTCTAACACGTTTAATCTCCTTCCATTATGAGTATTATATATTAGCGAACACTTTTCTTCAGCCGGATCTTAAGGGATCAGACAATTCTGAAATATTCTCAAATGTTCCAGGAAGATGAGATAGCAAACAGATCCGTGCCAGAATGGGTTTCTTTTTGTGCTTTCCAAGGGAAATGTCCGTCCTAATGAAAAACCTTCAGGGGTTGAATAGGATTAGAAAAACACAACTCATATTTATACTTCTGATTTTGTGAAATTCCATATCCGTTTCTGAATTATCAAGTAGTGAATTAAAGATAATCCACTTTATTGTTGTATTATAAAATATACATTTATATGTAAACTTTGATACATCAATACTGTGAATATTCTTTAATTTGGCATTTGATAATCCAAGAATTAATATGGACCTTTATAAAATCCTAAGGAAAGCACAAACTGATTGGTAAATTCCTCTGATTAAACAGGCATCTTATAATTCAAATTATTTGATGCTCAGATGACGTCCCAGTGATGCTGAATTAATAGATTTTATTGGTGTATGTAACAGAATCCTCATCCCCTTTTAACACAAACTGAACTAGTGTTAGTAATGCCAATTTAATGCTTGCATTTTTTATGCCCACAGTAAGGTCGCAAGTCCTGGCCCTATTGCAGGTCTTATGATCCTGTCTTACAGTTTAAGGCTACACTCATACAATAAGTATTTGCTGAGTTTTTGAAGTTGCAGATTTTCTTTAGCATTTGTGTACCTATTTGGTAAATTGAGTTACTTGTCTTTATTTTTTTTTTAACACTCGTTTTATGGCGTTTTTGACACTGTAGTTTTTGTCTCTTTTTGGTATGGCAATGTTAACCTCTTCACAAACCTTAGAAGAACAGTGAAGGAAATAATTATTTGATCCCTTGCTGATTTTGTATGTTTGCCCACTGACAAAGACATAAACATTCTATAATTTTAAGGATAGGTTAATTTTAACATTGAGAGATAGAATATCAAAAATAAAATCCAGAAAATCACATTGTATAAATTATATAAATTTATTTGCATTTTGCAGTGAGAAATAAGTATTTGATCCCCTACCAACCATTAAGAGTTCTGGCTTCTACAGACCAGTAAGACGCTCCTAATCAACTTCTTATCTGCATTAAAGACAGCTGTATTACATAGTCACCTTTATAAAAGACTCCTGTCCACAGACTCAATTAATAAGTCAGGCTCTAACCTCTACAACATGGGCAAGACCAAAGAGCTTTATAAGGATGTCAGGAACAAGATCATAGATCTGCACAAAGCTGGAATGGGCTACAAAACCATAAGTAAGACGCTGAGTGAGAAGGAGACAACTGTTGATGTAATAGTAAGAAAATGGAAGAAATACAAAATGACTGTCAATAGACATCGATCTGGGGCACCATGCAAAATCTCACCTCGTGGGGTATCCTTGATCATGAGGAATGTGAGAGATCAGCCTAAATCTACACAAGGGAAACTTGTTAATTATCTCAAGGCCGCTGGGACCACAGTCACCAAGAAAACCATTGGTAACACATTACGCCATAATGTTTTACAATCCTACAGTGCCCGCAAGGTCCCCTTGCTCAAGAAGGCACATGTGCAGGCCTGTCTGAAGTTTGCCAATGAACACCTGGATGATTCTGTGAGTGATTGGGAGAAGATGCTGTGGTCAGATGAGACAAAAATTGAGCTCTTTGGCATTAACTCAGCACACCGTGTTTGAAGGAAGAGAAATGCTGCCTATGACCCAAAGAACACCATCACTCTCAAATATCGAGGTGGAAACATTATGTTTTTTGGGTGTTTCTCTGCTAAGGGCACAGGACTACTTAACCGCATCAGTGGGAGATTGGATGGAGCCATGAACTGTAAAATCCTGAGTGACAACCTCCTTCCGTCCGCCAGGACATTAAAAATGGGTCGTGGCTGTATCTTCCAGCAAGACAATGACCCAAAACATACAGCCAAGGCAACAAAGGAGTGGCTCAAAAAGAAGCACATTAAGGTCATGGAGTGGCCTAGCCAGTTTCCACACCTTAATCCCAAAGAAAACTTCTTGAGGGAGTTGAAGCATCGAGTTGCGAAGTGACAGCCTCAAAATCTTAATGATTTAGAGATGATCTGCAAAGAGGAATGGACCAAAATTCCTCCTGACATGTGCGCAAACCTCATCATCAACTACAAAAAACATGTCATGATCCCAGTGCAGGTTTTTGAGCTGCACGTCAGGGGTTAATGTCTGGAGCTCAGTGCAGGTTTTGACCTGTACACATGGAGTTAATGAAGGTGGCCTCTTTCTGGTTCTGGGTGATCTTCTTAAACCCCTGGGAAGCTTCAATCCCTGCCAGTTATACTTTTGCCTTTGGCCTAGTGTGCTGACCCCTGTGTGCCTGTGCCTGTTTGTAGTTATAGCTTGTTTATATGGTTCTGACCCGGTTCTGTTTCCCGTTGTGAGTTTGCCTGTTGATTCTGTACTACGTCATTATCTCTGTGTATGACTCATTGCCTGTGACCTGACTACTCTCTGCTCGCCCCTCTTGTACCTTGCAGTTATCTCTGTGTGTGACTCATTGGCTACGTCCTGACTATTCTCCCTGTCTATGCCCCTTGGAAACTTTGTCTCGCAGTTACCCTGCTAGGAGTTCTCTTGCTGCTCCTAGCTCCCTGGAGTTTAGGCCACGCCCCTAGCAGTCACGTGCTTCAGGTCCTGCGGCTCTGAAGTACGCATCTACTCGGCTGCTGCCCGCTCCACAGGTATCGTTGAGCACAGTTCGCTTTACTCAGGACATGTGCACTGGCTCAGTGAGCAAGTTCAGTGCGGTGTTCCTGACAAAACATCTGACTGCTGTGCTTGCCAACAAGGGTTTTGCCACCAAATATTATGTCTTCTTTGCCAGAGGGATCAAATACTTATTTCTCACTGCAAAATGCAAACAAATTTTATATAATTTATACAATGTGATTTTCTGGATTTTATTTTTGATATTCTATCTATCAATGTTAAGATTAACCTACCTTTAAAATTATAGACTGTCCATGTCTTTGTCAGTGGGCAAACTTACAAAATCAGCAAGTGACCAAATAATTATTTCCTTCACTGTATCCATACGTCCAGGTTGGGAAGGACTTCTGACCTTAAATGTATGAATACGTGCTTGTGATTTTGCGTTCACAGGAATATTCAGCTTACGTGACAGCTGACATCCGGTCCTAACTGCCAGGTGTCGTGTCCACTCCAGTTTGGCAGTTTATCTCCCTAAATCCTGTGATCCCCTCCGATCAGCTCCCCTGCAACGCCATTGTGAGAGCCCGGTCGTGGCCCTCCAAAGAAATGCCACCCCACACCATTACTGACCCACTGCCAAACCGGTCATGCTGAAGGATGTTGGAGGCAGCAGATTGCTCTCCATGGCGTCTCCAGACTCTGTCACATGTGCTCAGTGTGAGCCTGCTTTCATCTGTAAAGAGCACAGGGCGCCAGTGGCGAATTTGCCAATCCTGGTGTTCTGTGGCAAATGTCAAGCGTCCTGCACGGTGTTGGGCTGTGAGCACAACCCCCATCTGTGGACGTAGGGCACACAGACCATCCTCATGGAGTTGGTTTCTAACCGTTTGTGCAGACACATGTACATTTGAGGCCTGCAGGAGGTCATTTTACAGAGTTTTGGCAGTGCTATCCTGTTCCTCCTTGCACAAAGGCTGAGATAGCTGTCCTACTGCTGGGTTGTTGTCCTCCTACGGCCCCCTCCATGTCTTCTGGTTTACTGGCCTGTCTCCTGGACACTACGCTGACAAACACAGCAAACCTTCTTGCCACAGCTCGCATTGATGTGCCATCCTGGATGAGCTGCACTACCTGAACCACTTGTGTTGGTTGTTGAGTCCGTCTCATGCTACCACGAATGTGAAAGCACAACCAACATTCAAAAGTGTCCAAAACATCAGCCAGAAAACATTGGTACTGAGATTTGGTCTGTGGTCCCCACCTGCAGAACCACTTCTTTATTGAGGATGTCTTCATAAATGCCAATAATTTCCATCTGTTGTCTATTCCATTTGCACAACAGCATGTGAAATTGATTGTCAATCAGTGTTGCTTCCTAAGTGGACAGTTTGATTTCACAGAAGTTGATTTACTTGGAGTTATATTCTGTTGCTTAAGTGTTCCCTTTATTTTTTTGAGCAGAGTATATATACAGTAGGTACGGAAAGCATTCAGTCCCTTTTTATTTTACTCTTTGTTTCATAGCAGCCATTTGGTAAATTCAAAAAAGTTCATTTTTTTCTCATTAATGTGCACTCTGCACCCCATCTTGTAATGTAGAAATTTTTGCAAATTCATTAAAAAAGATGTGACGGAGTCAGCTTACGCTGAGTCGTTTTCTTTAGAGTGGACCCTCTGGGTCGTGGCACCCACCCACCGAGGGCGAGCTGACCTTGTGAGAAACCACCCCCTACACAGGGAGTGTCAGGGGCAAGACCAAGGGGGTGAGCCACCACGACTGCTGGGACCAGATGGCCGGCTCAGGGGGACACTATGTGCGAGTGTCTGACGACAAGGGCGAGCAGGAAGCAAGACAAGACGTAAGTTCAAGGTATCTTCATTAAGACAACTTCAGGATAACGTTCAGTGCAAACGTGAGAACGAGCAAACTGGGCAAGGCGAGTGTGTGGGCACGCCAAGGTCCATAGCATGGTACGTGCTAGGTGGCACGCCTGGGTACAGGCAAAGGCACAATGGCATCGTACTCTGGACAGCTGGCAATGATCGACATGATCAGGGCATCAGGCTGCGGACATCAGCTCCAGACATCAGGCCGCAGTAATCAGGCCTACGATCTCTGGCAGCGATCAGCAGGTTCCGGGCATCCGACAGGCAAACCAGGGTTCAGGCAAGGAGGCACGACAGATCTCCAGACATGGTGCGTGTTAGGGAACACGCTGAGGTCCAAGGCAGGATTTCAGGCAGGGTGCGTGATAGGGGCACACAAGGGTCCAGGACAAGGTGCAAGGCAGGGTGCATGTGTAGGGGACATGCCAGGGTTCAAAGCAAGGTGCAAGGCAAGGTGCATGTATAGGGGACACGCCAGGGTTCAGAGTTCAACAAACAAGACAGGGTGCGTGTGTAGAGACACGCCAAGGCACAGATACAAGGCAGAGTCCTGCGCGTGCCAAGAGGCATGCCAGGGTTCAACAAACAAATCAGGGTCCTGCACGTGCAGAGGGGCACGCCAGGGTCAGGGTTCAAAGGCAGGGTGCCTGCTATGAGCCACGCCAGGGTTCGAGGCAGGGTGCGTGCTAGAAGCCACGCCAGGTTTCGAAGCAGGAGACACACCTCACTAGCCAGTGCACACGGCTGAAACAAAAGCACGCGGCACGACTAAGGCACAGGAGGCGGGCAATCTGTCACGTATGCCTGTCCTGTGTGACACGACCAACAGGTCGGTACTGAAACAACAAGACGACACGTGACACTGTCTTGTGTGACGCGACCAACAGGTCGGTACTGAAACAACAAGACGAGAGGAAGGGAAAGCCGGACAGGGAAAGGAGAGGACAAAGCAAGGAGCGGAACCTAGGCAGAAGCACAGAGCGGTGACAGAGCGAGAACAGAGCTAGCAGCAGAGCGTAGGCAGAAGCCCAGAGCCGGGCCAAGGCAGAGCCTTAGGACTAGACATAGAAATGTGCAAGAGAGCACAATAGGACAGAGTACAGAAAACCAGGCTGAGACAAGAAACATGAGAAGTACTACAAGGCTCAGAATAGCAAAGACCAGACATGGCGAAACAGGCAAGGCAGAGCAAGAACACAACATGGCGAAAACAGGCTAAGGCAGAGAACAGCGGAAGTACTACAAGGCAAAGCAAGGCAAGGACAAACATGGCACGAGAGACAACACAAGACATGGCACGAGACAAGAGGCAGAGTACAAGCACAGAGCATGTGCAGAGACGCACGACAGGGCAGAGTGCAGGGGCACAAAATACAGGGAGCGACCGAGCAGACCAAACAGCCATGCAGGGAAGCAACACAATAATCGGGCCCCGACCATAGGAAGGGGCGGTCTGATATAGCACCAGTACTCCAGGTCAAGACCAGGGAGGGACTTTGGGTTCAGATCCTCCAGGATCATAAAGAGCATCGCTAGAACAGCCTGGGTAGAACCATAGAGCAGGTCACATGATCAGGAGTTCCAGGAATACAGTGGATTGGAGAACCAGAGCAGGGCTGGAACATAGGAAAGGTCACATGATCAGGGGTTTCCAGGAATACAGCAGATTGCAGAACCAGAGCAGGGCTGGAACATAGGAAAGGTCACATGATCAGGGGTTTCAGGAGTACAGCGGATTGCAGAGTTAGACAGAGACGGATGGTTACCCAGCAACAGCGTGCAGCCATGAGGTAAGGCGCGCGTGCACACTGCTCCAGGCAACTTGCGGCATAACAGACATGGCAGACATGACAAGCACAGGGCGGAATAGCAATGCGCGCCTTTTATAGCAGTCGGGACCTTCCGCAAGCTTCCAGATCTGAGATGGACCAATGAGATCTGGAGCGGGACCTGAGCACATGACTCCCGATCTCCAATGGGAGATCGTCCCATGAGCATGCTCAGTAGGAGGACAGAAGGACTTAGCCTCAGGAGAGATTTGCTGCAAGGCAATCTCCTTTCCAGTAGATAAACAGCAGGAGACTGCAGAATGTGAGGGTCTGGATCCCTGCGGAGTAAACGCAGAAATCCGAAGCCTAACAGTATTTCTGTCCTCCTCTGTCCCTCTCCCTCGGGAATGTGGTTTATGACCATCTAAACCAGGCTTGGTTTAAAAGCATATGTCTCTTTGTTCATTCAAACTCGAATATAGTAATACGAGTTCAGCAAAAGCCCAGCCAAAGTAAATATAATATTAAGCACGAAGACAAAGATTTTTTTACCGTGCAAAATGTCTTTTTATTTCAATAAATACATGCGTACTAAAAGGACAGACATATGTGGCGCCCCTGAGGATTCGGTTGCCACAGAGGTACTGCACCTCCTCCTGAGGTGTGGTACCCCACCATCCAGGTAGGTTGGAGGCTCCTGACCATGCTCCAACACCTGCATCCCACACAACACAGTAGTTCAGCAAAGCCACATTGCGGCTCCCTGCTTGGAGTGTAGCAGAGCACCTTTGGTGGCTCCCTGCTTGGAACACGAAACGTGCTGGGAGGCGGGTGGAGTTAGAATACATAAAAGAGCGGGAAGGGTTAAGATTTCAGGTCAGTCAGTCAGTAGGAGAGAGTGAGGAGAGAAGATCCCTGGGAGAGGGATGGAGGAAGGAGGTGCTGCAGCAGACCTCAGTGACCTGGGTCTGCTGGCACGGGAAAGGAAAGAAGGAGAAAGACATGGAACAGAAACCTGATCTTCCATAAGAAGGAGAGATTAGTACAGAACGAAGGAGTAAAAGGGAACAGAAGACGTGGGTTAGGAGAGAACCCTGCCTAGAAGTTCTAAGTGCAAAGCTGGGGCCCGGTCCCCGAGGTTGTATGGATACTAATGGTCCTACAGCAGACACCGGTGGAGTAGTGAGCTGTAAATGCACTACTCCCATCTAAGACTTGGGGGCACAACAGCAACTTGGACAGTGAGCCGGGACTCAGGAGTATGGAGTCCCCGAAGCAGGCTACAGCTGTCTGCCGTACAAGTATGGTTCTTGGGAACATCTGTCAGGAGGAACTCCAGTGTAACTCAGTACTAGGAGTACTTCACACCAAAGGTGCTATAAGAGGAGACGTTCAGAAAGGCACATGTTGGCGGAGTGTTGGAAGAGAGCATTCCATCTGACCTGGAGGTTGATTGAGTCCCTGACCCGGAGGACACAGCACGGAGGCAGGCACCTGTGTGTACTACAGACTGTGAGTAAAGCTTTGGAACTACATGCCCTGGTGTCCTCCAGTTATTCCTGCGCTAACACACCCGGTGCCACTACATCGGGGTACCAGCTTCTACACCACCTGTGCCTCTCCTCTACCCCTACATCTACACTGCCCTGGGACTATAGCTCCACCTGTGGGGAGCTTAACCATCTTGGCTGCAACACACCACCAGTCCCAGAGGATCTGCATGCAGCGTCTGCTTAACATCTCACTTGCCGAATACCACAGGTGGCGTCACGAACTATTCCATTAACTACATTCCACCATTCAAACTTCCCCTATTAATTGGGCGCCCAGGGCCACGGACCGGGTCACCGCTGCTGTGACACATCCCGCTGACACCGGCCCAGTACCGAGTATCCCACGGCCCAGGGAGGGCGACCCACATACAAATGAGAGTATATGTAAGGTGGTAGAACCAAGGTACAGACCATCCAACACACTGGTTAGTCACATTGAGAGGATCTCCATTGAGAGGTGATTAGCATAGGAACAAGGGCATACAAACAATGCAACTCAAATCCAAATAAATCAGTAGTAAATAAAGTTATATATCATATCACTAATACATTCTCCTGAGCAAGGAAACATGAAAATGTAATTGCTCATATATAGTTGTTAGGCTTCGTAGCCACCCATTCACTCCAGGTCCCCTCACTCAAAGTTATGGACAACGCCATCAACATGACCCCATAAACATTCTCTTACCCATGTGGGCGATCGGATGGTCCTGCCTGTGCCCCGACGCATTGCCCTGCTCAGGAGGATGTATTAGTGATATGATATATAACTTTATTTACTACTGATTTATTTGGATTTGGGTTGCATTGTTTGTATGCACCTGTTTCTATGCTAATCACCTCTCAATGGAGATCCTCTCAATGTGACTAACCAGTGTGTTGGATGGTCTGTACCTTGGTTCTACCACCTTACATACAGTATACTCTCATTTGTATGTCTGTCCTTATAATTTCTATGGTGTTATCGTCTATTAGATACACGGCTCAGCACACAGTATCACACAGAATAGGATTAGATACACGGCTCAGCAGTCCGTATCAAACAGGATAGGATTAGATACACTGCTCAGCAGTCAGTATCACACAGGATAGGATTAGATACACGGCTTAGCAGTCAGTAACACACATGATAGGATTAGATACACGGCTCAGCAGTCAGTAACACACATGATAGGATTGGATACATGGCTCAGCAGTCAGTATCACACAGGAGAGGATTAGGTACACAGCTGAGCAGTCAGTATCACACAGGATAGGGTTAGATACACGGCTCAGCAGTCAGTATCACACAGGATAGGATTAGATACACAGCTCAGCAGTCAGTATCACACAGGATAGAAATAGATACACGGCTCAGCAGACAGTATCACACAGGATAGGAATAGATACGCAACTCAGCACACAGTATCACACAGAATAGTATTAGATACACGGCTCGGCAGTCAGTATCACACAGGATAGGATTAGATGCATGGTTTGTATGTGCAATATAATCATTATAATTTGTTATAACTAACCACAGTTGGTTACTATGCCCAGGCATCGCCGGGCTCTTCAGCTAATATATATATATAGTACCCATAAAAAATAAAAAAGTATTTTTACTCACAAAAAGTACACGTTTAGTATCGCCGGGTCCAGAACGCCCCTTCCTATAAAACTGTCACACTAGTTAACCCCTTTGATGAACACCGTCAAAACAATGGAGCAAAAATATACGTTTTCATCATACTGCTGCTCAAAAGGTCAAGTAAAACGCGATCACTAAGATGCATGTAAATAAAAATGGTATAGATGAAAACATCGTCTTGTCCCACAAAAAACAAGCCACTAAACGGCTACATCAGCTGAAAAATAATAAAAGTTATAGCTCTCAGAATACAGTTAGAAAACATGAAATGATATAAATGGGGTATTGCTGTAATCATACTGACTTGAAGAATAAAGCTGCCTTATCAGTTGTACCACATGCGGAATGGCATAAAAAAAAAATTCCTGGATTACTGTTTTTTGTTCATTCTGCATCCCAAAAAATGGAATAGAAAGCGATCGAAAAAGGTAAGGTACCCAAAAATGGTACCAATAAAAACATCAGCTCATCTCACAAAAAACAAGCCATGACATCCCTCTGCCAAAATATGGAAAAATTATAGCTCTCAATATATAGCAATGCTAGTCTTTGCATTAAAAAGCATCTTTTAGTGTGTGACAGCAGCCAAACATAAAAACCCCATATAAATCTGGTATCGATGTAATCGCACCAACCTAAAGAATAAAGTTGCCTAATAATAATAGTAATAATAATAGTGATCTTTATTTATATAGCGCCAACATATTCCGCAGTGCTTTACAGTTTAACAGTTTCAAACACAACAGTCATAAGTAACAACGTTACCAATATAATTAAAGCAACATAAGATGACCCTGCTTGTGAGAGCTTACAACCTACAATGAGGTGGAGGAGATACAAAGTACAGGTGTGTATTTACAATAATGGTCCAGCCATGTCACTTAGACTGCCCATGGAACGGCGTAAAATAGAAATTAAACCAATTCTTCACCTGCTGTTGATTTCTTCACGCTGCCCCCCAAAGATCGCATTAAGGCTCAGCGCACATTTATCCTGCGCTCTTTGTTGAGTGCTTACATCGGTGTTTCCGTGTAAATCTCTGAAAAACGTGATTCAGACGGAACCTCTGGCGGAAGATTCCATATAATGAGGCAGATGGGAACACTGTGGACGCTGTCTGGTGTTTTTGATCTGAGGGTGTCCGTCTTCATAGGTGTGCATAAATGCACGGTCCGCTTCTGAAAAGAAGGACGCCGCTGAACAGAGGCCAGACGGAGTCCAGAGTAACTGCTGCCTCATTATAGTGAGTGGATCTTTCGGGAGTTTCATGTGAGTCATGTCCCTCTGAGAATTGTAAAATTTGGCCTGGTCATAAAGGTGAAAACAGGCTTGGGGTGTGAAGGGTTTAAAGAAAGCTGCTTTTTTTTTTATACTGATACTTGGTTTTGACAATACGTTATTGATACAGTCATGTGCAAATTCCATATGTGATTTTTTATTTGTGTGTGTTTCTATTGCAGAAATGCATTAAAATTGCATATATGTTTTTCACCTGTGGATTTTGCCCATGTAGTGCAAGACTGGGAAAATTACGTACGTAAAACTCCGTGCACCCAGAAGAGAGACTGACATGTTGCAGATTTGAAACTTGTACCGCAGGTCAGTTTACACTGCCTAAAAAAAAAAAGTACAGTGGACACGAGATTTCTATAAATCCCATCCACTTTGCTGGAGCTGTAAGATGCTGTGATTTTGGCACGGAAAATATGTAGCATCAAAAACTCATTGTGGGAACTTAACCTTAGGCCATTTGAGTGGTGTACTTACTTTTGCTGTGGTGAATTATTGGTCACACCAAATGTTTATACAAACTGTACACTGACTATTTAACATTGTATCAAAGTGTCATATCTTCAGTGTTGTCCCATGTAAAGTTATAATAAAATACTTACAAAAATGGGAGGGTGATATATTGTATTCTTTGGATAGGTGATAACTTGTTTTGACCAGAGAGCCCCTTTATTTGTTGCACAACTTTGCTCATAATTAAAGGGATTGTCCATCACCACTCCCTTCTGCACTGGGAGGTCAGAGATGATAGTGATGATGTGTCCTCTGCAAATATCTGACACAATCAAATGTCCACCTTGTCCAAGTCAGTGTGTTGGCAGCGGATTTTTCAGGATACTCTCCAAGTGTGTAACAGCAGTGCTTCTTTATTCAGAAACAAACAGGAACAATATGCTTAATAGATCTCTATCTGTGCAGCATCTGCAGCAAGCTGCTTCTTTCAGACACAGGGAAAAAACAGGAAATACAGTCACATGCTCTCCCCGTGTGAGCCTCTGGGAGTTTTTATTTTTTTTTACTTTATGAACAGCATACAAATCTAGCAACAAAATACTCATAGACAGGAATGGAGTTGTTGCACCAAACATATTACAACAGCACCACTCAAAAACTACTTTTCCTGTTAGTCCCATTGCTATTCTGAAGTCCACAAACATGGCTCTTGATAATGGCTTTGTCATACCATCAATTATCATCTTGTCAGACTCGCAATAAACAAACTCGAGTACACCACGTTCCACTAAGTCACGTAAGTGGTGATGTTTTACATCAATGTCCTTAGTCCTTGCACTTAACTTCTCACTGCTGGAAAGTTTAATGCATCCTTGGTTGTCCTCATAGATAACTGTTGGTTGAGCTAATGACTTGCTGAACGCTTCCAAAAGTTGTTTCAACCAAATTACTTCTTGACTTGCTTAAGCAGCAGACATATATTCTGCTTCTGTAGAAGATAATGCGACTGACACTTATTTTCTGCTGGGCCAAGAAATCAAATTTTCTCCTAACTTGAACAAGAAACTACTTGTTGATTTCCGATCACTTGCATCTCCAGCCCAATCTGCATCCACATAATCTCTGAGAGTGAGATCTCCTGATGTAGATATCTTAAGATTTAGCCTTTGAGTTTCTTTAAGATGTTGAAGAATTCTCTTAAATGCATTCCAGTCTCTTTGGCGTGGCTTGCTTACACGTCGGTAGAGAATTCCAACTGTGGCTGTGATATCCGGATGAGTTGTGGTTGCCATGTACACAAGCGCAACCACTGCTTGTCTGTAACTTTCATTGCTGGGTAGCAGATCTTCTCCTACCAACTTTAAGTAGCACGGATCCATTGGTGTTGATGCACCTTTAGCTTCTGACATTCCAAACTGGTTTAGCATTGCGGAAATTTTAGAACTTTGGTTGAGAAGAAAACTCCCATCTTTCTATCTCTGGATATGGATTTTCAAATAACATGTCACATTTCCAAGGTCCTTAGTCTCAAATTGCTGGTTGAGAATTTCACCTAGCTTTGCAATTTCTTTTTCATCTTGATGACACATGATTACATCGTCTACATATAGGAGAACATACATCCACTCCGCTACATTTTTGGTATACAAACATGGATCAGCTTGAGATCTTTTAAATCCTTCATCCATCAAAACTTCTTCATTTTCAAGTTCCAAGCTCTTGGACTTCTTAAGTCCATAGAGATACTTTTGCATTTTACAAACAAGGTGCTCTTCACGCTTTTTAATATATCCCTCTGGTTTGCTCATGTACAACTCTTCTTCAATGTCACCATGTAGGAAGGCTGTTTTGATGTCAAAATGTCTCACTGTCATTGTTGAACTGCAGCTACTGAGTTGGTGAAAGGACTCTCTCTCTTCATTAGCAGCATTTATCCACTTCTGCTTCTCATGGACAGGTAGTTTTTGAATCGCTTGCCATGACTGTGGCTCTGGTTCAGGAAGTGTTCTGACCATATAAGAAAGGCGTCAAGCTGGGATACCTTTGTTTGTTTTTTTCTGATCTCCTGACTGGAGGTTGACTTGGTTCTTCTGTGTCTTCCTTGGTGGCTTCAGAGCTTATCCACACTTCAGTGTTTTCCTTTTCGGTATCTGGGTTTGGTGATTGAGATTCTTGTTCTTGCATCTTAGGTTGAATAACTGGTGTAACTTCATGGAATCTGAGCGATACAGAGTTTTCATCAATCACTACATCTCTGCTGATTGTTACGGTGTTGGTCTGTGTGTGCAGGATTCTGTATCCCTTTTGAGTGTTGCTATAGCCCACCAGGACTCCTTGATTTGCATGTGATTCCCACTTGGAACATTTTTCTTTGGGAACATACACAAACGCTTTGCTTTCAAATATCCTGAGGTGCTTCAGGTTAGGCTTCTCAAAGTTCCATAGCTCATATTGAGTTTTATTTGTGGCTTTACCTGGCACTCTGTTTTGAAGATAGCAAGCTGTCATGATGGCTTCTCCCCAATACGTTGTAGGTAGATTCGCATCAAAAAACAAACTTCTTCCACTTTCACATAGAGTACGTTACTTTCTCTCTGCAATGCCATTTTGTTCTGGGTTGTATGGAATGGAACACAATTCCATTCTTTTTCAAAGTGGTTTGCACCTTACCACTTGTATATTTGGTTCCATTATCTGCACGCAGGGCTTTTGGCATTCTTCCCAATTTGTTAAACACTTCAGCAAGATCTTCTTCAAGTTTCTATGGAACTTCATCCTTACTGTGAAGCAGGTAGGCGACTGTATATCTGGAGTAGTCATCAATGAATGTGAGAAAATATCTCTTCTTGCTAGGAGTTTAAACACTCATTGGACCACATACATCTGTATGTATCAGATTCAGTGGCTGTGCAGATCTAGTGGTGCTTATTTTAGGAAACGATTTTCTGGACATTTTCCCTTTAAGTCAGCTAGTGCACTTCATCATTTGACTACACTGATTGATTTCAATACCATTTGCAAGTTGAGCTAGCTAGTGTGACCCTTCTTTGATATGATCCAGCTGTTATCTCTAAAAGTAACTACGTTACCCTTTTGTGTGAGCTTCTTTACTGACAGAAGATTGCTGTCAGGGCTGGGAACATAGAGAACATCCTTTATTGGAATCTTTCTGCTTTGTGCTGAGGAAACTGGACAGTGGAGGTAGCAGTCTTCTACTCCTTCTGAAGTCATATAGTGACCATTAGCTAAGATGACCTTTTCTGACTTGCTTTCATTAAGGTCAGTAAAGAAATCCTTGTTATCTGTCATATGGCTGCTTGCACCAGAATCTATACACCATATATGCTTTGCAGATGGGCCTCTACTGGCATTACATGCAGCTTCAACACAAGCATCATCTTTTTTTTCAGCTGTTTTAACACTTTGATGACTGTTCTGCTTTTTAAGCTGACTCATTCTTGCTCTCCAAATTCTGCAGTCTGCTTTAAGGTGGCTGGGCTTTTTACAGACAAAACATTCACGAGTTTCTCTTAGATTGCCCTTTTATTTAGGGAAATCCTGTGTCTTTAATGCTGTTTCTGCTCTGGATTCATTACTGCTGCTTACATGCTGAGTTTTTCTCTTGAATTCATCCACAAGTTTACCTTTAACATACTCTAGTGTCAGCTCATCATCTGGCCGTGCATCTAGTGTAGTCACGAGTGTGTCATAACTCTCCTGAAGGCCACTTAATATTTGTGCAGCAACATGAAAATCTTTAATTTCTTCTCCAATACCCCTGAGACACTCCACAATCTCTAGGGTGTTTCTTATATAGTCCTGCATATTCTGTCCATCACTTAAGACCCCGTCTCACATAGCGAGATCGCTAGCACGTCACCGATTTTGTGACGCAACAGCGATCTTGCTTCATGTGACACATAGCGGTGACCGCCCCCCCCCCCCCCGCTGGATATCATTGATCGTGCTCGAATGTCCTGGGCCATTTTTTCATCGTCGGCGTCCCGCTGGCCAGCATGCATCGGTGTTTGACGCCGTCGTGCGACCTCGTTGACGGCGCAGAACTCAGGGACGCAGGCTGGAATCGTTCAGAATAGCTGCTGTGTGACAACGCACCAGCGATCCTTACCAGGTCGTATCGTCAGGACCGCTGGTGCGTCATTGAAGAGATCTGCCTTTTTGACATCTTAGTAGCGATCATTTAGCAATGCACCAGCGATCCCTACCAGGTCGTATCTTTGTCGGGATCGCTGGTGCGTCGCTATGTGAAACAGAACCCTTAGATTAGAGTGATGCAGCTTTGTCATGAGATAAAGCTTATTGCTGAGATTTATCTTTCATGCACTTTCGGTAACTCACCCCACATCTCCTTTGCAGTTGCACACTTGCATATATGATTATCATCATACATCTGATTATCATCTACACTGAGGGAGATTGTGCTTTGTGCTTTCTGATCCTTCTTTTGCCAATCATTTGGTAATGGATGAGGCACTTGTTCCTGAGTATTTTTCCACGTACCTTCTCTTATGAGCAGCATCTTCACCTTGAATTTCCAACACTGGTAGTTCTGGTTAGTGAGGCTTGGCACTGAGAACTTGGCAGGATTGCTGCTAGTGGACATCTTCTCTGTTGCTCTGTGCTGCTTTTGCTCTGGGCTTCTGCTGCTCTGTTACTCTGGGGTTCTGTGTCACTCTGGGCCCATAACCTGTTGGCAGCGGATTATTCAGGATACTCTCCAAGCGTGTGACAACAGAGCTTCTTTATTCAGGAACAATCAGGAACAATATATGATAAGCTTAATAGATCAGGAATAAATCATTTGTGTGTCTCTATCTGTGCAGTCACATGCTCTCCCCGTGTGAGCCTCTGGGAGTTTTTTTTTAACTTTATGAACAGCATACAAATCTAGCAACTAAACACTCATAGACAGGAATGGAGTTGTTGCACTAAACATATTCCAACACAGTGGCATGAGACACCTGACACCTGTGATACCATGCGTGTCCACTCTTCGTCGGTCATTACACTGGCTGCCCATTCATTATAGGATCCAATTCAAAGTACTTGTTCTCACCCACAAAGCTCTCCACAGTGCGGCACCCTCTACATCTCCTCCCTCATTTCTGTCTATTGGCCTAGCCGATCACTGCGCTCTGCAAACGACTTTCGACTAACCTCTGCACTAATCCGTACCTCTCACTTCCGACTCCAAGACTTCTTCTCCCGTGCTGCTCCTATCCTCTGGAATGCTCTACCCCAGGAAATTAGAACTAAGCACAATATGCATAGTTTTAGGCGCTCCCTCAAAACACATTTGTTCAGAGCGGCCTATCACGTTCACTAATCAAAGTCATTCTATGTGCAAGTGTGCGTGTGTAGCCCATTCACTATCTCCATCCCTCCCTCACTCCCTCAAGATGGCTGGACCTTCATTGTAAATACACAATTGTAAATACACACCTGTACTTTGTATCTCCCTCACCTCATTGTAGATTGTAAGCTCTCACGAGCAGGGTCGTCTTATTTTGCTTTAATTATTGTATTAACGTTGTTACTTATGACTTGTCTTTTGAAACTGTTAAACTGTAAAGCGCTGTGGAATATGTTGGCGCTATATAAATATAGATGATTATTATTATTATGCTTCCCTGACAACTTTTGGTAAAACTGCACTTTTACATGGCCTTTGTGAGTGAAAAGGAAACCAGGCCGCATATGGAAAGCGCTTGTACTAATGTTCATCAGCGTTGGTCCACATGAACGTTTTTCCACAAAGACCTCTACTGTATGTGCTAGTCCATCTATTTTTCGGATGAGACTTTCCTATACATTTCAGTGGGTGCATACAAACAGAAAAACAGATGCAATAGGGACACCATTTTTAATGGATTCATTACAAAGATTTAATGGAAAAATATTGTGATTTTATTTGTTTTTATTTTTAATGTAAAAACGGATGACAGCATACAGATAATACACTAGAAAAATCAGCCATCTTTTTCTGCATGAAAAATTGATGATTTTTTTCATTCACTTACGTGAACATAGTGGTCATTGAGCTCCAAAAATGTACTTAAAAGTAACACCCGTTTTTTGTGACACTACGAGACCGATAATGATAAGAGTATCTGTTGCTCAACACGTAGAAGACTAAAGCATTTTTGCAGATAAACCTATTGTCAAAATTAGACTTTTTTTTATTCTGCATTTTTGTATTAACCTCTTGACGACCTCTGACGAATATGTTCCTGCCTATGATCCGCGCGCACGCGATGAGCCTGCATTTTTCCCCACGCTTGATTCCCCACGTGCTTTTATTTGTTGCGGGTGAAGGCACTGATCACTGACAGCGGAATTTAACAAGTGGCAGATGCAAATCCGTCACAAATCCTACCCATTGGTGTTCCTGTCACATGATCACAGGGTGATGATGGGTTGTCATGTCTGCTGGCGGTCTTCAGAAGACCCCTGTGCCTGTCATTGTGAATTTTCTGTCAATGCCGAAACGTTCATAGAAGATCGTGATTTTTGCTATGCATAGCAGTGCAGATCCACTGCTATGTATTGCACAGGCAATCAGACAATCCTAGCTTTAAGTCTCCTAAGGGGACTATTGAAGTCAGTAAAAAGTGTGAAAAAAAAGTTTTAAAAATCTAAAAAGCATTAAAAAAATCTCACAAGTTCAAATCACCTCCATTTGCCCCATTCAGAATAAAACAACTAAAAAAAAAAATACACATATTTGCTATCACTGTGTTTAGAAATGTCCATTCAAAATATAGAAGCAATTACCGTACTCCAATTGGTAACCAGCGTTAACAAGAGAAATATATCAAAGCCCCAGAATTATGTTTTTTTGGCCACAGCAATTTTGCAATAAGATGAAAATATCGTCTCTACCCCAAAATGATATCAATAAAAACGTCAACTCAAGGCGCAAAAAATAAGCCTTCACCCAGCCACAGATCCCGAAAAATGGAAATGTTATGTGTCTCAGAAAGTGACAGCATAAGCTACATTTTTTTCTTACAAATTTCGGATTTTTTTTCACCACTTCAGTAAACAAAACCCTACATGTTTGATATCTGCGTACTTGTACTGACCTGTGGAATCACATTGGAAGGTCAGTTTTACCAAACAGCGAACATAGTAAAAACAAAAACCTTAAAAACAATTGTGGAAAATAAAAAAATAAAAAATAAAAAAAAAATAAAAATAAAAATAAAGATTATTATTGTGGAACTGCACTTTTTTTTTGCAAGTTCGCCGCACTTGTAATTTTTTTTCCTTTTCCAGTACACTGTATGATAAAATCAATGGTGTCATTCAAAAGTGCAACTCGTCCCGCAAAAGAACAAATCCTCATACGGCTATGTTGATGGAAAAATAAAAAAAGTCATGGCTCTTGGAAGAAGGGGAGGAAAAAACGAAAGCGCAAAAATTAAAAAAAAATTGCTAGGTCATTGCAAGGGGTTAATAAGCGCCATTTTACTTAAGGAGTGCCTTGACGTCTGTTCTGCCCTGTCATTGACATCACACTGCTGTCGATCCTGGAGGACACGTATTTGCCATCTGCATGAGGTAGACATTGAGGTAAGCTGAAGCTTGTTCTCTTCTCAGCTTGTTCCGGTGACGTAGATACACGGCGGAGTGCGAAAGATGATTTTTCGGAATCTGTGGAATGTTGGATCAGTCGCCATAACAATCACTCGTTCCCAATCTGTTCTTAATCTTCTTAACTTGTTTGCCGCTGCTTGACGTAATTGCTGTACATCAGCGCAAGTCACACCGACCAACACCGCCCAGGTTTATAGCTTTTCTCCAGCATCATTTTCATGAATTAGAAAGCCCAGGAGGAACAATTTCACGAATTTGCTGAAACTCCAATCTTGTAGCGTTCACCAACCTGTAAGCATCGTCCAGACTGGATGCCATCATAAACAACAACCTAATGGGCATGTTGGGAGTTGTCGTTTTGCAGCAGCTGAGAAGTCACAGCTTGAAGACTGATGGGGCTTACAATTTTGCAGCTGATGAATTGAATGTACTATTTTTTCCCTCTTCTTTCATGAATATTGATGAAGCTGACAGAAGGGTCTTTTTGGCTGACAGGTGCAGTGTAATAACCGACTGCAGTGGCTGCGTCTATCTAAAATATACAGTACAATTATCTATCTAAATGAAGAGCTTTTATCTGATGGGATCAAAGCCTGCTCTCTGGGAGGCTCGGACACCTGCACTTATAAAAGACGCTTTATGTGCAATTCAGGGGTCTTGTTAACCTGTTCAAGGTCTGAGGTATAATGCTGTATAACCACAGGTGATCAAGTAGGTTGACAAAAATTTTCACGCTAAGGCCTCTTTCACACATCAGTATTTTTGATCAGTATTTCATCAGTATTTGTATGCCAAGACCAGGAGTGTCTCCAAAACAAAGAACAGACATCAGTCTTTCAATTATATTTTTTTTCTTGGTAAGTTCCATTCCTGGCTTTGGCATACAAACACTGATGCAAAATACTGACGTGTGAATGAGCCTTAATACAAATTTTGGTTTTCACAAACTTCAGTGTTTTTAACCCCTTCATGACGGAGGTATTTTTGGTTTTGCGTTTTCTTTTTTTGCTACCCTTCTTCCCAGAGCCATAACTTTTTTTATTTTTTGGTCAAAATGTCCATGTGAGGGCTTCTTATTTGTGGGTCAAGTTGTAATTTTAAACGACACCACCGGTTTTAACATATCGTGTCCTGGAAAACAGGACAAAATTTCAAAGTGCTTTGAAATTGCAAAAAAAAGTGCAATCCCACAGTTGTTTTTTGTTTTGCTTTTTTATTAGGTTCAATAAATGCTAAAACTGACCTGCCATTATGATTCTCAAGGTCATTATGAGTTCATAAAAACCAAACATGTATAGGTTCTTTTTTATATAAATGGTAAAAAAAAATTTCTCTCGGGCTGGGTGAGGGCTTATTATTTGTGCACCAAGCTGACATTTTTAATGATACCATTTTGGTGCAGATACGATCTTTTTATCATCCGTTACTTCATTTTAATGCAATGTCGCGGCGACCAAAAAAAACGTGATTCTGGTGTTTTGACTTTTTTTCCTCGCTACGCCGTTTATCAATCAGGTTAATCCTTTTTTTTTATTGATAGATCGGGAGATTTTGAATGCGGCGATACCAAATATATGTATGTTTGTTTTTTTATTGTTTTATTTTGAATGGGGAGAAAGGGGGGTGATTTGAACTTTTATTTTTTTTTACATTTTTAAAAACTTTTTTTCACTTTTGGCATGCTTCAGTAGTCTTTATGGGAGACTAGAAGCTGCCATAATCCGATCAGCTCTGCTACATACAGGCGATGATCAGATTGCCTGCATGTAGCAGAATACCACACTTGCTATGAGCGCCAACCACCTGGTGGCGCTCATAGCAATCCGGCAGTGACAACCATAGAGATCTCCAGGAGACCTCTGGTTGTCATGCCAACCCACGATCATCTGACGGGGGTCACCGATGGACGGATTTCCGGTGCGATTGCTGGAAATGCGCGTTAGATGCTGCTGTCAGCATTTGACAGTGGCATTTAACGGATTAACAGCCGCTGGAAGATCGCGATTCCTCCGGCGGCTGTTAGCAGCACATCAATTGAATAGATCAGCTGTTATGTGCCGGAAAATGTGCGGGCTCATCGTGAGAGCCCGCACCAACCAGGGGGAGGCGTACAATGACGGATAGATCCGTCATTGGTCGTTAAGGGGTTAAATGTTTTTGTCAGATGTTTCTGTGGTTACTGAAGTCATCTGGAGAAGAAAAGGTGAGCACTACCATGAGTCCCGTGTCATGCCAACAGTAGCATCCTGAGACCATTCATGTGTGGGGGCTATTCATCCATGGAGGGGGGCTCACTCACAATTTTGCCCAAGAACACGGCCATGAATAAAGAATGTGATCTAACATCCTCCAAGAACAACTGGTCCCAATCATCCATAAGCAATTTGGTGATGAACAATGCTTTTTCCAGCATTATAAGACGATGTTACCAGGCAAAAGTGAAATATACAAGTGCGTCTCACAAAATTAGAATATCAAAAAGTTAATGTATGTCAGTTCTTCAATACAAAAAGTGAATCTCATATTATATAGAGACATAACAGACAGAGTGATCTATTTCACGTGTTTATTTCTGTTAATGTTGATGATTATGGCTTACAGCCAATGAAAACCCAAAAGTCATTATCTCAGTAAATTAGAATACTTTATAACACCAGCTTGAAAAATGATTTTAAAATCTGAAATGTTGGCCTACTGAAATGTATGTTCAGTAAAATCAGTACTAATACTTGGTTGGGGCTCCTTTTGCATCAGTTACTACATCATTGTGGCGTGGCATGGAGGCGATCAGCCTGTGGCACTACTGAGGTGTTATGGAAGCCCTGTTACAGCTGTAAATGTGTATGTAGTTTTTTGCATATTAAAATGCCTTTTTTCAAATTCAGCTGTTAGTGAATGGAAGCCTTATTGGTTATATCCAGAGGAAATTGTTGTTTGGTGAGGAATCCGTCAGGGGGTAGTAATGGCATAGTCAAATGGCTTAGGTATATTGACGATGTCTTTATTATCTGGAAAGGCACAAATAGTAGCAAGTTTTGTCAATACTCTGACAATGACATGGGACTTTCCTTCATCTGCGAAACAAATTACACTAAGCTTTCCTTTCTGGACATTTTTGATAGTAAAATTGCCTGATGGCACTTTTGGTACCAGTACTTGCAGAAGGCCAACGTCAACCATCTCCCTCCTTAAATAGGAAAGTAGCCACCCTACCCCACAAAAGGATCCCGAAAGCGCAATTATTGAGAATATGAAGGAATTGCTCTGATACCTAAAACTTCAGTCAACATGCAGTGGATCTCAAAAAGAGATTCAGCGAGAGGGGGTACCCAGATAAGGTTTTGAGAGAAGCCTACAGGGAAACCCTGAAAAAGGGATAGAACTGATTTACTCACCCCGATTCACAAAAAGAATGAGGCTAGTTCCTGTTTGAGGTTCATCAATACTACAAAAATACTGGTTGGTACTAAAAATGGACTGAAAAACATTGGGGATTTACTAACACCTTGCCCTCAAATCACCTATACAAAAGGAAGGTCCCTAAAATATTGCCTTGTGCATAGCCACTACACCCATCGACAATCCACATGGCTTTCATGATCAAGAACTATAGGCTGCTACAAATGTATCGGTTGGGTGGCCTGTAAGGCCATGAATATATGCAAGTCTTTCTTTAACAAAGCCACAGAAGAGAAATATGACATCAGAGCATTTATAAATTGCGGAAGGGAAGGGGCCAGCTACAAAGCCACATGCGTGTGTGGCTTGGAATAGGTTGGAAAGACAAAGAGGTAGTTTAGGAGGAGGACTGGAGAGCATCTCAGGGACATAGTGAAGAGATACCCCAATTGCTAGACAAATCAATCTGATAGATGGAGGACAGATATTGGAAATAAAATTTATAGGAATTAACAAAGTCAAGAGGCCAGCACAAGTGGGGGATTAGGATAGATTAATCTTGGAACGGGAAATAAGATGGATTTATCGACTAAAAACCCTATTTCCGCTGGGCTTGAATGAACAACTGGCATGTTTGGTTTCTCTAGGTTTGCTCTCATACAGTGAGTTATGGAGGGAGAGTCAACGAGGAGTGGGGGTGCCTATGCGCAGGTTTCTCTGGTTTCTAGAGTGCCAACCTCCACTCTCAATGAGTTTGAGACAGTATAGATCCAATATATCCAACATCATCCCTTCCCATCACCCCCTCGAATGTATACCTTTGACCTGGCTTTCTGGAGGATAGGTTGCTCATATATTTTTAACAAACTCTGTTAGGACTGAGAATGATTAGTTTTCTAAGCTTGTTTCTAAAAAAAAAAAAAAGTGGTAAAAATTCTTTTTTTTTTTCTTCCTTTTTTACCCTAGTAATTGAGGTGGACATCATTGACACAACAGACATGCCAGAATGATGTGTCCGTGTCACAACTGCAGATGGGGGCCCAGGGTCAGTAACGCATCTTGATGATGCGGGCGTGTCAACCCTGAAGGGTAATGAGAAAATGACTCTGTGGCACCCGGAAATTTGGGGGTTTGGCCCGGTACTTTTGAACAATTTAAAGGGACAAGGCTACCATTATATAAGAGGCTAGATGTGAGGACCTCCACAACTGACTGCTCTAGTCCAAAAGATGAATCCAGCACAGGGGAGAAATGTGTTGGGAGGTGGTCAATACAATATTGACACCTTTGCATAGTTCCTAGCAGGATGATGGTTAGGCAGTTGTCTTTGGCCCCCATTCACGTGGAATTGAACAAGACTGGTGTCTGATGACTGAGAATCCATACTACAATTGGGTGAGACCGTTCTTTTTATTTCTCAAAAATACATGTGAACACATTATACATTTGATATATGTGGCGCCTTATTGCTCTAATTTTTGAGATTGTAGTTTTTGAGCGGATCTACCCACTATCTGAGGAATTATGTTATGTGAATACTTGTGATACCTTTTCATGTTGTAACACACCTGCCCACCTGTTGTTTGCTATCAGGTGGGCCTGGTTGCTTTGTGTGTCTACTTTATAGAAATATTTTAAATATTCATAGTAAATGTTATGCTTTAATATTCCCAGTTTTGCTACACCTATGTTATATCCAGAGGCTGAAATCTTCCTGTGACCTAGTACTTCACAGCTTAAGCTTTGTTACAATGGTTTCCAGCCTAGACAATTCTCTGTGAGCTAAACATCTCAATACTGATACATTGTAATAAGCTATCAAAACAGGAGGGTGATCTGTGCTGTTGAGGATTGTCCAGACTGGATACAATTGTAGCAAACCCTCAGTTCTATGAGCAGGACTACAACTAGGTCTTTCAGCCTCTGGATATGAGCACGCATGCTCCTGTTTACCGTCAGCAAGCTGAGATCTTGAAAATGGTGATGAATTAAAACATAAAGCCTTGGGGAATTTTTCAGAATTCATACAGTGATACGTTGTTTAAGCAGGATTTCCATTAATGAGCAGGAGCGCTGTGTACAGTCTCTGATTATTCCGTTCTGTTTGAATGTCATGTGCTGAAAGTATGGCCGACAAGTTATTTTGCTCTCATTATCCAGGCCCCAGAATGGGTTGGGAGCGGAGGGGGGGGGGGGGGGGGGGGGTCTTGGACATCTGACGTTTATCCATTACTCTTTGTCCGATGCAGTAAAAATCAATGGCCCGCTGAGCATGTAAAACTACACGAATGGCTCACAGGCTGTGCATGGTAACAATTTCAGGATATTTTTTCCTTTTATTTATGGGACCAGTAATGCAAAACCACTTTCTCTCCTCATGCAAACTGATTTTGGAAGCATTTGTTAAATTACTTCCATGGCCCGGGCTGCGCTTCGCTGTTGAAGTTCATTTTAGTTAAACAGTCATTCGGAGCATATGGTCTGCGATGTTATCAGCCAGTTGGACAGGTTCCATCGATCCACGAACGGAACGGCCAGATATGCAAATCAGGCCGAATCCCTCAGAGAGACGCCGGGGTCTGCCAGGATCAGCGGGATGTATTCTGATGTAACCGGGCTGGAGAACATGACAGCTAATGACAAGGCATCAAAAGCCATCATCTCTGCCTGAAAGTGGCATGTACGCTCCTTTATAGGGTTCTTATTTCTGGTTCTATGTTGATGAAGCATAATCAAGTATAGTCAAACTGACACAGGAAGGGGGGGGTACTCGTTACAGTGTATCAGTGCTGCTTCAAGAGATGTCATTAGTTGATGGAATGGGCGCAGTATACATGAACGAACTGCAAAATACTGAGGAAAGAGCAAAGATTCATCATATGTCAGGAATCCTGAAACTAGTGTATAAGGAGAGACGCTGCAGTGCGAAGTGTCATTGACTCACTGATCTTTCTTTTTCCTACAAAGTCTATAGGTTTAATGCTGCTACCAATAAGAAGTGACACATGGGGGATAGGACAATGATTCTAACACACAAACTTGGGGTACTGGACACTGACACTTGAGAACTGGACGATGACACTGACACTTGGTGTACAGGATGATGACACAGTGACAATTGGGGTACAGGACGATGACCCTGACACTTGGGATACAGGAAAATGACACTGACACTTTATAGTTACAGGACGATGACACTGACATTTGGGGTACTGGACAGTAACACTTGGTGTACAGGATGATGACACACTGACAATTGGGGTACAGGACAATGACACTGACACTTGGGGTACAAGACAATGACACTGACACTTGAGTTAAAGGATGATGACACTGACACTTGTGGTACTAGAGTGCGACACTGACACTTGGGGTACTGGAGAGTGACACTTGAGGTACAGGATGATGACCCTGTCACCTGGGGTACAGGATATTGACACTATACCAGGGATATAAAAGTCATTGTGCTCCAATGTCAGGGGTCCCACCTCATCTAGGACTGGGGGATGTTTCATTCTGAGGACATCTGTAGCTTGTCTCTGTCAGGCTGGCAGGAATGCTACCACAAGTGTCCTAATCTCTTCCCTCTTTGCCAGATAAGAGGATCCTCCATCCCAGGCCAGATCCTACTCTTCTACACCAGCTGTGATGAGTGCATACATCCCTGTGAACAAACCTCCCGCATCTGGTGGAGAAATGCAGACACTTCCCTCGCTGGGACGCACGCTGCTGCTCTGCAGTCTGCAAGCTGTTGTTTCCTCTATGGGACATTGCCAGGACTGAGCAATACTTCTTCTACAATGTACAGCGCATCAACCTTTGCATCATAAATGATGGAAATCATATTGACGATTCTATTTATTTATATTCCAATTAAATGGAATGTTAATAAAGTTAATTTCTTGTAAATATGTAGGGATGCACCAGAAATCAGCAGCAGAGAATAAATACAGCCCTGGATGAGACTGGAGAAGAAGACATGATGTAAACCGGATAAATAGAGGGAAGCATTTCAGGTGTCGTACAGAAGTATGGAATGTGAAACACATCGGCCTCCTGTTCCCACCTCAGTGATTAAACACTTTTTGGGTTTTCCTGAATAAATTGCTTGTTATTATAGCACACAAACGCTACAAATACAAGCCATAGTTGTGGGATTTTTTTCCAGGGCTTTATAAGGCAAAATACTCAAGTTTTGTATTGTTTCTCTGGACATCAGCGGTGCCTGTTTGGTTCTTATTTCCTTATTTATAATGACGGTTAGGCCACGTTAAGTATCTGGTCAGTATTTTACATCAGTATCTGTAAGCCAGAACCAGGATTGTTACAGTCAGAGGAAAAGTACAGTAGAAATATGTCACCACTTCTGTATTTATCACCCTCTCCTGGTTTTGGCTTACAAATACTGATGTGAAATACTGACCAAATACTGAACATGTGAACGTGGCCTTATGGTGATAGTTGGAAATACCTGTTATGGTGATAGTTGGAAATACCTGTCCACAGCTTCCTCGCCATCAAAGTATAGGAATATTGATCATCCATTCATGATATCACCCAACAGTCAGCACGGTGTCAAGGTACGACCACTCAATGTGAAATTCGCAGAAAATGGTTTGGATTCTGTTGTGAATTCCGTTGCGGATTTGTCACAGTTTTCTCCCTGTGCATTGCAGTGAGAGAAAAGCCGACCCGCAGGTCAATTCACAGTGGATTTTTCATGCAGCATGTGGATTAGTTTTGGTAAAATCTCATCCACACTTTTCCAGAACATGGCAACATAGCCTGGGGAGTCCGCTGTCACTCATGGTTGGTGTAAGGAAATTTTAGGGTGTAAATGAGCCTCCGCCTCTGTGATTAGATGAGACACATCACAGATATTCCTGATAAATTACACAGACACTGCTTATTTGCATTTGAATCAGTGTCTCAGGTCTGGGAGATTCCTCTCACTGATAAGGACCTCCGTTTATTTGGGAGCTCCCAGGAACTGTCCAGACAAGATCACCATCCACATTGAAGATGTACAAACTGATACTGAAACTCATTTATGTTTTCAGGGGAAATAAGCTACTGTCAGAGCTGTCTAAAGGCCCCGTTACACATAACGATGTCCCAGCGATCCCACCAACGATCCGACATGATGGGATCGCTGGGACATCGTTAGACAGCCCCTCCAGCGATCAGGACCAGCGAGCAAGCTGGTTTCCAATGTAAACATCGGGTATCTAAGAGCCGCGCATCGCTGGTCTCTCGCTGCCACACGCAGCGATGCATGCTGGCCAGCGGGAGACCAGCGATCAAAAAATGGCCCAGGACAATGCAGCGCGATCAGCGATACCCAGCAGGGGGGCCGGTTGCTGATCCTCGTCACACACGGCGAGAACGTTTGGTCAAGCCAAGCAATCATATGTATAGTTGAGTCGGGATAGATAGTTGTCGGCTGACATCTATTATAATTATTATTCATTTTTATAACGCCATTTATTCCATGGCATTTTACATGTGAAAAAATGATATACATAGACAAATACAATAAACATGAGCAATAGAAGGCACACACAAGAACAGAAGGAGAGAGGACCCTGCCCGCCAGGGCTCACAGTCTACAGGGATCTATTCTGTGTGGCCAGCTTTAAACCCCCAGACACAATAGATTAATGTTGGTCGAGCCTGCTGATATCAATGTGTTTGGTCAACAAACTAATGTTTATGCATGCCCTGAAGAAATAATTGTCGGGTAAGTTAAAGGGGCTACCAAAAAATAATTATTATTAGTGATAAAATGGCCCTCATCACATTCAAACGGCAGGCTGTGCTAGTCACATGTCAGGACAGGTTGCAGACGAAAGAAACACTGCTCCTGAGACCTGCATTAGCCAAGAAGAATGGCTGTGACATCAGAAAAAAAATGTTCTCCTTGACTAATAGCACAAAATATTTTTTCTCCATCTTCAGTCCTCTGTGAGCAGTCAGTAAGTCAAGGAGATATAATTCTGATGTCTCCTCGGCGCCTCTGTCATTGAGACACAGGTCTCAGGAGCAGTGTTTCTTCATACTGCAGCCCCACCTGAAAAATGACCATAGTGGGCTGAAATTTGAAGTTTGTGATGGGGGCTGTTTTATTACATTCTTGATTATCAATTTTAAAAATCCAGCTTGTCTGATTTGACAATGCTGTTTATTTTGTCCTCTCTGAAATAAGCCATCGTTTAGCAGTAGCACTATCAGATAACACAAGAGCACTCAGAGCACCCCTGTATATCGGAGAGACAGCCAAGATAGCTGCTGGCCGAAAAAGACATCTGACATGTATGGGGGGCTTTAGAGTATAATAGAAAGAATAGTTATCATATAGTGGGCTGTAAATTGCTAAGGGGGCGGTCTAGATCACCCATTTCTCACATTTCAAGGCTGTGTGTGCAGGGAAGTGAGATGTGATTCTCTTGGTTTTATTTTTGCACTGTGTTTGCGTTGGATGCAACCGAAGCTGTTTTATAGTGTCAGGACTGTGTGATTTCAGAGGAGACTAAGACCATCTTTACATGTACTTTAATAACTTTTTTCTATATGTCCTAAAGCTGATTTCAATATATAGCAATTTTCTAGAGACGGTATATTTGAAGACAGATTTCCTATAACATTTTTTACATAAAGGGGGAATTTATTAATTGTTTTATGCCAGGTTTTTGGCATTATTTTTGCTCCGTAACGTTATATCTTTTTTCAGATTTTTTTTAATTACATATCTGTGCACAAATTCTGTAATACTGGCTCCATCATCTGCTCAGGGGCAGAAAGAGGAGACATCTGTATGCGATTTGCCTGCAACTCTATGATGCATTGAAGTTCCACATTTATTTGGGATGCAATGTGGCTGCAAGTCACCTCTTACATCCTAAAAACTAATTCTCCTCCATTCCCATCCAGTTCTGCTATGGAAATTCTGTGGGTTGCCCTTAGGAAAACACAGCAGTCTTGCTCCTCTTAAGTTACTCTGAGGTAAATGAAACTATGTTGAAACTTTTTTGGGCACCCTGTGTTTATTGTGTGTTAATTTTTGGACTTTTCTCCCATTGACTTAGAAGTAAAACCAAACTTCAACCAGGAAACTGCACCTGCCCATCCATGTACCAGAATTTCTGCAGGGTAGACTTCATAGTCCACCATGTACTGTAGATATACTTGTAGTTTTAGACATTGTTCTTTTGAGATAAGCAGCACAATAATTGGTCCTGCCACTCATCAACAGAGGTACTTAGAAAATACCATACATGTTTATGGTGGCTTAAGTAGCAATGGTTCAGCCAATGACTATTTTATGTCTATTGATGCTGGCTGATCTTTCTAATGGCTGGCAGACAGATAATCAGACAACCCAGATGCAAATGTCCACTATCTCCTCCTGACATCTGTGTCTTCATTATTTCTATACTCCTATCCCACAGTATTTAACATGATAAGGATCTGTCCTCATCAGGAGACAGGAGGGAGAAGAGACTCCAGGACATCAGCTGGTAACAATATAACACTAATGTTCTTAAGCCACATGAAAAGACTTTTTTAGGAGTTTTTTTTAGCAGAATCTGAGCGGAAACTCTCCAAATCCTTCTTGAAATCTGAAAACGTCTCAAAAACATTAAGTTTCCACTCAGTGCCTACATGTACACAGGATCTTTAATCCAACGACAGAGCCACTGGAGTTTATGTTCATAAATCTACTTCAGGAAAAAGATGGCAACTTTTTTTCTGAAGCAGCTCTGCTTGCGCTTTTGCACTTGTTTTCCACACCTGAAGCTGTTAAAAGAAGTAACAAAAAACTGAATGTCATTTTTACATCGTTGTGCATTGTGTTCATTTTTTAAGGCACTTTTGCAACATTTTTAACAAGCGGATTCCAACTGGAATCAGCCTGAAAGAGTCGTTCTTTTTTCCATCAAGTGGTTTTAAAAACCTCTTCATGAAAAAAAAAAACTTGTAGCTATGTAATAAAGTGGCATGGGGTGGTAGTCATGGCTGAGTTTACTAAGACACAACCAGTGAGCACCCCAGCCCCTTGCACACAAACAGATAAGTGAAGTCCCAGTCCTGACCTACAGTCAGTTACCTTCATCTCACGCCTTCTTCAGCTGCTGGGGATGAGCACCCAGGAAAACACCACAGGCCACAGTTCTGTTCCAATGGGAAAACTTTACTGTAACAACATAATACTTCCTGCTCTGTCCCTGCAACTTCATGAGACTGCACATTTTCAATAGCTCCCATCCAGACTCTGGAACCACAAAAGTCCTTCTGGGGTCAGTACCCCAACAACACCAGGGACCATCCACAATGCCCGACAGTCTGTGACAGCTTGAATCCCCCCGACCGGGGTACTTTCTGTCCCAGACTGGGAAGAGCGTCCTGCCCTAAGCATGCCTTCCCACTCCCAGGCTCTCCTGCCTGAACAGGAAATTCTTTCCGTCAGCCTGTTGGACCAGCCCCCTTTTTAAAGGGAATCTGTCACCCCTTTTTGAGATATCATATAATGATATCATTCAAATGTGTGTCAAATAAGGATTCTCTTAGTACTTTTGCTTCCCCCTGACCCCGCACCTTTCATGCATAAATACCTTTTATATACACTCACTGGCCACTTTATTAGGTACACCATGCTAGTAACGGGTTGGACCCCTTTTGCCTTCAGAACTGCCTCAATTCTTCGTGGCAGAGATTCAACAAGGTGCTGGAAGCATTCCTCAGAGATTTTGGACCATATTGACATGATGGCATCACACAGTTGGCGCAGATTTGTCGGCTGCACATCCCTGATGCGAATCTCCCGTTCCACCACATCCCAAAGATGCTCTATTGGATTGAGATCTGGTGACTGAGGAGGCCATTTGAGTACAGTGAACTCATTGTCATGTTCAAGAAACCAATCTGAGATGATTCGAGCTTTATGACATGGCGCATTATCCTGCTGAAAGTAGCCATCAGATGTTGGGTACATTGTGGTCATAAAGGGATGGACATGGTCAGCAACAATACTCAGGTAGGCTGTGGCGTTGCAACGATGCTCAATTGGTACCAAGGGGCCCAAAGAGTGCCAAGAAAAAATTCCCCACACCATGACACCACCACCACCAGCCTGAACCGTTGATACAAGGCTGGATGGATCCATGCTTTCATGTTGTTTACGCCAAATTCTGACCCTACCATCCGAATGTCGCAGCAGAAATCGAGACTCATCAGACCAGGCAACGTTTTTCCAATCTTCTACTGTCCAATTTCGATGAGCTTGTGCAAATTGTAGCCTCAGTTTCCTGTTCTTAGCTGAGAGGAGTGGTACCCAGTGTGGTCTTCTGCTGCTGTAGCCCATCTGCCTCAAAGTTCGACGCACTGTGCGTTCAGAGATGCTCTTCTGCCTACCTTGGTTGTAACGGGTGGCAATTTGAGTCACTGTTGCCTTTCTATCAGCTCGAACCAGTATGCCCATTCTCCTCTGACCTCTGGCATCAACAAGGCATTTCCGGCCACAGAACTGCCGCTCACTGGATTTTTTTTCTTTTTCGGACCATTCTCTGTAAACCCTAGAGATGGTTGTGCGTGAAAATCCCAGTAGATCAGCAGTTTCTGAAATACTCAGACCAGCCCTTCTGGCACCAACAATCATGCCACGTTCAAAGGCACTCAAATCACCTTTCTTCCCCATACTGATGCTCGGTTTGAACTGCAGGAGATTGTCTTGACCATGTCTACATGCCTAAATGCACTGAGTTGCCGCCATGTGATTGGCTGATTAGAAATTAAGTCTTAACACACAGTTGGACAGGTGTACCTAATAAAGTGGCCAGTGAGTGTATATTGGTTCAGATGTATGTAAACTGCCGCTGTCCGATCCGCTAGGCGGGGCTTATACACCTGCTCCCCCCTCCCTGTCTTGCTCTACGCATTTCTTCTTGTGTAGAGCAAGACAGGGAGGGGGGAGCAGTTGAATAAGCCCCGCCCATCGGACCGGACCGTGGCAGTTTACATACATCTGAACCGATATAAAAAAAGGTATTTATGCATGAAAGGTGCGGGGTCAGGGGGAAGCAAAAGTACTAAGAGAATCCTTATGTGACACACAATTGAATGAGATCATTATATGTTATCTCAAAAAAGGGGTGACAGATTCCCTTTAACTCCTTCTGTCACTGAACTAACTATATACACATGTAGTCAAATGTCGTATACAGTACATTACACATTAACATTACAAAACATTAGGGAACCATTGGGGTGCTGCAGACGCTCTGTGTGTAGGAGCGAGAAGGCAACTGAGGTTCCCTGCCACCTCCTTACAGATATATCCACAAAAAAATGGACATAATGCACATCAATGTAAAAATGACATTGCTGTACATACAGTATATTCTGGCTTATGTCAATTTTAACCACTTCAGGGTTCGAAAACCTTGGAGTGGTTAAAAGAAGTAACGTTCTTTCTTCAGGCAGCTTGATTTTGAAGGTACTGGATATCTATACTAGAAGATATAGGAAAAAGATGCCAATGGCAAACACGATGGCAATGCCGCCTTCAGAACCGCTTCAGCAAAAGGCAACTGGCTTTTTCCTGAAGGGCCTCTTCTTAGTGAATCAGGAGCGTCTGGCGAGTGGCATGCACCTCATCATGAATTAGACAAGTAGTAGTGTCACGACGCGCCCCTGTTCCGCCCAGCTCTTCCCATTTTGGCGTAGCTGAAAGCAACCGAGGTGAAGACACCAAAAGTTGCAGAATTTTTTGCAAATCTGAGGTGCACAAAATTTTTGCAACTTTTCAAAGCAAATTACGACAGATTTCTGACAAAATTGCTTTGATGAATTGGGGACTCGGTGTGAACGTTGCCCGGTCTCACTTTTTGTGACTGTGGTCTGCTGAATTGTGACATTGTGCAAGGTCATGATGTATGCCCCATGCAGGTGGTCGCTTGCATGACCACATGAATGCGACCTACAGATTTGCGGTCGCGCACCGACTAGACTCACACATTGTCCCCCAATAAAAGAGAATTGAGAAAAGCCGAATGAGACTATTCAGCACGTGACCCCAAGTATACAAATTTCAAAAAGGATTTTTCATAGAAATGAATAGGTAGAGTTTTCCACCTATCCACATATTTTTTGAGGCACTCCCAAAAACCCCTTGAGGAAATAATCTAAATCCTGCTGCAGAGTGTAGACAAATCCGCTGTTACAGCCATTGTAATGAGTCTATTCAGCTGGTTGTTTAGTTATATCAGTTTCTTGGAAAACTGGTGATTAGACTTGAGCGAATTTTTAAAAATTCGGTTCCGGTTACGATGGGTGGCGAATATAGTCTTTGCAATATTTGCCTAACACAGCCGAACATCATTGGAATCAATGGGAGTCGAAATTACCAAATATGTTCGGAACCAATTATCAAACATAAATTCAGCATAAAAAGGATACAAATATGTCACTAATATGGCAAATTCAGATTTGGTGACCGATTCCGAACATATTCGCTCAACTCAACTGGTGACAAACCGTATCCCTACCATCACAGCTGACAGAAGGCGTCACCCAACTTTATAATGATACAGTAGACTTGTGGGATTACACTGCAGCATGACTGGGAAAATTGCTTTGAGTCTCAAAGCTGGCAAAAAAGCAAAAAGCAGATCATTTTCAAATGAAAGAAAATTGGATGGCTAATTAACAGATCCTTTTTCCATAGACTTCTGTGTATGGGGACCTCCTGACTCACCCCTGGAAGATAATGCTGTGGAAGAGAAGGATGCGGCACACTGAATATTTGACAACTGATTCACAAAAGGAGGCTATGAGCAGTCCTCTCATAGAGGACACAGGAGCTCTCAGCCGAGCAAAACGTTCCTGTGTATGGAGGCGTCAGAGAACACGGCAAATGCAATAGGAAAACGTCTATATATTGTGTATGTGTGGCTTTAGCTTTGACAGTCTTGAAATGCCCCAAATTTCCTACAGCAGATCCTTATGGGTGATACATTTGTTGCATCTTTAAAACGTCTGTCTGACTTTACACCTCCTCTTGGTTGAATTATTTTTGGACCATTTATTTTTGCAACAGAATTTTGGAGCACATACAGTGGGGAAAATAAGTATTTGATAGGCTGCTGGTTTTGCAAGCTTTCTCACCTACAAAGAATGGAGAGGTCTCTAATTTTTCATTGTAGGTACACTTAAACTGTGAAAGACAGAATCTAAAAATAAAAAAAAGAAAATCACATTGTAAATTTATTTAAATAATTAAATTGCATTTTATTGCTTGACACAATTATTTGATCACCTACCAACCAGCAAGAATTCTGGGTCTCACAGACCTGTTAGTTTTTCTTTAAGAAGCCCTACTACTCTGCACTCATTACCTGTATTAATTGCACCTGTTTGAACTCGTTACCTGTATTAAAGACACCTGTCTGCACAAACAATCATACTCCAGCCTCTCCACCATGGCCAAGACCAAAGAGTTGTCTAAGGACACAATGGACAAAATTGTAGACCTGCACAAAGCTGGGATAGGCCACAGGACAATTGGCAAGCAGCTTGGTGAAAAGGCAAGAACTGTTGGCACAATTATTAGAAAATGGAAGAAACACAATATGACTGTCAATCTTCCTCGGTCTGGGGCTCCATGCAGGATCACGTCCCGTGGGGTAAGGAATTAGCCCAGAACTACACGGGAGAACCTGGTCACTCGCCTGAAGAGAGTGGGGACCACAGTCTCAACCATTACCATTAGTAACACACTATGGCGTCATGGATTAAAATCCTGCAGGGCACGCAAGGCCCCCTGCTCATGTCAGCACATGTCCAGGCCCATTTGAAGCCAATGACCATCTGGACGATCCAGAGGAGGCAAGAGAGAAGGTCATGTGGTCAGATGAGAGCAAAATAAAACTTTTTGGTATCAACTCCACTCGCAGTGTTTGTAGGAAGAAGGATGAATACAACCCAAAGAACACTGTCCCAACCGCGAAGCATGGAGGAATCATCATACTTTGGGGGTGCTTTTCAGCAAAGGGGACAGGATGTCTGCACCCAAGGTTGGACTGGCCCACCAGAGAACCGGAGAATCCTCCGGTGGGCCTTGGCTTCTCTTTAAGGAGAGTTCATAATGCAAACCTTGCAGCTGCTGTGGGGCTTTTGAGTGGGGGAGAAAAGTGGGCACTCAGAATAAAATCCTCTGGTGGGCCAAATGTTCTTCAGTCTGACACATATTGAAGGGAGGATGATGGGGTCATGTATCTTGAGATTTTGGCCAACAACCTCCTTCCGTCAGTAAGAACATTGAAGATGGGTCGTGGCTGAGTGTTCCAGCATGATAGTGATCCAACACACATCCAGGACAACCAAGGAGTGGCTCCGTAAGAAGTATTTCAAGGTTCTGGAGTGGCCTAGCCAGTCTCCAGACCTGAACCCAATAGAAAATTTTGGGGGGAGATGATACTCAAGGTTTCCCAGCGACAGCCACAAAACCTGAAAGATCTGGAGAAGATCTGTATGGAGGAGTGGGCCAAAATCCCTGCTGCAGTGTGTGCAAACTTGGTCAAGAACTACAGGAAACGTCTGACCTCTTTAATTGCAAACAAATGTTTCTTTACCAAATATTAAGTTCTATTTTTCTATTATATAAAATACTCATTTCATGCAATAAAATACAAATTAATTATGTAAAAATCATACAATATGATTGTATAGATTATTTTCTTTTTAGCTTCTGTCTCTTACAGTTGAAGTGTACATATGAAAAAAATTACAGACCTCTCCATTCTTTGTAGGTCGGAAAACTTGCAAAATCGGCAGTGTATCAAATACTTATTTTCCCCATTGTAGGTGTGTGTTAGGCCGGGGTCACACTAACCAACGCAAAATACGGTCAGTATTTTACATGCGTAATACGGATGAATGGCCCCTAAACAGTGCTCCGTATGTCATCCGTAATCAAGGTGTGGTCGCGTATTTTGCGCATGTAAGCATCCGTATGTAATCGGTATGGCGAGATTTTCTCGCAGGCTTGCAAAATGGACATATAATGGAGCCCTATGACAGGGTTTATAACAGAAACCAAAGAATAGATATAGACATATAGAATGCATATATATATATATATATATATATATATATATATATATATATATATATATATATACACTCACTGGCCACTTTATTAGGTACACCATGCTAGTAACGGGTTGGACCCCCTTTTGCCTTCAGAACTGCCTCAATTCTTCGTGGCAGAGATTCAACAAGGTGCTGGAAGCATTCCTCAGAGATTTTGGACCATATTGACATGATGGCATCACACAGTTGGCGCAGATTTGTCGGCTGCACATCCCTGATGCGAATCTCCCGTTCCACCACATCCCAAAGATGCTCTATTGGATTGAGATCTGGTGACTGAGGAGGCCATTTGAGTACAGTGAACTCATTGTCATGTTCAAGAAACCAATCTGAGATGATTCGAGCTTTATGACATGGCGCATTATCCTGCTGAAAGTAGCCATCAGATGTTGGGTACATTGTGGTCATAAAGGGATGGACATGGTCAGCAACAATACTCAGGTAGGCTGTGGCGTTGCAACGATGCTCAATTGGTACCAAGGGGCCCAAAGAGTGCCAAGAAAAAATTCCCCACACCATGACACCACCACCACCAGCCTGAACCGTTGATACAAGGCAGGATGGATCCATGCTTTCATGTTGTTTACGCCAAATTCTGACCCTACCATCCGAATGTCGCAGCAGAAATCGAGACTCATCAGACCAGGCAACGTTTTTCCAATCTTCTACTGTCCAATTTCGATGAGCTTGTGCAAATTGTAGCCTCAGTTTCCTGTTCTTAGCTGAGAGGAGTGGTACCCGGTGTGGTCTTCTGCTGCTGTAGCCCATCTGCCTCAAAGTTCGACGCACTGTGCATTCAGAGATGCTCTTCTGCCTACCTTGGTTGTAACGGGTGGCAATTTGAGTCACTGTTGCCTTTCTATCAGCTCGAACCAGTCTGCCCATTCTCCTCTGACCTCTGGCATCAACAAGGCATTTCCGGCCACAGAACTGCCGCTCACTGGATTTTTTTTCTTTTTCGGACCATTCTCTGTAAACCCTAGAGATGGTTGTGCGTGAAAATCCCAGTAGATCAGCAGTTTCAGAAATACTCAGACCAGCCCTTCTGGCACCAACAATCATGCCACGTTCAAAGGCACTCAAATCACCTTTCTTCCCCATACTGATGCTCGGTTTGAACTGCAGGAGATTGTCTTGACCATGTCTACATGCCTAAATGCACTGAGTTGCCGCCATGTGATTGGCTGATTAGAAATTAAGTCTTAACACACAGTTGGACAGGTGTACCTAATAAAGTGGCCAGTGAGTGTATATATGCATTCTATGTGTCTATATCTATTCTTTCGTTTCTTTATTAAAACTGTCAGTGTGAGTTTACTGTATCGCGCACTGAATTGCCGGCATTGCTAAAAGACACCGGGTGCGTATTTCTCGCAAGTCACACGTGTGGTTCGTGTGTAATCCGTATTTTTTGTGCACCCATAGACTTGCATTGGCGTACAACGGCCGTAGTACGCTGACAATCGCAGCATGCTGCGATTGGCACGGAGCGTAGAATACGGATGAGAAATATACGGCTGGTGCGAGGGACCCCATAGAGAATCATTGGTCCGTGTGTAATGCGTGCTTTTAGCGCCTCTCACTCGGCCGTATTCCTCGCCAGTGTGACCCCGGCCTTAAACCACCTCTCCTGTCTGGCCAAGCCACACCACCGTGCATGGCACCTGTCACTCAGTAACCAATTAGCTGCATTAGGGCAGATGACCATAGTGTTGGTCCGAGTATGTTTCATCAAAACATTGGATCGCACCCTTACCAATGTTATTCAATGACTCTGTGCAAATGTCCAGTTTTTTACTAGGACCAAGTGATCCAGGAAAAAAATTGCAGCATGCATGATTTGCCTCTAACAATCAAATGGCACATGCCCATTCATGACTATGGGTTTATGAAAACCATCGGACCCCACTCTGATTACATCACAGTTTTTATGGACAGACTGAATGGAGAAGATGGAGAGACTTATTTTTTTAATCCTACACAGCTGAGAAAAATGGATCCCACTCTGATCAGAGTCTTAGGGTATGTGCACACGCTGCGGATTCCGCTGCGTTTCTGCAGCGTTTTTGGCCGCTGCGGACCCGCAGCAGTTTTAGCTGCGGTGTACAGTACCATTCAAATGAATGGTAAAAAAACGCTGTGTAGACGTTGCGGAAAAATCCGCGCGGATTTGCTGCGGTTTTGAAACCGCAGAAAGAAGTGACATGTCAATTCTTTCTGCGGAATCCGCAGCGGGTTCCTATCTCCACCATTGTGGAGATGGTGAATCCGCAGGACCAAACCGCAGGCAAAACCGCAGATAATCCGCAGGTCTTTTGACCTGCGGTTTATCTGCGGTTTTTGCAAAATCCGTGCGGATTAATCCGCAGCGTCTGCACACACCCTTAGGCTGTGAGGGCTTGCTCACATGAGCGTATAAATTGGATGTGCGCAATCCAATTCAATATCTAACGGCACTCGGCCCAATGTTATACTATGGGGCAGTGCAGATCTGTGAGTATTTTCTCATGCTGATTCGCTAATTATCGAGGTAGAAAAAGATAATAGTCATTAGGTCACTCACCTGTCTGGTCCTCCTCACAGCTTCCTCCGCTCTCTTCTTCTGTTCCGCGTTACCATCTTCGTTCATCTTCACTCTTACGTCACGGCTTACGTCGCTCAAGGCTAGTCGAGTTTTTGGGTGAAATTTGGGCAAATTACCAAATTAGAATTTCCGCAGATCTGCTCCTCGCTGTCACCCAGCCTTCCCAGGCACTGTGTAAGGAACAGTCTGGATTTATTTTCTGGGTTACTTTGCTACAAGCTGCTCAGAGGTGGTGATGAGTATTTGGGGCTGATGTAGGGCAGCATGGTGGCTCAGTGGTTAGCACTGTAGCCTTGCAGTGCTGGGGTCTGGGGTTCAAATCCCACCTAGGACATTTGCAAGGCGTTTGTATGTTCTCCCCATGTTTGTCTTGGGTCTCCCACACGCCAAAGACATCCTGATAGGGATTCTAGATTGTGAGCCCCAATAGGGACAGTGATGATAATGTCTGTAAAGCGCTGTGGAATTAATGGTGCTATATAAGCGAGTAAAATAATTGAAAAATAAATCTATTGTATTTGGGGCTGGTATCAGAGCAGCACTGAGTGCACCAGCTGCAGGCAGAGATCCTGATTACTCCAGACTCGCTTGATGTTGACCTCATAGTCTTCCAGCACATGAAAGCATTGTTAATTGCCTCCCCCCCGATCCTTTCCCCAATAGCAGAAGACACACAGACAAGTTAATCTGTTTACTCTGAATTACCCGCAGGACGTGGCCCACCCTTCTCCTACAATAGTCCCTCTCCAAAGAATCAACCTGATGAGATGGAGCAGCAGCGCTCCTCCAAACTTATTCCTTTTCTCTTTTTCTACTCTGCGAGTTTCCCTCCTCCTGGTTTCTGCCTGCTCCTCCCATCACATTCAGTCCCCTGCTGGCTTCGTCTGCTGCCTTCACAAACCACCACTTTAGATTTTGCTAGGGAAAGAGTGGAGACGCATCAAAAATCTGCAGGAGAAGAAAACCTCAGGACCGACCACTGTCCTCTGGGTGCCGTCCGTACACACTCTGCAGCCATGAGCGGCTTCAGCTGACGTGCGGAAATCCCAGCAGAGATCCAGGGACTTCTATAGATGCACTGCTTTATTTAATGCTCTCCTATTTATGAACTCCCCTCTGATAGAAGTGCAGGTGCTAGAAGCCATAGCCTACAGATCCGGGGGAAATGAATGTCTTGGTGCACAAGACGGGCTCTGCGCTCCTGTGCGGCTACTTGTTATTAAGGACCATCTTGGCTGACTTTACTTTGGACAATGAGGTCCACTCCAGCTTCATCCAGAGGAGGTTACGGAGTCAGGAACGTCGGGAGATGCAGAGGGAGATTTTGTCCATTCTGGGGCTCCCTCATAGACCACGTCCACATTTGTATGGAAAACAGAACTCCGCTCCCATGTTCATGCTGGATCTGTACAATGCCATGACAGTGGAGGAAGAGGAGGCAGAAGGGTTCTCCTATCCATACAAGCCCATCTTCACCACGCAGGGTCCACCACTAGCTATCCAACAGGACAGCAACTTCCTCAACGATGCTGACATGGTCATGAGTTTTGTCAACTTAGGTGAGTTGGGAGAGAGACCCCAGCCTCATTGTCTCTGGGTCTGGGGTCCCATGTAACATGACTTTGGGTATATTAGCTGGCAACTTTAAGGGTTTGGAGATGCTTGGTGTGGCATTTCATGGTTGTTCTGGTGGGAGTCGCACTCTAATATCCTAGTAGGGTCTTACATGGTTTTGTTTACATGGTTGGTTAAAGGGGCACAGAGAAGTGCATTGGCCATTGCTTTACCACAGCTATGGATTTGCATGTGCATGTATGGATTTACATGCGCTATATCGTCAACCTAATCTGTAAGTACCAAGGAAACATTGTAGCAGGACAGGACATGACAGGAAATTTCCATTGCCTATGTGACTATGTGTTCCAGTTGGATTCCATACTAGGAACCTGTTGCTGCAATTTTGAAGTGTTAACTGGTTCTTCTTCATCATCATGTCTATGCCCAGTGTAGGACCACCTTGGTGGAATATGGGGGGAGATCTTACAAGTTCCTTATGTATGAATTCCAGTTGGATTCCATACCAGGACCTTGTTTCCTCTAGATTGAGGTTTAAACCATTGAGCCCATGTCTTGTCTGTAGTTGTAGGACAGAGCAGAATGTTAGAAGAAAATCATATCGCAACATCAAGGTTACTCAGAAATTAGACTGCAAGCTCTTCCGCCTCATCTGCCGCCTCTCCCATGATTCTCCTCACTGCTTATAGAGGAGGGTGGGTTGACTATGAGAGGAATCTCGTCTGGAGCACACTGCCAAGGTATAAAGTTCTCAGGTGCATGTGTCTTCTCGAAAAAGCAGCGCCTTTGGATTGTACATGATCCAACAGGTTTTCGGCTTTCTCTTTGAAGTAGCAATTACTGTACAGGATGAGAGAGGGGAGCAGGAAGCTCCGAGTTCAAAGCACAGTCCTCAGTGATTCACTCCACAACACTGGACACACAGATCCATTAGGGGGACATAATAACATCCTTCAAACTGCTGCCAGACCCCTGCCCTACTCGAAAAGTGGCTGCATTGCCCTTTAAAGAGGCAACAAGCATGAAGTGAACATGCCATGGACCGTAAAGGCTATGTACACATATTAAAGAGAGCAGTGGAGAAGATTCATACCTTCCCACGCATTTCGGTATAATTATGGCGTTGTCCTTTAACCCAATTGGCCATGTTTCAGAAGCTTTTTCAGTGCGGTCTTTAGTGACAATTCCTAATATCGAAACAACTAATGTCTTGTCTCTGGAAGTAGTGAAAATTTGTGATAATGGTGGGTTGGGAGGTTTCAGCTCTTCTGGTTACTCATACCATCCAAAGCTTTGCTCATTTTAAGGGCACACTCACACTTAAGTATAAATCGGACGAGTGCAATTTGATAAAGAATCGGATTGCACTCGGACCAGTGTTATTGAGGGCATGCTGATCTGCGTAGTTTTTCTCCGCTGCATTCGGCATGATGAAAAAAAGCAGCATGTTGGGAGCTCAGTTCCAAAATATATGAACCCTCAGTAAATCACACGATTATTACGGATACATTACAATTCTGTAGCATAGGAAACTGTAAATGGTCTTGTAAGGCTAAATGCCCATGATCAGGATATAGCAGCGTTTTGGACACGGTGTATTTTCGCCTTATCCAAAACGCTGGGTTCTAATCACGCAGGTAATTCTACATGTGGTCATTGATCTAATGAATGGCTATGGTTGAGACTAGCGTCTCCCCTGCAAATAATTGGCATGCTGCGGCTCGTAAACCCGCACCGTGGGTGAGTTTACGCAGCGTCAAACAGAAGCACAGTGGGCATGGAGGTTCTATAAATCCCTTCCACTGTTCTTGTAATCTAGAACGCAGCATTTTGGATGCCGCGCAGGTGAGCTGTGTCCAAAACACTGCTATTCCAGATAGTGGGAACATACCCTAAAGGATTAGTATCTGCTTAGTAAAAAAACGGATTTCCCATGGATGACAAGTGAGAAAGAAAAACGTCTCTCCTGAATGAGAATGGGACCGGTTATTTGTACACAAGAGTGAGCGAGCCCTAGAGGGAGAATAGGGATAGTAGTGTTATCGTCCGTTTAACCCTCTTCCACATTATCACATACACGTCCATTGCTGGAACGTCCCCTTCCTGCAGTACAATGTTCGAATTGGTGATAGCATTGGGTTCACATGACTATTGACGAAGAATTAACAACTGACCCCCGGCCACAAAGTCTTTTTTTACAACGAGACCAATCTAGGTGGGGATTTCTTTTATATTGTCCCTATCATTCACTGCAACGTGATCGCTGGGTCTGCATGGAAAATCCTAAGTCCCGGGTCTAATAAACACCCCTAGGGTTGTCTAGCAAGAGTGTCTGCTAGACATATATGACACTATGTAAAAAAAATAGTTCAAAGTAAAAGTTTGAGGGTTAAGAAAGAGATTTAAAAAATGATAACAAAACAATTATAGGGGTTTTCCAGTTCCAGAAAAACCCTCTTCCCCCGCTGCAGTTTGGTTAACAAAAAAAATATTTTACGTGCCCGTCACGGGTTCGGCACTGAGTTTGCTGCTGCTACTAGTCTCTGGTATTGTCTGAAGCATTGATATCACATCGACAACGCTGCAGCCAATCACTGAGCTCAGCAGCTGTGCCTATGTTGATAGCACAAGCTGTTCAGAGCCGCTAAGCTCTCAGGCTGTCGGCGTGAAGTCAGCGATGCACACAATAAGGGCGGTTTCACACGTCCAGATAATTCCGGTACCGGAAAAATCGGTACCGGAGCTATCCGTGTCCGTGTGGATACGTAGGCCATCCGTGTGTGATCCGTATGTCCATGTGTACCATCCGTGTGTGATCCGTATGCTGTCCGTGTGTCCATGTCAGTGTAGTGAAAAAATTGGTTTCAATGTTAACCCTATGACTCCTAAAAACGCATACGGATGCCATCCGTGTGCGGTGCGTGTTTACACGGACCCATTGACTTGTATGGGTCCGTGTGATCCGTGCTGTTGCACAAAAACAGACATGTCAGCGTATTTTGCACACGGTCCGTGAAAACACGCTGACATCTGCATAGACACATTCATTAGATTTTGTCTATGTGTGTCAGTGTCTCCGGTAGGTGAGAAAACTGTCACTACACGTACCGGAGCCACTGACATGTGAAACTGGCCTAAGAGAAACCAGGAGCAGCAGTAAAGACTCAGAGCTGGACCCAGGGATGGTGAGTAAGGTACTATTTATTTTTTAAAAAGAGCTGCAGCTGAGTAAAAGGGTTTTTTTAAAAACAGAAAACCCCCTTTAAATGCTGTCATGTATTTATTTGAAAATGATTTCTAGAGAAACATAGAATTATTTTTTACCTTTTCAAAAGTACCTCAAATAACTGCATAACTTAAAAAAACAAACAAGTTATGGCTGACGGAATGCCAGAAGGCAAAAACAAAAGAGAATGTTGGGGCCCTTTAAGGTTTCAAATGGCTTAAATGTTATTAAGTGGTTAATGTTCGGCAAAGTTGTCACTGAGGATTTCATTACTTGACTAAATCGTGTTTCATTTGAAATGTCCCCAAATTACACTTCTCCGGTGACGTCACTTGTCCACAACCTGTCTGTTCCGATGATGAGTCACGCTTCTGTTTACCTTGTGAGGTAACATAGGAATTAACTTAGCGACATCAGAGATGCGAGTCATGGTAGAAGTATTGTAGCGTGGTATAATTTTTGTTTTACGTCTGTTGTTAATAATATTTTCAATAATTTCATTTAAAGCGTTTTAACTCCTAGACTACGCACATTTTGTGGTTGCCTCTCCTTATCTCTAGGCTCTTCCCACCCTCTTGTAATAGTGTAAGCTTTATTCAATCTTTTAGGGAAAAAAAGTGATTCCTGTCTAAAATATCTCTAGGTTGTTCCCTGATTTTGCTGCTTCCTTTGATCTTCAGGCTCCTCCTTCTTCTTCTTCCTCCTGATATATATAATGTGGCGCAGGGTGGTATCCATGGGCGAGTTACTAGTCTTCCACGCCCCAGCTACATGAAGATGGGGGTCCTGGCTGGGTGTGTATGCTTTACCTTCCGGGGCGTTACGCCCTTGCAGACTGCATGATGCCAGTGACTTCGGCTGGCCAGGACCAGATGGTATAAAGTTCAATGAGGGAGACCACCAATCAAAAATAAACAGTCTATTACTCAACATTAACTTGATGAGAACTATGTACAATAGATAGCGGATGCTTACCTTCGTGAATGTTTCCTTTGCAATACGGATGATCTTCACACATGGTCTCCCTACCTCAAGTTTCTCTGTCTTCACCACCACCCAGCAAAGTACTACATTCCAGAAAGTGAGAGGTCTATTCTCAACCTGTGCTTCTGAGTCCTCTTCCTTCGTAAAGGAACTAGTTTGCTAATATGCCAGGTACTTAGCTTCTCAGATGGCTGACGCTTTGGGACTCTCGCCCAGAGCACTCTCTTTGTCTCACGGTCCCTGCTCTGTCCTGGCCCGTTACCTCTCTTAGTTAGAAGCTTGGGGTTGTACTGCTAGGCATCCTGTCCCAGGACCCATCTAGGGTGCATCACTTTTGTCTGTCGCTTTTCCTCTTCCTGCTCAGGATTTTGCTATTCACTGTCTTGGTCTCAACTCATATCAGGGACATCTACGTCATGTGGCTCTGCTGACTAGTCAGACAATAGGTCTGCTTCTCTTGCGCACTGCGCCCTATCTGACGTACTGACAGGAAACTGTCTTTGTTCCCCCACTTTATTCATTCCAACTCTGGGCTAGTTCCAAACATTAACCCTAACTTTGCCCAGCAGAACACAACTATATCATCAATAACGAATGTCACAATACACATTAACGTACATTTTTCCAACCATACACACGTCTTTGAGGGAGATCATGGGCAATATGTCCATCTCCTTACATGTATAGGCCAAGGCTTCTTCTGCGTCTCCTGATCTCCAGGCTCCTAACCACTGGTGCTGCTCCTCCTGATCATCAGGCTACATCTTATTTCTGCTCCTTCTGGTCTCCAGGCTCTTTCCAAATGTTGCTGCTGTTTTTCCTGATCTACAGGCTTCTTCCCCTGCTGCTGGTCCTAGTCTACATGTCCCAACTATCATGTTCTTCCCACTTTGCAGCACCTCCACATCTCCACGGTTCTTCCTCTTGCTTCTTTGCATAGTCTCCACGGGCCTTTCCCTATTGCTGCTACTCCTGTATCTCAGGTTCCTGCTGATGTTCAAATCATTCTTAATTTTACTACCATATTTCTTTTGTTTTCCAATATTTCTCATCCATGTTGCTTGCCCATTCTGATCCATAGACTCCTCCTCCTTGTATTTTTTTGGTTTTGCAATCCTTAGGCTCCTCAAGTGTTGTTGCTGATTTCTAGGCTCTTCTCTGTTTCTGCTCCTTTTGATTTCTAGGCTCTTCCCTTCTTTTCCTGGTCTCTTGGTTCCTCCATAGGAGATGCTCCTTCCATTGTTGCTGCCTTTTCTGATTTCTAGGCTCTTCCTTTCTATTGCTGCTTTTCCTGCTCCTTCTGTTAGGCTCTCCACCCACCTTCAAATTGCTGCTCTTCTTGATTTCTAGGCTTTTCCTCCATGTTGCGAGTCTTCCGCCATGTTGCTGCTTTTCCTGATTTCTAGTGTCCTCCCCAACATTTGCTTCTCCTTCTGATTTCTAGGCTCTCCACCACCTCCTCTCTTCAAATTGCTGCTCTTCTTGACTTCTAGATGCTTCCTCTCTTGCTACTTCTACTCATTTCTAGGCTGTTCCATGTTGCTGCTCTTACTCATTTCTATGGTCTTCCTCTTTGTTGCTGCACTTCCTGATTTCTAGGCTTCCCACCTACATTTGCTTTTTATGATTTCTAGGCTCTCCACCACCTCCCCTCTTCAAATTGATGCTCTTCTTGACTTTAAATGCTTCCTCTCTGTTGCTATTTCCCCTGATTTCTAGGCTCTTCCCTGTTGCTGCTTCTCCTGATTTTTAGGCTCTTTCCTCCTGTTACTGCTCTTGATTTCTTCTGCACCCCCTTTTGTTGCTGGTATAGTTGCCTAATAATCACTTTATTACTGAGTATTGGTTGCTTCAAGTTCATAATCATAGTTTCTTTGATTACCTAGAAATCAATAGTTTGGATCTAAGAGTGCACCAGAGACATAGGCCCCAATTCAGCAGCATCATCATTCATTCATGACATCAGAGACATAGGCTCCCCAAGGCGTTTTTCACACCAGTCTTGATGAAGGGGCATGCTGGATTGAGACACTCCTGATTTATTAGGTTGTACATGCCTCTTAATGAATTAGGAGCGTCTGAAAAGTGGTTCGCACTTTCGTGCATCTCATCACAAATGTAACTCGAGTAACAGAGCCGCCACTCATCATGAATTTGACAAGTGGGAGTTGCTATGTCCCCATCCTGCTCCACCTTCGCCCACTTTGTCAGAGTGCAATAAGCCGCAAAACTTTAGTGTAGCCTCGCATTTTGGAAAAATGTTGTGACTTTTCAAAGCTTTCAGTGAGCCAGAATTTTTGCAGAAAACCTTTCATGAATTGGACCTTCAGACTCCAACATACACTGCAGCTAAATTGGAGTCACTGATTACAGCTGTACCCTAATAGAGCAGAATTAAATATATATTTAAATAGATAATTTGAATATGTAAAAAGCAGTACAAGGAAAAGCAACCAAATAAATTCCGTATAAAATTCAAGCATCAGTCTAATTTGTCTGCCGTTGTTTTGTGCGCGCTACATTGTACACGAGAGCACCTAAGTCTGTATTTTTTTTACTCCAGCTATTTACAGCCACATCTCCTGAAAGGCTAAACATGAGTCATTGCTGAAGTCTCATCCCTTCATGTATCAAAGAGGTACAAAATGACTAAATTATTCCATGTAACTCGCTGTCAGAGCAATTGGCAAAACACTGCAGGGAGTGTCCCTGGCAGAGAAGAGGTTAAAATAAAGACAGGAATAGGAGATGGTAGAACTGGCTATGTACCATTACCTATTTTGACCTTTCCAAATATACAGTGGGGAAAATAAGTATTTGATACACTACCGATTTTGCAAGTTTTCCCGCCTACAAAGAATGGAGAGGTCTGTAATTTGTATCGTAGGTACAGTTCAACTGTGAGAGACCGAATCTAAAAAGAAAATCCTGAAAAATCACATTGTATGATTTTTTACATAATTAATTTGCCTTTTATTGCATGAAATAAGTATTTGATACAATAGAAAAACAGAACTTGATATTTAGTACAATTTTGTTTGCGATTACAGAGGTCAGACATTTCCTGTAGTTCTTGACCAAGTTTGTACACACTGCAGCAGGGATTTTGGCCCACTCCTCCATACAGATCTTCTCCAGATCTTTCAGATTTCGGGGCTGTCACTGGGCAACATGAAGTTTCAGCTCTCCAAAGATTTTCTATTTGGTTCAAATCTAGAGACTGACTAGGCCATTCTAGGACCTTGAAATTCTTCTTACGGAGCCACTTCTTAGGGTCCCGTCACATTTAGCGATGCACCAGCGACCCCGACCACGATACAACCCGGTCAGGATCGCTGATGCATTGCTAAATGGTCGCTAGTGAGCTGCCAAACAGGCAGATCTCACCAGCGACGCAGCAGCGGTCGGCGGTTGTTACTTACCTGTCAGACGCGGCGATGAAGACGTCCTTCCGCCCGCATCCACGCGTCGCTCGTCGGCGCCAGCAGGAAGCGGCCGACGAGAAACGGCCCAGGATGTTCTCGCGCGATCAGCGATAGCCAGCACGGGAGCCGGTTGGAGGTCAGTATCACATTTAGCGATATCGCTAGCAATATCGCAGCTGCGTTACAAAATCTGTGACGCTTTAGCGATATCGCTATGTGTGAAGCCCCCTTTAGTTTCCCTGGCTGTGTATTTCGGATAATTGTCATGCTGGAAGACCCACCCCCAACCCATCTTCAATGCTCTTACTGATGGAAGGAGGTTGTCGGCCAAAATCTCGCGATACTTGACCCCATCCATTATACTCCCTTCAATACGGTGCAGTCGTTCTTTCCCCTTTTCAGAAAAGCACCCCCAAATATGATGTTTTCCCCACCATGCTTCACGGTTGGGACGGTGTTCTTGGGGTTGTACTCATACTTCTTCCTTCAAACACGGCGAGTGGATTTGATTAAAAAAATGTTGGTCTCATTCGACCACATGACCATCTCCCATGCCTCTTCTGGATCATCCAGATAGTCATTGGGGAACTTCAAATGGGCCTAGACATGTGCTGGCATTAGCAGGGGGGACTTTGCGTGCCCTGTAGAATTTTAATCCATGATGGCGTAGTGTTACTAACAGTAATGTTTGAGACTGTGGTCCCATCTCTCTTCAGGTCCTCCTGCATAGTTCTGGGCTGATTCCTGACCTTTCTCAGAATCATCCTTACCCCATAAGACGAGATCTTGCATGGAGCCCCAGACCGAGGAAGATCGACAGTCATCTTGTGTTTCTTCCATTTTCCAATAAATGTTCCAACAGTTGTTGCCTTCTCATCAAATTGCTTGCCTATTGTCCTGTAGCTCATCCCAGCCTTGTGTAGGTTTACAATTTTGTCCCTGATGTCCTTATGCAGCTCTTTGGTCTGGGCCATGGTGGAGAGGTTGGAGTGTGATTTATTGAGTGTGTGGACGGGTGTACAGGTAATGAGTTCAAACAGGTGCAATTAATACAGGTAATGAGTCTAACAGAGCTAGAATTCTTGTTGGTTGGTAGGTGGTCAGATATTTATTTCATGCATTAAAATGGAATTTAATTATGTAAAATCATACAATGTGATTTTCTGTTTTTTGTTTTTTTTTATTTTTAGATTCTGTTTCTCACAGTTGAAGTTTACCTATGAAAAATTACAGACCTCTCCATTCTTTGTAGGTGTGAAAACTGCAAAATCGGCAGTGTATCAAATACTTATTTTCCTCACAGTATGGCTCCTATTGTAAGACCGCCCCACCTTGATCACAGTCTCTCCATTATTTTTATGAAAATAGGATTAATAATCCTGGGGTTGGGCATGTCTTGACTGCTGATAAAACTGTCTCCCCATCTCAGCTGTCGGCTCCATAACAATCCAGCTGAGAATAATATACACTAGATAGAAATGTTACAAACACTCACCTGTGAGATGTTTTGGATCTTACAGGTTGATAGATGTAAGAATAATGTTTGAGTTTTTTGTCTGCAAGCGGAGATCCTGAGGAAGATTGGGGTTAAAAAAAAAGCTGGTAATGTTGTGAATGAATGCCGAGATTTAATTGTCCAAGTTGGGTTTTGTATAGTGCATATTTCGTCTACTTGGCCTAAAACAAATGGGCATCTTCAAAGATGATACCAAATGGACCAGATTTTGCGTAAAAATATTTCCTTACACCCTAAATTGGAGATTAAGCAACTTGGTAGTAAAGTGCTGAAAAAATTAGCTTCAAGATGTAATGATATAGAAGAACAAAGAGCACGTTTGTCTATGGCTAGGTACACATTTGTACTTCTGTAGACATATAACTTAGAATGCATGGTCAAAAGATATGCAAGCATGTGCCACACATCGAACTACATCTGTGAATTTCAACGCACAGCACCGATCAAAAGTTTGGACATCCCTGTTGATGCAATGGTTTTCCTTGTTCTCAGTGAAATGAGCACGTTATAGATTTAGACTGAAGCCAGTAAAACCATGAAGCAACACATGGGAAAAAAGGAGTAAAGAAATGCGTGTAACCAGAATATGTGTTAAGTTCTCAAAGTACATCCCTTTTACTCTGACTGTTTTACTCCCTTGTCTCTCAAGCTGCTGCGTAAGGTATTACCCTGAATGGCAGCCTTGAAGAAGTTCCTAGAGGTGCTGAAAATTTGTTGACTGCTTTGCCTCCACTCTGCGTCCAACCTAGAGCCTCCGTCGCTCTTCTTGATTGCATAGCCCTTACATAGGGTGTTTCGGGTCATTGTCCTGTTGTATTAAAAATAATCGTCTCACTAAGTGCAAACCAGATGGGATGGCATGTTACTGCAAAATGCTGTAGTAGTCATCATGTTGGGTAATGTACCTTGAATTTGGAATAAGTTGCCAACAGTGTCGCCAGCTAAGCTCCACCACACCTCCATTTCCATGCTTCATGCTGAGTGCACACATTTACAAACAATCCACTGCTTTTTTTTACGTCTCACAGAGACATAGTGGTTGTTAAAGAAAAATCTCAAATTTAGGCCACAGTACAGATTTCCACTTGTCTAGTCCTTGTGTTGCTTGTACCTGATAAGTCTCTTCTTATTTGTGGCCCTCAGTAGTGGTTTCTTTGCAACAATTCATCAATAAAAGGCCTGCTTCTCGCAGTTGATATGTATGTGCATCATTTCTGAGGACTGTTATCTGAGATGCTGTCAGTTAGCGGTTTCTGGAGCTGGTAACCCTAATGAACTTATCCTCTGCAGCAGAGGCGATTCTTGGTCTTCCTTTCCTGGGAGCTAGTTCCATCATTAAAACTGATGATTTTTATGGTTGCACTTAAGTATACCTTCAAGGTTCTATCAATTTTCCAGACTGACTTTTATGTCTTAAAGTAATGATTGTGAAACAACACTGCACCTTCAAAATACACCTGATGGTCACAAACACTCTTTGATTCCACAAATGAGTTTTTGATGAGACATACCTGTTCATTGGAAGCCATTCCAAGTGATGACCTGATGAGGCTGCTTGAGAGAATGCAGAGGGTGTGAAAAACTGACATAAGAATGAAAGGAGGGCACTTTGAGGAAATTAAGCTTTGTTTCACAAGTGTTTCTTTACTTCTCCTTTTCATATCTGTCCCTTCATGGTTTTGCTGCCTCCAATCAAAATTTATAACGTGCACATTCCAATAAGAAAAACGACAACCATTGTATGAACAGGTGAGTACAAACTATTGACCGGTAGTGTACTTTTTCAAAATTCTTTTCTCAACCAACTTTTAATGGTACAGACAGGATAACCTTTACAGTTTAGGCATATTGTAACTTACATATTTCAATACACATTCCATTGAGAATAATGGAAAAAAAGTATACATCTTTCATAGGCTTTTTGGAGGCCTAAATGTTTGTTTTATACATCCAAGAAAAACATTATATGATGCAGATCTGACAAAATATGGTCAAAAGAACTTTATTTAATCTTTTCCACTCTTAGTCTATGCCTGATTCAGGCATCCGTTTTCTCATTATCCCCTTAACGACTGCCTATATGCCTTTCAACCGCGGCAGTTAAGGGTACTTAAACCACAGCGCTGTTAATTAACGGCCCTAAGGAGAAAGTGTATAGCGCCCCCCAGAGTCAGAATTTCTCAGGGGTCTCGGCTGCTGGGTGTAGCCGAGACCCCAGAGAACATGATTCGGGTCGTTGTTTACCGACCCCGGGGTTGCGATCACCATTATTAACGGTATAACGGCGACCGCAAAAAAAAAAGTCCGATTTGCCATTTAATTTCTCTCTCCTCTGATGTGACCGCACATCAGAGGAGAGAGAAATAGGGTTCCTGATCCCCCCGGTACCTCCCGATGTCCCTCGGCCCTCCTGCTTCCTCCCACGGCCACCAGCGTCGTCTTCCTGTTAGAAAATGGCGGGTGCTTGCGCAGTGTGCCCACCGAGATCTGCCAGCCAGCATCCAGCAACAATAGGAGATTTTTCCTATTGGTTCATTTTGATCACTGTGATAGACCATATTACAGTGATCAAAATATAAAACATGGTAACTCAAACCCCCTTTATCACCCCCTTAGTTAGAGAAAAATAATAAAATAAAAAATGTATTTATTTCCATTTTCCCGTTAGGGTTAGACTTGGGCTAAAGTTAATTGGGCTAAAATTAGGGTTGGGGCTAAAGTTGGGTTAGGGTTCGGGCTAGAGTTGGGGTTAGAGTTAGGGTTTAGATTACAGTTTCAGTTTGTATTAGGGTTAGGGTTGGGATTAGGGTTAGGGCTGTGTTAGGGTTATGGTTAGGGTTGAGATTAGGGTTAGGAGTGTGTTGGGGTCAGGGTTGGAGTTAGAATTGGAGGATTTACACTGTTAAGGCACATCAGGGGCTTTGCAAGCGCAACATGACGCTCGCAGAACATTCCATCAAAGTCTGCATTCCAAAACGTCACTACTTCCCTTCCGAGCCCCGACGTGTGCCCGAACATTAGTTTTCTCCCACATATGGGGTATCAGCGTACTCAGGACAAATTGGACAACAACTCTTGAGGTCCAATTTCTCCTGTTACCCTTGTGAAAATAAAAAATTGGCTAAAATGTGGAAAAAAATAATGATTTTTTATTTTCACGGCTCTGCGTTATAAACTTTAGTGAAACACTTGGGTGTTCAAAGTTCTCACAACACATCTAGATAAGTTTCTTGGGGCGTCTAGTTTCCAAAATGGGGTCACTTGTGGGGGTTTTCTACTGTTTAGGCTCTGCAAATGCAACATGACACCCGCAGACCATTCCATCAAAGTCTGTATTCCAAAACGGCGCTCCTTCCCTTCCGAGCTCTGCCATGCACCCAAACAGTGGTTCCTCCCCACAAATGGTGTATCAGCGTACTCAGGACAAATTGCACAACAACTTTTGCGGTACAATTTTTCTTTGGGGGAAAATAAAAAATAGTGGGCTAAATTATAATGGGCTAAATTATAATTTTTGTGGAAAAATATGATTTTTTATTTTCATGGCTCTACATTATAAACTTTAGTGAAACAATTTGGGTACAAAGTCCTCAACACACATCTAGCGAAGTTCCTTGGATGGTCTAGTTTCCAAAATGGGGTCACTTGTGAGGGGTTTCCACTGTTTAAGCACATCAGGGGCTCTCCAAACGCGAAATGGCGTCCGATCTCAATTCCAGCCAATTCTGCATTGAAAAAGTCAAACGGTGCTCCTTCCCTTCTGAGCTCTGCCGTGTGCCAAAACAGTGGTTTACCCCCACATATGGGGTATTGGTGTATTCAGGAGAAATTGCACAACAAATTTTGTGGTTCATTTTCTCTTTTTACATTTGTGAAAATAGAAAAAAAAGCTGGTTCTGAAGTAAAATGTTTGTGAAAAAAGTTAAATGTTCATTTTTTCCTTCCACATTGCTTCCGTTCCTGTGAAGCACGTAAAGGGTTAATTAGCTTCTTGAATGTGGTTTTGAGCACCTTGAGGGGTCCAGTTTTTTGAATGGTGTCACTTTTGGGTATTTTCTGTCATGTACACCCCTCAAAGTGGCTTCAAATGTGAGGTGGTCCCTAAAGAAAAAATGGTGGTGTAAATTTTGTTGTAAAAATGAGAAATTGCTGGTCAACTTTTAACCCTAAGGCTGAGTTCACACGTACCATTTTTTTCGCGTTTCCGCGGCGGTATTTTCTGCGCGTTTTTGCCGCGAAAACGCGAAAAATAAGCATCCCATGCATTCCTATGGGATTCCGCTAATGCTGCGGTTTTTACCGCGGCGGAATCGCTTCACAGTAAAAAACGCAGCATGCTCATTAATTTTGCGGAATCGCGGCGATCCCGCACCCATAGGAATGCATTGTTCTGCTTACTTTCCACATGTGGCTGTGCCCACCATGCAAAAAGTAAGCAGAACATTTGCGGATGGTACCCACGGCCCAGAGGAGAGGAGACTGTCCTCCGGGCTCTGGGTACCATATCCCTGTAAAAAATAGAATTTAAAATGAAAAATATTGTTATTCTCACCTTCCGACGTCCCGCACAGCTTTCCAGCCTCTCTCCACGCTCCCGGTCCCAGTAAGCTTTTGCGAGCGATGACGTCCGTTCTCGTGGGATCGCGAGGTCTCGCGGTCATTCACGCGACGTCATCACGAATGACCGCGAGAACTCGCGACCTCGCAATCCCGCGAGAACGGACATCATCGCGGTAATTCTCGCAAAGGATTACTGGGACCGGGAGCGTGGAGAGAGGTGGGAAGGCTGCGCGGGACGTCGGAAGGTGAGAATAACAATATATTTTTTTTTATTATTATTTTTTACATTCTATCTTTTACTATTGATGCTGCATAGGCAGCCTCAATAGTAAAAAGTTGGTCACACTTGTCAAACACTATGTTTGACGAGTGTGACCAACCTGTCAATCAGTTCTCCAAGCGATGCTACAGATCGCTTGGAAAACGCTAGCAATTCTGCAAGCTAAATACGCTTGCAAAATGCTAGTTTTTCTGTGGGAAAATCGCGGGAATTTAAAATGTGATTTTCCCGCGGAATGGAATTCTGGAATTCTCGCGGTAATTTCCTCGAGAGTTCCGGTACGTGTGAACCCAGCCTTATAACTTCCTACCAAAATTTTTTTTTCCAAAATTGTGCTGATGTAAAGAAGACATGTGGGAAATATTATTTATTGAGTATTTTGTGTGACATATCGCTCCGATTTAAGGGGATAAAAATTAAACATTTGAAAATTGTGAAATTTTAAATTTTTTTGCCATATTTGTTTTTTTTATAAATAAACACAAGTTATATCAATTAAATTTTACCACTAACATGAAATACAATATGTCACAAAAAAACAGTCTCAGAATCAGTTGGGAGACGTTGAAGCGTTCTAGAGCTATAACTTCATAAAGTGACAATGGTCAGTATTGTAAAAATTGGCTTGGTCATTAAGTACCAAATTAGCTCTGTCACTAAGAGGTTAATTAAAGAAATAGACAGGTTTGCATCACTCTACTTTATCAAATTTTCCTCAGTGTCAGTGTGGCTGTTTTTACTGTGATTGATTTTTTTTCCTATCCATCAGAATATTAAAAATGAACAGCACATGAATGGCATTAATTTGCAGTCAGTGATTCTCACGGACTCATAGATTTGTATAGGATCCTCCCCCGGCTCATCTGTTTTCATCTCCGATAGTGGCCGGGTGTAAACAGTGAATGAAGCTAAACTACACCGCTCTGTTGATTGTGTAGTGGTCGTTTTCTTGTCTTGATAGGAGCTGAGCTACAATACCTGAGAACAGCCACTTCACAGCATGATGGGGCTGTGATGATAGGCTCCATTTACTGTTATATCGGGATCCTGATGAAGCTGAATACAGTTGATCAGTGGGGGTGCTGAGTGATGGACCACTACTGATCTGATATTGATGGACTATTCTATGCGAAGGTCACCAATATCTTAGAGGGAACCTTTCAGTGGAATCATGCTGCAGCATTGCAGAGTAAAACACAAATGTTTAAAATGCAGGTGCCGTCTGATTTATGCTGCCTGTGGATCAGGCAGCATGAAACAAATTACAGGTTCCCTTTAAACTTGAAAAACCCTGTAAGTAAACTCCATGGATGACAAGGAGTCTATCTAACGTTTCCTGAACATCATGTATTATACATCAGAGCTGCACTCACTATTCTGCTGGTGCAGTCACTGTGTACATACATTACATTACTTATCCTGTACTGATCCTGAGTTACATTGTCATGAAATGTAACAACCCAACAGGGGGTTGGACAGTGGACGGCCCAATACACACTCAACGGGGATGGAAATAGTGGGAGGAAGGCCCTACTATTAGGGAATGAGGGATGGACACCTCCTAAGCCCCAACCCGAGCCTGTCCCTGCACTCCCCTAACGCCCTAAGTGGATCCTTCCCCCCCCGCTGCTGTCACGAACCTCGTCCCTCGCTGTCACCTCACCCTGCTCTGGCTAGTGCGCTGGCCAGCAAGGGCGCTAGCATCACCAATGCAGATGTTACCACATAGGGGGTAGTGAGAAGTACAAGGCAAACAAGGTAAAAACACAAAACTTAGCTTAACAACTTTCTTTGCTGCAAAGCTCCGCACAGCAGAAGAAAGGCACCAGGACCATGAACTCCACAAAACCAGCAGAAACACCACTGCAACCAGAGAGCTCCTTACTCCAGGCTTGGTCAACATAGATTGCTCTATCATGGACAGTCAGCTGATGCATCAGGTGACTATTTAAAGGATAGTGTGAGTGGTCACCACCCACATCAGCTGACCTAGCAACTCTGCAGTTGCAGCAAGGGAAACTGACATTAACCCCTGCTGGCCTGAAAGGAAAAAATCTACATTTAAATCATAGTCGAACAAGAGCTGCCACACATCCTAAAATGGATCGTGACATACATCCTTTATTATACTCCAGAGCTGCACTCACTCTTCTGCTGGTGTAATCACTGTGTACATTTATTACATTTCTTATCCTGTACGCATCCTGAGTTACATCCTGTATTATACTCCAGAGCTGCACTCACTATTAATAATAATAATAAATTTTATTTCTATAGCGCCGACATATTCCGCAGCACTTTACATTTCAGAGGGGATTTATACAGACAATAGACATTACAGCACTATTCTACTGGTGCAGTCACTGTGTACATACATTACATTACTTATCCTGTACTGATCCTGAATTACATTCTTTATTATACTCCTGAGCTGCACTCACTATTCTGATGCAGTCACTGTGTACATTACATTACTGATCCTGAGTTACATCCTGTATTATACTCCAGAGCTGCACTCACTATTCTGCTGGTGCAGTCACTGTGTACATATATTACTGTTGTGAGTTCATTTTCTGGCCTACCAGTTGTGAGTTCTCCTTCTGGTGCTGGTGATTCCTTCTGCTTGTCAGGTCTTGGTTCTCAGCTCTGTTCCAGTCAGCTCAAGCTAAGGTTTTCTGCTAATGTTCACACTTGATTTTGTTGTTCTATTCAGTTTTTTGTGTGGTCAGCCAGCCCCGGCTGGGGCTGTGCTGAATTTCCACTCTTATTTATCTGTATTTGCCAATTTGCTTTTTGTCCCTTATTAGATTGGCCTCTTTTTGCTCTGTCTCAGAATATTTCAGAGTGCTTATATAGTGGGAGAAGTCTAGTGACTTCAGGGTTAATTTTGTTATCAGAAGTGTTGGACATTATTTTGTAGGGTTTTGGGCAGATTGCAGACAGTGTCTTTCCTTTCCTCTCCTTTCTAGTTAGTTTGGGCCCCATCGTTTGCTCAGCCTATTTTCCTGCCTGTGTTTGTGTTTTCATCTTGTTTCGCCGTCAATACATGTGTGGGGGCTGTCTATTCCTTTGGGGTCTGCTCTGAGGCAGTTAGTTTTCCCCTTTTCTTGCTTTAGGCTTATTTAGTCCTCCGGCCATGACGAGGCATCTAGGTTCATCGTAGGTACGCTCCACGGCTGCTGCTAGTTGTGTTATGAATGAGTCACCGGAAGCGGAGAAAACAAAAGTACAAGCTAAGTCCAGAAAACCGGAGAGGTTGGTAGCTATCGGATTGCAGACCCCTGATCCTATTCACCACAACTAACAGTAGCGTGGGGGGTTCCTACGGTGCCCTAGACCCCTCGTCACAGCCGGAGAACTACATAAGCCTAAAGAAGGAAAGGGGAAATCTAAACTGCCCCAGAGCAGACCCCAATGCAATAGACAGCCCCCAACAAGTATTGTCGGTGAAAAACAGATGAAAACACAAACAGAGACAGAAAGAGGCAGCGCAAATGATGGGGCCCAACTAACTACATAGGACAGGACAGAAAAGATGCTGGCTGCAATCCGCAAAAAACCCTACAAAAATGTCCCAACCGTCTGATAGGAAAAAAGGCCCAGAAGTCGCTAGACTTCAAAATCACTATATCAGCACTCAGGTATATTATGAAAACAGAGCAAAGAGATCAACTGATCAAAGACAAAAATGGAATTCAGCCAGTCCCAACCAGGACTGGCTGAATACAAACACTAAGGAAACCAGACAAAATCTCATGGAATAATAGCAGGGCAAAAACTTAGCTTTTAGTAGACAGGAACTAAGCTGGATGCAAGAGCTCAGAGCAGAAAGGATCACCAGCAAACCCTGCAGGGTGTCGGCTGCCTTATATCCACTCAGAAATTCCAGATGTCCAGTCACACTCCGCCTGTTCAGATAACAGGTTCTTCCCATCCCAATCAATTTCACTACCTCTCTTCACCAGCAGAGGGAGTTCATCAGACATCAAAGGTGAAGGGGAAAATGAACTCACAACATAGTTGTGTGGTTAGGATCAGGGATCTGCAGTCTGCATCGTTACCAACCTCTCTGGTTTTTCTGGGGCTTAGCTTGTTTTAGGTTTTTTCCTCCTCGGTGACCCATTCATAACAGATTCACCAGCCATACCGCAGATTCTAGGGTACTCAAAAGCAGGAAAAAGTTGCTAAAAAAAAAAGTGTCAGAATTTTTTTTTATTTTGTATTTTTTCATCTTTTTCTCTGGGGCCGTAGGAGGATTTTTTTTTTCCCTAATGGAGATTAAGCAATTGTCTGATCGTGTGGAGCAACTTGCTGCTGAAGTGCAGGGAATTTCCACCTACCTCATTCAGTCACATGCTGCTGAACCTAAGATCCCTACTCCTGATGTGTTTTCTGGGGATCGGTCTAAATTTCTGAATTTTAAGAATAATTGTAAATTATTTCTTGCCTTGAAGCCTATCTCATCGGGGAGCTCTGCACAGCATGTTAAAATTGTCATCTCCTTGCTGCACGGTGATCCCCAGGATTGGGCTTTTTCTCTGACACCTGAAAATCCTATTCTGACTAATGTGGATGCATTTTTTCAAGTCTTGGGGTTGTTGTATGATGAACCTAATGCTGTTGATCAAGCTGAGTGAACCCTGTTGGCATTAAACCAGGGTCAGGATTCTGCAAAGTTATACTGTCAAAAATTCTGAAAGTGGGCGGTCCTTACTACATGGAATGGTAGTGCTTTGGCAGCTCTCTTTCGGAAGGGTTTATCAGAGACCGTAAAAGATGTTATGGTGGGATTTCCTGTCCCCCCCTTGTCTGGATGATTCTATGTCATTGGCCATTCAAGTTGATCGGCGTTTACGTGAACGTAAAACTACACGGGAGGCGCTGCCACCTTTTGAGCAAACGTCTGAACCTATGCAATGTGATGGGGTTTTGTCTAGGGTGCAACGTCAAGGCGTAATAAGCTGTGTTTTTTCTGTGGAGACGCCTCTCATACTATTTCTGTCTGCTCTACACGAGAGAAACGTTTTGCACACACATTTGCTGTGGGTGGCGTACAACCTAAGTTCCTTTTGGCAGTTACTCTGATCTGCTCCTTATCCACGTTTTCCTCTAAGGCTTTTGTGGATTCAGAAGCAGCGTTGAATCTGATGGATTTGGACTTTGCTAAACGTTGTGATTTTTCCATGACGCCTCTGCGGACGCCTATTCCTTTGAGAGGTATTGATGCTACTCCTTTGGCAGAGAATAAACCTCAGTTTTGGACCCAGGTGATAATGCGAGTTGCCCCAGACCACCAAGAAAATTGTACATTTTTGGTGCTGCATAATTTGCATGATACTATTGTTCTGGGTTTTCCCTGGTTGCAAACTCATAATCCAGTTTTGGATTGGAAATCTGGGACTGTGGTGAGTTGGGGTTGTCAGTGTGTTCTTAGGGACGCTCCTGTTTTCTCCACCTCTCCTCAGTCTCATGATATTCCTGATTACCTGGCTGAATTCTCTGATGTATTTAGTGAGAGTAAGTCTGCATCTTTGCCTCCTCATAGGAGTTATGACTGTGCAGTTGAGTTGATGCCTGGGTGTAAATATCCCAAGGGTCGGCTTTTCAACTTATCAGTACCCGAACATGATGCTATGCGATCCTATATTAAGGAGTCGTTGGAGAAGGGTCATATTAGACCATCCTCGTCACCTTTAGGTGCTGTTTTTTTTTGTGGCCAAGAAAGATGGTTCATTAAGACCGTGTATTGATTATCGTTCCCTTAACAAGATGACAGTTAAATATCAGTACCCGTTACCTCTGATGTCTGATTTATTCTCCAGAGTTAAGAGTGCCTGCTGGTTTACTAAGCTTGACCTCAGGAGGGCGTATAATCTTATTCGCATCAAGCACGGGGATGAATGGAAGACGGCGTTTAATACTCCGGAGGGACATTTTGAGTACCTGGTGATGCCTTTTGGGCTCACTAATGCCCCTTCTGTCTTCCAGTCCTTTATGAATGATATTTTCCGTGACTTTATGGATACGTTTTTGATCTCTTCTAGTGATTGGGATTCTCATGTGGAACACGTCCGGACTGTGTTCCGGATTTTGAGGGAGATTTCCCTGTTTGTTAAGGGATCGAAATGCCTCTTTTGTGTACAGAAGATTTCATTTTTGGGATTTATCTTGTCTCCATCGACTATTGAAATGGACCCAGCCAAGGTACAGGCCATTTATGATTGGGTTCAGCCTACTTCTTTGAAGGCCCTCCAGAAGTTTTTGGGTTTTGCTAATTTCTATTGTAAATTTATAGGTAATTTTTCTGCTATTCTCAAACCACTGACTGATCTGACCAAGAAGGGCACTGATGTGCTGAATTGGTCTTCTGAGGCTGTCTCAGCATTTCAGGAGCTTAAGCGGAGATTTACTTCAGCTCCGGTTTTACGGCAACCTGATGTCTCACTTCCATTTCACGTGGAGGTAGATGCTTCTGAGATTGGTGCAGGAGCTGTTTTGTCCCAAAAAGACCCTGTGACTTCTAAGATGAATCCCTGTGCCTTCTTTTCTCGAAAGTTCTCCCCATCTGAACGCAACTATGACGTGGGGAATCGGGAATTGTTGGCCATGAAATGGGCATTTGAGGAGTGGAGACATTGGTTGGAGGGAGCTAGACATCAAGTTGTGGTCCCCACCGATCACAAGAATTTGATTTATCTGGAGTCGGCCAAATGCTTGAATCCTAGACAGGCTAGATGGGCCTTGTTTTTCACGCGTTTTAATTTTGTGGTCTCTTTTCTTCCGGGCACAAAGAATGTTAAGGCAGACGCCCTTTCTAGGAGTTTCTTTGCCGATTCTCTTAATGTGACCGAGCCTACTACCATCCTAGGTGAGGGGGTAGTTCTTTCTGCCATTTCGCCCGAATTGAGACGCGCCCTGGAGGAATTTCAGGAGGATAAACCTGAGCGTTGCCCTATGGGAAAATTATAAGTTCCTGACCAGTGGAGAAAAGAGAGTGATGTCTGAAATTCATTGCTCCGCATTGGCTGGTCATCCAGGTATTTTTAGTACCAGAGATTTGGTGAGTCAGTCCTTTTGGTGGCCTGCCTTATCTCGTGATGTCAGGAGTTTTGTACAGTCCTTTGGTACTTTTTCTCAGTCTAAACCCTGTTCTCGTTCTAGTGGGTTGCTGATGCCCCTGCCGGTGCCCAAGAGGCCATGGACCCATATTTCAATGGATTTTATTTCTGATCTTCCTGTCTCTCAGAGAATGTCTGTTATCTGGGTGATTTGTGATAGATTTTCGAAGATGGTCCATCTGGTACCACTCCCAAAGTTGCCATCTTCCGCTGAATTGGTGCCCTTGTTTTTATAACAGGTGGTTCGGTTACATGGGATTCCTGAGAACATTGTTTCCGACAGAGGAGTTCAGTTTGTTTCCAGATTCTGGAAAGCCTTTTGTTCCAGTCTGGGAATTCAGTTATCCTTCTCCTCCGCATTTCATCCCCAGACCAATGGACAGACTGAGAGAACAAATCAGACCTTGGAGTCTTATTTAAGATGTTTTATATCTGCTGATCAGGATGATTGTGTCTCATTTTTGCCCTTGGCCGAATTCGCTCTGAACAATAGAGCTAGTTCTGCCACTTTGATGTCACCCTTTTTCTGTAATTTTGGGTTTCATCCTCGATTCTCTTCAGGGCAAGTGGAATCTTCGTCCTGCCCAGGTGTGGACACTGTGGTTGTGAGAATGCAGCAGATATGGGACCAAGTGGTGGATAAGTTGTCACTCTCTCAGGAAAAGGCCCAGCGATTTTCCAACCGGCATAGGACCATTGGTCCCCGGTTTCAAGTGGGTGATATGGTTTGGTTGTCGTCTATGAATATTCCTATGAAGGTTGCATCTCCAAAATTTAAGCCAAGATTTATTGGACCTCATAAGATTTTGGAGATTCTTAATCCTCTTTCTTTTCGATTGGCTCTTCCAGTTACGTTCAAGATCCATAACGCATTTCACAAATCTCTGTTGAAGAGGTTTGTTGAGCCAGTGGTTCCTATGGCAGCACCTCCTGACCCTGTGTTGGTTGAAGGCAATGTGGAATTTGAGGTAGAGAAAATATTGGATTCTCGTTTGGTTAGACGGAGACTCCAGTATTTGGTCAAATGGAAGGGTTATGGCCAGGAGGATAATTCTTGGGTCTCTGCCTCTCATATTCATGCCAATAGATTCGTGCTTTTCACCGGGCCCATCCTGATCGGCCTGGTGGCATGGATGAGAGTTCGGTGACCCCTCCTCAAGGGGGGGTACTGTTGTGAGTTCATTTTCTGGCCTACCATTTGTGAGTTCTCCTTCCAGGCTCCCTCTGGTGGTAACAAGAGGTAGTGAGGCTGATTTAATCAGTAGAGATCTGCCACCTGATAATGAGGATGATGATTGGACCTCAGGAATCTCAGATTGGATTTAAGACAGCCGACGCCCTACTCTGGTGCTGGTGATTCCTTCTGCTTGTCAGGTCTTGGTTCTCAGCTCTGTTCCAGTCAGCTCAAGCTAAGTTTTTCTGCTAATGTTCACACTTGATTTTGTTGTTCTATTCAGTTTTTTGTGTGGTTAGCCAGCCCCGGCTGGGGCTGTGCTGAATTTCCTCTCTAATTTATCTGTATTTGCCAATTTGCTTTTTGTCCCTTATTAGATTGGCCTCTTTTTGCTCTGTCTCAGAATATTTCAGAGTGCTGATATAGAGGGAGAAGTCTAGTGACTTAAGGGTTAATTTTGTTATCAGAAGTGTTGGACATTATTTTGTAGGGTTTTGGGCAGATTGCAGACAGTGTCTTTCCTTTCCTCTCCTTTCTAGTTAGTTTGGGCCCCATCGTTTGCTCAGCCTATTTTCCTGCCTGTGTTTGTGTTTTCATCTTGTTTCACCGTCAATACATGTGTGGGGGCTGTCTATTCCTTTGGGGTCTGCTCTGGGGCAGTTAGTTTTCCCCTTTTCTTGCTTTAGGCTTATTTAGTTCTCCGGCCGTGACGAGGCATTTAGGTTCATCGTAGGTACGCTCCACGGCTGCTGCTAGTTGTGTGGTTAGGATCAGGGATCTGCAATCTGCATAGGTACCAACCTCTCTGGTTTTTCTGGGGCTTAGCTTGTTTTAGGTTTTTTCTTCCTCGGTGACCCATGCATAACACATTACATTACTTATCCTGTACTGATCCTGAGTTATATCCTGTATTATACTCCAGAGCTGCACTCACTATTCTGCTGGTGGAGTCACTGTGTACATACATTACATTACTTATCCTGTACTGATCCTGAGTTACATCCTGTATTATATTCCAGAGCTGCACTCACTATTCTGCTGGTAGAGTAACTGTGTACATACATTACATTACTTATCCTGTACTGATCATGAGTTACATCCTGTATTATACCCCAGAGCTGCACTCACTATTCTGGTGCAGTCACTGTGTACATACATTACATTACTTATCCTGTACTGATCCCGAGTTACATCCTGTATTATATCCCAGAGCTGCACTCACTATTCTGCTGGTGCAGTCACTGTGTACATACATTAAATTACTTATCCTGTACTGATCCTGAGTTACATCCTGTATTATACTCCAGAGCTGCACTCACTATTCTGCTGGTGCAGTCACTATATACATACATTACATTACTTATCCTGTACCGATCCTGAGTTACATCCTGTATTATACTCCAGAGCTGCGCTCACTGTTCTGCTGGTGCAGTCACTGTATACATACATTACATTACTTATCCTGTACTGATCCAGAATTACATCCTGTATTATACTCCAGAGCTGCGCTCACTATTCTGCTGGTGCAGTCACTGTATACATACATTACTTATCCTGTACTGATCCTGAGTTACATCCTGTATTATATTCCAGAGCTGCACTCATGCACTCACTATTCTGCTGGTGCAGTCACTGTGTACATACATTACATTATTTATCCTGTACTGATCCTGAGTTACATCCGGTATTATACTCCAGAGCTGCACTCACTATTCTGCTGGTGGAGTCACTGTGTACATACATTACATTACTTATCCTGTACTGATCCTGAGTTACATCCTGTATTATACTCCAGAGCTATACTCACTATTCTGCTGGTGGAGTCCCTGTGTACATACATTACTTATCCTGTACTGATCCTGAGTTACATCCTGTATTATACTCCAGAGCTGCACTCATGCACTCACTATTCTGCTGGTGCAGTCACTGTGTACATGCATTACATTATTTATCCTGTACTGATCCTGAGTTACATCCGGTATTATATCCAGAGCTGCACTCATGCACTCACTATTCTGCTGGTGGAGTCACTGTGTATATACATTACATTACTTATCCTGTACTGGTCCTGAGTTACATCCTGTATTATACTCCAGAGCTGCACTCACTATTCTGCTGGTGGAGTCACTGTGTTCATACGTTACATTACTTATCCTGTACTGATCCTGAGTTACATCCTGTATTATACTCCAGAGCTGCACTCACTATTCTGCTGGTGGCGTCACTGTGTACATACATTACATTACTTATCCTGTACTGATCCTGAGTTACATCCTGTATTATACTCCAGAGCTGCACTCACTATTCTGCTGGTGCAGTCACTGTGTACATACATTACATTACTTATCCTGTACTGATCCTGAGTTACATCCTGTATTATACTCCAGAGCTGCACTCACTATTCTTCTGGAGGAGTCACTGTGTATATATGGTACATTACCTATTTTGTATTGATCTACTGCCTGTTCTTACTCAAGAGCTGCATTCACTATTCTGCTGCTTGTTGTTGGCTGAGCTCCTATAATGCAGGAGAGCAGAGGGCAGAGATGCCTATTCCAATTTTGATGCAAAGAGTTGGACAACACTTCCTAGAATATTCTTCACTGCCCTGACAGGGAGATGTTAGAACATTTCAGCTGTAATGCCTCCAGAACTGTGACTGCAGCTCTGGAGTATAATGCCAGTGTCCTTGGAAGATGAGTGAATAATTTTTAGAATATACAAAGTATAATGTGACTCAACCCTTTTTTTCTAGACTAAAGCCCCCGTTACACACAGCGATATCGCTAGCAATATCACTGTAAAGTCACCGATTTTGTGACGTTGCAGCGATATTGCTAGCGATATCGCTGTGTGTGATATTTACCTCCGACCGGCTCCCCCGCTGGTTATCGCTGATCGCGCGAGAAGCTCCTGGATCATTACTCGTCGTCAGCTTCCTGCGGTGACGACGAGCGACGCGTGGAGCCGGGCGGGAGGACGCAGGATCGCCGCGTCTGACAGGTAAGTAGCGACCCACGTCCCCAGCGATGTCGCTAGTGAGATCTGCCTGTGTGGCAGCTCACTAGCGGCCTCCTAGCGATGCACCAGCAATCCTGACCGCGTCATATCGCTGGTCGGGATCGCTGGTGAGTCGCTAGGTGTAACGGTACCCTAATTCAGTACTTTGAAGACTCCTCATCCTCGGTCGCTCAGCATGCCTGTGCAGCATTCGGCTCTATCTCCTTGGATGGGTGAATCCGTGTAACTAGAGACTATATTTATGTAATTATAGGTCCTGTCCAGAGAATTTTAGAGGCCGATGCCCGAGGTTCAGCAGCATTGTACTTCTCCTGTCTCTTATTAATGAATCAGATCCTCGTCTCACAGTGGAGAACGTGCAGACTATAGTAGCGTGAGGAGGGAGGCACTTAAAGGATATGTCCACCTCTGCAATCAAGTTCATTGCTTCAATGCATCTTTAACGATTTGTGCATTCAGCCTTGCAGCGATGTGTCTCCATGGTTACAGACTACAAACATACTCTGTGTAGTCGGTTCCTGGAGTCATAGCCAGAAGTTTGTGACAGATGAGAATATGATTTCATCACAGCATCTGCAACCATGGAGATGCATAGTTCTGCCAATAGATTTTTCATCAGATTAACTGCATTTTTTTTTTTTTAATTTTAGGAATAGAAAAAAGTTGCAAAAGTGGACACTTAACTGGCTGCATTTTAGGTGTGTACAAATTTGAGTACTTGTGGTAGACAGTGGCAGTGAAGTAATTCATGCATACATATGTCTATTATGACAGCCCTTGCGGCACGCTAAGCTATATAGTGGTGCCCTTATCCGTTGCCTCTCGTAGGTTCTGGCATGTGATGTGTATGGCATTTGTTCTACTTTACTTACATACTTGTCGTGTTCATATCTAGTGTAAAGCAGGACAGATACAAACCATATGCCCACACCACCACCTGCCATGTACGAGGCCCCCTAGCGGACATCTGCAGTATCAGGCGGGATCGCGCCAGCATTCATGGTGCCAATTAGCTAACCCTCTTTCCTTGTAGCCTGTTATCTTTTCACTCAGAACATATTTTTTCTTTCCCAAAGCCCGGAGGTTTTCCCAGCCTGGTAAACATGCCCTGGTGCTGATTAAAATAATCAGTGTTGTTTACGGATCTCATTGGAACGCAACAAAAAATATATAAAAAAAATAAGAACAAAAAAATGAGAAGAGAAAAACCGCAATCTACAGGTACAGCGAACTTCACGTAGTCTGGAAACCGATAGTGTACAATTTCTGCTGTATCTAAGCTTCTCATGTGTGATACTTATTGCTGAGCTGCTGTATCTAAGTCTATCATGTGTGATACTTATTGCTGAGCTGCTGTATCTAAGTCTATCATGTGTGATATTTACTGCTGAGCTGCTCTATAAGGCTAACATGCGTGATAGTTATTGCTTAGCTGCTGTATCTAAGCCTGTGCTGTGTGATACAGACTCTTGGCCCCCCTTTCTTTAGTAGTAGGGGCACAGAACTGCCCTGCGGTCTCTCTGAAGTGATTGGGGTGGTTTTCGGCTCTGCAGGACACCAGGGATATGGGATCAGTAAGAGCTGGAGCATTTCCTCTGGGGCCATGTTTTATAAAGCCAGTGCCGGTTATAGGCATTTGCAGCTGTAACCTGGCTTGTGTTAAGTCCTTTTCTTTGGAAGGGGGTGCACATTCCAGCTCGCTACAGTGCTCCCCCCTCCAGTCCTGCTGGTGAACTGCCAAAGGTTAACTGAGATGTGACAGCACGCTGTACTGTGCACGCTGGGCCTGTGGTATGTATATAAATGTACATTAGACGGCCGGCCGCTGGACTGGGATGCCCCATACACGGTAGACAGCTGATGGCCGAACAGTGGATCAGATGATCCTTTGGCTGGCAGCTATCTCGCCCGACTGCTCAATACACAGGAGCGCTCCTGTGTCAGGCACATGTAAAGTGGCTTTCAATAGCCCCCCCTCCCAGCATTGTTCATGTTTTGCTACCTCACAACCTGGAATTTCACTGTTTTTTTGGGGGGTTTGCTTCAGTTCATGAAAAGTACATGTGTGGCGCCCCTGAGGCTCAGTCGCCACAGAGGTACTGCACCTCCTCCTGAGGTGTGGTATCCCACCATCCAGGTAAGGTGGAGACTCCTGACCACGCTCCAACACCTGCACCCCACACCACAAAGTAGTGTAGCAAAGCACCTTCGGCGGCTCCCTGCTTGGAGTATAGCAAAGCACCCATTGGTGGCTCCCTGCTTGGAACATGAAACGTGCTGGGAGGTGGGTGGTGTTAGATTACATTACAAGGAGCAGAAAGAGTTTAGGACAACAGTTCAGTAGAGTTCAGTTCAGTTGGTTAGAGAGTTGGAGAGAAGAAGATCCCTGGAGAGAGGGATAGATGGATGAAAGTGCTGCAGCAGATCCCAGTGACCTTGGTCTGCTGGCACGGGAAAGGAAGAGAGAGAGCAACATAGACTGAAAGCCTGATTCTCCATAGAAAGAAAGATTAGTACGGAACGTGAGGAGTAAAAGGGAACAGAGGACGTGGGTTAGAAGAGAACCCTTCCTAGAAGTTCCAAGCGCAAGGCCGGGGCCCGGTCCCCAAGGTTGTACGGATACTAATGGTCCTGCAGCAGACACCGGAGGAATAGAAGTAGTGACCACTTTATTCTCACACAAGACTTGGGGGCACAACAGCAACTGGATAGTGAGCCGGGACTTAGTAGCAAGAAGTCCCCGAAGCAGGCTACAGCTGTCTGCTGTACAAGAAGAGTTCCTAAGAACATCGGACAGGAGGAACTCCAGTGTAACTCAGTACTAGGAGTACTTCATTTAAAGGCGCTATAAGAGGAGGCGTTCAGAAAGGCACATGTTGGCGGAGTGTTGGAAAGGAGTATTCCATCTGGCCTGGAGGTTGACTGAGTCCCTGACCCGGAGGACACAGCACAGAGGCAGGCACCTGTTTGTACAACAGACTGTGAGTAAAGCTTTGGAACTACATGCCCTGGTGTCCTCCACTTATTCCCTGCGCCATCCTGCCCAGCACCGCTACATCCCTTGCGCCTGACACTACACCATCTATGTGTCACTTCACCTACTCTGCCCTGGGACTACAGCCCTGCCTGTGGAGGGCTATAACATCACTGCTGCACCACACCATCTGTCCCAGAGGATCTGTCTGCAGCGTCGGCTTACATCTCTATTGCCACAGGTGGCATCACGAATCACTTATAAACTTTCATCAGCATAAGCACACTGAAACAACCCCTTTTACAATGGGCGCCCAGGGCCACGGGCCGGGTCACAGCTGCCGTGACATCTCCCACTAAGGACCATCGGGCCCGGTACTGAGTACCCCACTGTGTGAGGGCGTCCCATTTTTGGCGTCACGAACAGGATAACGAGACCCGATGCCATTGGGTTCTGTGTGCCTAAGACTTAAAACTTTTGGAAATGTGCAGAAGACCCAATTTAATAGACTGTAAAATGAATGTTAAAAAATCGCCGCCGGCGCGGTGAGGAAGGGCGTGACAATATAGGTGGTCCTAAGAAAAGAGCGCGGACTGTCCTGGGCTTTCCCTGTCTGAACTTCTATGCGACAGCAACATGGCCCACGCCCCGAGGGGTTCGTATACTGGCTTGGTATGGAGGAGTAGGAAAAAGACGCCGCCCCCAGAAGGAGGAGCGGAAGCCAGTGGCGGGAAAAGAGCCAAGGCGGGAAGAAGAACGCGAGAATGCCATCATGGAGGGAGAAAGGAGGCCTGAAGAGCGAAGTGAGGTTGAGCTGAATTTCCCAGGCACAGCAACTGAAGGCTCCGATCTGGCTTCCACAATGGACCGCCGGCAGCTGGAAGAGGAAATAGCCCAGCTGACAACCCGTCTGCGACTGAGACAGGAGGCCTTACGGAAGTTGAGCGGGCAGCACGCCCAGGAGGGGCCTACACCACCAGCACCCCTGGACCCGGTACTTTCACCGACGGTACCTGCCACCGCCGCACCATCCTCAGGCAGCGCAAGTTTATACCTCCACGCTGTCTATACGGCTGGTTGCGGCCTATCCGGAAGAGTCACCGGAGACCCCGGGAGCTGAAGCCGTGCTCCCGCCCGGACCTGATGCGGCTGCGCAGGTCCCACCGGAGGCCCCTGTGGACCCGGAGCCACCATCTGCTCCACCACCGCCGTCACCCGGACGAGCCACTCCTGTGGACACCCCTGCAGCTGCCCACCGTCTCAGGCCTGCACCAGAACACCGCCAGTAGGCCCCAGGTACGTTTGCTGTCCCTGCCCCTGGGAAGGCCCTGGGGTGTACGCCCGTGGCAGCGTCAGGACAGGTCGTGCTGGACCTTGACTGGGACGCTGAACCCTGGGGGGAAGCACCCGAACCCCCGGCAGTGGCACCCTCATCCACAGTGGGTAGAGGCAGGTCACGGGAGGAGGAAGAGCCTTATTATAAACAGACCCTCCGCCAACTGGCAGCGGAGCAGAGGGAGAGGGAGCAGCGGAGACTGTCGTGCTAGGTCCTGATCTGGACCGGAAGGAGAAGGTCCGTGCTGGTCACTACGGTCCCCGGGACTCAGCTGGATGGGGACAGGTTCTAAATGTGAACCATGAAAGAGGATTCGGGTTCATTGCAGACCCCAAAGGAATTAGTGACCTTTTCTTTAACCGGCTGGATGTAGAATCACACCTGAGGAAGGGACACCCTGCTAGAGATCTGCAGCCAGGGGAGTACGTGACCTTCGTGAGGGATTAAGAGGATGGTATGCCATGAACATCTGCCGTATGTACCCCCAGCAGGAACACCCTGTGAACTCCAGTGTAACTCAGTACTAGGAGTACTTCATTTAAAGGCGCTATAAGAGGAGGCGTTCAGATAGGCACATGTTGGCGGAGTGTTGGAAAGGAGTATTCCATCTGGCCTGAAGGTTGACTGAGTCCCTGACCCGGAGGACACGGCACGGAGGCAGGCACCTGTTTGTACAACAGACTGTGAGTAAAGCTTTGGAACTACATGCCCTGGTGTCCTCCACTTATTCCCTGCGCCATCCTGCCCAGCACCGCTACATCCCTTGCGCCTGACACTACACCATCTACGTGTCACTTCACCTACTCTGCCCAGGGTCTACAGCCCTGCCTGTGGAGGGCTATAACATCACTGCTGCACCACACCATCTGTCCCAGATGATCTGTCTGCAGCGTCGGCTTACATCTCTATTGCCGAACACCACAGGTGGCATCACGAATCACTTATAAACTTTCATCAGCATAAGCACACTGAAACAACCCCTTTTACAATGGGCGCCCAGGGCCACGGGCCGGGTCACAGCTGCTGTGACATCTCCCATTGAGGACCATCGGGCCCGGTACCGAGTACCCCACTACCCTGGGTGTGAGGGCGTCCCACATGCCTGCAACCGTGAACATCTTGTTTTCTTTATTTTGTGAAGCAAACCACAAATATGACAAAATTACTGAAAACTTCAGCGTGCATAACTTTTCACCCCTATTTGCCACTAAAGTCAGTACTTTGGAGAGCCTCCTTTGGTGGCAATTACAGCTGCAAGTCACTTTGGATAAAGCCCCCGTCACACATAGTGATCTCTAAGTTTTCACCTCTAAGTTTTTTCTCACCAGCGAGATCTCTGTGAGTGACACTTCTCAGCGACCGTCCCCCCTGCCGGGTATCGCTGATCGTCCTGGAATGGCCAGGACATTTTTTTGATCGCTGGTCTCCCGCTGGCCAGCATGCATCGCTGAGTGTGACAGGTGGGAGACCAGCGATCAGCGAGCTACCGCTGGTAACTAAGGTAAACATTGGGTTTCTAAGCGGCGCGCTGTGCTTAGAAACCCGATGTGTACCTTAGTTACCAGTGCGCTGGTAACCAAGGTACACATCAGGTTTCTAAGTGCCGCGCGCCGCTTAGAAACCCGATATGTACCTTAGTTACCAACTCCCTGCACCAGCGCACTGGTAACTAAGGTAGACAGTGGGTAACTTATCGACGTGTCGCTTGTTACCCACGTGTCGCTGGTGAAGCTGCCTGTTTTGTAGCTCACCAGCGATCATGTAGTGACACACCAGCGATCCTGACAAGGTAATATCGTTGTCGGGATCGCTGGTGCGTCGCTATGTGTGACAGGGCCCTAAGTCTCTATGAAGTTTCCACTTTTCCACATCTTGCTCCAGCTCCTTCAAGTTAGATGGTTTCCTCTGGTGAACATCAATCTTCACATATGGCCACAGATTCTCAATTGGATTAAGGTCTGGGCTTTGACTAGGCCACTCCAGAACATTTACACATTTCCTCTTAAACGACTCGAGTGTTGCTTTAGCAGTATGCTTTGGGTCATTTTCTTGTTGGAGGGTGAAGCTCCGTCCAAGGCTGAAATCACTGACAGACCGAAACAGGTTTTGCTCAAGAATATCCCTGTATTTCGCACCATCCATCTTCCCCTCGACTCCGACAAGTTCACTTTTTGGTCTCATCTGACCACAGCTCCTTCCCCCATACATTTAGGGAGTCTCCCACATGTCTTTTGGCAAACTCAAAGCCTTACAGTTTGTGTGTAAGTAAAGGTTTTTTTTCTGCCCACTCTTCCATACAGGCCACCTCTACGGAGTGTACGGTTATATGGACCGATAACTCCAGTCTCTGCTTGGGAACTCTGCAGCTCCTTCAGAGTTACCTTTGGTCTCTCTGCTGCCTCTGATTAATGCCCTCCTTGCCCGGGCTATGGTGGGCGTCCCTCTCTTGGCGGGTTTGTTGTGGTACCATGTTCTTTCCATTTGATCATAATGGATGTGATGGTGACCATGCTCCAGTGGATCATCAGAGATTGGGATTTTTTTTTAGAACCCAACCCTGACTCGTATTTCTCAACAATTTGTCCCTGACTTGTTTGGAGATCTCCTTGGTCTTCATGGTGTTTGGCTAGTGGTGCCTCTTGCTTATGAAGGTAATAGCTTGCAGCAGAAATTTTAGGGGCTTCACCGCGAAAGGGGTGAATACATATGCACAAGCCAATTTTTACTTATTTGGTCACATAAATTTCATTTGCGCCTATATTTTTCTCACTTCACCAACTTAGACTATTTAGTGCTCATGCATCAAACACAAATTGGATTACAAACATATTTAAACACAGGTTGTAATGTAACAAAATAGGTAAAAAGTCAAGGAGTTGAATACTTTCGCAATACATTACTCTCTCAGCCAAACCTATAAATACCAGTGGAGTCTAATATCGCGAAATCATCCCAACATAAAATCGTCTCCGCTTTCCAATAGGTGTTTATTTTTGCTATGTCCTATGGCTCTGCTTGCTTTCCATGAATGTGAACATACCTGACCCTATTTAGGTGAGAACTAACAGAATGGTTTTTAACAGGGGAAAATGCAAAGTACTACATCTGGGCAATAAAAATGAAAAATGCATATACAGAATGGGAGGAATAGGGCTAAGCGACAGCTCATGTGAAAAAGACCTGGGTAAACTAATAGATCACAGACTGAATATGAGTCAACAGTGTGATGCAGCAGCAAAAAAGGCAAATGCAATTCTAGGATGTATTAACAGAAGCATACAGTCTAGATCACGTGAAGTCATTATTGCCCTCTACTTCTCTTTGGTCAGACCTCATCTGGAATACTGTGTCCAGTTTTGGGTGCCACATTTTAAAAAAGACATCAACAAACTGGAGCAAGTTCAGAAAAGAGCGACCAGAATGGTGACCGGTCTGCAAACCCTGTCTTATGAGGAAAGGTTGCAAGATTTGGTAAGGCTTAGCTTGCAAAAGAGAAGACTGAGAGGAGACTTAATAGCTGTCTACAAATATCTCAAGGACTGTCACATTGTAGAAGGATCATCCTTATTCTCATTTGCACAAGGAAAGACTAGAAGCAATGGGATGAAACTAAATGGGAGGAGACACAGATTAGATATTAGAAAAAACTTTTTGACAGTTAGAGTGATCAATGAGTGGAACAGGCTGCCACGAGAGGTGGTGAGTTCTCCTTCAATGGAAGTCTTCAAACAGAGGCTGGACAGACATCTGTCTGGGATGATTTAGCGAATCCTGCTTTGAGCAGGGGGTTGGACCAGATGGCCCAGGAGGTCCCTTCCAACTCTACGATTCTGTGATTTTCAGACCTAGTCCTGCTTACACAGCTTATCCCAGGCACATAGAACATAGATGCATTTACCTGCACTGATACATTGTAACAGGCGTATAGAGAGACACTCTTGCAGCTGATGTAGTTAGAGGATTATCTAGACTGGATACAATGGTAGCAAACCCTCAGCTGTGAGAAGTGTTTGGATCTGTGTGGTGATGTGAAGATTCATTGTTTCCATTCAATAACAACAAGTATAGATACTTTTTATCTCTGTCATTTGCTGTCTCTAAAGTTGCATAACTTTTCATTTTGCAGTGATTAATCTGCATGTAGTACAACAGAACGAGTCTTTTTAAAGGGATTGTATGAAGGAAAGTGGGCGGCGTCACCTGAAGGGGAAGTGAAAGGCAGATATATCATTATTAAAGGGGATGTCCGATGCAAAAAAAAAAAATTGGGGGGGGGGGATATGGGGGGGGGGGGGGAGAGCATAAATATTTTCAAAAAAGCTGAGGAATACTCAACTTATGATAAATCGAAATCTGCACCATCCAGATGTCGTCTTCTTGACTTCTGAAGTCAGTGATTGGCTGCGGTGGTTAGGTGACTAGAAGAGAGCGTTATCAGAGAAACGTGCAGTGTCACCTGCCCACTGCAGCCAATCACCGTCTTCTAAACTGTCAAACATGCCCCATTATTAATACACCTGTTTTGTAGGATTTCATGCCATATAAGAATTTCTGGATTATCATAGGTCCTAAGGACTTCTCTCCTCCTCATATCTCCGCATGTATGGACAGTTGTGCTCTCATGAACCTCGAAAAGTTGTATCGGCGGTCATATTTACTACAGTGTTTTGAAGGGTATCTGCTGTGAGCTTTCAGACCTACTGGTATGTTAATTTCCTGTCTCCGGGGAATTTTGCATATTGCCATGATGTAAAGGCTCATTAGCCTGTCTACATCTGTACAGCTTATTATGAATGTCATTTTTCCCGGGCTGCAGAAATGTCAGTGATTTCAGCTATGTCATTACAGTATTAGATAGCACGGCAGTAACGCAAAGAGGGATGGTGCTCTGCCCGGTCTCATGTCACAGCACGGCCGCTTCATATGAGATCACCCTGCCATATCAGTACAGTGGTGTAAGCTGTGTGTCTTCTTCCTTGCTCCTATGTGCTACAGTACCATCGCCTGTTCATCTACCATCCAGTGCGGTACTGTGGGACCAGTGTCACACTGGGGTACCAAGGGACCACCAGTAACCAACACCAGGGCCCCACTTTTCAGCTACAAATGTGACATTTTCCTCTAACACAAATTTTTTATAACAGTGAACTTGGTAGATTGGTAATTGAATTAGATTCAAGTATATAGTACCAAGTACTGCTCATATATGAGGATGGTGGTCCACTCCTGCACAGGGACCCACCGGAGGATTCTCCTGTGGGCCAATCCAAGCCTGTGCGGTCTCATCACAAAAAAAAATATTCACGTTCCTTAGGTGCAGTCTTGTTTTCTAGTAGATTCAGGTGATTTTTCTCCGGACGTCTCCCCTTTATTTTGTGAGATAGGAGATGTTTATTTACAATTGTCAGCCATATTAGCTGTTATGTGGATAGCCAATAGTCAAATAGTCATCCAGAGGAAACCTCTGTGTTTCCTAGCAATAGATCTCAGTAGATAAACTTTAATTGTGCTCTTGTAGTAATTTTGATCCCACATATACACTAGATAGGATATACACATTATATGTAGAAAAGTATTTGGACAAACGTCTTAATAAAATCAGTCCCATTTCTCCCAGTGTATAAATCCAGCCCCTCGCCATTCCGTCTGTCTTTACACACATTTGTGAAAGTATGGACAATTCTAAAGAGCTCCTTGTTACCATTGCGGTCCTGTAATTGGAGCCACTGGTGTAACAAGTCAATTCATGACATTTCTTCCACCCATAAATATTCCATCATTCCAATTGAATGGTATTACTGAAAAGTGGAAGGAAATGCAGCAACTCTCCAAGAAAGTGGAGACTAGGTATAGTTAGGGTGCTTTCACATTGTACTTATCTTCACATTCGTGGGTCCCGACGGGGCTTGTTTCTGAACCGCATACAAAACGGGATTTGGACGTAGTCGACTGCATCTGGGTGTCCGCCTCCAGTAGTCATATAGGCCCGAACATTCTAGTCCAGTGATGGTGAACCTTTTAGAGACCGAGTGCCCAAACTGCAATCCAAAACCCACTTATTTTTCGCAAAGTGCCCTGAATACTAAGGTTTTAGATTAGAAAGACAACTCATACATTAGCATGCTATAAAGTCAATATAAAAAAGCTTGTAAGTGCTGCACTCTAAGCTTAAAGGCCCCGTCACACACAGCGATCTCGCTAGCGAGATCGCTGATTTTGTGACGCCACAGTGATCTCGCCAGCGAGATCGCTGGGTGTGACAGGGATCAGCGACCGGCCCCCCTGCCGGGTAGCGCTGATCGTGCGCGATCAGCCTGAGCCATTTTTCGATCGCTGGGCTCCCGCTGGCCAGCACGCATCGCTGCATGTAGCAGCGAGAGACCAGCGATCAGCAACGCTGGACGCTGGTTTCCAAGGTAAACAGTGGGTATCCAGGAGTTGCGCGGCTCTTAGATACCCGATGTTTACCTTGGAAACCAGCGTGTACGCCGGTTTCCAAGGTAAACAGCGGGTATCCAGGAGCCGTCGCTCCTGGATACCCGGTATTTACATTAGAGACCAGCATCCAGCGTCGCTGGTCCTGATCGCTGGAGGGGCTGTCTTGTGACAGTTCACCAGCGATCAGCCTAACGATGTCCCAGCGATCATGTCGGATCGTTGGTGGGATCGCTGGGACATCGTTATGTGTAACGGGGCCTTAAGATAATAGCCACCAATTGTAGTGAAGATCTGTTCTTGAGATTGGAGAGGATTTTTAATCAAAAGTAAAATTGCAAAGTTGTTTGTTTTTACAACATCTTTGTAATTGTAACCCTGTATCATGATGAGAACAAACCCTTTAAGGCAGGGATATACAAACTCAAATAAAAGCTTGTAGAAAGTTGCAGGCCATCCTTGATATTTGGTAAAAAAATGTCTATAATTGAGGAAGTTTTTCCTTATCAAAAAAAAGGATGATTAACTTTTGGAATTATAGTGGAATAATATATGTTATGTAACAGCAGTAAAAAGCATATGGCCCAATGGCCTAATTTACATATGTAATAACAAAGGATAAAAAACCTTGAATAAAACAGATAATAATATATTATGTAAACAAAAGTGCTCCCAAACACAGTATGATACCCCCACAGTGAACTCCTCCACGCGCACAGTATGATGTATGGTGACCCTACTGTACCCCCCTCCCTCAGTTCCCCCAACAAAGAATGGTGACCCCATCACAGTATGATTCTCCAACTGTAATCTCCACACAGTATGATGGGCACATAAAGTCCTCCATACAGTACAATGGCTTCACAAAGATCTCCATAAAGTATAATGGGTCCACATAGTCCTCCATACAGTGTAATGGCCTCCACATAGTCATACATAAAGTGTAATGGGCCCCATATAATGCTCCAGGCAGTATAATGGCCCCATACGATGTTCCATACTATAAAATGGCCCCACAAAGTGCTCCATACTGTATAATGGCCTCACACAATGCTCCATACTGTATAATGGCCCCACATAGTGTTTCATACTGTATAATGTGCTCACATAGTGCTCCTTACAGTATAATGGCCCCACACAATGTTCCATACTGTATAATGGTCCCACACGATGCTCCATACTGTATAATGGCCACACATCGTGCTGCATACCGTATAATGGCTCTACATGATGCTCCATACTGTATAATGGCCCCACACGATGCTCCATACTGTATAATGGTCCCACATGATGCATCGAGTATAAGCCGGGTATACATTGTCCCCTAATCCCTATTCTGTTATGCATGGTTCCTCATCCCCATCTTTGTCTGCATAGCTCCTTATCCCCATCCTTGTATGCATGGCTCCTCATCCTTGTCCTGGTATGCAAGGCTCCTCATCCCTATCCTGGTATGCTGGCTCCTCATCCATATCCTTGTATGAATGGCTCATCATCCCTATCGTTGTATGTGTGGCCCCCATGAGAAAAGCATTAAAAAAAAAATCCTACTTACCTTCCCTGGGCACGCTCGCAGGATCTTGTTCCTGTGCCAGCTGCTCCTGCGGCTGAGCGATCACGTGTCCCCGCTCGTTAAGGTAATGAATATTCACCTCTCTCCATGCCTATGGGAGTGGAGGGAGATGAATATTCATTACCTTAATGAGCGGGCACCTGTGATAGCCCGACGGCTGCGGCTGAGACTGCGCGCTATAAGGGAAATTAATACTCACTTTTTCTCCTTCTCAACTAGACTGATCATTCATTCTCAAAATTCTCAGTGCACATGTATAATGTGTATTCAGTGAAGACAGACTTTCCCATCACTGAGACAGGAGATGGAAGTTGATACTAATAAGATTCTATGTAGAGGGGAGAAGAGGAGGAGGGAGCTTTGCCTCTGTCTCCTCCCTCTTCCTCCCCCTCCTGTCTACATACAATCTTATCACTAGTAACTTCTATCTCCTGTCTCCGTGATGTAAGAATCTCTAAAAGGATATATTATAAAGTTTCTTATTTTCATGCATATGATTGACTTATGAAATAAAAATTAAAACAACGGCTACTCTTTTATGCTTCAGCATACCAAGATATTTTGGACAATTGCAACTTCCAAATTTGTGGAGCACAATTTAGAGAAGGGCCATTTCTATTCCAGCAAGACTGTGCCCCAGGTCAAAAAACAAGCTCCATAAAGGCATGGTTGGGGGAGTTTGGCGTAGAAGAACTGCCTGCACAGAGCCATGACCTTAAACCCAATGAGATGAGCTAGAACTGAGATTGCAAGCCAGGACTTCTAGGTGTAACGTGTGGGTGTCCCAATGCTTTTTTCTACATATTGTATACCAAAATTATTATAGCAGTTATATTCGTATCCATAGGGGCAGTATTATAGTAGTTATATTCTTGTACATATGAGGCAGTATTATAATAGTTATATTCTTGTACATAGGGGTCAGTACTATAGTAGTTACATTCTTGTACATAGGGGCAGTATTATAGTAGTTTTATATTCTTGTACATAGGGTACAGTATTATAATAGTTATATTCTTGTACATAGGGGTCAGTACTATAGTAGTTATATTCTTGTACATAGGGGGCAGTATTATATTCGTTATATTGTTGTACGTAAAGGGCAGTATTATAGTAGTTATATCCTCGTATATAAGGGAAGTTCTATAGTAGTTATATTCCTGTACATGGGGGGGCAGTAATAATAATTTTATTTCTATAGCACCAACATTTTCCACAGCACTTTACATTTTAGAGAGGACTTGTACAGACAATAGACATCATAGCATACCAATAAACACATAGATCAAAACAGATACCAAGAGGAATGAGGACCCTGCTTGCAAGCTAACAATCTATAAGGAAAAAGGGGAGACACGAAAGGTGGATGGTAACAAATACTCTTATTGTTCGGACCAGGCATAGTGCAAGAATCGTGTGTTCCTGTGATGCTGCATGAACCGGTTATCAGCCTAAGTATGTAACAGTAAAGACACAGAGGGCTATTAAATGCATAAGAATATGAGGACATGATGCAAGGAACCTGGTTATGGTGAAAATTTTGAATGGGCAACACAGGGATAGTTAGGTTACTGCGCTGAGGTGATAGTCCAGTCTGAACAAATGAGTTAAAACTCTTGGGATTGGGGATTAATCATATTAACCTGGGTAACGCATTCCAAAGAATTGCCGCAGCACATGAAAAGTCTTGGAGACTGGAGTGGGGAAAGTTCTAATTATTGAGGATGTTAACCTCAAGTCATTAGCAGAACAGAGGGCACGGGAGAGATGGTAGGCTGAGACGAGGGAGTAGATGTAGGGTGCTGCTGAGTCGAAAGTAAGAAAGTGTCGAATGCTAGAAATGTTTTTGAGGTACAGATAAAGAGCGAGCCAGTGATCGGATGTGGGGGTGAATGAAAGCTCGGAAACAAGTATGACACCAAGACAGCGGGCATGTTGCTGGGGAGTAATGGTGGAATCACACAGGGAAATCGCAATGTGGGGCATAGGTTAGGTTAGTAGAGGGAGGAAACACAAGGAGTTCAGTTTTTGACAGGTTCAGTTTCAGATAGAGGGAGGACATGATGTTAGAGACAATCACTGGTGTTTTCTAAAAAGGCAGGCGTGATATCAGTAGCAGAGGTTTATAATTGGGTGTCATCAGCATAGAGATGGTACTGGAAACCAAATCTACTGATTGTTTGTCCAATAGGGGCAGTATACAAAGAGAAGAGGAGGGGGCCTAGAACCGATCTTTGAGGAACCCCAACAGTAAAGGGAAGATGAGAGGAGGAGGAGCCAGCAAAAGATACAGTGAAGGAGCGGTCCGAGAGATAGGAGGAGAACCAGGAGAGAACGGTGTCCTTGAGGCCGATGGAGCGGAGCATAGTGAGGAGGAGCTGATGATCCACAGTGTCGAATGCTGCAGAGAGATCCAGGAGAATTAGCATGGAGTAGTGACCATTAGATTTAGCTGTTAGTAGATCGTTAGAGACTTAGTTTCAGTAGAATGCAAAGAGCAAAAACAGGATTGTTGAGGGTCGAGAAGAGAGAGATAGCGTATAAGACAAGAGTGGACCAGGCGTTCCATGAGTTTAGAGATGAAGGGAAGATTAGAGACAGGTCTATAGTTAGCAGCACAGTTTTGGTCAAGGGATGTGTTTTTTAGGTAATGTATGTATGATGGCATGCTTAAATGAGGAGGAAAAGATATCAGAAGAGAGAGAGAGGTTGAACATTTTTGTTAGGTGAGTGGCGACAGCAGGGGAAAGGGACTGGAGGAGATGTGAGGGAATAGGGTCACTGGTGCAAGTAGTAGGACGGGAAGATGCAAGGAGCCTGATTGCTTAGGGAAGTATTATAGTAGTTATATTCCAGTACACAGGAACAGTATTATAGTAGTTATATTCTTGTACATAGGGGCACTATTATAGTGTAGGGGATTGGAATGGAACACCACTTTAATGCCTCCTCCCCTTTAAGAGTTCTTATGTACAGATGTTATTATGTAAATATTCTATGGTGTTTTGGTACTGCTACACGGCTGTGTATTACCGATGGTCTTTTTGGTACTGCCACGATTTTGTTACCAAACTATAAGATATTATGCTTTGTTGTGACCTTATCTTATATTGTATTGTATGTCATATGTTAATGTACAGATTAGGGTAATATAGTGCATCCTTTGGGAACATTAGAGGAGGGTACTTGTAGTATGTAGTTTTCTTAGACTGAGTAAGTGTAGTATTGGAACGGGCCACTAGATAGGGGCATACTAGTGGGTCCCTGATAGGTATAGCTGTGGGAAGTTTCTAGATGGTTTAGTAAGAGCACATATGTAGTTAATTGTATGAGGAACTGCTATGGGTTAAGCTAGTGTAGGATGTAGGAATTAGGCAGAAGGGAGAGCATGCCCAACAGGTCCGCAAGGGCTCTAAGCCCAGGACGCCATAGCAGCTACGCAACGTTGTTTAGAAGAAGCAAAGTACGGGCACAGTCAGGTGGGTGCTGGATAAGACCGGAGCACCCGGAGAAGTTACAGTTCACGACAGCAGCAGGAACAGAGAAGGAAACGTCCAAAAGTCATGCAGGTTGCTGAATATTCATGATGTTGCAGATTCTCAATAGGGCTGAAGCCTGGAAGTCTGAGGCGAAGCGGATGGATGGGATCCCCTATGCACTGAGGTCCTACAATAATGAAGCTGCGGTACTGCCAAAGGCGCTATTACCCCGTAATGTATGTGAGGGCGGAGAAAGTCAGAAAGGGAAAGAGCAGGAGGAATGCTGTGTGGACTGTGATGTAACTGTTGTGTCTTGAACCGTTGAAGAAGAAAGTAAAAGCGTTGAGTTTGCATCAGAACCGGTATCTGTGTCCGTTATTTTTTTCTACATGCACTGGAAGCAAGTGTGCAGGAGCTGGGTTGCACCGCAGTTGAATCCTTGACCGTGGACCAGCAACCAGAACAGGTACACTGTTAATGTTAGGCGTCGTTTTCCTGCAGCTGCACAGCAGGAATCCAGAACCATGCAGCCAGCGGTCTCCCATTCCCCTCCGACCTCTCAGGGACCTGCACAGCAAACTCGGCGATCCAGACGCCCTGCTCAGACCAGTTCTCTGGGTCTGGTTGTTGCTGCCACCTCTGGACCAGCAATAGTAGCGCAGCCTGCTTTGCAGCAAACCACTCCAGAGGCTAAGTCCTCTCGCCGCGCTACTGGGCATGCTCATGAGACAATCTCCCAGTGTAGATCGGGAGTCACGTGCTCAGGTCCTTCTCCTGATCTGATTGGTTCATCTCAGAGATCTGGAAGCGCACGGCTATAAAAGGCCCGCATGGCCGCTCGGCCATGCATTAGTATAGACTCTACTTGCTACCTGTGTGAATGATGATGGATGCATGTGCCTGCGAATGACTCATGAAGACTCCCCTCCCTCTGATATTACGTGTGTGGATAGGGACTTAGTATTAGAGTCAGCACCAGTCAGTGGCATGATACAGGCCACAGTGCATATCTTCACCTATCTAGCGTCCGACAGTGTGCCTCCTCTGGGCACTGACGTATAGCGGCTGAGCCAGTCGCCGTGCTGCAATCAGCAGCATCTGTGGGTGTCCGCGGTAGCGACGCCGCACATACGGTAGGTCTAGACGGACCCTGACCCTCTGCTTTTGGGTTCAGCTCCTGTGACCATTTACCGTGCGTGCAGTTCTCTGAGACCTGTGAGTAAGCTCAGTGCACACCGGGTGACGTTCAACCCGTGTGCGATATACCACCATATTGTGTGTCTGCCATTATCTAGCAGCGGTGTAACACCTACTGCACGGTGGACCCCGGGCGGCGAACGCACTTATTATTTATTCATTAGTGCGTTCCGCCGTCCCTAACAGGTAGATGCTGAAGATATTCCTGTGGGAGGAGGGTAGGACACCAGAACCCCGGTGTCCTCGGTTGCGACTACCATCCTGCCCTCCTCCTACATTAGTAGTTATATTCTTGTAAATTGTGAGCAATATTATAGTAGTTATATTCTTTTACATAGAGGCAGAATTATTAGTTATATTCTTGTAAATCTTGGCAGTATTATAGTAGTTATATTCTTGTACATAATGGGGTAGTATTATAGTAGTTATATTCTTGTACAGAAAAGCAGTATTATAGTAGTTATAATATTTGGTTCCTCAACCAAGAATCTGTAAAAACCCTAGTCCATGCCCTCTAACACTCTCGCACCCCTTCAATCTATTCTAAACTCTGCTGCCCGACTAATCTACCTGTCCCCCCATTATTCCCTGGCCTCTCCCCTCTGTCAATCCCTACACTGGCTCCCCATTACCCAAAGACTTCCGTTCAAAACCCTAACCTTGACATACAAAGCTATCCACAACCTGTGTCCTCCATACATCTGTGACCTCATCTACCGGTACTTACCTACACGCAACCTCCGATCCTCACAAGATCCCTTCTCCACTCCCCTCTTATCTCCTCTTCCCACAATCGCATTCAAGATTTCTCCCGTGCATCACCCCTACTCTGGAACTCTCTACCAAAACATATCAGACTCTCGCCTACCGTGGAAAACTTCAAAAAGAACCTGAAGACCTACCTCTTCCGACAAGCCTACAACCTGCAGTAACCACTGATCGACCAAGCCACTGCACGACCACCTCTACGGTCTACCCTCGCCTATTGTATCTTCACCATTATAGATTGTGAGCCCTCGCGGGCAGGGTCCTCTCTCCTCCTGTACCAGTCGTGACTTGTACTGTTTAAGATTACTGTACTTATTTTTATTATGTATACGCCTCACATGTAAAGCGCCATGGAATAAATGGTGCTATAATAATAAATACCATATATACTCGTGTCTAAGCCGAGATTTTCAGCCCATTTTTTGGGGCTGAAAGTCCCCCTCTCGGCTTATACACGAGTTATATACCTGGGGGTCAGCGGGGGAGTGGGGGGTGTCAGAGATCAAACTTACCCCCCGGCGCGGTCTCTGCAGCCCCGCATCTCCATGGTCTCCCTGCCTTCAGCGGTCATGTGGTACCGCTCATTAAACTCATGAATAGCGCATATTCATGAGTGTAATGAGCGGTACCACGTGACCGCTGAAGGCAGGAAGGGAGACCGTGGAGATGCGGGGCTGCAGAGACCGCGCCAGGAGGGGGTAAGTATAGGGATATTCACCTGTCCGGGGGTCCATTGCTGCTCACCGCTGTCTGCTGCATCCTGTGTCAGTGATGTTTAGGCAGCAAAGGGCGCGGTGATGTGGTTAGTGCGCGCCGCGCCCTCTGCTGGCTGAACAGTCACTGACACAGGAAGCGGGCAAGCGGCAGACAGCTGTGAGCAGCGATGGACCCCGGACAGGTGAATATCTCAGGTGCCGGGTCCTGAGCAGAAGAGGTGAGTATAGCATTTTTTTGCAGCAGCAGCATATGGGGGCATAATATATGGAGCATATTATGGGGGCATATTCTATGGAGCAGCATATGGGGGCATATTGTATGGGGCAGAATATGGGGGCATAGTCTATGGAGCAGCATATGGGGGCATATTGTATGGGGCAGCATATGGGGCCGGCATATTGTATGGGGCAGCATATGGGGGCATAGTCTATGGAGCAGCATATTCTATGGGGCAGCATATGGGGGCATATTCTATGGAGCAGCATATGGGGCATATTCTATGGAGCAGCATATGGGGGCATAGTCTATGGAGCAGCATATGGGGTCATAGTCTATGGAGCAGCATATGGGGGTATATTCTATGGAGCAGCATATGGGGGTATATTCTATGGAGCAGCATATGGGGCATAGTCTGTGGAGCAGTATATGGGGGCATATTCTATGGGACAGCATATGGGGCATATTCTATGGGACAGCATATGGGGCATATTCTATGGGACAGCATATGGGGGCATAGTCTATGGAGCAGCATATGGGGGCATAGTCTATGGGGCAGCATATGGGGGCATAGTCTATGGAGCAGCATATGGGGGCATAATCTATGGAGCAGCATATGGGGGCATATTCTATGGGGCAGCATATGGGGGCATAACCTATGGAGCATCATATGGGGGCAGCATATGGGGGCATAATCTATGGAGCATCATATGGGGCATAATCTATGGAGCATTTTATGGGGGCATAATCTGTGTAGCATCTTATTGGGGCATAATCTATGGAGCATTTTATGGGACATAATCTATGGAGCATCTTATGGGGCCATAATCTTTATGGAACACTATACGGGGCATATTATTCTATGGAGCATCTTATGGGGGCATTATTAACCTTTGTGCAGCATTATATGGGGTGTATTTTGTATGGAGCATCTTATGGGGCCCATCATGAACTGTATGGAGCATTATATGGGGCTCCTGATTCAATATGGATATTCAAAAACATTTAACCTACTGATGTCTCAATTAATTTTACTTTTATTAGTATCTATTTTTATTTTTGAAATTTACCAGTAGCTGCTGCATTTTCCACCCTAGGCTTATACACGAGTCAATAAGTTTTCCCATTTTTTTGTGGCAAAATTAGGGGGGGTCGGCTTATACACTGGTCGGATTATAAATGAGTATATACGGTAATAATAATAGTTATATTCTTGTACATAGGGAGCAGTATTATAGTAGTTATATTTTTGTACATAGGAGCAGTATTATAGTAGTTATATTCTTGTAAATAGGAGCAATATTATAGTAGTTATATTCTTGTACATAAGGGCAGTCTTATACAGCGTGTTCCTAAATTCTGGGCACATAGGAATTCTCATTAACTATAATTTTAATTAATTTAATTAATTATAATACAATTTTGCAAAGCTCATCAACCTTTACATCCCAAATGATAGAAATTATTTTGAAGAAGTTACTTAATATTCCAATTAAATAAAATGTTATAGCAATTATATTCTTGTACATGGGGTGCAGTATTATAGATTTCTGTATGGTACCTAATGTTGCAGTTTTTCTGATTTTCTTTTTTTCCATGTGAAACTTTGAGGAGATCTAGTGATGTCTTTGACCTTGTTGGATGAGTGGGAGGAGAGTCCAGCACCACCACTAATTATACCTTTTTAATATTTTATTTTTGGAAGCGGAAATAATAAATACCATTTTATCTTATAAGAGCGAGTCCTGCTGTAGTGTTTTGCACTGACGAACTGGGGTGTATCACAAAGATGCTGCACAGACATTGTCACACTGACTACTTCTCTGGTTGATGAGTAATGGTACTAAGAGCAACTTACTTTGTAACTAAATAGTGACTCTAACCTCACTTATGACTATAGATATAATATCAAAACGTAAGAGGATTTCCAGTGCAAGAGCCTCAAAATGGTCTTCTTCCCAGCTAATCTTATTTTTTTGTAGTGAAGTCATAGTATAGCTCTCGATACTGATGACCAATTCATAGGATGGGTCATCATTTTCGGAATTTTAGGGCTTCACCCATTGGACAATAACAGTATACAGAATCGGAACCGGACAGCTCTGTATATTATGTAGTGGCCATTCTTAGGTACTGCAGCAGCAATGTATAGGAACTGATTGGGGGGGGGGGTACTGAGTAGACCACCACTGATTTGATATTGATTGCCTATCCTAAGGATCTAAGTAATAGACAAACTCCGTAATTAGTTCGTACAACCTGGGTTTATACCTATTCTAAAAAATGTTTGTGCAACTATTTTTTGACAATTTGTGGCATTTTTCATTATGTTCGGGGTTAATCAACCAACGGCAATGGACTCCTTTGCTTCTTGTGTCTCATCCCCCCAGTGCAACTCTTCTCCCTTTCTCCAAAATGATTACCTTGTATTAGGTAGCTAGCCAGAGAGTGTGAGGTTTTAGCGTAATGGCTTTATTGTTTTGGAACTCGAAATACTTATAATCTACGACTTGTGCAAACATGTTTAATGTGTGTTAATGTGTTTTCCAAGCAGACCCTCTCAGCAAAACCCCACTTGTCATTAATTGACATCAGTAGCACTGTACAGGATTTCAAAGGGTTGGCCAAAACCCGGTCGTGTTTCTCATTTCCTTCTACTTTCCTGTGTTCAGTATGCCAATTTTAATTTGTTGCCATGGAGGGATGAGGCCTGCCAAGCTGGGGATTTTATATAGCAATGGCTGCATTTAACTTGCCAGCCATTAAACTCAGGCCCAGGAATTCGTTTTTCCTCTTGTAGCTGTTCCCTCTTGCACTCAATGGTGGTATCTGCTTGTGATTAGACTGAATCCCTTCTCTTGGCTGACGGTCACATCTTCAGGGGCGGCCAGAGAGGTCTCTTCCGAAGATTAAGCACAAGAAATGTACCAGAGAGCCTGATGGGTTGTCATGGTTTTTATATATGGTAGTTTAAAGGGGTTCTCCATCTAACATCCCAGCTTCTCAAAATGCTTCTCTGGTGGATCAGGAATAATTTATTTTGCATAAATATTACCCCTTGTCACACGTTCAGTATTTGGTCATTATTTTCCATTAGTGTTTTTAAACCAAAAAACGGAGTGGGTGAAAAATGCAGAAGTGGTGACATGTTTTGATTACACTTTCCTCTGATTGTTCCACATCTGATTTTTGGCTTACTAATATGGATGTAAAATACTGAATGTATGAACCTGGCCTAGAGGTCCTCATATACACATTAGATAAAGTCAACAAAACATGGTGATTTTGGATTATGACTGGTGGCATAAGGATTAGGTGGTTTTCATTTGGCAGAAGATAGGCTGCTGCCAAAGGAATCTGTCAGTGGTCCTTTCATAGAGAACACCGGAGCGCTCAGCTGAGCCGTATTTACTGTCAATGACCTTTACAGGCATCTTAAATGTGTATCTAAGGTTTCTGCAGTGCCCGAGAGACCTGCCAACTCTTTTTCAAGACCTTCCAGATGTGGGGAATTTTAAGCCCCACATTCAGCGTCACCCCAGGGATGGCCCAGAACTGAAAAGACGCACCCACCTGTGGAATGAAATGCCCCCTTCTGGGCAAGATTTTTTGACCAGTGACATGCCCTAATTTTGTTAAGATTGTTTTAAAAAAGCTGGGACAGTCACAGCAAATTTAGGACAGGTGCCAATTATGTGGTGGTACGTAATGGTAAGAAAATCAAGGTTTTCGGAAAGAGTACTGTAAGGCAGCTTTCACACTTCAGGCTTTCGGTATCCGGCATGGTGCGGCGAAAAACCGGACTGCCGGATCCGGCGCTTGTTACGACCAGATCCGGCTTTTTCCCTGTGCTGTTTCATTGGTGCCGCATTGCGCCGGATGGCAATGCGGCGCGTCCGGTTTTTTCCGGATCCGGAGAAAATAGCCGGTCCGGCGTCTGGAAAAAACGTTGCATGCAACGTTTTTTCCCAACGCCGGACCGGTTTTTCGCACTGCGCATGCCCGGAAACCTTCTCTGCCAGGAATATATCCGGCAGAAAGAAGGATCCGGTGTCTGCGTTTGCGTCCGGATCCGGTAGTCCGGTGTTTCGCCGCACCATGCCGGATACCAAAAGCCTGAAGTGTGAAAGCGGCCTAAGCCTCCTGGCGGGACTCTCTTGTCGCAATTCGGCCTTGAGAAGAAGACCCATGTGAGGAAAAAAGTGTGTGGTTGGTAGAGTGTTTCTCAGATTGTCAGAAGGGTCATGTCCATCACAGACCCGAAATTGGCCCTGAGGAGGAGAAGCAGGTTGGTGGCGTTCTACATCTCAAGCTGCACTATTAATCATATTTTTCTAAAGACATCTTCTATATTACTGGGAGTTTCTTTACGAAATAACTTACTGAAAAGCAGTTTGTAGAGGGCTTTTATTGGAAGGTATATTTTTAGGAAATCTTAGTTACTGCAGCCATCTATAAGCAGACAACCTGTGCCGACCTAGCCCTACTATAATGCTGGCCATACACATCACATGCCTGCAGGTCATGTCTGCTTCTTTCCTCACTGTGAGTCTGATGGCTCACTCATTCTGCAACTTCTTAATATACTAATTGTTTTTATTTCTCACGATTTTCCAGATCTTCACTTTCTGTAAGTGAATTGAAACACTCTTTGCTTTTTTTTTTTTAGAAGACACATCATGCGAGATGTTTTTTTGGTGATAGATTTTTAAAATTCTCATCTGAAACAACAGATTTCCCAACTTCTTTCTTTAGTTTCCTCTCTGCTCATCATTCTCTGGAATTATTTTCTTTTCGTCTCGTGGTTTTACACTTAAAGACGCCTTCTGCAAGTTGTGTTTGAGAACAGCAGGACGTTCTCTGGGAGCGATTAGAAGAATGTGGCAGCGGTGCGCTTTGACTGTTCGCCAACGAGATTTCATCTCATGGAATATGTTTTACATAATGCGAGACCTCCTGCTTCATATAGGGTTATAGAAAATAATCTGTCACCACTTCTAAAATTATGGTAAGTATGTGTATTCTCCATGACGTCCCATTCCTAGAGCACCTCTTCTTCTACAGTTGCAGTCAACATTATTGCAGATGGGCAGCAATGGTCTTTTTGAATGGTAGTGGCTTTCTCCTTGCAATCCTGCCATGCACTCTTGTTGTTCAGTTTCTTCCTGATGCAGGACTCATGAACATTAACTAGCATGAGAGAGGCTTTTAGTTGCTTAAAGGTTAGCTTGGGTTCCTTTGTGACCTCACAGACTGCTATTATATGCTTTGCTGTTGGAGAGATCTCTGTTGGTTGACCACTCCTTGAGTAATAGTGATCTCAAATTATGCACAATCTGCTTGATTGTGTACTGGCGGCGTCCAAACTCAGAGGAGATGGTTTTGTAACGTTTTTTGTAACTTTTTTTTAACTCCCCTTCTGAGCTCCACAGAAGTTTTCTTTGTGTATGCTATGATACACTTACACAAATATGTGTTGTGAGCATCAGACTTTGAGGGTGTGTGCAGACGCTGCGGAATCCGCTGCGGATTAATCCGCACGGATTTTGCAAAAACCGCAGATAAAACTGCAGGTCAAAAGACCTGCGGATTATCTGCGGTTTAGCCTGTGGTTTGGTCCTGCGGTTTCACCATCTCCACAGTGGTGGAGATAGGAACCCGCTGTGGATTCCGCAGAAAGACTTGACATGTCAATTCTTTCTGCGGTTTCAAAACTGCAGGAAATCCGCACGGATTTTTCCGCACCGTCTACACAGCGATTTTTGTTTACCATTCATTTGAATGGTACTGTACACCGCAGCTAAAAGGGTCCGCAGCGGCCAAAACTGCTGCGTAACCGCAGCGGAATCCGCAGCGTGTGCACATACCCTGATAAATCCTTGTTATTTACATAAAAGAATGCCCACTAATTGTCATCCCATTGAGTGAACACAGCAAACTCTTAATTTATCTTTAAGTTATCTGCTAATCTGTAGTGCAATAGCCGGCACCGTGGCATGATGTCCCCTTCTCCATCCATGCAGGAACACCGGCTTATTCACTGCCCCGGCCCCGAGGTGTGGTTCCCCGGCATGCTCCTGCCTCTTCTTGGTGTGTGCGCCACAGTTCCAGACGGTGCGTGCTTCTCTGCTCTTAAAGGAGCAGCTCACATATGGTAATTGCCCTTCAGCTTCTCGCTGAGAGGCACTGAGCATAAACGGTACACCTGCAAGATGGCTCCCAGCCCATTGCTTGGAGTCATCCTGTATAAGGATGGGTTCAAATTGCGTTAGGGGCAATGCGCTGACGGATCCGTTACATAGCGGCACTAATGCTATGTAACGGATCCGTTAAGGCCGCCATTGCCCGCAATGAATGTAGCGCATCCTAACGCATGCCAAAATCTGCATGCGTTAGCAAGTATGCGTTAATTCATGACGCACCCTCGAACGCTGCACGCAGCGTTTTTGGGTGTGTTGGCAGTAACACACAGTGAACGGACCTGTTCGCTGTGCATAGAACTGTATGGGCTAACACATGGTAGCGCATGGTACCTTAGCGCTACCATGCGTTAACGCATACCGTTAGCGCTAGGTCACTAAAGATGTCAAAAATGACATCAGCGTTAGCGCATCCGTTTAACGGATCCATTAAACGGATGCCCTAACGCAATGTGAACCTAGCCTTAAAGACTCCCTCTCCCATAGAGAGTCGCTAAACAACGATTTGAGTTATTAGGTAGTTGGTGTTCTACCAGGGCAGTTGTGAGGTCCCTTGGTCCCAGTGCGGACAGTTTCCTGAACCCGATTCCTTAGTCCCGGTGTGGTCAGTGTCCAGAACCCAAATCCATGGTCCCCTTTGTCATTACCATCCCCAGGTCCAGCACTGCCTCTGCAACGCTTATCTAGTCTTTGTTGATCGGCTGTAGTGGTGGTGGTAATCAGTGCGGCCAGTCACAAGGCTTGACAGCTTGTTCTGTCTACTGTACATCAGCAGAGCTTTTGTTTTTATGTGAGACTTTTGCAACCCTACAATAAAATAAAACTTTAAAAGAACCCATACCCATTAGATAGCTCTCGACTGACTACCTCATAATCAGAAATGCTCGACTTCTCCAAGAGTTTTTGTGAAAGAGACACTCCCATACTTTTCTAGCGACAGCTTTTCGCCTGGAGAACAACATCATCTGTCAAAGCAGAATCTGGAAGTCCCCATACACATTAGATAGTTGTCTGAACTGCAGACTTTTTATGTAATATGTATGCTTTTTTTCTCTTGAATTTTTGTAGGGTCTTTTCCGCAATAACAGATTTCAGCTCCTACCAAGGTTTTCCATTTTGTTTGAGATTATGACTCGTTGCAGACCAGTATGAAAAAAGTAAATTTTCCTTCATAACTACATTAATGTACACTTTCATGTGTACCTCAGGTCATTCTACAGTAGGACCTATTTTATTTGACTTTTTTTTACATTTGGGAGCACATTTTGTTGTTTTCCAATAATTTTATTCAAGTTTTCAAATTTTCAAGGACGGGAAGGGAAACAATAGGGAATAAGGAAGGGAAAGAGGGAGATAGAAGGAAAGGAAAAAGTAGGAAATAGGGTGAAGGAGGAAACAATATGAAATTGTAACTATAGTACATTGGTGACAAAGTTCATAACATAAAATGAACTAATAAGAAAGAAAACAGACAAGTACATTTCGTATATTAGGGAAACAATTCCATCCATTTGGACCATTTTTTGAAGAATTTATCGCAGTGGTTATTAACCAATGCTAGTTTATATTCAAACGATTTATGAAGTGTGATTTTATCAACAATGTCTTGAAAAGAGGGTGATTTTTTCCAGTAGAGAGCAATGTTGTTTTTGGTTACCAGTAGGGTGTGGACTATTAATAATCTCATATGTGGGTCAATTTTTTCAGTATTTAGTGTGAGAAGGGCCAATTGAGGTGTTAGTAGAATTTGTTTAGAAGAGATAGCATTAATAAGACCTGAAACTTTCTTCCAGAGGGGACAGATTTTGGGGTGTTGACAGAAAATGTGTAGGAGATTACCATAACGACCACAACATTTTGTTGGTAACTCTTTTGATATTCCTCTAATTTTTGTTCCTGTAACACATTCAAGGCCTCCAGTCTTAGAGGCAGCAAAGCAACTTCTCAACACCATGGACTCGCCATCATGTGTCACTCCAGATCGCTGCCACTTTCTTCATGGGCTTAATTTCCTCTATAAACATTACACTTCATTGCATTGCCATAGAGCTCTAGTTTGGTCTCACCTGTCCATAGAACATTTTCCCCGAAGGATTGTGATTTGCCTACTTAACATTTTCAACGTTCAGACGGTCTTTTTTTGGACCTTTTTTTAAGCAGTGAGGTCCTCCTTGGTCTTCAACCAATTTTCTAGACCAATTGAAGACCCTAATGGGGGTCACAGGATAGCCTTAGAAGGTGACACACCAATCCTAAAAGCGTATGCAATGCTCACACTAAACCAGCTGCCACCTCGACGAGCAGAACGAGGCTGCTGTTCACGTCACCTATAATTAGGCCGCGCTGGAGCGTCATGGCTCTGGTGTGCGGAGCTAGGGAAACCTACTATAGGGTCCTACCTTATGGAACATTTATTCAGCGCAGTGAGGAAGGTGCGGCCTGTGTTCATGTAAGGGGGTGAAGCACAAGAAGTATCAGAAGGGGGTTACCTCCTCTGCTCCGTGTCCGGAACCACTTATCTGGGCAGCAGGGTTGCCGGGGTGAAGACTTTTAGACCTGGACCGACTGCATCATGTGTCTGTCAGAAGCTGTGGGGAAGGTGAAGGGGCGCTGGACAGGAAGCGGTGCAGGCTGAGGGCGCGAAAGCAGTGCGCGCAGGAGTCAGAGCAGTGTGTGCAGCAGAGAGAGCCGGTCACAGCCGTGCGCACTAGTAGAGAGAGTGCTACGGGTCAGAGGGTTAAGACAGGAGGACGTGACATAAATACTGCTGTCTATGAGTACGTGGATGCAGAGTTCCCATTGGCTAGAGGAGTATGTCCTCCTGACCATGCAGAGACGCTGACCCGTGCACGCAGCCCTGGGGCCCGCGGTGGCAGGTCAAAGCCCCTGATTCTGGCTGAGAGACTTTACAAAGGATGGAACATCGCTCCTTCAGAGAGACTGTTAGTTTTAAAGCAGAGACTCAGAGCAGGGGAGACCCAGTTTGCCCAATGTTCCCCCTGCCTCCCGCTTTAACCCCTGAGGCCCCGGTTACCTGGTAACAAGGACTACAGAGATCACAGAGACTACAAGTGCCTCTCTTTACGGTGCCTACATGGGAGAAGACGACCCTTCAATCAAGATTTCATCTGACTGATACGTTGCAAGAATACCCATTAATTACCGTTGTTCTGCTTGACTGTTTGATAACTTTGCCTAATTTTTGTATACCGTTAAATCACTATTGCCTTGTCAGTTTAACCCCCACGGTTTTCTCCCTGTGTGGAAATTCTGACCCCTGTAAATAAATCTTTTAACTTTTGGTCTGTCTCTGTCCCGTGGTGACATACTTGGCACCTGCACTTTATTACATACATGTTCTACCTCACTGTCAGCGCGAGGGAGGAACCAGTACTGGAGAGTTCAGCTCTTGAGGTAAACTGCATCAACCTACAGCAATATAACAAATTGCAGTCACCCCAAAAGCAAGAGTGAATCAGCTCCTCATTGGGAGAGGTAGAGCACCTCTCTGCTCCACCAGCTTCATCTAAACCACTGTATAACGTTCACCAATTCCTTACTGCTTTCAAGATTGCGGCTTATGGTCAGTGAATAGTAACAGGAAGATCAGGATGAACCTTTCTGTATGTGGCCTAATTTGTGCAAAAAACAGGAAAAAATGTTTTGTATTTTTTTTTCTAAGCAGAATAATATTATCTAAGGGTTTATCTAATTGTATTAATGTTTTTGCTGTCCTATTATCATAAATATTATCCGTAACACACCAGTCATTCAGAAGGTCAAAAAGATGTAGGGCAAAGCATGGAGGAAATGTGATTTCTGAGCGCAGCTCTTTGTGTTGATTTAAACTCTGGGAGGAATCAAATTTACACCAGGTACCAGTCCAAGATGTGTAATTTCACAGCACAGCAAGTGCAGCTCTGCAGTTATAATACTTGATATTATAACTCAGGATCAGTACAGGATAAGTAATATAATATATGTACACTGTGACTGCACCAGCAGAATAGTGAGTGCAGCTCTGGGGTTTAATACAGGATGTAACTCAGGATCAGTACAGGATAAGTAATGTATGTACACAGTGACTCCACCAGCAGAATAGTGAGTGCAGCTCTGGAGTATAATACAGGATGTAACTCAGGATCAGTACAGGATAAGTAATGTAATGTATGTGTGGTAATAGCAGGTACGCAGGATGCAGTGACGAGATGTGAGACAGATATGACTTTAAACGTTAACTTTTATAGATAAATGCCGTTAGGGCTATTGTTACGCAGCCAACAGAATAACAGTAGTTGTCCTCGCAGGGAGCCAATACACATAAACAAGGATTGGGAGAACACGACTAATCCGGCAAAGACCGGTCACTATAGGGCCGCGGAATGGCCGACTACGGGTCCTTAGTCACTATGTATCACTTATCCATCCTGACATCCCTCGGCGTTCTGTTCCACGGTGTGTCTGCGTCGCAGCCACTGGGCCCAGCCACTGAAAATCTGGTGTAGTCTTCCGACGCCCAGGAAGAATAGGGGCACAACAGGCCCGCGGAGAGTCCTTTGGCGGGGTGTCCCCCAGCGGAGGCAGCGGGATACTGCCTGGGAGTGGGAGAGTGGAGGTTGCAACTACCTGACAGGGACTGGCAGCGGTGGTGATAAGTGGCGGTTGACAGGCCACAGACGCAGTCTGCGGCCGCACTGGAGAATCCGCAGCGGGCAGAGGCCCAGTCTCTACCGCGGACTGGAGCGGGGCGGTGGCAGCTGCGGGCGGCAAAAGAGGAGTCATCGCCGTGGTCGGGAGTGAAGCGGCGTTGGCTGCAGGCAGCAGCGAGGAGGCCGCAGCCGCAAGCTGGAGTGAGGCGGCGTCGGCCGCGGACGGCTGCGAGTAGGCCGCAGCCGAGAGCTGGAGTGAGGCAGCGGTCTTCTTTTGTCGGTAAGCTTGGCGCCGTCTCCCTGCGGTCCACCGAAAATCTCCCTCCTGTCGCTGTCCTCCTCTCTGGAAGCTGCTCGTGGCTCTCGCTCTCTGGTCCTCCCCCAGTCTCCACCTCCTTCTCCCTCGTTCTGCTGACTCACACAGTCTGGCCCTCTCCGCCCGTCTTCACTGGACTCCTCCCCCAACTGCCCTGTCAGTCTCAGCAGTCCATCCCCTAGCTCTACTCCCTGGAAACAGATACCCCAGGAACCTGGAAGACGGTCCCCTCGGTTCCGGCCCGGGTACTCGGCGGAGGCCTCTCCTCCTACATATGTACGCAGTAACTTCACCATCAGAATAGTGAGTGCAGCTCTGGAGTATAATACAGGATGTAACTCAGGATCAGTACAGAATAAGTAATGTAATGTATGTACGCAGTAACTTCACCATCAGAATAGGGAGTACAGCTCTGAAGTATAATGTAATGTTTGTACACAGTGACTCCACTAGCAGAATAGTGAGTGCAGCTCTGGAGTATAATGCAGGTTGCAAGACAGGATCAGTACAGGATAAGTTTTTTGTGTGTGTGCATACCCCTTTAAGGGACAACCATTGCTTTGACATCGTAGAGGTTTCACACATTATGAGAAGACTTTGATTCCAGGGCAGAGATACCGATCTACAGGATTATTTGGAGAGAGAAGAAACCTTTCTCCGTGTCCTGCACCTGCGCTTTGCTGCGTAATGATTTCAGGATGATGGAATCCAGACTCCAGGATGGATTATAAATTCTCATTTGATTTCATTTACTTCTGAAATACTTGAAACCAGCTGTGCCCTGAAAAGCCTGATCCGTCAGCGCAGATTTGCAAAATTGAAGTCTCTTGTAGTCAAGGATGTCTTATTACATACAAGCGGTAATAGGTAGCACGGGTAAACATGAAGAAATGTCCCCCCTCCTCTGGCCTGGGGGCTAATTGAATCCATCCCATATTTTTCAGTTTACAAAGATTTGATTGTTTTCTTAAGAGCCGCTCATGTGCTGAGATTTAAGCGTTTCATTTACATTGAAGCCCATTCTCTTGCGATTTTCTTTGACATCTGGTCATTAGGGGAATTGAGTCATAATGTATACGCTACATGGGATGGGCAGATAGGGTTAATAGGGCCATTTGGAGCGAGATTGCGCAATTAACCCATTCCACGTAAATCCACATGGTCATTAGCTGTCTCCGCTTAGATGACAGCATCGCCTGTAATGGCAATGGGGTTATTAAAAACCAGTCCTTAGGAGATTCTGAGCTGGGAGGGAAATTTAAAGGCACAGGGCAGTAACCCTATGTTCATTTAGAGCAGGGTAATGACAGTAAAGGGGGTTCTACACATAGCGATATCACTAGCAATATTGCTAAAACGTCACTGATTTTGTGTGATACTTACCTCCGACCGGCTCCCCCGCTGTCCATCGCTGATCGCGCGGCTCTATTTCTCGTCGTGTGCTTCCTGCTGTGACGACGAGCGATGCGTGGAGGCGGGCGGGAGGACGTCAGGATCCCTGTGTGTGAAAGGTGAGTATCGTGCGCTAGCTCACTAGCGATCATTTAGCGATGCACCAGCGATTCTGACCGGGTCGGATCGCTATCGCTGGTCGGATCGCTGGTGCATCGCTAAATGTAAAAGGGCCTTAAGGCAGTAGGTCTCCAGGGGGGCAGTGCAAAGTCTACATACAGTGGGTAAGGAAAGTGTTCAGACCCCTTTAAATTTTTCACTCTTTGTTTCATTGCAGCCATTTGGTAAATTCAAAACAGTTCATTTTTTTTTTCTTATTAATGTACACCCTGCACCCCATCTTGACTGCCAAAAAGAGAAATGTAAAATTTTTTGCAAATTTATTAAAAAAGAAAAACTGAAATATCACATGGTCATAAGTATTCAGCCCCTTTGCTCAGTATTGAGTAGAAGCACCCTTTTGAGCTAGTACAGCCATGAGTCTTCTTGAGTATGATGAAACAAGTTTTTCACACCTGGATTTGGGGATCCCATTCCATTCTTCCTTGCAGATCCTCTCCAGTTCCATCAGGTTGGATGGTGAACGTTGGTGGACAGACATTTTCAGATCGCTCCAGAGATGCTTAATTGGGTTTAGATCAGGGCTCTGGCTGGGCCACTCAAGAATGGTCAGAGTTGTTCTGAAGCCACTCCTTTGTTATTTTAGCTGTGTGCTTAGGGTCATTGTCTTGTTGGAAGGTGAACCTTCGGCCAAGTCTGAGGTCCAGAGCACTCTGGAAGAGGTTTTCATCCAGGATATCTCTGTACTTGGCCGCATTCATGTTTCCTTCAATTGCAACCAGTCATCCTGTCCCTGCAGCTGAAAAACACCCCATAGCATGATTCTGCCACCGCCGTGTTTCACTATTGGGATTGTATTCGGCAGGTGATGAGCAGTGCCTGGTTTTCTCCTCACATACCACTTAGAATTATCATCAAAAAGTTCTATCTTCGTCTCATCAGACCAGAGAATCTTATTTCTCATTGTCTGAGAGTCCTTCATGTGTTTTTTAGCAAACTATGCGGGCTTTCATATATCTGGCACTGAGGAGAGGCTTCCGTCGGGCCATAAAGGCCCGACTGGAGGAGGGCTGCAGTGATAGTTGACTTTGTGGAACTTTCTCCCATCTCCGTACTGCATCTGTGGAGCTCAGCCACAGTGATCTTGGGGTTCTTCTTTACCTCTCTCACCAAGGCTATTCTCTGACGATTGCTCAGTTTGGCTGGACGGCCAGGTCTAGGAAAACTTCTCGTGGTCCCAAGCTTCTTTCATTTAGGGATTATGGAGGCCACTGTGCTCTTAGGAACCTTGAGTACTGCAGAAATTTTTTTGTAACCTTTGCCAGATGTGTGCCTTGCCACAATTCTGTCTCTGAGCTCCTTGGCCAGTTCCTTTGACCTCATGAATCTCATTTGGTCTGACATGCACTGTGAGCTGTGAGGACAGGTGTGTGCCTTTACAAAGTTTAATTAAACACAGCTGGACTCCAATGAAGGAGTAGAACCAGCTCAAGGAGGATCACAAGAAAATTAACAGCATGTGACTTAAATATGAGTGTCTGCGCAAAGGATCTGAATACTTATGACTAGAGTTGAGCGAAACGGGTCGGTCAATTTCATAAGTCGCCGACTTTTGCTGAAGTCGGGTTTCATGAAACGAAACCCGACCATAGCGTGAGTTTGGCGACCAGAGCGCCAAAGTCGCGTTTCAAATGATGCTTCCAGCGCCCTTTCAGCCAATGATGGAGGACGCACACTTTGGGCAACGCGATGACATGGGCAGCGGTCACCACCATCTTTGAGAAGGCATGCAAGTGATTGGCTTGCTTTGTGTGGCGTCACAGGGGCTATAAAAGGGCGTGCACGCCGACCGCCATCTTACTTCTGCCGATATTAGCATTAGGGAGAGGTTGCAGCTGCTGATTCTGAATAAGGGAGAGCGTTAGGCAGGGAAGAAGAACAAAAAAACTGCTTCTGCTGTTAGCGATTTCCACTGTACAACACAACAGTTTGTGTGCAGTGACAGGGGAGGCTATATTTTTTGTGTATCAGCTCTGTTGGTTATTAGGCTGCCTTATAAGGCTCCCTGATAGCTGCATTGCTGTTTGCACACTGCTGTGCAAACTGCTTTTTTAAAAGCAAAAATACTTTTCTTCCTCTTTTCTGCACAGTTACCATACGTTCATTTTTCCACACTTTTGTGTGCAGCAGTCCTGCTTATTAGGCTGCCTGCTGCCATACTTGGACTGAGAGCATCATTGTCAGCCTCCTAAAATCACTAGGGAGCTTCCAATTCTCCCCAATACTATATACACACTTGTGCATGGTCATACACCTGCCTATTTCAGCCTGTTAAATTGAGGTGTAATCTATAGTGGGCCTGAGATAATAGTTCAGCCTCCTAAAATCTCTAGGGAGCTTCCAATTCTCCCCAATACTATATACACACCTTGTGCATGGTCATACACCTGCCTATTTCAGCCTGTTAACTTGAGATGTAATCTATAGTGGGCCTGAGATAATAGTTCAGCATCCTAAAATCTTTAGGGAGCTTCCAATTCTCCCCAATACTATATACACACCTTGTGCATGGTCATACACTTGCCTATTTCAGCCTGTTAAATTGAGGTGTAATCTATAGTGGGCCTGAGATAATAGTTCAGCCTCCTAAAATCTCTAGGGAGATTCAAATTCTCCACAATACTATATACACCTTGTACCTTGTTTTACAGTACCATATAGCTGGTGGTATTTTGGGTACATTTTTCCAAAAATGAGGAAGTATGTGCAAGAGGCCGTGGAAGTGGGCGGGGGTTGCCAGCTGGTACTGATGGTGGTGGGGGGGGGTGCATCTGCTGGTAGTGGCAAAAGCACAATAGCACCTAAGGCAGGAGGTGTTGAGCCTGCGTCATCGTCTGGCTCCACAAGGCCTCGAAGGCTTCCTTTTCTGGGAGTAGGTAAACCGCTTTTAAAGCCGGAGCTTCAGGAACAAGTTTTGGCTTACATTGCTGACACAGCCTCCAGCTCTATCACCTCCTCTTCTGAAGTTTCCTTGTGTCCTTCACCTCTACCAAAAGTGAAGGATGCGGCAAGCCACACTACAGATTACTCCATGGAGCTCTTTTCACATACCATGCCTGGGTTATCAAGTCAAATCGTGAATTCCCCAGTCCAAGATGAATCGGACATGGAGTGCACTGATGCAAAGCCACTGCTAGATTTTTCTGCTGGTACATTCACTCAGAGCACTACATTGTCCTCGCAGTGTACTGAGCCAGAATCTGACCCTGATGAAACTCAGGTGCCCCTTCCTGCATACTATAACACCTTACACGGTGACACTGAGGAAGGTGCACATGAAATTGAAGAGGAGGTGATGGATGACCCAGTTGTTGACCCAGATTGGCATCCATTGGGGGAAGAGGGTGCTGCTGCCAATAGCTCAGAAGAGGAGGAGGAGGAGGATCCGCAGCAGGCATTGACATCGCAACAGCTGTTATCTGGCAGGCCCATTGCAGTCCAAAAACGGGTTACAAAAACCCAAAGAGTTGCATGACAGCTTGGCCAGATGGTCAAATTAGCGCAGCGTGCAAGGCCTCAAAATGTCTTCCATAGTAGGAAGAGTGCAGTGTGGCACTTTTTTGAACAAAATCCTAATGATCAGGCAAGGGTTATCTGTAAGAAGTGCGCAAAGACCTTTTAGCTGAGGGAAAAATCTGAGAAATTTGAATACCAGTTGCATGCTTAGACATTTAACCACCATGCACTTGCAAGCGTGGACAGACTACCAAACAATGTGCACCTGCTCCAAATGAAGGTAGTCAGCAACGCTACATCGCTTCCCCCACTGTAAGCCCATCAGTTAGCACACCACCAGCAGCAAATGTTGAGGTGTCGTCGCAAGGCCAAAGCAGTCGGGGAATCACAATGTTATTGCTACGAAAGATTGAATCTAGGCCATCAGCAAGACCACCATCACCAACCTTCTCTCAGTCCGCCATGTCCACCGCTAGTTCCACCATATGCAGCTCTCAAGTCCAGATCACCCTACCAGAGACTTTCAGTAGGACAAGAAAGTTCTCATCCGTGTACACAGTGTTTGAGCGCCCACATTCCAAACTAATCTCGTTAGAGATGATGCCCTACCGGTTGGTTGAAAGCGAAGCTTTCCGCGAGCTCATGGCCTACGCAGTACCACGCTATGACCTACCCAGTCGGCACTTTTCTCGAAAAGCCATCCCAGCCTTCCACGTGCATGTGAGACCGCATTGTCCATGCACTCAAGCAATCAGTGAGTGGAAAGGTGCACCTCACAACAGATGCACGGTCCAGTAGGCATGGCCAGGGCTGTTATGTGTCCATCACTGCGGAATGGGTTAATGTGGTGGATGCAGGGTCCACAGGGGACAGCGGCGGTGGGACAGTGCTGCCTCGCCCACATTATAGGAAACAGTTGGCTGTAGGCGTTCGACCCTCCTCCTCCTCCTCCAGAAGCGAAAGCTCGTCTACAGAGCACAGTCGCACGAGCACTCCATCCGCAGCTGCCAGTGTTACACCTGAGGTGTCCCACTATCGAACAGCTAGTAGTAAGCATCAGCAGGCTATGTTGAAGATGATGTGTTTGGGCGACAACAGACACACCGCGGAGGTACTGGCCGACTACTTGCAGCGACAAACTGAGTCATGGCTGGGCAGTCTACATCTTGAGGCAGGAAAGGTAGTTAGTGATAACGGCCGGAATTTTGTGGCAGCCGTAGCCCTTTCAAAACTCACACACATACCTTGCCTGGCTCACACCTTGAACCTGGTGGTTCAGTGCTTCCTCAATAATTATCCGGAGTTAACAGCCCTGCTCCATATGGTGCGAAGACTGTGCTCGCACATCCGCCGGTCGCCCGTACACTCCAGTCGTATGCAGAAGCTGCAGCGATTGCTCCACCTTCCCAAGCACTGCCTAATTATCGATGATGCAACAAGGTGGAACTCCACCCTGCACATGGTTTAGAGGCTGTGCGAACAGAGGCAGGCTGTAATGCATTTGTGGGAGGATACACGGGCAGGCAGTTTGAGGGCAGACATGGAGTTGTCTGGTGTGCAGTGGTCGAAGCTGAAAGACCTCTGTAAAGTCCTTCAGTGTTTTGAGGAATGCACACGGCTGGTAAGCGCAGACGACGCCATCATAAGCATGAGCATCCCACTTATGCTTCTGCTCATGCAAACTTTGACGCACATTAAGGAGCAGGCGTCTGCAGCCGAGGAGGAAGAGGAGGAGGGAAGCCTTGATGACAGTCAAGTCATTGTCTGCTCAGGGAACTCTCTTGGACGAGGTGGAGGAAGAGGAGGAGGATGATGGGGATGATTATTTAGGGGAGGAGGATGCTTCTCAGGGGGCAAGAGAAAATGTTGGCGTGGCAAGGTCAGGTACAGGGTTTGTGCCTGATTGAAGGGATGTTGATTTGCCAGAAAGTGCTCCTCCACATTGACACCTGGAACATTGGTCCACATGTCTGATTATGCCTTGCAGATCCTAAAAAGGGATCCCGCATTGCCAAAATGATGAACGATGACGACAACTGGTTGGCCAGCATCCTGGATCCACGCTATAAAAGCAAATTCCAAAACATGCCACAGGAGAACCTAGAGCTAATATTGGCTAACAAACAAGCAACTCTGGTAAACCGTTTGTTTGAGGCATTCCCAGCACACAGCGGCGGTGATGGTTCTCCCACGAGCCGTAGAGGGCAACATGGAAGAGGTGTTTGTGGTGCAGACAGCCGAAGTGGCGTTGGACACAGGGGTTTCATGACCATGTTGTGGACTGATTTTTCAAGTACCGCTCACACGACTGGTAATACTGCATCGATTGAAAGTGACAGGAGACAGCAGTTGTCAACTATGGTTACAAACTACTCCCATATCGATGTTCTCCCTCACAGGTCATTCCCCTTTGACTATTGGGCCTGTAAACTGGACACCTGGCCTGAATTGGCACAATATTCCTTACAGGAGCTCGCTTGCCCTGCTGCTAGTGTGCTATCCGAAAGAGTCTTCAGTGCTGCTGGATCAATCCTGACAGAAAAAAGGACCCGTCTGTCGACCCAAAATGTTGATGGTCTAACCTTCATTAAAATGAACCATGCATGGGTTTCAAAGGATTTTGTCCCACCTTCCCCTGCTGACACGTAGGTTGCCAGAAAAATGGCTCGCTTTTGTCCTCCTCTTCCTCGGACTTCTCCAATTCCTCCATTTGCAGCTGCTGAATGTCCAACATCAACATATGCCATTTTTTCAACCTCCCTAACTGGACTGCCTCCCCCCCCCATGGCCGGGGTCACCACCTGGCGCACGCACCCGTGCGAGCGCCGTTGCCCTGGACAGGTGGGTGGGCCCACTCTTGGGTGACGGCACTGGCACAGGGTCCCTCATAGTACAATCAAGTGTCTCTGACGGCGGGGGTGCACTCCCACCGTCAGACACACCGGCGAACTATGAGGGGCCCTGTGCCAGTACCGCCGCCCACGAGTGGGCCCCCTCTGCTTGCTCAGGGCCCCAGCACTTGCAATACTTACCTCTCCCTGTTCCACCGCTGTGTAGTCTGGGCTGTTAAATCCTTCACTGGGACTGCCACTACAAATTTGGTGAACTGATAGATGATGGTTAAGACGTAGCTATGCCCTGTCCTGCTGGGCTCTATCTTCAGATGATCAATGGCTTCCATTTGTTATGGACGTCGACTCACAATGAGATGCAGTGGTGGTTTATCATCAGCTTTCACGGTTTTCCTCCTCACAGACGTGTGACATTCCTGCCCACATTTTTAAATGTCTCCTCTCATGCCAATCCAATAGAATCGCCTACGGCCTGTGGCTTTTGTCTTTTGCACTCCAAAGTTACCTGACAGATCATGATAGGCAGTGAGGACAATGTCTACATCTCTCCCTGTGATCACAATTTGATGGAGATGAGTAACGGTGATGGGATCCACGGTATTGCGATACAGCAAACCTTTCTTCACAAAGAACTGTTTTCACTGTCTCCACAGACAAAGTAATTGAGGGTCAGCATCACCTCTGAGAATTCTCCCGGGAGTTTTTCCCGTGATTAGTAATTCCAAAATTTCTGCAGTCACTCGACTTTCTGTCTGTACTTGTATCCATCTCGTTTCCTCTTGAGGAGAGTCTGGACTGTCTTACTGAGACTGAAATATATATGAAGATTGAAAAATACTCTAACAGTGTATACTGGTGTACGCTTCGAATACATTACCCTTTTTCTACTTTTTAGATTCTTGTCTAATCCATACTGAGGCTGTGAGTGTCTTTGTCGGATTCCGGAAATATACATGGAGATTTTTAATGTTTAAACTATGCTATATATACCTGGTATCCAGTGATACTGTACCCTTTCTCAACTTTCTTCAATCTTGTAGAATCCATACTGGGCCTGAGACCGTCTGAGTCTGCCTCCTGATATATAGACATAGATTTTTAATGTGTAAACTATGCTATATATACCTGTTATCCGGTGATACTGTACCCTTTCTCAACTTTCTACAATCTTGTCGAATCCATACTGGGCTTGAGAACGTCTGAGTCTGCCTCCTGATTAGAGACGAGCGGTGTTCGAGTCGACCTGTTCGCCAAGTTCAAATTCGAGCTGTTTTGGGCGGTGTTCGAACCGTTCATCGAACTCGAACACTTTGCTTAAAATTCGGCTGTTCCGTTCGAGAACGGTTCGTTCACCAAAAGCGTAACTTTATTTTAACATTAATAATGGTTTAAATATTAATAGACAGTTTCATGGCATAGTAGCGGTGTCTAGTAACCTGTCAAGGAGCTACACTGTGTGTGTTTCTAATAATTTTTTACCGCATCTTGTCCAGAAAATCCTTTTGGGCCTTGTAGCACTGTCTGCTACTCAGCAGAGGAGCCCACCCGTGAACCTAGCTATGCCGCCTGTTTATGAAAGAGCCAGTTTTTGACTGCATTTAGCCCAGTTAATACTTTGGGCCTAGTAACTGTGTCTGCTACTCAGCAGAGGAGCCCACCCGTGAACCAAGCTATGCCGCCTGTTTATGTAAGAACTGCGTGCTACTCAGCAGAGGAGCCCAGCTGTTAAGCAAGCTACAGCACCTGTGGTTTGTACAATTAATTTTTTCACATTATTTCTGGAATGCCGGTTAGGCCTAATTCCGGAATTCCGGTTGACCTGCACTTACTGGGAAATCCTCATTCGCGGGGAAGAATTGGAATCCCAGATCCCCATCACTAACGGGGTTCAGCCGGTTATCCGCACCTGTAAGCGACACACGCTGGTCCTTTCAGTGTAGCGTGTATGCAGCGCCGGACATATAAGGGCATGACAGACCTGTTATTGCTCGATCTCGCGTGCCAGAGCCTCGCGTGTCCCTCTAGTAAGCTGGACGCGGACCGTGGGGTCATGCCGGAGTCTCGTTCGTTAGTCTCGTTTTGTAATTGTTTTCTATGTGTTTGTATGTGTTTGTGTTTGCCTGCCATTGTTTTCAATGGGGCTCGATGGTATTCGACAAACTTGCCTCCTGTTCGACGAACCGAACCAGACTCTATCGGGGTGGCTCAACACTACTCCTGATATATAGACGTACATTTTTAATGTTTAAACTATGCTATATATACCTGGTATCTGGTGATACTGTACCCTTTCTGCCAGGAAGTCCTCCTCCACCCACCACTCTAAGTGTATCATTGGCACCTGGAACATTGGCCCACGTGTGATTATTTCTTGCGGATCTTATTTTTATATTGTGGTGTGATCCATCCTGAGCTTGTGACAGCCTGTGGGTTACTCCTGCAATTTTTATGTAGATTTAAAAATTACCCCAACACTGTATACAACTCTACGCTTGTGATACATTACCCATTTACTGCTTTTTGTATTCTGGTCTAATCCAAACTGACCAAGTGAGAGTCTGTTTCTGACTGTGGAAATAAATACTGAGATTGACAATGACCCCTACACTGTGTACAGCTGAACGCTTCAGATCCATTACCGTTTTACGGCTTTTTATATTGTGTTGTAATCCATACTGAGCCTGAGAGCGTCTGTGTCTGCCTCCTGAAATATATACGGAGATTTAGAATGTTTAAACTATACTATATATACCTGGTATCTGATGATACTGTACCCTTTTTCTACTTTTTATATTCTTGTCTAATCCATACTGAGCCTGTGAGCGTCTGTGTGACTCATGAAATATACAGGGAGATTGACAATTATCCTTTGACTGTATAGAGCTGTACGCTTCTGATACAGTACCATATATCTGATGTTATTTTGGGTACATTTTCTCCAAAATTTGGAAGTATGGTGGAAGAGGCCGCGGACGTGGGCGTGGGGGGGGCAGCTGGTACTGATGGTGGTGGGGCATCTGCTGGTAGTGGCAAAAGCACAATAGCAGCTAAGGCAGGAGGTGTTGAGCCTGCGTCATGGTCTGGCTCCGGAACGCCTGGAAGGCTACCTTTTCTGGGAGTAGGTTAACCGCTTTTAAAGCCGGAGCATCAGGAACTGGTTTTGGCTTACATTGCCGAAACAGACTCCAGCAAATATGCCCTCCTCTTCTGAAGTTTCAAAAAAATGCAAGCACTGAGTCGTCAAGCGCTTCGTCCTGTCAGGAAGAACCCTTTTCCTTGTGTCCTTCACCCCCACCAAAAGTGAATGATGCAGCAGGCCACACTTCACATTAGTCCATGTAGCTTTTTCCCACATACCATGCCTGGGTTATCAAGTCAAATCGTGAATTCCCCAGTCCAAGATGAATCTGACATCGAGTGTGGGTGGCCAGCCAGGGCAGTGGGGTTAATTGGTACCGGGCCGGTGTCTCAGAGGGATGTGTCAGGGTGGTGGTGACCCGGTCCGTGGGCATGGGCGTCCATGCAAAGGTGTGAATAACGTTTATAGGTGAATGATACGTGACGCCACCTGTGGTTTCTGATTAGATTGACCAGCGCTGCAGTGTCGCTTCTCTGGGACAGATGTTGTGGTGCAGCTAAGATGTAGAAGTCCTGCACAGGTAGGGCCGTAGTCGCAGGGCAGATGAAAGAGTTGGTAGATGGTGTGCAGTGCAGGATGTAGCAGAGCCGTGCGCCAGGCGCAGGAGAAAGATGACAGACACAGTCGTGCAGTTCCTTTACCTGTACTTGGTAAGTGCCGTACAGGACCCAGAGTACAAATGGAGAAGGAGTTGGTCAGCCTGGAAGCAAATTAGGAGTTCTGTCTCTGCAGATAGGTAGTGTGGCCTCCGTTCTAGCACTTATCTGAGGTACTCTCAGTACTGAGTTCACTGAAGTTCCACCTGTTGACGCTCTTTTCAAACTTTTTCGTATGGCAGGCAGCCGTAGCCTTTTCTTTCTGGCTCACTCAAGTCGCTGCTCGGGCCTCCGAGCCTTAGTTGGGAACAGAGCATTTACAGCTGCTACTTACTCCGGTTTCTGCTGCAGGACCGTCAGTGTCCCTACAAACTTGGACACCGGAATCCGGACCATGCGCTCCAGCTAGGAGTGAGCCTTAACTCTGCTCATCCTCCAGCTCCCCTTCTTACATCCACACACTTCCCCTTCCCTTCACAGACTGCCCTAACTTCCCTCCTCCCGACCACAGAGAGCAGCTCCTCAGCAGTCAGGTTCAGAGCTCTCCCTCCTGGCCTGGAGTGGGAACTGTGTTGTGTGTTGGTTTAACTGCTAGAGAGATCCTTCGTTGCTCCCAAGCATGACATCACACTCCCTAGGAGGAAGGTAATGCCACTGTGGCAACCGTACTCCTGGGGGCGCCACAAGTGCACTGATGCCCAGCCACTGCTAGATGATTCTGCTGGTACATTGACCCAGACCGCTACATTCCCCTCACACTCTACACAGCCAGAATCTGACCCAGATGAAACTCATGTTCCCCTTCCAGCATACTATACCACCTTACATGGTGAGGAAGATGCAGATGAAAGTGCAGGTTGCTTGAGCAGGTGGGGGGGCATACTCATGGGCGACGGCACTGGCACAGGGCCCATCATAGTACACAAAAGTGTCTCTGCCAGTGGGAGGGAGGGGGATGGGGAGGGGGAGGGCCCACCCGCCATCAGACACACCGCCCGAGGGCCCACCCGCCGTCAGACACACCGCCGTACTATGAGGGAGCCTGTGCCAGTGCCATCGCCAACGAGTGGGCCCCCCCTGCTTGCTCAGGATCACAGCCAGGGCCGGATTATAGGCAGGGCAGTCGGGGCTTCAGCCCCGGGGCCCCCACCACAAGAGCTTCTAAGGGGGCCCCCACCACATTCCTGCTGGCTGCTGCAATGGCACTCCATCTTCTCCCCACCTAAAAGTGAGTGACCGTGGGGGCGGCATTATGTGCTCTGCTACCAGCAGCATCTACAAGTAGCGTGAACGCTGATGCTGCTGGTAGCGTGCAAAGGCTTGTGATGAGATCACAGGAGGTAAGGTATCAGGGCCCCCGATCATGTGACCCCTGTCTCCTCCCCTCCTGTGACCTCATCACAGGTCCTGTGCGCACAGCACAGAGCACTGAGAGCAGCCATGTATGTGGAGTGCCGCTCTGCGGGTGGAGGTAGGTGCTGGAGGCCCCATTATTCTCGATGAGAAGTGTGGCTCTGCGGGTGGAGGTCGGTGCTGGAGGATCCATTATTCTCTATGTGGAGTGCGGCTCTGCGGGTGGAGGTCAGTGCTGGAGGCTCCATTATTCTCTATGTGGAGTGTGGCTCTGCATGTGGAGGTAGGTGCTGGAGATTCCCCATTACTGGGCAGAGGGGGCAGTAACCTTTTCAGAGCTGAGACTATCTTGGTGCTTTTTTGTTGTCACTTTCTAAGAATCATAGCATTTTGTTCCTTGTACATGTGACCCAAGTATGGAAAACAGGAAGTAACAAAACACATATTGCAATGTCCCTTTCCTGTCCCCACATACAGTATAATTTTCCCACAGTATCACGTCCCCACATACAGTTTAATGTTCCCACAGTATCACCATCCCCCCACATACAGTATAATGTTCCCCACTACCATCACCCCCACACAGTATAATATTCACACAGTATAATATTCCCACAGTACTGCCATCCCCCACACAGTATAATGTTCCCCCAGTACCGCCATCCCCCCCATACACAGTATAATGTTCCCCCAGTACCCAGTATCAGCCCTTGGTTTATGCAGGACTCTGCTGTCTGTGCTGGTTCTCATCGTCCTGGATGAGGTGAAGTTTGTGTGGGGTCAGGGAGGGTTTACAGGGTGGATATAGCAGAGACGTGTGTGTGTACAAGGTGTACGGAGCGGAGCCGTGTGTGTGTATGAGGTGTACGGAGCAGAGCCGCGAGTGTGTGAGGTGTACTGAGCGGAGCCGCACGTGTACGGAGCTGAGCCCCACGTGTGTGTATGGAGCGGAGCTGCGTGTGTGCAAGGTGTGTGGAGCGGAACCGCATGTGTACGAGGTTTGCGGAGTGGAGCCATGTGTGTACTGAGTTGAGCAGTGTGTGTGTGCAAGGTGTTCAGAACGGAGCCGTGTGTATGAGGCATAAAAAGCGGAACCGTGTGTGTATGATGTATGCGGTGCCATACGTGTACAAGGTGTATGGTGGGGAGCATTCATACCTCCCAGCGAGACAGTCCCGATTTTGAGAGAGATACTGCCCCGGCTGGGAGCTTACTTTTCGTGCGGACACAGGAGTACACGGCGGAGCCCCGAGGAGCAATTTAAAATTCGCATGTGACGTTCCACCGGAAGTGACGTGCTAGAAGCTGACCGGAAATTAGGTAATTTCGGGAGGAGATTGTGACGGAACCATGGAGGCACTTTAGGGAATGCTTCAGATCCATCACCATGTCCTCCTCCAACAGCGCGGACAGCAGGATCGCCTTGAACTTGGGGATGTCGGCCATGTGAGCGGATCGTTATATTTCCTGCATCGGGAGGCTCAGGTGGGCACTACAGTGGGAGCCGGGCTGCTATAGTATCTTTATAGAATCTTTCTATCTCTGTTTCTTTATCTCTCTAATCTTTCTTTTTTTTTTTTTCTCTCTCTCTCTCTCTCTGTTCTTTCTTCTTTCTTTTCTTTCTTTTTCTGTTCTTTCTTTCCATTCTTTCTTTCTCTCTCTCTGTTCTTTCTTTCTCTGTTTTCTTTTTTCTCTGTTCTTTCTGTCACGCCTCCTCTCCTGTCACGCCTCCTGTCCTGTGGATCTCCTCTGCCTGCTCGCCGCGTTCACGAGCATCGTGCGCCCGCCGCCTGCTGTGTACCCGCCAATCAACTCTGCAGCGCCACGGTGATTAACCCCCTTGCCTCCAGGCTCCAGCTAGCTATATATTGATCGGGGGAGCTGTATGCGCGAGAGGGGAGCTGTACATTTGGGCCTGTATGCCTGGAGGAGGGAACTGTATAAAGACGAAACATTGGAGAACTGTATAACCTTGGGGGGTGGGGGGGACAGCTGCCTGTATACCCTTGTAGGGGGCAAGAGCTGTATACCCGTTGGGGGGGAGTTGTATTCCCATGGGGGGGAAAGCTGCCTGTATACCCTTGTAGGGGGCAAGAGCTGTATACCCTTGCGTGGGGGGGGGGAGCTGTACTCCGGAGATAATACAATAGAGAGCATATTGTTATACAGTAGTTAGCAACAATTGCTGCCGGTGAAAACTTTCCCTTTTTGCATTTTTATTATTCCTTGGCTGTCTTAACATTGGGTTCAATAAAAAAAATGTGAGTAACTCTTTCTGTCTATAATTGGACTGCTTTGAGTTATCCTGGACTGTATCTCTATTGTAGTACTGTAAATCTGAATGTGGCAGAACAAGAGGATAAGATTAGATTGTACATCTGAGTGCTACAGTTCGCGCTCTACTGTTATGGCTAAAATGTTAATGATATGGGGGCCCCCACCAGATTTTCTGCCCAGGGGCCCCCACCAACCTTAATCCGGCCCTGATCACAGCACTTGCAAAGTTGAAATACTTACCTCTCCCTGCTCCACCGCTGTGACGTCTTCCGCGTTTCCTGACAGTGACATTCTGGTCAGAGAGCACGATGACATCACATCTGTACGCCCTCTCCCTAAACAGTCCAAGTGCAGAGAGATGGAAGATGGGGACGACGAGGAGTCCAGACTAGTACAGGGATTCCCTAGCAATGAGACTTATTTAATTGTTTTAAAGGTTGGGAGCAATTTTTGGGGAGCACTATACTCTGGAGAATGATATATGGGGCCCACCATACACTGGAGCATTCCAAAGGTGGACATCAGACACTGGAGCAGCATTTACAGGGCCCATTATACACTGGAGCATTAGAAATGGGGCCCATTATATATGGAGCATTATTTGGGCCCAAAAGACAGTGGGGCTTTATCCATGGGGACCAACATATACTGTAGCATTATGTGGAGCTCATCATATACTGTTTCAAACATTATATGAGACCAATGATTCTGTATGGAGAAATATATGGTCCTCATTACTCTGTATAGCGCACTATGTGGTGACCATAATACTGTATGGAGTTATATACTGTCCGTTTTTGGAGCTATTGGAGAATTTAAAATCGATATCAGTCATGTGATGTAAGAAGTGAAGTATTTTTCATTGTACTATACCGCTATTTCTCTGCCGTATCAGAGGATCATGAATTGTGGCATGTGTTAAAGGAGCCCAGTGACACTATTTGGCCCTGGGCCCACGAAAATCTGGAGCCAGCCCTACCCCCCCCCCCCACAACTTTAGCCAAATAACCCCCAGTTTTCAATGCCTAACTATTATTATAAAGTAAATTAAGGTTGACAAGCTTAAGTAATAAGAATTGATGTTTTTGGCATTAAAATGGGCACTGTAGGTGTGTTTCCTGTCCTCCACTCACTGCCGACTTTTCTTCCCCATTGTCTTGCATTGGGTTTCGTGTTTCTGTCGGCCTTCGACTTTTCACGATAATCGGCCGATTTCGTTCGACCCTACTTTTGCAAAAGTTGGGTTTCATGAAACCTTTCTCGACCCGAAAAAAGGCAAAGTCGCTCATCTCTACTTATGACCATGTGATATTTCAGTTTTTCTTTTTTAATAAAATAGCAAAAATTTCTACAATTCTGTTTTTTTTTTTTCAGTCAAGATGGGGTGCAGAGTGTACATTAATGAGAAAAAATGAACTTTTTTGAATTCACCAAATGGCTGCAATGAAACAAAAAGTGAAAAATTTAAAGGGGTTTGAATGCTTTCCATACTCACTGTACATATTAGAGAGGTAATTAACTATTCGACAACCCATAGACTTGTGTTGGCCTTTGTCATCCGTGTTGCTGAAAAAAAAACAACTGACATGTCTCCGTGAGTTTTGCACAGACACACTGTGTCTCCACTGGTCGCATAACATTGTTAAGGCTGCAGCCTATCAGTGTTCACTGACTGATAGACTGCAGTGCTAACATGACAATGCCAACATCTCTGGAATTGGTCCAATTACATAGTTGCAAACATTCCACCCTAGGTCTGTCTCTTCTAGGAACGCCCCCATCCTTTCTGAAAATACCCCAAGAATACGGACTATTGGGCGCAGTTTGCATATTGGTCTGATGTCATCTTGCTGTGGGTTTGTTCAGGGTCCTCATGCAATTGCTTGTGGAAACAGCAGCACATTTTCCCTTTCAGCAGTAATGCTGGCCATGCACATTAGATAGCTGTCAGCAGAAATATCATTCGTCCCGACTGCCTCATACACAGGATCGCTTATTCGGCCAAGACTCCTTGGTCATTGGCTTATCTCCCCGCAGAACAAAAGGATCGGCCAATTGAACTCAGTCCACCTGCTCCTTATGTTGATAACATAATTTGTTATGGGACAACCGGTAACCCCCATACAAATTAGATAGTTGGCCAATCCCACCAAAATCGTCTGGTTTGGCCAACTTTTATCTAATATGTATAGGATTCTTACAACATTACACATTGGGATGGGGGTGCCAAGGAGAGTTGTAGGCTTTCTATTTGCTCTCTCCTCTGATTTATTGAGAGAGGCCTTGAGGGAAAGAATAGCCCATCTTTTCATCTATTATCTTCCTAATATGGCATATGGATTGGGGTTGTCTAGGAAAAAAGACTACCTTTTAAATACTTTTCTCTTACGTAGAAATTTTTTGGCGTAAAAAGCTCAGGTATCAGTATTGTTGTCCTACAACTTTGCGGTTCTGTGTTCAAATCCAACCAAGGACAACATTTGTATGGCGTTTGAATGTTCTGCTCATATGTCCGTGGGTTTTATTAGAGTACTCTACTTCTTTTTGCCATAGTCTAGAGTTATACCGATGGAGAATATAGTTTGTGAGCCTCCATGGGGACAGTGAGTGATGATAATGTGGCGCCCCTTAGGCTTCAGTCGCCACAGAGGTACTGATCTTCTCCTAAGCTGTGGTACCCCACCATCCAGGTAGGCTGGGAACTCCCTTTCACATTCCAACACCTGCACCCCACACACAGGATAGTTCAGCAGGGACCCATCCATGCTTTATGCTGGAAAGGTCATAGGGTGCCTTTTGTGGTCCCTGGCTTCGTAACACGAGAGGTGTTGGGGAGGCGGTTGGAGTTAGCTATAAAAGAGAGGGAAGGTGTAGGATTTCAGATCAGTCTGACAGAAGGTCAGTCTGGGGTGAGTCCCAGAGAAGGAGGTCACTCAGACAGGAGTGAGGATCCCTGGAAGAGGGATGGAGGAAGGAGTGCTGCAAGCTGCCTCAGTGACCAGAGCCAGCTGGCATGGGAAAGGAACAGAAAGAAAGAGATGTAGACTGGAGACTACAGATTCCATAAGAGAGATAGAACAGATCGGAACGAAGGAGAATAGAAGGACGGTGGGAAGCAGGTTGAGAAAGAGAGAGAACCCTTCCAGTCCAGAGCGCAAAGGCCGGGGCTCGGTCCCCGAGTTTGATTGGATCTTTATGTCCGGCAACAGACACCGGAGGCGTAGTGCGCCACTAACGCCTTGCTCCCATCATAGACTTGGGACACAACAGCAACTGAATAGTGAACCGGGACGCAGAGAGGAGTCCCCGAAGCAGGCTACAGCTGTCTGTCATACAAGTAGAGACTAGGAACACCTAGAGAGAGGCATTCCAGGGTAAGTAAGTACTGGAGTGCTTCGCACCTAAAGGCGCATTGGAGGAGTCGCTCAGTAAGGTACATATTGGTGGAGTGTGGAGGGGAGAATCCTATCCTGCCTGGAGGTTGGCTGGGGCCCTGACCCGAAGAACACAGTGCGAAGGCAGGCAGTTGTGTGAACTTCAAACAGTGAGTAAAGCTTTGGAACCGCATACGCTGGTGTCCTCCAGTTATTCCAGCACCACCACATCTGGATAACAACATCTATACCATTCTGCGCCTCTCCTCGTCCATTGCACCTACACTGCCCTGGGACTACAGCTCCACCTGTGGGAAGCTACACCATCTTTGCTGCACCACACCATCAGTCCCAGTGGATCTGCACGCAGCGTTGGCTCAACATCTTACTTGCCAAACACCACAGGTGGCGTCACGAACTATCCAAATAAACTATTACACCATTAACATCACCGCCATTGATATTGGGCGCCCAGGGCCACGGACCGGGTCACCGCTGCTGTGACACACATTCCCCCTTGACACCGGCCCAGTACCGAGTACCCCGCTGCCCTGGGTGTGAGGGGTGACCCAATAATGTTTGCTATAGAATACGTCAGCGCTATATAAGCATAATAAATATATAATCTGTGCTCTGCCATTGCAATATAGTCATTTACCAATGTGGTTTTTATCGCTGAAACATGAAAAAAGTGTGTTTCACCTGCAAAACTTGCGTATCCAAACAAAGCATAAAAAACTGAGAATATATATGAGTGGTGACTCATTAAGGAATCATAGAAAATGAGTGTCGTCGTCTGGGATTCTACGTCAATTCTTCAAATATCAAGTTACGTAGGTGACACATCAAGCTGTGGGGTAAGAGGGACAATGTCCTGAACATGGTGGTCATTATGAGTGTCGTCATCTTGGATTCTACGACAATTCTTCAAATAAGTTACATGCGTGACACATCAAACTGGTAGTGAATTTCACCTGAACAAAATGGTCTTCTTCCTGTTAGTGTAACTTCATTAGTTGCCATTGTACAACAGTGATTGTTCCTCTGCTCGGGCGATGTGAAAGGATGGCGTAATCAAAAGCAGAACGTGTTGGGATCATCCTTTGGTGAAGGGAGAACACATGTCAGCACAGAGAATTTTCACCAACATCATCCAAACTGGCCTCCTGTGACCCAGAGGGCAGGGACCAAACCAACATCACTGAAAAGCAAATGATATGAAAAATGAGAATTTATCTGAAGTTGCTGAGGCGTCCACTGGTCTGGGTCGTCCTCGATCAGGTGCTGCAGAATCTGAACATTTACTGAATTGAAGCCCGACAGATGCCGAGTGCAGTAGTGTGGGTGTTTGTTAAATGAGGCCAGGACAACAATCATATCTTTAACGTTTATTAATCATCTTATTTTCCGTTTATTCGGAAATTGGCAATAGGTTTGGCCAGTGCGCTGCTGGTTATGGGAGGCCTGTTTTGGTTGTGTCAAAGGTACTATAATCTTTTGTGATGTGATAACACTTGTGCTCCGTTCTCCAGAAATGAGGACGATCTCAACACGTTCTGCTTGGGATAATGCCATCCGTCACGTTGCCCAGACAGAAGAAAAATTGTCTCCTAACATGAGAACAAATACCATTACATTAACATGGCGCACATCGTTGTTTTTCTGGTGAAATTTGCTACCAGTTTGATGAATCCAAGATGGCAACATTCAAGGTGGCAGCCATGCTGAAGAGAAGGCTTAACAGATTTACCTCTTCTCCCACAACTTGTGTCTAAAATTGGATCACTGTCTACAAAACCGTGATTTTTTTATGAGGCTTTCCTTACTTTTGAGACCCTCAGCATATACAGTACAGTATATAATATCGCTTTTTTAGGAGACAGAAGAGAATAAGTCCTAGTCCAGAGGATAGTATTTGTCCCATTCAAATCCTCATATGTCCACCAGGTTCCTGAAACGTGAACTATGATTAGCTGTGACTCTTGAGTGTCTTGGTTCTGTAGTACACTTTTTTTTGTACATTTAAACACCCTAGTTCTGCCCACACATGGCAGGAGGAGGGGGACGAAGACCTTGTTCCAGATCACCTCACTCCATCAATAAATAAACTTTGGATCCCAGAGTTTGGCCTCTCTGTTTGCAGACTTCTGTCCACCGATTGATAAATGTGTAAATTTCAAGAGACTGGCACAGCCACCGGCTGGGCAGAGGAGCTGTTTATTCTGGGTGTGTGAGACTTTGATGTGCTTTGGGGATTACAGCCAAGGTCACCAGAACATTAAAATATCATAAAAAGCCGTGGAGGAAATATTACAGGAAAGACGCTGCCAAAACCGTCACGTAGGATCTGCAGCTTCCATCATTCAGAAGGTGGAGCGAGTCATTTGCCGCCTGCAGCATTGATGCCAGCCTCATTAACTTGTGGAATTTTTTTTTCCGTTCCTATTACACAAAATACAATTTGAACATTAAATAAGACCATAACATTTGTGTTGGAAAGTTGGTTGCGTGTATCTGTTATTTCCTCACAGTAGCGAAACATAAAGGGGTGGCCATATTTACTGGTCTCACCCGCACATTAGAAATGTCAACGCATAGCGGGTTCACATTGCATTAAAAAGTTATCAAAACGTATAAGCTCCCAATAGCCAGAGAGGAGGCAAGAAAAAAAAGCAAAATTGTGAATACAGCTCTGGTTATGACTACATTATTCACAGATATACTGCAATGTGACAGATCATTTCTCTGTGACCTTGAATGATAAGGGGGCTGCACAAAGATGTGCAGCCTGAGAAATAGTGACAGAAAAATATTTTTTGACTGCAGCTTTGAATGTATTTGTAGTCACAATAAGTAGCTTTTCTGCACAAGGAGAGTAGCCATCTTATAAAGCATTGGCTTAGCCTTTAAAGCAGGGGTGGGCCCTCGAAGACCTTTTATCCGACCCCTGTGCAGATTCCCTGTGACCGCAGTGCTTGAGCCTGTAGCTGTATTTTGACGACCACCGACCCACTAATTTCTTCTTGCTCTGTGAGCACACACACACACGCAGTGTTCACTACTGAGCGCTGAGGAGCATACAATGAAAGATTATGTTCTGACACTAGTGCCAGCTACGGATCTACTTTGTGGGCGGAGTTAGGGCTCAATTTGTATGGCCCCCGAAGGACAGTATAAATATCCAAATGGCCCTTGGCAAAAAAAAATGGTTCCCCGCTTCTGCTTTAAAGGATCACCCCATGTTTATATTTGGGTAGTATCAGATACAGTGTTGGCACCCTTGAAATTGTTCCAGAAAATGAAGTATTTCTCCAAAAATATTATTGCAATTGCACATGTTTTATTATACACTTATTTATTTCCTTTGTGTGTATTGAAGCAACACAAAAAGCATAGTGAAAAAAGGCAAATTGGACGTAATTTCACTTAAGACCACAAAAATGGGACGGACAAAATTGTTGGCGCCCTCAACTTAATATTTGGTTGCACACCCTTTGGAATAAATAATTGCAATCAATCGCTTCCTATAACTATCAACAAGCTTCATACACCTCTCAACTGGAATTTTGGACCACTCTTCTTTCACAAATTTCTGCAGGTCTCTCATATTTGATGGTGCCTTCTCCCAGCAGCAATTTTAAGATCTCTGTACAGGTGTTCAATGGGATTTAGATCCGGACCCATTGTTTGCTACATCAGAATTCTCCAACGCTTTTTTTCCATCCATTTCTGGGGGTTTCTTTGAAGTATGTTTGGGGTAATTGTCCTGCTCGAAGACAGGACAGGAGAAATACTTTCGGCCATGACTGTACATCTTGTAAATACAAACAGTTAATACTGCTTATTAAATTTTTGATCCATTCTTGAGATATTAACTCTTTTTGTTTACCGGTTGTTCCCTTGGAGGCCAACCTCCGTTGCTAGACAGTAGAACATGTACAGTGCTTACAAGTTTTCTTTTATTGAGCTTGTAAGTGCTGTTTTGAAACCGGCCAAGATCGCTGATGAGCGCAGTATTACCTCCTAATAGTGGCCAGCTCCAGCAAGTCAGAGAGTAGTGTCGGTCAGTCTTCTAGGCAACAAACTGTAAACAGGTATTTACCTACAAGTAAATAGCGTCCTGTTTAGCCGGTTTACAGGAGCAGCGGCTACAGGAAGAAAATGAACTTTTACTGTCCCTGTAGCTACTCGCTTCCAGTTTTTGATGCAATCCAGAAAGCAGTTACAGTCACCGCTCATTACATAGTAATCATGCTCTAATCACTTCCCGGCACATTGATTGACAGCTTGCACTCCAGTTTGTGTGCAGGGCAGATAGGAAGCGAGCGTCTGCAGGGAGGAAAAAACGTCTTCATTTTCTCCATGAATTCACTACTCCAGTAAGCCGACCAGACATGATTTAAACATTCTTTGTCCTGCAGATCACTACTATATCTGCAGGAAAATAGCGTTTTTGTCTGACAGGTTCCCTCTAAGCAAGACTTCCAACAGGACCAAGGATATTTTGCCAAGCCAGAGTCTTCTCCATAAGGCCTCTATTTCAGGGTTCTTGCCCCTCATCAGTGTGGATAAGACTGGATGTAAATCTCTTAGTAAACGCTAAAAGTATTTTGATGTTGAGGCTATACTTTAATGTCCGTAACTCTTTACCCCGCCTTGCATTACATCTTTTTTTATCTTTCAGTGGAGCACGATAAAGAGTTCTTTCACCGGAGACGTCACCACCGCGAATTCCGGTTCGATCTCGCCAAAATCCCAGAGGGTGAAGCAGTGACAGCGGCCGAATTCAGGATTTATAAGGACTATATCCGAGAGCGGTTTGACAATGAGACCTTTCAGATCAGCATCTATCAAGTTTTGCAGGAACATCAAGGAAAGTAAGTGAGGTCCTTAGAGAAACCGCAAACAGGTGTTTCTTTGTTTTATGGGTCTCCCAGCAAAGATCTGATGGGTACCAGTGGGGGTCCTACTGCAAAATTTGTCAGGGGAAAATAAAATATTGCAAGTTATCCATTAATGTCCTGCTCTCTGCAGCGGTCTTCTGCTGCTGTTTATAGAGGACTGTTACGGTTGTAGTTAGTTATGCTATTACGGGGTGGAGATGTAGCGACAACCTGGAAGTGGAACCTCTGGGTCACGGCTCCAGAGCCCCCGAGGGTGAGCGGCCCAGGTGAGGCCACCCCCTATACAGGGAGTGTTTGGGGCAGGCCCACGGAGGATAGAACCGCGACAGCCGGAACCAAAGGGATGACTGGGGCTAAAGGCTGGAAAGGAGGCACAGAAGAATCCGAACTGTTAGGCACAGAAGGACACAGGGACCACGGAGAATGGGCAGCGTACAGGACCAGGGCACAGAGGATGGCACAGGCTGGAAACTGCAATAGAGACTAAGGCACAGGTAACACACTGAATGGGAGGCAAAGACAGACTTTGCTTAGGTCCATAACGTCTGAACAATTTGTTATAGAAATACTTTATAGTGTGGCCAGAAGTGCAAAAAACTGTGACTGTTGGAGGACGGTATGTTTCATGCCTACGATGTAATAAAATAATACAAGTAGTGGAGATTACGTTGTCCTCTATGGCCAGGATGGAGAAAACTTTACTTTAAATGTGAATTGGAAATAAATTCAGGTAGAGTCACATTAGTCAGGCCAAAGACCTAGTGAAAAAGCAGGATGGTCTCTCAAGAAGAGTTTGAGTGTGATCTACCCTGCTCAAGAAGAAATACACAACCGCTGTCAGGAAAGTACAGATAACAGCAGTTATATATAGCATTGTTTCACTTATACTATGCACTGATCATCATTGTTACCAAGGACCATGTAAATGCAGGACAGCTTCCTCTCTGTCGCACAGCCGTGGCGTTGAATGATGGCATCATCCAGCTGCGCTGCTGACAGTGTGAAAGACAGGAAGCGCGGGTAGGGAGCAGGACGGATCGCTGCACCTCCGCTCCACTGCCATTTTCTCTTGCAGGCAACGTAGCTGCAGAGATCTCTCCCTGCCCGCTGTACATGAGGGCAATCTGGCCAGGGCCTCCCCGGAGCCTCGGGGCCGGATAACAAGCCAGATTGCCCTCATTTGTAGCCATCCGGCAGGGGCTCTCCTTCACCTCCGGGCCCGATGCAGCCACACCACACCGGCTGCACATGCGGTATGTCCGCCCCTGGGATAAGCAATGTAATGTATGTACACCGTGACTGCATCAGCAGAATAGTGAGTGCAGCTCTGGAGTATAATACAGAATGTAACTCAGGATCAGTACAGGATAAGTATTGTATGTACACACTGACTGCACCAGCAGAATAGTGAGTGCAGCTCTGGAGTATAATACAGAATGTAACTCAGGATCAGTACAGGATAAGTAATGTAATGTATGTACACAGTGACTGCACCAGCAGAATAGTGAGTGCAGCTCTGGAGTATAATACAGGATGTAACTCAGGATCAGTACAGGATAAGTATTGTATGTACACACTGACTGCACCAGCAGAATAGTGAGTGCAGCTCTGGAGTATAATACAGAATGTAACTCAGGATCAGTACAGGATAAGTAATGTATGTACACACTGACTGCACCAGCAGAATAGTGAGTGCAGCTCTGGAGTATAATACAGAATGTAACTCAGGATCAGTACAGGATAAGTAATGTAATGTATGTACACAGTGACTGCACCAGCAGAATAGTGAGTGCAGCTCTGGAGTATAATGCATGATGTAACTCAGGATCAGTACAGGATAAGTAATGTGATGTATGTACACAGTGACTTCACCAGCAGAATAGTGAGTGAAGCTCTGGAGTGTAATACATGATGTAACTTAGGATCAGTACAGGATAAGTAATGTATGTACACAGTGACTGCACCAGCAGAGTAGTGAGTGCAGCTCTGGAGTATAATACAGGATGTAACTTGGGATCAGTACAGGATAAGTAATGTAAAGTATGTACACAGTGACTGCACCAGCAGAATAGTGAGTGCAGCTCTGGAGTATAATACAGGATTTAACTCAGGATCAGTACAGGATAAGTAATGTAATGTATGTACACAGTGACTTCACCAGCAGAATAGTGAGTGCAGCTCTGGAGTATAATACAGGATGTAACTCAGGATCAGTACAGGGTAAGTAATGTAATGTACAGTTGTGGCCAAAAGTATTGACACCCCTGCAATTCTGTCAGATAATACTCAGTTTCTTCCTGAAAATGATTGCAAACACAAATTCTTTGGTATTATTATCTTCATTTAATTTGTCTTAAATGAAAAAACACAAATGAGAATGAAGCAACAAGCAAAACATTGATCATTTCACACAAAACTCCAAAAATGGGCCAGACAAAAGTATTGGCACCCTCAGCCTAATACTTGGTTGCACAACCTTTAGCCAAAATAACTGCGACCAACCGCTTCCGGTAACCATCAATGAGTTTCTTACAATGCTCTGCTGGAATTTTAGACCATTCTTCTTTGACAAACTGCTCCAGGTCCCTGATATTTGAAGGGTGCCTTCTCCAAACTGCCATTTTTAGATCTCTCCACAGGTGTTCTATGGGATTCAGGTCTGGACTCATTGCTGGCCACCTTAGAAGTCTCCAGTGCTTTCTCTCAAACCATTTTCTAGTGCTTTTTGAAGTGAGTTTTGGGTCATTGTCCTGCTGGAAGACCCATGACCTCTGAGGGAGACTCTGCTTTCTCACACTGGGCCCTACATTATGCTGCAAAATTTGTTGGTAGTCTTCAGACTTCATAATGCCATGCACACAGTCAAGCAGTCCAGTGCCAGAGGCAGCAAAGTAACCCCAAAACATCAGGGAACCTCCTCCATGTTTGACTGTAGGGACTGTGTTCTTTTCTTTGAATGCCTCTTTTTTTTCTCCTGTAAACTCTATGTTGATGCCTTTGCCCAAAAAGCTCTACTTTTGTCTCATCTGACCAGACAACATTCTTCCAAAATGTTTTAGGCTTTTTCAGGTAAGTTTTGGCAAACTCCAGCCTGGCTTTTTTATGTCTCGGGGTAAGAAGTGGGGTCTTCCTGGGTCTCCTACCATACAGTCCCTTTTCATTCAGACGAGGACGGATAGTACGGGTTGACTCTGCTGTACCCTCGGACTGCAGGGCAGCTTGAACTTGTTTGGATGTTAGTCGAGGTTCTTTATCCAACATCCGCACAATCTTGCATTGAAATCTATTGTCAATTTTTCTTTTCCGTTCACATCTAGGGAGGTTAGCCACAGTGCCATGGGCTTTAAACTTCTTGATGACACTGCGCACGGTAGACACAGGAACATTCTGGTCTTTGGAGATGGACTTGTAGCCTTGAGATTGCTCATGCTTCATCACAATTTGGTTTCTCAAGTCCTCAGACAGTTCTTTGGTCTTCTTTCTTTTCTCCATGCTCAATGTGGTGCACACAAGGACATAGGACAGAGGTTGAGTCAACTTTAATCCATGTCAACTGGCTGCAAGTGTGATTTAGTTATTGCCAACACCTGTTAGGTGCCACAGGTAAGTTACAGGTGCTGTTAATTACACAAATTAGAGAAGCATCACATGATTTTTCGAACAGTGCCAATACTTTTGTCCACCCTCTTTTTTATGTTTGATGTGGAATTATATCCAATTTGGCTTTAGGACAATTCTTTTTGTGTTTTTTCATTTAAAACAAATTAAATGAAGATAATAATAACAAAGAATTTGTGTTTGCAATCATTTTAAGGAAGAAACTGAGTATTATCTGACAGAATTGCAGGGGTGTCAATACTTTTGGCCACAAATGTATGTACACAGTTACTGCACCAGCAGAATAGTGAGTGCAGCTCTGGAGTATAATACAGAATGTAACTCAGGATCAGTACAGGATAAGTAATGTAATGTATGTACACAGTGACCCATCAGCAGAATAGTGAGTGCAGCTCTGGAGTATAATACAGGATGTAACTCAGGATCAGTACAGGATAAGTAATGTAATGTATGTACACAGTGACTTCACAAGCAGAATAGTGAGTGCAGCTCTGGAGTATAATACAGGATGTAACTCAGGATCAGTACAGGATAAGTAATGTATGTACACACTGACTGCACCAGCAGAATAGTGAGTGCAGCTCTGGAGTATAATACAGAATGTAACTCAGGATCAGTACAGGATAAGTAATGTAATGTATGTACACAGTGACCCATCAGCAGAATAGTGAGTCCAGCTCTTGAGTATAATACAGGATGTAACTCAGGATCAGTACAGGATAAGTAATGTAATGTATGTACACAGTGACTCCACCAGCAGAATAGTGAGTGCATCTCTGGAGTATAATACAGGATGTAACTCAGGATCAGTACAGGATAAGTAATGTAATGTATGTACACAGTGACTCCACCAGCAGAATAGTGAGTGCAGCTCTGGAGTATAATACAGGATGTAACTCAGGATTAATACAAGATAAGTAATGTAATGTATGTACACAGTGACTTCACCAGCAGAATAGTGAGTGCAGCTCTGTGGTATAATACAGGATGTAACACAGGATCAGTACAGGATAAGTAATGTATGTACACAGTGACTCCACCAGCAGAATAGTGAGTGCAGCTCTGGAGTATAATACAGGATGTAACTCAGGATCAGTACAGGATAAGTAATGTAATGTATGTACACAGTGACTCCACCAGCAGAATTGTGAGTGCAGCTCTGGAGTATAATACAGGATGTAACTCAGGATCAGTACAGGATAAGTAATGTATGTACACAGTGACTGCACCAGCAGAATAGTGAGTGCAGCTCTGAAGAATAATACAGGATGTAACTCAGGATCAGTACAGGAGAAGCAATGTAATGTATGTACACAGTGACTCCACCAGCAGAATAGTGAGTGCAGCTCTGGCGTATAATGCTGAATGTAACTCAGGATCAGTACAGGATAAGTAATGTAATGTATGTACACAGTGACTCCACCAGCAGAATAGTGAGTGCAGCTCTGGGGTATAATACAGGATGTAACTCAGGATCAGTACAGGATAAGTAATGTAATGTATGTACACAGTGACTCCACCAGCAGAATAGTGAGTGCAGCTCTGGGGTATAATACAGGATGTAACTCAGGATCAGTACAGGATAAGTAATGTAATGTATGTACACAGTGACTCCACCAGCAGAATAGTGAGTGCAGCTCTGGAGTATAATACAGGTTGTAACTCAGGATCAGTACAGGATAACTAATGTACTGTATGTACATAGTGACTGCACCAGCAGAATAGGGAGTTAAGCTCTGGAGTATAATACGGGACATAACTCTTCTAGGTAAATTAGGGTAGGAGCCTGGACTTTGTTACATCACTTACTAGACCTATTCAGCCAGCTTGCAATATAAATGATCAATCCTCCCCCTTAACCCATAGCTCAGGGGTTTATATACTGCTCCAGCTCATATCATGCTTGTTGACATTGTGCAGACACCTTTATATCATGGCACATTTTGGCTGCTTCCTCCTCAGATCCACTAAGAAACTGTGTTCTAAAACATACCCTGTAAAACAGTCTTCAGTTACTTTTCGGGGGTCAGGATTCTTGGCCTTGCTCGCCATCTCCAGCGACCATGCTTTATGACCCCAATAGAAGGCACGTGTGCGCAAAGAATTGCAATAAATATCTCTGCAGTGCCCTCCACCCCGCCGCCATGGACCTGGATCCACCGTTTATGAGCAGCGTTTATGACTCTCTGCAGCCCAGCGTACAGGTCATTACACCAAAGGCTTCAGCTGGGGATACTGTTCCCCTCTGACGATCCCAGGAACTCAATGTAGAATAAAAAAGGATTTTTTTTTATTTTGCACCATACAATTGATCTAAATAACCAAATATGTTAAATGTCATATCAAGAGGGACCCACAAACTTCAGTGATCAGGGGGCGAATTGTGCAAATCTCACCCTCCCGTTACATAGAAAATGTAAATTAATATCTTAAAGAGGTTTCCTCTACTGCAGATTGGAATGGCTGATAGTCAGGGGTCTGTCGGCTTGATCAGAAGAAAGAAGCGACCATCACACTAGTTGTGCAGCAATCTGAATGGGACTGCATTGTATTCTATTCTTTATTGTTGGATTCTCTGTGAGCATGGATGTCAGGCTGACACATTTACCATCATCTAATCATCAGTATCTCCCTAGGGATTCAGACCTGTTCCTGCTCGACTCCAGGACCATTTGGGCAGCGGAAGAAGGCTGGTTGGTCTTCGACATTACCGCCACCAGCAATCACTGGGTGCTCATCCCGCAGCAAAATCTTGGCCTGCAGCTGTCTGTGGAGAGCAACAATGGTGAGTGACAGAGAGCGACATTTCCTTAAATTTGTAGTAGGTATAATAATAACAAATATATCTAATTAGAAATATAGTATAGTTTTTGATTCGCTATGTCTCTTTCCTCATGTGCAGGCATTGCAGGACCTTAGGTATCCATTGTTACCATCACTGACAGCTAGTTGCTAGTGCTTGCTTGTCATAATTACTATGGATACCTAAGATGCAATGCCTGCACATGAGGAAAGAGACTTAGTGAATCAGAATAACTATACTATAATTCTAATTGGAGATATTTGTTAATATTATTATTATTACACCTGCTACATATTGGGACATGTTTTCAAGTGGGAAACACTTCAGGAAAGGCTAATTCTTTGGGGAAATTTTGGAGTTTTTCTGTTTTCTGAAGCAGTTTTTTTAAAAAGTATTTTGAAAGATTTTTTTTTTTTTCGCAGCCTCCTGATTAGACAGTGATTGAAGAATGGTTTAAAAAAAAAAAAAAAAAAAGTAAAAGTAACGATGAAAAAACTGCCAATAAATTCTACATCTCATCCTACAAAAAAAAAAAAACGAGCCCTTATACGGCTTCATTGACGGAAAAATAAAAAAGTTCCAGCTCTTGGAAGAAGGGGAGGAAAAAACAAAAACATGAAAATGAAAAATCGCTCAGTAGGGAAAACTTTAAAACAAAATATAAACCTGAATACAGGTTTCCATAACAGTACTGCCCGCAGAACTAAAGCCGTAGTACAAAAAAAAAAAAAAAATTGGAAAAATTTGTTAGTACTTTTATGGGAGGGAGTATAACAAGACCACCATATTTTTAGTATATGTACCTAGAAATACTACTTGTTCCTCCCCAAAAAAACGGAAAAATAAAAAAGTCAGAAATGGAAAAAAATCGCCACATCCTGATGGCAAGAATGGACTGCGGCACCAAGGGGTTAATAAGTCAGGTAGTCCCATTCACTTGACAAGAGCCCCGTGGTCAGCACATGTGTTGTGCAGAAATCTCAGCAGATATTATCAGTATAATCGTGTCCGGAAGATAGTTAAGTTTGTGTTTACCCATAAAAAAAAATGACCAGGAAAGAAACAAAAAAAAGGAATAAAGAAAGAAGTAATGGGATAATGAGGCGTCCTGACCGCGCTGCTGTCCCGGACAGATGCCATACTGTACGATCCCCGACCTCTCTGGGCAGCAGATGTCACAGGATGTGAGCGCTGCTTTATGGAAAATGCTCAAGGGAGACTGCAGGTTTTATTGTTATCAATTTCATACAGTTTTCAAACTTCTGCTTGCAGTCACTGATTAAAAACTTTCACTAGTTTCACCTGGAGGATCAGAATTTGTCCTGGTCGTGTGATGATCACAGAGGTGCAAGCGAGGACTGAAAACACTGACCAAGCCCCGACCTTGTGTGATCAGCACATTGACGCAACTCTTTGCGGCACAAATCTCCATCCTGCGCTGACGCTGCTCTGAATGTAGGAATAAAAATGTTTCCATTCACTAACTGCAAGGATAAAAGGATATACCAAGTTCATACAAAACTTTACATAAAAGTGAACAATCCCTTTAAATCTTGATTTCCCAGCCTCTGCGTGCAGCGCGTGGTGTCTTGGCGCTATGTGATCTGCTGGCAGCGGTGGCTGTACCCCTGCTCCTGAGCTGCCCCCTGCCTATCTCACACAATCTAGTAACACATTTTACAGGCCGCATTTGTTTTCTGCATTGAATAAATTACCTGAGGCTGGAATTTAAGATTCTCCTGAGGAACAAGGGTAATTCTTGTAACGGGTTTCACTTTTTTTTTTGTTGTTTTTACAATTTGATTTTTTTTTTGAGTGGGGGGTTTCTTCTGGTGTTAAAATAAGGTGAACTCTGCACAACCCTTCAGAACGAGTCAGGGGCAGCTGTGGGGTTGGCGGCTTTATTTATTACCTAACTTAACTGTACACAGGCCGGGATTGGGTGTCCGGTGACTGATCCCTCAGACGTGCCGAAAAAGGCAAATTCAGGCGTTATACCGGGTACACCCAAGAAATATGATGTACTGATGGCAGAGTTTTATACAACCTATCCACGATATGTGGATAGAAACACTGGGACCCACATCTTTATCATCGAATTCATATTTTTTCATACGTCCCATTGCCCCCATTGTATAACATCTGGCCCCTCGACCCTGGGGTGTAACATCCGAAACCTCACCCTGGTTTATAACGCCAGCCCCATTTCTCCCTATCAATCTTTGGTACCATTGCCCCCATTGTATAACATCCAGGCCCTCCCCCCCCCCTGGTGTATAATATACGGCCCCTCATCATACTGTATGTCTTTACTAATGTGTCAGAATGGCTGGTGGTACAGAGTTCCCTGATACTAGCCCGGTCTTCTAATAGGAGCCACCGGTGTAACAAGTCAGATCATGACATTTTCTTCTGTCCTAAATATTCCCCCATCACCAGTGAGTGATATTATTGAGAAGCAAAAGTAACAGCAGCGACTCACCCAGAAAGTGGAGACCCCATAACATTACAGAGCAGGGTCACCTAGTGCTGAGGAGCAGAGGACAGAAAAGTCACCAACAATCAGCTGACTTTATAACTGACAACTCCCTTTGATATTAACTTTAGCACAAACACTGCGCCCTGCCGGAAGCTTCATGACCAAGCAGGTGCGTGCAGTCTTACATCACCAAGCACAATGCCAAGTGTCGGATGGAGTGATGTTAAGCAGCCGCCACCAGACACTAGAGCAGTGTAAACGTGTTCTGTGCAGTGATGGATCACACTTCTCTATCTGGCATCTGGTGGATGAGTCTGGGTTTAGTGAATACCAGGAGCCTTACCTGCCTGACTACATTGTGCCAGCTGTAGTTTGGTGGTGGATGGATAATGCTATGGGGGTGTTTTTCAATGGTCGGCCTTAGTTCCAGTGAAGGAAATTCTTCAGCATATAAGACATTTTGGACAATTTTATGCTCCCAATTTTCTGGGAACAGTTTCAGGGGAAGGCTCCTTTCTGTTCCCCATGACTGTGCTCCAGTGCACAAGGTCCATAAATACATGGTTGGGGGAATTCACACAGAGCTCTGATCTTGACCCCATCCAACACCTTTGGGATGACAAAGAATGGAGATTCAGTAATTGTATGCACTAAACGTTGAGACAAGAGCGCAATAGGGTCTTATACGGGTAAAATGTATAAATAAAAAGATATTTATACTCACCTTTCAAAGAAAAAGTAAAGCCTGTATAGTATGTCAGCCTGCTGCACGTCCAATGGTCCACAGCGGTGACCGCAACAAAGTTTCTTTAGGAATAAATTCTTGGACTTTTAGGTGCGCTGCCAGACAAATTCCATAACCACACAAGGTTAAAAAGTTAACCCTTTAATCCCTACGCGTTTCGAAGCATAACACTTCTTCAGGGGTTGACACATGAATACAGAGAGCTGTCACCACATTTATACATGCAGGATTTAAATTTGGCGCCATGAAAGACGTTTCCCCCCCCCTTTTTTAAAAAATATTAATATTAATCTTATATATTATTATACTATTTTTTGTCCTGAGTGGTGAGCGATCTGATCTTTTGTGGGGCTGTTCTTTCATGTGCATTTTCTGCCCATCGAGTTGTGCCACTGATTTCTTTTGAAATTGGGGGCAATATAAAAACTTGGACACTTTAATTATTCATTCAATATTTTTTAATATATAAATAAAAATTTTTTGCATGATTCCTTTATTGTCATTCTCATACACATTTTTATTATATATATTTTTTTCATACATATACATTTTGGAGACACATTTTATTCTGGTGATCGTATGGGATTACATTTTGTTTTTTCCTTCTTTAATCCGAACACTCTCCCTGGTGTGGTGGTGTGTTTGTTGGACTGCGATCCTCTTTCTCCTTTTTTCCCCACAATGTGGGTTCATTTCTTCTTTTCTCCTTTTTCCTTTTTTTCTTCTTTTTCTTTTTCCGTTTCTTTTTATCTGCAAAATAAAATAAATATTCAATTGATTTTATTAACTATAGATTAGTTAACTTTTATGAACTTTCCATGACACTTGAATTATTCTGATCTTTGACCTTTGCGGCGCATCACATGTCTTTCATGGCACCAAATTTAAATCCTGCATGTATAAATGTGGTGACAGCTCTCTGTATTCATGTGTCAACCCCTGAAGAAGAAGTGTTATTCTTCGAAACGCATAGGGATTAAAGGGTTAACTTTTTAACCTTGTGTGGTTATGGAATTTGTCTGGCAGCACACCTAAAAGTCCAAGAATTTATTCCTAAAGAAAGAATGGAGATTGTGAGCCCGGCCGGCTCCTCCATCAGGGTCTGACCTCACAAATGCTCTTCTGGATGAAAGGGCAAAAATTCCCACAGACAATTCTGAAATCTGAAAGAAATTCTTTCCAGAAGAGAGGAGCTGTTATAGCTGCACATGGGGACCAACTTCATATTAATGGCTATGGATGTAGAATGGGATGTTATAAAAGCTCTTGTATGTGCAATGTAGGGGGTGGGGGTGAGGGGCACAATACTGTTATCTATGCAGTGTATCTACCTATCTATTTCTCATTTCTATCTATCTTGTAAAATATGCACTTTGTACGTTAGGTCAGAGCATCAACCCTAAGCTAGCCGGTTTGGTTGGGACTAATGGACCTCACAACAAGCAGCCGTTTATGGTGGCCTTCTTTAAAGCAACAGAGATTCACTTGCGAAGCATCCGATCAACAGGTGGGAAGCAGCGTAACCAAAACCGATCAAAAGGACCAAAGAACCAGGAGGCACTGCGGGTGGCAAATATAGCAGGTACATACAAAGCTTTGGTTACTGTGAACATCCTCCTCATCAAAGGGTTGGAAAACACTTCACCTCCTGCAGGAGAGAGAGAGAATAATTGGTGGATGGATTGGATTTGCCAATTTAGCAGATCAGGAGCATCAATCTTGCCTAAAATTACTTTTCTGTATTTTTTTTCTCAATTTTTACAGAGAACACCAGCACAGATCAGAAGCAGGCCTGCAAGAAGCACGAATTATATGTTAGTTTTCGGGACCTGGGATGGCAGGTAAAATCATTTTCATTATTGTTCATTTTTGGGGGCTTATTGGCAAAGACCTGATTAAAATCTGACCTGCCCTTTGCAGCACTGGACCATTTCTATCACGGAGAGGCTTGTTTGACCATCACTCCATTCATTCTCCTTCCTGGTCGTGGGTCGGTAAAAAGGGGCGCAGGAGCCTTTCGTTCTGCCTGTCGCCACAGCTGTCATACTCCCACCAATCTAGCATTTATTTATTGCCTATCAGTGGACGATAAATGCTTCCAGCTGGAATACCCCTTTACAAGGCAGAACATTTTTAGGAAGCACATTACTTAGCATCCAGTCTGCCAAATGACAGACCACTCTAATTTATAGCCAGTATAGAATGAATAATGGCTTGGGCCATAGTCTGGGCCTTTCTATACCAAGTGAAGGCCAAATGGTGATATTTGTCATTCTGTGCTGGTGTAGGAGGGTCAAGTGACTTACTTTTCACGGACACATTTAAAAGGTTGTTCCCGTCTTCATAGATGGAGATTGTGGGATAGTTCTAATAAATACAGTTTGGCAAAGTGGAGTTTATCATGATGTGTGGGCTGTGATCATGGCAAGGATGAGTTCCAGAGAGTATAAGTGAAAAACAGTGGCGTAACTACTAAGTTATGGGCCCCGGTGCGAACTTTCAAATGGGGCTCCCCATGCCAAAATCTCCCCTCCGTACACCTTGTACACGCGTGGCTCCGTTCCGTACACCTCGTACACACACGGCTGCGCTCCGTACACCTCGTACACACACAGCTCCGCTCCATACACTTCGTACACACGCGGCTCCTCTCCGCACACCTCGTACACACGCGGCTCCGCTCCGCACACCTCGTACACACGCGGCTCCGCTCCGCACACCTCGTACACACGCGGCTTCGCTCCACACACCTCGTACATGCGGCTCCGCTCCACACACCTCGTACACACACGGCTCCGCTCCGTACACTTCGTACACACACGGTTCCGTTCCGTACACTTCGTACACACGCGGCTCCGCTCCGTACACTTCGTACACACACGGTTCCGTTCCGTACACCTCGTACACACGCGGCTCCGCTCCGTACACCTCGTACACACGCGGCTCCGCTCCGTACACCTCGTACACACGCGGCTCCGCTCCGTACACCTCGTACACACGCGGCTGTGCTCCGCACACCTCGTACACACGCGGCTCCGCACACCTCGTACACATGTGGTTCCGCTCCGCACACCTCGTACACACGCGCCTCCGCTTCGCACACCACGAACACACGCGGCTCCGCTCCTTACACCTTGTACACACGCGGCTCCGCTCCGCACACCTTGTACACACGAGGCTCCGCTCCGCACACCTCGTATACACGCGGCTCCGCTCCGCACACCTCGTACACACGCGGCTCCGCTCCGCACACCTCGTACACACGCGGCTCCGCTCCGCACACCTCGTACACACGCGGCTCCGCCCCGCACACCTCGTACACACGCGGCTCCGCTCCGTACACCTCGTACACACGCGGCTCCGCCCCGTACACCTCGTACACACGCGGCTCCGCTCCGCACACCTCGTACACACGCGGCTCCGCTCCGCACACCTCGTACACACACGGCTCCGCTCCGCACACCTCGTACACACACGGCTCCGCTCCGCACACCTCGTACACACACGGCTCCGCTCCGCACACCTCGTACACACACGGCTCCGCTCCGCACACCTCGTACACACACGGCTCCGCTCCGCACACCTCGTACACACACGGCTCAGCTCCATACATTTCATACACACACAGCTCTGCAAACTTACCCTCATCTGGCACCATGGCAACTGCATCAGGCTTCTGATCATGTGACTCCTGACTCCTCCCCTCCTGTGACCTCATCACAGGTCCTGTGCGCACAGAGCAGCCATCGCAAAGCATGGAGCTGCACAGCCAATGAGCGGCTGTAGCTCCCAGAGCCTGCTACTCCCCTAACTCGCAATCGGACCCTTAAGCACTGCAGGGCCGGTCACAGCTGCGACCGCAGTGTTTACGCCCCTGGTGAAAAAGGTGTGGACAATGACTGTCACATTCCTTTCCGTGAAAACATCAATGGCATCATATAGATAATGTCATGCTTTGTTTATATATACAAACAGAGTGATCTATTTCAAGTGTTTATTTCTGTTAAAGTTGACTATAGCATATACAGTTCTGGAAAAAATTAAGAGACCACTGCAAAATTTTCATTTTGTCTGATTTTTCTCTTTATAGGTATATTTTTTAGTAAAATGTAAATTGCTCTTTTTTTCTATAAACTACTGACAACATGTCTCCGAATTTCCAAGCACTAAATTTTGTATTTTTTTTTCAGAAAATGAGAAATTGTCAAAATAACAAAAAAATGCAGTGCTTACAGACCTCAAATAATGCTAAGAAAACAAGTTCATAATCATTTAGAAACAACAATACTAATGTTTTAACTCAGGAAGAGTTCTGAAATCAATATTTTGTGGAATAACCATGATTTGTAATCGCAGCTTTCATGCGTCTTGGCATGCTTTACACCAGTCTTTCACATTGCTTTTGGGTGACCTTATGCCACTGTTGTTACAAAAATGTAAGCATTTCTTCTTTGTTTGATGTCTTGTGACTATCCAGCTTCCCCTTGATTACATTCCACAGGTTTTCAATGGGGTTCAGGTCTGGAGATTAGGCTGGCCATGACAGGGATTTGATGTGGTGGTCCTTCATAAACACATTGATTGACCTAGATGTGTGGCATGGCGCCTTGTCCTGCTGGAAAAAAACAGTCTTCAGAGTTTGGAAACATTGCCTGAGCAGAAGGAATCTGTTTTTCCAGGATAACCTTGTATGCAGCTTGAGTCATATGTCCTTCGCAAAGATTAGCCTGGCTGAAGCATCCCCAGATCATCACCGATCCTCCACCAAATTTCACAGTGGGTACAAGACACTGTGGCTTGTACGCCTCTCCAGGTCTTCGTCTAACCATTAGACGACCAGGTGTTGGGCAAAGCTGAAAATTAGACTCATCAGAGAAGATTCCTTACTCCAGTCCTCTATCGTCCAGTCCTTATGGTCTTTGGCAAACTTCAGCCTGGCTCTCCTTTGCTTCTCATTGATGAAAGGCTTTTTTCTAGCTTTACATGACTTGAGCCCTGCCTCTAGGAGCCTGTTACGAGCTGTTCTTGCCATTCACTTCACACCAGCTGCCACTTTCCATTCCTTTTGTAGGTCACTTGATGTCATCCTCCAGTTGAGTTGATATTCGAATAAGATGACGATCATCCTAGTCAGTGGAGAGTCGTTTTCGCCCTGTGCTGGTCTGTAGCTTTGTTGTCCCCAATGTCTGCTGCTTGAACTTGTTGTAATGGACTGCCATCTTAGAAATTTTAAGGAAGGAGGCAACATGACGCTCACTGTATCCCTCTGCTAGTAAAACCAGAATTGAGCCCTTTTTTTCCTCACTAAAGACTTTTCTTTTCACCTCCTTTTGGCATGGTTAAAAGTTATTTTTTCAATCCTAATACTTTTGGGATACTACTAGCACTTATTTTGCCATCCAGCTTGTCCTATTGCAAGAGGATTGTGAACACCACAGCTGGGTTTTTTATACTTTCATTTGTTAAAGAAGATTTGGTTCAGGTGATCACCTAATCAGAAGCACATTAAGTAGAATGAGGTGTACTTTGGTTGGAATTCAACTGACACTGGCAAATCAAAACCCCTATTTGACTGCAAAAGACCTTCAGAAAGGTTTAGCAGACTTTGGAGTTTTAGTACATTGTTCTACTGATCAGAGGAACCAGTACAAATATGGCCTTCATAGGTTTTCTTCTCATGACTCTTCTATCCTTTGTTCTCACCGTAAAATTCATCATCAGCAATATGATAAAGAACTTCAACACAAGCCTAATGCATTTTGGAAACAAGTTTTTGGACTGATGAGATGAAAATGGAACTCTTTGGCCACAACGATCAAAGGTATGTGTGGAGAAAAAAGGGTGCAGAATTTCAGGAAAAGAAAATTTAGCTAACCATTAAGCATGGGGGTGGATCAATCATTCTTTGGAGTTGTGTTGCAGCCAATGGCACAGAGGACATTTCAAAGGTAGAGAGAGGGAAGAATGGATTCAATGAAATTTCAACAAATTCTTGATATCATAATACCATCTGTAAAAAAGCTGAAGTTGAAAAGAGGATGGCTTCTATAATTGAATAATGATCCTAAACACACATCAAAATTCACAATAGACTACTTCAAAAGGGCGCAAACTGAAGGTTTTACAATGGCCCTCACAGTCCCCTGCTCTGAAGATCATTGAAAACCTGTGGGTAGACCTCAAAATAGCAGAGGATGCGAGACGCCCCAGGAATCTCAAAGAACTGGAAGAATTTTCCAACAAGGAATGGATGAAAATCCCTTCAACGGGAATTGAAAGACTCTTGGCTGGCTGCAAAAAGCATTTACAAGCTGTGATACTTTCAAAAGGGTTGCTACTAGGTACTAACCATGCATGGTGTCCAAACTTTTGCATCGGCTCATTTCTCTTTTTGTAATTTGTAAAATATAAAATATATTGCCTAAAATGCAAAGAAAACAAAGAAAATGTGTCATATATCACTTTAGGCCTTTTTGAGATCATTTCATCTTCAACCTGCTTAACTTTTCACAATAACTGTAATTAAAAAAAAAAAAAAATAAAAATATATATATATATATATATATATATACACTCACTGGCCACTTTATTAGGTACACCATGCTAGTAAGGGGTTGGACCCCCTTTTGCCTTCAGAACTGCCTCAATTCTTCGTGGCAGAGATTCAACAAGGTGCTGGAAGCATTCCTCAGAGATTTTGGACCATATTGACATGATGGCATCACACAGTTGGCGCAGATTTGTCGGCTGCACATCCCTGATGCGAATCTCCCGTTCCACCACATCCCAAAGATGCTCTATTGGATTGAGATCTGGTGACTGAGGAGGCCATTTGAGTACAGTAAACTCATTGTCATGTTCAAGAAACCAATCTGAGATGATTCGAGCTTTATGACATGGCGCATTATCCTGCTGAAAGTAGCCATCAGATGTTGGGTACATTGTGGTCATAAAGGGATGGACATGGTCAGCAACAATACTCAGGTAGGCTGTGGCGTTGCAACGATGCTCAATTGGTACCAAGGGGCCCAAAGAGTGCCCAGAAAAAATTCCCCACACCATGACACCACCACCACCAGCCTGAACCGTTGATACAAGGCAGGATGGATCCATGCTTTCATGTTGTTTACGTCAAATTCTGACCCTACCATCCGAATGTCGCAGCAGAAATCGAGACTCATCAGACCAGGCAACGTTTTTCCAATCTTCTACTGTCCAATTTCGATGAGCTTGTGCAAATTGTAGCCTCAGTTTCCTGTTCTTAGCTGAGAGGAGTGGTACCCAGTGTGGTCTTCTGCTGCTGTAGCCCATCTGCCTCAAAGTTCGACGCACTGTGCGTTCAGAGATGCTCTTCTGCCTACCTTGGTTGTAACGGGTGGCAATTTGAGTCACTGTTGCCTTTCTATCAGCTCGAACCAGTCTGCCCATTCTCCTCTGACCTCTGGCATCAACAAGGCATTTCCGGCCACAGAACTGCCGCTCACTGGATTTTTTTTCTTTTTCGGACCATTCTCTGTAAACCCTAGAGATGGTTGTGCGTGAAAATCCCAGTAGATCAGCAGTTTCTGAAATTCTCAGACCAGCCCTTCTGGCACCAACAATCATGCCACGTTCAAAGGCACTCAAATCACCTTTCTTCCCCATACTGATGCTCGGTTTGAACTGCAGGAGATTGTCTTGACCATGTCTACATGCCTAAATGCACTGAGTTGCCGCCATGTGATTGGCTGATTAGAAATTAAGTCTTAACACACAGTTGGACAGGTGTACCTAATAAAGTGGCCAGTGAGTGTATATATATATATGTATGTATGTGTGTGTGTGTCGTGTGAAATGTAAAAATGTAACTGTACTGTAGTTTTAGTGTATAATGTGAATAGACATTGATATGTTAGTGTACAGCTTAGGGTAATATATATGTTAGGTTCTAGGACATAAGATAAGTACAATAGGCTTAGTACATACTTTTAAAAGATAGTAACTGTAGTTAGCTGAAGGTATAGGATAAGATGCTGTTAATGTTTGGGTTTAGACCACAGTGGGACAGGGGCTAATTCTAGTTTAAACCAGACTACTTCCTGATAGTTAGTCAGATAGGGAATTACAGTAACAAGGTCAGGTTCATGTGCAGTGGCCTGCTAGGGCCAGTATGTACCTATCGGGAGGCATTACTAGAATCGGGCGGTGTCCAGCCTTTCAAGAGGTACACCTACAGAGGGCAGTGCCGGAATCGAGAACGCCAGCCCACAGCGGGGAGTGACTATCGTTGCAGAGTGAAATGGAAGAAAAAGATGCATCTAAGAAGATGTTGTTCGAGGAAATGGGCATGGACATTTGAGAAACTCGATTGTGAGTCAGGGAAGACTCCAGCCAGTGAAAAGTACGGCCATGACGGGCCTCAGAAGCTGGGAGAGACTACACCATTCGAGAGTTGTAAGCATTAGGGAGAGCAGCAGTATGAACTAATGGAGGAGTGGCAACTGATGTTGGCCCAGTATGAGTTGGCAGAGGAGAAGGTGAGACCAGGTGGAATGCTGGAGAGGTTTTGAGGCGGAGCAGGAGCCGCAGTCATGAACGGTGGCCTGTTCTGCGGTCTACTATTGAGACCCTGCAGCCCAAATGCTGGAGGCAAACCCCAAAATGAGGTGCCCTCCTCTTGCCATTCGTTTGAAGTGGAATGCGGCTAGATGGCCTGGCGGAGAAGGTCATTGGTTTCCTTGGTTTCCTTAAAGGAGAGCCACAGGACCAGTGAGGAAAACTGAGTCGAATGTTGATGTCCACTTTGTACTTAATGCATATTTGTCTGCAGCAGATTGGAACTCCAGGAAGGCGAATGTTTCAGTGGGTCTAGGACCCATCGGTCCGGCACTCCATGTTGTTTGCCGCGGACAGCTGAAGGTTTGGTTTGTCCCTTTCTTATCACCCACCCAGTGGTTGAGGAACTTTGCGCTGGGAATGGGTTCTACACCTATGGATTTTGTACTATATAGACAAAATAGGACAAAATTAGTTCTAACCCGAGAGGACCGAATAATCAAAGTATTGTGTAGGAGGAAGACTTGGTAAGCGACCATCGACTGTTGAGCAGTTGTTATTATGTTGGCCAAGGGATTTGAGCTCTTTAGTCCGTGGTCAGTGAATCTCCGGTAATAGACTCTATATGCCCCTGAAGGCAGTGCCAATTTGTTTTATAGCATTATTTGTGTTAAGTGCATGGATCTCATTGATGTTTTCAGGTCCCAAAATGGTTGAGAATGACCATGTTTAAAGAAGGGAGGAATGTAAGAGGTGTGGACAATGACTATCCATTCCTCCCCTGAAGACACCAATTGTACCATGTAGATAATGTCATCCGTTATACTGTATATATATTTAGTGTCATGTGAAATGTAACTATGTACTGTGGTTTTAGTGTATAATGTGAATAGACTCTGATATGTAGTGTACAGCATATGGTAGCATATACAGCTCTGTCAAAAATTAAAATACCACTGCACAGTTTTCTAAAAATCACCATCTCTACATGTCTGACAGCCATTCCATTCCCAGTTGAATTCCAACCAAAGTACACCTCATTCTACTTAATGTGCTTCTGATTAGGTGATCACCTGAACCAAATCTTGATTAATGAGGGAAAGTATAAAAAACACTGCTGTGGTCTTCACAGTCCTCTTGCAATAGGACAAGCTGGATGGCCAAACAAGTGCTAGGAATAGCCCAAAATTAATTTGAATTAAAAAAAATAACTTTTAACCATGTCAAAGGAGTTGAAAAGAAAAGTCTTGAGTGAGGAAAAGAAGGGTTCAATTCTGGCTTTACTAGCAGAGGTATACAGTGAGAAATTTTAAGGATGGAGGCAACATAATGCTAAGACAGCAGTCTATAACAACAAGGTCAAGCAGCAGACATTGGGGAAAACAAAGCTACAGACCAGCAGAGGGCAAAAACGACTCTTCACTGACCTGGCTGACCGTCATCTTATTCAAATGTCACTCAGCAACCGCAGGATGACATCCAGTGACCTACAAAAGGAATTGCAAATGGCAGCTGGGGTGAAGTGCACGGCAAGAACAGTTCGTAACAGGCTCCTAGAGGCAGGGCTCAAGTCTTGGAAAGCTAGAAAAAAAGCCTTTCATCGATGAGAAGTAAAGGAGAGCCAGGCTGAAGTTTGCCAAAGACCACAAGGATTGGACCATGGAGGACTGGAGTAAGGTAATCTTCTCTGATGAGTCTAATTTTCAGCTTTGCCCAACACCTGGTTGTCTAATGTTTAGATGGTGACCTTGAGAGGCGTACAAGCCACAGTGTCTTGCACCCATTGTGAAATTTGGTGGAAGATGGGTGATGATCTGGGGATGCTTCAGCAAGGCTGGAATTAGGCAGGTTAATCTTTGCCAAGGGCATATGAATCAAGCCATATACAAGGTTATCCTTGAAAAACACTTGCTTCCTTCTGCTCAGGCAATGTTCCCCAACTCTGAGGACTGCTTTTTCCAGCAGCACAATGGCCCATGCCACACAGCTATGTCAATCAATGTGTGGATGAAGGACCACCACATCAAATCCCTGTCATAGCAAGCCCAATCTCCAGACCTGAACCCCAATGAAAACCTCTGGAATGTTATCAAGAGGAAGATGGATACTCATAAGCCTTCAAACAAAGAACTGCTTAAATGTTTGTGCCATGAGTGGCATAAGGTCACCCAAAAGCAGTGTAAGACTGGTGGAAAGCATGCCAAGACGCATGAAAGCTGTGATTATAAATCATGGTTATGCCACCAAATATTGCTTTCTGAACTCTTCCTGAGTTAAAACATGAGTATTAATGTTTCTACATGAATAAGAACTTGTTTTCTTTGCATTATTTGATGTCTGAAAGCACTGTTTCTTTTGTATTATTTTGTCGATTTCTCATTAGCTGCAAATAAATACAAAATTTTTAGCTTTAAATTTCAGAGACATTGTCGGTAGTTTATAGAATAAAACAACAATGTACATTTTACTCAAAAAAAAACATACCTATAAAGAGAAAAACCAGAGAAACTGAAATTTTGCAGTGGTCTCTTAATTTTTGCCGGAGCTGTAGATTAGGATCTAGGTCCGTGATGGCGAACCTATGCACGCGTGTCAGCACTGACACGCATAGCCATTTTCGATAACACGCGGCTGCTTGCGGCCGCATACAGAGAAGTATGGGGCCGCATGCCGAGAAGGACGTTTCATTGTTAGCTCCTGCACAGCCAGGTGCAGTAGCTGAGGATAGAGATGGGTGAATCTAAACAGTGCTTGGCAGTGTGACAAACACCACTTCTGATCAGTGGAGAAATCATCCCCGCCGGTCAGAGAGCCGCTGTTCCCACGCTGCCAAAATACAGCGTGAGCGCTCAGCTGTAATCGGAGGTATAAAGTTTACCTCCGGTCACTGGTGTCAGCTGATGGAACTACTGATCCCAGGAAATTTGACACTTGCTGCCGCTAATAACAGTGAGAGCAGGAGCGGCGGATTGAAGTATTCATCAGCCGCTCCTGCGCTGTAAATAATTTAAAAAAATGGTGTGGGTTCCCCTGTATTTTTGATAACCAGCCATGCATGTTTTTTTCAAATTATTTAAATAATTAAAAAAAAACTGTGGGTTCCTCCCCATTTTTTACAACCAGCCTTGCTATAGCAGACAGCTGGGGGCTGGTATTTTCAGGCTGGTAAGGGGCCATGGATATAGCCCCCCCAGCCTAAAAATAGCTGCCCAGAAAAGGCACATCTATTAGATGCACCCATTCTGGTGCTTTGCCCCGCTCTTCCCACTTGCGGTGGCAAGTGGGGTTCATATTTGTGGGGTTGATGTCACCTTTGTATTGTCAGGTGACATCAAGCCCATGGCTTAGTAATGGAGAGCCGTCTATCAGACACCTATCCATTACTAATCCTACAGTTTTATGGTAAATAAAGACACAGCCAGAATAAAGTCCTTTATTAGAAATAAAACAAAACACACTTTTACTTTTTTATGTAAAAATAACAAACACAGTTATACTCGCCAAACACCTATTCTACCGAACCCCTCGTTCTCCTGTATTAAAACTAAAATTAAAAAACAACAATATTCCATACCCTGTCTGTCGTTCTGTCACACGCTGTAATCCATGTCTGGGGATAAACAGTTTTCAACCTGGATGGTGTCAAGATGCAACCGTCCAGGCTGAGAGCCACTGGTGACTGAGCTGCTGCGAGCGCAGCGTCAGTGACTGGTGGTGACGTTATTGAGGTTGCCGCTGATCACTGAGGCTATGTTCCCAGCCAGGCTGAACTGCGGTGACCTTGGTGAGATCCCCGCTAGCAGCGTGAGAGTTTTTCCTAGGCAACACATTATAAACTAAAAATGTGTTAACTCAAGAATGTCTGCAAATTTTAATAAACAGTAAATTGCAAAAATGCTATTTTTAATAAGCCTTATGTGACAATATCTATCTATGAAGAAAGGAATAACTCTAAGGCAAATAGCTTAACGCTGGGAAACATTTACCATTGAGATATACTACTTTGCCAAAGTCAAAGATCAATCTTTATTGACCAGATTCACTGGAAATTAATAAACCAAATCCATGTGATTTAGTGTAAATAATCTGTTCCGTTTCACACAGGACTGGATCATCGCTCCCGAAGGTTACGCTGCATATTACTGCGAAGGAGAGTGTGCTTTTCCTTTAAATTCCTACATGAATGCGACAAATCACGCTATTGTACAAACACTGGTAAGTTTAGCATTCTTGTATGTGTAATAAGGTGCAGGAGCGGAGTATGTCACCACGGAACAAACGGACCAACAGTTAAAGGGAGGTTAATTTACAGGGAATAACACTGACAAATTAACAGTGCAAATATGAATATTATGAGAACGAGTTAAGAAAGCAGACAAAAAGCATCAACAGTATTAAACAGTATAAAGGGTAGTTTTCCTATGGAGGAACTTATCAGTCTGAAGGGGTCTTGATTGAAGGGTCACTCTTCTCCCACGATAGCGCCAAATCACCAGCAGCGCTTGTCATCTGAAGTACTCTTGTTTCCTGTGCCTTTAACAATGTCCAGTCGAGATATGAGGGGTTACTGTGGGAGCCAGAGGGGTATGAGACAAACGATAACCCCTATGCTTTGAGTCATTCTCTCCTACTCTGCAGAGGTGCTCTCTCACCGGAATCAGCGGCTCTGCATTAACACAAGGGTTACCGGAACGTCTTACGTGGTACAGTCTCTCTAAGCAGGTCACAGCCCTGTCACTGGGTGCAGTCTCTTTGCAGGGGACAGTCTTATCACAGAGTGCAGTCTCTTTGCAGGGAAAAGTCTTAACACAGAGCGCAGTCTCTTTGCAGGGAAAAGTCTTAACACAGAGCGCAGGCTTTTTGCACGGGAAAGTCTTATCACAGAGGTGAGAGCGCAACCTTCCTTACACTGCAGTACCCGGTTTCACGTACTCACGGTCTGCAGTCTTTGTGCGCGGTCTCGCTGTCTCTGGCTGTTGTACCGGAGATGTCTCTCTCTCTCTGTGTCAGCGTCCACCCCTGTCTCCTGTCTTCGCTGCTCTGAGGAAAACCTGCGCACTTTTCCCGCTCCCAGCTCTCCTCCCTTCCTGTTCCTGGCTGCTGAACAGGCTGCTTTTCTGTCCCCCGGGAGACCTGCTGCCCTGCTCAATGGTTCCGGGCACGTAGCAGAGGAGGCAACTCTCGGCTCCTCCTGCACTCACCCCCTTACATTCCCCCTCTCTGTGAGCTCGCCATTCCACAGACGAGAGTTTCTGCAGCTCCTGTTGGCAATCTTCCAGCCCTTGTACAATTTGCTGCCAGATGAATTCGTCCTGGTTGTAGCGTATTGGGGGTACACCAGCCGTTGAGCATTCAGAGTGTCTTAGATCAGTAGAGGCTGTGGAATCAGTCACTGAAGGAGTGGAAGTCGAGGCCCCCTCTGTTACTTCCGTAGTTTCAGGCACCAGCCCTGTTTCCGGGTTCCCCAGGAGGGGTTGAGAGTCTTCCTCATTTTCGTCATCAGCAGTGATCACTGGTTCAGCTGCCGGGGGCACAGGGGCAGATGGTACCACTCGAGGGTCCCGAGACAAGCAGGGATGCAGCATATTCCGATGCAGTGTACGGGTGGGAAGCTCTTCACCTGTTTCTGGTTGAATCTCATAGATGGGACCCCTGCCACCGAGCTGTCCCTTCACCCTATATGGCCTCTTCTCACACCACTTCTCCCTTACCAAGACTCGATCCCCAGGTCATAGGGCTGTCCCTTGTTGGGGAGTGACCTGAGAGTGTTCCAATTCACGGAGTCGGTTTTGCACCAGCCGTTGAATGGTCCGCATCCGATGACGATGTTCTCGAACCCAGGAGTACACCCCCGTCCGCGAGTAGTTCTCCTCAGGCTCCAACACCAATTCTGTCAGTCCCTTCCCGGGCCGGCCGAAAAACAGTGAATAAGGCATGAATCCTGTGGTACTGTGTTTACAGTTGTGGTACGCCCACACCAATTCGGGGACAGACTCAGTCCAGCGCGCTTTCTGGTCCTCTTCCAGTGTCCTCAGCATCTGAATCAGGGTGCGGTTAAATCGTTCACAAGCCCCGTTCCCCTGTGGATGGTAAGGGGTGGTCCGGGACTTAACAATTTTGTACAGCTGATGCAGCTCTTCCATCACCTTCCCAAGGAAGCAGGCTCCTTGATCAGAATGGATACGCTTGGGACACCCGTACACCTGGATGAAGTGAATGCAGATTGCATGTGCCGCAGATTCTGCAGTCTGGTCCCGAGTGGGCGTTACTACCGCAAATTTGGAAAGGTGGTCGATTATCACTAGGCAATGCTCGAGGCCCTGATGCGCTGGTCCAATCGTCAAGTAATCTATGGCCAGTAGTTCCATGCGGCCAGAGGATCTCACCGTCTCTGATGGAGCTCGCTGCTCCGGTGGCTTGACTAGTTCACAATTCCGGCACTGCTGGCATACTCTCTCCATGGTGTTCCTCAAGTGGGGATGGTAAAATAAACATTGCAGCCACTGGAAAGTTTTTTCAGGCCCGAAGTGTGCTCCTTTCTCATGAGTCTCCTTAGCCACCTGTTCTACCAAGGATGAGGGGATGATCATCTGCCAAACGAGATTAAGTTCAGATTGTAGGTACACCTTCCTGTACAGGATACCATCCCAGAACTGTAGCCGTTCCCACTGACGTAGCATCCGTAACATCTCAGGAGACATAGATATCCTCTCACTCTGACTAGGCACTTGTCCGGATACGAGCCTCAGCTGAGCTATCTCCCAGTCTTCCTGCTGCATCCGGACCCACTCATCAAGGGGTTGGTCCAACAAATTCTTCTGTGTCCTTTCCTGAACGGTTTCCCGCGTCGCTGCCATCGTCCTGGCAGTCCCTTCAAACTCTGTGACCTCTACAGCTTCCAACTCTTTGTCCCGACTGGGCGCTGGTTTACTGAAATTTTGCCATTCGTGCTACCCAACGTTGCTCTAGGGCCCCTAGCTTTGGTGTTTCAAGGTGAGCCAACAAATTGTTATCTGTACGCTTGTGGACTTCCGAGTCGGCCAGATACTCTGCAAACTTCTCAGTCATTGCCCACACCAGCGCCAACAACTCCAGTTTGATTGAGCTATAATTATCCGGATTTCTTTCCGAGTCATGTAAGGAACTGCTGGCATATGCTTTCTCCTGGTGCTCTCCCCAGCGTATGTTCCTGTTCTTCGTAAATGACTTTCAACAATTCCAGGAGGGGATTTGCAATGCGGGTAAAGTCTTTTACAAAGCCCCAGAAGTATCGTGAGTCACAGGAATGCTTGCACATCCTTCACGGTTTTTGGGGTCGGCCACTCCTGCACCACAGCGATTTTCTCCTGAGAGGGCCTTACTCCTTCAGCAGAGACAACATGCCCCAGATGGTCAATCTGAATCTGGAAGAGGTGGCACTTCTGGGGTTTCACCTTCATCCCGTACTTTTGTAGCTGACTCAGAACTTGCTCCAGTCTTTGTAGATGTTCATCAATGGTGGGAGAAAAGATGATGATATCATCCAGATAAATCAGAGTGGCTTCAAAGTTCAAGTCTCCCAGACATCTCTCCATGAGGCGCTGAAACATTCCCGGGACGTTGGCTAGCCCGAAGGGCATGCGGTCGAACTCATATGATCCCATCGGAAGAATGAAAGCTGTCTTGGCCCGATCCTGTGCAGACATTGGTACTTGCCAGTATCCGCTGGCCAGGTCTAGGGTGGAAAAGTACCGGGCATTTCCCAGGGCCGACAGGGACTCCTCTATCCTTGGCAGTAGATACTAACCTCGCACCGTACAGGCGTTAAGCCGGCGGTAATCCACACAGAAGCGTAAGATTCCATCCTTACTAAGATGATAGGGGCAGCCCACAGGCTCTGGCTCTCACGGATCACTCCCTTCTTCAACATCTGCGACAGCATTACCTTTACCTCCTGATACATTTGTGGGTGTATCTGGTGATACCATTCCTGTATTGGTGCTGCATCCCCAGTGGGTAACTCGTGGGTGATGGGCAGTCGTGCGCCCAAAATCATCTTCATTTTTTGCAAACACCTCCTGGTATTTTCCTAACAAGGCTTCCACTCGAGGAACTTGCTGAGAGGGCAGTTCTGAGAGTTCTGCCCGCATGTACTCTAGTATCCGTCGGCCTTCTTGCAGCAACCTGGGATCTGGGGTGGCCTCTGCCTTTACAGTCACCAGCCACTGGTCTTCTGGCTTTGCAGTCAGCTGTACTGTTTCAGATGGAACCAGCTCATCCGGCATGCCCAGGATGTGGGCCACTTCACCCCTGGGGGGCAGAGTCACGTCAGTCTCTCCCAAATTCACACAGCGCACGAGGACGGTGCCATTCCTCACAGTGGCCAAGGTCTGTGCCACCAATATCCCTGACAGTAATTGATCAGCTTTGCTGGGTTCCAATTGTACCTCCACTCCCTCTAGGGGAATAGCCGCTCGGACAGGCAGGGGGAGCACGGTCTGTCCAGGCGGCAACACTCGATTCAAAGAAGCGGGGGTGATGATCTTGCCTAGTTCCTTCCTGCTGCTGCATATTTCCCAGACCTGGGCTGTCCGTATCAGCTGCTGAAAGACCCTCTTTTGTGGGGTCTGGTCGCTCCATTGTCGCAGAAATTGGTCTGGGGACTCATGGAGAAGAATACTCCCGAGGTCTTTAAGCACGTTCATGCCCAGGTTTACGGTATGATCCCTAGCGGCTTCTCCATCTACCAGCACTACACCTTTTCTCCCCACATCTTTTCCACAAACTTCTATGTTCAGCCATAACACCCCTGCGACCGGGATGGGCAAATGGTTGGCCGCCTTAAGCTTGATGACTGGGCCCCATTCAGGCCGCAGCGCTTCTGTGAAGTGCCTGCGAAAAAAATTTTTGGGCATTGTGGTCACAGCTCTCCCATTGATTTTAGCCCAGACCAGGGGGCACGTGGAAACAAGGCTGATGGGACTCTTATCAGTCCTCCTCTGCTCTTCACGCTCCGGGCGGTGTCTCTCGTGCTCGGAGCCACCTAGTTTAACAGCGGCCGTTGGGATGGTCGGCTCCGCTGGGGACAGCAGCGGGCAATATGACCGTGCTCTCCACAAGTATAGCATGTGAGGGGATGACTCCTCTGGGTTGCTGCAACGTCTCTTCGGGGAACAGCTCCTCTATCTCACACCAGTGGACTGGGCTTCTCTGCCTGGGTTCTTCTTGAAGCCGCCATTTCTTCACGGAACTGGCTAATCTCCATTCTCAGGTCTTCTACCCATAGGGGGACTTTGTCTGCGGTGGTGGTTGCCTCCCCGCTCCGCACCTTTCCCACCGGCCCTGTAACATCCTGTTCCTGCTCGCGCGTGCGTGCCTGCCTCACTACCAACTTCAGAGAAGGTCATGTCTGGCTTTACCCGCAGGCGCTCTCGCATAGCCTGCTTCATCATTCGGTCACGCAGCCCCGTCACTATCTGATCCCTGAGCACCACGTCTACTGACCCTACGCCTACCCCGTCCTTCCGTTTAATAGCAGTATGGAGCTCTTGTAGAACGTTCATAAACTGAGTCACGGCCTCCCCCTCTTTGTACCCGATGGAACAGTCGCATACGGAGTTCCCCTACGTCAGTGGGGTCCCCATGTGTCTCCTCCAGTATAGGCAACACCTTGTCCAGAGTGTTTCTTTCCCGGGGAGCCTATGCATGACAGAGTCCCTTACCTCCCCCTCTAAGGCCATCAGTGCTATCTCTGCCTCTAATGCTGGTGCCAGGGGGTGCATCCGCAACAGCCCCTGAATTCTCTCCGTCCAGTTCCACAACATCACATTGTTCCCAGTAAACCTCGGCAGAATATTCAACATGGCTCCTAGGGAAATGCTAGTCCTGGGGCCTTCCCTGACTGCTTGGTCCGCCCCTTCGCGCCTTTGTGTGACATCCTGCCGACTACGCCAAGTGTAATAAGGTGCAGGAGATGAGTATGTCACCACGGAACAGACGGACCAACAGTTAAAGGGAGATTTATTTACAGGGGATAACACTGACAAAATTAACAGTGCGAATATGAATATTATGAGAACGAGTTAAGAAAGCAGACAAAATGCATCAACAGTATTAAACAGTATAAAAGGTAGTTTTCCTATGGAGGAACTTATCAGTCTGAAGGGGTCTTGATTGAAGGGTCACTCTTCTTCCACGATAGCGCCAAATCACCAGCAGCGCTTGTCATCTGAAGTACTCTGTATCCTGTGCCTTTAACAATGTCCAGCCGAGATATGAGGGGTTACTGCGGGAGCCAGAGGGGTATGAGACAAATTTTATCCCCATGCTCCGAGTCCTTCTCTCCAACTCTGCAGCGGTGCACTCTCACCGGAATCAGGGGCTCTGCATTAACACAAGGGTTACCGAAACTTTGTATGTGGTACAGTCTCTCTAAGCAGGTCACAGCCCTGTCACTGGACGCAGTCTCTTTGCAGGGGACAGTCTTATCACAGAGCGCAGTGTCTTTGCAGGGAAAAGTCTTAGCAGAGAGCGCAGTCTTTTTGCAGGGAAAAGTCTTTTCACAGAGGTGAGAGCGCAACCTTCCTTACACTGCAGTACCCAGCTTCACGTACTCACGGTCTGCAGTCTTTGTGGGCGGTCTCGCTGTCTCTGGCTGTTGTACCGGAGATCTCTCTCTCCCTCCCAGTCTGTGTCAGCGTCCCCGCCCCTGTGTCCTGTCTGTGCTGCTCTGAGGAAAACCTGCGCACTTTTCCCGCTCTCAGTTCTCCTCCCTTCCTGGCTGCTGAACAGGCTGCTTTTCTGTCCCCCGGGGAACCTGCTGCCCTGCTCAATGGTTCCGGGCATGGCTCCAAAGGAGGCAATGCTCTCTCGGCTCTTCCTGCACTTCACCCCCTTACATATGCACATGCAATATAGGTCAAGAGGTTAAAGGGATAGGGCTAGAAATGATTTTTGCAATTGTGTTGCATTAAAAAGTTGCACCATTTGGATTTCACAGACGCTTTGTTTCCCTGCACATTACGGGCTGCAGAATGAGTTAAAAGAGGTTGTTCACTACTTTAAAATACCTTTTCCGTGTCCTAAATCTTCCTAATAAAATTTTTTAAAAATCGGCATCTGCTGATGAACTGCAGAACTCACGTGATATAGAAAAATGTCAAGAGATCGCTGGGGGATTGCCGAACTTGTCTGGGAGGCAAATTTACTTTTTTTTTTATCTTACTTGGTGATTTAGGGATCTTGAAAAGATGTTCTCCAGTCGTGAATAACCCCTTTGAGTGCAACTCTACTATTCTGAGAGTTTGTAACATTTTTATCTGTCTTTTTCTTTCCTGATTTGTAACCACAGACCACATCAAAGTTGATTTGAATTTTGATGTGGTCGTAAATTAGCTGAGAAGAGCTGAAAAGAAGGGAGATAAGATTTACAATCACTCATTGAAAACTGATGGATTCTCAGTTATATGCATTGTTAGGGATAACTTTAAGATTTTTTTTCCTGGGGTTGTAGCAGCTGAAAATAAACTCACAGCGTTGTCTCTCCCCCCTGCTCCGTTTTTATCAACGGCAATAATTTCAGGAATACAGCACACATGACCATTACAGCCAATCAGTGACTTCAGTAGCTGTGATGTAGATAGCGTGAGTGAGCCACTGAACCCACTGATAGGCTGCAGAGCATGTGACCGCGGCAGCCAATCAACAAAGAGCAAAGCACGCAGCTTTTTAAGCCAGACACTGCAAAATTCTTAAGGAAACCCAATTGAAAAAAAATATTTTTAACTCAAACTACATGCATTTAAGTAAAAAAAAAAAAACTTAACATGTTTATACCCTATATTGAAGTTGTTGAGGATTAGAAAAAACACGGCTGCCTTCTTCCAGAAACAGTGCCATATCTGTCAATGGAATATGTCTGGTAATGCTGCAGAGCCCTATTGAAATGGATGGGGCTGAGCCATTGTACAATAGGCAGATATAGCACTGGTTTTGATAGAAAGCAGTCCTGGTTTTCTCATTTTCAACAATATTTTTAATATAGATTTCTAGATACCGTATATACTCGAATATAAGCCGAGATTTTCAGCCCATTTTAACCACGGTGACGTGGTTAGTGTGCACCCTGCCCTCTGCTTCCTGAACGTCACTGACAGATGACATGCCAGACAGCAGCAAGCAGCGATGGACCAGGGGACAGCAGAATATCTCAGGTGTCAGCAGTGACACCGGCACCTGACACCCAGCGACAGAGAGGTGAGTATGTCATTTTTTTTTATTTTTAAATGCAGCAGCAGCAACGGCAGCACGTGGGGGCATAATCTATGGAGCATCTTATGGGGGCGGCATATGGGGGCATAATCTATGGAGCATCTTATGGGGGCAGCATATGGGGGCATAATCTATGGAGCATCTTATGGGGGCATAATCTATGGAGCATCTTATGGGTCCATAACCTTTATGGAGCAGCATATGGGGCATCTTATGGGGCCATCATTAACCTTTGTGCAGCATTATATGGGGTGTATTTTGTATGGAGCATCTTATGGGGCCGTCATGAACTGTATGGAGCATTATATGGGGCTCCTGATTCAATATGGATATTCAAAAACATTTAACCTACTGATGTCTCAATTAATTTTACTTTTATTGGTATCTATTTTTATTTTTGAAATTTACCAGTAGCTGCTGCATTTCCCACCCTAGGCTTATACTCGAGTCAATAAGTTTTCCCAGTTTTTGTGGCAAAATTAGGGGGGTCGGCTTATACTCGAGTATATACGGTATCTCCCTATAATTAAAGGTGTATTCATATGTTATTAAATTGCTTGTTAGTTAGACAGCATTAAAATAGTCAAGCTTGCAATTGACTTGCCTTGCTTTTTCTATCTGCCTTCATTCTCTTACAATGAGAGCTTTGATGTCAGCGGTAGTCAGTGAGGCTGCGCGGAGTCCCTGGCTGACCGGAGGTGATCTAATGAGCATGGGAAAAAGTTCAGAAACTTTCCCACGCTTATTAGTTCATCTCCGGTCAGTCGGGGAGGCTGCGCAGAGATTAACTCATTCATTCAGCAGTGGTTTACAGCAGGGTCGGTCTCATTAGCACCGGTCCCCGTTTTACAGAACCATGGCTTTTTTTGGATTAGCAGATTAATAAATGTGGTCAAAAACTTGGTGTGATTATTTCATTAAAAGAATTTTTAATTAATGTGTGTGTGGTTTTTTTTTTAACCCTTTACTATTCTAGGGTTAATAATGGATAGGTGTCTTATTGACATTTCTCCATTATTAACCTGGCTTAATGACACCTTTCAATAGAAAGGTGACATTAACCCATTATTAACGCATTAGCCACCGCTACAGGGCAATGGGAATAGTGAGGCTAAGTGCCAGAAAAGGCACATCTTATAGATGCGCCTTTTCTGGGGTGGCTGGAGGCAGATTTTTTTAGCCAGGTGGGGCATAAACAATGGTCTCTCTCTAGGCTATTAATATTTGCCCTCACTCACTGGCTTGACCTCTCTGGTGGAGAAATTACCGTGGGAGCCCACACAATTTTTTTCAATGAAATAACCCCTTAATTTAACACCTACATGTCCAAAATTTTACACACATACTCTATTCTAATTATTAGTCAAAGACATATAAAAAACTAAATGAAATGAAATGGTTTACTGTATGTAAACCATGTGTCATTTCATGTCGGGTTTTGTATTGATTTTACAGAAGCCGGCAATTGATTTAGCGGCTATTATGCTTTGTAGAACTCTTTGAAATATAAATATATACTGTATGTGTCTCAATGACGTGTGTGTGTGTGTGTATGTATGTGTGTGTGTGTGTGTGTATATATATATATATATATATATATATATAACGGGCGAGAAAAAATCGGATGATGGGAGCTGCCCCATAGATTAACATTGGGACGAGTGCAATGCGATGTTTTATCGCACTGCACTCGTTCGTTTTTCTCGCTAGTGTGACTCCATCCTAAGGCTGCTCTCAGACTAGCAGCAGCAGTTTTCTGATAATCTTCTTTCTGACTCGCCTACGCTTGCATTTTTACACAGCAGTCAGTCTGATCCCCCTGACTTTAGGGAGAATATGTGGAATAGATAAACATATATACATATATTAATATACATTCTGTCTGAATATTATCTTTAGGGGGGAGTGCTTCATAACCAGCATTTGTTTTTCATCTCTACACAGGTTCATTTTATAAACCCGGACACAGTTCCCAAGCCTTGCTGCGCCCCCACCCAGCTCACTGCCATTTCTGTTCTCTATTTTGATGACAGCTCTAATGTGATTCTTAAAAAATACAGAAACATGGTGGTCAGGACCTGCGGATGTCATTAATAGTGAGGAAGATCCGCAGCCATATTCGATCCAACCAGCGAACAACAACTTCCTGCACTCACCTGTCCCATCTGACCACTGAGGTTTTGTCCACTCGTGTTTCGTCTTATTCTGGACATAGCTTCCCGTCACAGCCGAGGATTGAGAACCAGTTACAGTTCTGCCCCAGAAGCAATAGACAATCATTATGTGTCCTGTACTGTTTTCTGGGGCAGACGAGGATATAAAACATTCTGGAGTCATAAGTCCACTTCACATTCTGCCTTGTGTTTGGAGTTCACAGTATTCTTGGATTTAGATGATATTCCGATCTTATTTCTAACTGTCAACACACGACGAACATTGATATTTGGAGACATTTGACTTTGGTTTGTCTTGTCAAATTGGAGTCACCAGCTGTCCATACTCGAGACTTCTTCAAAATGAGGTTATAAATAGTAACAAATAAAGACAATACTAATGCGGTTGTCTGCGGCTGGTGTTAGAGCCACAGAATAATGTCCTTGTACAGAATGGAAATAAATCAGTCTCCTTTGCATCTTGAGGTACTAAAACCAGTCCCCTTGTCACATTTTTGGATGGATTTACCTACAAAGGGAAGGTTCATTAAGACAGGTCACCAGTGGAGACCCTCACACATCTCTAGGGCACTGAGTTATGTCATCAGGGTTTCTCTTAATTTCCATAAGAGACAAGTTGACATAGCTTGGAGATAAATAACAATGTATATGGTGGTCCTTGAGCTGAGAACTTGAATCTGAAGTCTAGAAGTAAAAGACTCCTTAGCATCAGAAATGTAAATGTTTAGGTCTTGGGGAATCTCAATATTTAGATCAGGATGAGCGATTGGTACTTGAAAAAATGGTCAAAGGTGTATCTTTACTTTTCCCCACTGTAGGATGGTGGATTTCCCAATAAACAGTGGTACTGTAATGGAGATAAAGGTAGACCCAGTGGAGACATGGAGGCTTTACTCAGAGAAAATGTGAAAGTGAATGAAGGTTCGGGGCATTTAATCGGTCATTGGTATTGTAAGAACCTCACTGACTCACTGCTAGAATAATGGGTGATCCTTCAAAGATGATGTCAGTTTGGGGCAATTTAGTTGGTTTGCGGCAATTTAGAGATCCCAAGTTATGCCAACTGGTTTCCTATGAATTTACAATGCGTGACTCGTTGACCTGAAACATGACCATAGTATCTGATGGTAAGGAAATCCTGCTAATCTGACATGCAAGTGTCTTTATGGATTATGAAGATGGTGCTTACTAGTCTAGCATTGTCTCGTTGGAAGATTTTCTGCAGGATAATGATATTTTCAGTGTCAATGTTTTAGACGTAAGTGGACAGATGTTTGGAACTAGGTATTCTGAGTTCCCTGAATAATGTACCACTACAGCATAATGTACAGAGCTCTATTTGCCACTTATATGGAGTTGTGATTTCTCAGAAGTTGGTCCTCTTAGCATCTGGCAGTACTTCATTGGTTAATCCAGATGCAGGAACATTGAGAAAGTGTTTCCTCACACTGGCTGCTACTGACATGAGTTATGGGTAACTTAGAGGTTCGCCCTGACCTGCACAGGTCCCATGGGCGTAGATTACCCACCTCTCCAACATGGAGCCACCTAATAATGATTGATGATGGAGTAAGGTGACTCTGAAAATAACGTCTGCTTTGTGACCTTCTAAATTTCCACCAGATGCTTCACTAAAAAATTTAAAATGTGACCGCTGAGCCTTCACCTCTCTCAGACCCCAGTGCAAATCAAGTTGTGTTTGGTCTGTTTTGTCCCCAATGGAATATATGTGACGTATACAGTCATGACTAGATTACATTACAAAGAGTAAAATTCCTCCACTACCCGTAATTCATCCCTCTGAAAGTAATCAGACAAGAAGAATTATTAAGTGGGTTGTACTAGAACATTTGGTCACGTAACCATCTGATGAACAGACCACAATGTGACAAGGGTGTGCAGTTAAGGATTTAATACAGACACTTCTGGAAAAGGATAATGGCTATGACACTTGGGGTAAGGGGCAATGACCTTGAGACTTGAGGTACAGGATATTGACACACTAACACTTGGAGTACAGGTAAATGACACTGACACTTGGGATACAGAGCATTGACATGGGGTGCAGGATAATGACATTTGGGGTACAGGATATTGACACACTGACACTTGACATACTGGTTAATGACACTGACACTTGGTATACAGGACAATGACACTGATACTTGGGGTACAGAACAATGACAGTGACACTTGGTACAAGAAAATGACACTTGGGGTACAGGATAATGCCACTGACACTTGGGGCACTGGACAATGACACTGACACTTGGTACAAGTCAATGACACACTGACACATGGGGTACAAGATGACGATATACTGACACTTGGGGTATGTGTTAATGACACTGACATTTGGAGTACTGGACAATGACACGTGGGGTAGAGGACAATGGCACTTGGGGTACAGCACAATATCACGTTTTCTGCTGGGGCATAGGCAGCATATCACACATATGTTGCGCTTGTGGCTCCCTGGCTGCTTATTTGGCATCCCAACCCCAGGTAGGAAGTCTTTTCAAACCAGGCTTTCCAACGTAGATAACTCAGGCTGTACATCAACTTCTTCCAGGGTAGCACAGTTTAAGATTGTTTTGGACAAGAAAACCAGTAACTCCAGTCTGACACCTCCCCCCACCAGCTCTGACCTTTCTCAGTGCTGGGAACCCACATCACTGGAACTAATAGAAAGTGACTTTAACCACAGGCATCTTACATGGACCACTGATTCCCCCTCATGACTGGAAATAGCATGTTAACCCCTTCGTAGGGGCACTCGGGTCCCAATATAGGGGTAATATGACAATCACCTCTTGGATGCACGAATGCCCCTGATCACCGGTTAAAGAATGGTTGCACCTTGGTCTAAGAGAAAATTATAGCTTAGAGATATTATGAGATACAGTTAGCAAATTGCACTAAAGCCGTGTACTTCTGACCAGTCACATTGCTGGGGGTCCAAGGGCTGGGAATACCACAATGGTCTGGTCCAGCTTTCGCTGCCTCTTCTGTAAATTACATGATGGATAATCCCTTCAATTGACCTCAGCTCATGATGGGAGACCACCGGTAATGCCAGCTGAATGCCAAGAACTGGTATTCTCATTGCATGATCTCTTTGATCTAGACCAGCTTGTTCTGTGACGGATTTTCACATCTCTTACGGACCATGTTCTGCAGACTAGTTGTCCTCTTTGAGAGATTCACTCACGTGGAAGACCATTGGGATGTAGCTTTTCTGTTTGGGTGACTACTATCCAGGTAGTTGTACCGAACTAGTCATATCAAGTTCATCCTGCTATACAGTGCACTGCCTTAGCTTTCTACACAGTATTTTTTAAGTCCTTCCAGCTTGAGGAGATTGTGTACGGAGATGGATATACTACCCATGGTCCACCTTAGATCAGAAGAAAGACCAGTGCAGAAACGTCCAAATATTTTAAAATCACAAATCTATATAATGGACACAGACAAAAATTGGCAATATAGTGAATATAAAAGTGATATAGTTCCTTCCTCACACCACCTGAGGAAGGAACTATATCCGAAACGCGCGCTGGGGTCTGTCAGCGTGTGGTGGTCCGTGTCCCTCTCCTTGGTATGTGTTGGTATCACTAAAAACTGCCTGGCCTATTAGGTTTTTTGAGTTCTATATATACATAATCGGTATGGTAACCAGTCTGGGACTTTCCCTTTATTTTGTGCTTATACTGGCTATCCTTTTAACTTATTAACTCTTGATGCTCTTGGCCTTTATGTCCATTTTTTACCTATACCTTTCCACACAACCGGGCTGTATACCAATCTATTGAGGTGCACTGTTCATCCATATGCTGTCTGTTTCTCTGTGTCACTTTTATATTCACTATATTGCCAATTTTTATTTGTGTCCATAATAAAGAGTTGTGATTTAAAAATATTTGGACGTTTCTGCACTGGTCTTTCTTCTGATCTAAACTGCATGCTTTCAGTGTGTCCCACACCTCTTTACAATGAGCTTGCATTATTTTTCATTATATTTTTATTTATGACTCTTTATTTATAATGCTATATACTTCTAGCTCATTGTGCCGCCTTTTTTGCTGTTTACCATGTTCCACCTTGAAGACATGTGAATGGCTGTAATGTGTATTATGATATGCGTTATTGGTGTTGGTGATGTATGTTGCCTGACAGTAGGTAAAGCTAAGGTTAATGTTTGGGACTAGCCTGGAGTGGGAGAGGCTAAGATAAAGGGACAGAGACAGTTTCCTGTCGGGACATTACATAGGGCCCAGATTTCAGGTCTGACTAAGCAGAGCTGCATGATGTGGGTGTCCCTAATGTGAGTGGAGACCGAATCAAAGGATAACGCGATCCTGTGAAGAGGGAGAGAGAGAAAAGTGATTGAAGGACAGATGATCGACTGGAGATGGGGCCTGGGACAGGACACCTAGTAGTATGGCCCTGAGTTTATAACTCAGAGATGTAACGGGCCGTGACGGAACAGGGAACGTGAGACGAAGAGTGCCACGGGCGCGAGTTCCAAGGCGCCAGATGCAGAGATGTTAAGTGGCGAGCTTGTTCCTTTAAGAAGGAGGAGGATGCGGACCACAGGTTGAGACTCACTAACTGGACTGTAGAAGTGTGTTGGGTGGTGGTGAAGACTGGTGAACCAATGGAGAAAGAGTTCAAGTGAGTTCAGAGGAAGGATCTGAGACTGTGTGTGAAAATGCTTCGCATTGTGAAGGAAACGTTGATCAAGCTGTGCAACTGGAATCTTTTGTACATAATTCCACTGAGTGATCGTTCAGTACAAAGTTTATTATTGGATGGTGGTCTCTATCATTGAACTGTTCAACATCCGGTCCTGACCAGTTGAAGTCACTGGCATCATGCAGCGCCTGCACTGGTGTAGCGCCCTCATAGTACAAGTTCACACACCCAGCCAGGACCCCCATCTTCATGTAACGTGCCGGGGTGTAAGTGATGAGTGTCTCGCCCATGGCTACCGCCCCGCTCCACGTTACAATTGCAGAAGAAGCGCTGCAGCTTCAAGATACAAACGAATCATTGTACAAAATTTTAGGCTGCAGATAGAGAGGGCTGACTTGTAGTTTTGGAGTAGAGTTCCCCATTAAAAATCATGGAATGATAAAAAGATCCCACAGAGGTCACGTGAAGCGACCTCATGTAGCTGTTGGGGAGGACTTGTACCTTCAGTCCCTACTTGCTGCTGATTTGTGATGTGTTTACAGCCAGACACAGTGTAGGAAAGTTCATGATTGTTTCTGAATTACAGATGTCAACAGCTGTTTGAAGGAAGAACAAGGAAGCGAGGGGGGCAAATTAGTTCTGTTTACTGCAAGAATACTTCTGAGATAGAGTCATGGCAATAAAATTAGAGGCCGCAGGGGTGGGGGGACATTCTGATAGGATCGCCACATGGGTATTTACAGATCCTGCTCCACCTGGATGGGATAGACTGCACCTCCAACCTCTCTTCTGTGCAGAGATCTGTAGAGGTTGCCTTAAAGTAGCTATAAACTGAAGAAAGTCATCTGAAGACACCAGACATGAAGTAATATACACAGTACATAGCAATCAAAGAGAGAATGTCATTTGTGATTGGTCAAGTGGTTTACAAGATGATGCAGGGAATGACCTAACGACATACGTGGTGCTTGTACACGTCACTTTACTAATATTATGGATTTTTCCCTAGAGTAATAAAGGATAGAGGTCTTATCGAACTAAGTGCTGAACATCCTCTTCTTGATCACTACTGAGTTTGTGTTTCCATGCTCCTGTTCCTACATTCTTGAACATTGGGGCAGTATTATAGTAGTCATATTCTTGTACATAGCATGCAGCATTATAGTAGTTACGCTATATTCTTGTACATAGGGACAGTATTATAGTAGTTATATTCTTATACATAGGAGTAATATTATAGTAGTTATATTCGTGTACATAGGGTGCAGTATTATAGTAGTTATATTCTTGTACATAGGGGTAGTATTATAGTAGTTATATTCTTGTACATAGGGGTAGTATTATAGTAGTTATATTCTTGTACATAGGGGCAGTATTATAGTAGTTGTATTTTTGTACATAGGGGGCAGTATTATAGTAGTTATATTCTTGTACAGAGTAGGCAGTATTATAGTAGTTATATTCTTATACATAGGGGTAATATTATAGTAGTTATATTCTTGTACAGATTAGGCAGTATTATAGTAGTTACAGTTGTGGCCAAAAGTATTTTGCAATTCTGTCAGTTTCTTCCTGAAAATGATTGCAAACACAAATTCTTTGGTATTATTATCTTCATTTAATTTGTCTTAAATGAAAAAACACAAAAGAGAATGAAGCAAAAAGCAAAACATTGATCATTTCACACAAAACTCCAAAAATGGGCCAGACAAAAGTATTGGCACCCTCAGTCTAATGCTTGGTTGCACAACCTTTAGCCAATATAACTGCGACCAACCACTTCCGGTAACCATCAATGAGTTTCTTACAATGCTCTGCTGGAATTTTAGACCATTCTTCTTTGGCAAACTGCTCCAGGTCCCTGATATTTGAAGGGTGCCTTCTCCAAACTGCCATTTTTACATCTCTCCACAGGTGCTCTATGGGATTCAGGTCTGGACTCATTGCTGGCCACCTTAGAAGTCTCCAGTGCTTTCTCTCAAACCATTTTCTAGTGCTTTTTGAAGTGTGTTTTGGGTCATTGTCCTGCTGGAAGACCCATGACCTCTGAGGGAGACCCAGCTTTCTCACACTGGGCCCTACATTATGCTGCAAAATTTGTTGGTAGTCTTCAGACTTATTAATGCCATGCACACGGTCAAGCAGTCCAGTGCCAGAGGCAGCAAAGCAACCCCAAAACATCAGGGAACCTCTGCCATGTTTGACTGTAGGGACCATGTTCTTTTCTTTGAATGCCTCTTTGTTTTCTCCTGTAAACTCTATGTTGATGCCTTTGCCCAAAAAGCTCTACCTTTGTCTCATCTGACCAGACAACATTCTTCCAAAACGTTTTATGCTTTTTCAGATAAGTTTTGGCAAACTCCAGCCTGGATTTTTTATGTCTCGGGGTAAGAAGTGGGGTCTTCCTGGGTCTCCTACCATACAGTCCCTTTTCATTCAGACGCCGACGGATAGTACGGGTTGACACTGTGGTACCCTCAGACTGCAGGGCAGCTTGAAATTGTTTGGATGTTAGTCGAGGTTCTTTATCCAACATCCGCACAATCTTACGTTGAAATCTCTTGTCAATTTTTCTTTTTCGTCCACATCTAGGGAGGTTAGCCACAGTGCCATGGGCTTTAAACTTCTTGATGACACTGCGCACGGAAGACACAGGAACATTCAGGTCTTTGGAGATGGACTTGTAGCCTTGAGATTGCTCATGCTTCCTCACAATTTGGTTTCTTAAGTCCTCAGACAGTTCTTTGGTCTTCTTTCTTTTCTCCATGCTCAATGTGGTACACACAAGGACACAGGACAGAGGTTGAGTCAACTTTAATCCATGTCAACTGGCTGCAAGTGTGATTTAGTTATTGCCAACACCTGTTAGGTGCCACAGGTAAGTTACAGGTGCTGTTAATTACACAAAATAGAGAAGCATCACATGATTTTTCGAACAGTGCCAATACTTTTGTCCACCCTCTTTCATACGGTTGGTGTGGAATTATATCCAATTTGGCTTTAGGACATTTCTTTTTGTGTTTTTTCATTTAAGACAAATTAAATGAAGATAATAATACCAAAGAATTTGTGTTTGCAATCATTTTCAGGAAGAAACTGAGTATTATCGGACAGAATTGCAGGGGTGTCAATACTTTTGGCTACAACTGTATATTCTTGTACATAGGAGGCAGTATTATAGTAGTTATAGTCTTGTACATAGGGGCAGTATTATAGTAGTTATATTCTTGTAGATAGGGGCAGTATTATAGTAGTTGTATTCTTGTACATAGGAGCAGTATTATAGTAGTTATATTCTTGTACAGAGTAGGCAGTATTATAGTAGTTATATTCTTATACATAGGGGTAATATTATAGTAGTTATATTCGTGTACATAGGGTGCAGTATTATAGTAGTTATATTTTTTAAACACAGGGGCAGTATTATAGTAGTTATATTCATGTACATAAGGGTAGTATTATAGTAGTTATATTCATGTACATAAGGGTAGTATTATAGTAGTTATATTCTTGTACATAGGGGCAGTATTATAGTAGTTATATTCTTGTACATAGGGAGCAGTATTATAGTAGTTATAGTCTTGTACATAGGGGCAGTATTATAGTAGTTATATTCTTGTACATAGGGAGCAGTATTATAGTAGTTATAGTCTTGTACATAGGGGCAGTATTATAGTAGTTATATTCTTGTACAGAGTAGGCAGTATTATAGTAGTCATATTCTTATAGATAGGGGTAATATTATAGTAGTTATATTCGTGTACATAGGGTGCAGTATTATAGTAGTTATATTCTTGTACATAGGGGGCAGTATTACAGTAGTAATATTCTTGTAAATAGGGGGCATTATTACAGAAGTTATTATCTTGCGCATAGGAGCAGTATTATAGTAGGTATATTCCTGTACATGGGGCAGTATTACAGTAGTTATATTCTTGTACATAGGGGCAGTATTATAGTAGTATATAGCAAATTGGTATGGATATAAATGTATAATTGTATTAAAACTTAACTTTTAATCTTAAATTAAAAACTGTATCTTGCAAATTAAGGTGCCAAAAAAAACAAAAACCTAAAGTGATAGTGCCTGTGCAAACGTGCCCATAAAAACAAATTGTAATGAGACGCCTCCTATTGTCCAAATATGAGCGGATTATTATCCTCTTTAGTGTCTAAATATGGCCAGGTATTAATAATACCAAACACTAGCCATAGAACATCTCAGTATATGCAGCGACACACTTTTTTTAAAGGTTTTCTTAGGTAACTAAACCATTATTATAATTCCTGTTCTCATTTCCATCATTGTGAACAATTATCATTAGAAAGCGAATCATAAAGAAATATCTATTTCTCCAAGATCAGATATCCATTACATTGGCATATTTTACAGGTCAAAATGAACAATATATAGCACCTATGGAGTCCAGTATAGTGTAGTGCCTATATTCCACAAAAATACTGCATATTAAATACTCTCATGATGCGTTATTAATATGTCCTTATACTCATCTCATGTGTATTAGTCCTATACACTGATGCCTGTATATGCGCTCTTGTGAGAAAGGCCCCCAGTCTTAACAGAACTTCATGTCTGCATTCATCTGGACGGCCTTAGTCCAACACCGTTCTCCCAACGCGTTTCATCTAATCAGGACTCATCAGGGGAGTTTATGGAGTTCAATTAGACACATGGCGCGCACATGTCGCCTTTCTTTTATATAACTGAGCACCACATTGTATCCTATCCATTTCCGGACGCCGGGTACCTCATTTCCGGTCCCACCATATATAATGGCCCATCTCCGTCTACATGCCCCACTTCCTGGGCTCGGTTTACGGCCATTTACATCACATCCGGTCTCGGAGATACAGCGTCATCACAGCACCGTTCACATGACCCATAGTGTCCATGGTAACCCGACGCTGCATATCCTTCATCTGGTCACGCTCTCTACCGCTATCTCCCAATTGTATCAATAAGCTTGTTGATCAATCATATTAGAAGCAACATTATATTAGACTACTAATTGACCCCCATATATGTAACAATATACCATTTTAATATATGACTCCCCGTATTTGATTTCCTCATATTTCTCTCTGGGTGAGGGATACTGTAGATACGTCCGTTTTTTTTTCCCCTTATCTATTTTAAATGTGATTGAAAAGATGGTTATGGAATCCATGCAAAGTGTCCATTAATAGGGTATTCAGCAAATTGAAAAAGTCTGAATAAATTATATATAATCTGGATGTAGCCGCTTCTAATATGATAGATCAACAAGCTTAAAAGGACCTATAGTTTCTGGAATTGGGAGTCTAACCCAAAATTTAGGGTTATATGTTGATAAAATATTGAGACCCTTTGTGGTCTCTCTGAGTTCATACACACGGGACACCACTGATCTTTTATTGAAATTGGATAACATCGAGTTGGACACCAATATGATATTGGGTTCAATCGATGTGGAGGCTTTGTACTCATCGATTCCCCATGAGAAGGGATTAATGGCTACGGACTACTATCTAAGAACGAGAGGTTTACAATATATGGAACACAATTCATTTGTGATGAGGGCCCTTGAATTCTGTTTAACAAAGAACTTTTTTCTATTTGATGGCAAGTACTTCCACCAGCTCAGGGGCACCGCGATGGGTAGCCCTTGTGCACCATCTTATGCAAATCTGCTCCTGGGCTGGTGGGAGGAAAATGCCATCTTTGGAGAGCACTCAGAAGTGGCGGAGGAAAACATTGTCCTGTGGCTTCGCTACATGGACGATGTCTTTATAATCTGGAAGGGGGATGAGAATGGTTTTTGTAAATTTGTAAAAGGCCTTAATAAGAATGATCTGGGCCTTAGCTTTACTTGTGAGGTCAATGCTTGCAGTTTACCGTTTTTGGATGTTCTGATTGAACGGGGTGAAAATGGACGCCCTTTTACGAAGACATATAGAAAACCTACATCTTCTAATTCACTTCTGAGATGGGAATCTAACCATCCAGTTCCCTTGAAAAAAGGCATCCCTAAGGGGCAGTACCTTCGAATGAGAAGGAACTGTTCGGATCAGGTTACCTATAAGACGCAAGCCGATGATTTGAGATCCCGTTTCTTAGAACGGGGATACCCAGATGGGATCCTAAGGAATGCTTATAGGACATCCCTGGCTAGGGATAGGAAGGACCTACTCACTCCTGGGCAGAAATCCGAGGATGATGGTACTATAAGATTCATCACAAAATATTGTAACGGAGCCAAGGATATTAAAGAAATAATAGACCGACATTGGCCGATTCTGTGTATGGATCAGGACCTCACAAGAGTCATTTCTAGTCACCCACAGATTACATACAAGAAGGGCCGTTCCTTAAAGCAGGGGTCCCCAACCGCCGGTCCACGGCCCAGCACCGGGCCGCTGCAGTGCCCTTGCCGGTCCGCGGACACAAGGGGAGCCAGGGGCGGTCAGTGGCGTAGCGGGGGCTGGGGCGGCGCGCAGCAGCTCTTAGCGGCGGGCAGGGAGCGATCAAGCAGCTCCGCTGCCTGCAAGAGGGAATAGCAGGAGCGGAGAGGAAGGACCCGTCCAGCTTCCTGCCCGCCGCCCGCGCTTCCTGTCTCTGACTGACACAGAGAGGAGCGCGCGGCCGCTGCTGTGTCAGTGCGAGGAAGCGCGGGCGGCGGGCAGGTGAGAGGAGAGAGGTGGTGTCTGTGTGTATATGTATGTATGTCTGTCTGTGTGTGTATAATGTGTGTGTACATGTATGTCTGTGTGTGTGTGTGTGTGTGTGTGTCTGTGTAGCCTGGCCCTGGAGGAGATGGGGACATGAGGAGAAGGCCATGAGGGGAGTGATGGGGTGAAGGCAATGATGGGGAGAAGGGAGTGATGGGGTGAAGGCAATGATGGGGAGAGGGGAGTGATGGGGTGAAGGCAATGATGGGGAGAGGGGAGTGATGGGGTGAAGGCAATGATAGGGAGTGATGGGGTGAAGGCAATGATGGGGAGAGGGGAGTGATGGGGTGAAGGCAATGATGGGGAGAAGGGAGTGATGGGGTGAAGGCAATGATGGGGAGAGGGGAGTGATGGGGTGAAGGCAATGATGGGGAGAAGGGAGTGATGGGGTGAAGGCAATGATGGGGAGAGGGGAGTGATGGGGTGAAGGCAATGATGGGGAGAAGGGAGTGATGGGGTGAAGGCAATGATGTAGAGACAGCAGTGATGGGGTGAAGGCAATGATGGAGAGACAGCAGTGATGGGGTGAAGGCAATGATGGGGAGACAGCAGTGATGGGGTGAAGGCAATGATGGGGAGACAGCAGTGATGGGGTGAAGGCAATGATGGGGAGACAGCAGTGATGGGGTGAAGGCAATGATGGGGAGAAGGGAGTGATGGGGTGAAGGCAATGATGGAGAGACAGCAGTGATGGGGTGAAGGCAATGATGGGGAGACAGCAGTGATGGGGTGAAGGCAATGATGGGGAGACAGCAGTGATGGGGTGAAGGCAATGATGGGGAGACAGCAGTGATGGGGTGAAGGCAATGATGGGGAGAAGGGAGTGATGGGGTGAAGGCAATGATGGGGAGAAGGGGGTGATGGAGCACTTATTCAAAACCTATGGTGAGTTGAGTCACATTATAAATGTTATTTAATTATAAGTATGCACTGCTACACTACAACCGTGTCCATAGCCCCGCCCCCTTATGACCAAAGCCCCGCCCCTGCCACACCTCCATCCCCGCCCTGCCGGGCCATGGAAGAATGGTCTTGCTTGAAACCGGTCCCCGGTGCAAAAAAGGTTGGGGACCACTGCCTTAAAGGATAAGCTAGTCCGTAGCCATTTTACCCCAAAAAGTGCTGACAGCGCCACATGGCTGGGCACCCAACCAAAAGGATGCTTTAAATGTGGTTGCTGCAAATATTGCACTTCAATTGAAAAAAACAACGAATTCTGCAGTAACAATACAAGAAAAATATACCCCATACACCAATTTATTAACTGCAGATCCGTAGGGGTTATTTATAAGATGACGTGCAGATGCGGTTTAGAATATGTTGGCAAAACAAAGAGAGAGCTTAGGGTAAGGGTAGGAGAGCATCATAGGGATACTATCAATAAACGTGATACCCCGGTAGCCAATCATATTAATCAGTTTCATAAGGGAGATCTCAAGATGGCTAGCTTTATAGGTATTGAAAAGGTACCCAGAAATCAGAGAGGAGGTGATTGGGACAAATACATCCTCCAAAGAGAAACTTTCTGGATATTTACCCTACAGACAGTGCACCCTAAAGGATTAAACGATATACTCTCCTTTTCTTCCTTCTTGTAGGGAGGGAGTAATAGGGTGAGGTATATTAGGGAGAGCCGCCGTTGAGTGGGGGCGCCACTTGCGCAGGATATTAGGGTGCCAACCTCCGCGTGAGGTAGGGAATAGGTAGAGAGGGTTTATCAGGGAGAGCCCTAGTGAGCACCCTCTCTATACTTCTAATAACAAGAAGATCCGTGGTGTCCCATGTTTAGCATGCAACATTATATTAGACTACTAATTGACCCCCATATATGTAACAATATACCATTTTAATATATGACTCCCCGTATTTGATTTCCTCATATTATTTCTCTCTGGGTGAGGGATACTGTAGATACGTCCTGTTTTTTTTTCCCTTATCTATTTTAAATGTGATTGAAAAGATGGTTATGGAATCCATGCAAAGTGTCCATTAATAGGGTATTCAGCAATTTGAAAAAGTCTGAATAAATTATATATAATCTGGATGTAGCCGCTTCTAATATGATTGATCAACAAGCTTATTGATACAATTTGGAGATAGCGGTAGAGAGCGCGACCAGATGAAGGATATGCAGCGTCGGGTTACCATGGACACTATGGGTCATGTGAACGGTGCTGTGATGACGCTGTATCTCCGAGACCGGATGTGATGTAAATGGCCGTAAGCCGAGCCCAGGAAGTGGGGCATGTAGATGGAGATGGGCCATTACATATGGTGGGACCGGAAATGAGGTACCCGGCGTCCGGAAATGGATAGGATACAATGTGGTGCTCAGTTATATAAAAGAAAGGCGATATTTGCGCGCCATGTGTCTAATTGAACTCCATAAACTCCCCTGATGAGTCCTGATTAGATGAAACGCGTTGGAAGAACGGTGTTGGACTAAGGCCGTCCAGATGAATGCAGACATGAAGTTCTGTTAAGACTGGGGGCCTTTCTCACAAGAGCGCATATACAGGCATCAGTGTATAGGACTAATACACATGAGATGAGTATAAGGACATATTAATAACGCATCATGAGAGTATTTAATATGCAGTATTTTTGTGGAATATAGGCACTACACTATACTGGACTCCATAGGTGCTATATATTGTTCATTTTGACCTGTAAAATATGCCAATGTAATGGATATCTGATCTTGGAGAAATAGATATTTCTTTATGATTCGCTTTCTAATGATAATTGTTCACAATGATGGAAATGAGAACAGGAATTATAATAATGGTTTAGTTACCTAAGAAAACCTCTAAAAAAAAGTGTGTCGCTGCATATACTGAGATGTTCTATGGCTAGTGTTTGGTATTATTAATACCTGGCCATATTTAGACACTAAAGAGGATAATAATCCGCTCATATTTGGACAATAGGAGGCGTCTCATTACAATTTGTTTTTATGGGCACGTTTGCACAGGCACTATCACTTTAGGTTTTTGTTTTTTTTGGCACCTTAATTTGCAAGATACAGTTTTTAATTTAAGATTAAAAGTTAAGTTTTAATACAATTATACATTTATATCCATACCAATTTGCTATATACAATTTTGATCGGTATTGGTAAAGTAGACCCCCGCTTATATTGCAGTATTATAGTAGTTGTATTCTTGTACATAGGAGCAGTATTATAGTAGTTATATTCTTGTACAGAATAGGCAGTATTATAGTAGTTATAGCCTTATACATAGGGGTAATATTATAGTAGTTATATTCGTGTACATAGGGTGCAGTGTTATAGTAGTTATATTCTTGCACATAGGGGCAGTATTATAGTAGTTATATTCATGTACATAAGGGTAGTATTATACCCTGTTTCCCCGAAAGTAGGGCCCCCCCGAAAGTAAGACAGGGTGGGGGTTACGGGGGGGTCCTTCAATGTAAGGCCTCCCCCGAATGTAAGGCAGGGTTGGGGGCCGCTGTGAAATGTAAGGCCCTTACCTTTGGGCCGCCGCTGTCCCCCATTGGGTCCCCAGGCTCCAGAGGTGTCCTCAGGTGCAGCTGGGCGGGTCCAGCGCTCATGGGGTTAACTCGCCGTGTTAACCCCGCAATCCGCCCAGCTCAACAGCTCATTGGCCGCCCCTGTTCCCCACGTCACCGCCGGCCCCCGGCTCGAGCACTGATTGGTCCAGCAGCTTGGGCTGTAATTGGCCGCCCCAGCCCCACGTCACCGCTGTTTCCCTGCTGATTGGCACAGCGTTCCCTGCAGCACAGGCCTTCCGCACCCACAGCCGCACCGCAGAGGAAAACATCCAGCATTTAAAAACCAAGTAGGGAAACATGTACTGTATAGGGTATGGGGCTGTGTGCAGTGGGATACGGCACTGTTATGGGGTGTGGGGCTGTGTGCAGTGGGATACGGCACTGTTATGGGGTGTGGGGCTGTGTGCAGTGGGATACGGCACTGTTATGGGGTATAACAGCATGTTAATAAATGTTAATTTATTGGTTAAAAAGAAATTGTCATTTTTTTTCGGCTAATGTAAGACCTCCCCCGAAAGTAAGACAGGGTGGGACTTTTTGGGGTAAAATTAATGTAAGACAGGGTCTTACTTTCGGGGAAACACGGTAGTAGTTATAGTCTTGTACATAGGGAGCAGTATTATAGTAGTTATAGTCTTGTACATGGGGCAGTATTATAGTAGTTGTATTCTTGTACAGAGTAGGCAGTATTATAGTAGTTATATTCTTATACATAGGGGTAATATTATAGTAGTTATATTCTTGTACATATGAGGCAGTATTATAGTAGTTATATTCTTGTACATAGGGGCAGTATTATAGTAGTTATATTCTTGTACATAGGGGCAGTATTATAGTAGTTGTATTCTTGTACATAGGAACAGTATTATAGTAGTTATATTCTTGTACAGAGTAGGCAGTATTATAGTAGTTATATTCTTATACATAGGGGTAATATAGTAGTTATATTCATGTACATAGGGTGCAGAATTATAGTAGTTATATTCTTGTACATAGGAGGCAGTATTATAGTAGTTATATTTTTTAAACACGGGCAGTATTATAGTAGTTATATTCATGTACATAAGGGTAGTATTATAGTAGTTATATTCTTGTACATAGGGGCAGTATTATAGTAGTTATATTCTTGTACATAGGGAGCAGTATTATAGTAGTTATAGTCTTGTACATGGGGCAGTATTATAGTAGTTGTATTCTTGTACAGAGTAGGCAGTATTATAGTAGTTATATTCTTATATATAGGGGTAATATTATAGTAGTTATATTCTTGTACATAGGAGGCAGTATTATAGTAGTTATATTCGTGTACATAGGGTGCAGTATTATAGTAGTTATATTCTTGTACATAGGGGCAGTATTACAGTAGTAATATTCTTGTAAATAGGGGCAGTATTACAGTAGTTATAATCTTGTGCATAGGAGCAGTATTATAGTAGGTATATTCCTGTACGTGGGGCAGTATTATAGTAGTTATATTCTTGTACATGGGGACAGTATTATAGCAGTCATATTCTTGTACATGGGGCAGTATTATAGTAGTTATATTCTTGTACATAGGGGGCAGTATTACAGTAGTAATATTCTTGTAAATAGGGGGCAGTATTACAGTAGTTATAATCTTGTGCATTGGAGCAGTATTATAGTAGGTATATTCCTGTATGTGGGGCAGTATTATAGTAGTTATATTCTTGTACATAGGGGGCAGAATTATAGTAGTTATATTCTTGTACATGGGGGGGCAGTAATATAGTAGTTATATTCCTGTACGTGGGGCAGTATTATAGTAGTTATAGTCTTGTACATAGGAGGCAGTATTATAGAAGTTATATTTTTACACATAGCGGCAGTAATATAGTAGTTATATTCTTGTACATAGGGAGCAGTATTATAGTAGTGTTATTCTTGTACATGGGGCAGTATTATAGTAGTTGTATTCTTGTACATAGGAGCAGTATTATAGTAGTTATATTCTTGTACAGAGTAGGCAGTATTATAGTAGTTATTATTATTATTATTATTTATTGTTATAGCGCCATTTATTCCATGGCGCTTTACATGTGAGGAGGGGTATACATAAAAACAAGTACAATAATCTTAAACAATACAAGTCATAACTGGTACAGGAGGAGAGAGGACCCTGCCCGCGAGGGCTCACAATCTTCAAGGGATGGGTGATAATACAGTAGGCGAGGGTAGAGCTGGTCGTGCAGCGGTTTGGTCGATCGGTTATATTCTTATACATAGGGGTAATATTATAGTAGTTATAGTCTTGTACAAAGGAGGCAGCATTATAGTAGTTATATTCGTGTACATAGGGTGCAGCATTATAGTAGTTATATTCTTGTACATAGGGGGCAGTATTACAGTAGTAATCTTGTAAATAGGGGGCAGCATTACTGTAGTTATAATCTTGTGCATAGGAGCAGTATTATAGTAGGTATATTCCTGTACGTGGGGCAGTATTATAGTAGTTATATTCTTGTACATAGGAGCAGTATTCTAGTAGTTATATTCTTGTACATAGGAGCAGTATTATAGTAGTTATATTCTTGTACATGGGGGGCACTATTATAGCAGTTATATTCTTGTACATGGGGGGCAGTATTATAGTAGTTATTTTCCTGTACGTGGGGCAGTATTATAGTAGTTATATTCCTGTACGTGGGGCAGTATTATAGTAGTTATATTCGTGTACATAGGGTGCAGTATTATAGTAGTTATATTCTTGTACATAGGGGGCAGTATTACAGTAGTTATAATCTTGTGCATAGGAGCAGTATTATAGTAGGTATATTCCTGTACGTGGGGCAGTATTATAGTAGTTATATTCTTGTACATAAGGAGCAGTATTCTAGTAGTTATATTCTTGTACATAGGGGGCAGTATTATAGTAGTTATATTCTTGTACATAGGGGACAGTATTATAGTAGTTATATTCTTGTACATGGGGGGCACTATTATAGCAGTTATATTCTTGTACATGGGGGGCAGTATTATAGTAGTTATTTTCCTGTACGTGGGGCAGTATTATAGTAGTTATATTCCTGTACGTGGGGCAGTATTATAGTAGTTATATTCGTGTACATAGGGTGCAGTATTATAGTAGTTATATTCTTGTACATAGGGGGCAGTATTACAGTAGTTATAATCTTGTGCATAGGAGCAGTATTATAGTAGGTATATTCCTGTACGTGGGGCAGTATTATAGTAGTTATATTCTTGTACATAAGGAGCAGTATTCTAGTAGTTATATTCTTGTACATAGGGGGCAGTATTATAGTAGTTATATTCTTGTACATAGGGGACAGTATTATAGTAGTTATATTCTTGTACATGGGGGGCAGTATTATAGTAGTTATATTCCTGTACGTGGGGCAGTATTATAGTAGTTATATTCCTGTACGTGGGGCAGTATTATAGTAGTTATATTCTTGTACATAGGAGGCAGTATTATAGAAGTTATATTTTTACACGTAGCGGCAGTAATAGAGTCTATACATTACGATGCTGGTTTAAGTGAGCTGCGGAGAAAACTATAACCAGGTTGAATATGAAAAGAAAGTGCTATCTGATGGTTGGATGGAGGAAGGAATAAAAGAAATCTATTAAGTTAAACACATATTATGAAGTATGGTTGTGTTTACGGCCGCAGAATTCTACATACAGTATTAGATGTGACTAGAATTGCCCTGCAGTCACACTGAAGGCTGTGGTATCAGTGACTGTATTAGATGAGGTCTGTGGAGCCGCTAATTACTCAGTCACTTGGGACAGGATTACGCTGATAATAACTTGGTCACTTTCTTTGTCCCCAGGATACATCTCTGGACATTTCACAGACCTGGAAATAAATGGAAAGAAATGTTCAGCGTTGACACATGGATCGGCGAGTGATTATTTAATGGCTCCATATCCGCTCCTTGGAGAAATACCTAAAATAATGCTATTAGCCGGAGCTCGGCCTGTTATCTTTTATAATGGTATCCCAGGTATGAGAGGCTTTCAACATCCAGTCCTGTGGCCTGGATCCCATAGTACAGCAGGAATTCACACTGGAGGCTTTCTAAACACACTCAAGATTTCCTTAAACATAGATTAACCACTTACTGCGCCTCACAAGAACATGTATCCTGTTTATAAACCTTATAGCAACCTCCCAGAATCCAGAGAAACTTCTCCAAATTCTACAAGTTCATAACGCGCATCATTCATTAATTTTTTTTAATTTTTTTTTTTTTTTAAACATAGCCCTTTAAGTTTTGCAAATTCTCACAGCTGATGTTCTGATACAATTGTATCCAGTGTAGACATTACTTTGCCAGAAAAAAATATCAGAAGAAAAAGCTCTCTCTATAGTTTTCTACAATGTATCAATCTGAATTCCATCCATGCTGTGTATCTCAGAGTATTGAGTATTGTCTGAACTAGATACCATTGTAACAAACACGCAGCTGTGAGAAGTATTAGGTTAAAACAGAGTGTCGGCATTTGGATTTTAATGGATAAAATAATTATTGCATTAAAAAATGGCTGCAGTAACAGGACTGACGGCATCAGTCACATGCCAGACACTCGAAAATAAGGATCAGAAGCGCTGACAGGGAAAAGTATACTTGGAAAGTTTTTTTTTTAATAAAATTTCTTTCTTTCTTTCTTACTTTTTTTCTTCCTCTCGCTTTCTCATTCCCTCTTTCTTTCTCTCTATTTATCTCTCTGTATCTCTTTCTTATTTTTTCTCTTTCCTTCGCTCTCTCTCTTTTCTTCTTTCTTTCTCTTTTTTTCTTTCTTTCTAATCTTTCTCTTTTCTTTTTCCTGTCTCTCTCTCTTTTCCTCTTTTTCATTTTTTTCTCTTTCTCCTTTTCTTCTTTCTCTTTCTTTCTCTCTATTTATCTCTGTATCGTTTTCTTACTTTTTCTCTCTTTCCTTCACTCTCTATTTTCTTCTTTCTTTCTTTCGCTCTCTCTCTCTTTTCTTTTTCCTGTCTCTTTCTCGCTCTTTTCCTCTTTCTCTTTTTTCCCTCTCTTTTGCGCTCTCTTTGTTCCTCTTTTCTTCTTTCTCACTCTTTCTCTCTCTTTTCTTCTTTCTCTCTCCTGTCTAGTTCTCTCTTTCATTCTTCTTTCTAAAAATTTAGAGCACCTCAGCAAGTAGTAGGCCTCATCCTCCATGGCCTCTTGGTGGCACTGCTGACAGTCTGCTCTCTCGGGGTTTGTAGTTCAGTCGGTGCCGCCTGGATTCGATGAGTAGGCTGTGGGCGCTCAGTCTGTACCAGCTCAGGATCTGTCCCTCTTTGGGTTTGCTAGTTTCTCTAGATATTGGTCCAGTTTATATTCCCTCTGTAGGTTCTAGTATATTGTCAGTTTCTGTGATTTGTTCATGTCGTTCCTAGTCTAAACACTGAGATATTCCTCTTTGCCTTTGTACCGTCTTCAGGATTTCACTTTTGTCAGGCCATGCAGGTTGGTGGCTAGGTTCTCCTCGGGGCTCCTTGTGTAGCAAGGCTTTGTGATGGTAGATGGGACAACTACTTAGTAGATGAGCCATGAATGATAGCAACTTCTTCTGGATCGCAAGGTGTATTGGGAATCTGCTCGACAGGCACTGTCTGATGTGCTCCGATGGACTTGGAGGAGATGTATATAGAATTCTATATGGAATATTTCTGTTGGCCCTGCGTCCCACTCTGAACAGTTTGAGTATGAGACTGGACTTTTGAGAATAATGGCTTTTATACGCCGGCTATGGGAAGATGTTGAAAAGTGGGTGGACCTTAGTAAGGCCGGCGTCACACTTGCCGTATGAAAAAGTGGTCGGATGTTCTCGGCCGAGAATCGCAGGAGTGTTTTCCGTATGGTCTTCTTTATTAATCCATTATGTCATAAAAAGTCAAATAGGACATCACACGAAGCTGCTTGCCTATTGCAGATTCAGTCTTCCCAGCCTGGTGCAGGGCTCCAGTTTTGTTTCTGGTCTCTTTCTACAGCTGTTTGGTCTTCTTCACCATAGTGGAGTTTGGAGTGTGACTGTTTGAGGTTGTGGACAGGTGTCTTTTTTATACTGATAACAAGTCCAAACAGGCGCCATTACTACAGGTAACGAGTGGAGGACAGAAGAGCCTATTAAAGAAGTTACAGAAATCTTGCATGTTTTTAGGTGACCAAATACTTATTTTCCACCATAATTTGCAAAATAAATCTTGCCAAATCAGACAAGGTGATTTTCTGGATTTGTTTTCTCATTTTGACTCTCATAGTTGTGGTCTACCTATGATGTCAATTACAGGCCTATCTCATCTTTTTAAGTGGGAGAACTTGCACAATTGGTGGCTGACTAAATAGTTTTTCCCCCACTGTATATAGATTTCAGTAACAAATACAATTAGTATAGTGTGTGTGCAAAATTCTGGACATGTATTTTGCAGAAAAAAATGGCGTGGGGTTCCCCTATAATTAATAGCAATGGCTATGCAAACATATGGAGTAATAGTTGGGGGGTTGATGTCACCTTTCAGGTGACATCAAGCACCGAGGTTAGTAATGGAGAGGCGTCAATAAGACGCCCCTATTACTAACCCTGTAGTCAAATTGTAAAGAAAACACAGACACCCAGTAAAAAATCCTTTAATTGAACTAAGTTAATCAATACTTACAACCACACGTAATCCATGCAAAGCTTTTGTTCTCCTGTAATAAAAATAAAATAAAACAACAATATACCATACTTGTCCGTCGTTGTGTCCCACGCCGTAATCCATTTCTGGGGGATATACATTTTTCAACCTGGACGGTGCTAAGATGCGACCGCCCCGGATGAAAAACACTGGTGAATGAGGAGATGCTGCCAGCGCAGCCTCAGTGACTAGCGTTGACGTCACTGAGTCTGCGCTCCCTCAGCCTGAACTGTGATAACCTCTGTACCGTGGGAAAATGCCAGTTCAATTAAAGTTTAATTACTTTCCACTCCGTGAATCCACTTGACCTATCAGAATCAAGGAGCAGAATCACATGCTATGAATGAGTCCAAGAGGAGGTGTATTGCAGTCATGTGACCCCTGTCTGTGCTTCCGATTGGCTGAGAGGGTTTATTATTCTCTTACTTCATTTTTTCCTCCCTAATTTTGCAGTTCAGTTGGTTCAGTAATTAGTGCAGTAACCAAATTTGATAGGATTCTTTTCACATAATATATTGGCCTTAAAGTATATAACCACTTTTGAGGACATTTGTTTTACATAAATATACAGCTCTGAAAAACTAAGAGACCACTGCAAAATTTTCAGTCTGTCTGATTTTTCTCTTTATAGGTATATTTTTGAGTAAAATGTAAATTGCTCTTTTATTCTATAAACTACTGACAACATGTCTTCGAATTTCCAAGCACTAAATTTTGTATTTATTTTCAGAATGTGAGGAATGGTTAAATTAACAAAAAATGCAGTGCTTGCACACCTCAAATAATGCTAAGAAAACAAGTTCATAACCATTTAGAAACAACAATACTAATGAGACTCGTTTTCACCCTCTGCTGGTCTGTAGCTTTGTTGTCCCCAATGTCTGCGGCTTAACCTTGTTGTAATGGCCATCTTAGAAATTTTAAGGATGAAGGCAACATGACGCTCACTGTATCCCTCTGCTAGTAAAGCCAGAATTGAGCCCTTCTTTTCCTTACTCAAGATTTTTCTTTTCAACTCCTTTTACATGGTTAAAAGTTATTTTTTCATTCCTATTACTTTTGGGATATTACTACCACTTGTTTTGCCATCCAGCTTGTCCTATTGCAAAAGGACTGTGACCACCACAACAGGGTTTATAGTTTCCTTCGTTAAATAAGATTTGGTTCAGGTGATCAACTAATCAGAAGCACATTAAGTAGAATGAGGTGTACTGTGGTTGGAATTCAGCTGACACTGGAAAGGAATGGCTGTCAGACATGTAGAGAAGCTGATTTTTATAAAACTGTGCAGTGGTTTTTTAATTTTTGCCAGAGCTGTATATTTACCCCCTTTATAGTTAGATATATAGGTAAACTTTAATTACCTCCACTCCACTCCGTGAATCCACTCAGCCTATCTGAATCAAGAAGCAGAGTCACATGCTATGAATGAGTCCAAGCAAGAGGAGGGGTATTGCAGTTATGTGACCGCTGTCTGGGCTTCCGATTGGCTGAGGGGGTTTATTATTCTCTTACTTCATTTTTTCCTCCCTAATTTTGCAGTTCAGTTGCTTCAGTAATTAGTGCAGTAACCAAATTTGACAGGATTCTCTTCACATAATATATTGCCTTGATGGATATAAGCACGTTTGAGGACTTTTTTTTTTACATAAATATATGTATTTTGGGAAAGAAATATTTTTTGTAAGTGGGTCTCATTTAAAACTTTGCACTGTTTTGGCTTTTATAGGCTCTTTGTTTCCTTGCACATTGGTGGCTGCTGAATGAGTTAACTTATAATTTGTCAGTAAATTCGCTCTGATGGGAAAGTTGGTAACTCCCTGTATCTGTCTTTTCTGAGCTCCTCAGTTGATTCATGAGCACGAAGTGCAGCTCAACTTTGATGTCATAAATTAGCAAAGAGGAGCTCAGAAAAGGGCATAACAGTTACAATCTCTGCCATTAGAATGAGCTCACTGATGGGTTCTCGGGTAACTCATTCTGCTACTAACATTACACAGTGCAATACAGAAGTAATAAAACAGAAATGGTGCAAAATTTTCAATAAAACCCAACAGCAAAAATGATTTTTAGCCCAAAATAAATGCATTTAAGTAAAAAATGATGCCCCTGAAAGTTTACCTATCCTTTACCTTTTTAAGAAAAAAAAAACTAGCCGTGTGTATGTAGGATGTACTATGTCTGGATTTCTCTGCTACAGCTCATCACTGACCCCCAGCCTTGTCCAGTGGTCCCCCGTCTGTGCGGTCTCTACGCTGGGACCCTCATTTGTGTTTTCATTTGTGGCCACGTTGTTAAACATCAGTGTTCTGTGCTGAGTAACCTAAAAGATGTTTATTTGATTTAAAATGCATTTTTGATGCATTTTTGGCATAACTTAGACATATTTTTACTCATCGAAGCCAGCTCAATTTGTCATAAATACTATTTCCAGCCAGGATTTTTTTTGCTAGTTTAAAAAAAACAAAAAGAAAACTCCTGTTCCATGATGCTGCTGCAAACATCCGAAAAATTCACCATTTCATACATGGGGAAAGAAAACTCCTTGAATCCGCAGCTTTAAGCCACATAAAATGGTATACTCCAGTCACATCTAGAGATTATTTTTTTCATTTTTTTAAGGCAATCTGTCAGCAGGTTTTTACTATTTAATCTGAGAGCAGCATGATGTAGGGGCTGAGAACCTGATTCTAGCAATGTGTCAGTTATTGGGCTGTGTTTTGCTGTTTCAATAAAATTAGTGTTTTATCAACAGGACATTATCACTAGAGGACTAGTTGTTTGTTTTTTCTTTATGCAGTGGAAAAAAATAGTAAATGTGTAAAAAAAAAAAAAAAATGCTGCTTTTTTTTTTTTAAATAGTTTCTTTACACTTTCTGTAACTTTTCAATTTTTTCATTGACGTTGTGTGAGGGCTTGTGCTCTGTGTGGTGAGTTCATTGGTGCAAATGCTTTGAAAGTCGCTAAATTTAAGCACAACTTGGGGTGGTGCCAAAATTTGGTGACTTTTGACATTTCCATTACAGTTTCAGTCAGGAAGGGATGGAGAGGTTGATAGGTGGACGCACCCAGTACATGATGATGGGGGAAGTGCTTCCCGACCTTGGATGTACTGGGTATGTCCTGGCGACTTTGCGCCCACAGACGTTGTGTGCGCGTTTGTTGCCGAGTGATCAGCTAATATCACAGCTGACACCTGGCACTCATGCAGCAAGTAAGTGAGGTCACCGGGGTTCATTACTGGTGAACTTTCTCATGGCAGTTCAGCGCTACACACTACAGCAGCGTGATTACTCTCCTGGCTCAGTGTGAGCCCCCTCGAAAGGAGAGAGGTCACTGATGTGACTGCTATCCAAATCATCTTGATCATTGTGGGACACTATGGATTATCTTCATGTTAGACAGGTGAGGGATATGGTTGTTTATTATTTTACTTCTTTTCCAGGTGACATGGGCTTCAGTAGATTAGGCGAAAAGGTGAGGATCATGGTTGCTTATTATTTTCTGTTTTTTTCCAGGTGATATGGGCTTTAATTGATTAGCCATAAAGGTGAGTATAACTTTGCTTTTCATTTTTATTTCAAATAAAGGAGTCTGTGTCATTATTTCCATCAAAGAATTTTATTCTGGCTGTGTTTTTTTTTAATAATCTAACTATGGGTTTAGTAATAGGGGCCATTACTAACCTGTGGGCTAGATGTCAGTGGCCATGACATCAACTCCACAACTTTTACCCCACTTGCCACTGCACCAGGGCAAATGAGAAGAGCCGGTCATAGTGCCAGAATTGGGGCATCTAATAGATGTGCCTTTTCTGGAGTGGCTACGGGTAGCTATTTTTTGGCTGGGAGAGGGGGGGCAATATCCACGGTCCCTTACCAGTCTGAGAACAGCTCCAGCTGTTTGCTTTTGCAAGGTTGGTTGTAAAAAATGGGGGGACCCCATGCTGTTTTTTTTTTAAATTATTTATTAAAATAATTTAAATAAACTGCATGGGACCCCTCTATTCTTGATAATCAGCCATGCCAAACCTGACAGCTGAGGGATGCAGCCCATAGCTGTTAGTTTTGCCTGTGCTGGTTATCAAAAATAAGAGACCCCACATCATTTTTTTTAAATGTATTTATAGCACAGGCGCTGGCTGATGAATACTACCATCAGCGACGCCTGCTCTAGCTGTTATCAGCAGATGACAGCGTGGCAAACAATGGATGTTCATTCGTCTGAATGGCTTTCAGGGTTCGGGTACCGTTCTGGTAGCCCAAAACCAAACTATTCTTTAGCTGTTCTGCTGAATCCCCCGGACCCAAACATCCATGGGTTCGCCCATCACTATGCCAAATGTCATGTAAAGTGTTCCTAGCAAAACTTTTAACCCCTTAATGACAGCCAGTCTTTTTTACTGACCTGAGATATAAGAGAATAGCATCCCCATAAGGCCGGGATCACACATTCGAGAAACTCGGATGAGTCTCGCTTCTTAGTACCCGGCACTCGGGACCGGAGTGTGAGGCAGCATGCATTTCTATGCCGGGTAATGATGCGAGTTTCTCGCATCACACTCGCAAGTGTGACCCCGGCCTTAAAGGGATAATCATTCAAAGTTTGAAAATTGCTATTTTTTTTACATTTTTGTTAAAATTCTGACATTTTTTATAAATAGACACATATCAACCTAAATTTAGCATTATCATAAATTATAATGTGCCATGAAAAAACAATCTCAAAATCAATGGGATTTGTTGAAGCGTTCCAAAGTTATCACTACATAAAGTGACATTGGTCAGAATTTAAAAAATTGGCCCTATCACTAAGGGCTTAAATCAATCCACAAAAAAGCAAATCCGCACTCAGGTTCGTCATATATTAATGGAAATGTAGGGGGGTTCACCATTACTGGTAGCACAAAGGCTCTGGAAAAGCAAAATGGCTCCTCGACCCCAAAAGAAACGCAGCAAATTCTGCGCTCACAAATCCAAATTCCCCCTCCCTTCTGAGCCACAGTGTACCTGAACCACAATTGGTGTACACATGGCATTTGGCATTTCTGTAGCAATGTGAGCCCGCCTAATTCACAGGTGCGTGTCTCCAGAAGCACAAGCTGGGCATAACATACTGGTCACTAATGTATATTGTACTGTGCAATACAACACACTGGGAAATACAATTGCAGTTTGCTGTTAACACTTAGCAACATCCACTGCTGCTTGTCTCTGGAAAACACCAATGGAGTCAAAATCGTCACTACATCTGTAGATAAATTATAATTTCCAAAATGGGGTTACTTGGGGGGGATTCTGCTTTTCTAGCTCTTAGGGGCTGTGTATATGGAGTCTGCAAACTATTCTAGGAAAATCTGCGTTCCAGGAAGCAAATAACGCTCCGTCCCTCCCGAGTCTCGCCATATGGCAAAGTAGTACTGTACCGCCACAAATGGGGTATTTTTACATTAAGCAGAAATTGTGGGACAAATTTTGGTGCCATTTTACCCATTTGCCAGTGTAAAAATGTAAAATCTGGGGCTAAAACAAAACTTTGGTGGTAAAAATGTAGTTATTTTTTCTTTACTGCCCAATGGTATAAAATTCTGTGACACACCTATGGCGTCAATATGATCACTCCACCCCTAGATGAATTCATTGAGAGCTGTAGTTTGTAAAATGGGGTTATTTATGGGGGGTACTGCTGTTCTGACACCTTAGAGACTCAATTTGACATGGAACCATCCCAGCAAAATCTGAACTCCAATATGGCACTTCTTCCCTTCTGAGCTTTGCACTGTGCATCAAAAGTAGTTTTGAACCGCATATGGGGTATCAGTGGTTCATGGCACCTGCAAAAAATAACAGTAAAATCTGTACTATAATATGGTGCTCTTCACTTCTGAGATTTGTACTGTGCCTAAAGTATTTCCCGATTATATGTATGGTATTGGCGCACTCAGGAGAAATTTGTACACCAAACTGAGGTCCATTTTTTCCTATTAGCCCTTAGAAAAATTAAAAACTTGTGGCTAAAAAATGTAATTTATTCCCTGCCCAACGGTATAAAATTCTGTGAGGCATATGTGGTGTCAATATGATCACTGCACGCTTAATATGAATTCAATAGGGAGTATACTGTAATTTGTAAAATTAGATCATATATGGGGGGATACTTCTGTTCTGGCATCTCAGGGACTCTGCCAATGTGCCATGGAACCATCCCAGCAAAATCTGAACTCGAATATGGCGCTTCTTCCCATCTGTGCATCAAAAGTTGTTTTCAACCACATATGGGGTATCAGTGTACTCAGGTGAAATTGCACAACAAAGTTTGGGGTCCATTTTCTCCTGCTATTCTTGTGAAAATGAAAAAAAATTGGGGCTAAAATAACATTATTGTGGCTGGCAGATTCCATTCATTCATTTTGATCACGATGATGGCACTCCAAAATGGCACTCCTTCCCTTCCGAGTTCTCCCATGCACCCAAACAGTGGTTCCCCCCCACATATGGGGTATCGGTGTACTCAGGACAAATCGCACAACAACTGTGGGGGTATGATGTCTCCTGTTACCCTTGTAAAAATAAAAAAGTGCTCACTACACATCTAGATAAGTTCCTTAATGGGTCTAGTTTCCAAAATGGGGTCACTTGTTGGAGGTTTCCACTGTTTAGGCACATTAAGGGCTCTCCGAACGCAACATGGCATCCGATCTCAATTCCAGCCAATTCTGCGTTGAAAAAGTCAAACGGCGCTCCATCCCTTGCGAGCTCTGCCGTGTGCTGAAAAAGTGGTTTACCCCCACATATGGGGTATCGTCGTATTCAGGAGAAATTGTACAACAAATTTTGTGGTTGATTTTCTCGTTTAACACTTGTGAAAATAAAAAAAATTGGTTCTGAAGTAAATTTTTTGCAAAAAAAGTTAAATGTTAATTTTTTCCTTCCACATTGCTTTAGTTCCTGTGAAGCACTTAAAGGGTTAATAAACTTCTTGAATGTGGTTTTGAGCACCTTGAGGGGTCTAGTTTTTAGAATGGTGCCACTTTTGGGTATTTTCTGTCGTGTACACCCCACAAAATGACTTTAAATATGAGGTGGTCCCTAAAAAAAATTGTTTTGTAAATTTTGTTGTAAAAATGAGAAATCGTTGGTCAACTTTTAACCCTTATAACTTCTTAACAAAAAAAAATTTTGCATCCAAAATTGTGGTGATGTAAAGTAGACATATGGGAAATGTTATTTATTAAGAAATTTTTGTGACACATCTCTCTGATTTAAGGTCATAAAAATTAAAAATTTAAAAATTGCAAAATTTTCGCCATATTTCCGCTTTTTTCATAAATAAACACAAGACTTATCGAAGAAATTTTACCACTAACATGAAGTACAATATGTCATGAAAAAACAATCTCAGAATCAGCGGGATCCATTAAAGCGTTCCAGAGTTATAACCTCATAAAGGGACAGTGGTCAGAATTGTAAAAATTGGCTTGGTCATTAAACTGCAAACTGGCTCTGTCGCTAAGGGGTTAAGCAGTATATATTTTTATTTTCATTTTCTCAGATCAACGTTGTAAAATTAGGTGAAGCACCTGTGGGTTCAAGGTACTCACCACACATCTAGTTAAATTCCTTGAGGGGTCTAGTTTCCTAAATAGGGTCAGATGTGGGTGGTTTCCACTCTTTAGGCACATCATGGGCTTTCCAATCAAAACATGACACCTGCAAAACATCCCATTAAAGTCTGGGTTCCAAAACGTAACTCCTTCCTTTCTGAGCCCTACTGGGCGCCTAAACAGTAGTTTTTCCCCACATATGGGGTATTTGTGTACTCAGAAGAAATTTCACAAAATATTATGGTGTCAATTTTCTCCTGTTACCATTGAAAGAAAAATTGACGCTAAAATAACTTTTTTGTGGAAAAAATTATAACATTTTTTCATGGCTTTACGTTATAAATAGAGTTAAGCAAATTTCTTCGGGTCCCCGCTTATTCGACAAGCTATAGCGCTTACCAAATAAGCTGCAGAGGGAATCCGGATACCTGGAACCCACCAGCTGATCGGCGCCGCAGCTGCATGTGTCGCGGCTGTGTCACTGTCAAAGCACATGCATAGACAGCCCAACATACAGGCTCTCGATGCATGTGCTGGTCCACAGGACTTGTTTCCAAAATGCATCAGACTTCTTTAGATGTTCTTTTGCATACTCCTGACTCTGAATTTTATGGAGGGGATGCAGGAGAGGGTTTCTTCCAGTGACTCTTTCATGAAGGCTATATTTGTGCAGGTATCTCTGAACAGTAGAACAATGTACCACAACTCCAGAGTCTTCTAAATCTTTCTGAAGTTATTTTGCTGTCAAGTGTGGGTTCATATTTGCCTCTCTAGCAATCCTACAAGCAGCTCTCACTGAAATTTTGCTTGGTCTTCCAGACCTTATCTTGACCGTCTCTGTTCCTATTATCTGCTATTTCTTAATTACATGTCGAACTGAGGAAAGGGCAACTTGAAAACGCTTTGCTTTCTTCTTATAGCATTCTCCTGCTTTGTGGGCTTCCATGATTTTGATTTTCAGAGTGCTAGTGTGATTCCTGTTTTTGGCACAAGGTTAGAGGAGGCTGGGTTGTTGTAAAGCTGGGAAATTTGCATCACCTGGTCTTTCCCATGATGATAGTGAACAAGTCATAACCCTAACAACCTAATTAAGGTCTAAAATTATCTGAGCACACAAATCTCCAAGGGTGTCCAAACTTTTGCATTGCAATTTAAAAAAATGCAATACTCTGCTGGGAAATTAAGTAGTTGAATGCAAATTGCCTCTTCATAAAGGAAAAGGACTTGAACTCTAGTGCCACCTATTGGAAGTAGCAATCCTAAAAGTCAATATCAACACTTTAAAGGGAATCTGTCACCCCTTTTTTGAGATATCATATAAGGATTCTCTTAGTACTTTTGCTTCCCCCTGACCCTGCACCTTTCATGCATAAATACCTTTTTTATATCGGTTCAGATGTATGTAAATTGCCACGGTCCGGTCCGATGGGCGGGGCTTATTCGCCTGCTCCCCCCCCTTCCTGTCTTGCTCTTCGCATTTCTTCTTTCTTCTTCCTGCGTTCACGTAGTGGACAGCGCTTGCGCATTGCAAAGGCCTCCGGCACTTGCGCAGTATGCTTTGCCAAACTGTGGACAAAGCATATAATCGGTACTGCGCATGCTCCTTTCCCAGGGAGCAATGCACCTAGGATTTCACTGATTGAGCGCCTTTGCCGGCTGCCGCAGTGTTTTCTTTGACTGGTCTCCCTGAGGTCAGTGATTGTTTCATGATGTTGGTCTACTAGGCATTGCTCCCACCTAGCCAGAATCCTACTCCACACTGATGAGGGGCAACACCCCAAAACAGCTGTCTGTGGATGGATACCTGGCCTTGGTATTTCCCTTGTCATATCTGTAAACTCGTAAAGAGCTGGATATTGACTTAAAGGGTCACTTAGTATGGTGGTAATGGTGGTTTCCGAAAGGAGCCACTCCTTGGCTGGGTCCTTCCCTGGAGGAAGATCTGGCTAGTCCCGTGTTTGAGACTCTTAAATGAGGCTCCACGGACTTTATTTGCATATTCGTATTCTCCACAAGGAGACACATTACCCCTTAGACCCGTAGTTGAGAACATGGTTATCTAAATTAGTGTCTCACTTAGATATGTTTTCCTTCCCTATGTTATCCCCATAGCTTTGACTCTGCCCTTACCTCCTGGGCCCCTGTGGCTGCATAGGTTGCACAAATAGTATGTCCGCCCCTACACAGACGGTTGTACATGAGGTGTGAGTATGTGCAGGGAGGAAAGGGAAGATACACTTCTAGAGGTAAGGAATGCCATTAAACACTCATCAGTGCAGCTGGAGCATTGTAGGAAGAAGCCACATCTGACCCCATGCACATTATTCATGCATGTCTCTGGACCCCAAGAGATAAATCTACTGGAGAAGATTTACATCAGTGCTGACGGCCAGGGACTTCAGAAGTTCTCCAAATCCAGCAACAAAAGACCTGCAGGCTCATACTGCTGCAGTTACAGTGTATCACTGAAGGATCTGCAGTATGTGGGCATCCAGGACATCCTGTGCTTAAAACATCACCAATATGGAGGATGAGCTCAATGCAATGAGATCTATTTTGCAAGATCACTACTGCATCTTGAGATCCCAATCCTTGACTCACAGATCTAGCCACTAGTGATGAGCGCGAGTGCTCTTTACTTGAGTTTGCCTAGAATGCTCGGGTATGCAGTAAGTATCGCGGGTGCTTGAGTGACATGTTTGAGTCCCCGCGACTGCATGTTTCACAGCTGTGAGACAGCCACAAAACATGCGGGGATTGCCCCTGTTTGTCAAGCAAAGTCACTAATAGAGAAATATTCATAGCAAAAAACTGTCAGAAATGCAGTGATGAACCAGGCCCATAGGCTTTTCCTTAGGCCCGAGTCAGACTATTGCAAAATACGGCCGAGTACTATGCGAGAAAACATCGCATAGCACTCGGTCCAGTGTTAATTTATGGGGCAGATTACATCAGAGTTTATTTTCTCAGGCGTATTCGGTATGCGCGTAAAATCACGCTGACGTCACATAGGTGAAGTGAGTTCATTGGCTGTGAACTCCCACGACCTGTCTGATGGCACCGTGAGCAGGAGAACTTTCTCACACTCGCTGTGCCGTCAGATAGGTAATTAGGAGTTCACAGGGAGACACTGAGCACACGGTGTGCAGTGTCTGCTGGATGACAGACTGTATGGCTCCATCATGCAGCCTGCCATGTAGATGTAGCAGAGCTAGACCCGTCATGGGACAAATGGATTATCATCATCTCTACGGAAAGGTGACGAATATTGTTGTTATTTTTTTAACTCTTTTGCAGATGACAATGACGTTGGTGGAATAGACGAGGTTGTAAGTACGGTTTAATTAAGATTTATGAAAGTAGTCTGTTATTTTTGTAACTAAAGGACTTTTCTGGGTGTGTGTGTTTTTATACGATGTGACTATGGGGTTAGTAATGGGGCGTCTTATTGACACCTCTCCATTACTAACCTCTGGGCTTGATGTCACCTGATAATACAAAGGTAACATCAACCCATCAACTATCACCTCAGTTGCCACCGCTACAGGGCAAGTGGGAAGAGCAAGGCTAAGTGCCCGAATTGGCGCATCTTATAGATGTGCCTTTTCTGGGGTGACTGATAGCTGATGTTTTTAGCCTGGGGAGGGCAGTATCCATGGCCCCTTCCTAGGCTATTAATATCAGCCCACAGCTGTCTTCATAGCCTTTGCTGGTTATTAATTAAAGGGGACCCTATGTCATTTTTTGGGGGGGTCCCCCATTTTAATAGCCAGTAAAGGCTAAGTATATAGTTGTGAGATGATATTAATAGCCTGGGAAGCATGAAGTGCTCTAAAATTTCCTGGTAGATGGCTGTGCTGACTTTTCTCTTGATAAAACACAATGTACCTACACCAGCAGATGACATGGCTCCCCAAACCATCACTGATTGTAAATGCTTCACACTAGACCTCAAGCAACTTGGATTGTCTGTCTCTCCACTCTTCCTCCAGACTCTGGGACCTTGATTTCCAAGGTCTAGTGTGAAGTATCCACAATCAATGATGGTTTCGGGAGACATGTCATCTGCTGGTGTAGGTCCACTGTGTTTTATGAAGACCAAAGTCAGCGCTGACATCTACCAGGAAATTTTAGAGCACTTCATGCTTCCCTCTGCCGACAAGCTTTTTGGACATGGAAATTTAATTCTCCAGCAGAATTTGGCACCTGTCCACACTGCCAAAAGTTCCAATACTTGGTTTAAAAACATCAGTATCACTGTGTTTGATTGGCCAGCAATCTCGTCTGACCTTAACCCTGTGGTACTCGCAGGTACGCAGGATGCAGTGATGAGCCAGAGACGGAGCAAGCTTAAATTTAACCTTTATATATAGATTATATGGATAAATGGTAAGCTGACAATAGTTTTCAACACAGGGAAGCTAGACAATAATGCACAAATAACCTGATATCAGACTACTCGGCAAGTGCCGGCAACAGTATGTCTGCGATAGGGCCGACTATGAGTCCTCGAACTATAATTAACAAACAACGGAGTGTCACTTATCCTTCTCTGACGTCCTGCAGAGTTGTTGTCCGGGAGGTGTCCATTCGGTAGCTCAGCCGCTGGGCCAAGCCTGCTAAGAGTTGTCGGAGGCTTCGGGCGTTCCTATGCCCCAGTGTAGAATGGGTACAGCAGGCCACAGGAGAGTCCCACAACGTTGGGGTTGCCCCTCTAGGAGGCGAGGAAGTGACCGCCGCGGACCTTGACGTACAGGCCCCAGCCGCGGTCAGCAGCGGGGCAGTGGCGGCCGCGGGTCTCAGCGGATGGGCCGCAGCCGCGGTATGGAGTGGGGCAGCGGCGACCGCGGGTCTCAGCGGATGGGCCGCAGCCGTGGTATGGAGCGAGGCAGAGGCGACCGCGGTTGTCAGCGGATGGGCAACAGCCGTGGTATGGAGTGGGGCAGCGGCGGCCGCGGGCGGTGCTGTGTCCTTCCCAACGTTGCTCGGTACCGTCCTGTCTCTCTGGCTCTGGAAGGCGCTGGCTTCCTCTTGCTCTCCAGCACTACCCAGACTTCTTCCTGCTCTCGTCTGTCTCCCCGTCGAGTGCTGCTTACTGGCCTCTGGTGCCTCTTTTATAGTCGCCCCGCCCCCCACACTTTCTGGAAGAGTCTCTGTCCCATCCTGCAACAGCTTCCCACGGGAACAGACTCTCTAGGAACCTAGGTGACAGTCCCCTTTGTTCCGGCCCAGTTATACAGCGGGCCCTTATCCTGGAGCTCTCTCTCCTACGACCCCATAGAGAATCTATGGGGTATTGTCAAGAGGAAGATGAGAGACACCAGACCCAACAATGAAGACGAGCTGAAGGCTGCTATCAAAGCAACCTGGGCTTCCATAACACCTCAGCAGTGCCACGGGCTGATCGCCTCCATGCCACGCCGCATTGATGCAGTAATTGATGCAAAAGGAGCCCCGACCAAGTATTGAGTGCATTTTCTGAACTGACATTTCAGTAGGCCAACATTTCTGATTTTAAAATCACTTTTCATGCTGGTGTTATAAAGTATTCTAATTTACTTAGATAATGACTTTTGGGTTTTCATTGAATGTAAGCCATAATCATCAACACTAACAGAAATAAACACTTGAAATAGATCACTCTGTTTGTAATGAATCTATATATATATATATATATATATATATATATATATATACGCCTTATCGTGTCTGTCTGTAACAGAAATCGCGGGCCGCTGATTGGTCGCGGCCGTCAGGCCGCAACCAATCAGCGACATGCGCAGCTGTTTGTAACGGTAAGGCGCAGGCCTTAATCTGTAAAAAAGAGAATTAAAATAAAAAAAAGATATTCTCACCTTCCAACGGCCTCCTGTCTTCTTTCCACGCGCCCGGCCTTGCGTTCCCAGTAATGCTTTGCGGCTTAGACCGCTGATGACGTCACTCTCGCAAGAGCGAGAAAGAAGACCGACGTCACTCTCGCGAGAGCGAGAAAGAAGACCGACGTCATCAGCGGTCTAAGCCACAAAGCATTACTGGGAACGCGAGGCCGGGCGCGTGGAGAGAAGACAGGAGGCCGTCGGAAGGTGAGAATAACTTTTTTTATTTTTTAATATTATTTTTGTACACGGCCGCGGCAGTGATTGATCGCGGCTACAAGGCCGCGTTGCTGATTGGTCGCGGACAGAAGGACGCGTTGCTGATTGGTCACGGCTACACGGTAAGGGGGGTGAGGGGACCATGCATACCAGGAAAGGGGGGTGAGGGAACCATGCATACCAGGATTGGGGGGGTGAGAGGACCATGCATACCAGGAAAGGGGGGTGAGGGGACCATGCATACCAGGATTGGGGGGGTGAGGGGACCATGCATACCAGCATTGGGGGGTGAGAGGACCAAGCATTCCAGGATTGGGGGGTGAGGGACCATGCATACCAGGATTGGGGGGTGAGGGACCATGCATACCCCGAATGGGGAGTAAGAAGACCATGCATACCAGGAAAGAGAGGTGAGAGGACCATACATATCAGGATTGGGGGGTGCATTATTGCATTATTATTAAATCTTCAAAAATGAACTGCATATATATTCTAGAATACCCAATGCGTTAGAATCGGGCCACCATCTAGTATAATATATGAGTTTCACTTTTTGTATTGAAGAACTGAAATAAATTAACTTTTTGGTGATATTCTAATTTTGTGAGATGCACCTGTATTTATTCTATGTGCATCTATCTATTCTATTCTAACCTGTCACACTGTGAATTTACTGTACCCGGAAGATGAATTGATGGCTTTTAGTCTATCCATCTATCTATCTATCTTGAAAAATATTTCCTATGAAAATGATGTGTAAATGACATAGAGAATTGCTGTATGTAAAAGCTCATATTAAAATCGCATTGCATTCGGATAGCAATCGCACTACATTCTGATGTAAATCGGATGCTAGGTGTGAATATCGGGTTGTACTCGCATGACACTTGTCCATTTTTTTTCGCTCCTGATATCAAAACTTTTTTCATACATATGGGTATGAGCCAGAGGCATAGCTAGGGGTTCAGCTTAGGGGGGGGGCGAAAAAAATCTGAGTGGGCCCCTAACCGGTAACCCTGATTACAACTCAGGTTGGCACATTCTAGTCGTGAGTATAGGGGAACCTCAGCAGATGACTGCGCTGTTACTGAAAAAAATCTCTATACAAAAAACAATACTGATATTACCGCCATATGGTGACCTCATAGTGGTAGATACCAGTCCTGCAGCATATACAAGAGTTAACTATACAGTTACATATGATAACTTACAGGCCACGTTCTTTCTGATAATCGTTCACTTTTACACCTTATTCCGACCGACATGTCTACTTCTCCAGCCAGGACTCATCTGCAGAGAATTCAACAAAGACACATTTGACTTCTCACATTTCCAGCTTAGTACCCATCTATCTCCAACCTGCACAAACTACTCACCCAATACTGAGCCGTTGCTGCCGTATGTGTCCCTATTACTGCACCTGATACCCCAATACTGAGCCGCTGCTGCCGTATGTGTCCCTATTACTGCACCTGATACCCCAATACTGAGCCACTGCTGCCGTATGTGTCCCTATTACTGCACCTGATACCCCAATACTGAGCCACTGCTGCCGTATGTTTCCCTATTACTGCACCTGATACCCCAATACTGAGCCGCTGCTGCCATGTGTCCCTATTACTGCACCTGATAACCCAATGCTGAGCAACTGCTGTCGTATGTGTCCCTATTACTGCACCTGATACCCCAATACTGAGCCATTGCTGCCGTATGTGTCCCTATTACTGCACCTGCTGTGTAGTACAAGCGCAGGGATCCTCTAACTGCCTCACATAATAATGCCACCATTGTGCCCTTTACATAGCAGAATGTCTCTTGTGCCCTCACAGTAGATCCCACACTGTATATAGGCCCCCATACTGTATGATGGCTCCCACAGTAGTCTTTAAACTGTACTGTATAATGGCCCCCATATTAGCTCCCATACTGTATAATGGCCCCTGCATTAGCTCATCTGCTGTGTAATGATGACCCCTGCATTAGCTCCCATACTGTATAATGACCCCTGCATTAGCTCTCATGTTGTATACTGACTCGCGCATTAGCTCATCCGCTGGATTATGACCCCCGAATTAGTCCTAACACTGTATAATGGCCCCTGCTTTAGCTCCCATTCCTTTGATTCTGGTCTCTGCCGGTCCCTGTCTGTGGGCTACAACTTGCACAGCTCTGATATATAAGACAAAGAACTAAATAGAAGAAAATATAAACAGCCAGTGGGTGCGTATAGAGTCCAGGATATGGGTATAGCTCCCTAAATGTACCCAGGTGACCCGAAAAGAAATACTCTTGTCTGAACAAGACCCCAAAGAGGGAGAAAGAAAGAGGGAATTAGAAGAGAGGGAGGTAAAATATTACTCATATAAAGAAGAAAGTGCACCCTGGTACGTCTTCTCTTTGTTTCCCCTTTCTGCCTTTGGGGGGGTCTTGTCCAGACTGAGTATAAGTTCAGGGGTCTATATGTGATAAGCTATACGCACCTGCTGGCTGTTTATATTTTCTTCTATTTGGCTCTTTATCATATATATTCATCCTCAACTTTGTGGGGATTATTTTTTTTAGTAAAAAGTTATACACCGTAATTGGGTTTTCATGCTTGCCACCCTGGATTTACAATATGAGATGATAGGACCCTCACCCCGGCTACTGGACCAAGTCACGGGGGTGTGTGTGTGTATATAAACTGTATATAAACATATATGTAGAGATATATGAAATATACGGCTGCCAAACATTCCAGGCATTTACCGATCTTCAATATAGCAGCAAAAATGAAAGTAGCACACCATTTAGACAAAATGAAAAAAAACAGTTTTGGTTCTCCTGGAAAAAGGTTCTCAGTGAACCGAAACGTTGCTGAGCCCCAATGAGCTATTAAAACACTATTTTTTAATTTTGTCAATAGTCCGCTGCCTTCATTTTTTTACTACTATAGATTTTTACATTTATATACCGTATATATGATACCACTCATGTCAGTCGCTCTGAGGCACAGTGAGATTTATGGCAGCTGATTTGCACTGACAGAGACATCTTCTGAGCTGTATAAAAGTTCAAGTAGCCGCCATAAATCTACTGTGCCTCAGATACAAGAAAATAAACCATCCAGGATTTGTCAGGACAGGAGGTGAGCAGAGTCCTTCCCCCTCCTCACTGCACAGACCCCTCAGGGCCCCCGAGTTCTTACTCACAGCACCATCTTGTCCTGCTCCTGTCCAGGTGAAGAAGCTGGTGCTCTGTGGTGACCTCTCTCCTGCAGACACACAAGGAGCAGTGTGGTCGTGTCTGCAGTTTGCTGGAGGAAGCTTAAAGCTATAGTCTCCCTGCAACTATAGTGCAGCTTAGGCCTCTTTCACACTTCAGTTTTTTGCATCAGTCAAAATCCGCCAAAAGGACGGATGCTGGATCCGTTGTAGAACTGATGACAACGGATGCCACCCATCCGTTTTTTTGACGGATCCGCAAAATGAAGAATTTTAAAGGAATCGCAGCCTGGAAAAGGAGAGAGAGAGAGAGATTTTATTTTTTTTTTTTTTGGTCCGGCACCCAGAAAGAATTTCGGGTTAAATGAGTGTCTGGAGGATCCGCCAGAAAAAAAAAACGTTGCAAGCTCCGTTTTAAAATCTTTGAGGATGGTGACGGACAGCAACTTTTGGCGGATCCTCATAAAAAACGGATGCAACGGACAGCAATCCGTCACAATCCGCCATTAATGAAAGTCAATGGAGAAAAAAAACGGATCCTCAAAAGAATCCTGGCAGATTGTGACTGATTGTAAAAAACTGAAGTGTGAAAGAGGCCTTAGCTACATCAGTGAGCAGCGCACGGTGACATAGTTAACAGTGGCAGAAGCTCTGGGTGTGGGTGGGACCTCAGATCAAGGGGCCTGGGGCGACTGCACCCTCTGCTAGCACTGGTATGAGCCCTAATGCTACGATCAGCAATCTCCAGCAATCTCATTAAGTATGAATGGAGAGGTAGTGTGAAAGATCGAACTCCACTCCATTCAGCCAGGGCTCTTCAGAACCTCATTTCTTGGAATCGGTGGGGGGGCGCCACAGCGGTCGAAGTTCCAGTTATCAGTAAGATATTCCCTATTGTGTGAATAGAGGTTAACTTTGGAACTTGAGAACTCCCCTTTAATCACTTGTGAATGTACATATTGTATATAGTGTGGAGCCGGCACATTACAGCTTTGTCTATCCTGTGTGATCCTGCCTGTTGAACTGCTGTATCTAACTCTATCATGTGTAATACAACCCACTGAGCTGCTGCATCCTTCTAACCCTATCGTGTGTGACACTGCATGTTGAGCTGCTGTATCTAATAATATGTGTGATACTGACTGCTGAGCTGTGTATCTAATCCTATCATGTGTGATACTATCTGCTGAGCTGTCGTATGTAATCCTATCATGATTGAAACTGCCTGCTGAGCTGCTGTATCTAATCCCATCCTGTGTGATACTGCCTGTTGAGCTGCTGTAGCTAATACTATCATGAGTGAAACTGCCTTCTGAGCTGCTGTATCTAATCCCATCCTGTGTGATACTGCCTGTTGAGCTGCTGTAGCTAATACTATCATGAGTGAAACTGCCTTCTGAGCTGCCGTATGTAAGCCTATCATGTGTGCTAATGAGCTGAGATGTTGTATCTAATCCTAATCTGTTTAATAGCCTCAGATTAAACATAAATAGATCCCCCATCACCATGAAATAATACTCCGGCCTGTAGATGAGACTTGTTTGTGTCTGTGGTCACATGGCCGGAGTATTATATGATATAACATGCAGTGTCAGGACTTGCACCATGTCCATGTCCTGTGTCGGTCGGCTTGTGTACAAGGCAACGGGTGGGTTCTTGTGGGTGTGATCCTGTCCTCATCCAGAGTTCACTGCGGTTCCACATCCACCAGATAAAATGTCCGTGTGTAGCCCAATGTGGTGTGGGAAAGGCCCAGCTATGTTTGTGCAGAGTGTGCGGTTTTTGGCCACGGAGACGGGACCAGATTGGTTTACTTTACTCTCTCCTGCTGTAAACCACTTAACCTCTTGTGGAGTTGGAGCTGCAGCAAGTTGTGATGGATGAGACGGTGACAAGACAGAAGAGGCCACAGGTAGGAAGCGAGTCCATGGCATGAAGGTGAAACCACGAAAAGAAGAAAGAATGACAGAAAACACAAGAAAAGCTGTGTACAAACATTATATGGCTGCAGGTGTTAGGTATATGCAAAGCCGGCTTCAGGTTTTCATGGGCCCCGGGCGAAAGAGTCTTAGTGGGCCCCTTTAACACCTACCACAATTCATGATGCACAGATATGGCAAGGAAATATAGGTGTAGTACATTGCCAAAAATTTAACTTCTTACATTACATGAGAAATATCTATTGTAAATTCTACAATAGCTCAGAAACTGGCAAATACTCGCAATGCACAGTGTGGGCGCTGGAGGGATTCAAAAGTCTTCAGTCAAACAAAGTGACTGCAGACTTATCATTTCAGACCAGACGTACAGCTATGGCAAAAATTAAGAGACCACTGCACAGTTTTATAAAAATCAGCTTCTCTACATGTCTGACAGCCATTCCATTCCAGTGTCAATTGAATTTCAACCAGAGGACACCTCATTCTACTTAATGTGCTTCTGATTAGGTGATCGCCTGCACTAAGTCTTATTTAACGAAGGAAAGTATAAAAAACCCTGCTGTGGTGTTCACAATCCTTTTGCAATAGGAGAAGCTGGATGGCAAAACAAGTGTTAGTAATATCCCAAATGTAATGGGAATGAAAAAGTAACTTTTAACCATGGCAAAGGAGTTGAAAATAAAAGTCTTGAGTGAGGAAAAGAAGGGCTCAATTCTGGATTTATTAGCAGAGGGATACAGTGAGCTACAGACCGGCAGAGGGCAAAAACAACTCTCCACTGACCGGGATGACCTTCATCTTATCTAATGTCACTCAGCAACCACAGGATGACAAAAAGGAATGGCAAATGGCAGCTGAGGTGAAGTGCATGGCAAGAACAGTTCGTAACAGGCTCCTAGAGGCAGGGCTCAAGTCATGTAAAGCTAGAAAAAAGCCTTTCATCAATGAGAAGCAAAGGCGAGCCAGGCTGAAGTTTGCCAAAGACCATAAGGATTGGACCATAGAGAACTGGAGTAAAGTAATCTTCTCTGATGAGTCTAATTTTCAGCTTTGCCCAACTCCTGGTCGTCTAATGGTTAGACGGAGACCTGGAGATGCGTACAAACCCAAAAAGTGAAATTTGTTGGAGTATCGGTGATGACCTGGGGATGCTTCAGCAAGGCTGTAATTGGGCAGGTTAATCTTTGCGAAGGACGTATGAATCAAGCCGCATACAAGGTCATCCTGGAAAAACAGTTCATTCTTTCTGCTCAGGCAATGTTCCCTAACTCTGAGGACTGTTTTTTCCAGCAGGACAATGCCCCATGGCACATAGCTAGGCCAATCAATGTGTGTATGAAGGACCACAACATCATGGTCAGCCCAATCTCCAGACCTGAACCCCATTGAAAACCTCTGGAATGTAATGAAGAGGAAGATGGATAGTCACAAGCCATCAAACAAAGAACTGCTTACATTTTTGTACCAGGAGTGGCATAAGATCACCCAAAAGCAGTGTGAAAGACTGGTGGAAAGCATGTCAAGATGCATGAAAGCTGTGATTAAAAATCATGGTTATTCCACAAAATATTGATTTCTGAAATCTTCCCGAGTTAAAACATTAGTATTGTTGTTTCTAAATGATTATGAACTTGTTTCCTTAGTATTATTTGAGGTCTGGAAGCACTGCATTTTTTTGTTATTTTTACCATTTCTCATTTTCTGAAAATAAATACCAAATTTAGTGCTTGGAAATTCGAAGACATGTTGTCAGTAGTTTATAGAATAAAAGAGTAATTTACATTTTACTCAAAAATATACTTCTAAAGAGAAAAATCAGACAAACTGAAAATTTTGCAGTGGTCTCTTAATTTTTGCCAGAGCTGTATAGTCCACCATACAGAATTATGGGCACCACATAGTCCTCCATACAGAATTATGAGCACCACATAGTCTTCCGTAAAGTATTATGGACACCATATAGTCCTCAAAACAGAATTATGGGCACAATATTGTGCTCTATATAGAATTATAATGGCCCCATATGTTGCTCCATACAGGATAATGGGTCCCAAAGATTGCTACATACAGTAAAATGGATCCCACATAGTACTCCATACAGTATAATGGGCCCCATATATTCCACACAGTATAATGGGCCCCATATAATGCTCCAAACAGTATAATGGGCCCCATGTAATGCCCAATACAGTATAATGGGTATATTCTATTTATCTTTCTTTAACGGAATGTATCACAAAATGACCAATAATAACACATACTGTTAGGCGTCGGATTCCTGCGGCTACACAGCAGGAGTCCAGAGCCTCACATACTGCTTCACAGAAAGTTACTCCTGAGGCTAAGTCCCTCTGCCGCTCCTCTGAGCATGCTCATGAGACTATCTTCCATTGGAGGTCGGAAGTCACGTGCTCAGGTCCTTCTACTGATCGGATTGGTCCATCTCAGAGATCTGGAAGGTCCCGGCAGCGCACGGCTATAAAAGAGCCACATGGCCGTTCGGCCATGCGCTAGTATAGGCCATTCTTGCTAGATGTGTGAATGGTGATGGATGTATGATTCTGGTGACTGACTCATTAAGATTCCCCTCCCTCTGATATTACGCATGTGGATAGGGAACTATAGAGTCCGCGCCAAGTCATAGGCCACTGTGCACACCGCACCTCTACACTAGCGTCCGGTGGTGTCACGTCCCTCAAGGCACCATAGTGTAGTGGCTGTGTCTGCCGCCGCGCTGCATGTAGCAGCACTTACCGGCGTCCGCAGCAGCGATGCCGCATGCACGGTAGGTCTAGACGGACACCGTCCCCTGTCTTTGAACCGTATCCTGTGACCAGACACCGTGCGTGCAATTTCACTGAGTCCTGTGAAGTCTAACTGGCTCAGTGTATACTTGTATGTTTTTGTTACAGCTCCTCTGTGAGTTTAACAGAGTCCGCTCATCGGGTGACGTTGAACACGAGCGCATTATACCGCCATATAGCGCATCTGCCATTGTTTAGCAGCGGTTTTAACACCTACTGCACGGTGGACCCCGAGCGGAGAACACACTTTATTATTTATTTAGTGCGTTCCGCCGTTCCTAACATTATACTAGTGCCAGGGTCTGGCTAATAATGGCAGACATGAAGCAGCTTCAGCGGTACATTCAGCAGCTGGAAGGCAGGTTGGCTACTGTTGAGAGTGCCGCCTCTGCTGCGAAGCTTACTGAGGCTGCTGCTCAGGCAGTCGCAGAGGCTGTCTCACGTGTGTCCACGTCCACGCCTGCACCGACAGTTACCCGCCTCCCATTGCCCGATAAATTTTCTGATGATAGCGCCTCCTGTAGGGGTTTCGTGAGCCAGTGCTCTATTCAGCTTGAGTTACTGGCCGCACGTTTCCCTACAGAATGGGCTAAGGTAGGGTTCCTCGTTTCCCTTCTGTCGGGCAGGGCGTTGGAGTGGGCCATGCCACTGTGGGAACGTGGTGACCCAGAAGTTCGGACCGCTGCTCAGTTCTTAACATCTCTAAAGCAGGTTTTTTTGGGCCCACGGGTCACTCATGATACCTCTCTTCAGTTACTTGCGCTTACGCAGGGAACTCAGTCGGTCAGTCAGTGTGCCGTTCGTTTCCGGACACTGGCTTCCGAGCCCGAGTGGCCTGATAGAGAACTCATCCCTGTGTTCTGGAGAGGGTTGGGTGAGCATGTCAAAAATGCCTTATCCACCAGGGAGGTTCCCATCAGCCTGGAAGAGTTGATAGCGATCTCCACCCGTATAGACCTCCGTTTTACGGAGCGCGGGCTGGAGCGTACTCAATCCAGACAGAAGTTTAGGTCGACTACTGGCTTCTCCGAATTGCTGGAGCCTCCTGATCTGGAGGTTTTACCTCCTGAACCCATGGACGTGTCCCATACCGGTCCGAAACCACGTCCGGCACAGGGCCCCACTTGCTGCTACCTGTGTCGACAGTCGGACCACCTGGCTAATAGGTGTTCGCAGCGGTCGAAAAAAATTTCACCTCTGGTGGCAGTTGGGGGAGATCTACCTAATATGAAAACGTTCTCCTCCAAACCAGTATTCCGAGAGACGCTAGATAGCAGGGCTTCCTCCTGAGATGTAGAGTTCACAGTGGACTCTGGGGCAGAGGGAAACTTTATGTCTTCAGCCTTTGCCCAAAAGCACGCCATACCACTGGTGCCACTTCCTCACCCCGTGACCGTTAGGGTGGTTAACGGATCTACCTTACCGTCTCAGATTACTCACCAGACAGCACCCCTGGGGTTCTCAATCTCCCCATCTCATCGTGAGACGTTGTCCCTGCTCATCATGCCTAAGGGCATCGATCAGGTGCTTCTCGGACTCTCCTGGTTACGTTGCCATTCTCCCCATATTGAGTGGTCCTCGGGGAGTATACTGGCCTGGAGCAAGGACTGTGTGGGAAGGTGCATGGGGGGCAGGGTTCAAGTAGCCTCTGTGGGGGTGCCCGCGGATCATTCTGCACCCCTCACTGGGAATCTGAAGTTCATGGCTCCTGTCATCCTTGAACCAGTGCCGCCGAGCAAAACCTTTGTTCCGCCTCACCTGCGGTCCAAGGTTCTCGCATGGGCACACGTCCAGGGTGGGTGGTCACTTTGGTTACAAGCATACCAAAAAACTCCTGGCTAGCTCTTATTGGTGGCCGCACAGGGCTCAGGACACTAAAAAATATATTCAGGCATGCGCCTCCTGTGCTCGAAGTAGATCCTCTAAACAGAGGTCGGCTGGGTCACGGTGTCCCTTGCCGGTGGCAGACCGGGCACTGGAGGTCCGCGACAGTCTGGGTCGCACCCCGCATGTCAATCAAATCTCTGTAATGTGAATGAAGACGCCCGCCTACACACTTTGGCGCCCCACTCCAACTTCGGCTCCTGGCGACTTAGCCATCCCCGACGCCCTCCACATGCCTTCTCTCGTACCAATTCACATGTTCCGGTTTTTCAAGTCATTTGCCGGGGCATCAGGATGGTCTGCGGACGAGCCTGAGGCCTATGCCTCTGTGGGTCATAAGGTGGTACGTGGTAAAAAATTTTGCCAGGGGGGGCCTTAGGAGGGGGGTAATGTTAGGCGTCTGATTCCTGCGGCTACACAGCAGGAGTCCAGAGCCTCACATACTGCTTCGCAGCAAGTTACTCCTGAGGCTAAGTCCCTCTGCCGCTCCTCTGAGCATGCTCATGAGACGATCTCCCATTGGAGGTCGGAAGTCACATGCTCAGGTCCTTCTCCTGATCTGATTGGTCCATCTGAGAGATCTGGAAGGTCCCGGCAGCGCACGGCTATAAAAGAGCCACATGACCGAACGGCCATGAGCTAGTATAGACCGTTCTTGCTAGATGTGTGAATGGTGATGGATGTATGATTCTGGTGACTGACTCATTAAGATTCCCCTCCCTCTGATATTACGCATGTGGATAGGGAACTATAGTTAGATTCCACGCCAGTCAGTGGCAAGCCATAGGCCACTGTGCACGCCGCACCTCTACACTAGCGTCCGGTGGTGTCACGACCCTCAAGGCACCATCGCTTAGCAGCTGTGTCTGCCGCCATGCTGCATGTAGCAGCACTTACCGGCGTCCGCAGCAGCGATGCCGCATGCATAGTAGGTCTAGACGGACACCGTCCCGTCTTGGAACCTTGTCCTGTGACCAGATACCGTGCGTGCAATTTCACTGAGTCCGGTGAAGTCTAACTGGCTCTGTGTATACTTGTATGTTTTTGTTACAGCTCCTCTGTGAGTTTAACAGAGTCCGCTCCGCGCTCATCAGGTGACGTTGAACCCGAGCGCATTATGCCGCCATATAGCGCGTCTGCCATTGTTTAGCAGCGGTTTTAACACCTACTGCACGGTGGACCCCGAGCGGCGAACGCACTTTATTATTTATTTATTTAGTGCGTTCCGCCGTTCCTAACACATACAAGGAAAAAATACAGTCGCACCATGACCAGAACCCATATTACCACCACATAGTGACCAAGTACTACCACATACAAGGAACAAATACCGCCACATCATGACCAGACCACATAGTACCACTACATAGTGACCGAATACTACAAAACTGATCATTAATAAAAAGCACAATATTAATATTATCAAAATTGCCATTCTACACAGGAGCTCTGTATATAGTATATAGTAGACAGGTAATACAGATATTATCAGTGCCATTATACACAGGAGTTCTGTATATAGTATCTGTACAGGTAATACAACGATCACCAGTGACATTATACACAGGAGTCCTGCATATAGTGTCAGTTTACAGGTAATACAGGCAGGGTCGGACTGGGGTGCCTAGGGCCCACCAGGGGAATTGACTCTAGGGGCTCACCCTATGGCTACCATAAACAGTTTTATTACGTGTTCATTTTTTGGACTCTCCCACTAAAACATGTGCCTTTTAGCAAGCTGTACAGTGTGCAAAAGAGAACGCTCTCAGCCTCCTATATATCGTACAGACTGCACTCTCAGCCTCCTATATATCATACAGACCACACTCTCAGCCTCCTATATATCATACAGGCCGCATTCTCAGCCTCCTATATATCGTACAGACCGCACTCTCAGCCTCCTATATATCGTACAGACCGCACTCTCAGCCTCCTATATATCGTACAGACCGCACTCTCAGCGTCCTATATATCGTACAGACCGCACTCTCAGCCTCCTATATATCGTAGACCTCATTCTCAGCCTCCTATATATCGTACAGACCAGGGGTGGGATTCAGCGGGTTCTCCCCGGTTCGGTGGAACCGGTTGTTAAAAAAGCAGCCGGTTCCCCAAACCGGGAAGATCCAGAGCCGCGATCCGGTCCTGCAGGCAAGGAGGGAGGCAGAGGTGGAGCAGAGGAGAGGAGGACTATCTTGCTCAGCCTCTGCAGCGCTGGAGTGGATACTGCACGGTGCGGGCCGGCGCATTGATACAACGCACAGCCACAGGCACATGAGTCACGTGACGTCATGCTCTGTCTGCTGCTGAGTCCTGGACAAACAGAGCACGACACAGCACACCCCGGCGGCGGCGCGCAAAGTGCGCACTGATTCATTTCTGGTGCTGAGGCAGATGCAGTGCGTGCGGCTATTATTGGCGGGTAAATCTGGAGGAGCTCGCTGGAGGAGTTACTACCGCTGCTGCCCAGTGAGCTGCCTGAGCCTGCCCTCAGCCCTGCCCCTGGAGGACACTAGTCTGTATGGTACACAACACAGGCCAACACCAGGTCAGTTGTTTTGATATTCTGTATGTGCATTGCTGCTGCCTATTGGGGGCCTTTGTGTGCTGTGCTGCCTACTAGGGACCTGTGCAGTGTGCCTGCGTAATGGGGACCTGTGCTGCTTATTGGGGACCTGTGCTGCCTATTGGGGACCTGTGCTGCCTATTGGGGACCTGTGCCTGCCTATAGGGAACAATGCTGCCTGCCTATTGAGGACCTGTGCCTGCCTATTGGGGACCTGTGCTGCCTATTGGGGACCTGTGCTGCCTATTGGGGACCTATGCCTGCCTATTGGGACCTGTGCTGCCTATTGGGGACCTGTGCCTGCCTATAGGGAACAATGCTGCCTGCCTATTGGGGACCTGTGCTGCCTATTGGGGACCTGTGCTGCCTATTGGGGACCTATGCCTGCCTATTGGGGACCTGTGCTGCCTATTGGGGACCTGTGCTGCCTTACAGGGAACAATGCTGCCTATTGGGGACCTGTGCCTGCCTAGTGGGGACCTGTGCTGCCTATAGGGAACAATGCTGCCTATTGGGGACCTGTGCCTGCATATTGGGGACCTGTGCCTGCCTTATAGGGAACAATGCTGCCTATTGGGGACCTGTGCCTGCCTATTGGGGACCTGTGCCTGCCTATTGGGGACCTGTGCTGCCTATAGAGAACAATGCTGCCTATTGGGGACCTGTGCTGCCTATTGGGGACCAGTGCTGCCAATTGGGAACAATGCTGCCTATTTGGGACCCGTGCTGCCTATTTGGGACCTGTGCTGCCTATTGGAGACCTATGCTGCCTATTGGAGACGTGTGCTGCCTACTAGGGACCTGTGCAGTGTGCCTGCGTAATGGGGACCTGTGCTGCTTATTGGGGACCTGTGCTGCCTATTGGGGACCTGTGCTGCCTATTGGGGACCTGTGCCTGCCTATAGGGAACAATGCTGCCTGCCTATTGAGGACCTGTGCCTGCCTATTGGGGACCTGTGCTGCCTATTGGGGACCTGTGCTGCCTATTGGGGACCTATGCCTGCCTATTGGGACCTGTGCTGCCTATTGGGGACCTGTGCTGCCTATTGGGGACCTGTGCTGCCTATTGGGGACCTATGCCTGCCTATTGGGGACCTGTGCTGCCTATTGGGGACCTGTGCTGCCTTACAGGGAACAATGCTGCCTATTGGGGACCTGTGCCTGCCTAGTGGGGACCTGTGCTGCCTATAGGGAACAATGCTGCCTATTGGGGACCTGTGCCTGCATATTGGGGACCTGTGCCTGCCTTATAGGGAACAATGCTGCCTATTGGGGACCTGTGCCTGCCTATTGGGGACCTGTGCTGCCTATAGAGAACAATGCTGCCTATTGGGGACCTGTGCTGCCTATTGGGGACCAGTGCTGCCAATTGGGAACAATGCTGCCTATTTGGGACCTGTGCTGCCTATTGGAGACCTATGCTGCCTATTGGAGACCTATGCTGCCTATTGGAGACGTGTGCTGCCTATAGGGAACAATGCTGCCTATTGGAGACGTGTGCTGCCTATAGGGAACAATGCTGCCTTTTGGGGACCTGTGCTGCCTATAGGGAACAATGCTGCCTATTGGGGACCAATGCTGCCTATTGGGGTCCTGTGCTGTCTATTGGGGACCTATGCTGCCTATTGGGGACCTGTGCTGCCTATTGGGGACCTGTGCTGCCTATTGGGGACCTGTGCACTGTTCTGATCTCATTCCAATTTATTTATTTTTTTTCAACTGTTTGACTGCGCCCCTACTTGTATATATTTGAGGAAAAGGTGCGTGTAAATGGGTGTGGCTTAAAATGGGTGTGGCTTTCCTACACACAAACATAGAACCTGTTGTTAAAAATTTGAATCCCTCCACTGGTACAGACCGCACTCTCAGCCTCCTATATATCGTACAGACCGCACTCTCAGCCTCCTATATATCATACAGACCGCACTCTCAGCCCTCAGCCTCCTATATATCGTACAGACTGCACTCTCAGCCTCCTATATATCGTACAGACTGCACTCTCAGCCTCCTATATATCGCACAGACCGCACTCTCAGCCTCCTATATATCGTACAGACCGAACTCTCAGTCTCCTATATATCGCACAGACCGCATTCTCAGCCTCCTATATATCGTACAAACCGCACTCTCAGCCTCCTATATATCGTACAGACCGCACTCTCAGCCTCCTATATATCGTACAGACCGCACTCTCAGCCTCCTATATATCGTACAGACCGCACTCTCAGCCTCCTATATCGTACAGACCGCACTCTCAGCCTCCTATATATCGTAAAGACCGCACTCTCAGCCTCATATATCGTACAGACCGCACTCTCAGCCTCCTATATATCGTACAGACCGCACTCTCAGCCTCCTATGTAGATGGAGTTGTAGTTATATGACTTTGGGGGACACTTCTTCCACCCCCATATCTCTTCTTTATAAAGGGGTATTCGTCATTTTGAATCCTAGATAGGTGGTAAATGCCAAGGTGACTGTCTGAAAGCAGGGACCCCTAAATGAAATCCAGCCCTAACCAAGGGAAAGCAGAGCTGCCTCGGCGGCGTCCTTTTGTCTGTGTGTGTGTCTCACACGCTGGCTGCTATGCTATTAGACAGCCAGCTACAGAGCCGGAAAGAAGAGCGCGGGTCGTGTCACCGCCCATCAAGAACAGCGCCAGCGTCACACGGCAAGGTCCTGGGGCTGGGTGAGTCATCAATCAGTGGAGCCGGAGCCAGAGCCAGCCAGGGGGTCGCCCGACGCCGCTCAGAGCGCTATTGTAAGTGCACGCGCCGCGCGTCCCTGAAAATCATGGGACGCGATTTTAAAGGGCCAACGCATGTAAAGGGGCAGCATTTTTAAAGGTCCCCAGCAACCCTTGGGTCCCACCGGGCATTTACCTGGTACCCCGCCAGGCCAGACCGAGCCTGCATACATACACACACATGGGGCACAGCACATACATACACACAGGGGGCACAGCACATACATACATACACAGAGGGAACAGCACTTACATACACACACAGGGGGCACAGCACACACATACATACACACACGGGGGACAGCACATACACACAGGGGGCACAGCACATACATACACACACATACATACACACAGGGGGCACAGCACATACATACACACAGGGGGCACAGCACATACATACACACACATACATACACAGACGAGGCACAGCACATACATACACACAGGGGGCACAGCACATACACGCACATACCTACATACATACACACACAGGGGGCACAGCACATACATACACACAGGGGGCACAGCACATACATACACGCAGGGGGCACAGCACATACATACACACAGGGGGCACAGCACATACACACATACACACACACGGGGCACAGCACATACCTACATACATACACACAGAGGGAACAGCACTTACATACACACACAGGGGGCACAGCACATACATACACACACATACATACACACAGGGGGCACAGCACATACATACACACAGGGGGCACAGCACATACATACACACACATACACACACGGGGCACAGCACATACATACACACAGGGGGCACAGCACATACATACACACACATACACACACACACGGGGCACAGCACATACATACACACAGGGGGCACAACACATACATACACACATACACACACGGGGCACAGCACATACATACACACAGGGGGCACAACACATACATACACACACATACACACAGGGGGCACAGCACATACACACACACAGGGGGCACAACACATACATACACACACATACATACACACAGGGGGCACAGCACATACATACACACACGGGGCACAGCACATACATGCACATACATACACACACAGGGGCCATGTACATACATACATACACACAGAGGGAACAGCACATACAAACGCACACAGGGGGCACAGCACATACATACATACACACACAGGGGCCAAGTACATACATACATAGATACATCAGGGGCACAGGCCGGCGGCCCTCACCATGCATGCTGCTGACCGTGCTGTGCTGCTGCTGTCCGGGCCCCGCTCCGCCTCTGCTGCTCGGATTGGACGTCGCCATTGTTAGGCTATGTGCACACGTTGCGGATTCTGCTGCGTTTCCGCAGCGGTTTTGGCCCTGCGGAAACGCAGCAGTTCCGCAGACATGGTACAGTACCATGTTACCCAATGGCATTTCAAAACCGCTGTGCTCACGCTGCATTTTTTTCCACGCGGTTTTGCTGCGGTTTACAAACCGCAGCATGTCAATTGTTTGGGCGGATTCTGCAGCGGTTTCACACCTTTAACATAGTAGAGGTGTGAAACCGCAGGGCAAAACCGCAGGAAAACCGCATGTCACTTTACCTGCGGATCCGCGCGGAAAAAGCCGCAGGTGAATCTGCAGCGTGTGCACATAGCCTTAATATATTGGATTCCAGATCAGGCTACAATGCAGCAACCCCCAATGCGCCGCCTCCTCCCAGCATGCCTCACTCTGAGTTCTGCATATAGTGTCAGTGTACAGGTAATATAGTGATCACCAGTGACATTATACACAGGAGCTCTGCATTTAGTGTCAGTGTACAGGCAATACAGTGACCCCTAGTGACTTTATAAACAAGAGTTCTGCATATAGTGTCAGTGTAAAGGTAATTCAGGGATCCCCAGTGACATTATACACTATAGTTTTTTCATATAGTGTCAGTGTACAGGTAATAAAGTGACTACCAGTGACATTATACGTAGAAGCTCTGTATATACTGTCAAAGTACAGATAATACAGTGATCACCAGTAACATTATGCACAGATGCTCTGTATATAGTATACAGTGTATAGTGTAAGTGTACAGGTAATACACTGACTCACCAATGACATCTCTAGTTGAAGTACTTCATCTTCGCTTTTCTTCATCCAGCGCAGACTGAAATCGTTTCTTCCAGCCAGCATTCATCTCTGCAGAAAATAGCACACAGTTATCTAGAGCACCGCTTCCAGAGCACATTTACCAATTGTCCCTCTCCGCACCAATTTTTTTATGTCATGTCCTCGCTTTCTCTTTCCCCATCCTCAATTAATCATCATTTACTGTCCCCCATTGTCCACCATCAATTCATAATTTGCTGTCCTCCCATCCCCCACCCTCAATTCATCATTTGCTGTCCCCCGTTCCCCACTCTCAATTCATCATTCACTGTGCCCCAGTCCTGATTCATCATTATTTGCGCTCCCTCACCTCAATACATCATCATTCACTGTCTCCCATCCCACACCCTCAATTCATCATCTTTCGCCCCCCCCCTTGAAGCACATCTAATTAATTTTATAAAAAAAAGTTTTTCATACTTACCTTTCATAACGTCCTTTGCAAATGCAGCTTCGCTTTTGGTGTCCTCGCAAGTGATCAGCGCGTCACAGAGGAGGAAGAGGGACTCCCTTGGAGTTGCATGGCCGTTCTGTGGAACACCTAAGGCTCCCTGTGCCAAAATATTGCGGTGCGCTGGCACACAATGTTGTATTGTACCCTGGGGCTCAGTGAGCTGACGCACAAGAGGGAAGGTCCAGACTGAATCCATCCCCCCTCTTTACTTGTGCTCACTGGGCCCCATACATTACGAACAGTAAGGCCCTGATGGCAGCCCTGGGTGGACATCCAGGCAAAATATCGGAGACGACAAGTCGACTCATCAGAAGGTCTATCAGTTCTGGTGTGACAAACACTGCAGAGGAGGTGGCTCCTATGCTTCGTAATAGTGAGATCACAGACATCCATGCATGTGTGGTAATAGCAGGAACGCAGGATGCAGTAACAAGACGTGAGACAGATATGACTTTAAACGTTAACTTTTATAGCTAAATGCCGTTAGGGCTATTGTTACGCAATGAACGGAATAACAGTAGTTGTCCTCGCAGGGAGCCAAAACACATAAACAAGGATTGGGAGAACACGACTAATCCGGCAAAGACCGGTCACTATATGGCCGCGGAATGGCCGACTACGGGTCCTTAGTCACTATGTATCACTTATCCGTCCTGACGTCCCTCGGCGTTCGGTTCCATGGGGTGTCTGCATCGCAGCTACTGGGCCCAGCCTCTGAGGATCTGGCGTAGTCTTCGGGCGTTCCGACGCCCAGGAGGAGCAGGGGCACAACAGGCCCGCGGAGAGTTCTTTGGCGGGATGTCCCCCAGCGGAGGCAGCGGGATGCCACCTGGGAGTGGGAGAGTGGAGGCCGCAACTCCCTGACAGGGACTGGCAGCGGCGGTGATAAGTGGTGGTTGATAGGCCACAGGCGCAGTCTGAGGCCACACTGGAGGATCCGCAGCGGGCTCAGGCCCAGTCTCTACCGTGGACTGGAGCGGGGCGGTGGCAGTTGCGGGCGGCAAAGGAGGAGTCACTGCCGTGGTCGGAAATGAAGCAGCGATGGCTGCGGGCAGCAGCGGGGAGGCCGCAGCCGATAGCTGGAGTGAGGCGGCATCGGCCGTGGACGGCTGCGAGTAGGCCGCAGCCAAGAGCTGGAGTGAGGCAGCAGTCTTCTTTTGTCGGTAAGCTCTGAGGAACACCGAGAGTCTCCTTCCTGTCGCTGTCCTCCTCTCTGGAAGCTGCTTGTGGCTCTCACTCTCTGGCCCTCCCCAAGTCTCCACTTCCTTCTCCCTCGTTCTGCTGACTCACCCAGTCTGGCCCTCTCCGCCCCTCTTCTCTGGACTCCTCCCCCAACTGCCCTGTCAGTCTCAGCAGTCCATCCCCTAGTTCTGCTCCCTGGAAACAGATACCCCAGGAACCTGGAAGACGGTCCCCTCGGTTCCGGCCGGGTACTCAGCGGTGGCCTCCCCTCCTACACTCCCCCATCCTGTATGCTCGCCAGTCCTCGGGCAAGGGTCTTGGTAGGCTCGGGTTGGCCTTTTGAGACAAAAGTTCCTGTTGCCATACGAACTGATCCTGTTCGTAGCGTTCGGGGGGATTGCCGGCTGTTGACCGCTCGGAGCGTCTTGGTTCGACTGTGGTGGAGCTTTCTGGGGTGGTGGCCGGTGTTGGACTGGCCGATTCTGCTGGGCTGGCGTGACTTGCTGAGATATTGTTCCTTGGATGGCCCGCTTGTACCGCTGGGCTATCTTCTTCGTCATCTAGGTCCCAGACAGTGGGTATTGGTTCGGGGGCCTGAGGAGTGGGTTTCAGTTGCACGGGATCGTTGGATGTACAGGGCCGCAACATATTACGGTGCACAGTACGAGTGGGAAGTGCCCCATCCCTTTCAGGTCGTATCTCGTACACAGGCCCATCGGGGCTTATTCGGCGCAATACTCGGTAAGGACTCTCTTCCCACCGGGGTTCTAGTTTGTTCTGGGGCACTGGTCTAGTACGAGTACTCGATCCCCAGTCTGAAAGTCGGTGGGTGGAGGTAGAGTCCCTCCTGGGTGCTCTAGGTCCTGGAGTTTTATCTGGATGATGCGGTGAAGGGTCTGTAGCCGGTGTCGGTGGTTTTGGACCCATGATGACACTCCAGACCAGGGTTGGGGTTCCTCCGGGTTTAGTTCTATCTCCGTGATCCCTTTGACTTCTCGCCCGAATAGCAGTGAGTAGGGGGTATAGCCGGTAACCCAGTGCACTCGGTTGTTATAGAGCCACACTAGTTCAGGGGCATACTCAGGCCAGCGGGCCTTCAGGTCACTCTCCAGGGTACGCAACATTTGAATTAGTGTCCGATTAAAGCGCTCACAGGCCCCGTTTCCCTGTGGGTAGTATGGTGTGGTCCGAGACTTATTGATGCCATAGAGACGATGTAGCTCCTCCATGACCTTCCCCAGGAAGCATGCTCCCTTATCTGAATGTATCCGTTGAGGGCAGCCATACACTAGGATAAAGTTCTTGCAGACTGCATAGGCGGCTGACTCCGCAGTTTGATCTCGGGTGGGGGTTGCCACAGCAAATTTGGTGAAGTGATCCACCATGACGAGACAATGCTCATACCCCTGTTATGCAGGGCCAATGGTCACATAGTCCACCGTCAAGAGCTCGAGGGGTGCTGATGTCACTATTGTTTGCACCGGGGCCCGTTGTGTGGGTGGTTTAACTAGTTCGCATAGGTGGCAGGCCCAGCAAGTTTCTCCCACAGCAGCGTGCAAGCCCGGATGGTAAACTATCTGCTGCAACCATTGCAAGGTTTTCTGGACTCCGAACTGAGCCCCCTTTTCGTGGGCTTCCCGAGCCAGTTCACTGAGTTGGGCTCTAGGCACGACTACCTCCCAAGTTGTTGCAGATGTCGCCCGTGATACTGTCTTACGATACAACAGTCCTTTCTTGATGACTAGTTTCTCCCACTGGGGTAGCATCAGCAACATATCCTGAGACGAAGTCTGTCTCTGGGCGTTGGTGGGTAGCCTGCTGGTGGTCACCCATCGGCGTAGGAGCCCAATTTCTTCATCTTCTTGCTGCTGTTGGATCCATCTGTCACGTGATTGGTCCAGCACACCCCTTGGGGGTCCTTCTTGCGTGGCAGCCGTGAGCACGGCGGCAGTGAGGGCATACAGTGTCTCTTCTTCCAATTCGTCGTCTCGACTTTTCCCTGGCGTTGTGTGCTGGATCCTGGAGAGAGCATCCGCGTGCACATTTTCTGCTCCTGTTTTGTAGATGATCTTGTAGTTGAACTTGGCCATCCGGTCCACCCATCGCTGCTCCAGAGCCCCCAATTTGGCACTTTCCAAGTGGGCCAGCGGGTTGTTGTCGGTCCGCACCACCACTTCGGAGTCCGCCAGGTAATCTGTGAACCGCTCCGTCATGGCCCACACTACTGCGAGGAACTAGAGCTTAAAGGAGCTGTAATTGTCAGGGTTTCGCTCGGAGTCATGAAGTGATCGGTTACCAGGCTCAGACTGGCCCACCGAGGTACCGATGGATCCCTCGGTGGGCCCCGCCCCCGAATGTCACTGTCACTCACTGGTCGCTCGTACCCAGGGGCAGGGCCGGCGTCAGCACCCGGGCAAGTGCCGGGGGCCTGGCGAGATGGGAGGGCCCACTCACGCTGTCTGGGATACCCGCCGGCTGCCGCCATGCCCCCCATGTACTGACCCCATCCTGCGCCCTCCGCGAGGGACCCACACAGTGACGCAGCCCCTTACAGCCAGCAATGATCATCGCTTCCTTCGGCTGTAATCTTGTGTGCGGTGCCAGCACAGGACCTGTGATGAGGTCACAGGAGGGGAGGAGTCAGGGGTCACATGATCAGGGCGGCTGCAGGACTCTGCTGTGCTGGTCGCTTTTCATTATGGTGCTGGTCTGGATGGATGAGGTAACGTTTATGTGTGGGACAGTGGGGTCAGGGAGGGGTTTAACAAGGTGGATGTAGCAGAGCCGTGTGTGTACTTGTGTGGGGTCAGGGAGGGGTTTAACAAGGTGGATGTAGCAGAGCCGTGTGTGTACTTTGTGTGGGGTTAGGAGGGGTTTACAAGGTGGATGTAGCAGAGCCGTGTGTGTACTTGTGTGGGGTCAGGGAGGGGTTTAACAAGGTGGATGTAGCAGAGCCGTGTGTGTACTTGTGTGGGGTCAGGGAGGGGTTTAACAAGGTGGATGTAGCAGAGCCGTGTGTGTACTTGTGTGGGGTCAGGGAGGGGTTTAACAAGGTGGATGTAGCAGAGCCGTGTGTGTACTTTGTGTGGGGCAGGAGGGGTTTAACAAGGTGGATGTAGCAGAGCCGTGTGTGTACTTGTGTGGAGTCAGGAGGGGTTTACAAGGTGGATGTAGCAGAGCCGTGTGTGTACTTGTGTGGGGTCAGGAGGGGTTTTACAAGGTGGATGTAGCAGAGCCGTGTGTGTACTTGTGTGGGGTCAGGAGGGGTTTAACAAGGTGGATGTAGCAGAGCCGTGTGTGTACTTGTGTGGGGTGAAGGAGGGGTTTTACAAGGTGGATGTAGCAGAGCCGTGTGTGTACTTGTGTGGGGTCAGGAGGGGTTTTACAAGGTGGATGTAGCAGAGCCGTGTGTGTACTTGTGTGTGGTCAGGAGGGGTTTACAAGGTGGATGTAGCAGAGCCGTGTGTGTACTTGTGTGGGGTCAGGAGGGGTTTACAAGGTGGATGTAGCAGAGCCGTGTGTACTTGTGTGGGGTCAGGGAGGGGTTTTACAAGGTGGATGTAGCAGAGCCGTGTGTGTACTTGTGTGGGGTCAGGGAGGGGTTTAACAAGGTGGATGTAGCAGAGCCGTGTGTGTACTTGTGTGGGGTCAGGAGGGGTTTACAAGGTGGATGTAGCAGAGCTGTGTGTGTACTTGTGTGGGGTCAGGGAGGGGTTTTACAAGGTGGATGTAGCAGAGCCGTGTGTGTACTTATGTGGGGTCAGGGAGGGGTTTAACAAGGGTGGATGTAGCAGAGCCGTGTGTGTCCTTGGGTGGGGTCAGGAGGGGTTTACAAGTTGTACGGAGCAGAGCCGTGTGTGTACGGGGTGTACGGAGCAGAGCCGTGTGTGTACGAGGTGTACGGAGCGAAGCCGTGTGTGTACGAGGTGTATGGAGCAGAGCCGTGTGTGTACGAGATGTACAGAATGGAGCCCTGTGTGTACGGAGCTGAGCCGTGTGTTTATGGAGCGGAGCAGAGCCGGGGGTGTACGGAGTGAAGCTGCGTGTGTACAAGGTGTACGGAGCGGAGCCGTGTGTGTACGAGGCATACAAAGCGGAGCCGTGCGTGTACGAGGTGTATGGTGGGGAGCATTTATACCTCCCGAGTCCCAACTGTCCCGGATCCAGCGAGACAGTCCCGATTTTGAGAGAGAGACTGCCCCAGCCGGGAGCATACTTTCCCCGCGGGACACAGGAGTACACAGGGGAGCCCCAAGGAGCAATTTAAAACTTGTACGTAACGTTCTACCGGAAGTGATGTGCTGGAAGCTGACCAGAAATTAGGTCATTTCAGTAGGAGATTGTGACGGAACCATAGAGGCACTTCAGGGAATGCTTCAGATCCATCACCGTGTCCTCCCCTGACAGCGGACAGCGAGATTGCCTTGGAATCGGGGATGTCGGCCATGTGAGCGGATCATGATATGTCCTGCACCAGGAGGCTCAGGTAGGCACTACAATGGGAGCTGGGTTGCTATAGTATCTTTATAGAATTTTTCTTTCTCCGTTTCTTTCTCTCTCTGTTCTTTCTCTCTAATAATCTTTTTTTTCTCTCTCTCTGTTCTTTCGCTCTCTGTTCTCTTTCTTTCTGTCTCTGTTCTTTCTGTCTGTTCTCTCTTTCCTCTCGTTCTCTCTCTCTGTTCTTTCTTTCCCCTCCTTCTTTTTCTCTCTCCCTGTTCTTTTTTTCTGTCAACTCTTTTTCTCTCTCCGTTCTTTCTTTCCCCTTTTTTCTCTCCCTCTCTGTTCTTTATTCCCCTCTTTCTTTCATTCTTTCTTTCTCTCTCTCTCTGTTCTTTTTTTCTGTCAACTCTTTCTTTCTCTTTGTTCTTTTTCTTTCTTCTTTCTCTGTTCTTTCTTTCCCCTCTTTCTTTCTCTATCTGTTCTTTCTTTCTTTACCCTCTTTCTTTCTCTTTCTCTCTGTTCTTTTCTTTCTGTGATGTACAATGTCTGTGAGGTACGGGGTTTTGTCTACAAAACATGATGTTTTCTGTTGTAACTTTCCAGAAAGATCCAGCACATATGACAATGCAGGCTGCAAGCTCTGCAGCTTCACCCCTCCTCCCTTCACACACACAGAGCAGTGCCACCCCCCTCCTCTACAGCCTGTGTTCACACTAGTAATAGGAGACCCCCTGCTGTTACAACCATTTGGTTCCTCTCCACAGCTGAGAAAAAAAAAAAAGAGAGGGAAAAAACTCTTTGTCTGAAGCCAGGAGTTTTTGATAAAACTATAAGGGATTGTCCCGCTAAAACCATGCACAGCAGAAATATAAAAATCATATTTTTGTGATCAGAGCGGTCCCAGCTCCGCTACAGTGTCACTTCCGCAGTTCTACCATGTCCAGAACCTGAGATATGATTTGCTCCCAAATGGACGGTCATATCGCATAGATGTTTGATGTTTTCTTGATGGGCTCATTACGCTGGGAAACATGATACCACTGATGAGTCCATACCAGCTTCTCCCATAAAGTTATAGCTAATCTAAGTTTTGTAGCCAAATTATAACTGGGATGAAAGAGGTGGGATTAACCCAGAATGCACCTCTCCGTGATGTCACATAGAAAAGTCTATAAGGCATTCCCTGGGCAAAACCAGCTCAGAAGAGCTCCAATCCTTGTGCTGACAAGAACTCCAGATGAGTGGAGATGTGTGGCTCAGCCTTCTTTCTCCGCCGCATGGTTTTGCCTAAAGAGCCATGAACAACCGTGAGTGTACTTTCTATGTTCATCCATCTTTTATTTTATATTTGTACTGTACCTATTTTATGTCTCAACTTTATAGCAACTTTATTCTGTAATCACTGTCCTCTTTCGGAAAATAAATGATTTAATATTTAGCCTGTCTCCATGCTCTAAGAATCGAACTATACGCCTTTGATAGATAATCGCTACTAATTCAAGGGGTTTGCCACGGACCCTCTTAATTTAACACTGTGAATTAAGTAACCGTGACTGGTGGCAGCGCGTTGTGTACGGCTATTGCGGCTTGCTGGCAGTACAGAAGGGTTTTATATTGCTGAATGAGTGGCTGCGGCCACAGCATTGATAATTCCCTTACTGCAGAAGCCTAATTGCCGGTTCACAACAGGCAGCCCGTCCGGCGACTAATTATCCTAGGTGCAGTTCCCTGACTGACCTGAGGGTAAGGGGGGCGCCGGAGAGCTGCGAGTTCCAAAGTGGAACTGAGAAAGTGGGATATACATAAATCCCCGCAGTACTTGGAAGATTGATAGCAGTGGTGGGGCATCCAAATTAAACTCCCCCTGAGGCAAATTGTAGAGCGAGATTAGCTTGCTGGATATTTTTGGTCACATGGTGCCAGTAGTGGGATAACTAAGATAAGCCCCACTGTGCCTGTGATAGCCGTGTGCCGGCAGTGTGTCTCGTCCCTCTGTCCGCTGATACACCCGTGTCAGTGGTGGGATTGTGACATAGTGGTGACACAGGGTCCGCTGTCCGTCGCGTTTTGGTGGCAGCGGGACCCCCGTCAGTCGCCCGTATTTGGATGAACAGCGGTGGGCTGTTCGTCACACTTTCTCTCTCTGTTCTTCCTTTCTTTCTCTCTGTTCTTTATTTTCTTTCTTTCTTTCTTTCTCTGTTCGTTCTTTCTATGTTCTTTCTCTCTCTGTATCTTTCTCTGTTCTTCCTTCCATTCTTTCTCTTTCTTTCTCTGTTCTTTATTTCCCCTCTCTTCTTTCTTTCATGCGTACACTACTAATCAGTAGCCTCCATCACATGAATGTGTTTTGCCACAGAGCGAGTGTCCGTGTGGATCACATGCGTGTCCGTGTGATCCACACAGAGAAGTCCGTTTTTGGCCGTCACCACGGATGTCACACAGCATGAGTCGTGGTATGTGTTAAGGGGGGGCCAACTGAGACTTTTTCGCCCAGGGCCCTCAAAAACCTGGAGCCGGCCCTGCCCAGGGGTGGGATTCAGCGGGTTCTCCCCGGTTCGGTGGAACCGGTTGTTAAAAAAGCAGCCAGTTCCCCGAACCGGGGAGATTCACAGCCGCGATCCGGTACTTTGATGTTCCTGCAGTGCAGCCGGCAAGGAGCAGGAGCAGAGGAGGACTCTTGCTCTGCTTCCTAGTCCCGCCCGCCGCGCCGGATACCGCGCATTGATACGTCGGGTCGTTCTCTGCTCTGTCTCTGACTACTGGACAGAGCACAGCACACCTCGGAGGCCCCCGCCCCGCGCACTGATTCCTGCGCGCAGTGCGGCATTGGCGGGTAACTGGAGCTCGCTGGAGGAGTCACCGCCACTGCCCAGACTTGTCAAGTCAATGTGAGCTGAGCCCAGGCAACATGATGGACTGGTGATTTGCGCACACCCGGAGGAGAAGGACGGGCGATGCGGGGCCTGGCCATCCAGGAGGCCTCAACCGCGGCCGTGGGATTACAGTGACAGTCTTCTTCTTCTTCAGAGTCAGACGCGTCGCAGCCTGTCGCCTGTGTATCTGGTACACAGGCCAACGCCGGGTCAGTGAGTTACTGTCTGTATGTGCTGCGTATTGGGGACCTGTGCCTGCCTATTGGGGACCTGTGCTGCCTATTGGGGACCTGTGCTGCCTATAGGGACCTGTGCTGTCTATTGGGGACCTGTGCTGCCTATTGGGGACCAATGCTGCCTATAGGGAACAATGCTGCCTATTGGGGACCTGTGCTGCCTATTGGGGACCTGTGCTGCCTATTGGGTACAATGCTACCTATTGGGGACCTGTGCTGCCTATTGGGACCTGTGCTCCCTATTTGGGACCAATGCTGCCTATTGGGGACCAATGCTGCCTATTGGGAACAATGCTGCCTATTGGGGACCTGTGCTGCCTATTGGGGACCTGTGCTGCCTATTGGGGACCTGTGCTGCCTATTTGGGACCAATGCTGCCTATTGGGGACCTGTGCTGCCTATTGGGGACCTGTGCTGCCTATTGGGGACCTGTGCTGCCTATTGGGGACCTGTGCTGCCTATTGGGGAGTTGTGCTGCCTGTTGGGAACCTGTGCTCCCTATAGGGACCAATGCTGCCTATTGGGGACCTGTGCTGCCTATTGGGGATGTGTGCTACCTATTGAGGACCTATGCTGCCTTTTGGGACCTGTGCTGCCTATTGGGGAGTTGTGCTGCCTATTGGGAACCTGTGCTGCCTATAGGGACCAATGCTGCCTATTGGGGACCTGTGCTGCCTATTGAGGCAGCTAATCGCACGGGTACCGGGAGGCTTTCGCCACTAAGACCGGCAGGCAGCAACGCTGCCTGGCTGGTCCGGGCGAATTTTAGCCCCCCCTGCAGATACGAATGCTTCGATTGGCTGGGCTGTGTAGCATCTACCATGGAACTCTTGTTGGGACAAAGTGATCACTATACCCCCTACGTCAATCCTTGGGGGTGTAGATTCCAAATTGGGGTCACTTTTTAACTTCAAAGTAACACAGGTCAGATTTGCAAAAAATGGCCTGGGCATTAAGGTGAAAACAGGCCTGCGGCCCTAAAGGATTAAATGAATCGTAGTGCGGAAAGATCTGCAGCATATGAACAACGGTGCAGCTTTTAGTAGAATTAGGATGCTGAAATGATGCAGATTTGGCGTGGGATATACGGCAAAAGAACCCATGGTGTAATTCCGCGGTCTCAAAGCCTAAATGTTGAGTTGTACATTACTGTAGGTGGGCCCCTAAAATTAATTCTCTTGGTGGGCCCTAGACACCCCAGTCCGACCCTGTCGGTTACCATTCGCGATCACTCTCTCCCGGCCGTCCTGAACTTGTGACAATACAGCCCCTAGCCCGTGGAGGCTCCCGTCATAGTGTGTAGTATGAACGGTTGCGAGAAATCCGCATAAGCTAACACTGGGGCACCCGAGAGCGCAGCCTTAAGGTCTTGGAAGGCCTCTTCTTGCGGTTGTTGCCACTGGATTTTCCATCAATTCGCCCCCGGCAGGAGCCCCCTTTAGCAGGTCCTGCAGGGCTCGGGCCCGGGGTGCAAAATTCTTTACGAAACGATGGTAGTATTGAGCCAGCCCCAGGAAGACCCGCACGTCTTTTATCGTCTCGGGGGTAGGCGATCCCTGAATGGCAGCAACCTTTTCCAGAGACGGTCTAACACCCTAGGCAGAGATGACATGCCCCAGATATTCAATCTGGGTGCGAAACAGGTGGCATTTCTGGGGCTTCACCTTCAACCTGTACTTCTGCAGCCAGCTGAGCACCTGCCCCAACCGCCGCAGGTGGTCCTCAAACGTGGCGGCATAGATGATTATGTCGTCCAGGTATATCAGCGTGGCCTCAAAGTTGAGATCCCCCAGACACCGCTCCATCAGCCACTGAAAGGTCCCCGGGGCATTGGCCAGCCCGAACGGCATTCGATTGAACTCGAACAGTCCCATAGGAAGAATGAATGCCGTCTTAGCCCTGTCTTTTTCCGACATCGGCACCTGCCAATACCTGCTGGCCAGATCTAGCTTTGAAAAGTACTTCGCCTTCCCCAAGGCGGACAGGGATTCCTCTATATGAGGCAACGGGTACGGGTCTTTGATGGTACAGGCATACAGCTTTCTATAGTCCACGCAGAACCGCAGGGTGCCATCCTTTTTGCGGACCAACACGATGGGAGCCTCCCAGGGGCTCTGGCTCTCTCGTATGACCCCTTTCCGCAGCATTTGGGCCAATAAAGTTTTTAGCTCCTGGTATAGTTGTGGGGGAATTTGTCTGTATCGTTCCCGTATGGGGGCCGTTCCTGCCGTGAGTATTCCGTGCGTGATGGCTGTGGTGCATCCAAAATCATCCTCGTGGCTAGCGAATACCCCGTGATACTGTCCTAGTAGTGTTTCTACCTGGAGAAGTTGGGCGGGAGCCAGGCCAGAAAGTTCAGCCCGCATTCTTTCCAGAATATTTTGGCCCTTTTCCTGAGTCGAGGACTCGGCAGCCTGCAGAGTTCGAATAGTCACTGCCCAAGGGTCCTCGGGTTGCACCTTCAATTGGACCGTAGGGGCTGGCAGCACCTCTTCCAATGGCCTCACCAGCTTGGCCATCTCGACCCGGGGCCTTAAGACGATATCTTGGTCTTCAAGATTGACACATCGCACCAGGACGGTCCCTCTCCACACAGTGGCCAGGGAGCGGGCCACTAGTATGCCAGGAGGCAGGCGTTCCGAGTAGCATGGCTCCTCCTGCATCTCCACGCCATCCAAACGCACCGGGGCCCTGATGGGGAACCCCACTGGTCAGAGTCTCTTGCGTGGGGTCATTGAGGAGTAAATTGCCAAACTCCCGCAGGATGTTCATGCCCAGGATAACTGGATGTTTGTCATTGGTTTCTCCATGAGTCAGGACCACTCCCCGGCGTCCGAGGAATTTGCCACACAGTGTCATCTGCACCCAAACCACCCCAGCAACAGGGACTGGTAATTGATTGGTGACTACCAGTTTTATCATGGGTCCCCACTGGGGTCTCACTGCCTCAGGGAAATGCTGCTGAAAGTAAGTTGCAGGCATGGTCGTTACTTGCTACCCCGTGTCCACTAGGCACCGTACGGCACGGCCCTCGACTTCTGCCCATACCACTGGACACTTTGCGACCAAATCTTTGGGACTTCCACCACCCCATGTCATGGCTTCTGGCTCTGAGCGGCGTCCCCCCAACCCGGAGTCCTCTAGTTTAATGGCGGCCGGGGTGAGCGCTTCCCATGCCGCGGACACTCTCATGCAAAGTGGCCCAGCTCCCCGCACTCATAGATTGAAACTAGGCCGCCCAGACGTGACCTCGGTTTTTCTCTTCACTTCGGCCAACTCGCCCCTGATGTTCTTCAGCTCTTGTTTCATCTCTTCTATCCATTGGGGCTCTCCGACAGCAGTCACAGCGGCCTCCACACTCCGAAACTTCCCCACGGGGACCGTCATTCCTTGCTCCTGCTCTCATGCACGCGCCTGATTCCCCACCTCAGAGAAAGCTAAATGTGGGTTCACTGGGACCTGCTCCCGTAGTGCCTGCTTTATCAACAGGTCTCAGAGTCCAGTCACTAACAAGTCGTGTAGGGTAATGTCGTTGGGTCCTACCCCTACGCCGTCCTTCCGCTCGATGGCCGTGTATAACTCTTGGAGGACATTCATATACTGGGTGATAGTCTCCCTCTCTCCCTGCTTTGGACTGAACAACCGGGTCCTCAACTCTCCCACATATGTTGGATCCCCATGGGTCTCTTCCAGTATCCGCAAGACCCTAGCAAAGGTGTTGTGGTGTCCCGGAGGCCTCAACATTGCTGAATCCCGGGCCTCCCCTTCTAATGCCATAAGAGCTACCTCGGCTTCCAGGTCAGGGGTCATCGGATGTATTTGGAAGAGGCCTCGCATTCGCTCTGCCCAGCTCCACAGCATGGTGTTGGAGCCTGAGAACCTGGGCAGGTTGTTTAGCATCGCCCCCAGAGAAATGCTGGATCGGGGTCCCTGGTTGCTTGCTGTGCCTATGGCCCCGCTCTGGCCTGGGGTGCCACTGTCCGCGCTTGGAGACTGCATTCTGCCGACTACGCCAAATGTGGTAATAGCAGGTATGCAGGATGCAGTGACGAGACGTGAAACAGATATGACTTTAAACGTTAACTTTTATAGATAAATGCCGTTAGGGCTATTGTTACGCAACGAACGGAATAACAGTAGTTGTTCTCGCAGGGAGCCAAAACACATAAACAAGGATTGGGAGAACACGACTAATCCGGCAAAGACCGGTCACTATATGGCCACGGAATGGCCGACTACGGGTCCTTAGTCACTATGTATCACTTATCCGTCCTGACGTCCCTCGGTGTTCGGTTCCACGGAGTGTCTGCGTCGCAGCCACTGGGCCCAGCCACTGAGGATCTGGCGTAGTCTTCGGGCGATCCGACGCCCAGGAGGAGCAGGGGCACAACAGGCCCGCAGAGAGTTTTTTGGCGGGATGTCCCCCAGTGGAGGCAGCGGGATGCCGCCTGGGAGTGGGAGAGTGGAGGCCGCAACTCCCTTACAGGGACTGGCAGCGGCGGTGATAAGTGGCGGTTGATAGGCCACAGGCGCAGTCTGAGGCCGCACTGGAGGATCCGCAGCAGGCACAGGCCAAGTCTCTACCACGGACTGGAGCGGGGCGGTGGCAGCTGCGGGTGGCAAAGGAGGAGTCACCGCCGTGGTCGGAAGAGAAGCGGCAATGGCTGCGGGCAGCAGTGGGGAGGCCGCAGCCGCGAGCTGGAGTGAGGCGGCGTCGGCCGCGGACGGCTGCGAGTAGGCCGCAGCCGAGAGTTGGAGTGAGGCAGCAGTCTTCTTTTGTCGGTAAGCTCGGCACTGTCTCCCTGCGGTACGCTGAGAGTCTCCCTGTCGCTGTCCTCCTCTCTGGAAGCTGCTTGTGGCTCTCACTCTCTGGCCCTCCCCAAGTCTCCACTTCCTTCTCCCTCGTTCTGCTGACTCACCCAGTCTGGCCCTCTCCGCCCCTCTTCTCTGGACTCCTCCCCCAACTGCCCTGTCAATCTCAGCAGTCCATCCCTAGTTCTGCTCCCTGGAAACAGATACCCCAGGAACCTGGAAGACGGTCCCCTCGGTTCCGGCACGGGTACTCGGCGGAGGCCTCCCCTCCTACACATGCACCATGCGATGCATGTTACACACCTCTGGAATGGTGGTTCAAAAAAAGTGAAGAAGTCTTGATTGCAATATCAACATAAGAAGCATCGGCTTTAGTTTGCAAAAATAGTACGAAAAATGGACAATGGAAGCTTAGAAATGGGTGACTTGGAGGGATGAGAAGAAAGTCAATAGACCAGGCTGTAATGGGTGCAAATGGGTCTGGAAGAAACAAGAGAAAAAGGGGCTAGCAGATCAAGAGATTGAAGGAACTGTCAAGTTTGGTGGGGGAAGCCTGATATGAGGTTGTTTCACAGCCAAAGGCATTGGATATTTGGCCAGGATCGATGGTGGTCTCAATGCTGTGCTATATGTGAGTGTCCTACTGGGTGATTTACTTAGTACATTCAAGTACTATGGGTATGAAAAACATGACATAGTATTCTTGTAGGACAACGACCCAAAGCATACATCAACATTGGTGAAGAAATGATTCAATGACAATGAAGTGGAGGTGCTGGATTGGCCCCCACAGTCCCCAGTCCTCCACCCAATCAAACACTTGTGAGTAGAGTTGACAAAAAACTGTATACATACCCAAGTGAGTCGACCAGTATGCACCAACTTTGGGAATGCGTAGAGGAGACCGAGGGCATTTCCTGAAGGATTCAGGCAGTGTTGAAAGCCAAAGGTGGATTTTCAAAATACAACAAAAAAATAAAAATTAACATTTAGATTTTTAGGAGCAAAACAGTAACAATGCCGTGACATGAGAAGAATCTGTAAAACTAATCATATGCTAAATAGCTGCAAGTCAAATTTATGTATGAGATAGCCAAGATGTTTGTCTATAAATGATGGTAGTCTCACGTTCAAAGCAGTAGTGGATGATGAGACATGGAGCCTGAAAGTCAGAAGTTCATAACATTGTTACCCTTTTGCTCGTCAGGGTATATGACATACATCCTCCCCCTTGTCCCTAATAACTGCTATGAAGGACTCATACATCATCCTATACCATAATATCTGCTATTAATAACACGTCCATGCCCCCCAATTCTTAGTGCTTTAAGAAGTAGGGTCATGCATTGTGTGCACCACAAGAGCATAGAGGCAGCCCTAATTTAGGATTATTTGAAAACCGATTTCCATGTTGCCAGGTCAGGTGCTTTGTCATAGTTACCAACATTGGCATTGGCATTTAGTCCTGCTTCCCATCCTGTCTGGGACCAGCCCCAAGCTCGCTGGAAATGCCATTTGTATCTTTTCAGACTCGGACATCTTGATTTTTCCTAGACTGCTTTAAAAAAATTTGGGTTTTCCTGGTAAACTCTGGATTGTTGGCATATATGGCTTTGTAGATATATTACCTATAATTGTTCACACATATAAAAGGACCATCGGCGATGCCACTTAATTAAACATTAATTTGATATTTTCACCACTGGGTGGCGGTGCTCTATTGATCGCTGACTTCAAAAGATGGCAAATGTTCTCTAAGGTGCAGTTTTACAAACCATTCTTTTCTCTATGTTTTTATATAGTGGAGAACATGTCGTCACCATCCTGCTTTAGGGTTTTTCTCATAAAATTATTATATACCCTCGAGGGCTCATTAAACAAATCTACTCTGCTACACTTAGGCTTCGTCATCGGGGTTATGATGAGGAGCAGCCTGAAAATGTGCCATTATAATTACAATATTGTCACCCTTACTGTCTAATTTTTTGCATCCTCGCCCCCCGAAAAGACGAAAACAATGCGCAATTTATTATTTTCCATTCTTCTCTATAAGCAGATGTCACCATCGCTGTGTAAATAACCAAGCGAGGACCCCGGTGCGGTCCCATTAAACGTCGTCTTAAGCCTTGACTCTGCTGAAAGGAGGTTTGAACATCTGGGACTATGATGTCACCGCGAACTGTGCGATTATGTCATGTGCGGCACTGGACTGGGTCACAGATTCTATTTAAAGTCTCGTTGTGTCACCCGCCCTGAACAATCTGGTTTACATTAGTGATCCTATGCCACCCGCAGTCTGTCAAACACACAACAGCTGTCCTACAGGAAGTCACCTTCCATTCAACTCTGATACAGTCGAAGGGGAGAACGAGGGAGAGGCGGACATTGTTACCACGACTAAACAGGACATCGTACATTTATCTGAGAGATCAAAGGAGCAACCACAACCTGTTGTTGGAGGCTTACTCCCAATTCATATCCTGGTTGCAGCTGCGGAGTATATTCGAAAGCTTAAAATGATTGTGAAAAATTTGAAAAACATGGCAAATTCTTTCAAAAATAGCACAATATCTGTTCGCAGGTGGTGTATGGTATTGTAGTTAAGTCCCATTCACTTTAATTGAGCTTTCTCCAGTACTAGTCTCAACCTGAGGATAAGTGGGGCACTGTTTGGTCAAAAAAATAATTGGCCTCCAATAAGATCTTAATTTTCATTTTCTTAACTACTCTGGAAAAATAAAAACTGAGCTGCGATAGCTTGCCATGGGCAACAAAGACACTTTTACTTTTAGACAAACTTGAACATCAAAATGCAGTACAACTTATTCGTTGGAGTATTCAATTATCTCATGTAGTTACAAAATAGTATTACTAAACATAGGGAAAGTAAGCAACATTGAAAGGACCTAGGCGGCTGTAAATGGAGTCTGTCAGAAGGATCAACCCTCCTAAGCTGTCTATATGGCATGTAGGCCATAGGAAGCTGAATAAAATGACACCTTTATATCTGTGATCCGATGTTTTATTCCAGAGAAATCAACGTTTTTCTTAATATGTAAATTATGCTGTTAAGATCTATGGGCTGGACATAGATCTCCCTGAGAATCTGCCTCCAGACTGACAGTTGGCTCTTCTGATTTATATGTCTGACACTGGTAATGTCCCTTTCATTTAATGTAAGCTCTGGAGGCAGATTTTAACAACTCATTTAACATATTAAGAAAAATGGAGATTTCTCTGGTGTAAAACCTTATATCGCAGATATATCAAGGTATCATTTTATTTGACTTTCTGTGACCTAAATGCCCATATAGACAGTTTAGGAGGGTTGATCGTACTGACAGGTGCCCTTAAAAGAAGGTTGAAACCTTTGTAAAGTAAGAAAATCAGCAACGTTTGAGAAAAGTAACCTACATCAGATGTGGTCATCTCATATGATCCAAGAAAATATTATTACTTCCCCAAGCTTAATGAGATCAGGGATACTTATAAGTGGATGTGAGATTTGTTACACTGAGAATCGAAAAAAGTACCAGCTAAAATCCTACGGTGACCTCCAGTCCTAGATGTTTAGCCCTGATACTCCTACTAATCCATAGAAGTTTTTTTTTTTTTTTTTTTAAATTCTAGATTAACAGAATTTTTCAGATCATTTGATGTCTAATTTCCTGCTGATAAAACAGGAGAGAGGAGAGACAGATGCTTTCTGTGTGTGCGCGCCACAGCCTGGTGGTGCGCCAGGTACACGTATGCTTCCCTGTTCTTAAAGGGGCATCACGAGCATTATGCTAAATGCTCTCAGCCTGTTGCTGAGAGGCATTTAGCTTAAGTAGTGCCTGCAAGATGGCTCCTAGCCAATGGCTGTGAAGTATCTTTGTATAAAAAACTCCCTCTCCCTTTGGGAGTCACCAAGCAACGTACTGAATCATTAGTTAATAAGGTGTACTGCTATTTAGTTGTGAGGTCCACTGGTCCCGGTGTGGCCAGTCCTCTGTTCGTAGTTCCCTTGTCCCTGTGTGGTCAGGCCTGTATATTTGTCCCCTGGTCCCGGAACAGCATGTGCCTGAACCTCATCCCCTGGTCCCGGAGCGGCTAGTCCTGTAGCCTCGCCCCCTGGTCCTGGAGCTACCAGTGGCCAAACCTTGTCCCCTGGTCCCAGAGAGGCAAGTGTCTGAACCTTGTTCCCTGGTCCTGGAGATACCAGTGCCTCAACCCTGTCCCCTTGTCCCGAAGCAGCCATTGCCTGAACATCATCCCAAGGTCCTGGAGAGGCCAGTCTCGTTCTCGAAGTCCACTGGTGTCAGCAACTGCAGTACTGGGTTCGACCCAGGAGTGGTACCTGGCGGCTACCTGCCGTAATGGAACCCATCCTGTCTCGGTACTATGGGGATCTGAAGCAGTGCCCTGGTTTCCTGGAGCAGTGCGTATGGCACTATGAACTTGTCGGTGTCAGACTCCTGTCTGACAACTCCAGAATCCAGTGACGGTGTTGTCAGGTGAAGGATGAACCCTACTCAGAAGCAGTCAAGTCATGTCTGAACAGCTTAAGCTCCAGTTAGGAGCATTATACATGGAGAAGATCGCTTTTCATGTGCAGTCTGGTATTATTATCGGTCGTCCAGAGCTGAGAACTTAGGTGCCCGTTCTAGATTGGAGACCCCGCGTGATGCTTCATTGGGGACAATCAAGTCACAAGAGGTGTGTGATCTACATACATCCAGGTCAGACAGCAATGTCACCATTTTCTCGCTTCATCCTATGATAAGGATGGCTTGATAGAGAAAAGCATCCTAGCGATCCTGAAGAGAAGTCGTGGGAGTCCGTAAAAAGGTGTCGGGCTCCAACTTCTCTGCAGAGAGATCTTGTGCCCCTGCATGGTGGCCCCTTCCACCTCCATGCAGGGACCTCCATGCTTACTCAGCGGTACTGTCTCCCAGAGTGTCCCTCCTGCTACTTCCTGCTTCCTGTGTGTGTGCGCCACAGACCGGCAGCGCGCTTGGTACGCATGTGCCTGCACTTCCTTGTTCTTAAAGGGGCAGCACACACATTATGCTAAATGCTCTCAGCTTGTTCCTGAGAGGCATTTAGCATAAATAGTACATCTGCAAGTTGATTTCCAGCGCCTGAACCTCGCCCCCTGTTCCTGTAGCGGCCAGTACCTGAATCCTGTCCTCTGGTCCTGGAGCGGCTAGTGCTTGAACATTGTCTCATGGTCCCGAAGCAGTCAGTCCTGTTCCCGAAGTCCCTTGGTCCCAGTGTGACCAGTGTATGAACACTATTTCCTAGTCCATGAGTGGCCTAACCCTGATCTTGAATCCTAGACCTGCATGTCTTAATTAAGCCCTAAAGTAGTGCCAGTGTACACTACCGTTCAAAAGTTTAGGGTCACTTAGAAATTTCCTTATTTTTGAAAGAAATGCACAGTTTTTTCCAATGAAGCTAACATTAAATCATTCAGAAATACACTCTATACATTGTTAATGTGGTAAATGACTATTCTAGCTGCAAACGTCTGGTTTGTAATGCAATATCTTCATAGGTGTATAGAGGCCCATTTCCATCAACCATCACTCCAGTGTTCTTAAGGTACTTTGTGTTTGCTAACTGAGTAAGAAGGCTAATGGATGGTTAGAATACCCTTGAAAACCCTTGTGCAAGTACGTTAGCACAGCTGAAAATAGTTTGGCTGATTAGAGAAGCTACAAACCTGACCTTCCTTTGAGCTAGCTGAGAATCTGGAGCATTACATTTGTTGGTTCTATTAAACTCTCAAAATAGCCAGAAGGCTATTCCATGCTAGAAATTGCTAAGAAACTGAAGATTTTCTACAATGTTGTGTACTACTCCCTTCAGAGGAGAGCACAAACAGGCTCTAACCAGAGTAGAAAGAGAGTGGGAGGCCCCGCTGCACAACTGAGCAACAAGACAAGTACATTAGAGCCTGTAGTTTGAGAAATTGATGCCTCACAGGTCCTCAACTGGCAGCTTCATTAAATAGTACACGCAAAACCCCAGTTTCAACGTCTACAGTGAAGAGGCAACTCCGGGATGCTGGCCTTCAGGGCAGAGTGGCAAGGAAAAAGCCATATCTGAGACAGGCTAATAAAAGGAAAAGATTAATGTGGGCAAAAGAACACAGACATTGGACAGAGGAAGATTGGTAAAAAGTGTTATGGACAGACTAATCCAAGTTTGAGGTGTTTGGATCACACAGAAGAACATTTGTGAGATGCAGAACAACTGAAAAGATGCTGGAAGAGTGCCTGACGCCATCTGTCAAGCATGGTGGATAATGGGATGGTCTGGGGTTGCTTTAGTGCTGGTAAAGTGGGAGATTTGTACAAGGTAAAAGGGATTTTAAATAAGGAAGGCTATCACTCCATTTTGAAACACCATGCCATTCCCTGTGGACAACTCTTGACTGGAGCAAATTTCATCCCACAACAGGACAATGACCCAAAGCACACCTCCAAATTATGCAAGAACTATTTAGGGAAGAAGCAGGCAGCTGGTATTCTATCTGTAATGGAGTGGCCAGTGCAGTCACCAGATCTCAACCCCATTGAGCTGTTATGGGAGCAGCTTGACTGTATGGTACGTAAAAAGCGCCCAACAAGCCAAATCAACTTGTGGGAGGGGCTTCTGTAAGCATGGGGTGAAATTTCTACAGATTATCTCAGCAAATTAACTGCTAGAATGCCAAAGGTCTGCAATGTTGTAATTGCTGCAAAGGGAGCATTCTTTGACGAAAGCAAAGTTTGAAGGAAAAAATTGTTATTTCAAATAAAAATCTTTTTTTTCAAACCTTGTCAATGTCTGGACTAGATTTTAAATTCATTTGGCAACTCATTTCATTAATAAAAGTGCGAGTTTTCTTGCAAAACACAAAATTGTCTGGGTGACCGCAAACTTTTGAACGGTAGTGTACCTGACCTCTGTTACCGGGTTCTGCCCAGGGTTGGTACCTGGTGGCTACCTGCCACACAACCTGACCTCACCACTAGAAGCTTCAGTGAACCCCAAGGTAGCCACTTAGTTATGCCCCTTCCTGGGTGTGCCCTAACCCTGTGGCACAAATCCACGTGTGCCACCCACGGCTGGGCGTAACAGTCTGCTCGGCCCAGCCATGACCACAACAGAAACTTGTGCATGTTGTGATTATTTTGACATGCAGATTCAGTCAGTGAAAAAAAATCACTAATTTGCCCCATTGAATAACTTTGGTCCTAGTACTGTCCGTGTGCTGTCTGTTTTTTCATGGACAGTACTCTGACAATAAATATGGTTGCGTGAATTGACCTGACGTAGACTTTCCAGGCAAAGGTCAAGAAAAGAGACAGTGTCAAAACACAAACAAAACAGCTCAGGTAGATCTTACCTTGTTTATGGGTAAGGGTATCCAGCTGGACCTTCAAAACAGCCACCAATCAGAGACTGACTGGAACATGGGGCTGGAATAGGGTGGGGTAATAATGATAACAAAAGGATCAGTATCTGAATATCATAAGCTGAGATCGTTTTCTCCCCTAACATCATCTGTTAGGGAAAAGTCATAATGTGTTGGGTAGAGTAGGAAGGATATGTTAGCCAATCCTACTGATATCGGTGAGTTTAGCCAACGTTAAGGTACTGTCACACTTAGCGATGCACCAGCGATCCCGACCAGCGATATGATCGCTGGTGCATCGCTAAGTGGTCGCTAGCGAGCTGCCACACTGGCAGATCTCACCAGCGACATAGCAGGAGTCGGGGGTTGTTACTTACCTGTCAGATGTGGCGATCCTGACGTTCTCCTGCCCGCGTCCACGCATCGCTCGTTGTCGCCACAGGAAGCCCAGCAGGAAGCTGACGACGACAAACGGCCCAGGACGTTCTCGCGCGATCAGCGATAACCAGCGGGGAGCTGGTCAGAGGTAAGTATCAGACATAGCGATATCGCTAGCAATATCGCTATAACGTCACAAAAACCAGTGACGATATTGCTAGCGATATCGCTTAGGCTGGTTTCACATTCGCGCTTTTTAAGCGCACGCACGGCCGGGGGTAGCTCCGCCCCCGAGCCGGCTCTCTGCCCGGCGTGCCCGCCCCTTCCTTGTAGCGCCGCCTCCTAGCGCACAGCGGCGCCTGCGATCGGCGCACCCTATCTTTAGCATAGGGTGCGCAGATCGTGCGCAGGCCGTGCGCTAGTTGCGCTTTGACCTGCGCTGCGCACTTTTGACGGTGCGCCGTGCGCGCCAAAATCAAACTTTTCGGATTTTGGCGCGCACGGCGCACCGTCAAAAGTGCGCAGCGCAGGTCAAAGCGCAACTAGCGCACGGCCTGCGCACGATCTGCGCACCCTATGCTAAAGATAGGGTGCGCCGATCGCAGGCGCCGCTGTGCGCTAGGAGGCGGCGCTACAAGGAAGGGGCGGGCACGCCGGGCAGAGAGCCGGATCGGGGGCGGAGCTACCCCCGGCCGTGCGTGCGCTTAAAAAGCGCGAATGTGAAACCAGCCTTAGTGTGACAGGCCCTTAAGTCTAATGTGTGTGGGGGCCTTATCTGCTTTCTGTAAAAAGTGTGGAGCTTCGCAAAATCTCAGCCATAAACAAGTGTAAATTTGGCAAAATTAAATGGGAACTTCTAAGACTATATCCAACCTGTCTAAAACCTTCTTGCAGTTAAACTCCAAAACTGGACTCCAGTGATCAAAAGGACAGAAAATTGTGAGCACCCATAAACACCTCACTTTATTTCTCGCTCGTCAACACGGAGACATTTGTCATGCTAATTACTAGCCAGCTCTGAGTCTAGGGGGAATGAGCTGGAGACATAGGAAAGCTTTGTAAGAGAATATCAACTGTTTGGCCTTGTTCCTCTGAAGAGAACAACACATGGGTCATAAGGCCAAGTGTAGAAAAACAGAAAGAGGCTCCGTTACAAAAAGCGGGAAGTTTTGCTCTACACAAGAGTTGAGAATTGATTTCTAACTTTTTTTTCAATTCCATCTAAAAAAAAGCTGAGATGCCACTCAGTGCCTAAGCCTAATGAATGTCAAAATGTTCCCACTTTTCCTTTTGGTCCAGTGGTTCCCTACACAAGGTCAAAAAAAGATCTGTGGGCTGCAAGAGCTCATTATTCTACTCCAAGAGCTTTGTGGAGATTTGCCTGGTGTTCTGGAGATCCAAAAGATCCTCCCTTTTCTTTTATGACACTCCTAGATGTGTAAGAGCTGCGAGGAACCATCCATACCCACAATGCCAGCACTCAGCTATGCACACTAGGTCAGGATCTATCAATGCCCACAACAATGCAAACTGTACAAAAACTCATCAGCAAACACTATGCCAGGACCCATCAATGCCCACTACACTAGAACCTGTCAGTGCACATTATGACAAGATTCATCAATGCCCACTGCACTAAAACACGTCAGTGCACACTGTGCCAGGACCCAACAATGCCCACTAGAATAGGAACTTTCGGTGCACACTATGCCAGGATACATCAATGCCTAGAACATGTCAGTACACATTATGACAGGATTCATCAATGCCCACTACACTAAAACACGTCAGTGCACACTGTGCCAGGACCCACCAATGCCCACTAGAATAGGACCTTTCGGTGCACACTATGCCAGGATACATCAAAGCCTAGAACCCGTCAGTACACATTATGACAGGATTCATCAATGCCCACTACACTAAAACACGTCAGTGCACACTGTGTCAGGACCCAATAATGCCCTCTAGAATAGGACCTTTCAATGCACACTATGCCAGGATACATCAATACCCACTACACTAGAACCCGTCAGTACACATTATGATAGGATCCACCAATGCACATTACATTTGACTTGTCAGTGCACACTATGGCAGAACCCATCAATGCCCACTACACCAAAACATGTCAGTGTCCACTATGTCAGACTCAGGATTCATCAATATCCACTACACTAAAATATGTCAGTGCACACTATGCCAGGATCCATCAATGTCCACTACCCTACAACCCGTCCGTGTACACTATGCCAGGATCCATCAATGTCCACTACCCTAGAACCTGTCCGTGTACACCATGTCAGGATCCATCAATGTCCACTACCCTAGAACACGTCCGTGTACACTATGCCAGGAACCATCAATGTCCACTACTCTAGAACCCGTCCATGTACACTATGCCAGGATCCATCAATGTCCATTACCCTAGAACCCATCCGTTTACATTATGCAAGGATTTATCAATATCTATGCTAGAATCCATCCGTGCACACTATGCCAGGATCCATCAATGACCCCTACACCAAAATGTGATAGAATCCACCAATGTCAATACATTAGACCTAGCAGTGCACACTTAGGCTGGTTTCACATTCGCGCTTTTTAAGCGCACGCACGGCCGGGGGTAGCTCCGCCCCCGAGCCGGCTCTCTGCCCGGCGTGCCCGCCCCTTCCTTGTAGCGCCGCCTCCTAGCGCACAGCGGCGCCTGCGATCGGCGCACCCTATCTTTAGCATAGGGTGCGCAGATCGTGCGCAGGCCGTGCGCTAGTTGCGCTTTGACCTGCGCTGCGCACTTTTGACGGTGCGCCGTGCGCGCCAAAATCAAACTTTTCGGATTTTGGCGCGCACGGCGCACCGTCAAAAGTGCGCAGCGCAGGTCAAAGCGCAACTAGCGCACGGCCTGCGCACGATCTGCGCACCCTATGCTAAAGATAGGGTGCGCCGATCGCAGGCGCCGCTGTGCGCTAGGAGGCGGCGCTACAAGGAAGGGGCGGGCACGCCGGGCAGAGAGCCGGCTCGGGGGCGGAGCTACCCCCGGCCGTGCGTGCGCTTAAAAAGCGCGAATGTGAAACCAGCCTTACTGAATGTAGATTCCATTCTCCAGATACAAGGCTCAGATTATCTAATCACTTATCTCTCTCTGCTGGGAACATCCATGTCTTTCCTAGCAGCCGGGAAGGTTCAAAGTGGCCAAACATTCCTCACTCCCCTTCCCTCCACCAACCTACATTTTTTCACCCTTGTTTCAATTTCAACAGATATTTCAGGTTTGAAAGGAACAAGAAACTCTTTCAAGTCAAGTTTTATCTATGAGATTGTAAGCTGCAAGCAATTTACTGTCAGTCAGTATCTAGATGTGTTTATCTAAAAGCCCTGAATATGAAATCTATGTTTATATGATAGGTAAGAATAATAATGCTATAATTCTGCCCCCGTTGAACAAGAATATAATTATTATAATACTGTCATTATGTACAAGAATATAACTACTATAATGATCTTTTTATTTAAAACTCACAACCATATATTACAGAATATTACGGTAAAATTACAAAATAATAAAGGAAATAAATATTGCGTCATTACATCACATACACAAAAATATTAGAAAACATTGACAAATCCCAACAGTTCTCTCCGCTTTTTCCTGGTCTACACACTATACATGTTTCTCTCTCTATAATATTTGGAGCCCAGCAGGGCCGTATTTAGAGTTTATGCTGCCCTAGGCACTTTTAGTGCTGCCTCCCCATTGGTGAGTATGACTAATGCAGACACTTTGGCAAAAATCGCTGATGTGAAAGTAGCCTTTCTCCCTAGTGCAGCCTTCTCCCCAGTGCACCCGATTCCACAGTGCAGCCATCTCCTCAGAGCACCCATCTCCCTACTGCAGCCATCACCTCAGTGCAGCCATCTCCCTAGTGCACCCATCACCTCAGTGCAGCCATCTCCCTAGTACAGCCATCTCCCCAGTGCACCTAACTCCCTAGTGCAGCCATCTCCCCAGTGCACCCGTTTCCTCAGTGCACCCATTTCCCCAGTGCACCCATCACCCCAGTGCAGCCATCTCCCTAGGGCAGCCATCTCCTCAGTGCACCCATCTCCCTAGTACAGCCATCTCCTTAGTGCACCCATCTCCCTAGTGCAGCCATCTCCCTAGTGCAGCCATCTCCTCAGTGCAGCCATCTCCTCAGTGCAGCCATCTCCTCAGTGCAGCCATCTCCTCAGTGCAGCCATCTCCTCAGTGCAGCCATCTCCTCAGTGCAGCCATCTCCCCAGTGCAGCCATCTCCCCAGTGCAGCCATCTCCCCAGTGCAGCCATCTCCCCAGTGCACCCGTCTCCTCAGTGAACCCATCTCCCTAGTGCAGCCATCTTCCTAGTGCACCCATCTCCCTAGTGCAGCCATCTCCTCACTGCATCCATCACCCTAGTGCAGCCATCTCCTCAGTGCAGCCATCTCCCTAGTGAACCCATCTCCTCAGTGCAGCCATCTCCCTAGTGAACCCATCTCCTCAGTGCAGCCATCTCCTCAGTGCAGCCATCTCCTCAGTGCAGCCATCTCCTCAGTGCAGCCATCTCCTCAGTGCAGCCATCTCCTCAGTGCAGCCATCTCCTCAGTGCAGCCATCTCCCTAGTGCAGCTATCTCCCTAGTGCAGCCATTGCCTCAGTGCACCCATCTCCCTAGTGCAGCCATTGCCTCAGTGCACCCATGTCCCTAGTGCACCCATCTCCCCAGTCCACCTATCTCCCCAGTGCAGCCACCTCCCCAGTGCAACCATCTCCCTAGTGCACCCATCTCCCTAGTGCACCCATCTTCCTAGTGCAGCCATCTCCCTAATGCAGCCATCTCCCTAATGCAGCCATCTCCCTAATGCAGCCATCTCTCTAGTGCAGCCATCTCTTCAATGTACCCATCTCCCTAGTGCAGCAATCTCCTCAGTGCAGCCATCTCCTCAGTTCCTCAGTGCACCCATTTCCCTAGTGCAGCCATCTCCCTAGTGCAGCCATCTCCCTAGTGCAGCCATCTCCCTAGTGCAGCCATCTCCCTAGTGCAGCCATCTCCCTAGTGCAGCCATCTCCCTAGTGCAGCCATCTCCCTAGTGCAGCCATCTCCTCAGTGCAGCCATCTCCTCAGTGCAGCCATCTCCCTAGTGCACCCATCTGCTCAGTGCAGCCATCTCCCTAGTGCAGCCATCTCCCTAGTGCAGCCATCTCCCTAGTGCAGCCATCTCCCTAGTGCAGCCATCTCCTCAGTGCAGCCATCTCCTCAGTGCATCCATCTCCCTAGTGCAGCCATCTCCTCAGTGCAGCCATCTCCTCAGTGCAGCCATCTCCTCAGTGCAGCCATCTCCTCAGTGCAGCCATCTCCCTAGTGCACCCATCTCCCCAGTGCAGCCATCTCCCTAGTGCAGCCATCTCCCTAGTGCAGCCATCTCCCCAGTGCACCCATCCCCTCAGTGCACCTTGTTATGATTGGGTCACTGAGGAGAGCGAGCCCAAGTTAAGCCACAGAAAACCAGAGAGGTTGGTAACTAAGCGAATTGCAGACCCCTGATCCTATCCACACAACTAGCAGTAGCCGTTGATCGTGCCTACGATGATCCTAGACGCATCGGCACAGCCGGAGAGCTAACTAAGCCTAAAGCAAGAAAGGGGAAATATAAACTGCCCCAGAGCAGACCCCAAAAGAATAGATAGCCCCCAAGCATATATTGTTGGTGAGACAAGATGAAAACACAAACTCAGGTAGGAAAATAGACTGAGCAAACGATGGGGCCCACACTGACTAGGCAGGACAGGAAAGACACTGTCTGCAATCACGCAAAAAAACCCTGCAAAAAAGTCCAACATGTCTGATGCAAAAATACTGAAGTCGCACGACTTCGCCCACTATATCAGCACTCTGGTATATTTTGAAAGCAGAGCAAAAAGACGCCAATCTAATAAGGGACAAAAACAAACTGGCACAAGCAGTAACATGGTGATTCAGCACAGCCCCAGCCGAAGCTGGCTGACCCACACAAAACTGAAATAGACAAAACCAGATCAAATGTAAACAGAATAGCAAATGAACACTTAGCTGAATATGCAGGGACTGAGCTGGAAACTAAGACCTCAGGAGGCAGGAAGAAAATCACCATCAGGGATAGAGGGAGTCGGCTGTCTTAAAGCCCAGTCTGAAACCCCAGATCTCCAATCGTCATCCTCATTATCAGGTGGCAAGCCTCTGTTAATCAGATCAGCTCCATTATGTTAGGCATGGCGGAACACACTAAATAAAATAATAAAATGCGTTCGCCGCTCTTTGTCCACTGTGCAGTAGGTGGTATAACTGCTGCTAAGTGGTGGCAGACAAGCAATATGGCGGTATGATGCACACGGGTTAAACTTCACCCAGAGTGCGCAGAGCGGACTCTATTCACACACACAGGGGTGCCGCAACAAAAAACATACAAAACGCTGAACCTGTTAGTGACAGGCTTCAGGTAGATGCACACACGGTCACAGGAGCGGGACCCAAGACAGAGGAGCTGCGTCCCTCTAGACCTACCGTGTGTGCAGCGTCGCTTCTGCGGACGCCAAGGCGGGCTGCAACTGCAGCGCGGCGTAGGACACTGCCGCTCGACGACAAAGCAGAAAGCAAGCGCAATGTCGGACGCTAGTGTAGCGGTGCGGTGAGCACAGTGGCTTAAGGCTTGCCACTGACTGGCACTGACTACTAAACTAATTCCCTATCCACATGCCTATTATCAGAGGAAGGGGGTTTCAAATGAGTCAGTCACCAGAATCATGCATCCGTCACCATTCACACATAGCAAGTATAGTCTATACTAGCGCATGGCGGAACGGCCATGCGCGCTTTTTATAGCCGTGCGGGACCTTCCAGATCTCCGAGATGGACCAATGAGATCTGGAACAGGACCTGGGCACATGACTCCCGATCTCCAATGGGAGATCGTCTCGTGAGCATGCCCAGTAGGAGCACAGAGGGACTTAAGGGCCTGTCACACTAAGCGATATCGCTAGTAATATCGCTATAACTTGGGACATTATAGCGATATTGCTAGCGATATCGCTGTGTGTGATACTTACCTCCGACCGGCTTCCCCGCTGGTTATCGCTGATCGCGCGAGAACGTCCAGGACTGTTTCTCGTCATCAGCTTCCTGCGGTGCTTCCTGTGGAGAGACGAGCGACGAGCGTGGAGCCAGGCGGGAGGGCGCAGGATCGCCTAGTGTGACAGGTAAGTAACGACCCCCGTCCCCAGCGATGTCGCTGGTGAGATCTGCCTGTGTGGCAGCTCACTAGCGACCACTTAGCGATGTACCAGCGATCCTGACCGCGTCATATCGCTGGTTGGGATCGCTGGTATATCGCTAAGTGTGACAGTACCTTTAGTTTCTGGAGCGGTCTGCTGCAAAGTAATCTCCTCAGTAGTAGAAAGACAGCAGGAGACCGCAGAAGGTGAGGCTCTAGATTCCTGCAGAGCAGACGCAGAAACCTGACCCCCTAACACATTACCTCCAGTAACCACCAGAGGGAGCCCAGAAAGAGAACTCGCAACCCCTCTGTCAATTTGACCAGCTCCACTACCTTCAGTAGTAACCAGAGGTAGGCCAGAAAGCGACTTCACAACAGTAACCCCCCTTGAGAAGGGGTCACCGAACTCTCATCAACGCCACCAGGCCGATCAGGATGGGCCCGGTGAAAAGCACAAACCAATCTATCGGCATGAATGTCAGAAACAGAGACCCAAGAATTATCCTCCTGGTCATAACCTCTCCATTTGACCAAGTACTGGAGTCTCCGTCTAGCCAAACAAGAATCCAATATTTTCTCTACCTCATATTCCACATTGCCTTTAACCAATACAGGGTCAGGAGGCGCCTCCATAGGAACTATTGGCTCCACAAACCTCTTCAACAGAGATTTATGAAACACGTTATCGATCTTAAACGTAACTGGAAGAAACAATCGAAAAGAAACAGGATTAAGGACCTCCAAAATCTTATAAGGTCCAATGAATCTTGGCTTGAACTTTGGAGACGCAACCTTCATAGGAATATTCTTTGACGACAACCAAACCATATCACCCACTTTAAACCGGGGACCAATGGTCCTATGCCGGTTGGAAAACCGCTGGGTTTTTTCAGGAGAGAGGGATAACTTATCCACCACTTGGTCCCAAATGTGCTGCATTCTCTCTACCACAGTGTCCACACTTGGGCAGGTCTAAGATTCCACCTGCCCTGAAGAAAATCGAGGATGAAACCCAAAGTTACAGAAAAAGGGCGACATCAAAGTGGCAGAACTAGCACTATTGTTTAGCGCGATTTCGGCCAAGGGCAAAAATGAGACCCAGTCATCCTGATCAACAGATATAAAACATCTCAAATAGGACTCCAAAATCTGGTTTGTTCTCTCAGTCTGCCCATTGGTCTGAGGATTAAATGCAGAGGAGAAAGATAACTGAATTCCCAGTTTGGAACAAAATGCTCACCAAAATCTGGAAACAAACTGGACTCCTCTGTCCGACACAATGTTCTCAGGAATCCCGTGCAACCGAACCACCTGTTGTAAAAACAAGGGCACCAACTCAGAAGAAGATGGCAACTTTGGGAATGGTACAAGATGGATCATCTTAGAAAATCTATCACAAATCACCCAGATAAGTCATTCTCTGAGAGACAGGAAGATTGGAAATAAAATCCATTGAGATATGGGTCCATGGCCTCCTGGGCACCGGCAAGGGCAACAACAACCCACTAGAATGAGAACAGGGTTTGGACCGAGAACAAGTCCCACAGGACTGCACAAAAATCCTGACATCACGAGATAAGGCAGGTCACCAAAAAGACCGACTCACCAAATCTCTGGTACCAAAAATACCTGGATGACCAGCCAAAGCGGAGCAATGAATTTCAGACATTACTCTCTTCCTCCACTGGTCAGGGACATACAATCTTCCCATAGGGCAACGTTCAGGTTTGTCCTCCTGAAATTCCTCTAGGGCACGTCTCAAATCGGGTGAGATGGCAGAAAGAACTACACCCTCATTTAGAATGGTAGTAGGCTCGGTCACAATAAGAGAATCCGCAAAGAAACTCTTAGAAAGGGCGTCTGCCTTAACATTCTTAGTGCCCGGAAGAAAAGAGACCACAAAATTAAAATGCGTGAAAAACAAGGCCCACCTAGCCTGTCTAGGATTCAAGCGTTTGGCTGATTCAAGATAAATCAAATTCTTGTGGTCGGTGAGGACCACAACTTGATGTCTAGCTCCCTCCAACCAATGTCTCCACTCTTCAAATGCCCATTTCATGGCCAACAATTCCCGATTCCCCATGTCATAGTTACTTTCAGATGGGGAGAATTTTCGAGAAAGGAAGGCACAAGGATTCATTTTAGAAGTCACCGGATCTTTTTGGGACAAAACGGCTCCTGCACCAATCTCAGAAGCATCTACCTCCACCTGAAATGGGAGTGAAACATCAGGTTGCCGTAGAACCGGAGCAGAAATGAATCTCCGCTTAAGCTCCTGAAATTCCGAGACTGCCTCTGGAGACCAATTCACCACATCAGCACCCTTTTTGGTCAGATCAGTCAGTGGTTTGACAATACCAGAAAAATTACTTAGAAATTTACGGTAGAAATTAGCAAAACCCAAAAACTTCTGGAGAGCCTTCAAAGAAGTGGGCTGAACCCAATCATAAATGGCCTGTACGTTGGCCAGGTCCATTTCAATAGCCCACGGGGACAAAATGAATCCCAAAAATGAAATCCTCTGTACACCAAAGAGGCACTTCGATCCATTAACATACAGGGAATTTTCCCTCAAAATCCGGAACACAGTCCAGACATGTTCCACATGAGAATCCCAATCACTGGAAAAAATCAAAATATCATCCAGATAAATTATCAAAAATTTATCAACAAAGTCCCGGAAAATATAGTTCATAAAAGATTGGAAGACACAAGGGGCATTAGTGAGCCCAAAAAACATCACCAGGTACTCAAAATGTCCCTCTGGAGTATTAAACGCCGTCTTCCATTCATCCCCGTGCTTGATACGAAAAAGATTATACGCCCCCCTGAGGTCAAGCTTGGTAAACCAACAGGCACTTTTAACTCTGGAAAATAAATCAGAAATCAGGGGTAACGGGTACTGATATTTAACAGTGATTTTGTTAAGGGAACGATAGTCAATACAAGGCCTTAATGAACCATCTTTCTTGGCCACAAAAAAAAAACCCAGCACCTAAAGGTGAAGAGGATGGTCTAATATGACCCTTCTCCAACGACTCCTTGATATAAGATCGCATAGCATCATGTTCGGGTACCGATAAGTTGAAAAGCCGACGCTTGGGAAATTTACACCCGGGCATTAACTCAATTGCACAGTCATAACTCCTGTGAGGAGGCAAAGACGCATACTTACTCTCAATAAAAAAAACATCAGACAAATCAGCCAGATAATCAGGAATATCATGAGACTGGGGGGAGGTGGAGAAAACAGGAGTGTCACTAAGAACACACTGACAACCCCAACTCACCACAGACACAGATTTCCAATCCAAAACAGGATTATGAGTTTGCAACCAGGGAAAACCGAGAACAATAGTATCATGCAAATTGCAATTTACAATTTTCTTGGTGGTCCAGGGCGACCCGCATTATCACCTGGGTCCAAAACTGGGGTTTATTCTCCACCAAAGGAGTAGCATCAATACCCTTCAAAGGGATAGGAGTCCGCAGGGGTATCATGGGAAAACTACAACGTTTAGCAAAGTCTAAATCCATCAGATTCAAAGCTGCTCCTGAATCTACAAAAGCCTTAGCGGAAAATGTAGACAAGGAGCAGATCAGAGTAATTGCCAAAAGGAACTTAGGCTGTACACTGCCCACGGCAAATGTGTGAGCAAAACGTTTTTCTCGTTTAGGGCAGACAGAAATAGTATGAGAGGCGTCTCCACAGAAAAAACACAACTTATTACGCCTTCTAAACTCCTGACATTGCGCCCTAGACAAAACCCTATCACAGTGCATGGGTTCAGAAGTTCGTTTGACAGGCGGCAACGCCTCTCGTGTAGTTTTACATTCACGTAAACGCTGATCAACTTGAATGGCCAATGATATAGAAATGTCAAGACCAGAGGGAACAGGAAATCCCACCATAACATCTTTTACGGTTTCTGCCAAACCCTTCCAAAAGAGAGCTGCTAGGGCATCGTCATTCCATTTTGTAAGAACCGCCGACTTTCGGAATTTTTGACAATATAACTCTGCAGAATCCTGACCCTGGTTCAATGCCAATAAGGTTTTCTCAGCTTGATCAATAGCATTCGGTTCATCATACAACAACCCCAAGGCTTGAAAAAATGCGTCCACATTAGTCAGAATAGGATCTCCAGGTGTCAGAGAAAAAGCCCAATACTGGGGATCGCCGCGCTACAAGGAGATGACAATTTTAACCTGCTGCACAGAGTTCCCCGATGAGTTAGGCTTCAAGGCAAGAAATAGTTTACAATTATTCTTAAAATTCAAAAATTTAGACCGATCCCCAGAAAACGCATCAGGAGTAGGAATTTTTGGTTCAACAGCAGATGATTGAGCGAGAAAGGCAGAAATTCCCCACACTTAAGCAGCGAGCAGCTCAACCCGATCGTACAATTGCTTAATCTCCATTAAAGAAAAAATCCTCCTACGGCCCCAGAGAAAAAGAGGAAAAAATATATAAAAAAATTCTAACACTTTTTTATTTTTTTACAATTCTTTCCTTCTTTTGAGTACCCTAGAGTCTGCGGTTTGGCTGGTGATTCTGTTATGATTGAGTCACCGAGGAGGAGAGCGAGCCCAAGCTAAGCCACAGAATGCCAGAGAGGTTGGTAACTAAGTGAATTGCAGACCCCTGATCCTATCCACACAACTAGCAGTAGCCGTGGAGCGTGCCTACGATGATCCTAGAAGCCTCGGCACAGCCGGAGAGATAACTAAACCTAAAGCAAGAAAGGGGAAATCTAAACTGCCCCAGAGCAGACCCCAAAGGAATAGATAGCCCCCAAACATATATTGTCGGTGAGACAAGGTGAAGACACAAACGCAGACAGGACAGGAAAACACACTGACTAGACAGGACAGGAAAGGAAAGACACTGTCTGCAATCATGCAAAAAACCTGCAAAAAAGTCCAACACATCTGATGCAAAAAATACTGAAGTCGCACAACCTTGCCCACTATATTCAGCACTCTGGTATATTCTGAAAGCAGTGCAAAAAGAGGCCAATCTAATAAGGGACAAAAACAAACTGGCACAAGCAGTAACATATGGATGGTGATTCAGCACAGCCCCAGCCGTAGCTGGCTGACCCATACAAAACTGAAATAGACAAAACCAAATCAAATGTAAACAAAATAGTAAATGAACACTTAGCTGAACATGCAGGGACTGAGCTGGAAACTAAGACCTCAGGAGGCAGGAAGAAAATCACCAGCAGGGATAGAGGGAGTCAGCTGTCTTAAAGCCCAGTCTGAAACCCCAGATCTCCAATCGTCGTCCTCATTATCAGGTGGCAAGCCTCTGTTAATCAGATCAGCTCCATTACCTCCAGTAACCACGAGAAGGAGCCCAGAAAGAGAACTCGCAACCCCTCTGTCAATTTGACCAGCTCCACTACCTTCAGTAGTAACCAGAGGTATGCCAGAAAGCGAATTCACAACAGCACCCATCTCCCTAATGCAGCCATCTCCCTAGTGCAGCCATCGCCTAAGTGCACCCATCTCCCTAATGCAGCCATCTCCCTAGTGCACCTGTTTCCCCAGTGCACCCGTCTCCCCAGTGCACCCATCTCCCCAGTGCAGCCATCTCCCTAGAGCAGCCATCTCCCTAGAGCAGCCATCTCCCTAGTGCAGCCATCTTCTCAGTGCACCCATCTCAGTGCACCTGTTTTGCCAGTGCAGCCATCATCTCATTGCACCCATCTTCCCAGTGCACCCATTTCCCCAGTGCAGCCATCATCTCATTGCACCCATCTCCTCAGTGCAGCCATCACCTCAGTGCTCCCATGTCCTTAGTGCAGTCATCTCCCTAGCGCAGCCATCTCCCAAGTGCAGCCATCTCCCTAGTGCAGCCATTTCCTCAGTGCACCCACCTCCCTAGTGCAGCCATCTCCCTAGTGCAGCCATCTCCTCAATGTACCCATCTCCCTAGTGCAGCCATCTCCTCAGTGCACCCATCTCCCTAGTGCACCCATCTCCCCAGTGCAGCCATCTCATCAGTGCAGCCATCTCCCTAGTGCAGCCGTGTCCTCAGTAGAGCCATCTCCTCAGTGCAGCCATCTCCTCAATGCACCCATCTCCCCAGTGCAGCCATCTCCCTAGTGAAGCCATCTCCCTAGTGCAGCCATCTTCTCAGAGCACCCATCTCCCTAGTGCAGCCATCTCCTCAGTGCACCCATCTCCCTAGTGCACCCATCTCCCCAATGCACCCATCTCCCCAGTGCAGCCATCTCCCCAGTGCAGCCATCTCCCCAGTGCAGCCATCTCCCCAGTGCAGCCATCTCCCCAGTGCAGCCATCTCCCCAGTGCAGCCATCTCCCCAGTGCAGCCATCTCCCTAGTGCAGCCATCTCCTCAGTGCAGCCATCGCTCCAGTGCACCCATCTCTCTAGTGCAGCCATCTCCTCAGTGCAGCCATCTCCCTAGTGCAGCCATCGCCTCAGTGCACCCATCTCTCTCGTGCAGCCATCTCCTCAGTGCACCCGTTTCCCCAGTGCACCCGTTTCCCCAGTGCACCCGTTTCCCCAGTGCACCCATCTCCCCAGTGCAGCCACTTCCCTAGTGCACCCGTTTCCTCAGTACAGCCATCTCCTCAGTGCACCCATCTCCTCAGTGCAGCCACTTCCCTAGTGCACCCGTTTCCTCAGTACAGCCATCTCCTCAGTGCACCCATCTCCTCAGTGCACCCATCTCCCTAGTGCAGCCGTCTCCCTAGTGCAGCCGTCTCCACAGAGCACCCGTCTCCCCAGTTCACCCGTTTCCCCATTGCAGCCATATCCTCAGTGCACCCATCTCCCTAGTGCAGCCATGTCCTCAGTGCACCCATCTCCCTAGTGCACCCATCTCAGTGCAGCCATCTCCCTAGTGCAGCCATCTCCCTTGTGCAGCCGTGTCCTCAGTAGAGCCATCTCCTCAGTGGAGCCATCTCCTCAATGCACCCATCTCCCCAGTGCAGCCATCTCCTCAATGCACCCATCTCTCCAGTGCACCCATCTCCTCAATGCACCTGTTTCCCCAGTGCAGCCATCTCCCCAGTGCAGCCATCTCCCCAGTGCAGCCATCTCCCCAGTGCAGCCATCTCCCCAGTGCAGCCATCTCCCTAGTGCACCCATCTCCTCAGTGCACCCGTTTTGCCAGTGCAGCCATCTCCTCAGTGCAGCCATCTCCCCAGTGCAGCCATCTCCCCAGTGCACCCATCTTCCCAGTGCACCCGTTTCCCCAGTGCAGCCATCTCCCCAGTGCAGCCATCTCCCCAGTGCAGCCATCTTCCCAGTGCACCCGTTTTGCCAGTGCAGCCATCTCCTCATTGCACCCATCTCCTCAGTGCAGCCATCTTCTCAGTGCACCCATCTCCCTAGTGTAGCCATCTCCTCAGTGCAGCCATCTCCTCAATGTACCCATCTCCCTAGTGCAGCCATTTCCTCAGTGCACCCATCTCCCTAGTGCAGCCATGTCCTCAGTGCACCCATCTCCCTAGTGCACCCATCTCAGTGCAGCCATCTCCCTAGTGCAGCCATCTCATCAGTGCAGCCATCTCCCTTGTGCAGCCGTGTCCTCAGTAGAGCCATCTCCTCAGTGCAGCCATCTCCTCAATGCACCCATCTCCCCAGTGCAGCCATCTCCTCAATGCACCCATCTCTCCAGTGCACCCATCTCCTCAATGCACCTGTTTCCCCAGTGCAGCCATCTCCCCAGTGCAGCCATCTCCCCAGTGCAGCCATCTCCCCAGTGCAGCCATCTCCCCAGTGCAGCCATCTCCCCAGTGCAGCCATCTCCCTAGTGCACCCATCTCCTCAGTGCACCCGTTTTGCCAGTGCAGCCATCTCCTCAGTGCAGCCATCTCCCCAGTGCACCCATCTTCCCAGTGCACCCGTTTCCCCAGTGCAGCCATCTCCCCAGTGCAGCCATCTCCCCAGTGCAGCCATCTTCCCAGTGCACCCGTTTTGCCAGTGCAGCCATCTCCTCATTGCACCCATCTCCTCAGTGCAGCCATCTTCTCAGTGCACCCATCTCCCTAGTGTAGCCATCTCCTCAGTGCAGCCATCTCCTCAATGTACCCATCTCCCTAGTGCAGCCATCTTCTCAGTGCACCCATCTCCTCAGTGCACCTGTTTCACCAGTGCAGCAATCTCAGTGCAGCCATCTCCCCAGTGCAGCCATCTCCCCAGTGCAGCCATCTTCCCAGTGCACCCATTTCCCCAGTGCAGCCATCATCTCATTGCACCCATCTCCTCAGTGCACCCATCTCCTCAGTGCACCCATCTCCCTAGTGCAGCCATCTCCTCAGTGCAGCCATCTCCTCAGTGCTCCCATCTCCTCAGTGCAGTCATCTCCCTAGTGCAGCCATCTCCTCAGTGCAGCCATCTCCTCAATGTACCCATCTCCCTAGTGCAGCCATTTCCTCAGTGCACCCATCTCCCTAGTGCAGCCATCTCCCTAGTGCAGCCATCTCCCTAGTGCAGCCATCTCCCTAGTGCAGCCGTCTCCCTAGTGCAGCCGTCTCCCTAGTGCACCCATCTCCCTAGTGCACCCATCTCCCCAGTGCAGCCATCTCCCTAGTGCAGCCATCTCATCAGTGCAGCCATCTCCCTAGTGCAGCCGTGTCCTCAGTAGAGCCATCTCCTCAGTGCAGCCATCTCCTCAATGCACCCATCTCCCCAGTGCAGCCATCTCCTCAATGCACCTGTTTCCCCAGTGCACCCGTCTCCCCAGTGCACCCATCTCCCCAGTGCACCCATCTCCCCAGTGCACCCATCTCCCCAGTGCACCCGTCTCCCTAGTGCAGCCATCTCCCCAGTGCAGCCACCTCCCCAGTGCAGCCACCTCCCCAGTGCACCAATCTCCTCAGTGCACCAATCTCCTCAGTGCACCAATCTCCTCAGTGCAGCCATCTCCCCAGTGCAGCCATCTCCCCAGTGCACCCATCTCCCCAGTGCACCCATCTTCCCAGTGCACCCGTTTCCCCAGTGCAGCCATCACCTCATTGCACCCATCTCCTCAGTGCAGCCATCTCCTCAGTGCAGCCATCTCCCTAGTGTAGCCATCTCCTCAGTGCAGCCATCTCCTTAATGTACCCATCTCCCTAGTGCAGCCATTTCCTCAGTGCACCCATCTCCCTAGTGCAGCCATCTCCTCAATGCACCTGTTTCCCCAGTGCACCCGTTTCCCCAGTGCACCCATCTCCCCAGTGCACCCGTTTCCCTAGTGCAGCCATCTCCCCAGTGCAGCCACCTCCCCAGTGCAGCCATCTCCTCAGTGCACCAATCTCCTCAGTGCACCAATCTCCTCAGTGCACCCGTTTTGCCAGTGCAGCCATCTCCCCAGTGCAGCCATCTCCCCAGTGCAGCCATCTTCCCAGTGCACCCGTTTCCCCAGTGCAGCCATCACCTCATTGCACCCATCTCCTCAGTGCAGCCATCTCCTCAGTGCAGCCATCTCCCTAGTGTAGCCATCTCCTCAGTGCAGCCATCTCCTTAATGTACCCATCTCCCTAGTGCAGCCATTTCCTCAGTGCACCCATCTCCCTAGTGCACCCATCTCCCCAGTGCAGCCATCTCCCTAGTGCAGCCATCTCATCAGTGCAGCCATCTCCCTAGTGCAGCCGTGTCCTCAGTAGAGCCATCTCCTCAGTGCAGCCATCTCCTCAATGCACCCATCTCCCCAGTGCAGCCATCTCCCTAGTGCAGCCATCTTCTCAGTGCACCCATCTCCTCAGTGCACCTGTTTTGCCAGTGCAGCCATCTCCCCAGTGCAGCCATCTCCCCAGTGCAGCCATCTTCCCAGTGCACCCATTTCCCCAGTGCAGCCATCATCTCATTGCACCCATCTCCTCAGTGCATCCATCTCCCTAGTGCAGCCATCTCCTCAGTGCAGCCATCTCCTCAGTGCTCCCATCTCCTCAGTGCAGTCATCTCCCTAGCGCAGCCATCTCCCTAGTGCAGCCATCTCCCTAGTGCAGCCATCTCCCTAGTGCAGCCATCTCCTCAGTGCAGCCATCTCCTCAATGTACCCATCTCCCTAGTGCAGCCATTTCCTCAGTGCACCCATCTCCCTAGTGCAGCCATCTCCCTAGTGCAGCCATCTCCTCAATGTACCCATCTCCCTAGTGCAGCCGTCTCCTCAGTGCACCCATCTCCCTAGTGCACCCATCTCCCCAGTGCAGCCATCTCCCTAGTGCAGCTATCTCATCAGTGCAGCCATCTCCCTAGTGCAGCCGTTTCCTCAGTAGAGCCATCTCCTCAGTGCACCCATCTCCTCAATGCACCCATCTCCCCAGTGCAGCCACCTCCCCAGTGCACCCGTTTCCCCAGTGCAGCCACCTCCCCAGTGCAGCCATCTCCCTAGTGCAGCCATCTCCCTAGTGCAGCCATCTCCTCATTGCACCCGTTTTGTCAGTGCAGCCATCTCCTCAGTGCAGCCATCTCCTCAGTGCAGCCATCTCCCCAGTGCAGCCATCTTCCCAGTGCACCCGTTTCCCCAGTGCAGCCATCACCTCATTGCACCCATCTCCTCAGTGCAGCCATCTCCTCAGTGCACCCACCTCCCTAGTGTAGCCATCTCCTCAGTGCTCCCATCTCCCTAGTGCAGCCATCTCCCTAGTGCAGCCATCTCCACAGCGCAGCCATCTCCACAGCGCAGCCATCTCCTCAATGTACCCATCTCCCTAGTGCAGCCATTTCATCAGTGCACCCATCTCCCTAGTGCAGCCATCTCCTCAATGTACCCATCTCCCTAGTGCAGCCATCTCCTCAATGTACCCATCTCCCTAGTGCAGCCATTTCCTCAGTGCACCCATCTCCCTAGTGCAGCCATCTCCCTAGTGCAGCCATCTCCACAGCGCAGCCATCTCCACAGCGCAGCCATCTCCTCAATGTACCCATCTCCCTAGTGCAGCCATTTCATCAGTGCACCCATCTCCCTAGTGCAGCCATCTCCTCAATGTACCCATCTCCCTAGTGCAGCCATCTCCTCAGTGCACCCATCTCCCTAGTGCACCCATCTCATCAGTGCAGCCATCTCATCAGTGCAACCATCTCCTCAATGCACCCATCTCCCCAGTGCAGCCATCTCCCCAGTGCAGCCATCTCCCCAGTGCAGCCATCTCCCCAGTGCAGCCATCGCTCCAGTGCACCCATCTCCCTAGTGCACCCATCTCCTCAGTGCAGCCATCTCCCTAGTGCAGCCATCGCCTAAGTGCACCCATCTCCCTCGTGCAGCCATCTACTCAGTGCACCCGTTTCCCCAGTGCACCTGTTTCCCCAGTGCACCCATCTCCCCAGTGCAGCCACCTCCCTAGTGCACCCGTTTCCCCAGTGCAGCCATCTCCTCAGTGCACCCATCTCCTCAGTGCCATCCATCTCCTCAGTGCACCCATCTCCCTAGTGCAGCCGTCTCCCTAGTGCAGCCGTTTCCCCATTGTAGCCATATCCTCAGTGCACCCATCTCCCTAGTGCAGCCATCTCCTCAGTACACCCATCTCCCTAGTGCACCCATCTCCTCAGTGCAGCCATCTCCCTAGTGCAGCCGTGTCCTCAGTAGAGCCATCTCCTCAGTGCAGCCATCTCCTCAATGCACCCATCTCCCCAGTGCAGCCATCTCTCCAGTGCACCCATCTCCATTGTGCAGCCATCTTCTCAATGCACCTGTTTCCCCAGTGCACCCATCTCCCCAGTGCAGCCACCTCCCCAGTGCAGCCACCTCCCTAGTGCAGCCATCTCCTCAGTGCACCCATCTCCTCAGTGCACCCGTTTTGCCAGTGCAGCCATCTCCTCAGTGCAGCCATCTCCCCAGTGCAGCCATCTCCCCAGTGCAGCCATCTTCCCAGTGCAGCCATCACCTCATTGCACCCATCTCCGCAGTGCAGCCATCTCCTCAGTGCACCCATCTCCCTAGTGTAGCCATCTCCTCAGTGCTCCCATCTCCCTAGTGCAGCCATCTCCACAGCGCAGCCATCTCCCTAATGCAGCCATCTCCTCAATGTACCCATCTCCCTAGTGCAGCCATTTCCTCAGTGCACCCATCTCCCTAGTGCAGCCATCTCCCTAGTGCAGCCATCTCCTCAATGTACCCATCTCCCTAGTGCAGCCATCTCCTCAGTGCACCCATCTCCCTAGTGCACCCATCTCCCCAGTGCAGCCATCTCCCTAGTACAACCATCTCATCAGTGCAGCCATCTCCCTAGTGCAGCCATGTCCCCAGTGCAGCCATCTCATCAGTGCAGCCATCTCCCCAGTGCAGCCATCTCCCCAGTGCAGCCATCTCCCCAGTGCAGCCATCTCATTAGTGCAGCCATCTCATTAGTGCAGCCATCTCCTCAGTGCAGCCATCTCCCTAGTGCAGCCATCTCCCTAGTGCAGCCATCTCTCCAGTGCACCCATCTCCCTAGTGCACCCATCTCCTCAGTGCAGCCATCTCCCTAGTGCAGCCATCGCCTCAGTGCACCCATCTCCCTCGTGCAGCCATCTCCTCAGTGCACCCGTTTCCCCAGTGCACCCGTTTCCCCAGTGCACCCATCTCCCCAGTGCAGCCACCTCCCTAGTGCAGCCATCTCCCCAGTGCACCCGCTTCCCCAGTGCAGCCATCTCCTCAGTGCACCCATCTCCCTAGTGCAGCCGTCTACCTAGTGCACCCATCTCCACAGAGCACCCGTCTCCCCAATTCACCCGTTTCCCCATTGCAGCCATATCCTCAGTGCACCCATCTCCCCCCTCCCTCCCCGCAGGGCTCATTCTCATCTCCCCCCTCCTACACATACTTATCTCCCCCCTCCCCCCCGCTCATACTCATCTCCCCCCTCCCCCCCACTCATACTCATCTCCCCTTCCCCCCGCTCATACTCATCTCCCCCCTCCCCCGCTCGCTCATACTCATCTCCCCCCGGGCTCATACTCATCTCATCTCCCCTTCCTTGTATGCATGCCTGGGCTCCCCTCGCATGGTCCCTGCATGTATCTCATTTACCGCTCCAGGCCCAGGCATTCTTCCTGTGTCTGTGAGCGGTCACGTGACACCGCTCATTAAGATCATGAATATGGACGCCACGCCTCTGTCCACCTGGCATCCATAATATTACAAAGAAACCCCCACAGCATCATTTCTCTCCAGCCCAAAGGACCAGAACGAAGGACGCAGTCTCTAGTCTCTCTTGGCTGTATTTGGGTTGCCCTCCCATGGCCGTGGGGTACTCGGTACCGGGTCGGTATCAGTGGAATGTGTCACAGCAGCGGTGACTCGGACCGTGGACCTGGGCGTCCAAGTAATAGGAAAATGTGAATGGTGGAATGTTGTTATATGAATAGTTCGTGACGCCACCTGTGGTGTTCGGCAAGGGAGGTGTTAAGCCGACGCTGCAGACAGATCCTCTGGGACAGATGGTGTGGTGCAGCAAGGATGGTATAGCCCTCCACAGGCAGGGCTGTTGTCCCAGGGCAATGTAGATGTGGAGACACTTAGATGGTGTAGTGTCCAGCGCAGGGGATGTAGCAGTGCCAGGCGGACGGACGCAGGATGGAATGGAGGACACCAGGGCATGTAGTTCCAAAGCTTTACTCACAGTCTGTAGTGCCCGCTTCTGTGCCGTGTCCTCTGGGTCAGGGACTCAGTTAACCTCCAGGCAAGATGGAATGCTCCCTTCGACACTCCACCAACTTATGTACCTTTCCTGAACGTCTCCTCTATAGCACCTTTAAGTGTGAAGATCTCCAGTACCGTGTTTCACTGGATTTCCTCCTGACAGATGTTCCCAAGAACTCTACTTGCACGGCAGACAGCTGTAGCCTGCTTCGGGGACTCTCTACTCCTAAGTCCCGGCTCTCTATCCGTATTGCTGTTGTGCCCTCAAGTCTTAGATGGGAATAGTGCATTTACAGTCCACTACTTCCCCGGTGTCTGCTGCAGAACCATTAGTGTTCATACAACCTCGGGGACCGGGCCCCGGCCTTGCACCCAGAACTTCTAGGCAGAGTTCTTCCTCTAACCCACGTCCTCTGTGTCCTCTGTTTTCCCTTTTACTCCTACGTTGCGTACTTGTCCTTTCCCTTCTATGGAAGCTCAGGCTTCAGGTCAATGTCCTTCATCTTCTTTCCTTTCCCTTCCCGTGCCAGCTGGCTCAGGTCACTGAGGCAGCTGCAGCACTCCTTCCTCCATCCCTTCTTTCAGGGATCCCCACTCCTCCCGAGTGGCTTCCTTCCTCACTGTCCTCCTGTCAGACTGACCTGTAATCCTAAACCATCCCGCTCATACAGTCATGGCCAAAAGTATTGACACCCCTGCAATTCTGTCAGCCAGTTGACATGGATTAAAGTTGACTCAACCTCTGTCCTGTGTCCTTGTGTGTACCACATTGAGCATGGAGGAAAGAAAGAAGACCAAAGAACTGTCTGAGGACTTGAGAAACCAAATTGTGAGTAAGCATGAGCAATATCAAGGCTACAAGTCCATCTCCAAAGACCTGAATGTTCCTGTGTCTACCGTGCGCAGTGTCATCAAGAAGTTTAAAGCCCATGGCACTGTGGCTAACCTCTCTAGATGTGGCCGGAAAAGAAAAATTGACAAGAGATTTCAATGCAAGATTGTGCGGATGTTGGATAAAGAACCTCCACTAACATCCAAACAAGTTCAAGCTGCCCTGCAGTCCGAGGGTACAACGGTGTCAACCCGTGCTATCCGTCGGCATCTGAATGAAAAGGGACTGTATGGTAGGAGACCCAGGAAGACTCCACTTCTTACCCCGAGACATAAAAAAGCCAGGCTGGAGTTTGCCAAAACTTACCTGAAAAAGCCTAAAACATTTTGGAAGAATGTTCTCTGGTCAGATGAGACAAAAGTAGAGCTTTTAGGGCAAAAGCATCAACATAGAGTTTACAGGAGAAAAAAGAGGCATTCAAAGAAGAGTACACGGTCCCTACAGTCAAACATGGCGGAGGTTCCCTGATGTTTTGGGGTTGCTTTGCTGCCTCTGGCACGGGACTGCTTGACCGTGTGCTTGGCATTATGAAGTCAGAAGACTACCAACAAATTTTGCAGCATAATATAGGGCCCAGTGTGAGAAAGCTGGGTCTACCTCAGAGGTCATGGGTCTTCCAGCAGGACAATAACCCAAAACACACTTCAAAAAGCACTAGAAAATAGTTTGAGAGAAAGCACTGGAGACTTCTAAGGTGGCCAGCAATGAGTCCAGACCTGAATCCCATAGAACACCTGTGGAGAGATCTAAAAATGACAGTTTGGAGAAGGCACCCTTCAAATATCAGGGACCTGGAGTGGTTTGCCAAAGAAGAATGGTCTAAAATTCCAGCAGAGCATTGTAAGAAACTCATTGATGGTTACCGGAAGCGGTTGGTCGCAGTTATTTTGGCTAAAGGTTGTGCAACCAAGTATTAGGCTGAGGGTGCCAATACTTTTGTCCGGTCCATTTTTGGAGTTTTGTGTGAAATGATCAATGTTTTGCTTTTTGCTTCATTCTCTTTTGTGTTTTTTCATTTAAGACAAATTAAATGAAGATAATAATACCAAAGAATTTGTGTTTGCAATCATTTTCAGGAAGAAACTGAATATTATCTGACAGAATTGCAGGGGTGTCAATACTTTTGGCCATGACTGTATATATATATTCTGAACTCCACCCACCTCCCAGCACGTCTAGTGTTCCAAGCAGGGAACCACCAAAGGTGCTCTGCTTTCTCTAAGCAAGGAGCCGCAATATGATTATGCTGAACTACTCTATTGTGTGGGGTGCGAGTGTTGGAGCGTGGTCAGGAGCCTCCAACTTACCCGGATGGTGGGGCACCACGCCTTAGGAGAGATGAAGGTGCAGTACCTCTGTGGCGACTGAGCCTCAGGGGCGCCACATATTCACATGGGCATTGCCCTTCAGATACGTCTATTCACATTAGTGGAGCTTATTCTCAGCTGCATTCTGATCACTTGGACTTTCTGGTCTTCTTCCTCCTTCTACTGCTGTCACCTGCAGTGCCCCATCTCTTCGTGGACACAGGAGGGTCAGGATCCACCTCATTAGAGACATTTTCCATGATGTAGGAAGAACCTTGCTCCATTTGTGCCTCTTTTTCTTTGTCTTCTTCTGCCAGTACATTGTAACGTCCTGGACTTATCGCCAGCACTGGTGCCACACAGGTTTTCTGTGCTGCTTTGACTTCTGTGAAGGAATTAACAAAGACTTTTTTGAAGGCTTTAACATCGGCTTTTTTTGTTTTCCTCCTTACAGCCATATAACCTTCCTCCAGTGAAGAGAAAACAGCTGCACTCTGGGAAATTTTGATTTTCAATGCAAAAAAATTTTTCTTTATTGAAGACACCACAGGGGAATAGTGCGTTGAGGTAACGTTTCGACCCTATTTCGGGTCTTTTTCAAACCTCACTTAAAGCACAAGAGAAAAAGAAGCAATCACAGCAGTATGAATGTGCAGGAGGGGCTAAAGTGCCATATGTAGAAGTCCGGTCTGGCAGGGACCAGGCAGAGGTCCTAAGATGAGCTGGAAGAGTGGGGCAGCAAGCGCCGTCTGTGGTGTAGTGTCTTGCTGCCCCACGCTTCCAGCTCATCTTAGGACCTCTGCCTGGTGGCTGCAGGCTCCGCCCCTCTGTAAATCATGTAGGGCTTACTGCATGTCCATCTGGCCTGGTCCTGGGGGCGGTCCTGGTTACATCATCAGTCCGGGAACCTGTGAGGATGACCTGATCCCTCAAATACCTTCGGACTGGTCTTGCAAGCCGCCAGATATATTCTTGGTTCCCCTGCGTGCTACTGTGTAATTTGCTATAGTTAAACTCTGACCTCAGCCTGGATTTCTGACCATTCTATTGCCTGCCGTTTTTGTACCTCTGCCTCTATTCTGATATTTTGACGCTGACCTTTGCTTGGATTCCTGACTCTCCTTCTGCCTGCTGATTTTGTACCTTGCTGCCCTCCTGGTTTTACTGACCCTGGCCTGGACTTTTGACTCTCCTTCTGTCTACTGATTTCGCACCTCTGCTGCCCTCCGGCCTCCGACTCCTGCCTCCTGACTTTGATTACGGGTTTTAGTTTTGACCCCTTGGCGGCCGTCCTGCTCTGGTCCACTGCTCCTCTAAACAGCTACCCCCTGGGCCTTGCTACAATTCCAGATCCCTGTATAGGGGTTAAGGGTCTCGGGGATACTCGGGATGCTGTTCCTACTGCAGCCCAGATTCGCAGACGGCCGTCACAATCAGACTCTGAAACAAGTTGGTTGCTACTATGACTTATCACCTCATCAGTCCCGGCTTCTTGGACAACATCTGCACCTCTGGTGACATTATTTTCAATCATTTCCAAGGAGGTTTGGCCATTATATTTATTATGCTCTGCATAAGGGCAATCACGAAACGTATGCCCGGGTCCTGAGCACAGGTTACAGATGACGTTCCTGTGCATTTGTCCTTTGTATGCCCGAACTGTCCACACAATGAGCACATGATATGAGAACAGTTTATGGCGAAGTGCCTTCCCCCACATCTATGGCACAGACATGGCTGACCGGGGTAGTAGCATATCCCCCTCTCTGAGCCCAGGTAGAAGGAGTGTGGCAGATGTCTGGTTACACCATTCTCTTGCAGAAGCTGGATTTTCACAGAATATCCTTCGTTCCATATTTGCTCCTCATCATAGATCTTTTGGGGATGACTTCTCACCATGCACTGCGGGCTCAGCCAGTGCTGCAGATCCGTCAGCCTCACTACCTTAGACTGGAACAGGATGGTGGCTGTTATTTCCTGTGGCTTAGACAGCTGGATACAATGGAGATTATACCAGATCTACTCCAGGGACTAAGTCCTCCTGTCGGTCCACTGAGCATACCCGTGGGACGATCTCTCATTGGAGATTGGAGGTCACATGCTCAGGTCCTTCTCCAGCTCAGATTGGACCATCAGGAATGTCCCGGAAGGAAGCTGCTATAAAAGGTTCGCATGGCCGCTTGGCCATGCGCTAATATAGACTCTAATTGTATTTTGTGTGAGTGATGGTGGATGCATGAAACTTGTGACTGACTCATTAAGACTCCCCTCCCTTGGATACTCATGTTATAGGGCTATACTTTAGAGTTAGAGTCAGCGCCTGTCAGTGGCTTGGTTACGGTGCTTCCACATCTTAGGACCTCACTCAGCACCATATGGTGCCATCCATCTCTGGGCACCTTCAGTATCGCATTTAGCGGCTGCATCCGCCAGTGCGACGCCGTGCGCAAGTCTATCGCCGTCCTGCCTTGTCCGGGTGGTTAGTGGCATCCGCCAGAGCGGTGCAGTTCGCACATAACGCGCTTTATTTATTAATTTAATTTCTTCCTGGCACCACAAATGTGGTGCCGAGCACTAGTGTAACTAGAGGGACTCTAACCCAGTGTCTCAGAGGTAGAGTTCTGTGTCTACATTATACACGAGTGCTCACATTGCCGAGGTCTGTGAGCATAAACAGGCTGCGGGCATTTTTGTTTGGCGGTCGGGCGGCTCTGTGAGGTAACAGAGTCCCCCTCTGTACACACTAGGTGGAGTTAACCCCGTGTGTTCCTCTATTATACCCCCATATAACGTCCGCCATTACTGAGCAGCAGTTACCATCTCTGCACGGTGCACCCCGGGCTGCGAACGCAAGTTATACCTTTTTATTATTTGGTGCGTTCCGCCAGCCCGTAACAATAGCTACTATAATAATGTCCCCTATGTACAAGCATATAAATACTATAATATTGCCTCCTTTGTACAAGAATATAACTACTATAATACTGCCCCTATGTACAAGAATATACCTACTATAATACTGCCCCCTGTGTGGAAGACTATAACTACTATAATACTGCCCCATGTACAAGAATATACCTACTATAATACTGCACCTACGTAAATGGTTGCACATCCAGTTGGAAGAATGTCTCATGTGGGGTACCACAGGGCTCTGTCCTGGGCCCTGCATTGTTCAACATCTTTATCAACGATTTAGATGAAGGAATTGAGGGTAAACTGATTAAATTTGCTGATGACACAAAGCTAGGAGGGATAGCTAATACTAGAGAAGAGAGAGAGAGGATTCAAAAAGATATAAATAAACTGGAGAATTGGGCAGCAACTAATAGAATGGTTTTTAACAGGGAAAAATGCAAAGTACTACATCTGGGCAATAAAAATGAAAAAAGCATATACAGAATGGGAGGAATAGGCCTAAGCAACAGCACATGTGAAAAAGACTTGGGTATACTAATAGATCACAAACTGAATATGAGTCAGCAGTGTGATGCAGCAGCAAAAAAAGCAAATGCAATTCTAGGATGTATTAACAGAAGCATACAGTCTAGATCACGTGAAGTCATTATTTCCCTCTACTCCTCTTTGGTCAGACCTCATCTGGAATATTGTGTCCAGTTTTGGGCACCACAATTTAAAAAAGACATCAACAAACTGGAGCAAGTTCAGAAAAGAGCGACCAGAATGGTGACCGGTCTGCAAACCCTGTCTTATGAGGAAAGGTTGCAGGATTTGGGATTGTTTAGTTTGCAAAAGAGAAGACTGAGAGGAGACTTAATAGCTGTCTACAAATATCTAAAGGGCTGTCACATTGTAGAAGAATCAACTTTATTCTCATTTGCACAAGGAAAGACTAGAAGCAATGGGATGAAACTGAATGGGAGGAGACACAGATTAGATATTAGAAAAAACTTTTTGACAGTTAGAGTGATCAATGAGTGGAATAAGCTGCCACGAGAAGTGGTGAGTTCTCCTTCAATGGATGTCTTCAAACAGAGGCTGGACAGACATCTGACTGGGATGATTTAGCGAATCCTGCTTTGAGCAGGGGGTTGGACCAGATGGCCCAGGAGGTCCCTGCCAACTCTACGATTCTATGATTCTATGATTCTATGACTGCACCCTATGTGGAACAATATAACTACTATAATACTGTCCCTATGTACAAGAATATAACTACTATAACACTACCCCCTATGTACAAGAATATAACTACTATAACACTACCCCCTATGTACAAGAATATAAGTACTATAAGGCTATGTGCACATGCTGCAAATTGGTCTGCGGATTTTTCCGCGCGGATTTTGCAAGATCCGCAGGTCAGAAGACCTGCGGTTTATCTGCGGATTAGCCTGCGGGTTTGCCCTGCGGTTTATCACCTCTACAATGGAGGAGATGGCAAACCGCAGCGGAATCCTCAGAAAAGAATGACATGTCAATTCTTTCTGTGAATTGGAAACCGCAGCAAAAACCGTGCGGAAAATTCCACACCGTGTGCACTGCGGTTTCCATTTTACATAGGTTATAATGGGACTGTACAATGCAGCAGATTCTGCTGTGGATCCGCAGGGCCAACTCCGCTGCGGATCCGCAGCAGAATCCGCAGCGTGTGCACATACCCTAATACTGCCTCCTATGTACAAGAATATAACTACTATAAGGCTATGTGCACACGTAGTGAAAGGTGCTGCGGATTTTTCCGCGCGGATTTGTAAAAATCCGCAGGTAAAATCTCAGGTCAAAAGACCTGCGGTTTACCTGTGGATTAGCCTGCGGTTTAGCCCTGCGGGTTCACACCTCTACAATGGAGAAGGTGTGAAACCGCAGTGGAATCTGCACAAAGAATTGACATCCTGCGGGTTTGAACCCACAGCAAATCCACGCGAAAAAAATCCGCAGCATGTGCACAGCGTTTTTCATTTTACCATTGAAAACAATGGTACTGTACAATGCAGCTAAATCTGCTGCAGACCCGCAGCTTCTGAAACGCTGCGGACCCGCAGCAGAATCCGCACCGTGTGCCATTAGCCTAATACTGCCTTATGTACAAGAATATTACTACTATAATACTGCCTCTATGTTCAAGAATATAACTACTTTAACACTGCTCCCAAATGCAAGACTATAACTACTATAATACTGCTCCCAAGTACAAGAATATTGCTACTATAATACTGTCTCTATGTACAACATTATAACTACTATAATACTGCCCCTATGTGCAAGAATATAACTACTATAATACTGACCCCATGTACAAGAATATAACTACTATAATACTGCCCCCATGTACAAGAATATAGCTACTATAATACTGCCCCTATGTACAAGAATGTAACTACTATAATAGTGCCCCTATGTACAAGAATATAACTACTATAATACTGCCCCTATGTACATGAATGTAACTGCTATAACAGTGCCCCTATGTACAAGAATATAACTACTATAATACTGCCCCATATGTACAAGAATATAACTACTATAATACTGTCTCTTATGTACAAGAATATAACTACTATAATACTGTCCCCTATGTACAAGAATATAACTACTATAATACTGTCCCTATGTACAAGAATATAACTACTATAATACTGCCCCCTATGTGCAAGAATATAACTACTATAATACTGCCCCTATGTACCAGAATATAACTACTATAATACTGCTCCTATGTACAAGAATATAACTACTATAATACTGCCCCCTATGTACAAGAATATAACTACTATAATACTGCCCCTATGTACAAGAATATAACTACTATAATACTGCTCCTATGTACAAGAATATAACTACTATAATACTGCCTCTATGCACAAGAATATAACTACTATAATACTGCCCCTATGTACAAGAAAATAACTACTACATTATAATACTGCCTCCTGTTTACAACAATATAACTGCTATATTACTGTCCCCTATATGCAGGAATATAACTACTATAATACTGCCCCCTATGTACAAGAATATAACTACTATAATACTGCCCCCTATGTACAAGAACATAATTACTATAATACTGCTCCTATGTACAAGAATATAACTACTATAATACTGCTCCCTATGTACAAGAATATTACTACTATAATACTGCTCCTATGTACAAGAATATAACTACTATAATACTGCCTCCTATGTACAAGAATATAACTGCTAGAATACTGTTCCTATGTATAAGAATATAACTACTATAATACTGCCTCTATGCACAAGAATATAACTACTATAATACTGCCCCTATGTACAAGAATATCTACTATATAGTTGTCTAATTCTGTCTGTCTGTCTGTAATGGAAATCCCGCCTTGCTGATTGGTCGCGGCAGTTAGGCCGCGACCAATCGGCGACAGTTGGTTAGTCGTTGCGGCAACATGGCTGCATTGCTTATTGTACAGGCACATTACAGCCGTTAAAGGCATCACTGCTGCGTCGCTCATTACACAGGCACAGTTCTTTACATATTCTGGAGTACAATACATTAGGTAACAGCAGAACAGTGACTGCAGCTCTGGGTGTAACTTGCGTACAATACATTAGGTAAGATCTGAACAGTGACTGCAGCTCTGGCTGAAACAGGAGTATAATACATTAGGTAAGAGCAGAACAGTGACTGCATCTCTGGGTGTAACTGGACTACAATACATTAGGTAAAAGCAGAACAGTGACTGCAGATCTGGGTGTAACTGGAGTACAATATATTAGGTAACAGGAGAACAGTGACTGCAGCTCTGGGTGTAACAGGAGGACATTAGGTAAGAGCAGAACGGAGACTGCAGCTCTGGGTGTAACTTGCATATAATACATTAGGTAAGAGCAGAACAGTGCAGCTCTGGGTGTAACTTGCGTACAATACATTAGATAAGTGCATAACGGTGACTGCAGCTCTGGGTGTAACTGGACTACAATACATTAGGTAAAAGCAGAACAGTGACTGCAGATCTGGGTGTAACTGGAGTACAATATATTAGGTAACAGGAGAACAGTGACTGCAGCTCTGGGTGTAACAGGAGGACATTAGGTAAGAGCAGAACGGAGACTGCAGCTCTGGGTGTAACTTGCATATAATACATTAGGTAAGAGCAGAACAGTGCAGCTCTGGGTGTAACTTGCGTACAATACATTAGATAAGTGCATAACGGTGACTGCAGCTCTGGGTGTAACTGGACTACAATACATTAGGTAAAAGCAGAACAGTGACTGCAGCTCTGGGAGTAACTGGAGTACAATACATTAGATAACAGCAGAACAGTGACAGCAGATTTGGGTGTAACTGGAGTAAAATACATTAGGTAAAAGCAGAACAGTGACTGCAGCTCTGGCTGTAACTGGAGTACAATACATTAGGTAACAGCAGAACAGTGACAGCAGCTCCGGGTGTAACATGAGTTTAATACACTAGATGGTGGCCCGATTCTATCGCATCGGGTAGTTTAGAGTCTCTGTTAAAATAAGAAATAGTTATATACTCACCTTCCGACGGCCCCCGGACTCTGTCCGGCCTCTCACCACGCTCACGGCATCTTCTGGTCCCAGTAATGATTGGCGAGAAGGGCCGGAGATGACGTCACTCTTGCGAGAGCGTGACGTCATCAGCGGTGTTTCGCACAAAGCATTACTGGGACCGGAAGATGCCGGGAGCGTGGCTAGAGGGGGGGCAGAGTCCGGGGGCCGTCGGAAGGTGAGTTTATCACTATTTTTTATTTTAACAGAGACTCTAGAATACCCGATGCGATAGAATCGGGCCACCATCTAGTAACTACTATAATACTGTCCCCTATGTACAAGAATATAACTACTATAATACTGCCTCCTATGTACAAGAATATAACTGCTAGAATACTGTTCCTATGTACAAGAATATAACTACTATAATACTGCCTCTATGCACAAGAATATAACTACTATATTACTGCCTCCTATGTACAAGAATATAACTACTATAATACCGCCCCCTATGTACAAGAATATAACTACTATAATACTGCCTCCAATGTACAAGAATATAACTTCTATAATACTGCCCCCTATGTACAAGAATATAACTACTATATTACTGTCCCCTATGTACAAGAATATAACTACTATAATACTGCCCCCTATGTACAAGAATATAACTACTATATTAGTGCCCCCTATGTACAAGAATATAACTACTATAATACTGCCCCCTATGTACAAGAATATAACTACTATAATACTGCCCCTATGTACAAGAATATAACTACTACAATACTGCCCCTATGTACAAGAATATAACTACTACAATACTGCCCCTATGTACAAGAATATAACTACTATAATACTGCCTCCAATGTACAAGAATATAACTTCTATAATACTGCCCCCTATGTACAAGAATTTAACTACTATAATACTGCTCCTATGTATAAGAATATAACTACTATAATACTGCCCCTATGTACAAGAATATAACTACTATAATACTGCTCCTATGTACAAGAATATACAGTGGGGAAAAAAAGTATTTAGTCAGTCAGCAATAGTGCAAGTTCCACCACTTAAAAAGATGAGAGGCGTCTGTAATTTACATCATAGGTAGACCTCAACTATGGGAGACAAACTGAGAAAAAAAAATCCAGAAAATCACATTGTCTGGTTTTTTTTCATTTTATTTGCATATTATGGTGGAAAATAAGTATTTGGTCAGAAACAAGCAATCAAGATTTCTGGCTCTCACAGACCTGTAACTTCTTCTTTAAGAGTCTCCTCTTTCCTCCACTCATTACCTGTAGTAATGGCACCTGTTTAAACTTGTTATCAGTATAAAAAGACACCTGTGCACACCCTCAAACAGTCTGACTCCAAACTCCACTATGGTGAAGACCAAAGAGCTGTCAAAGGACACCAGAAACAAAATTGTAGCCCTGCACCAGGCTGGGAAGACTGAATCTGCAATAGCCAACCAGCTTGGAGTGAAGAAATCAACTGTGGGAGCAATAATTAGAAAATGGAAGACATACAAGACCACTGATAATCTCCCTCGATCTGGTGCTCCACGCAAAATCCCACCCCGTGGGGTCAGAATGATCACAAGAACGGTGAGCAAAAATCCCAGAACCACGCTGGGGGACCTAGTGAATGAACTGCAGAGAGCTGGGACCAATGTAACAAGGCCTACCATAAGTAACACACTACGCCACCATGGACTCAGATCCTGCAGTGCCAGACGTGTCCCACTGCTTAAGCCTGTACATGTCCGGGCCTGTCTGAAGTTTGCTAGAGAGCATTTGGATGATCCAGAGGAGTTTTGGGAGAATGTCCTATGGTCTGATGAAACCAAACTGGAACTGTTTGGTAGAAACACAACTTGTCGTGTTTGGAGGAAAAAGAATACTGAGTTGCATCCATCAAACACCATACCTACTGTAAAGCATGGTGGTGGAAACATCATGCTTTGGGGCTGTTTCTCTGCAAAGGGGCCAGGACGAGTTGATCCGGGTACATGAAAGAATGAATGGGGCCATGTATCGTGAGATTTTGAGTGCAAACCTCCATCCATCAGCAAGGGCATTGAAGATGAAACGTGGCTGGGTCTTTCAACATGACAATGATCCAAAGCACACCGCCAGGGCAACGAAGGAGTGGCTTCGTAAGAAGCATTTCAAGGTCCTGGAGTGGCCTAGCCAGTCTCCAGATCTCAACCCTATAGAAAACCTTTGGAGGGAGTTGAAAGTCCGTGTTGCCAAGCGAAAAGCCAAAAACATCATTGCTCTAGAGGAGATCTGCATGGAGGAATGGGCCAACATACCAACAACAGTGCGTGGCAACCTTGTGAAGACTTACAGAAAACGTTTGACCTCTGTCATTGCCAACAAAGGATATATCACAAAGTATTGAGATGAAATTTTGTTTCTGACCAAATACTTATTTTCCACCATAATATGCAAGTAAAATGAAAAAAAAAACAGACAATGTGATTTTCTGGATTTTTTTTCTCAGTTTGTCTCCCATAGTTGAGGTCTACCTATGATGTAAATTACAGACGCCTCTCATCTTTTTAAGTGGTGGAACTTGCACTATTGCTGACTGACTAAATACTTTTTTTCCCCACTGTAACTACTATAATACTGCCTCCTATGTACTAGAATATAGCTACTATAATACTGCCCTATGTACAAGAATATAACTACTATAATACTGTCCTATGTACAAGAATATAACTACTATAATACTGCCGCTATGTACAAGAATATAACTACTATAATACTGCCGCTATGTACAAGAATATAACTGCTATAATACTGCTCCTATGTATAAGAATATAACTACTATAATACTGTCCCTATGTACAAGAATATAGCTACTACAATACTGTTCCTATGTAATAGAATATAACTACTACAATACTGCCCCTATGTACTAGAATATAACTGCTAGAATAATGTTCCTATGTAATAGAATATAAGTAATATAATACTGTAAACTACAAGAATCTTTGTCTTTAGTCTCTGTGTTGGGAACACTTGTAGGTATATTGTAGCTGTATTACAGGTGCTGCACAGTAGGTAGACAATTTTTTTTAGACTTTACTGAACATTTTTTAATGCACAGTAAAGACAAACGCACAATGAGTAATCAACGGAAATCATGAGAAGATGTGACATTTCCAGTTACCGCTGATAGGAACAATGTCCACGAGCTCACTCTCATAAAATGGTTATTGTTGATGTGTGGATCATGTTACTGATTCTTCATCATCTCTGTAGGAGGTAGATGTGCACAGACAGGTGAATGACATTTTTGTCTATTTATGATGCTATATAAGATTGGGGCGTTACGTATGAATGTGAGATGAGGAGAAGTTCTGTAGAGTATAGCTAACAAGGCAGACATTGAATTTACACTGTTATTACTTCACTGGTCGTTCAGGAACGTGAAATTAATGATAATTTCTTTTACCTTTGTGACCTAGGATAGTGCAGAAGCTTCTTTCATACATGGTGGTCTAAGATAGTGAAAGTATTAATGGTCACTTCCCTGGTTGTCTAGGGTAGTGGAGGGGTTAATGTCTATATCCCTAAAGATCTAGACAAGTAGAATTGTTAATGGCTGCTTCCATGGCCATTTAGGTATGTGCAGACGGTGCAGATTCTGGTGCAGTTCTGTAGCAGATTTGGCCCTGCAGAACTACAGCAGAACTGCAAGTGATGCACAGTACCATTTAAGGCTATGTAAAACAAAAAACGCTGTGCACATGCTGCAGATTTTTCTGCGCAGATTTGGTGCAGATTTAAAACTGCAGCATGTCACTTCTTTTGTGCAGTTCTGCAGCAGTTTTTCATCTGCTCCATTATAGAAATCTGCAGGTGAAAACTGCAGGGGAAATCCGCACAAAAACTGCAGGTAAAACGCAGGTCATTTTACCTGCAGATTTAGGAAAATCTGAGCGGAAAATTCCACAGTAGAATCCGCACCATGTGCACATAGCCAGTTGTGTCCATTGTGGTCGATAGTGGAGATGTTACTTTCTGCTTTCTTGGTTGTCTGTAGCATTGTAGGGACAAGGGTATGTGCACACGGTGCGGATTCTGCTGCGTTGTACAGTACCTTTATTTCCTATGGAAATTAAAAAAAGCTGTGCACATGCTGCGGATTTTTCTGCGGTTTACAATCCGCAGCATGTCAATTGTTTGGTGCAGAAACGCTGCAGTTTTACACCTCATCCATTATGAGGTGTAAAACCGCAGGGCAAATCCGCAGATAAACCGCAGGACTTTTGTCCTGCGGATTTACCTGCGGTTTTCTCTACAAAATCCGCACACCAAAAAAACTACGTGTGCACATAGCCTCATGGTTATGTCCCAGGTGGTCTAGGGGAGTGTGGGTTTTAAAGTTTGCTTCCCTGATATAGAGTTGAGCGAATCCAAACTTAAAGTTTGGGGTTCGTATCGGACAATTAGTGTCCTGTGCTAGTCGCTGAACACGGAGAGGGAGGGAGAAAGAGAGATTTTTTTTCCAGATCAAAAGTTGGGGTCTTCATTGTTATCAATGGGGTTCTAGTTCTGGTTCAAGTTCAGCTATAGGTCTGGTCCCCAGATAGAACTTTTTACTAAAGTTCTGGTCAGATACCAGAACCCAAACTTCCACAGATCCACTCATCCATATTCCTTGGTTGTCTCCTATAGTGGTAGAATTAATGACTTCCTTGGTACTGTAAGGCAATAAAGGGGTAATTGTCTTCTTCCCTGGTGGGCTAGGACAATAGAGAAGCTAACTCCTTCTTCACTGGTAGTCTAGGACGTTAAGATGTTATTGTCTTGTTCTCTGGTAGAAATATTAATGACTTATTCTCTTGTGATTCAGGAAACTACAGAAGGTAACGGCTTCTTCCCATATGGACTAGAGCAATGTAGATGTTATTAACTACTTCCCTGGTGGTCAATGGTTGTATTGATTTTGATACCTTCCTCCTTGCTGGTGTAGGGCTGTACAGATATTGTCTACTTCCCTGGTAGTATCTTCCCTGAAGGTCTAGGGCTGAAATATGTTAATTGCTTTTTCCTTCGAGGTCTAAAGCCCCTGTCTCACATAGCAAGATTGCTAGCGAGATTGCTGTTGGGTCACCGATTTTGTGACGCAACAGCGATCTCACCTGCGATCTCGTTACGTGTGACACATAGTGGCAATCAGGCCCCTGCTGCGATGTTGCTGATCGTGCTCAAATGTCCTGGGCCATTGTTTGATCGCTGGTGTCCCGCTGGCCAGCATGCATCGATGTGTTTGACAGGGACAATGATGAACGACCTCAATACTACTGGTCGGAGAGACAGGTTCCCAACGACCGTCGTATCATTCCATATCGTTGCTGCGTCACTGTTGAGATCTGACTGTTTGACATCTCACCAGCAACCTCATAGCGACGCACCAGCGATCCTCTACCAGGTCGCATCGCTGTCGGGAACTCTGGTGCGTCGAAAAAGTGTGACGTACCCTAAGGCTATGTAATGCTTAATGACTTCTTCCCTGGTGGGTTAAGGCAGTATGTGGCGTCCCCAGGAGTTTGGTCGCCACAGTGGCTTTGCCTTCCTCCAGGGGAGGGTAATGCCAGGCTGGGAGGCAATGATGGGTATCTCTCGCAGTCAATCTATGCATGCAACACAGTTCCACTCCAGGCCAGCAAGGGGATCTGTGAACTGGGATTAAGGGGAGGAGTGCTCTCTGAGGGCCAAGAGGAAGGGGTGGTTAGTTAGTCTGCGGAGGGTGAAGTGTGCAGACGTGTGGAAGGAGCGCTGAGATAGAGCTGAGAGGACGAGCTCATCTCTGGAGAGAGCACATGAACTGGAGCCTGGTCTCCACGGTTGTTCGGATACTAACGGTCCTGCAACAGACACCAGAGGAGTAGGAGGCTGTAAATGCCCTACTCCCATCTAAGACTTGAGGGCACAACAGCAGCTTGAATAGTGAGCCGGGACTCAGGAGAGAGGAGTCCCCGAGATAGGCTACAGCTGTCTGCCATGCAAGTGAGGTTCTTGAGAACATCTATCCGGAGGAACTCCAGTGTAACTCAGTACTGGGAGTACTTCATTCGAATAAGCGCTAGTAAGGAGACTGTACAACCCATCTGCTGAGAGAGAATCCCTGAATTGCTTCCAGGCTAGCTTGCACCAATACCATCTGTAATCAGGACCTGGACTTTAGTTATCAAGTAAAGGTACAGAAATTGCACCCGGCTGTGTCTTGTCTGCTTCCTACCTTTCCGGCACCGCTACATCCCCGTGCCAACCGCATCTATTGATTGACCAAACAAGGCAAGTATTCATCACTCAACCACCACAACCCCTTTGTATACCAGACCAATGCCCAAACCCCATAACCTCACTCTCCAACATCACTGAAGGGGAACTTAATCGCCTCTTCTCCAAATCGCACCTCACAACCTGTGCACTTGACCCCATCCCATCCCACCTCCTCCCCAACCTCATCACCACACTTATCCCATCCCTAACCCACCTCTTCAACCTATCACTATCGTCCGGTACCTTCCCTTCTGCTTTCAAGCATGCCACAATCACGCCTATCCTTAAAAAGCCAACCCTCGACCCAACCGCTATGTCCAGCTACCGCCCAATATCCTTGCTCCCATTCGCTTCCAAACTCCTGGAACAGCATGTCCACGCTGAACTTTCCTCCCACCTATCATCTAACTCGCTCTTTGACAATCTACAATCTGGTTTCCGCCCCCATCACTCCACTGAGACAGCCCTGACCAAAATTACTAACGACCTACTTACAGCCAAATCAAATGGACAATACTCTATACTCCTGCTTCTAGACCAGTCCGCTGCATTTGACACAGTTGACCACTGCCTCCTACTACAGATCCTCTCCTCCTTCGGCATCAAAGGCCTTGCCCTATCCTGGATCTCCTCATACTTTTCCAACCGCACATTCAGCGTCTCCCACTCCCACACCACCTCCTCATCCCACCCTCTCTCTGTTGGAGTCCCCCAAGGCTCTGTTTTAGGACCCCTACTCTTCTCAATCTATACACTTGGTCTGGGGCAACTCATGAAGTCCCACGGATTCCACTACCACCTTTATGCTGATGACACTCAGATCTACCTCTCTGGCCCAGATGTCACCTCTCTGCTGTCCAGAATCCCAGAGTGTCTATCAGCCATATCCTCCTTCTTCTCCTCTCGCTTCCTCAAACTCAATGTAGACAAATCTGAACTCATCATCTTTCCTCCATCTCACAGATCTTCTTTACCCGACCTAGCTATAACAATTAATGACATCACACTTTCCCCAGTACCAGAAGTCCGCTGCCTCAGAGTAACCTTTGACTCTGCCCTGTCCTTCAAACCGCACATCCAAGCTCTTTCAACCTCCTGTCGCCTCCAGCTCAAAAATATTTCCAGAATCCGTCCTTTCCTCAACCCTCAATCTACTAAAATGCTTGTGCATGCCCTCATCATCTCCCGCCTCGACTACTGCAACATCCTTTTCTGTGGTCTCCCTGCTAACACCCTCGCACCTCTCCAGTCCATCCTTAACTCTGCCGCCCGACTAATTCATCTCTCTCCTCGCTACTCCTCCGCTTCTCCCCTCTGCAAATCTCTTCACTGGCTCCCATTCCCTCAGCGTATCCAGTTCAAATTACTAATTCTGACCTACAAGGCCATCTATAACCTGTCTCCCCCATATGTCTCTGAACTAATCCCCCGATACCTTCCCTCACGTAATCTCCGGTCCTCCCAAGACCTCCTTCTCTCCTCCACACTTATTCGCTCCTCACCCAACCGCCTCCAAGATTTCTCCCAAATAGCTCCTATTCTCTGGAATTCTTTGCCCCAACAAATCCGACTATCAACCACATTTGGATCCTTCAGACGGAACCTGAAAACCCACCTCTTCAAGAAAGCCTACAGCCTGCAATGACCCCGCTACCTCCTTCTCTCTCACCACTACTGGTGATATCACCTCAACCAACACCGGAACTGCTGCAACCCACGAACCTACTGTCTCCTTCCCCACCATCCTGTAGCATATAAGCCCCAAAGGGCAGGGTCCTCTCTCCACTCTGTATCAGTCTGTCATTGTTAGTTTGTTTACTGTAAGTGATATCTGTAATTTGTATGTAACCCCTTCTCATGTACAGCACCATGGAATCAATGGTGCTATATAAATAAATAATAATAATAATAAAAATCTACACTGCCCTGGGACTACAGCTTCACCTGTGGGGAGCTTTTACATCTTTGCTGCGCCATACCACCAGTCCCAGCGGATCTGCATGCAGCGTCGGCTTAACAACTCCCTTGCCGAGCACCACAGGTGGTGTCACAAACTATTCATCTAACTATATTCCACCATTCACATCTTCCTATTACTTGGGCGCCCAGGGCCATGGTCCGGGTCACCACTGCTGTGCCCGGTACCGAGTACCCCACAGCCCTGGGAGGGCGACCCAAGTATAGATGTTAATGGCTTCTTCTGTGTGATGTAGGGCAGAAGAGAGGTTAATAGCCTTTTCCCTGGTGGTTTAGGACAGCAAAGAGGTTAATGATTTGTTTCCTGGTGGTCTGGAGCAGTAGTGAGCTTAATACTTCTTCACTGTTCTACGTTTTTTCCCTAGTGGTTTAGGGTTAAAGGTTTCTTCACTGATGGTCCCATGAAGTAAAGAGAGCCTATTCCCTGGTGGTCTAGTGGTTAAACGGGTTAATGGCATATTCACTGGTGGTTTAGGACAGAAGAGAGTTTAACTATCTCTCTTCTAATAGGCTACGGCAGTAGAGATGTTAACAACTTCTTCCCTAGTGCTCTAGGGTTGTATAGATGTTAATGGCTTCTTCCCTGGTAGTCCATGTAGTAAATATCTTAATGACTTCTTCTCTTCTGGTCTAAGGCTATATAGTACCGGCTTCTTCTCTGGTGGTTTAGGGTAGCATAAAGGTTAATGACTTCTTCCCTGGTGGGCTAAGGGAATAGAAAGATTTATGGCCTCTTCTGTTGCTGTCTATAGCATTAAAAAAGGTTAATGGCAATTTCTATGTGGTGTAGGGAAGCTTAATAACCTGTTCAATGGTGGTCTAAAGCAGTAGAGATGTAAATGACTCCTTCACTGGTGGTCCAGAGCAGTAGAGATGTTAACAACTTGTTCCCTGGTGGTCAAGAGCAGAAGAGAAGTTATTGAATTTTCTTCTAGACCACTAGTGAAAATGTTATTGTCTTCTTCACTGGTGGTCTAGAGCAGGAGAAATGTTAATGGCTTTTTCCTTGTGATTTAGATAGGGAGAGAGGTTAATGGCTTCTTCACCTGTGGATTTGAGCAGTGGAGATCTTAATGACTTATTCCCTGCTGGTCTAGGGTTCTACAGATTTTAATAGCGTCTTCACTTGTGGTCTAGGGCAGCAAAGCTACTGTATTAAAGGGTTCTTCCCTAATGATGCCAGGAAGTAGGGGGAGCCGGTTCCCTCATAGTCTATGGAGGTAGAGAGGTTACTAGCTTCTTTCCTGGTGGTCTAGGGCATTCGCAGCTGGAAGTTTCTAGGGCAAATATTTTGAGGCCATTTGCAGCCGGCTCAGGGGCGAGTTGCTATGTGTCTATCGCTCTGGAATCCATCTCTCGGCGGCACAGATTCTGATGTCATGTCAGATGAGCTAAACATTTCGGAGGCTGACATAATTCCCCTCCACCACTTCAAAGCAAAGTATTATATTCACAGTCTGACTGCAGCACCAAGAAAAAAGCTGAATTCTGGCCGTTCTCCTCCCACCTCCTGCAGATGTAGAGCGGACACCGAGTGCTGCATGCAGCCCAACGCATCTCAGGCTGTATTCACACTGGACAGGAGGACGTGCTCTACCATGGGCCGCCTTCTCTCTGATTCTCTACCAGACATTACTGCAGAGAAAAGGTGCCAGGCGGCAATGGTTGATGACTGGGCCATAGAAACGGTAGCCATGGCAAGCTGCAGTATGGTGCCATGATGCAGGAGGGTTGCCATAGTTCTCAGCACTTTCTGTGATGTAGGCTGCCACCATATCGTGCAGATGGGATACGTGCGGCTAAGCTTGTTTCATATCACTGGTCAAATGGTAGTAATAACAATGATGGGGGAGTAATCCCTAAAGTTCTCCGAGTCAGCACCACACCTGATAGGCTTTGATATGTAGCATACAGTATCACACCTGGTAGGCTTAGATACACTAGCTCAGCATATAGTATCACACATGATAGGCTTACTGTATATACAATAGCTGAGTGTACACCATACAGTATCACATCTGATAGGTTTAGATGCACTTGCTCAGCATACAGTATGATACCTGATATGCATAGATACACCAGCTCAGCATAGAGTATCACACTTAATAGGCTTATACGTGTAACACATGCACAGGGAACTGTCAGAGCATCTACTGGCATGCTGGAGCTTACAGACTCTAAGAAGAGTTTTGCAGTGGCTGTTAAACAGGGACCTACGGACACTAATCGTTTTTCTCCTGAGTGGCAGAAGACTACAGCTCCCAATGAATCCTTGTTCCAGTGAGATGATAGAAGGGAGGAGGAGGGACTTGGGGGAGGACGCTGAGGAGAAAGTGAAAGTAAAGAGGGAGAGGAGAGAAAACGTGGCTGCTGCTGGTTATGAGAAACAGAGCAGTGTGAATCTTGATTCCCCTAAGTTGCAGAGTGTGGGGGACCCCACGGAGATACCAGTGTTGCCGGAGAGAGCAAAGATCCAGAGAGTCCTGCCAGCACTCCCATCGGATAAAGGCCTAAATCCTGCAGCCCTCAGCTGGAGTCTAAAGAATCCTCCGATTGTTGGAGACACAGTGAGTGTTCTGCTGAGACTTGTGCTTCTATCAGCGCGACTTACAGTGAGTACACTGCAACCGAGACTATTGACAGCAACATTCATTTAAGTGCACCTACATTTTCTACATTGCGCGCCAACCTTCCTTTGCGCGCCAGCATCCGCGGCAGCTGGGCCCCAACGGTCGGACTGAGGAAATGCAAAACGGGGAATTGGCCACGTTATATTTGCTGGGTTGGGGTTTAATTAGTCTGTGATGGGTATATTACTTTTATAGAGCACAGTTAATCGCATTGTATGTTTATTCCTGTAAATCCATTTTAATTCTGCTTCATAGCAATAAATCTGTTAAACTGTTTTACTCCTGCTTCCTGAGTGTGTACCGAGCTGTGGCAGGGGTTTCCTGAATCAGCCCCTGGCAGAAGATAATTGTCCTTCTGCAGCCCAGAGACCGAGCTCCAATCAAGATTCGGGTGGAGGCACTGCGTACAGAAGAGGTGAGACCCCCCATAACACCCAGGGTACAGTGGTAGCCATAAAGGGGTGTTACATATGCACCAGCTCAGCATACAGTATCACACTTGATAGGCTTAGATGCACCAGCTCAGCATACAGTATCACATCTGATAGGATTAGAAGCACCAGCTCAGCATACAGTAATGTAAGAAGGTGCAACATAACAAAGAATCTGCAGAGAAAATAATCCCCAGTGCAGTGCCGTATTTGTGCTAAGACATACCTCCTAACTTTTGAAGAAGGGAAAGGGACAAAGGCTGCGGTGCGGCAAATTTTAGACCACGCCCCGATCACACCCATTTCACATCTAGTCACACCCATGTCCATGCCCCAACCACACCCATTTAGCACTGCTCATCTCACTGAATGGTACTGAGGGCAGAGTGGCCGGCATTATGGGCACATTGGCTGGCATGGGCATAGTGGCTGGTACTGTGGGCACACTGTGGAAAAGAAAGAAAGAACAGAGAGAGAAAAAAGAAAACAGAGAGAGAGAAAGAAAGAAAGGAAGAAAGAAATGAGAGATAGAGAGAGAAAGAAAGAACAAACAGAGAGAAAGAACGAACACAGAGAGAAAGAAAGGAAGACCAGAGAGAGAAAGAAAGAGGGAAAAAAAAAAACAGAGAGAGAGAAAGAAATAACAGAGTGAGAGGGAAAGAAAGAAAGAACAGAGAGAAAGAAAGAAAGAGGGGAAAGAAAGAACAGAGAGCGAGAAAGAACAGAGAGAAAGAAAGAACAGAACGAGAGAAAGAAAAAAAGAAAGATTAGAGAAGGAAAGAAAGAAGAGAGAGAGAAAAAAACAGAGAGAGAGAGAGAAAGAAAGATTCTATAAAGATATTAGCAGCCCGGCTCCCATTGTGATGCCCACCTAAGCCTCCCGATGCAGGAAATATCATGATCCGCTCACATGGCCGGCATCCCCGATTCCAATGCGATCCCGCTGTTCGCGCTGTCGGAGGAGGACATGGTGATGGATCTGAAGCATTCCCTGAAGTGCCTCCATGGTTCTGTCACAATCTCCTCCCGAAATTACCTAATTTCCAGTCAGCTTCCAGCACATCACTTCCGGTGGAACGTCACATGCAAGTTTTAAAGTGCTCCGCCGTGTACTCCTGTGTCCGCGGGAAAAGTAAGCTGCCGTCCGGGACAGCGGGGCAGAATCTCAAAATCCGAACTGTCCTGCTGGATCCGGGATGGTTGGGAGGTATGAATGCTTCCCACCATACACCTAGTACACGCACGGCTCCGCACACCTCAAACACACACGGTTCTGCTTTTTATGACTTGTACACACGGCTCCACTCCGTACACCTCGCACACACACGGCTGCACTTAGTACACACATGGCTCCACTCCATAAACCTCATACACATGCAACTCTGTTCCGTTCCATACCACACGGCTCAGCTCTGTACACTTTGTACACACACAGGGCTCCGTTTTGTACACCTCGCACACACACTGCTCCGCTCCGTACACCCCATACACACACATGGCCCCGTACACTTCATACACACAGGGCTCCGTTCCGCACACCTCGTACACGCGGCTCCGCTCCGCACACCTCGTACACACGCGACTCCGCACACCACATACACACGCGGCTCTGCACACCTCGTACACACATGGCTCCACTGCGCACACCTCATACACACGGCTCTGCACACCTCGTACACACGCGGCTCCACTCCGCACACCTTGTACACATGTGGCTCCGCTCCGCACACCTTGTACACACAGCTCCGCTCTGCAGAGCAGCCCAGTGACATCAATTCTGGGATTTATTAGCAGTGAGGGGCTGTGCTGGGTCTCTCTGGGAGTGCGAGGAATGGATGGGGTCGGTGAATGGGGGGGTGTGGTGGCTCAGTGCAGTGAGGGATTAATAAGCTCCTGCCCAGGACAGCGGGGCAGGCGGTCAAAATCGGGACTGTTCCGCTAGATCTGAGACGGTTGGGAGGTTTGGCTAAAATACTGCCATCCGCCGTCCAAACGAGACCCCGTGGAACCAACAGAAGAGGAAGAGTTTCAGAGAGGAAGAGTTTGAATGGAGCTCTGGGTCAAGTGACCTTAATTATGCAGATCCCCGATATAAGAGGTGAGGGTGCCAAAATGGGAGGAGCCAAAAAAAGGAACGGGCAGGACATGTATCAAGGAAGACGCTGAGGCCGAGTTGACAGGCCGCAACAGAAGGCTGTAGCGTACCTGTAAGCAGAACCCAGGTAGTGCCAAACAAGTTCCGGAATCCAGACGACGTCTGTCAAGGCCCGAAAACCCGATCTGCGTCGGTCAAAACCTGGAGTCCAGACTATGCCAGTCTAGAGCCGAGGCCCAACCCCCATCCCACCGTGTACCAGAGACATCCACTGTCGATCAAGCACTGAAGATCCGGTACAAGACATCTCTCGGGGGTAGATGCCCGCGGTGATGAACGGGAGGCGGGAGTGAGCTGGGCTGTTATTTCCAGCACCAACGTTCAGTACAGGGGTTGTCTGGGTTAGTACAACAGACAGGGCGGGAGCCTACTGAAACAATGGCGACCCTTGTTTGACTTTGTCGGGAGGACATATGGCCTGGTGGGAAGAACCAGAGACTCCCACTAGGGTCTCAGTTAGAAGAAGGAATAATACAATTATGTTCTCTTGTACCAGTATCATCCCCTTTGTCAGAAGTGATAAGAACATATTACCGGAGACTGCAATAGTAGCTAGAGTGAACCTGAGGATTCTTTGCACATTTGTTATTGTATATTTAATGCTGTAATTATTCTGTTTAATATTAATTGCTGTTGCTATAGGTACCAAAATTCACTCCATATCAGGGAAATAAATAATTTCAGTGGTTACCTCCACCCTGTGTTTTGTCTGTGTGTTGCATTGCATCCGGTCACCTGCTAGTATCACACCTGATAGGCTTAGATCACAGATGGGGAATCTTTTTTTCTGCCAAATACCATTTAAACATTTACACCATCCTTTGGGGGCCGTATAAAATTATTAACTGGGAAATTATCGTGCTATATTTGGTAAAACATTTAATTAACTACTCCCTAATATGATGGCTGGAACTGCTTCTCTTTGGCGCTATGTGTGATGTTTGGTGGTATGGATGATGTTGCTTCTCGTAACTGTTTTTGCAGGTTTTCGTCAGTCAGTCTGGAGTGCAGGTGAATCTTTGCGATGATAAGTTTGGTAAAGAACTCGCAGCAGTGAGTCATACTGAACACAGATGTATATTATACTGCAGGTCTCCTGACGGGAAAATTAATCACATTACATTTCTAGTACTCAAGTAGTGGGAGGTCTGCTCTCTATACATCTCATAGGGGATACCGAAACTGCTGTCTATACATCACACAGGAGACACCAGGCCTGCTGTCTATAGATCACATGGGAGACACCGAGACTGGTGTCTATACATCAGATGGGAGATACCAAGACTGCTGTCTATACATCACATAGGAGACACCAAGCCTGCTGTGTATACATCACATGGGAGACATCAAACCTGCTGTCTATACATCACATGGGAGACACCGAGACTCCTGTCTGTACATCACATGGGTGACACTGAGACTGCTGTCTATACATTACATGGGAGACACCGAGACTGCTGTCTATACATCACATGGGAGACACCGAGACTGCTGTTTATTCATCACAGAGGAGACACCGAGACTGCTGTATATACATCACATGGGAGACACCGAAACTGCTGTCTATACATCACAGAGGAGTCGCCGAGCCTGCTGTGTATACATCACATGGGAGACATCGAACCTGCTGTCTATACATCACATGGGAGACACCAAGACTCCTGTCTATACATCACATGGGAGAGACTAAGACTGCTGTCTATACATTACATGGGAGACACCGAGACTCCTGTCTATACATCACATGGGAGACACCGAGACTGCTGTCTATACATCACATGGGAGACACTGAGCCTACTGTATATACATCACAAAGGAGACACCAAAACTGCTGTCTATGCATCACGTAGGAGACACCGAGCCTGCTATATATGGGTAATGACTGGAGGTCCGATCCAATGGGTCACAAACTGAGACTGAGGCAGAAATCCCAAAAGAGTTTTTACTCAAACAGCAGAAAAAGTAGAACTTAGTATATGGAAGAAACAGATTGAATACCCTTATACAGTACACTCAGCCGGAGCTGAAATCACTATGCCAATCCAAGGTTCCCTGAAGAGTGTATTACACAGATTTTAAATAAATTTACCTATCAGAAAGGTCAATTCAGGTACTCAGAGAACAGGTGTAAATCGAATGTAGTGCTTTCAAGCGACCCCCTGGAATGGCATGTAATAGGTAAAAAAAATCTTATTGTGATGCATATTGTATAAGGTGGATAATTTCAAAGAGTATATCTTCCAAAGATCAAAACATAGCATGTTCACAAGTAGTCATAAAGGCAGTAGGGAAAATATTAGTATAACCAGAGACCCAGCTCATAAAGATAGTAGAGACCTGAGTAGATGGCAAACTGATGCAATCTGAGAGTGAGAGGAAGATAACCCTAATGCGCGTTTCACATAGGAGACACAGAGACTGCTGTATATACATCACATAGGAGACACTGAGACAGCAATATATAATCACATAGGAGACACTGAGACTGTGGTTTACATCACAGCAGAGACACTGAGATAGCTGTGCATACATCACACGAGACACCGAGACTCAGTAGTGTAGCTACCGGGCAGGGACAGAGGGTGTGGTCGCTCCGGGCCCAGTGCTCAGAGGAGCCCATCGGAGCTATCCTACTGTTAACGATATAGTTAGGCTGTGCAGGAGTGAAGGGAGACACAATCCCCCTGCACTGCTGCTCTCAATTGGTGATGCAGTGGCAGAGGTGCAGGTGAATGACCTCAGTCCCGACACAGTGACGTCATTGCGCCACGCCAGGACATTGACGTTCTGTGTATGGGTCGGTGCTATGACATCAGCTCATTGTTCTGTCCGAGCCTTGCCTATTGATGCATCAGGATCCTGGACTAGGTGAGTATATGATGTCTTTTATTTCTATTAAAAGTTGTGATGTGACTGTACGGCCATGAACAATGGAGGATCCTGAAACAGTGTGTGTGTGGGATACTCATAGTGTGGGGGCCATTATATAACATGAGATTCGATGTGGGGGTCATTATATAGTTTAGGGGCTAATGCGTGCGTCATATAATTTTGGGGTGATTGTGAGGAGCCATTATATAATTTGGGGCTAATGCAGGGGTCATTATATAGTTTGGAGGCTAATTAAAGGGCCATTATTGAGTTTGGAGGCTAATGTGGGGAACACTTTATAGTTGGGGGCTAATGCAGTGGCCGTTATACAGTTTGGGGGCCAATGTGGGGATCTCATATCATGGATGGATGGGCTCTCATACATTGTAAGGAGCGACTCCATTAGAATGAACATCAGCTGTAAGTCACTAAATATAACTGTACTCTGATCTCTTAAATGTTCTGCCAGACTGGTATCTACCATTTTATGGTCACCATATGGCAGTAATATCAGTGTTGGTCTTAGTATAGAGACTTATTTTCAGTAACAGCATGGTCATCTGCTGCGATTTTCCTATAACCATGATTATGGTACGCCACCGTAGATGTAATCAGTCACATGTTTCACCCCACCTGAGCTGAACTGATAGCTACGCATCAGCCGAGAGACACTGAAACTGCTCTATATACATCACATGAGACATTTGGCTGCAGTATAGACATCACAGGAGATGTAGGGTTGCAGTATATACATAACAGGGGACATGGAGCTGTGGCATATATGTGGCGCCCCCAGGAGTATGGTCGCCACATTGGCATTGCCTTCCTCCAGGGAGGGTGATGTCAGGCTTGGAAGCAATGAAGGGTCTCTCTAACAGTTAACCATAACATGCAACACAGTTCCCACTCCGAGCCAGCAGAGGGAGCGCTGAACCAGAATTGGGGGAGGAGTGCTCTCTGAGGGCCAGGAAGGGAAAAGGAGTTAGTGTGAGGAGGCCAAAGTGTGTAGACATGGAGAGAGAAGCTGGGAGACTGAGCGGGGTTGAAAGCTCGTTCCCAGCTGGAGCGCATGATCTGGAGCCTGGTCTCCACGGTTGTATGGATACTGAAGGTCCTGCAACAGAAACCAGAGGAATAGGAAGCTGTAAATGCTCTATTCCCATCTAAGACTCGGAGGCACAACAGCAACGGGTGAGCCAAGAGAAGAGATAGAAGGCTACAGCTGTCTGCCATACGAGGTAGATCTGAGAGGGAACAAGAAGGAGGAACTTCAGTGTAATACAGTACTGCATGTACCTCAAGTAAGCGCTAGGAAGGAGACTACACAACCTATCTGCATAGAGAGATTCCTGAGTTGCTTCCAGGCTAATCAGCTCCTGTGCCATCTGTAATCTGGACCCTGGACTGCACTTACAAAGTAAAGGTAAAGAAACTACATTCCGCTGTGTCCTTGCCTTCTTTCTGCAACTCCTCCAGCACTGCTACATCTCTGTGCCAGACACTGCACCCTCTTCCCCAACACCGATCTACACTGCCCTAGGACTACAGCCCTGCCTGTGGAGGGCTACACCATCATTGCTGCACCACACCATCTGTCCCAGAGGATCTGTCTGCAGCGTCGTCGGCTTAACATCTTCATTGCTGAATACCACAGGTGGCATCACGAAACATTCATTAATAAACTTTATTCCATCACTCAACATTCACCCTTTTACATGGGCGCCCAGGGCCACGGACCGGGTCACCGCTGCCATGACACCTCCCTCTGAGAGAGACCGGCCCGGTACCGAGTACCCCACAGCCCTGGGAGGGTGACCCATTTTGTCGTCACGAACAGGATTTACGGAGCCCGGTGTCCCTGGGTCCTGTGTGCCAGAGACTGTGCTGTGTGCTATAGACTGTTTGTGAAAGTGCCGCCATTATCCCGCTGCTTGGCGCGCACGGGAACCGAAAGAGGCGGGCCGTCATGGGCGGAGCCAGCCGAAGAGCGCGAACAAGTGAAGTGCCGCGTGGGAAGAGGCCAGCGTGCGAGAGGTGGGAGGAGCAGAGGCCTGCAGCCCCTATCATCTAGCCTGCAAAGCTGCAGCCGGTAAGCCTGCTCAACCCTGGGACCTGGCTAACGTTAACTAGGGATGAAGAGAATGTCGGAGGCACGCGTCGATGCAGCGGCGGACGCCCCGGCCAACCCCTCAGCACCGCAGGATGCAGGGCACAACGCAGCTGCGGCTCCAATTGCACCCACCGCAGCGGTCCCCATAATGCGGCTGTCTATGCCTTACATACCGGGAGCAGCATGGCTACTGCAGTATTAAGGGGAGTCACATACACTGAGTGAGTTCAAAGAGAGACTGCAATTTGTTTGAAGTGTATCCTCTGTCTGAAAGCCAGAAGGTGAACATCCTTATTGGGCAGCTAACAGGTGCAGCACAGAGAGAAGTAAAAGCCTGGCAGGACACTGATAAGGAGACTGTTAAAAAAATCATGGCTAAGCTAAGAAGCACCTTTGACACCTGCACTGCAGCTGAAATCAAGATGAGATTCTTTGGGTGTAAGCAGAAAGTGCAGGACAGTATATGGGACTATGCTCTTAACCTGCAGGAGGCGCTGCGAGCCGTCAAGCAGATTGACCCAGACAGTGTGAAAGATGGAGACGGACTGTAAAAGGAGCAATTCATTGAGGGACTCCTATCCAGTACCCACAGAGCACAGCTGCGCATCATAGCCCTACAAAACCCTGACCTAGATTTTGCTGATTTCAAAGACAGGGCTATCTGGGTGCTGTATGAACCAAATGTCAGCCGTCCAGCGCCCTCTAGGCGCCCAGCGATTACATACCACCCGGAAGCAACATCTTTCCCTTCCATCCCTGTGGAGGCTGATGCACAGACTCTGGACAATGATCCATCTGCAGAACTGCGTCTTCAGGTCCAGGGGTTGACCAAGGGTATGGCTGCACTTGCTAAAACTGTGCAGTCCCTGCAGGTATCCCCCAAGGAGAAGATCCAGCTCACCTCCAGTCCAGAGGATGTCCCGTGGCTAAAGAAGAAGAGGATCCCGCCACTCCGAGGAAGGAACAACGATCGCTATGACCAGGACGGACGTCCTATCTGTCGTCACTGCCACAAGGCAGGCCATATCGCAAGATTCTGTTATTTAAATGAGCAACCCCTGGGGCAGAGGGCCAACCCCTAGGAGTAGGTCCACAAGGCCTAAAGAACTGGCAAGCCAAGTATATTGGAGGGCGACCGGTCCTCCCAGTGGTGATTGACGGTATCCCCATGAACGTTTTGCTGGACACTGGCTCTCAGGTGACAACTATGTCATATATCCTTTACAAGTGGTATTGGGCTGACTCTGAACTTTCCCATGGCCCAAGTGATGAACTGACATTAGTTGCCAGTAATGGTCAGTCTTTACCGCATGTGGGATGTAAAGAAATTACTGTTAAAGTGGGTCAAGTAGAGTTAAAGTCTCAAGGTCTGATAGTTGTGGATATTGATCGACGAGATTGTAACCCAATAATGACTCTTGGTACCAATGTGATTGAAAATTGTCTTTCCGAGGTTATTGTCTTGTTGCAACAGGTGGCTGAGACTGCTGGTTCCAGTGACCAACGAGTCCTGCAGAAGGAGATCAGAACCCTGATGCAAGGACAGCAGGTAGAACTGTCTGGCGGAGAAATTGGCAGCGTCACAGTGAGTGATTCTTTCCCAATTGCAATAACCCCCAGATGTGAAATGTCAATTTGGTGTCGGGCAGCCATAGGCCTCAGAGGAAAAGATTACCAGGCAATGGTAGAACCAGTGTACTCTGATAGCAGGCCCACTGTCCTGACAGTCAGAGGGGTCGTTGATGTCCGCAAAGGGAGGGTACCTGTACACCTCTTGAATTGTGGGGAGGAGGAGGCCACAATACCTCAGTATGCCACAGTTGCTAAGCTGCTTACTGTAAGTAACAATGCAATACCCTTGGTCTCATCCAACCAGGTGGAGGACAATGGCTCTGTAAAGCAGCTGGAGGAGTGGTGTCAGCAGCTGCAGGTGGAACCTGACTCCACCCCTTCATACCAAAAGAATGGAGTTTACCGAGTGACTCAGGAGTATGAGCGGGTATTCAGTTAACACCCTCTAGATTTTGGGAGGGCAAAAGGGGTTCAACACCATATCCCCACTGGAGACCATCCTCCCATAAAAGGAAGGTACCGGCCTATACCCCCAACACAATACCAGTGTGCCAAAGGTATGTTGCGGGAAATGAAAGAGGCTGGGGTGATCAGAGACAGTTGTAGCCCATGGGCAGCCCCAATAGTCTTTGTGAAAAAGAAGGATGGTACCATGAGAATGTGTGTTGACTACAGAAAAATTAACAGCATTACACATAAAGATGCCTACCCATTACCCAGAATTGAGGAGTCATTAGCTGCACTTAAAATTGCTAACTATTGTTCCACCTTAGATCTCACTAGTGGGTATTGGCAGGTTCCCGAGGCAGAGGCAGACAAGGCGAAAACAGCGTTTACCACCCCTATGGGTCTCTGTGAGTTCAACTACATGCTATTTGGGCTCTGCACCACTCCAGGGACATTCCAGCTGCTAATGGAATGCTGTCTTGGGCACAAGAACTTCGATACAGTCCTGTTGTACCTTGATGATGTCATTGTTTTCTCCAAGACTTATGAAGACCATCTGATGCACCTGGCTGGGGTGTTTAAAGCATTGTCCAACTTTTGCCTGAAGGTGAAGCCTTCCAAATGCCACCTCCTGAAGCCCAAGGTTCAGTACCTCGGTCATGTAGTGAGTGCAGAAGGTGTGGCACCGGATCCGGACAAAGTCACAGTCATCCGGGACTGGCAGAACCCCAGCAATCTCCATGAAGTACGTCAATTCCTCGGGCTGGTATTCTACTACCGAAGGTTCATCAAAGGCTTCACTGAGATAGCCACTCCTATGCAAAATCTTCTGGTGGGTCAGCCCAAGAAGGCCAGAAAGCAGAGTCCTACATTCGAATGGAATGAGGAGCTGGAGAGGTCCTTCACTCGACTGAAGATGGCTCTCACAGGAGATGAAGTTCTGGCCTACCCAGATTATGACCAACCCTTTGTGTTGTATACTGATGCCAGCAACGTGGGACTTGGAGCAGTACTGTCACAGGTACAGAATGGCAAAGAAAGTGATCTCCTACGCCAGCAGGAAGCTTCGCCCTACTGAAAGGAACCCTGATAACTACAGTTCCTTCAAGCTGGAGTTACTCGCCATAGTCTGGGCTGTGACTGAATGATTCAAGCATTACCTAGCTTCAGCCAAGTTTACCATCTTCACGGACAACAACCCGTTGACTCACTTGGAAACTGCAAAACTAGGTGCACTGGAGCAGCGATGGATGGCTCGGCTGTCTAACAATGAATTCACCATCAAGTACCGAGCAGGGCACAAGAATGCCAATGCTGATGCACTGTCCAGAATGCCTAATCTGCCAGATGCAGGAGAAGACCCTGAGGCACTTGAAGAAATAAAGTTACCTGCCTTCCACCGGCCAATTGCGGCCCAACGTGTTCAAGGAGTGAGAAACAGATAGTCTGTCTTGAAAGAGGCCACCCTAAACCCATTACCTAATCATGACTGGGCAGAAACCCAGGATAGTGACCCCACAGTCCGCCTGGTGAAGGAACTACTGTCAAAAGCTGACTCACACCCAGAGTCGGATGCTCCTGAAGAAACCCAGCAGTTGTGGAAGGAAAGAGGCCGGCTGTTCATCTATGAAGGAAAGCTGTGTCGGAGGAGTATCAATGCCCGCAATCCTGAGTTGGTCTGGCAGGTGGTAGTCCCAAAGAGGGAGGCATCAATGTTCTTGGAAGCATACCACAATGGAGCTGGACACTTCGGATGGAAGAAGTTGGAGGCCTTGCTCCGGGAGAGATTCTACTGGGCTGGTATGAGGAAAGCCATTGAAAATTGGTGCCGGGAGTGTGGACAATGTAACCTGTGCAGAAAGGACCGTAACAGCCAGCGAGCTCCTTTGCAGCCAATAATAACCAAACAACCACTTGAGTTGGTCACCCTGGTCCATGTGAAGCTGGTCCCAAGCCGTTCAGGCTACATTTATGCTCTTACCATCGTTGACCACTACTCGAGATTCCTGGTGTCATGATCACGTGTGTCAGGACGCAGATGATGTCGCAAGGCGAACCCATAACACACGTGACCCTGGATACACCGCCTCCAGTGGGGCGAATTTAAATAAAGCGTGCAGGTGGATACGCCGCCTCCACCTGGCGGATTTAGGTATTACACGCTATGCAAACATATCTGGAAACACCGCCTCCAGTAAGGCGAATTTAAATAATAAGGGGGGAACCTGGGTAACTATAACAATGGTGGGCCCTGCGGTAGGGAATGGGAAATTGGAGACCTCCTGAGCTCCCCAGAGCCAGTGTCCCTGCACTCCTGACATTCCCTATGCCGGTTTCGCACCGGGCGCCGCACGCGTACCTCAACGCCCTAGCTCGCCCTGAACCTAAACCCTCACTAGGGAATAGGTCGGTGCGGAAACTAATCCCACCACTGCACTAATAAGACACATGAGGAAAGAGACAATACAGGGGAAACACCACTTATCTTTGCTCTGTTGCGTGCGCTCCTAGCAACAGAGCCCACCACCTGTGTGCATCTTCTCCTCCACCCTGATCCATCACATAACTGGATCCGTCACCATCGTGCAGCCTGGGAGCAGAGTCCATCACCACTTGCAGCAGTTCAGTACACAGAGTCCCAAGATGAGTCCAGCCTCTGCCAAGAATCCAAGCATGCTCAAGTCCAGTTCTCAGCAACCAAGTAGAGCATGCTGAGTGCAACTCTCTTCCAAGTCGCCACTCCTCCAAGCCATGCCCACACTTCCCGCCGACACCACAAACTGCGACTCCACCAAGCCATGCCAGTCCTTCCTGCAGACACCATTAGCTGGCACTCATCCTCTCTGGCTGACTGCGCAGGACTCCTATCCCGCTCCATCCTTCCACCAGGCTCTCCAACAACTCAGAAAGAAATATCACCAGCGGTGAGTGAACCCCCTAAGCACACCTTTATAGGGAGTCACACCTGATCCCTAATTAAGTGAACATTAACCTAAACCTATGGTGCGATACCACTAACCACCACCGGGGACAGTCAAAACACCTTTGAACTCAACCAAAGTAAAAAAAGTTCACTTTGTGCTTTTAATACCGCCAGATCCAACACTGGATCATGACAGTACCCCCTCCTTAATGAGGGGCCTCTGGACCCTCAAGACCACCCCTCATTAGGGAAACACCTACAGCGGGGACGCCCAGACCCTGAGTTCACCCCACCATTCCCTGACACTTCAGGTTTATGACAAACACCGCTGATATTGGCAATATATGTTCCTTTTGGAGGCACCACTCATCTCCACAGCGCCGACCTGGGGAACAAGTTAATGTATGTGTAGGTTTGCTCAGAGCTGATCAGACTCCACAACATATTTCCACAAGATGTTTTTTGGTGGCACCCATACATGCTCGTTCACACACAGGTCCGGACCTGAACGTTTATTGCACACATACATTTGTCATTTTTGGGTGAACTCACTCTGGACTTGACCGAGGCGTCCCCCTGTGTCACCACACTCACACCCCCACTATTCACCAAGGGACACCACCCTCCAACCCTTTCACCATGAGGACTGCGCCTCTTAGGGTTGGTTAATGGCGAGGGTAGAAATTTGTCCCTACTCCCCCGCAGCACATCTGCTGCACACACCAGGAGGAGAAGGGGACCGGGAAATGGAGGAAATATACTCTCGCTGGTCGCCTCCACACGACCAGGAGGGGCGGCTTCTTCGATGGTATGAAGATTTGGTGTAAAACCCCGCGGACTCACCAGTCAGCTCACCACAGGGGCGTACCCCTTCACCTCAGGGAATACCAGGCAGCTCCGTGGGGCACCATTCCTCCCACCTGCCTGGGTGCGCCCGCCTGCATGAACCAGTCCTGCTCCCCAGCAGCGACTCTAGGGGGTTTTAGTACCAGAGCCGCAGAAATATGGAGGAAAATATATATACTCACTGGTCGCCTCCACACGACCAGGAGGGGCGGCATCGAAGATTTGGCATGAGCCCCGCGGACTATTCACCAATCTGCTCACTACAGGGACGTACCCCTTCACCTCGGGGAATACCAGGCAGCTCCGTGGGGCACCATTCCTCCCACCTGCCTGGGTGCGTCCCCTGTAAGAGCAAGTCCCGCTCCCCAGCAGCGACTCTAGGGGCTTTTGCCAGACCGCAGCTGCCATTTTTGATTCTCTGGTTATCTGAGTAGAGGCCCCAGACCCTGATAACTGGTGCTGCAGCAGCTTAAACACACCTTGCCGCTCCCCACAGCACTTCAGTGAGGACCGGCAGCAATTACCACAGGTCTCCACATGGCCAAAGCTCACCAGAAAAAAAAAAGTAGGGCTGGTGATAATGTCATGGTCACGTGTGTCTGGGCGCAGGTGTTACCGCAAGGCGAACCCATAACACACGTGACCCTGGATACCGCGCCTCCAGTGGGGCGAATTTAAATAATAATACGTGCAGGTGGATACGCCGCCTCCACCTGGTGAATTTGGGAATTACACGTTATACATACAATCTGGAAACCCCGCCTCCAGAAAGGCGAATTTAAATAATAAAGGGGGAACCTGGGCAACTTTAACAATGGTGGGCCCTGCGGTAGGGAATGGGAAATTGGAGACCTCCTGAGCTCCCCCGAGCCAGTGTCCCTGCACTCCTGACATTCCCTATGCCGGTTTCGCACCGGGCGCCGCACGCGTACCTCAATGCCCTAGCTCGCCCTGAACCTAAACCCTCACTAGGGAATAGGTCGGTGCGGAAACTAATCCCACCACTGCACTAATAAGACACATGAGGAAAGAGACAATACAGGGGAAACACCACTTATCTTTGCTCTGTTGCGTGCGCTCCTAGCAACAGAGCCCACCACCTGTGTGCATCTTCTCCTCCACCCTGATCCATCACTGGATCCGTCACCATCGTGCAGCCTGGGAGCAGAGTCCATCACCACTTGCAGAAGTTCAGTACACAGAGTCCCAAGATGAGTCCAGCCTCTGCCAAGAATCCAAGCATGCTCGAGTCCAGTTCTCAGCAACCAAGTAGAGCACGCTGAGTGCAACTCTCTTCCAAGTCGCCACTCCTCCAAGCCATGCCCACACTTCCCGCCGACACCACAAACTGCGACTCCACCAAGCCATGCCAGTCCTTCCTGCAGACACCATTAGCTGGCACTCATCCTCACTGGCTGACTGCGCAGGACTCCTATCCCGCTCCATCCTTCCACCAGGCTCTCCAACAACTCAGAAAGAAATATCACCAGCAGTGAGTGAACCCCCTAAGCACACCTTTATAGGGAGTCACACCTGATCCCTAATTAAGTGAACATTAACCTAAACCTATGGTGCGATACCACTAACCACCACCGGGGACAGTCAAAACACCTTTGAACTCAACCAAAGTAAAAAAAGTTCACTTTGTGCTTTTAATACCGCCAGATCCAACACTGGATCATGACACCTGGTAGTCGTGCCTGTCAAGGATCAAACAGCCAGAACAGCAGCCAGAGCATTCCAACAGCACTTTTGTAGACCACACGGATATCCAGAGCGAGTGCTTACAGATCAAGGTCCAGCTTTTGAGGCGGAAGTGTTCCAGGAATTCTGTAACTTGTACGGTTGCAAGAAGATCAGGACAACACCGTACCATCCACAGACCAATGGCATGTGTGAAAAGATGAATCAAGTGGTAATCGACCTACTGAAGACCTTGTCTTTGGAAGAGAGGAATCTGTGGCCAGAAAAGTTGCCAGATCTGGTAGACCTCTACAACCACATTCCTGTGAATTCCACCAACTGCACTCCAGCCTACCTAATGAGAGCGAGGCCTGGTAAGCTGCCTATGGATTTGGATATGGGAGTCCTTACACCTGAGGTGACATCACCAGATGCTGGCTGGGATACAGAACGGCAGCAGCAATATCGAAGAGTACAAGAGTGTGTAGAAAAGAGTCTAGCTCAGGCAAGACAAAAACAAGAAAGGCACTACAATCGCCATGCACCTGCAGTTCCCTTGTCACCAGGAGAACAAGTCCTAAAAAGGAAGAGTAGGATGCATAAATTAGATGACCAATGGGAAGCTGAACCCTACACCATCTTACCATCAAACTTCGATAACACCAAGGTGTGCCTTACCAGTAAGGATGGGGGAGAAACCTAAGCAGCGGTATCAAGGGATCATTTGAAATTGTGCCCTGACCAGTTAAAAGAAAGAATGGAAGAGCAAAACAACATCCAACCCATAGAGGAAGAAGAAAAGGCCAGCCCTATACTTGGAGAATTCCCTGCAAATTGGACTCAAGCAAATAATGCCATAGTGGTGCCAGTTTTGACCTTTCCCCAACTGGTAGTACAAGAAGAAGTGACTCAAGAGAACTCTGAAAATCAGGAAGTTCAGGTAGCAGATGCCACACCAGCAGTGGAACAAGAGAATCCTCGCCTTGCCAGTGGTGAATCTGTCATGCCCATGGTGAGTCTAAGAGTTTGCAGACAGCTACTACCCAGTTTACCCACAGTGAGTAGAAGTGGTCCTAGGAAATCTAGTATCCCTGTGCTACGTAGAACCACCAGTATTGTAGCCAGTACAGTACACACTACCCCAGTGGTTAGCACCAGACAACCAGTGAGATCCCCAACAACACCAGTGCTACGTAGGTCTGTCCGTAGTACTCAAGGTATTGCACCCCTCAGATATCGTATATAAATTAGTTCATGTAAATGTTAAATTGTATGTATATATGTAACGTTTAAGTTTTGTGCCTACAGAGACTCTGTAAGAAATCCCTTTTTGAATTTTCCAGTTTGTTTTGATGGACAATTGGGCCACAGGACTAGGTATGGTCAAAAACTTCTTTTGTACATAGTTCACCATTTGCCCAGGAATGGACCATGGACATTGATGCATGGACTAATCGTCACAGGACTATTTTTGGAGCATTTGGTTTTTGTATTTTTCATTTTTTTATTTAAATCTTGTACATTAATAATTGTTCACTTACTTATATGTTCATATGTTTTTTTATCAGTCCAGGATTACTGAATTGCACTGGGGGGAATGTGGCGCCCCCAGGAGTATGGTCGCCACAGTGGCATTGCCTTCCTCCAGGGAGGGTGATGTCAGGCTTGGAAGCAATGAAGGGTCTCTCTAGCAGCTAACCATAACATGCAACACAGTTCCCACTCTGAGCCAGCAGAGGGAGCTCTGAACCAGAATTGGGGGAGGAGTGCTCTCTGAGGGCCAGGAAGGGAAAAGGAGTTAGTGTGAGGAGGTCGAAGTGTGTTGACGTGGAGAGAGAAGCTCGGAGACTGAGCCGGGTTGAGAGCTCGTTCCCAGTTGGAGCGCATGATCTGGAGCCTGGTCTCCATGGTTGTATGGATACTGAAGGTTCTGCAACAGAAACCAGAGGAATAGGAAGCTGTAAATGCTCTATTCCCATCTAAGACTCGGAGGCACAACAGCAACGTGTGAGCCAAGAGAAGAGATAGAAGGCTACAGCTGTCTGCCATATGAGGTAGATCTGAGAGGGAACAAGAAGGAGGAACTTCAGTGTAACACAGTACTGCATGTACCTCAAGTAAGCACTAGGAAGGAGACTACACCACATATCTGCATAGAGAGTTTCCTGAGTTGCTTCCAGGCTAATCAGCTCCTGTGCCATCTGTAATCTGGAGCCTGGACTGCACTTACAAAGTAAAGGTAAAGAAACTACATTCCGCTGTGTCCTTGCCTTCTTTCTGCAACTCCTCCAGCATTGCTACATCTCTGTGCCAGACACTGCACCCTCTTCCCCAACACCGATCTACACTGCCCTGGGACTACAGCCCTGCCTGTGGAGGGCTACACCATCATTGCTGCACCACACCATCTGTCCCAGAGGATCTGTCTGCAGCGTCGGCTTAACATCTTCATTGCCGAATACCACAGGTGGCGTCACGAAACATTTATTAATAAACTTTATTCCATCACTCAACATTCACCCTTTTACATGGGCGCCCAGGGCCACGGACCGGGTCACCGCTGCTGTGACACCTCCCTCTGAGAGAGACTGGCCCGGTACCGAGAACCCCACAGCCCTGGGAGGGCGACCCATATACATCACAGGAGACATGGGGCTGCGGTATATACATTATGGGAGGAATGGTGCTGCAGTATAAAGTAGACATCACAGGAGGCATGGGGCTGCAGCATATACATCACAGGAGACATGGGTTTGCATTATAGATGCGACAGAAGACGGGGTGGCAGAATAGACATCACAGAAGACTTGGGGCGATGGTATAGACATCACAGGAGACATGGGGCTGCGGTATAGACATCACAGGAGACATGGGGCTGCGGTATAGACATCACTGGAGTCGGAGTCATGTGGCTGCGGTATAGACATCACAGGAGACATGGGGCTGCAGTATACACATTATGGGAGGAATGGCGCTGCAGTATAGACATCACAGGAGGCATGGGGCTGCAGCATATACATCACAGGAGACATGCGTCTGCAGTATAGAAGACAAGGGGTTGCAGTATAGACATCATAGGAGACATGGGGTGATGGGTATAGACATCACAGGAAACATGGGCCTGCGGTATAGACATCTCAGGAGACATGGGGCTGCGGTATAGACATCACAGGAGACATGGGGCTGCGGTATAGACATCACAGGAGACATGGGACTCTGGTATAGACATCACAGGAGGCAGGGGGCTGCAGTATAGACATTGCAGGAGACATGGGGCTGTGGTATAGACATCACAGGAGACATGGGGCTGCAGTATAGACATCACAGGAGACCTGGGGCTGCGGTATAGGCATCACAGGAGACATGGGGCTGCGGTGTAGACATCACAGGAGACATGGGGCTGCGGTGTAGACATCACAGAAGGCATGGGGCTGTGGTATAAACATCACAGGAGACATAGGGCTGCAACATACACATCACAGGAGGCATGCGGCTGCGGTACAGACATAACAGGAGACATGGGGCTGCGGTATAGGCATCACAGGAGACATGGGGCTGCGGTATAGACATCACAGGAGACATGGGGCTGCGGTGTAGACATCACAGGAGACATGGGGCTGCGGTATAGACATCACAGGAGACCTGGGGCTGCGGTATAGGCATCACAGGAGACATGGGGCTGCGGTATAGACATCACAGGAGACATGGGGCTGCGGTGTAGACATCACAGAAGGCATGGGGCTGCGGTATAGACATCACAGGAAGCATCCGGCTGCGGTATAAACATCGCAGGAGACATAGGGCTGCAACATACACATCAAAGGAGGCATGCGGCTGCGGTACAGACATAACAGGAGACATGGGGCTGCGGTATAAACATCACAGGAGTCCTGGGGCTGCAGCATATACATCACAGGGGGTGCTGCAGTATAGACATCACAGGAGGCATAGGGCTGCAACATATACATCACTGGGGGGTACTATGGTATAGACAGCACAGGAGACATGTAGGTATGGTATAGACATCATAGGAGACATGGGGGTGCAGCATAAACATCACAGTAAATATGGGGCTACCACTATTGTCTTTTGTGGTACGGGAGTGCATCGCGCTCTAACTCTGCTCACAAAGTAGTCATTGCACTGGCCAGAGTCAGTACGTAATCTTTCATTGCACACGCCGCAGCGATCAGTAATGAACTCTGTGTGCATGCAGAGCAAGAAGAAATTAAAATGCAGCTATCAGCCCAAGCACTGCAGTCCCCGAGAATCTGCCCGAAAACGTTATTACAGTTCGGAGATTCCCCACCCCTGGCTTAGAAACACCTGCTCAGTGGACAGTATCATGTCTGATAGGCTTAGATATAGCAGCTCAACATACAGCATCAGACATGATAGGATTAGATACACCAGCTCAGCATACAGTATCAGACATGATAGGCTTAGATACACCAGTCTAGCTTACAATATTACACCTGATAGGCTTAGATACAATAGCTCAGCATACACTGTTGCACATAATAGGCTTGGAAACCTCAACTCATCAGACAAAATTATACATGATGGTTTAGATACAGGTGGTTATCAAATAGCATTACCCATGACAGTTCAACAGATACAAAAGCTCAGTGGACTGTAGTACATAAAACAGACTTAGATACACCATTTCAGCAGAAATGATCAAGCATGAGAGGCTTAGTTACATTTTCTCAACAGAAAGTATCATACATATGCTTAGGTACACTGGTACAGGAGAGAGTAAGATGCATGATAGAGACAGTATCACAAATACTAATCTAAGAAACTCAGCTTAACAGATATTATTATGCATGAACATTTTGGATACATCGACTCAGGAGACAGTATCATACATGATCAGCACAGGTAGCTCAGCTAATTGAAATATACATTATAGGATGGGATACTGCAGTATCATCTATTGCATGTGTTACAGAATCTTCCATGAAATGGCTTAGATAAGGCGGGTTATCTGACAGTATTACTCATGATAGGCTTAGATACAGATAGTTTTATACATAATAGACTTAGCTGTAGCAGATTATCAGACAGAATTATACATGATGAGCTTAGATACAGAGGATAGTCAGACAGTATTGCACATCAATGGCTTAGATACAGAACAATATCAGACAATATTACACTTGACAGCCTTAGATATAATCACAACATCAGATAGTATTATACCCAATAGATTTAGATACAGACAGTATTATACATGATAGTCTTGGATACAGAAGGTTATCAGATAGTATTACACATGATAGGCTTAGATACATGGAGTATTATACATAATAGTCTTAGATACATAAGGTTATTAGATAGTATTACACATGATATGCTTAGATACAATGTTATACATAATAGTCTTAGATACAGAAGGTTATCACATAGTATTACATATGATACTTAATAACACAGGCATTGCACATAGCATCACACATAATATATACAGCTGCATCACCTCAACAGATAGAATTACACCATAGGCTTAGATACAGTGGCTCAGCAGATAGTATCACATACAGTCATATGTTAAAGTTTGGGCACCCCAATTAATGTTAACCTTTTTTCTTTATAACAATTTTGGTTTTTGCAACAGCTATTTCAGTTTCATATATCTAATAACTGATGGACTCAGTTATATTTGTGGATTCAAATGAGGTTTATTGTACTAACAGAAAATGTGCAATCTGCATTTAAACAAAATTTGACCGGTGCAAAAGTATGGGCACCCTTATCATTTTCTTGATTTGAACACTCCTAACTACTTTTTACTGACTTCCTGAAGCACTAAATTGGTTTTGTAACCTCATTGAGCTTTGAACTTCATAGCCAGGTGTATCAAATCATGAGAAAAGGTATTTAAGGTGGCCACTTGCAAGTAGTTCTCCTATTTGATTCTCCTATGAAGAGTGGCATCATGGGCTCCTCAAAACAACTCTCAAATGATCTGAAAACAAAGATTATTCAACATAGCTTTTCTGGGGAAGGATACAAAAAGTTGTCTCAGAGATTTAACCTGTCAGTTTCCACTGTGAGGAACATAGTAAGGAAATGGAAGAACACAGGTACAGTTCTTGTTAAGCCCAGAAGTGGCAGGCCAAGAAAAATATCAGAAAGACAGAGAAGAATGGTGAGAACAGTCAAGGACAATCCACAGACCACCTCCAAAGACCTGCAGCATCATCTTGCTGCAGATGGTGTCACTGTGCATCGGTCAACAATACAGCGCACTTTGCACAAGGAGAAGCTGTATGGGAGAGTGATGCGAAAGAAGCCGTTTCTGCAAGCACGCCACAAACACAGTCGCCTGAGGTATGCAAAAGCACATTTGGACAAGCCAGTTACATTTTGGAAGAAGGTCCTGTGGACTGATGAAACAAAGATTGAGTTGTTTGGTAATACAAAAAGGCGTTATGCATGGAGGCTAAAAAACAGCATTCCAAGAAAAACACTTGCTACCCACAGTAAAATTTGGTGGAGGTTTCATAATGCTTTGGGGCTGTGTGGCCAATGCCGGCACCAGGAGTCTTGTTAAAGTTGAGGGTCGCATGGATTCAACTCAGTATCAGCAGATTCTTGACAATAATGTGCAAGAATCAGTGACGAAGTTGAAGTTACCCAGGGGATGGATATTTCAGCAAGACAATGATCCAAAAGACCGCTCCAAATCTACTCAGGCATTCATGCAGAGGAACTATTACAATGTTCTGGAATGGCCATCCCAGTCCCCAGACCTGAATATCATTGAACATCTGTGGGATGATTTGAAGCGGGCTGTCCATGCTCGGCGACCATCAAACTTAACTGAACTGGAATTGTTTTGTGAACAGGAATGGTCACAAATACCTTTATCCAGGATCCAGGAACTCATTAATAGCTACAGGAAGCGACTAGAGGCTGTTATTTTTGTAAAAGGAGGATCTACGAAATATTAATGTCACTTTTATGTTGAGGTGCCCATACTTTTGCACCGGTCAAATTTTGTTTAAATGCAGATTGCACATTTTCTGTTAGTTCAATAAACCTTATTTGAATCCAGAAATATAACTGAGTCCATCAGTTATTAGATATATGAAACTGAAATAGCTGTTGCAAAAAACAAAATTGATATAAAGAAAAAAGGTTAACATTAATAGGGGTGCCCAAACTTTATCATATGACTGTATAATAGTTTTAGATACATCAACACAGAAGACGGAATCTCACATGATAATCTTAGATACACTGGCTTAACAGACAGTATTGCACAGATATAATAGGCTTGGATACCGTGGCTTAGCAGTCAGTCTCAGACATGAAGGCTTAGATACAGTGGTGGCGTGTAAAGACAGGCATTATAATAAATGGACCATTACAGTGTGCAGTTTTGGGTCCCTATCCTGCAGCCCTCCGTCCGTCCCCCGTTGCTATTATGGGTACATGGTTACACCGATGACCATCTGGTCTAATTAATTTGCCGAACATTTTGCAATGTAAATACAATAAAATCTACAGCTGCAGCGTTCGGGACCTCGGAGCCATATTTATTCTCTCCTCTTAGTCACTTCCCTCCGCCAGGACGTGGTGCTGCCAGGTCTCACACCAGTGACACATAAACTTTGTATTTTTCAGGGATTTTTTTGTTTTGTTTTAGATTTTACTGTCTGGTAAAAGATCACAAGGACGTTCTCTGCTCGTTAAATATTCCGTTCCTTTGATGTGTCGGCCATTCTTGAAGCAAGAATTAAAATACGAGATATCGGATTGGGTCACAGCCCCTCCTCCCTTCCGTTGTGTCGCATACTCTGTGTGCATCAACTGGTTAACCCTGAATGTCTCCCAGATGTCTAGTCAGGAGGCCATAGTGATCTATATCACTGGAGATATAACATTCAGCACGTTCCCACTTTTCATAGGACTGTCCTATAACATGACCCGAAGGAGGTGGGGCTTATAATGCTTGTACAAAAAGGAGGAGTTTCTAACAGTTTTGGGATGTTCTCTGGTGTAATAGGGCAGAGTATAACATTTCCATTAATTTAGGATCCATAGGTTGAAGAACTGGTGATTGAGGAGGGGATCTTATGCTCTTATTCTGCCTTAGGTTGCATTTAAATTTTACACTTTATTTAACCCCCTTAACGACCAGAGGTATTTTTGGTTTTGCATTTTAATTTTTTGCTCCCCTTCTTCTCAGAGCCATAACTATTTTATTTAATTGGTCAAAATGGCCATGTGAGGACTTGTTTTTTATGGGACGAGTTGTACTTTTGAACAATACCATTGGTTTTACCATGTCATGTACTCGAAAATGGGGAAAAAAACTACAAGTGCGGTAAATTTGCAAAAAAATAGCAATCCCACAGTTGTTTTTTTTTATACCATGCGCACCTAATGCTAAAACTAACCTGACAATATGAGTCTCCAGGTCATTACGAGTTCATAGACACCAAACATGTCTAGGTTCTCTTTTATTTAAGTGGTATAAAAAAAAATCCAACGTTTGTTAAAAAAAAATTGCGCCATTTTCCGATACCCATAGCGTCTCCATTTATCATGAGTTATTATTATTATTTTTAATAATGATAATATTATCTCGGGTTGGTGAGGGCTTATTTTTTGCAAGCTGATGTTTTTATTGATACCATTTTGGTGCAGATACATTCTTTTGATCGCCCATTATTGCATTTTAATGCAATGTCGCAGCGACCAAAAGAAAGTAATTCTGGCGTTTTGACTTTTTTCTCGCTACGAAGTTTAACGATCAGGTTAATCCTTTTATTGATCGGGCGATTCTGAATGCGGTGATACCAAATATGTGCATGTTTGATTTTTTTATTGTTTTATTTTGAATGAGGCAAAAGGGGGGGGTGATTTGAACTTTTATATTTTTTTAATTTTTTAAATATTTTTTAAAACTTCTTTTACTTTTTGCATGCTTCAATATTCTCCATGGGAGGCTAGAAACTGCAGTTGTCCAATCGGCTCTGCTACATACAGGTGATAATCAGATCGCCTGTGTGTAGCAGAATTGCTGACTTGCTATGAGTGCTGACCACCAGGCGGCACTCATAGCAATCCAGCAGTGACAACCATAGAGGTCTGCAAGAGACCTATGGTTGCATGGCAACCCATCAGTGTCCTGAGATCATGTGACGGGGTCACCGATGAGCGGATTTCCGGCGCAATTGCAGGAAGCGCATGCTAAATGCCGCTGTCAGAGTTTGACATCGGCATATAGCGGGTTAATAGCCGCAGGTGGATCGTGATTCCACCTGCGGCTGTTTCCGGGCACAGCTGGGACATGTGCTGGGAAAGATGTGGCTTAGCACCAGAGCCCACATCAAAGGGAGGGAGTCGGACATCGGCGCACATTTACGCCTGATGTCAGAAAGGGGTTAAAGTTGGTTTAAATGATCACTTTCTATAAATAGGCTAATCTGATGGACACTAGGTTTATCCTTTCTGGGTGGCTTGCTGTCCTTTCAATGTTGTCAGATGTAATCTGTCTTTCTCAGCATTATCTTTGTTTTTCTTCTACTGCTCTCATGTCTGTTGTAGTGTATACAGTGTTGGAAGTGAATTAATCTCTGTACAGTCCAACCATTAAACAGTAAATATATATTTATTGAAGAATAAAGATGACACAGTGTACAATTGGTATTTCTTATAGCTTAGGACCTAAGCTTCTTGTCTGTCAGCTTGCAAAAGGAAAGTAAAAGGAATGTGCTCCAGCTACACACACAGTGAACAGGAAGTTCCTGTTTTTTGTTTTAACAGTGCTTTAATGGCAATATAACACTAATATTGGAGACAGAAACTCATGCACTATTAAACAGCAGGAAATAATAGTTGTTGCAATATATACAATACTAAGTATTATTCAACATCCCAACTCAACAACTACTTATCCTGCTACTTATCCCATAGTGGTTATGAATTCTTCAAATTTGTCTCTTGGAAGTGGCTTTGTCATAACATCATCTATCATCTGGTCAGTTTCACAATAAGCAAACTAATTTATGCCACGTTCTATCAAATCACGCAGGTTATGATGTTTAATGTCAATGTGTTTGGTTCTCACATTGATCTTCTCCCTGCATGCAAGTTTAATGTATTCTTGGTTGTATTCATAAATTACCGTCTGTTGCATTGATGACTTACCAAGATTGCCTAATAATTTGTTTAACCTAATGACCTCTTGAATTGCGTGGGCTGTAGACACAAGCTCTGCTTCTGTAGATGACAAGGCTACAGACACCAGTATTCCGCTAGACCAACAAAGTGAATTTTCTCCAAGCTTGAACATATAGCTGCTGGCAGATTTACGATCACTTAAGTCACCAGCCCAGTCTGCATCCAGATAGCCTGTAAGTTTTAGATCTCCTGTTACAGATATCCTTAAATGTATGTCTTGACTCTCTTTCAAATGTAGAAGAACTCTCTTAATGGCATATCAGTCCTTTTGGCGTAGTTTTTCCACATATTTGCAGGGAAATCCATTTGTTGCTGTGATATTCGGTCGAGTAATAGTTGTTACATGTAGAAGTGGTCCCACTGCTTGTCTGTGTTTCTCATTGTTAGGTAACAGATTGTCTTCTCCTTCCAATTTTAGGTAGGATGCTTCCATTGGAGTTGATATACCTTTGGCTTCTGACATTCCGTGAACTGATTCAGAATTGAGTTGATATTTTCCCTTTTGTGGTTTAGAAGAAAGCTTCCATCTTTTTCCCTTTGGAACCTGAATTCTTGGATAATATGTCACATTTCCAAGGTCTTTAGTTTCAAAAACCATAATCACATTCTCCACATCCACTTTCCATCTGTACATTTTGTATATAAAGCTGGATTTGCTTGACCTCTTTTAAATCTTTCAATAAGACTGTTCATTTTGGTGTTCCATGCTCTAGTCCCATGATGTTGAACCTATGACACGCGTGTCAGCACTGACACGTGTAGCCATTTTCGATGACACGTGGCCGCATACAGAGAAGTATGGGACCGCATGCCGAGAAGGACGTTTCATCTGCGGCTCTTACATAGCCAGGTGTAGTAGCCGAGGATAGAAATGAGCGAAACTGAACAGTAAAGTTCGGCGTCCGTACAGAACACCTACTGTTCGGGTACAGATACCGAACACGGACTTCTCCAGGAAGTCTGCATTACTGTTTGGGTTCAGCTGCCCGAACACCGGGTGTTTGTCGTGCTGTCAAGTGCTTGGCAGCGCGGCAAGCACCCCTTCTGATCGGCTGTGAAATCATCTGTGCCGGTTAGAGAGCCGCGGTTCCCACGCTGTCAAAAGACAGTGTGAGGGCTCAGCTGTGATTGGAGGTATAAAGTTTACCTCCGGTCACTGGTGTCAGCTGATATGACTACTAATCCCATCATCCGACACCTGCTGCCACTAATAACAGTGAGAGAGGGAGTATTTGTCAGCCGCTCCTGCGCTGTAAATAAATAAAAAAAACCCCGTGTGAGTTCCCCTGTATTTTTGATAACCAGCCAGGCAAAACTCACAGCTGGGGGCTGCAATCCTGAGCTGTCAGCTACAGCAAGGCTGGTTATCAAATATAGAGGGCTCCCCACACTGTTTTTTTAAAATTATTTAAATAAATAATTAAAAAAAACTGTGTGGAGTCCCCCCATTTTCGACAACCAGCCTTGCTAAAGCAGACTGCTGGGTCTGGTTTTCTCAGGCTGGTAAAGGGCCATGAATATTGCCGCTCCTGCCTAAAAATAGCAGCCTGCGGCTGCCCAGAAAGGTACGTCTATCAGATGGGCCAATTCAGGCACTTTGCACGGTTCTTCCCACTTGCTCTGTAGTGGTGGCAAGTTCATATTTGTGGGGTTGATGTCATCTTTGTATTGTCCGGTGACATGAAGCCCACGGCTTAGTAATGGAGAGCCGTCTATAAGACACCTCTCCATTACTAATCCTGTAGTTGCATGGTAAATAAAGATGCAGCCAGAATAAAGTCCTTTATTAGAAATAAAACAAATCACACTTTTACTTTTTATTTAAAAATAACAAGCACAGTTATACTTACCAAACACCTATTCCACTGAATTGTCTGCAGCGCTAACAGGCTATCTATAATTCTATCTTCTGTCACTGCCCCTCCGATGGAGAACCCAAAAAATAAAAAAGCAAGATTAAGTAAAGGAAGTTTAACACAAGTTAAATAATATCAAAACCAACAAAAGAAACTGACTGATGGATTGTTGCGTCCCATTAATGGGAACAGCTTGTTGTGTGTTTTTTGTTATGCACTGCCTTCAGTTGTTGCTAGGCAGAAACACTGCCCTTTGAAGTTGTCCCCTCTTCTCTCCTGTAGTTGATGATGTTAGCCCTTGCTCCTCCCTTAGTCATCATTATTATAGTGGTTTGAAAAAACCACTATATTGTAATCCGAACGCTGCTAACTTCTTCTTCTTCTTATTATTATTATAGTGGTTTGAAAAAACCACTATATTGTAATCCGAACGCTGCTAACTTATTCTTCTTCTTATTATAGTGGTTTGAAAAAACCACTATATTGTAATCAGTGGCGTAGCGTGGGGGGGGCGGGGGGGGCGGTACGCCCCAGGCGGCACGTGTGTGGGGGCGGCGCGGCAGCAGCAATTCAATTCCTCTCCTCTGACTGGGAGAACAGCGCGGACTCCGCGGAGGCACAGTGCAGGCGCTTTCTACCTTCTACGCCACTGCCTTGCTGGACTCGGAGCCCCGGCTGCTTTCCGCTCCTGAGCCGGTGCTGGGCGGAGGTGTTGGCCGCTCGGGGCTGGTTGTTCGGTCGGAGCTGCCAGAAGAACACGTGGCGTGTGGCTGAGGTGACGCAGGAGGAGCGGATCCCGGGACACAGGAGCCGGTGAGTGAGGGGGACGGCGGGAAGCGCTGCCCAGCCTGCCCGGGATATCTGTGAGGGGAGGGAGACACCGCGGTATGTGATTGCCCCTTGAATTTCATTCCATCATGTAATGTTATACTACAGGGGGCGGCATCTAGGTAATTACTCCCTCTCCCCCATTTACTAATTCTAAAGTTGAGGCTCCCTAATCCTTGGAGTTGGATTGCCTACATCTTCATAAAGCTGATATTATGCAAAAGAGTTGGGCTCTGTAGGGAGAGGACATGGGGGCTGTGCAGAGGAGGACATGGGGGGGCTCTGTAGGGAGAGGACATGGGGGCTGTGCAGAGGAGGACATGGGGGGGCTCTGTAGGGAGAGGACATGGGGGCTGTGCAGAGGAGGACATGGGGGGGCTCTGTAGGGAGAGGACATGGGGGGCTGTGCAGAGGAGGACATGGGGGGGCTCTGTAGGGAGAGGACATGGGGGGCTGTGCAGAGGAGGACATGGGGGGCTCTGTAGGGAGAGGACATGGGGGGCTGTGCAGAGGAGGACATGGGGGGCTCTGTAGGGAGAGGACATGGGGGGCTGTGCAGAGGAGGACATGGAGGGCTCTGTAGGGAGAGGACATGGGGGGCTGTGCAGAGGAGGACATGGGGGGGCTCTGTAGGGAGAGGACATGGGGGGCTGTGCAGAGGAGGACATGGGGGGCTCTGTAGGGAGAGGACATGGGGGGCTGTGCAGAGGAGGACATGGGGGGGCTCTGTAGGGAGAGGACATGGGGGGCTGTGCAGAGGAGGACATGGGGGGCTCTGTAGGGAGAGGACATGAGGGGGCTCTGTAGGGGGAGGACATGGGGGGGCTCTGTAGGGAGAGGACATGAGGGGGCTCTGTAGGGGGAGGACATGGGGGGGCTCTGTAGGGAGAGGACATGAGGGGGCTCTGTAGGGGGAGGACATGGGGGGCTGTGCAGGGGAGGACATGGGGGGGCTCTGTAGGAGGGACATGGGGGACTGTGCAGGGGGGTACATGGGGAAGCTGTGTAGGGGAGGACATGGGGGGCTGTGCAGGGGAGGACATGGGGGGCTGTGCTGGGGGGTACATGGGGAGGCTGTGCAGGGGGGTACACGGGGGAGGGGGGCTGTGCAAGGGGAGAACATGAGGGCTCTGTAGGGGGTGTACTGTGGGTCTGTGCAGGGGGAAGACACGTGGGTCTCCTTACACTGTTTTATGGTGCAGCTCTCGGCAGGGCAGTGGTGGAGGTTCAGTAGGGTCATCACGCTAATACATACACATATATATATAGAGAGAGAGAACTGCAAGAAGATGAAAGTCTAGAAATTTAGAAATAATAACAGCAGAGTTAGTAGTAGACTAAAAATTAGATCTTTGAGTGTAGTGTGGGCTCTTCGGATTCTTCCGGATTATCAGCGACCAAAGGGGCGGCAAATTTTTCGACCGCCCCGGGCGCCACAAACAGTTGCTACGCCACTGATTGTAATCCGAACGCTGCTAACTTATTCTTCTTCTTCTTCTTATTAAGTTGATTTCCGCAATTAATGCAGCCCGAACCGCTACACGCACAGACTCCGTTGAGGTGTCGTTTCGAAGCCAGCGTCCATGAGAGGTGTGCTAAGTATTTTTCGTGTCGATCGGATTTGTAGTTTTTGCGCAATTTGCGTTTGAAAATTTTTTTTCCCGTCATTGGAATGCACTGTGTCAATGCTTTTCAATGGGAAGCTTAAAACGTGCCCTGAGGCGATTGAAATGGCAGTTGAGCTCATTGATATGCGCAGGCAGACCCAGTTACTATGCCAACGCCTACGAACGTCACATGACATCTCCAGAACATAGCTTCTGCCACATAATATCAGCTCTTAAAGCTAAACCCACAGCACAAATGCAAATCTAGCTTCATCACATGACGCATGCCCCTGAGAGAGAATGTGTGCGCCAAAGTGGATTTAGAAGCCCAGTGAGCCACCCTGGCTCTTAAAGGGCCGACGCGCCAAAATGAGTCTTAAAGGGCCGGCGCGCCAAATCGAAAGCTGAGTGACCCAAGGCTCCAAATCGGAGGCTGATAGACCCTGGCCTACAAAAAGGAGGCTGAGCAACCCTGGCATCCAAATCGGAGCCAGAGTGGCCCCGCCCATCAAATCGGACCCAGAGTGGCCTCGCCCACCAAATCAGACCCAGAGTGGCCCCGCCCACCAAATTGGACCCTGAGGAGCCCCATCCACAAAATCGGACCCTGAGGGGCCCCACCCACAAAATCGGACCCTGAGGGGCCCCGCTCACTAAATCGGACCCTGAGGGGCCCCACCCACCAAATCAGACCCTGAGGGGCCCCGCTCACTAAATCGGACCCTGAGGGGCCCCACCCACCAAATCGGACCCTGAGGGGCCCCGGCCACAAAATTGGACCCTGAGGGGCCCCACCCACAAAATTGGACCCTGAGGGGCCCCGGCCACAAGATTGGACCCTGAGGGGCCCCACCCACCAAATCGGACCCTGAGGGGCCCCACCCACAAAATCGGGCCCCGAGGGCCCCACCCACAAAATCGGACCCTGAGGCCAAAGTGGCCCCTGAGAGGCACCCACAGTTAAAACGGATCCTGAGTTGAAAGTCTTGCAGGTGCAGCAGGCAAGTCTCTCTTAAAGGGGCAGCCTGGGCAGCATTTCAAACCACTATCTGTACTTCCTTCAGGAAATACACATCTAGTTATAGTGGTTTGAAAAAACCACTATATTGTAATCCGAACGCTGCTAACTTATTCTTCTTCTTCTTATTAAGTTGATTTCCGCAATTAATGCGGCCCGAACCGCTACACGCACAGACTCCGTTGAGGTGTCGTTTCGAAGCCAGCGTCCATGAGAGGTGTGCTAAGTATTTTTCGTGTCGATCGGATTTGTAGTTTTTGCGCAATTTGCGTTTGAAAATTTTTTTTCCCGTCATTGGAATGCACTGTCTCCAATGCTTTTCAATAGGAAATGGCAAAACGTACCCTGAGGCGATTGAAATGACAGTTGAGCTCATTGATATGCGCAGGCAGACCCAGTTACTATGCCAACGCCTACGAACGTCACATGACATCTCCAGAACAGAGATTCTGCCACATAATATCAGCTCTTAAAGTGAAACCCACAGCACAAATGCAAATCTAGCTTCATCACATGACACATGCCCCTGAGAGAGAATGTGTGCGCCAAAGTGGATTTAGAAGCCCAGTGAGCCAAACTAGCTCTTAAAGGGCCAACGCGCCAAAGTGATTGTTAAAGGGCCAGCGCACCCAAATGAGTCTTAAAGGGCCGACACACCAAATCGGAGGCTGAGCCACCCCGGCCTCCAAATCGGAGGCTGAGCCACCCCGGCCTCCAAATCGGAGGCTGAGCCACCCCGGCCTCCAAATCGGAGGCTGAGCCACCCCGGCCTCCAAATCGGAGGCTGAGCCACCCCGGCCTCCAAATCGGAGGCTGATCCACCCCGGCCTCCAAATCGGAGGCTGATCCACCCCAGCCTCCAAATCGGAGGCTGATCCACCCCGGCCTCCAAATCGGAGGCTGATCCACCCCGGCCTCCAGATCGGAGGCTGATCCACCCCGGCCTCCAAATCGGAGGCTGATCCACCCCGGCCTCCAAATCGGAGGCTGATCGACCCAGGCCTTCAAATCGGAGGCTGAGCCACCCAGGCCTCCAAATAGGAGGCTGAGCCACCCCGGCCTCCAAATAGGAGGCTGAGCCACCCCGGCCTCCAAATAGTAGGCTGAGCCACCCCGGCCTCCAAATAGGAGGCTGATCCACCCCGGCCTCCAAATCGGAGGCTGATCCACCCCGGCCTCCAAATCGGAGGCTGAGCCACCCCGGCCTCCAAATCGGAGGCTGAGCCACCCCGGCCTCCAAATCGGAGGCTGAGCCACCCCGGCCTCCAAATGGGAGGCTGATCCACCCCGGCCTCCAAATCGGAGGCTGATCCACCCCGGCCTCCAAATCGGAGGCTGATCCACCCCGGCCTCCAAATCGGAGGCTGATCCACCCCGGCCTCCAAATCGGAGGCTGATCGACCCAGGCCTTCAAATCGGAGGCTGAGCCACCCCGGCCTCCAAATAGGAGGCTGAGCCACCCCGGCCTTCAAATAGGAGGCTGAGCCACCCCGGCCTCCAAATAGGAGGCTGAGCCACCCCGGCCTCCAAATCGGAGGCTGAGCCACCCCGGCCTCCAAATCGGAGGCTGATCGACCCCGGCCTCCAAATCGGAGGCTGAGCCACCCCGGCCTCCAAATCGGAGGCTGAGCCACCCCGGTCTCCAAATCGGAGGCTGAGCCACCCCGGCCTCCAAATCAGAGGCTGATTGACCCCGGCCTCCAAATCGGAGGCTGATCGACCCCGGCCTCCAAATCGGAGGCTGAGCCACCCCGGCCTCCAAATCGGAGGCTGAGCCACCCCGGCCTCCAAATCGGAGGCTGAGCCACCCCGGCCTCCAAATCGGAGGCTGAGCCACCCCGGCCTCCAAATCGGAGGCTGAGCCATCCCGGCCTCCAAATCGGAGGCTGAGCCACCCCGGCCTCCAAATCGGAGGCTGAGCCACCCCGGCCTCCAAATCGGAGGCTGAGCCACCCCGGCCTCCAAATCGGAGTCTCATCGACCCCGGCCTCCAAATCAGAGGCTTTTTGACCTCGGCCTCCAAATCGGAAGCTCAACGACCCCGGCCTCCAAATTGGAGGCTGAGCGACCCCAGCCTCCAAATCTTACCCAGAGTGGCCCCGCCCACCAAATCGGACCCTGTGGGGCCCCGCCCACCAAATCGGACCCTGAGAGGCCCCGCCCACCAAATTGGACCCAGAGTGGTCCCGCCCACCAAATTGGACCCAGAGTGGTCCCGCCCACCAAATTGGACCCAGAGGGGCTCCGCCCACAAAATCAGACCCAGAGGGGCCCCTGCCACACAATCAGACCCTGAGGGGCCGCGGCCACAAAATCGGACCCTGATGGGCCCCAGTCACAAAATTGGACCCTGATAGGCCCCGGCCACAAAATCGGACCCTGAGGGGCCCCAACCACAAAATCGGACCCTGAGGGGACCCAACCACAAAATCGGACCCTGAGAGGCCCCGCCCACCAAATTGGACCCAGAGTGGTCCCGCCCACCAAATTGGACCCAGAGGGGCCCCACCCACAAAATCGGACCCAGAGGGGCCCCTGCCACAAAATCGGACCCTGAGGGGCCGTGGCCACAAAATCAGACCCTGAGGGGCCGCGGCCACAAAATCGGACCCTGAGGGGCCCCAACCACAAAATCGGACCCTGAGGGGACCCAACCACAAAATCGGACCCTGAGGGGCCCCTGACACAAAATCGGACCCTGAGGGGCCCAACCCACAAAATTGGACCCTGAGGGGACCTGCCCACCAAATTGGACCCTGAGGGGCCCCGCCCACCAAATCGGACCCTGAGAGGTCCCACCCACAAAATCAGACCCTGACGGGCCCCGGCCACAAAATCGGACCCTGAGGGGCCCCACCTGCAAAATTGGACCCTGAGGGGTTCCGGCCACAAAAATCGGATCCTGATTGGCCCCGGCCACAAAATCAGACCCTGAGGGGCCCCAGACACAAAATCGGACCTTGAGGGGCCCCACCCACCAAATCAGACCCTGAGGGGCCCCGGCCACCAAATCGGACCCTGAGGGGCCCCGGCCACCAAATCGGACCCTGAGTGGCCCCGGCCACAAAATCGGACCCTAAGAGGCCCCACCCAAAAAAATCGGACCCTGAGGGGCCCCACCCACAAAATCAGGCCCTGAGGGGCCCCACCCACAAAATCAGACCATGAGGCCAAAGTGGCCCCTGAGAGGCACCCACAGTTAAATCGTATCCTGAGTTGAAAGTCTTGCAGGGGCAGCAGGCAAGTCTCTCTTAAAGGGGCAGCCCGGGCACCATTTCAAACCACTATCTGTACTTCCTTCAGGAAATACACATCTAGTATTAATGTTGTAATCCGACCGCTGCTAACTTATTCTTATTATTCAGTTGATTTCCGCAATTAATGCGGCCCGAACCGCTACACGCACAGACTCCGTTGAGGTGTTGTTTCGAAGCCAGCGTCCACGAGAGGTGTGCTAAGTAATTTTCGTGTCGATTGGATTTGTAGTTTTTGCACAATTTGCATTAGAAATTTTTTTTCCCGTCATTTGAATGTATTGTCTCAATGCTTTTCAATGGGGAAATTTTGCCTTAGAGAAAATATGCCCTGAGGCAATTCAAATGGCAGTTCAGCTCATTGATATGTGCAGGAAGACCCAGTTACTATGCTAACGCCAAAGAACTTCACATGACGCCCTCAGGACACAGTTTCTGGCGATAATATCAGCTCTTAAAGCGAAACCCACAGCACAAATGCAAATCTAGCTGCATCACATGACGCGTGCCCCTGAGAGAGAATGTACGCCAAAGTGAATTTAGAAGCCCAGTGCACCAAACTAGCTCTTAAACAGCCGACGCGCCTAAGTGAATCTTAAAGGGCCGGCGCACCAAAATGAGCCTTAAATGGCCGGCGCGCCAAATCGAATGCTGAGTGACCCCAGGCTCCAAATCGGAGGCTGATCAACCCTGGCCTACAAATCAGAGGCTGAGCCACCCAGGCCAACAAATCTGCCCCGGAGTGGCCCCGCCCACCAAATCGGACCCAGAGAGGCCCCGCCCACCAAATTGGACCCTGAGGGGCCCCGCTCACCAAATCAGACCCAGAGTGGCCCCGCCCTCCAAATCGGACCCAGAGTGGCCCGCCCACCAAATCGAACCCTGAGGGGCCCCTCCCACCAAATCAGACTCAGAGTTGTCCCGCCTACCAAATTGTACCCTGAAGGGCCCCGCCCATCAAATTGGACCCAGAGTGGCCCCGCCCACCAAATCAGACCCTGAGGGGTCCCACCCACCAAATCTGACACTAAGGGGCCCCGCCCACCTAATCAGACCCAGAGTGGCCCCGCGTGAGTGAGTGTGAATGTGTGTGTGAGTGTGAATGTGAGTGTGTGTGTGAGTGTGAATGTGAGTGTGTGTGTGAGTGTGAATGTGAGTGTGTGTGTGTGTTTCACGTTCCTCTTAAGGAACTGACCTAAAGAAGGGAAGGAGTGCTGATATAGAAAGAGATTCCATAGAGAGTTAAAACAAACCACAAAATGCAAAATGAAAAGATAAGGCACATGTTGCTAGAGAGTATGCATCAGGCCATGAGGGGCGCCGCCCACCAAATCAGACCCTCATGGGCCCCGCCTGCCAAATCATACCCTGAAGAGCCCCGCCCACCAAATCGGACCCTGAGAGGCCCCATCTACCAAATCGGAACCAGAGGAGCCCCGCCCACGAAATTGGACAAGTGGGGCCCCACTCACCAAATCGGACCCTGTGGGGCCCCGCCCACCAAATTGGACCCAGAGTGGCCCCTCCCACCAAATCAGACCCTGTGGCGCCCCGCCCATCAAATCGGACCCTGTGGTGCCCCACCCACCAAATCGAACTCTGAGGGGCCCCGCCCACCAAATCGGACGCAGAGGGGTCCCACCCGCCAAATCAGACCCGGAGGGGCCGTGCCCACCAAACCGGACCCTGAGGGGCCTCGCCCACCAAATCGGCCCACCAATTCAAGCCCTGAGGAGCCCAGTCCACTGAATCGGATCCTGAGGGGCCCCACCCACCAAATCAGACCGAGGGGCCCCACAGGCCAAAGTGGCCCCTGAGAGGCACCCACAGGTAAAACGGATACTGAGTTGAAAGTCGTGCAGGGGCAGCAGGCAAGTCTCTCTTAAAGGGGCAGCCCGGGCACCATTTCAAACCACTATCTGTACTTCCTTCAGGAAATACACATCTAGTTATTATTATTAAGTTGATTTCCGCAATTAATGCGGCCCGAACCGCTACACGCACAGACTCCGTTGAGGTGTCGTTTCGAAGCCAGCGTCCATGAGAGGTGTGCTAAGTATTTTTCGTGTCGATCGGATTTGTAGTTTTTGCGCAATTTGCGTTTGAAAATTTTTTTTCCCGTCATTGGAATGCACTGTCTCCAATGCTTTTCAATGGGAAATGGCAAAACGTGCCCTGAGGCGATTGAAATGACAGTTGAGCTCATTGATATGCGCAGGCAGACCCAGTTACTATGCCAACGCCTACGAACTTCACTTGAACCCCAGCACAGAGCCTCTGCCACATAATATCAGCTCTTAAAGTGAAACTCACAGCACAAATGCAAATCTAGCTTCATCACATGACACATGCCCATGTGTGCGCCAAAGTGGATTTAAAAGAAGCCCAGTGAGCCAAACTAGCTCTTAAAGGGCCAACGCGCCAAAGTGATTGTTAAAGGGCCAGCGCACCCAAATGAGTCTTAAAGGGCCGACACACCAAATCGGAGACTGAGCCACCCCGGCCTCCAAATCGGAGGCTGAGCCACCCCGGCCTCCAAATCGGACACTGAGCCACCCCGGCCTCCAAATCGGAGGCTGAGCCACCCCGGCCTCCAAATCGGAGGCTGAGCCACCCCGGCCTCCAAATCGGAGGCTGATCGACCCCGGCCTCCAAATCGGAGGCTGAGCCACCCCGGCCTCCAAATCGGAGGGTGAGCGACCCCGGCCTCCAAATCGGAGGCTGAGCGACCCCGGCCTCCAAATCTGAGGCTGAGCGACCCCGGCCTCCAAATCGGAGGCTGAGCCACCCCGGCCTCCAAATCGGAGGCTGAGCCACCCCGGCCTCCAAATCGGAGGCTGATCCACCCCGGCCTCCAAATCGGAGGCTGAGCCACCCCGGCCTCCAAATCGGAGGCTGAGCCACCCTGGCCTCCAAATCGGAGGCTGAGCCACCCCGGCCTCCAAATCGGAGGCTGAGCCACCCCGGCCTCCAAATAGGAGGCTCATTGACCCCGGCCTCCAAATCGGAAGCTCATCGACCCCTGCCTCCAAATCGGAGGCTCTTTGACCTCGGCCTCCAAATCGGAAGCTCAACGACCCCGGCCTCCAAATTGGAGGCTGAGCGACCCCAGCCTCCAAATCTTACCCAGAGTGGCCCCACCCACCAAATCAGACCCAGAGAGGCCCCGCCCACCAAATCGGACCCTGAGGGGCCCCGCCCACCAAAGCGGACCCTGTGGGGCCCCGCCCACCAAATCGGACCCTGAGAGGCCCCGCCCACCAAATTGGACCCAGAGTGGTCCCGCCCACCAAATTGGACCCAGAGTGGTCCCGCCCACCAAATTGGACCCAGTGGGGCTCCGCCCACAAAATCAGACCCTGAGGGGCCGCGGCCACAAAATCGGACCCTGATGGGCCCCGGTCACAAAATTGGACCCTGATAGGCCCCGGCCACAAAATCGGACCCTGAGGGGCCTCAACCACAAAATCGGACCCTGAGGGGACCCAACCACAAAATCGGACCCTGAGAGGCCCCGCCCACCAAATTGGACCCAGAGTGGTCCCGCCCACCAAATTGGACCCAGAGGGGCCCCACCCACAAAATTGGACCCAGAGGGGCCCCAATCACAAAATCGGACCCTGAGGGGACCCAACCACAAAATCGGACCCTGAGGGGCCCCTGACACAAAATCGGACCCTGAGGGGCCCCGGCCACAAAATCGGACACTGAGGGGCCCAGCCCACAAAATCGGACCCTGAGGGGCCCTGCCCACCAAATTGGACCCTGAGGGGCCCCGCCCACCAAATTGGACCCTGAGAGGCCCCACCCACAAAATCGGACCCTGACGGGCCCCGGCCACAAAATCGGACCCTGAGGGGCCCCACCCACAAAATTGGACCCTGAGGGGTTCCGGCCTCAAAAATCGGATCCTGAGTGGCCCCGGCCACAAAATCGGACCCTGAGGGGCCCCAGCCACAAAATCGGACCTTGAGGGGCCCCACCCACCAAATCAGACCCTGAGGGGCCCCGGCCACCAAATCGGACCCTGAGGAGCCCCGGCCACCAAATCGGACCCTGAGTGGCCCCGGCCACAAAATCGGACCCTGAGGGGCCCCACCCACAAAATCGGACCCTGAGGGGCCCCACCCACAAAATCAGGCCCTGAGGGGCCCCACCCACAAAATCAGACCCTGAGGCCAAAGTGGCCCCTGAGAGGCACCCACAGTTAAATCGTATCCTGAGTTGAAAGTCTTGCAGGGGCAGCAGGCAAGTCTCTCTTAAAGGGGCAGCCCGGGCACCATTTCAAACCACTAGCTGTACTTCCTTCAGAAAATACACATCTAGTTATTAAGTTGATTTCCGCAATTAATACGGCCCGAACCGCTACACGCACAGACTCTGTTGAGGTGTCGTTTCGAAGCCAGCGTCCATGAGAGGTGTGCTAAGTATTTTTCATGTCGATCGGATTTGTAGTTTTTGCGCAATTTGCGTTTGAAATTTTTTTTTCCCGTAATTGGAATGCACTGTCTCAATGCATTTGAATGGGAAAATTTTGCTATAGACAAAACATGCCCTGAGGCGATTGAAATGGCAGTTGAGCTCATTGATATGCGCAGGCAGACCCAGTTACTATGCCAACGCCTACGAACGTCACATGACCTCTCCAAGACAGAGCTTCTGCCACATAATATCAGCTCTTAAAGCAAAACCCACAGCACAAATGCAAATCTAGCTCCATCACATGACACATGCCCCTGAGAGAGAATGTGCGCCAAAGTGGATTTAGAAGCCCAGTGAGCCACCCTGGCTCTTAAAGGGCCGACGCGCCAAAGTGATTCTTAAAGAGCCAGAGCACCAAAATGAGTCTTAAAGGGCCAGCGCGCCAAATCGAAAGCTGAGTGACCCAAGGCTCCAAATCGGAGGCTGATAGACCCTGGCCTACAAAAAGGAGGCTGAGCCACCCTGGCATCCAAATTGGACCCAGAGTGGCCCCGCCCACCAAATCGGACCCAGAGTGGCCCCGCCCACCAAATCAGACCCAGAGTGGCCCCACCCACCAAATTGGACCCTGAGGGGCCCCACCCACAAAATCGGACCCTAAGGGGCACCACCCACAAAATCGGACCCTGAGGGGCCCTGGCCACAAAATCGGACCCTGAGGGGCCCCACCCACAAAATCTGACCCTGAGGGGCCCCACCCACAAAATCGGACCCTGAGGGGATCCGGCCACAAAATCAGACCCTGGGGGGCCCCGGCCACAACATCAGACCCTGAGGGGCCCCACTCACAAAATTGGACCTTGAAGGGCCCCACCCACAAAATCGGACCCTGAGGGGCCCCAACCACAAAATCGGACCCTGAGGGGCCCCGGCCACAAAAACAGACCCTCATGGGCCCCGGCCACAAAATCGGACCCTGAGGGGCCCTGCCTACAAAATTGAACCCTGAGGGGCCCCAACCACAAAATCGAATCCTGAGGGGCCCCACCCACAAAATCGGATACTGAGGGGCCCCAACCACAATATCGGACCCTGAGGGGCCCCACCCACAAAATCAGACCCTGAGGGCCCCGGTCACAAAATTGGATCCTGAGGGGCCCCAACCACAAAATCGAACCCTGAGGGGCCCCAACCACAAAATCGGACCCTGAGGGGCCCCACCCACAAAATTGGACCCTGAGGGGCCCCACCCACAAAATTGGACCCTGAGAGGCCCCGGCCAAAAAACTGGACCCTGAGGGGCCCCACCCACAAAATCGGACCCTGAGGGGCCCCGGCCACAAAATCGGACCCTGAGGGGCCCCGGCCACAAAATCGGATCCTGAGGGGCCCCAACCACAAAATCGGACCCTGAGAGGCTCCGGACACAAAATTGGACCCTGAGGGGCCCCAACCACAAAATCGGACCCTGAGAGGCACCGGCCACAAAATCGGACCCTGAGGGGCCCCAACCACAAAATCGGACCCTGAGAGGCACCGGACACAAAATCAGACCCTGAGGGGCCCCGGCCACAAAATCGGACCCTGAGGGGCCCAACCCACAAAATCAGAATCAGTGTCCCCGCCCACCAAATTGGACCCTGAAGTGCCCCACCCACCAAATCGGACCCAGAGTGGCCCCGCCCACCAAATCAGACCCAGAGTGGCCCCGCCCACCAAATCGGACCCTGAGGGGCCCCGCCCACCAAATCGGACCCTGAGGGGCCCCCGCCCACCAATTTGGACCCTGAGGGGCCCCGCCCACTAAATCGAATTCTGAAAAGCCCCAACCACAAAATCGGACCCTGAGGGGCCCCAACCACAAAATCGGACCCTGAGGGGCCCCGCTGACCAAATTGAACTCTGGGGGGCCCCACTCACCAAATCGGACCCTGAGTGGCCCCACCCACCAAATTGGACCCTGAGTGGCCCCGCCCACCAAATCGGACCCTGAGTGGCCCCATCCACCAAATCGGACCCTAAGGGGCCCCACCCACAAAATCGGACCCTGAGGTGCCCCGGCCACAAAATCGGACCCAGAGGGGCCCCACCCACAAAATCGGGCCCTGAGGGGTCCCACCCACAAAATCGGACCCTGAGGCCAAAGTGGCCCCTGAGAGGCACCCACAGTTAAAACGGATCCTGAGTTGAAAGTCTTGCAGGGGCAGCAGGCAAGTCTCTCTTAAAGGGGCAGCCCGGGCACCATTTCAAACCACTATCTGTACTTCCTTCAGGAAATACACATCTAGTTTAGTTTGTTGTAGCCATCTTTGGATGTACATGTGTACCTCTCTGTTTGGGATTACTCTTTTCATCTGCTGCATTGTACCTTTATGCAAGATTTCAGAGAAAATCAACTCTGCTTCTCCTGGACTTTTATTACAACTCAGTGTGGCCGAGTTGGAACTATCTGAGGACTATCTGAGTACAACAATCACACAGTTATCTAAGGGATTGATGGCTAAAGATTTTGTGACTCATGCTGCCTTGAAGAGTCAGAATAGTGGAAAGAGTGACCTGCCACCAAGAACAGTATACAGCTTACAATCCAGAGAAAAGAACATCTATCAAGCTAAATTGTGCAGACACAGCGGCATACATAGAGTCTGTATACACTGCCTGTGCTGCTAATAAACAGCAACATTGTATGTGAGCTCCTCTGCAGCTAGGAGCAGAACAGCCCCCACCTTTGCATTCCTGTCTACAATGGCAAATACAGGAAAGATCTTTAATTCTCTGCCTGATTTACAACAGCAAGAAAAAGACATGGGATCTCACGCAGCCTTCAGTGAAAGATCCAAACGTTTGACGAAACCTACGTGGAAGGTCAAAGACAATCTAGAAACCATCAAATGTGAATTACTTTCCAATGTATCTTCCCTATGGCAAAGAGTGCAGTATCGAGTGTCTGTCTTATCTATGCCTGGTGCTAATGAGTTACTGTGGCGCCCCTGAGGCTCAGTCGCCACAGAGGTACTGCACCTTCTCCTAAGGTGTAGTGCCCCACCAACTAGGTAAGTTGGGAACTCCTTTCCACACTCCAACACCTGCACCCCACACACAGGATAGTTCAGCAGGACCACATTGCGGCTCCATGCTTAGAGGGTAGCAGAGCACCTTTCGTGGGTCCTTGCTTCGTAACACGAGATGTGCTGGGAGGTGGGTGGAGTTGAGATATATAAAAGGTTGGGAAAGTGTAGGATTGGGGGTTCAGTCTGGCAGAAGGTCAGGCGGCAGAGGCGTAGCTAGGGTTTCGGTTCAGGGGGGGGCGAAACTTCTGAGTGGGCCCCTAACTAGGTAACTTTAATTACAACTCGGTGACGCACCCTAATAGTGGATGTAGGAGATGACTCTGCTGTAACTGAAAATAATCCCTATATAAAGACCAACATGGAAATTACCGCAATATGGTGAGTGGTAAATACCAGTTCTACAAAACATATGTGATTACTGCACAGGTATAGTTGGTGTCTTACCGCTGACGTTCTTTCTGATTGAATCGGTCACTTTTCATGTCTTTTCCATCTGGCCCAGACCGACATGACAACTCCTCCAGCCACGGCTCTGCTACAGAGAATACAACAATGACACGTTTCACTTCTCATATTCCAGCCCCATCACCATGTATCCCCAACCTGCACAAACCCATCATCCTGCTGATACCCCAATGCTGAGCCGCTGCTGCCGTATGTGTCCTTATTACAGCACCTGATACACCAATGCTGAGCCGCTGCTGCCGTATGTGTCCCTATTACTGCACCTGATACCCCAATACTGAGCCACTGCTGCTGCCATATGTGTCCCTATTACTGCACCTGAGACCCCAATACTTAGCCTCTGCTGCCGTATGTGTCCCTATTACTGCACCTGATACCCCAATGCTGAGCCACTGCTGCCGTATGTGTCCCTATTACTGCACCTGATACCCCAATGCTGAGCCACTGCTGCCGTATGTGTCCCTATTACTGCACCTGATACCCCAATGCTGAGCCACTGCTGCTGCTGTATGTGTCCCTATTACAGCACCTGATACCCCAATACTGAGCCGCTGCTGCCGTATGTGTCCCTATTACTGCACCTGACATCCCAATACTGAGTCTCTGCTGCCGTATGTGTCCCTATTACTGCACCTGATACCCCAATACTGAGCCGCTGCTGCCGTATGTGTCCCTATTACAGCACCTGATACCCCAATACTGAGCCGCTGCTGCCGTATGTGTCCCTATTACTGCACCTGACATCCCAATACTGAGTCTCTGCTGCCGTATGTGTCCCTATTACTGCACCTGATACCCCAATACTGAGCCGCTGCTGCCATATGTATCCCTATTACTGCACCTGATACCCCAATGCTGAGTCGCTGCAGCCGTATGTGTCCCTATTACAGCACCTGATACCCCAATATTGAGCCGCTGCTGCTGTATGTGTCCCTATTACTGCACCTGATACCCCAATACTGAGCCTCTGCTGCCGTATGTGTCCCTATTACTGCACCTGATACCCCAATACTGAGCCACTGCTGCCATATGTGTCCCTATTACTGCACCTGATACCCCAATACTGAGCCGCTGCAGCCGTATGTGTCCCTTTTACAGCACCTGATACCCCAATACTGAGCCTCTTCTGCCGTATGTGTCCCTATTACTGCACCTGATACCCCAATACTGAGCCGCTGCTGCCGTATGTGTCCCTATTACTGCACCTGATACCCCAATGCTGAGCCACTGCAGCCGTATGTGTCCCTATTACTGCACCTGATACCCCAATGCTGAGCCGCTGCAGCCGTATGTGTCCCTATTACTGCACCTGACACCCCAATACTGAGCCGCTGCAGCCGTATGTGTCCCTATTACTGCACCTGATACCCCAATGCTGAGCCACTGCTGCCATATGTGTCCCTATTACTGCACCTGATACCCCAATGCTGAGCCGCTGCTGCCGTATGTGTCCCTATTACTGCACCTGATACCCCAATGCTGAGCCACTGCTGCTGCTGTATGTGTCCCTATTACTGCACCTGATACCCCAAAACTGAGCCGCTGCTGCCGTATGTGTCCCTATTACTGCACCTGACATCCCAATACTGAGTCTCTGCTGCCGTATGTGTCCCTATTACTGCACCTGATACCCCAATACTGAGCCGCTGCTGCCGTATGTATCCCTATTACTGCACCTGATACCCCAATGCTGAGTTGCTGCAGCCGTATGTGTCCCTATTTCAGCACCTGATACCCCAATATTGAGCCGCTGCTGCCGTATGTGTCCCTATTACTGCACCTGATACCCCAATACTGAGCCTCTGCTGCCGTATGTGTCCCTATTACTGCACCTGATACCCCAATACTGAGCCGCTGCTGCCATATGTGTCCCTATTACTGCACCTGATACCCCAATACTGAGCCGCTGCTGCCGTATGTATCCCTATTACTGCACCTGATACCCCAATGCTGAGCCGCTGCAGCCATATGTGTCCCTATTACAGCACCTGATACCCCAATACTGAGCCTCTGCTGCCATATGTGTCCCTATTACTGCACCTGATACCCCAATACTGAGCCGCTGCTGCCATATGTGTCCCTATTACTGCACCTGATACCCCAATGCTGAGCCGCTGCAGCCGTATGTGTCCCTATTACTGCACCTGATACCCCAATACTGAGGTGCTGCTGCCGTATGTGTTATGAATGAGTCACCGGAGGAGGAAAAAACAAAAATGCAAGTTAAGTCCAGAAAACCGGAGAGGTTGGTAACTAGCGGACTGCAGACCCCTGATCCTATTCACAACAACTAACAGTAGCCGTGGAGAGTTCCTATGGTGGTCCTAGATGCCTCTTGACAGCCGGAGAACTAAATAAGCCTAATGAAAGAAAGGGGAAATCCAAACTGCCCCAGAGCAGACCCCAAAGCAATAGACAGTCCCCAACATGTATTGTCAGTGAAAACAGATGAAAACACAAACACAGACAGACAGACAGGCAGAGCAAACGATGGGGCCCAACTAACTAGATAGGAAAGGACAGAAAAGATGCTGGCTGCAATCCGCAAAAACCCTACCAAAAATGTCCCAACACGTCTGATAGGAAAAACAGCCCTGAAGTCACTAGACTTCAAAAACCCTATATCAGCACTCCGATATATTCTGAAGACAGAGCAAAAGAGATTTAACCAATCAGGGACAAAAATGGAAATTCAGCAGAGCCCCAGCCGGGGCTGGCTGAACACAAAACTAAGCAAATCAGACAAAATCTCATGGAACAATAACAGAGCAAAACTTAGCTTTAGAAGACAGGAACTGACCTGGAGGCCAGAGCTCGGAGTAGAGAAATCACCAGCAACCCTACAGGGCGTCGGCTGCCTTATATCCACTCAGAGATTCTGGATGTCCAATCGCAATCCACCTGTTCAGGTGACAGGTCTCTCCCATCCAAATCAGTTTCACCACCTCCTTTCACCAGCAGAGGGAGTTCACCGGACATCAAAGGTGAACGAGAAAATGAGCTCACAACACGCATGTGTCCCTATTACTGCACCTGATACCCCAATACTGAGCCGCTGCTGCCATATGTGTCCCTATTACTGCATCTGATACCCCAATACTGAGCCGCTGCTGCCGTATGTGTCCCTATTACTGCACCTAATACCCCAATGCTGAGCCGCTGCAGCCATATGTGTCCCTATTACTGCACCTGATACCCCAATGCTGAGCCGCTGCTGCCGTATGTGTCCCTATTACAGCACCTGATACCCCAAAACTGAGCCGCTGCTGCCGTATGTGTCCCTATTACTGCACCTGATACCCCAATACTGAGCCGCTGCTGCCGTATGTGTCCCTATTACAGCACCTGATACCCCAATACTGAGCCGCTGCTGCCGTATGTGTCCCTATTACAGCACCTGATACCCCAATACTGAGCCGCTGCTGCCTTATGTGTCTCTATTACTGCACCTGATACCCCAATACTGAGCCGCTGCTGCTGTATGTGTCCCTATTGCAGCACCTGATACCCCAATACTGAGCCGCTGCTGCCATATGTGTCCCTATTACTGCACCTGATACCCCAATGCTGAGCCACTGCTGCTGCCGTATGTGTCCCTATTACTGCACCTGATACCCCAATGCTGAGCCACTGCTGCTGCCATATGTGTCCCTATTACTGCACCTGATACCCCAATGCTGAGCCACTGCTGCTGCCGTATGTGTCCCTATTACAGCACCTGATACCCCAATACTGAGCCGCTGCTGCCGTATGTGTCCCTATTACAGCACCTGATACCCCAATACTGAGCCGCTGCTGCCATATGTATCCCTATTACAGCACCTGATACCCCAATACTGAGCCGCTGCTGCTGTATGTGTCCCTATTACAGCACCTGATACCACAATACTGAGCCGCTGCTGCTGTATGTGTCCCTATTACAGCACCTGATACCACAATACTGAGCCGCTGCTGCCATATGTGTCCCTATTACTGCACCTGATACCCCAATGCTGAGCCACTGCTGCTGCCGTATGTGTCCCTATTAAAGCACCTGATACCCCAATACTGAGCCGCTGCTGCCGTATGTGTCCCTATTACAGCACCTGATACCCCAATACTGAGCCGCTGCTGCTGTATGTGTCCCTATTACAGCACCTGATACCACAATACTGAGCCGCTGCTGCCATATGTGTCCCTATTACTGCACCTGATACCCCAATACTGAGCCACTGCTGCCGTATGTGCCCCTATTACTAAACCTGATACCCCAATACTGAGCCGCTGCTGCCGTATGTGTCCCTATTACTGCACCTGATACCCCAAAACTGAGCCGCTGCTGCTATATGTGTCCCTATTACTGCACCTGATACCCCAATGCTGAGCCACTGCTGCTGCCGTATGTGTCCCTATTACTGCACCTGATACCCCAATACTGAGCCTCTGCTGCCGTATGTGTCCCTATTACTGCACCTGATACCCCTTATACACACACGGCTCTGCTCCACACCCCCTATACACACACGGCTCTGCTCTGTACACGCTGTACACACCTGGCTCCGCTCTGTACACCTTATACACACACGGCTCTGCTCCGCACACCCTGTACACACGCGGCTCCGCACCATACACCTCATACACATACGGCTCAAATCCGTACACCTTGCACACACGGCTCCACTCCGTACACGCCGCACACACACGGCTCTGCTCTGTACACCCCGTACACACTTGGCTCCACTCCGTACACAAACAGCTCTGCTCACCCCATACACACGGCTCCGCTCCTCTGTACACCTCATACATGCATATCTGTTGTGAGTTCAATTTCCCCTTCACTACTGAGGCCCGAGGAACTCCCTCTTCTGGTGAAGAAAGGTAGTGAGCCTGATTGTCAAACACCTGGGGCTGATGATGATGACTGGCTGAGTGGAGTTAATGACTGGATATAAGGCTGCCGACGCCCTTCTGGCCTGCGGGTGATTTCTCTGTGGACTTCTAGGAAACCAGTCTGATTCCTGCTCATCTAAAGCTAAGATTTCTGCTTTGCCTTTTTGCATTAGTGTTCTGTTTTCCTTGCTTTTCTGGATTCTGCCATTCCCTGCTGGGGTGAGCTGAATCTCCTTTTGCCTGTTGCTCTGTCTTCAGAATATTCCTGAGTACTGACATAGCTTTTTTGAAGCCTAGCGTCTTCAGGGTCTTTTTTACTGTCAGTTTGTTGGCTCTTATTTTCATAGGGTTTTTCTCAGATTGCAGACAGCAGCCTTCCTGTCCTTTCCTATCTAAGCTAGCGTGGGCCCCATCTTTGCTCAGTCTATCTTTCTGTCTGTGTTTTGTTCTTTCTTCTTGCTTCACCGTCATTATATGTGGGGGGCTGCCTTTTGCTTTGGGGTCTGCTCTGGGGCAGTTTAGATTTCCCTTTCTGTCTTTAGGCTATGTAGTCCTCCGGCTGTGATCGAGGGGCCTAGGGCATCGTAGGAGCCCCCCACGGCTACTGCTAGTTGTGTTGATAGGTTCAGGGGTCTGCAATCCGATAGCTGCCAACTTCTCTGGTTTTCTGGACTTAGCTAGCATTACTATTTTTGCCTCCTACGGTGACTCAATCATAACAGAATCACCCGCCATACCGCAGATTCTAGGGTACTCAATAGCAGGAAAGAATTGTATAAAAAAAAAAAAAAAGTGTGTATATTTTTTCCTCTATATCTCTGAGTCCGTAGGGGGAATTTTTTTTTTTTCTCTCAATGGAGATAAAGCAATTGTCTGATCGTGTGGAGCAGCTCGCTGCGGAAGTGCGGGGAATTTCCGCCTACCTTGCTCATTCACATGCTGCTGAACCAAAGATTCCTACACCTGATGTATTTTTTGGGGATCGGTCTAAATTTTTGAATTTCAAAAATAATTGTAAATTATTTTTTGCCTTGAAGCCTAACTCGTCAGGGAGCTCCGCGCAGCAGGTTAAAATTGTCATCTCTTTGCTGCGTGGCGATCCCCAGGATTGGGCGTTTTCTTTGAAACCAGATGATCCTATTCTGACTAATGTGAATGCATTTTTTCAGGCCTTGGGGTTGTTGTATGACGAACTTAATGCCATTGATCAGGCTGAAAAGACCCTGCTGGCATTGAACCAGGGTCGTGATTCTGCAGAATTGTACTGTCAAAAATTCCGAAAGTGGGCAGTACTTACTACCTGGAATGATAATGCCTTGGCTGCTCTCTTTCGGAAGGGGTTGTCAGAAGCCATAAAAGATACTATGGTGGGATTTCCTGTTCCCTCTGGTCTTGACGATTCTATGTCTTTAGCCATTCAGGTTGATCGGCGTTTACGCGAACGCAGAGCTGCACGAGAGGTGTTGCCACCTTTTTTAAACAGATGTCTGAACCTATGCAATGTGATAGAGTTTTTTCCAGAGAGCAGCGTCAGGAGTTCAGAAGGCGTAATAAGTTGTGTTTTTTCTGAGGAGATGCCTCGCATATTATTTCTGTCTGTCCTAAACGCGAGAAACGCTTTGCACACACGTTTTCTGTTGGTGGTGTTCAACCTAAGTTTCTTCTGGCTATTACTCTGATCTCCTCCCTGTCCACATTTTCCGCCAAGGCTTTTGTGGATTCGGGAGCAGCTCTAAACCTAATGGACTTGGATTTTGCTAAACGTTGTGGATTTCCGATGACACCTCTGCAGACGCCTATCCCTTTGAGGGGGATTGATGCTACTCCTTTGGCTAAAAATAAACCTCAGTTTTGGACCCAGGTGGTAATGCGGGTCGCCCCAGACCATCAAGAAAATTGCAGGTTTTTGGTGTTACATAATCTGCATGATACTATTGTTCTGGGGTTTCCCTGGTTACAAATTCATAATCCAGTTTTGGATTGGAAATCTGTGTCTGTGGTGAGTTGGGGTTGTCGGTGTGCCTTTAGTGAGGCTCCGGTGTTTTCCACCTCTCCTCAGTCGCATGATGTTCCTGATTATTTGGCGGACTTTTATGATGTATTTAGTGAGAATGAGTCTGCGTCTCTGCCTCCTCATAGGAGTTATGACTGTGCTATTGAACTGAGCCCGGGGTGTAAATTTCCCAAGGGTCGGCTCTTCAATTTATCTGTACCCGAGCACGAGGCTATGCGATCCTATATTAAGGAGGCGTTGGAGAAGGGTCATATTAGACCATCCTCGTCACCCTTAGGTGCCGTTTTTTTTTTTGTAGCCAAAAAGGATGGATCATTAAGACCTTGTATTGATTATCGTGCTCTCAACAAAATTACTGTTAAATATCAGTATCCGTTACCCCTGATTTCTGATCTATTCTCCAGAGTTAAAGGTGCTTGCTGGTTTACCAAGCTTGACCTCAGGGGGGCGTATAATCTTATTCGCATTAAGCATGGGGATGAATGGAAGACGGCGTTTAATACTCCGGAGGGACATTTTGAGTACCTGGTGATGCCTTTTGGGCTCACTAATGCCCCTTCTGTCTTCCAGTGCTTCATGAACGATATTTTCTGAGATTTTGTCGATAAATTTTTGATTATCTATCTGGATGATATTTTGATCTTCTCCAAGGATTGGGATTCTCATGTGGAACATATTCGGACTGTTTCCGGATCTTGAGGGAGAATTCCCTGTATGTCAAAGGATCGAAATGCCTTTTTGGAGTACAGAGGATTTCTTTTTTGGGATTTATTTTGTCCCCGTCAACTATTGAAATGGACCCGGCCAAGGTACAGGCCATTTACGATTGGGTTCAGCCCACTTCTTTGAAGGCCATACAGAAGTTTTTGGGTTTTGCTAATTTTTATCGGAAATTTATAGCAAAATTTTCTAGTATTGCCAAGCCATTGACTGATTTGACTAAGAAGGGTGCTGATGTGTTAAATTGGTCTCCGGAGGCTGTTTCTTCCTTTCAGGAGCTGAAGCGAAGATTCACCTCCGCCCCGGTTTTGCGGAAACCTGATTTCTCACTTCCGTTCCAGGTAGAGGTGGATGCTTCTGAGATTGGTGCAGGAGCTGTTTTGTCCCAAAAGGATCCTGTAACATCTAAAATGAATCCCTGTGCTTTCTTTTCCCGAAAGTTCTCTCCATCTGAACGTAACTATGATGTGGGGAATCGGGAACTGTTAGCCATGAAATAGGCATTTGAGGAGTGGAGACATTGGTTGGAGGGAGCTAAGCATCAAGTCGTGGTCCTCACTGACCACAAGAATTTGATTTACCTAGAGTCGGCTAAGCGCTTGAACCCTAGACAGGCTAGGTGGGCCTTGTTTTTTACACGTTTTGATTTTGTGGTTTCTTTTCTTCCTGGAACTAAGAATGTCAAGGCTGACGCCCTCTCTAGGAGCTTCTTTGCTGATTCTCCTGTGGTGACCAAGCCTGCTACCATCTTAGGCGAAGGGGTAGTTCTTTCTGCCATCTCGCCCGATTTGAGACGTGCTCTGGAAGAGTTCCAGGAGGACAAACCTGAGCGTTGTCCCAGTGGAAAGTTGTATGTTCCTGACCAGTGGAAGAAGAGAGTGATGTCTGAAGTTCATTGCTCTGCTTTGGCTGGTCATCCAGGTATTTTTGGTACTAGAGATCTGGTGAGTCGGTCTTTTTGGTGGCCCTCCTTGTCTCGTGATGTCAGGAATTTTGTGCAGTCCTGTGGGACGTGCTCCCGGTCTAAATGGTGTTCTCGCTCTAGTGGGTTGTTGATGCCTTTGCCTGTCCCCAAGAGGCCATGGACCCATATTTCAATGGATTTCATCTCTGATATGCCTGTCTCTCAAAGGATGACTGTTATTTGGGTGATTTGTGATAGGTTCTCTAAGATGGTTCATCTTGTACCACTCCCTAAGTTGCCATCTTCCTCTGAATTGGTGCCCCTGTTTTTACAACAGGTGGTTCGCTTGCACGGGATTCCTGAGAACATTGTATCTGACAGAGGAGTCCAGTTTGTGTCTAGATTTTGGAGAACTTTCTGTTCCAAGCTGGGAATTCAGTTGTCCTTCTCCTCTGCTTTTCACCCTCAGACCAATGGGCAGACAGAGAGAACAAACCAGACCTTGGAGTCATATTTGAGATGTTTTATTTCTGCTGATCAGGATGATTGGGTTTCATTTTTGCCCTTGGCTGAATTTGCTTTAAATAATAGAGCTAGTTCTGCCACTTTGATGTCTCCTTTTTTTTTGTAATTTTGGGTTTCATCCTCGATTTTCTTCAGGGCAGGTGGAGCCCTCTGCCTGCCCAGGGGTTGACACTGTGGTGGAGAGAATGCACCAGATCTGGGACCAAGTGATGGATAAGTTATCTCTCTCCCAGGAAAAGGCCCAGCGGTTTTCCAACCGACATAGGACCATTGGTCCCCAATTTAAGGTTGGTGATATGGTGTGGTTATCATCAAAAAATATTGCTATGAAGGTGGCTTCTCCTAAGTTTAAGCCTAGATTTATTGGACCTTACAAGATTTTGGAGATTATTAATCCGGTCTCTTTTCGTTTGGCTCTTCCTGTCACATTTAAAATCCATAATGTGTTCCATAAATCTTTGTTGAAGAGGTTTGTTGAACCTGTTGTTCCGGGGGTTGCACCTCCAGACCCTGTATTGGTTGAAGGTAACATGGAATATGAGGTAGAGAAAGTACTGGATTCCCGTCTGGCTAGACGGAGACTCCAGTATTTGGTTAAGTGGAAGGGTTATGGTCAGGAGGATAATTCCTGGGTCTCTGCCTCTGATATTCATGCCAAAAGATTGGTGCGTGCCTTTTATCGGGCTCACCCTGATCGCCCTGGTGGCGTGGTTGAGGGTTCAGTGACCCCTCCTCAAGGGGGAGGTACTGTTGTGAGTTCATTTTCCCCTTCACTACTGAGGCCCGAGGAACTCCCTCTTCTGGTGAAGAAAGGTAGTGAGCCTGATTGTTAAACACCTGAGGCTGATGATGATGACTGGCTGAGTGGAGTTAATGACTGGATATAAGGCTGCCGACGCCCTTCTGGCCTGCGGGTGATTTCTCTGTGGACTTCTAGGAAACCAGTCTGATTCCTGCTCATCTAAAGCTAAGATTTCTGCTTTGCCTTTTTGCATTAGTGTTTTGTTTTCCTTGCTTTTCTGGACTCTGCCATTCCCTGCTGGGGTGAGCTGAATCTCCTTTTGCCTGTTGCTCTGTCTTCAGAATATTCCTGAGTACTGACATAGCTTTTTTGAAGCCTAGCGTCTTCAGGGTCTTTTTTACTGTCAGTTTGTTGGCTCTTATTTTCATAGGGTTTTTCTCGGATTGCAGACAGCAGCCTTCCTGTCCTTTCCTATCTAAGCTAGCGTGGGCCCCATCTTTGCTCAGTCTATCTTTCTGTCTGTGTTTTGTTCTTTCTTCTTGCTTCACCGTCATTATATGTGGGGGGCTGCCTTTTGCTTTGGGGTCTGCTCTGGGGCAGTTTAGATTTCCCTTTCTGTCTTTAGGCTATGTAGTCCTCCGGCTGTGATCGAGGGGCCTAGGGCATCGTAGGAGCCCCCCACGGCTACTGCTAGTTGTGTTGATAGGTTCAGGGGTCTGCAATCCGATAGCTGCCAACTTCTCTGGTTTTCTGGACTTAGCTAGCATTTCTATTTTTGCCTCCTACGGTGACTCAATCATAACACATATCTCTGCTCCGTACACCTTCTACACACACGGCTCTGCTCTATACACCTCATACACAAACAGCTCTGCTACATCCCTCCTGAGCCCACACAGAAACTTACTTCACCTCATCCAGCACCATGACAACCAGCACAGCAGAGCCCTGTGCTGAAGCCCTGATCATGTGACCCCCTGACTCCGCCCCTCCTGTGACCTCATCACAGGTCCTGTGCGCACAGAAAAGCTCAGGACGACGTTGCTGGCTGTGAGTGGGGAGCGCACTGCTGGCACCGGGGCCCCTCTCCGCCTTCTCAGGGGTCCATAGCGACCAGGTGGCAGAGTAGGGAGATCGATTCTCCCTGCTCTGCCGCAGAATGTAACTGTATGGGCGTGCTGTGCATGCCGATACAGTTATAATAGCGTAGCTCAGTGGGCCTCTCAGAGCTCGGGGCCCGGGGCGACCACCCCCTCTGCCCCCCCGGTAGCTACGCTACTGTCAGGCGGGTAAGAAGTCACTCAGACAGGGGTGAGGATCCCTGGAAGAAGGGATGGAGGAAGGAGTGCTGCAGCTGCCTCAGTGATCTGAGCCAGCTGGCACGGGAAAGGAACAGAAGGAGAAAGACGTTGAACTGCAACCTAAACTTCCATAAGAGAGAGAAGGAACAGCGCGGAACGAAGGAGTAGGAGAACAGAGAGGAGTTGTGGGTTGGAAGAGGAACCCTGCCTATAGGTTCTCAGCACAAGGCCCGGTCCCGGTCCCGGAGGTTGTATGGACACTTATGGTTCTGCAACAGACACCGGTGGAGTGGTTGGCTGTAAATGCACTACTTGGGGCACAACAGCAACTGAATAGAGAGCCAGGATTCCGGAGAAAGGAGTCCCCGCGAGAGGCTACAGCTGTCTGTCATACAAGTAGAGTTGTTAGGAACATCTTACAGGAGGAACTTCAGAGTACCACGGTACTGGAGCTCTTCACACTAAAAGGCGCAATAGAGGAGTTGTTCAGGAAAGGCACATGTTGGCGGAGTTTTGGAGAGGAGAATCCTGACTTGCCCGGGAGGTTGATTGAGTCTCTGCCCCAGAGGACACAGCACAGAGGCAGGCACCAGTGTGTACCATGAACTGTGAGTAAAGCTTTGGAACTGCAAGCCCTGGTGTCTTCCATTCGTTTGTGCGCCAACACCGTCAGTACCGCTACATCTGGGTACCAGCATTCTCACACTGCTTGCGCCTATCCTCATCTATTGCAATTACACTGCCCTGGGGTTACAGCTTCACCTGTGGGGAGCTACACCATCTATGCTGCAACACACCATCAGCCCCAGAGGATCTGCACGCAGCGTTGGCTTAACATCTTGCTTGCCAAACACCACAGGTGGCGTCACGAACTATTCCATTCTATAAACTACATTAAAAACCACCATTACTTGGGCACCCAGGGCCACGGACCGGGTCACAGCAGCCGTGACACATCCCACTGACACCGGCCCGGTACCGAGTACCCCACAGCCCTGGGAGGGTGACCCATTACCACCAGAGGGAGCCCTGGAATGATTGTACTCAGCATACCAGTCTTTCAAAGACACTTGTGAGAAATATATCTCCATCTTGGTGAGACTAAACACTCCAGAGTCTCTAAAGGAACTTCAGAGCTTTCAACATCTCAGTTCTGAACGAGACTGCACTGTGCGCGATATTATGAATAAAACGGAAGCAAAAATCGCGCAGATGTCGGAAGTGTCATCTCTCAAGTCCAGGTCCACTAAGTACTCAAAGCACTCATCCATATCATGTACATCAAAATTCTCTACCTTCAGTGAACAGCTTATAAGAGCGTGTGCTGATGCGGAAACTATGAATGTGCAAGCCGTCTTCGCCAAAAGAAGGCAGATGTGGAAGTTGAATCTGCACAAAAGAAGGCAGAAATAGAAGTTCTACAGAAGAAATGCGAACATGCGACAGCCAGAGGAAGGTTAAAGGTCTTTGAACAAGCTCTATGTGGGAGTCACGGAGACAGTATCAATTTGTGTGAGATCGATACAGAAGACCCCCTTAAGTGCAAAAGAGACTATGTACTAAGCCAAAACAATGAACCCCCGATCACCACTAATGTTCCTGTCAGTTCTGATACTTCTCCAAGGCACCAAGACACTGATCCACCTGCAGCTCGCTCCCAGCTTTCAAGGTCAGTCCAACGCACAACCAATGTCCAAACCTGAATCTCATTCACGCTCTAACATGCAGCCAAACACTGCACCTCAGCAAACTCCATATGCTGATGTCAACAACAGCATGGCTCCAACCTCGCATACGACAGAGACTGTATACACATAGTAACATAGTTTTGAAGGCTGAAGGAAGACCTTATGTCCCTCTAGTTCAGCCTATTTTTAGTGCAGCTGTTCTGCATTGTTGATCCTGGGGAAGGCAAAAAACCCACAGAGTAGAAGCCAATTTTCTCCATAGGGAAAAAAATTCCTTCGCCTAAGCTGGGTCAACCATCTACCTATAATATTCTGTTATTCGTAACCTTCTATACTGTTACTCACAAGAAAAGCATCCATTCCTTTCTTAAATTCATTCAGTGAGTTGGCCATCACCACTTCCTCAGGAAGAGAATTCCAGAGCCTCACTGCTCTTACCGTGAAGAACCCTCTTCTATGCTGGTGCAGAAATTGTCTTTCCTCCAAACGAAGAGAATGCCCCCTAGTTCTTGTCACAGTCCTTGGTACAAACAGTTCATTGGAGAGATCTCTGTATTGCCCTCTGAAATACTTGTACATATATATTAAGTCTCCCCTAAGTCTTCTCTTTTCTAGAGTAAATAGACCTAATTTTGATAACCTTTCTGGGTATTGTAGTGAACCAACTCCATTTATCATTTTAGTAGCCCGCCTTTGAACACTTTCAAGTTCAGTAATGTCTTTCTTGAGCACCGGCGTCCAAAATTGCACACAGTACTCCAAGTGTGGTCTGACGAGTGATTTGTACAGAGGGAGAATTATGTTTTCATCTTGTGTCCCCAGACCTCTTCTAATGCATCCCATGACCCTATTTGCTTTGGTGGCAGCTGCCTGACACTGGGCACTCCAATTTAGCTTCTTATTGACTAAGATGCCTAAGTCTTTTTCCATGTCTGATTTCCCCAGCAGTTTCCCATTTAGTAAGTAATAGTAGCATCTGTTTCTCCTTCCCATGTGCATAACCTTACACTTATCTGTGTTAAACCTAATTTGCCATTTTTCAGCCCAATTCTCCAATTTACTCAAATCTGTCTATAGTTGCAAACTGTCCTCCTTTGTGTTAACTACCTTACATAGTTTTGTATCATCTGCAAATACTGATATTTTACTGTGTAAGCCATCCACTAGATCATTAATAAATATATTAAATAGTAGGGGGCCCAATACAGAACCCTGTGGTACCCCACTAGTAACCCTGGCCCAATCTGAGTATGCCCCATTAATAACCACTCTTTGCTTTCTATCACTAAGCCAGCTACCTACCCATCTACACACATTTTCCCCTAGCCCAAGCTTTCTCATCTTGCTTACCAATCTTTTATGTGGGACAGTGTCAGATGCTTTAGAGAAGTCGAGATAAATGACATCCAATGATTCTCCTTGGTCCATTTGAGAGCTTACATCCTTATAGGAGCTGATCAGGTTAGTTTGACAGGAGTGATCCTTCATAAATCCATGTTGATATGGAGTTAAACATTTATTAACATTGAGATATTCCATAATGGTATCCCTTAGAAACCCTTCAAAAATTTTACCCTCAACAGATGTTAAGCTTACCGGCCTATAGTTTCCAGGTTCCCTTTTACACCCCTTTTTGAATATTGGTACCACATTTGCTTGCCGCCAGTCAAAAGGAACAGACCCTGTTTCTATAGAGTCTTTAACTATAAGTAATAGAGGCCTGTCTATCACATTACTTACCTCCCTTAATACCCGAGGGTGAATGCCATCAGGGCCTGGTGATTTGTCAATTTTAATCTTACTAAGGCGGTACTGCACTTCTTCCTGGGTTAGGCAGGTAATACTTAATGGGGAGTTTACATTATCACTCTGCATTTCCCCTGGCAAATCATCTTCCTGTGTGAACACTGTTGAGAAAAAAGTATTTAAAACATTTGCTTTTCCCACATCGCTCTCTATGACTTCACCCTCATTGTTCTTTAAAGGGTTGACACCATCAATTTTAATCTTTTTACTGTTTTACTGAGAGTCCGCCCAATTTATGGATGCATGTCCACAGAAGTATGAGTTGTGCACTACCACATACTGGGGACTACAATGTACAGGGGACTACAACGTACTGTTTGCAATTTTCACTCAGCATTATATCCATAGTGTCAAAATCATCACTACACCTGTAGATAAATTCCCCAAGGGGTAGAATTTCCAAAATGGAATCACTTGAGGGAGGATTGTGCTCTTCTAGCACTTGGGGCTCAGTTTATGGAGTCCGCAAACTATTCTAGAAAAATCTACGCTCCAGGAGGCAAATAGCGCTCTGTTCCTCCTGGCTATGCAGTACTATACAGCCACATATGGGATATTTCCACATTCAGCAAAAATTGTGGGACAAATTTTGGTGCCATTGTTACCTACTTTCTTGTGTGAAAATGTAAAATTTAGGGCTAAAACAAAATTTTAGTGGTAAAATATAATTATTTTTTCTTCTCTGCATAATGGTATACAATTCTGTGACACACCTGTGGTGTCAGTGTACATCATTATGATCATTGTAACCCTAGATGAATTCATTAAGGCTGGTTTCACATTCGCGCTTTTTAAGCGCACGCACGGCCGGGGGTAGCTCCGCCCCCGAGCCGGCTCTCTGCCCGGCGTGCCCGCCCCTTCCTTGTAGCGCCGCCTCCTAGCGCACAGCGGCGCCTGCGATCGGCGCACCCTATCTTTAGCATAGGGTGCGCAGATCGTGCGCAGGCCGTGCGCTAGTTGCGCTTTGACCTGCGCTGCGCACTTTTGACGGTGCGCCGTGCGCGCCAAAATCAAACTTTTTGGATTTTGGCGCGCACGGCGCACCGTCAAAAGTGCGCAGCGCAGGTCAAAGCGCAACTAGCGCACGGCCTGCGCACGATCTGCGCACCCTATGCTAAAGATAGGGTGCGCCGATCGCAGGCGCCGCTGTGCGCTAGGAGGCGGCGCTACAAGGAAGGGGCGGGCACGCCGGGCAGAGAGCCGGCTCGGGGGCGGAGCTACCCCCGGCCGTGCGTGCGCTTAAAAAGCGCGAATGTGAAACCAGCCTAAGAGGTGTAGTTTGTAAAATGAGGAATTTTTTATAGGGGTTCTGCTTTTCTGGCACCTCAGGAGCTATCCCAGTGAGTCATGGCACCAGGAAGCCATAACAGCAAAATCTGCACTATAATGTGGCTCTCTGTTCTTTCTGAGCCTTGCACGTACCTGAAAAGTATTTCCCGATTACATGTAGGGTATTGGCGCACTGAAGAGAAATTTTTACATCAAACTGAGGTCCATTTTTTCCTATTAGCCCTTAGAAAAATTAAAAACTTGGGGCTAAAATAACATTTTAGTGCTAAAAATGTAATTATTCTTTCTTCGCTGTCCAGTGGTAAAAAATTCTGTAAGGCACACGTGGTGTCAATGTAGGGGGATGTGCTATGCATGATGTACCTGCCATCCCAGTACTGTTATGTTATGGTTATGTCCATATGTGTATGACATATCATATAAGAAATATAATGTTATTCTTTGATATGTCAGTTAATGATGCTAAAGACTGCTACTGCTACACTTAAATGTGTTTTATCATGTTGTAAACTGTATATAATATACAGGGTGGGCCATATATATGGATACACCTGGGTGGGCATTTATAAAGTTGGATCCAAAATGGCTGACTTAAAATGGCCGCCATGGTCACCACCCATCTTGAAAAGTTTTCCCCCTCTCATATACTAATGTGCCACAAACAGGAAGTTGATATCACCAACCATTCCCATTTTATTTATGTGTATCCATATAAATGGCCCACCGTGTATAATTAATTTACTTCTGTATTTAAAATAATAGGGTAAGTGTAGTTATAATGGTGGCCACTAGATGGGGGCCATTATAGTGTACACGGCTCTCGGCTAGTGTGCAGTGGTTATCATAGGAAACAGTTAACAGTAGGATGGGCTGCTGTGTGATAAGTAAGTGTATAGTGTAAGGTGAGGAGAATAGGGCGGGAGTGCCCGAAGGGTCCACACGGGCTATAGGCCCAGGACTCCTCAGCAGCCATGTAACATTTAAGCAAGAAGCCATCCACAGCACCAGGCCAGGACAGCAGGGGATCACAGTGAACTGGGAACAGAGACTTGAGATAGGAACAGTGACAACGCGGAGACACAGGTGGCTCCAGAATGTGGCAACTCATCACTTGGGCTGATGCCTTCAGATCTGGGGTGAAACGGCTGAAGGAACACTCAGTTGTAGTGAGTCTGGACCTGGAGAATGCTTTGTCACCACAGGAGACAGTGCAGAAGGGCAGGTCGCTCGCCATGTGGCAACTGACTTCGGGAGTTGGTGAACGTATGTCTGGGGCGAAACAGACAGTTGAATATCTACCCGTAGCAGAGCTGAACAGGGAGGATGCTGAGGGCTCGTCTGGGACGGTCCGACTCGGTTATGTGCTGTGCAACCATGAGAGAAGTGCAGGGAAAGAGAAGGAACAATGTAGTGTGAAGCCTGTTGTTAATGTTGCGAAGACTATGGATGTGCTGTGTAGAGAACCCAGTAAAGATGTTCTTGCTAAAGTTGAAATGGACTGTGCTTTAGTTAATGCAAATCCACCTGGAGAGGGTCCCCTGCAGCATAGGGAAGATCCTGAAGGAGCCGGACCTGAAGACACAGGTATGCTGACTAAGGGACACTATTTTCATGTGAGGGGAGGCCAGGGTGTGATGGAGCAGAAGTCCTCAGCCACGACTACCACCCTGGCCGACGCTTACATCAATATGATCACTGCACTCTTAGATGAACTGCCAATGTGACATGGCACCTTCAAACCATTCCAGCAAAATCTGAACTCCAATATGGCACCTCTTCCCTTCTGAGCTTTGCACTGTACCTCTGTACCTGTAGTTTTTGACCACATATGGGGTATTGGTGTTCTCAGGAGAAATTGCGCAAAAAATTTTTCAGTCTATTTTCTCCTGCTATATTTGTGAAAATGAAAAATTTGGGGCTAAAACAACATTTGTGGGAAAAATATAATATATTTTTTTCATTTTCACAGATCAACATTGTAAAATTCTGTGAATCACCTGGGGGTGCAAGGTGTTCATGACTAAAGATGAGCGAACATCATCGTCTCCTTCCTTATTTGGCAAACTATAGCGCTTACCGAAGAAGCTGCATCTGGAAGCCAGATACCTGGAGCGTTCAGGATAATCAGCTGTTCGGTGGTGCAGCTGCATGTGTTTTGACTGTGTGATAGTCACAGCATATGCATGGAGAGTCAGTGTGTTGTGACTGTCACACAGCCGTGACACATGCAGCTGTGGAGCCAAACAGCTGATTATCGCGAGCACTCCAGGTAAGCACTATAGATTGCAAATAAGGAGGGGGCCAACAATATTCACACATGTCTACTCATTACATGTCTACATGAATTCCCTGAGGTGTCTAGTTTTCATAATGGGGTCACTTGTGCGGGAGGTTCCTCTGTTTAGGCACATCAGGGGCTCTCCAAACGTGACATGACACCCACAGACCATTCCATCAAAGTCTGCATTCCAAAACATCACTCATTCATTTCTGAGCCCTGCCGTGCACCCAAACGGTAGTTTCCCCCCACATATGGGGTATCTGTATACTCAAGAGAAATTTCAGAAAAATTTTTGGGATCAATTTTCTCCTGTTATGTGACATGCTGTGTGCCGATTTTGCTTTCAAAAAGTCAAAAAGTGCTCCCTCCCTTCCGAGCACCTAAACAGTAGTTTTCTCCAACATATGGGTATATTGGCATATTCAGGAGAATTTGCACAACAAGTTGTATGGAGCAATTTCTCCTGTTATCCTTGTGAATTTTTGGGGGCTAAAATAAACATTTTGGTGAGAAAAATTTAATTTTTGTATTTTCACAGCTGGAAGTTCAAGGTGCTCACCACATATCTAGATACATTCCTTGAGGGGTCTACATAACAAAATAGGGTCACTTGTTTAGGAACATCAGGGGCTCTCCAAATGCAACATGGCGTCCACTCAGTAATTATCTCCCACGTATTGGGTATCGGCGTACTCAGGAGAAATTGCAAACAATTTTTGGGGCCCATTTTCTCCTGGCACCCTTGGTGAAATAAAAAATTTTGGGCTATAAGAACATTTTTGTAAAAAAATTTGGTTATTTTGTTTTCACGGCTTAACGTCATAAATTTCTATGACACACATGGGGGTTCAAGGTGCTCAACACACATCTAAATAAGTTCCTCGAGGAGTCTAGTTTCTAAAATCGGTCACTTGTGGGGGGTTTCTATTGTTTAGGCACATCAGGGGCTCTCCAAATGCGACATGACTTCCACTCTCAATTCCAGACAATTTTGAGTAAAAAAAAGTCATGAGGTGCTCCTTCACCCTCTGACCCCTTCTGTGCTCTCAAACAGTACTATTCTTCCACATATGGGGTAACAGCGTGCTCAGGAGAAATTGCTCAACAAATTTTGATTTAATCTTTCTCCTGTTACCCTTAAAATAAAGACATTTAGGTCCAAAGTAAAATATTTGAGAAAAAAGTTTAATGGTCATTTTTTTCTTCCACATTGCAAAAATCCTGTGAAGCACCCGAAGGGTTAATAAACTTCTTGAATGTGGTTTTAAGCACCTTGAGGGGTGGAGTTTATATAATGGTGTCAATTTTGGGTATTTTCTTTAATATAGACTCCTCAAAAGTCACTTCAAATGTGAGGTGGTCCCTAAAAAAAAATGGTTTTGTCAACTTTTAATCCTTTCAACTTCCTAACATGAAAAAAAAGGAATTAAAAGGTACAAAATTGGCTGGTGCACTATTCTGAGCAAAGACATCCCTGTTACTCAACTTTAAAGGGAATCTGTCAGGTGATTGATGCTGCCCAAACCAGGGGTAGCATGAATCATATTCAAGGCTCCATCATTACATACATGTATGTATGTATGATTGATGCTGTACATCGTTTGGGCAGAACTAATCCCTGCTGGATTCCCCTCCATCCGTCCTGCTGCTCCTGAGAATCCTGTGTGTGCCAAGTCCTCACTGCCCATGTGCTTTGCTGCTCGTTGCATCAACGCTCGGGGTCCGTGTACCCACCCATACCTAAGGCTTACACGATCCACCTCACCTGAGGAGCCTAACAATTGCATTCTAAAAATCCTGACTGTCTCGCCAAGTTCAGAAATGTCGTCCACTACAGTATGAAATACTGTAATTTAAGTGTGGTTTAGTTAAAGGGAATCTGTCAGCAGGCTTATGCTATGTAATCTGAGAGCACCATATTGTAGGAGCAGAGACACCGATTGTGATGTGTCACTTACTGGGCTGTGTTTTGCTGTTTTGATATAACCATTAATTTATTAGCAGATTATCACTAGAGGACAACTGCCCTCGTGGCTCCTTGTCCAACCACACAACCACTGATTCTTAGCTGTCACTATACAATGTGCACAGAAAGCGGCCAATCAGTGGTGTGGGAGGGGTTATACAGGGCTCAGTATTCTGAGCTCTGCTAGATTGGCAGCAGAGAAAACTGTATCTCTATCATAACTACTGCACCAAGTAAACAAAGTGACACATCTCTGGAATCAGAGTCTCAGCCTCTACACCATGCTGCTATCGGGTTACAGCAAAAACCTGGTGACAGATTCCCTTTAAAGTTTACAAAATATATCATCTATCATCGTTTCCCAGAACTGATTAATGCAGCGACTGTTATTCTATATGATCCTGAGGATTCTTCCATTTTTCCATTCTCCCTTATTGTAAAACAGGCAGATTCATCATTTAGGATTCCCCAAAAATGTTGGGTGACAACTCTTATGGGAAGTGTAATGGTCTTAGAAACAGGTGAATACTCCAAGTATTACTTATCCAAGATTACGCTTTAGTTCTGTATTGTAAAAGAAAAGTTTTTGGGAGATGAAGTTGCATGGCGGTTATCAGTCAGGAAATAATGTCAGTGACACCACGGAACCATACACCTGCACCGCCTGTGAAGCTCACCCCTGGGGGTACTGATAACGTGAGGCCTGTGATTCTCGTATTTGCCAACTCGGTAAACCTTCGGCACCAACTCAGTGCGACCGCCACAGAGATGTCAGAGGATCAACTTTCTATCTCTCTGTGGCGGCACGAAGCCGAGTCCATGCAGGAACAAAGGGCGACTGTTGAGATTTCACCCGTATGAGCCGAACCATTGTTTCCAGGGCAGAGACGACTCATTCATACTGGCAAAGACGAGAAATTCCTCCCAGCAATTATACCCAACATTTACTTAACTGATTAAGAAGATGATTTGTCACATTAACATTCTGAAGAAATCACAACAAACCCAGAGGAAAAACGATTGCCAGAGTCTCGAGGAGAAAACAATGTTCAGATTTTGCACATAACCAGAACACACAACACCGTAGAGAAGAAATCCAGATATTTTTCTCCATGAAAGGCAATAGTATAGTACATATAGTGCTGAATAACATAGAACATATTATTATATTCTTATATATAGGGGCAGTATTATAGTTGTTATATTCTTGTACATAGAGGCAGTATTATGGTAGTTATAGTCTTGTATATAGGAGCAGTATTATAGTAGTTATATTCTTGTACATAGGGGCAGTATTATAGTAGTTATATTCTTGTACATAGGAGCAGTATTATAGTAGTTATATTCTTGTACATAGAGCAGTATTATAGTAGTTATATTTTTGAACATAGGGGCAGTATTATAGTAGCTATATTCTTGTACATGGGGCAATACTATAGTAGTTATATTTTTGTACATAGGGCAGTATTATAGTAGTTATATTTTTGTACATAGGAGGCAGTATTATAGTAGTTATATTCTTGTACATAGGGGGCAGTATTATAGTAGTAATATTCTTGTACATAAAGGCAGTATTACAGTAGTTATATTCTAGTACATAAGAGACAGTATTATAGTAGTTATATTCTTGTACATAGAGGGCAGTATTATAGTAGTTATATTCTTGTAAATAGGGGCAGTATTATAGTAATTATATTCTTGTATATAGGGGTAGTATTATAGTACTTATATTGGTTGTGAGTTTTAAATGAAAAGATCATTATAGTACTTATATCCATATACATAGAAGCAGTGTTATAGTAGTTATATTATTGTAGATAGGAGGCAGTATTATAGTAGCTGTATTCTTGTACATAGGAGGCAGCATTAGAGCAGTTTTATTCTTGTACATGGGGGCAGTATTATAGTAGCAATACTCATATATAGGATCAGTATTATTGTAGTTATATTTTTATAAATAGGAGGCAGCATTATAGTTTTTAAATTCTTGTACATAGGGGCAGTATTACAGTAGTTATCTTCTTGTACACAGAAGGCAGTACTATAGTAGTTATATTTTTGTACATAGGTGGCAGTATTACAGTAGTTATATTCTTGTACCTAGGGGCAGTATTATAATAGTTATATTTTTGTACATAGGAGGCTTCCCCTGACGAAGGACTCGTTGCGAAACGTGCATTGGGATGTTTGCCGCCCTTGTACTGTGGACCACCAAGGTAATCCTGCATTGCCTGTATACATATTTTGTATTAACATTTACTGCACATGAAGATCCTTGCCGTGATTATCTTCTATATCTATGAGATACCCTGTTCGCATCATGCGTCGTTTTGATAAACCCGTGTGCACTTTTATAACTACTTTGACACCCTTTTGGCACCATGTGTCTGCTTGATTTACCCATGCGCACCTTATAAGTACTTTCTTGACTTGCAAGTAACAGTGGTAATAACTCCCCTCTATATCACCACTAAGTTACACCAGTTGGTTTGCTCTATTGTTTTCCACTTCTATATATACACATCCTACATTCACTCTATCTCCATTCTGTGAATTACTGGGGTACGTATATATCCCCTTTCTTTTAACTGCATGTGGTAGTTTATTTTTCTATCTGTGCATGGTTATCTACATACTACTGTTTACTATATTAGCTAGCATTTTCCACAGCATGCATCTATAGTCATTGATTTTAGTTTGATTTCCCAATTTTGGATCAGCCACTACTAGGCAGCCTTTTCGCTTCACCTACCACATTTCCCCCTGTTTTTTATATATTTTACTACACATCCCCTTCAACATTGGGAGGGTAGTCTCCTACCTCATAGTGTGGGGTACCTCTTTTTTCAAGGCAATATGCATCCATATAACTTTTCACTCTGATTAAACATGTTGCTCATTAAGATATCTCTATATATAAAAATGAATATATGTATGTATGTATGTGTGTGTGTGTTGTGTGTATCACCAACCAATCACGAAGCATCAGAGTGGGACACCAACCAATCACAAAGCATCAGACACCAACCAATCACGAAGCATCAGAGTGGGACACCAGCCAATCATGAAGCATCAGAGTGGGACGCGGATGGAGAGCGGGGCTGCGGACGGATACAGCAGGACTGTGCATGGAGAGTGGGGCTGTGGAGGAAGAGAGCGGGGCTGTGGAGAGAGAGAGCGGTAGAGCAAGGCTGTGGAGGAAGAGAGCGAGGCTGTGGAGGGAGAGAGCGGGGCTGTGGAGGGAGAGAGCGGGGCTGTGGAGGGAGAGAGCATGGCTGTGGAGGGACAGCAGGACACGGATGTAGAGCACGGCTGCGGAGGGATAGAACGGGACGGCGGGTGGAGAGCAGGGCTGTGGAGGGACAGCGGGACACGAATGTAGAGTGCGGCTTCGGAGGGATAGAACGGGATGGCGGGTGAAGAGCGGGGATGTGGAAGGAGAGAGCGTGATGGTGGGTTCTGTGCGGGGCTGTTAAGGAAGAGAGCGGAACCCACAGTTAGGTACTATGACCAGGCAACCCCAGGTGTTGTGAATTCCCTGGCTCAGACTTCTGAGCCAAAGCTCCCCCTGCTCCCTCCGGTGGTTACTAGAGGTAGTAGAGCTGGCCAGATTGACAGAGGTCTGCCACCTGATGATGATGACGATTGGAGGTCTGGGGTTGCTGATTGGAGTATTTAAGTCTGCAGACTTCCTTCAATCCCTGCTGGTGGTTGCCTTCCTTTGCATTCTGAGGTCTGATGTCCCCTGCCCTGATCCTGCATTGTTCAGCTAAGTGCTCATTTGCTAATCCTTTGCATCTGATCTGCTTGTTGTGCGGGTTCAGCTTGCTCCTCTGGGGGCTGTGCTGGACCACTGCTCCATATGTCACAGCCTGTGTCAGTTTGTTCAGTCCCCTGTTATATTGGTCTCTTTTGCTTTGCTTCTAGTTCATACTAGAGTGCTGATATAGTGGGGGCGAAGTCGTGTGACTTCAGTGTTTTTTTGCACATCAGACGTGTTGGATTTTTCAGGGTTTTTGCGTGATTGCAGACAGTGTCTTTCCTTTCCTATCCTATCTAGTCAGTTTGGGCCCCATCATTTGCTCAGCCTATTTTTCTGCCTGCGCTTGTGTTTCATTTTGCCTCACTGACAATATATGTTTGGGGGCTATCTATTCCTTTGGGAATCTGCTCCGGGGCAGTTTAGATTTAATCTTTCTGCCTTTAGGCTTAGTTAGTCCTCCGGCTGTGATGAGGCGTCTAAGGCATCGTAGGGATGCTCCACGGCTACTGCTAGCTGTGTGGATAGAAGTCCTGCCAGCTGCCCTATATCAGGTAGCCTCGCTTCCTGCCCAGTGCCTGACTATCATTTGTGCCTAGCACCTCTGATTCAGATCCACGCATCCCTGCGTCCTCCCAGCCTTGCACTCTGTCCTGCGCTCTGTGCTCCTGTACCTCCTTGTAACCTCCCTGTGTTCCTTCCTAGTGCCTGCCTCGTCCATTCCTGCCCTCAAGTCTTCTCCTGCAGTATCTACCGCCACCAGTCTTGTCCGTTCCTGCTGGACCTGCCACTGCCCCTGTGGTCTCCACTTGTCTTGCTCCTGCTATCTGTCCCCGGGTATCAGCTTCCGCGGCGATAGTCTCCCCTGGACTTGCCCCAGACGCTCCCAGTATAGGGGGTGGTCCACTTGGCCAGCTCGCCCCGAGGAGGTTCGTCGTCGCGGTTCTGCGGATTCACTTCTGGTTCTCCTCAGCCCTACATTGATCAAGCTGAGAAAACCTTATTGCCATTGAACCAGGGTCAGGATTCTGCAGAGTTATATTGTCAAAAATTCCAAAAGTGTGCAGTCCTTACTAAATGGAATGATGATGCCCTAGCAGCTCTCTTTCAGAAGGGTCTGGCAAAAACCGTAAAGGATGTTATGGTGGGATTTCCTGTCCCCTCTGGTCTTGACGACTCTATGTCATTGGCCATTCAAACTGATCGGCGTTTACGTGAAGGTAAAACTACACGAGAGGCGGTGACGCCTTTCGAACGAACTTCTGAACCCATGCAATGCGATAGGGTTTTGTCTAGGGCACAACGTCAGGAGTTTAGAAGGCGTAATAAGTTGTGTTTTTTTGTGGGGACACCTCTCATACTATTTCTGTCTGCCCTAAACAAGAAAAGCGTTTTGCTCACGCATTTGCGGTGGGCAGTGTACAGCCTAAGTTCCTTTTGGCGATTACCTTGATCTGCTCCTTGTCTACATTTTCCGCTAAGGCTTTTGTTGATTCAGGAGCAGCTTTGAATCTGATGGATTTTGACTTTGCCAAGCGTTGTGGTTTTCCCATGATACCCCTGCGGACTCCTATCCCTTTGAGGGGTATTGATGCTACTCCTTTGGTGGAGAATAAATCCCTGTTTTGGACCCAGGTGATAATGCGGGTCGCCCTGGACCACTGGCGTAGCATGGGGGGGGCGGTCCGCCCCAGGCGGCATGTGTGTGGGGGCGGCACGGCAGCAGCAATTCCACCCTGCAGTGCAGTGCAGCGGCGGGCAGGGAGCGATGCGATCACGGCAGCTCCGCTGCCTGCAAGAGTGAATAGCAGGAACGGAGCGGCAAGGGTCCGTCCTGCTTCCTGCCCGGAGGCCGCGCTTCCTGTTTCACACAGAGGAGCGCCGCTGAATGACGTCATCATTCAGCGGCCGCTGCTGTGTGAGGGAGGAAGCGCTGGCGATGCTGCGGACAGGTGAGAGGAGAGAGGTGGTGTCTTGTGTGTATGTATGTGTGTATGTATGTATGTATGTCTCTGTGTGTGTATGTCTGTGTGTATGTCTGTGTGTATGATGGAGCAGGCAGTGATGGGAGTGATGGTCTAGAAGGCAGTGATGGGGTGAAGGAGCAGACAATGATGGGGGTGATGGAGAAGGCAGTGATGGGGTGATGGAGCAGGCAGTGATGGGGGTGATGGAGCAGGCAGTGATGGGGTGATGGAGCAGGCAGTGATGGGGTGATGGAGCAGGCAGTGATGGGGTGATGGAGCAGACAATGATGGGGTGATGGAGCAGGCAGTGATGGGGTGATGGAGCAGACAATGATGGGGTGATGGAGCAGGCAGTGATGGGGTGATGGAGCAGACAATGATGGGGTGATGGAGCAGGCAGTGATGGGGTGATGGAGCAGGCAATGAGGGGAGTGATGGGGGTGATGGAGCAGGCAATGATGGGGTGATGGAGCAGACAATTATGGGAGTGATGGAGCAGGCAGTGATGGGGTGATGGAGCAGACAATGATGGGAGTGATGGGGGTGATGGAGCAGGCAATGATGGGGTGATGGAGCAGGCAGTGATGGGGTGATGGTGAAGGCAGTGATGGGGTGATGGAGAAGGCAGTGATGGGGTGATGGAGAAGGCAATGATGGGAGTGATGGGGTGATGGAGCAGGCAATGATGGGGGTGATGGAGCAGGCAGTAATGGGGTGATGGAGAAGGCAGTGATGGGGTGATGGAGAAGGCAGTGATGGGGTGATGGAGAAGGCAATGATGGGAGTGATGGCGTGATGGAGCAGGCAATGATGGGGGTGATGGAGCAGGCAATGATGGGGTGATGGAGCAGACAATGATGGGAGTGATGGGGTGATGGAGCAGGCAATGATGGGAGTGATGGGGAGAAGGCAGTGATGGGGTGATGGAGAAGGCAGTGATGGGGAGAAGACAATGATGGGGTGATGGTCGAGAGGGCAATGATGGGGTTGTGGGTGAGAATGCAATGATGGTGGTGGTGGAAAGGGCAATAAATGGGGGTGGTGGAGGAGGAGGAAATGATGGAGGTGGTGGAATGGGCAATGATGGTAGTGGTGGGGGAGAAAGCAAAGATAGTGGTGGAGAAGAAAATGATGGAGGTGGGGGAGAGGACAATAATGGGATGCGAGGGGAGGAGGACAATGAGGGGTGTGGGGGATTGGGATATACATAATAAAGGAGACTATGTAATATATACCTGTATGTGTGTGTGTGTGGCTATATAACATCAATAATCTATATATATATGTATATATACACACACGTAGCTTTGACGCCATAAAAGGAGGGGGGCCCGGACACATTTCTTGCACAGGGACCCCAAGCTGTCAGTGTCCGCCCCCTGTCCGCCAAAATAATTTCTACTTTCTGTTTTTTTTTCTGTCACATTATTAAAAATTAGTATTAAAAAAAGCCATTAGGTCTTCATCCAGCATCATCAAGCTAATACATACATATAGAGAACTGCAAGAAGTTGAAAGTCTAGAAATTTAGAAATAATAGCAGAGTTAGTAGCAGACTAAAAATTAGATCTTTGAGTGTAGTGTGGGCTCTTCGGATGCTTCTGAATTATCAACGACCAAAGGGGCGGCAAATTTTTCGACCGCCCCGGGCGCCACAAACAGTTGCTACGCCACTGCCCTGGACCACCAAGAGAATTGTAAATTTTTGGTGTTGCACAATTTGCATGATACTATTGTTCTGGGTTTTACTTGGTTGCAAACCCATAATCCTGTTTTGGATTGGAAATCTGTGTTTGTGGTGAGTTGGGGTTGTCAATGTGTTCTTAGTGACACTCCTGTTTTCTCCACCTCTCCCCAGTCTTTAGGCTTAGTTAGTCCTCCGGCTGTGACGAGGCATCTAGGGCATCGTAGGTACTCTCCACGGCTACTGCTAGTTGTGTGGATAGGATCAGGGGTCTGCAGTCCGGTTAGTTACCAACCTCTCTGGTTTTCTGGTGGCTTAGCCTGTTTCTGCCATCCTCCTCGGTGACCCATTCATAACACCCGGGCTCTTCAGCTAGTTTATTATATTTCTAAAGCTAGGACATGACATGCATGAATTGACCTGTACTTCTCTTGTGTGGTCCATGATTGTTGTTGTTTGTATAATTAATTGTCTTTATGTAAGTGCGGGTACTCTTTTGTGTGTAATGCCACCATATACAATTTTTTATTCAATAAAGGTATTTTATCCTTCTATTTAATGTTCCATACTCTTTTCTCACCATATGTTTGGTGTTCTCTTTTGGTTTTCAGTGCTATTCCGAATGGTCTGCAATTCATTTTTTAAACGAATATGTCACTTCTTCCACACAGTTGTCACGAGTGTGTCACGTCCTCCTGGGAAATCTGGGGTCAGGCGATCTTTATGTTCAGTACTGTGAATCATCTTCCATTTAGCCTATGTGTTCCTCATATTAAATGGATTATGTTTCCTTTGGCGCTAAAGATGTTAATGACTCTTTGTTTGCTGGTTAGAGACATGCAGCTCCATCTCACAGCTGCTCCTGTCCTGCTCGTTTTCTCTCTTTTTAAAACCTGATCAGACCTTCTCATCGCTACCTGTAACTCATTCAGTACTTTAGAATATAATTCATCTGGACCAGGAGATTTAAATTCATTTAAATTAGCTAAGTGTTCCATCACCATCTCTCTGTTTATAGTGTGGATTCTTTAATTCCTTCGATAGCACCATAAAGATCAATTGATGTTACAATTGCTTTCTTAGAGAACAGAAATGCAAAATAGGAATTTAAAAGTTCTGCCTTCTGATCATTGTTTTTGATCTCTTCACCTTTTTCATCCTGTAAAAATCCTATAGCATCTTTGACTTTTCTCTTGCTTTTGACATACCCCAAAAATCCTTTTTTATTGCTTTTGGTCTCCCTTTCAAGCCTCACTTCATTACTGGCTTTAGCTCTTCTGCTGCTTGCCCTGCATTCCCTGCAAACAGCATTATATTCTTCCTTAGATATACCCCCTCTTTCAATTTAATATACATTTCTTTTTTCCTTTTTAACAAATGTTTAAGTTCTGTATTCATCCATCTTGGTCTTTTTAAACGCTTCCAATTCTTCTTTCTTTTCGGGATTGTTACTGATTGTGTGGTGAGAATTTCATTTAGCAAAATTTCCAATCCTTTTTGGTCATTTCTGTCCTATAGAATATCCAGCCTTTGGACCTTTCCTACCCTCTTCCTGAGTCCATTAAAATCTGCCTTTCTGAAGTCCGACCTTAAAGTCTGAGTCCTTGCTGGTCTTCCGCCTCTTGTAATCCAAAATTCGAGGATAGTATGATCGCTGCCTCCTAAATTTCCAGCTATCTTTACTTCCTCAACCATTTCCTCCCTGTTTGTAAGGGCCCCGTCACACATAGCGACGCACCAGCGATCCCGGCAACGATATGACCTTGTCAGGATCGCTGGTGTGTCGCTACATGATCGCTGGTGAGCTGCCAAACAGGCAGCTTCACCAGCGATCAGCACCAGCGACACGCGGGTAACAAGCGACACGCGGGTAACAAGCGACACACGTCGCTTAGTTACCCACTGTGTACCTTAGTTACCAGCGCGCTGGTGCACTGAGCTGGTAACCAAGGTACACATCGGGTTTCTAAGTGGCACGCAGCACTTAGAAAACCGATGTGTACCTTGGTTACCAGCTCTCTGCACCAGCGCGCTGGTAACTAAGGTACACATTGGGTTTCTAATCGCTGTGCGCCACTTAGAAACCCGATGTGTACCTTAGTTACCAGCGCCAGCTCGCTAAACACTGGTCTCCCGCCTGTCACACGCAGCGATGCGTGCTGGCCAGCAGGAGACCAGCGATCAAAAAAACATCCTGGCCATTCCAGGACGATCAGCGATACCCAGCAGGGGGGACGGTCGCTGGTAAGTGTCACACACAGCGATCTCGCTGGTGAGATTGCTGTTGTGTCACAAAACTTGCGAGATCGCTGTGTGTGACGTGGGCTTTAGAATTAGGTCCAAGATTGCAGATCATTTTGTTCTCTCTTTTACTTTTTGAAAGATTAAGTTGTCAGCAAGAGAAGATAAGAACTTTCTGGACCCATTACTTTTGCCCAAGAGAGATTCCCAACAAATATATGGTTAGTTAATATGTCCCATGATCACTATGTCATACTTTTTTTTGCGAACAGAGACATCTGATGTAAAAAGAGTTCATCCATATCTTCAGTGTGTCCAGGCAGTCTATAGCAAACACATACAATAGTGTCGTTTCTGTTCTTCTCTCCTTGTATTCTTACCAAAACAGTTTCTCCAGAGCTACCATTCTCTGAAGCTTGGAACTCTGTGAAGATATAGGTTTTCCTAACATACAGTGCAACACCTCCCTGTTGTTAATCCTGTTTCTTATAAATAAGTTGTAGCCTTCAAGGTTTGTATTCCGATCATGTGTATCATCCCACCAAGTTTCAGTGATGCCTATGACATCATATCTCTTACTGTGTTAGCAGCTCCAATTCTTCTTGTTTGTTTCCCATGAGCTGTGCATTTGTATAGACACATTTTAGTTTATCTTGCTCCTCTATTTTAATTCAGAATTGGCTGTTTTTGTTCTTATAGCAGCCTTCTCAAAAGAATTCATTAAGTGCATATTTTTTTCTGGCTGTATATTTCTCATCCCATATTACTTTAATTTAAATCTTTCCTGATGAGTGTAGCAAGGAGTCTACCAAATATGTCCAAATCCAATATACAAAGAGAAGCAAGGCACTCACCATCCCATCCAATGTCCTTTAATGTGGTTTACACGGCCGTTTCGTGCAAAAAATGCGCTTCTACGGGTCTATTGGATTTGAACATTTCCTTGGTCATTTCATTGACTTGGCACCCTTAAGTCCCTTGAATTGGAGCTGTCTAATTATCCTAGAATAGTGCAGCTGTGCCGGTCACTTGTGACCTCTTGCTGTTTTTGTCTACCAAATATGTGTTTTCCTGTTTTAGTAAGATGCAACCCATCTCTAGCAAGGAGTCCACCATACAGGTAATTCACTGCATGGTCAAGAAACCATGAAAGGTTGCTCACGGCACCATCGGTGTAACCAGTTCTTCACCTATAGGATCCTGTTCAATCTCCTTGGCCCATGTCCATCCACTAGGAGGATGGATGAGAAGACGACGCTCCCAGTTCCTTCCCTTTATGGCCTAGGCCTTCAATGTCTCTGCATATAGTTTCCAGGTTTTTTTGTTGCGTTATTTGTTCCTACGTGTATTTGTTGGCATAGGTGGTCGTCTGATACCCTATCAGACACATCTTTGATTTGGGCACCTGGAAGACAGCACACTTTCGTGAGGTAATGTCCGGTTGGCAGATAGCTGCTTCTGTTCCTCTCAGTAGGGAATCCCCCACTACCACCACTCTCCTTTTCTTCTTCACCACAGAGCTTCTTTTTCTTCCTTCAAGAGGCTTCTGATTTCTTACTGGAGTGTTCTTTGTGGGCAAAGCACTTTTTTGATGTACATGCTCATAGTTGTCCTGCATGAGAGCCTGGTAGTGATTCTTCAGTGGTATGGTTGATGACTGCCTCCTCATCCTCCTGCGTCATTGGATCATATGCTTCCATTTCTCTTCTTCTGCAGTTACATTGAAAGGTACTTCTCCTCGAACATTCTGAATAGTTATTTCTACTCAGTCATTATCTTCTGCAGGAACACTGAAAAGTTCTTCTCTTGCAACATTCTGGAGAGGTTTTTCTGCTCTGTCAAGGAAATGCTTTTCTTCTTTGATGAGCTTCAGTGTAGCTATTCACTCTTGAAGACTTTGCATTGCTTCCTTTAACAGAGTCACAAGCTTACATTTCTGACACGTAAAGTTTGTCTTTTCCTCTGACAATCCTCCCCACCCCCCCCCCCCCGCCTCATACATCCCTCTAATCCTCACCCCTATCTTTCTCACACTAAGACCGCAATCCCTCACATTTAAAATCTGTGCCACTGACCCCCACCCTCTCACTCCCTCTCTTTGGAGCACTTTGGAATGCTCGCTCCGTCTGCAACAAGCTCCACGTGATCCATGACCTCTTTACCTCTCGCAACCTTTCCTTCCTGGCCCTCACTGAGACCTGGCTGACACCCTTAACACGGCCTCCCCAGCCACACTGAGTTATGGTGGCCTCCACTTTACCCACACTCCTTGCCCTGGCAACAGACATGGTGGAGGAACGGGTTTCCTCCTTTCTAAAAACTGCTCCTTCAACCCTATCCAACCCCCACCCTCTCTTATCCTCCCTTCTTTCAAGGTTCACTCTGTCCGTATCTACTCTCCCTCTAATCTCCAAATGGCTGTCATATACCAACCACCGGGATCAGTCACTGCCTTCATCAACCAATTCTCCAACTGGCTCCTCCACTTTCTCTCTGCTGACATCCCCACCATCCTCATGGGGACTTCAACATCCCCATTGACAAACACCAGCCAGCAGCCTCCAAACTCTTGTTACTTACCTCATCCTTTTGTTGGGAAGGTGAACTGATGTACGAGCTTGTCTGTAGGGAGAAGAGGTGGTTGGTGCACTTTGGATGGACAGTTGTATTTGCTGAAGGGGAACAGCTGGGAAAAGTGGAGAATGAGTGTAATACCGGGGTTTGACCACAAGATGGCAGGAGAGAGCTGTAAGAACAGGGCTAAACAACAGCTTACGGCTTAGGAAACTGCACGGTCATGGGGGGCGTGGTTACAGGATCTCTAGAGGGGAATTCCCAGTGAGACAGGTATAAAAGGGAACTGGAGAGTTACAGAAGTGGTAAGTCCGGAGAGAGGAGCTAAGGAGGAAAGAAGACCCCAGGAAGGAGAGAGACAGTGAGGAAGTTCCATGGAGGACTGAAAGCTGAGACGTTCAAGGAGGGTGGCCCTGACAAGAAGTACCGCAGGACAGACAAGGCCCCAGGGGTACCAGACGGACGACGTACTAGGACTGGTGAAATGTTGGCGGTAGATAGGCCTAGGGCAGCTACAGTGGAAGAGCCGCGAGGGATGCCACTACTAAAGGGAAGAAAGGTGCAGGTACCCGGGCCTGTGTACGGAGAACTGTGAAGTTGCTGCGGTGTATTGCTACGGTTGTCGTGAGGACAGCCAATAAAGAAGACCTGTTGGATGCAATTCTGTCTCCGTCTCGAGTCTGTTTGCGGCTTAAAGCAGACCATCCCCCGGTCGGCTCACGTACCTACACTTTGGACTTACTCAGTGGTCCTCCACAGCCACCCACACAGATGGACATACATTAGACCTCATCTTCACCAGCCTCTGTTCCCTACCCAATCTCACAACCTCTCCCTTCCCCCTATCTGACCACCATCTACTCACCTTCTCATCCTTGTCCTTCTCACCTGCCCCCGATGTCCAGCTACTAGCACATCCTCGCAGAAACCTCGCACACCTAGACATTCAGACTCTCAGACTCTCTTCTACCTCTGTCCTCCATATCTTCACTCCACAACATGGACAGTGCCACTGCTTTCTACAGTGCCACCCTCACATCAGTCATAGACTCAGTCGCCCCTCTCATGCATGGCAAAATGCAACAAATCAATAGGCCACCCTGGCACAACAACCTCACCAAAAAGCTTCGACAAGCATCCAGGGTCGCGGAGCGGCGTTGGAAGAAAACACGCCTGCCAGACGACTTCACTGCTCTCAAACAAGCTACACTTGCCTTCAAATCAGCCCTCACCTCTGCTAAACAGACCTATTTCACAAACCTTGTATCTTCATTATCCCACAACCCAAAACAACTGTTCAGCACATTTAACTCTCTCCTCCGCCCACCACTGCCATCTCCAACTCCCCTCATCTCTGCTGAGGACTTTGCCACCTACTTCAAAAACAAGATCGACCAAACAAGGCAAACCTTTACTGTTCCACCACCCCAACCACTCCACATACCAGACCTCTGCCCTTCCCTAATAACCTCCCTCTCCAACATCACTGAAGGAGAGCTTACTCATCTCCTTTCCAAATCACACCTCACCACCTGCGCATCCCTTCTCACCTGCTCCCCAACCTCACTAACATGATTATTCCAGCCCTAACCCATCACTTCAAGCTATCCCTATCTTCTGGTACCTTCCCCTCTGCCTTCATACATGCCACCATAACATCCATCCTCAAAAAATCAAACCTTGACCCAACTGCTATGCCCAGCTATTGCCCCATATCACTGCTCCCGTTTGCTTGCAAACTCCTTGAACAGCATGTCCATGCTAAACTTTCCACGCACCTCTCATCTAACTCCCTCCTTGACAACCTCCAAACTGGCTTCCGCCCCCAACACTCCACTGACACTGCCCTGACCAAAATTACTAACGACTTACTCACAGCCAAAGCTAACAGACAGTTCTCCATCCTCCTTCTTCTCGACCTGTCCTCTGACTTCGACACAGTCGACCACTGCCTACTACTACAGATTCTTTCTTCCCTTGGCATCAAAGACCTTGCCCTGTCCGGGATTGCCTCATACCTTTCTGACTGCACATTTAGCGTTTCCCACTCCCACACTACCTCCTCATCCCACCCTCTCTCTATTGGAGTCCCCCAAGGCTCTGTCCTAGGGCCCCTGCTTTTTTCCATCTATACTCTTGGCCTAGGACAACTCATAAAGTCCCAAGGCTTCCAGTACCACCTGTATGCAGACGACACTCAGATCTACCTCTCTGGCCCAGATGTCACCTCTCTACTGTCCAGAATCCCGGAGTGTCTATCAGCCATACCCTCCTTCTTCACGTCTCGCTTCCTAAAACTCAATGTAGTCAAAACTGAACTCATTATCTTTCCTCCATCTCACGTATCTTCCCTACCCGATCTAGCTATTATGGTAAACGGCATCACACTCTCTCCTGCACCTGAAATCCGCTGCCTTGGAGTAACTCTCGACTCTGCCCTGTCCTTCAAACCACACGTCCAAACTCTTGCCTCCTCCTCTCGCCTCCAACTCAAAAATATTTCAAGAATCCCTCCCTTCCTCAGCCCACAGTCTACTAAAACTCTTATACATGCCCACATTATCTCCAGCCTTGACAACTGCAACACTCTCCTCTGTGGCCTCCCTGCTAACTCTCTTGCACCACTCCAGTCTGTCCTCAACTCTGCTGCCCGACTAATCCACCTCTCTCCTCGCTACTCCCCTTTCTCTCCCCTCTGCAAATCCCTTCACTGGCTCCCAGTTCACCAATGAATCCAGTTCAAACTACTAACACTGATCTACAAAGCCATCCACAACCAGTCCCCTCCCTACATCTCTGAACTAATCTCCCAATATCTTCCCTCACGTAATCTTCGATTCTCCAAAGACCTCCTACTCTCCTCCACACTTATTCGTTCCTCACACAACCGCCTCCAAGATTTCTCCCAAATATCCCCTATCCTCTGAAATTCCATGCCTCAACACGTCCGATTATCCACCACCCTTGGATCCTTCAGATGGAACCTGAAAACTAATTTTTTCAGGAAAGCTTACAGCCTACAATAACCATTCTGCCGCCTCACCACCGCCCGAGCCGCTGCCTCAAAACCACCATTGCTGCTGCACCCTCGACCTTCTGTCTCTTCCCCACTATCCCATAGAATGTAAGTCCGCAAGGACAGGGACCTCTCCCCTCTGTACCAGTCTGTCATTGTAAATTTGTTTACTGTTAACGATATCTATAACTTTGCATGTAAGGCCTGTTTCACACTTCAGTTTTTTCCATCAGTCAAGATCCGCCGTTTTCGTAAAAAAACGGATCTGCCATTTTGTTTGGCGGATCCGTTTTTTTCCCATTGACTTGCATTACTGGCAGATCTTGACGGATGGCCATCCGTCGGATCCGTTTTTTTGCGGATCCGCCAATTTTTTTGCGTCCGCCGACTTGCCTGGACGGAGCTTGTAACTTTTTTTGGCTGAAGGATCCGCATTTCTGTACTGCGCATGCCCGGAGGAATGATCTCAGCCGGAAATTTAACCCTGAAATCATTTCTCTCTCTCTCTCTCTCTCGTCCCCGGACTGTGGTTCCTTTAAAATTCTTCAGCCAACGGATCCGTCAAAAAACTGGACCGCTGCCATCCGTTCACTTCAGTTAACAACGTATCCACTTTCCGCCATTTTGGCGGATTTTAACTGACGAGAGAAAACTGAAGTGTGAAACAGACCTAACCCCCTTCTCATGTACAGCACCATGGAATTAATGGCGCTATATAAATAAATAATAATAATAACAACATATAGCACATATTTCCGCACACCATATGGGTATTCTCCTTCTCCATGTTGAACAAAGTGAATATCTGTGACAAAGCGCAGTTTGACGATTTCCTTCAAACAGCTCGATCCAGCTACACCCAAAGATCCTCAGACTCGCGGCGAGTCTCCACTCTTACCAGAATGCACCAGAAATATGCAAATTCTCTCTCTCGATCTTCAAGTCCTGGTTTGACGCTTTCCTTCAAGCAGATCAAACCAGTTACACCCAAAGATATTATTAAAAACGCATTGCATACGGATGTCATATGGATTCTAGGTGAGAAAAATCGTATTGTCCTCGCATGACCCTCGTATAACACTTGTCCTACTTTTCTGAGTTAAGATCGGACAGATTTTGTTATACGCAAGTGTGACCCAAGCCTTTCAGAAAGTTTTATGTTCAGCTCTGTTATGACTGTGACATGAGAACACCCTGGAGCTGCTCAGCACATTGGGGTCTGATCCCTAAATAAAGGCCTCCATTCAGCAGGAATAAGAGCAGTCCAGTTAAGCTGATTTTCAGTATCCAGGTTCTTTTTATAATCTTTCCGAATCTGAGGTTTAACAATAATGGATGTGGGTAGCAAGGGAAGGAAAGATCCAAGTGGAGGAATTTACTCCTAAGTTACTGCACTTTTTTCAATAGTACTCACAGAGGGGCATGTACTTTTTTTTTTTACTTCTGACTACAGGAAGATTTGAAGTAGAAATGTAAGAACAATTTTATTATTTTCCTTTCTTCCAGAGATTTTTTTAACTGTCAATGCTGCCATCTAAAGGTCACTAACTGTCATTACATATTTTTTACTATTTTGGAAACTGGGGCAGATGTACTGTAGTCACCTGTTAAACAGTACACACTTTCATTAGACAGTCTTACAATGGTCCAAATTTATTAGCATGACTGAGGCAGGATGATAAATCTGAGTCACCTTTAGATTGTCTAATCTAACATTTCACCATTTGTTAGTTGGCTAACTTTGGTCCATACTTTTTGGTGCAATTTGGACTCATTTTTTGTGCACAGGATCATGATTTAGGCCATTTTCTTTCTTGGTCCACTTTCTGTTTGACCACCTCCTTGTTGATTATGTTCTAAAAGTGTCTCAAATATGTCTAAAAAGCATAATGAATGTGGTGCAAAACACGAACCAAGAGCTACTCAGGTGCAATGGAAACGTTCATTTATAGGGATTGCTAAGGAAGGTTGGGAAAAATAGACCCTTTATAAACAATGAGTCAGGACACAAGGAAAATGGATCCTAATCAGAGAGACATACAGTATATGTCATGTTCCCCCATATCAATAAAATCAAGAAGAAACAACCTTGTGCCCCATAAGAGTAAAATCACAGTATCCCCATAATAGTCACAGCTACTGTGCACCCATAGTAATAACAGCACAGTGCTCCATGACAGAATCAGCACTCTGCTCTTATAACTAATATCCACCGTACTCCCATAACAGTGTCAACTATAGGACCACCATAACAGTAACATGCAGAGTTACTTTGATCAGAGTGTGAATTGATTTTCTCAGATGTGGAGACTAAAACAAAGAAAGTTTTTCCTTCTTCTCCAATCAGTGTGTCCGTGAAAATCGGATCGCACTTGGCTGTCATCAGAGTGCAGTCCAATGTCTTCCACGGACCCATAAACATGAATGGCTAAGCGTGACCCAATTATTGAAGGCAAATCAGACATGCTGTGATTTTATTTTTTATTTCTTGGACCATTTGATCTAAGGAAAAAATCAGACACATGCACAGCCCCATAGAATAACATGGGTACGAGTGTTGACCTTCAAAACCACAGATAGCACTCTTCTGATTTTTATGGTCGTGTGCATGAGCTCTTATAGAAATTGCCTCAGTACTCCCATAACAGTGACAACCACAGTACTCCCATAACAGTTACAGCCACAGTACTACCATAACAGTGACAGCCACAGTACTCCTATAACAGTGAAAGCTACCGTACTTCCATAACCATGACAGCCACAGCACCAGGGCTGCCACTAGGAATTTTCGGGGCCCCATACTGGCAAAATTTTCGAGGCCCCCTTGAGACTCTGCCCAGGCTCCACCCCAGCTCTGCCTCCACCCCTCGAACTGTCCACAGTCAAAAGATTTTTTAAGCCACTGTAAGGGGGTGGAATAATACTATTTCCTTGCTCTGCCTCCTTTAGTACTTCTTAATGTTTTTATAATAATCCAGTGGTATTGCTACATGTCATGATGTATTACCACTCAGAATCAATGGTATTGCCACACTTTGATATGTGTTACCATTTTCTGTAAATATGTTGTGTTCCATTGTATAATGCTATGTTTTAGATAGGGAAAGTGTAGTGCACCCTTTGGACACTAGAGGGGGCACTTTAGAATATAGAGCTCTTAGCAGGATAGGGTTAAGTGTAGGAGGGGCTGCCGGGAGGTAAGGCTAGGTTAGAAGGATGCCCAGGACGGCTCGGCAGCCACGCAACGTTAAGTAGCAAAAGTACAAGTTATCAAGGGCTATTGGACATCAGTACAGTGAGCCAGAAAAGTAGAGAAGATGTGGCGACTCGTAGCCTGGGTGGACGCTCTCAGGGCTGGAGTAAAAGATTCCATTTATTAGCATCCAGGTGACAATTATGTTAAATGTTTTCGGTCCCAGATTGGACCTTCATCAGAACTGGTTCAGAGAACTCTTCTATATTCTGCCTTGTGTAATGACATCTCAATGAGACAAGATACCTGGATGTTGCTCTGAGATCTGTCTGCAGCAGTGCATATTTGGAGTGTGACCTCCATCGCTGTGGATGAGTCGGGCGGAGTGAGGAACAGAAGGATGCTGTAGCTTCACAGGGAGCAGTACAGATGGGTCGGATGCTTTTCCAGAGTTGATTAACCAGATGGCCGATGATTTCGAGTCTGGGGCGAAACAGGCAGAATGAATTGTCATCATGGCAAGGATAGGAAAGGAAGAAGCTGGGAAGCAGTCTAAGACAGTCCGGTCCGGGTACGTGCCGTATGGAAGTGTCAGCAAAGTAGGGAAAGCTGAGGAAGCAAGTAAAGACAGATGTGTTATCAATGATGTGCCAACTGTGGATATATTGTGTGAAGTTGTCAGTAAAGAAACTATACAAGTTACTATGGACTGTGTCTCGGTTACTGGGAGTTGCCCCGGAGAGGGGCCATCGCCGCTTGGGAAGTGCCCAGGGGGACCTAACCCTGGAGACGCAGGTACGCCGAACAGTGTATTGTACTTTTCTGTGAGGGAAGGCATGGACACTGATGCTTTAGTGTCCCTGGCCACGACTATAGTCCTGGCCGACCCTTACATTGCCACCACGACAAGGTAGACTATTTTGGCTGGGCCCTTCTCTACTCTAACCTATTAAGCATTTTTTAAAATATCCAATACAGTTTAGGTAAATTTTTATTTATTTTTCAATTTTTAAAATGACCAATAATATCACATACAGGGGACAAATACCACCGCACCACGACCAGACACCATATTACCACCACATAGTGACCTATAATGCCACATACAAGGAACAAATACTGCCACACCATGTCCAGACCACATATTACTACCACAGTGACCGAATAATACCACATACAAGGAACAAATACCACCACACCATGTCCGGACCACATATTACCACCATATGATGACCAATAATACCTCATACAAGGAACAAATACCACCACACCATGACCAGATCACATATTACCACCACATAGTGACTGAATACTACAATACTGATTAGTAATAAAAAAACCCCCACAATACTAATGTCACCATAAGTGCCATTATACACATGAGATCTGTAATTAGTATGCAGTGTCTGTGTATAGGTAATACAATGATCACGGTGACATTATACACAGGAGCTCTGTATATAGTTGTATATAGTATGCAGTGTATATTGTCAGTGTACAGGTAACACACTCACTAACCAGTGACGTCTCTAGGTGAAGTTCTTCGCTTTTAATCTTCATCCATCACAGACCGCTATCACTTCTTCCAGCCAGGACTTGTCTCTGCAGGAAATAACACAGTTATCTAGAGCACAGCTTGAAGACCACATTACTTATTTTTTTCCAAAATTGTAAACTACACCAGATAAAGAAAAAAAAAGGCGACAGTGTTGCTCTTCACAGTAACAGGACCGCCCACCCATTTAAAACAGTATGATCAAAAAATAAAATAAATTCATCACTGCAGTAATAATATCCCTTTAATTAGCACCTATGGTAATAATATCCCCCATCCTGGCCTCTGTCTGTCTCATTCCTGGCTCCAGCCATATGTTCTCCTATCCTGCCCCCATATGATGTCCCATCCTGCCCCATCTGTCCCATGATCCTGCACCATCTGTCTCCATCCTGCCCCATGATGCTGCCCCATCTGTCCCATGATCCTGCCCTATCTGTCTCCATCATATCCATCCTGCCCCTTGATCATACACCATCTGTCTCCATCCTGCCCCATCTGTCCCATGATCCTGCCCCATCTGTCTCAATCATGTCCATTCTGCCCATGATCCCACACCATCTGTCTCCATCCTGGCCCATGATCCTGCCCCATCTGTCCCATGATCCTGTCCCATCTGCCCCATGATCCTGCCCCATCCTGCTCCATGATCCTGTCCCATGTCTCCATCCTGCCCCATCTGCCTCCATCCTGCCCCATATTTCTGCCCCATCTATCTCCATCCTGCACCATGTCTCTATCCTGCCCCCGTGTCTCCCATCCTGCCCCCATGTCTCCCATCCTGCCCCCATGTCTCCCATTCTGTCCCCATGTATCCCATCCTGCCCCCCTGTCTCCATCCTGCCCCATCTCCATTCTGCCCCCCTGTCTCCATTCTGCCCCCCTGTCTCTATTCTGCCCCATCTCCCGTCCTGCCACCACATCTCCCATCCTGCCCCATATCCATTCTGCCCCGTGTCTCCATTCCGCCCCTGTGTCTCCATTCTGCCCCTGCATCTCCATTCTGCCCCTGCGTCTCCATTCTGCCCCTGTGTCTCTATTCTTCCCCCGTGTCTCCATTCTGCCTCCTTGTCTCCATTCTGCCTCCTTTTCTCCATTCTGCACCCTTTTTTCCAATTCTGCCCCGTGTCTCCATTCTGCCTCTTGTCTCCATTCTGCCCCATGTCTCCATTCTGCCCCCGTGTTTCCATTCTGCCCCCGTGTCTCCATTCTGCCCTGTGTCTCCCATTCTGCCCCCGTGTCTCCCATTCTGCCCCCGTGTCTCCCATTCTGCCCCCTTGTCTCCATTCTGCCCCCATGTCTCCAATCCTGCCCCAGTATCTCCATTCTCTACCCTTGTCTCCATTCTGCCCTGGGCCTGAAAGGCAATGGAGTAACTGAACCTGCTTCTCGGATGCAAGTTTCAGTTACTGCACTGGAGAATCCTGCCACTGGGGCCCGATCAGCAGAAGAGACAGGGCCAGAAGTGGGCCCCCTCTGCTGCCTGGGCCCCATATGCCAGTCAGGGCACTAATGCCCTGATGGCAGCCCTGCACAGTACCCCATAACAGTGACAGCCACAGTACTCCCATATCAGTGAGCCACAGTACTCCCATAGCACTGACAGCCACAGTACTTCCATAACAGTGACAGCCACAGTACTCCTATAACAGTGACAGCCAGAGTACTCCTATAACATGACAGTCACAGTACTTCCATAACAGTGGCAGCCACACTACTATCATAACAGTGAGAGCCACAGTACTCCTATAACAGTGACAGCCAGAGTACTCCAATAACAATGACAGCCACAGTACTTCCATAACAGTGGCAGCCACAGTACTTCCATAACAGTGAAAGCCACAGTAGTCCCATAACAGTGACAACCACAGCACCCCAGAACAGTGACAGTTAGAGTACTCCCATAACAGTGACAGACACAGTACTTCCATAACATTGACAGCCGCAGTACTCCCATAACAATGACAGCCACAGTTCTTCCATAACAGTGACAGCCACAGCATCCCCAAAACAGTGTCAGCCACAGTACTCCCATAACAGTGACAGCCACAGTACTCCCTTAACAGTGACAGCCACAGTACACCCATAACAATGATAGCTGGAAGAATGTCTCAAGTGGGGTAGCACAGGGTTCTGTCCTGGGCCCTGTATTGTTCAACATCTTTATCAATGATTTAGATGAAGGAATTGAAGTTGCACTGATCAAATTTGCTGATGACACAAAGCTAGGAGGGATAGCTAATACTAGAGAAGAGAGAGAGGATTCAAAAAAGACATAAACTGAAGCTGTGGGCAGCAGATCTATCATATCATTGAATGCTCACACCACTGATTGGCAGCTTTCTGTGTACACTGTGCATAGGCAGAAAGCTTACTATCAATGAACATGTAGCAAGAAAGGAGGGATAGCTAATGCTAGAAAAAGAGAGAAAGGGGATTCAAAAAGATATAAATAAACTGGAGCAGTGGGCAGCAACTAACAGAATGGTTTTTAACAGGGAAAAATGCAAAGTACTACATTTGGGCATTAAAAATGAAAAAAGCATATACAGAATGGGAGGAATAAGGCTAAGCAACAGCACATGTGAAAAACACTTGGGTATACTAATAGATCACAGACTGAATATGAGTCAACAGTGTGATGCAGCAGCAAAAAAGGCAAATGCAATTCAGGGATGTATGTATTAACAGAAGCATACAGTCTAGATCACGTGAAGTCATTATTGCCGTCTAAATTTCAAAAACTGATCATCACATCCAAGCATATAGTGTGAACAGTTGCTTATCCTAGAGTCACTAACTCATATACCTACAAACAAAAAAGGAAGGACACTGTAGCGCCATAACATGCAAACATGAAAAATGAAACATGAATTGCATTACTGCTTTAGAAGTATGAAGAATTGACTGAGGATTTACATAGGTTTCCATTCAGTTGAGGATTTCAGTCTAAGTGAGGATTGGCATTAGATAGGGTCCTAGAAAACGAGAAATGGCTTCCAGGTACACATAACTTGGCCATTTTATGGGCTAAACTCTCTCAATTTTTCATACTTCTAAAGCATTAATGCAATTCATTTTTCATGTTTGCATATTATTGCCACCTACTCTTCTTTGGTCAGACCTCATCTGGAATACTGTGTCCAGTTTTGGGCACCACATTTTAAAAAAAGACATCAACAAACTGGAGCAAGTTCAGAGAAGAGCGACCAGAATGGTAACCAGTCTGCAAAACATGTCCTATGAGGAACGATAAACAGCATTTGGGAATGTTTAGCTTTCATACAAGAAGACTGAGAGGAGACTTAATAGCTGTCTACAACTATCTCAAGGGCTGTCACATTGTAGAAGGATCATCTTTATTCTCATTTGCACAAGGAAAGACTAGAAGCAATGGGATGAAATTGAATGGGAGGAGACACAGATGAAATATTAGAAAAAACATTTTGACAGTTAGAGTGATCAATGAGTGGAACAGGCTGCCACGAGAAGTGGTGAGTTCTCCTTCAATGGAATTCTTCAAGCAGCGGCTGGACAGACATCTGACTGGGATGATTTAATGAATCCTGCTTTGGTTAGACCAGATGACCCAGGAGGTCCTTTCCAACTCTATCATTTTATGATTCTATGATAGCCACGGTACTTCCATAACAATGACAGCCACAGCACCCCCAGAACAGTGACAGCCCAAGTGCCCCCATAACAGTGACATGCAGAGTAAATAGAACAAGATTTATCATGCACCATCAACAAACCTTGTTCTTCGTAACTGGAAAGCACCCTGTGACTAATGGGATCTAGTGGTGCTCAGCGCTAAAAATACCCAAATATAATTGTTTTTATTGATATACTGTAACTGAAATCATGGAAAGTCTACTACTAAGGCAGATAGATGAAGCTGCAACCCATAATGAGGTCCTTGTTATGGGGGACTTTAGCTAACCGGATATTAACTGATGGGAAGTGTTTAAGAACATCCTAAATAGGCACTGTAAGCGGTTTATACCTTGTGGGAATAAAACGACAAGAAATAGGAAAAACCCAATGTGGCTAAACAAAGAAGCAATTAACAGTAAAAAAAAACATTAAGGCTGTGTGCCCACGTTGCATTTTTTTAAGCGTTTTTGATGTGTTTTTCGGGGTCGAACCGCATCAAAAACGCTTAAAAGAAGCATCCCATTCATTTTAATGCATTTTGGCCTTTTTGTGCCAATGGATGCGTTTTTTACCGCTAAGGAAATGCTAAGCGGTAAAAAACGCAGCATGTTCATTAATTTCCGCTTAGGTCTGTGTTTTTGGCCATTTCCTATAGCCCAGAAGACGTGCAGAAAAAAATGCATCAAAAGCGCGCATTTTTTTCCGCGCGTTTTCTGGGAAGGAGACCTGTTCCCTGAGCATTTAAAAACGCTAACGTGGGCACATAGCCTTAAACTACTAAAGCAGGATGGCACCGTTGAAACTCTAAAAAAACTATAGGGAGAAAAATACTTTATCTAAAAAACTATTTAAAGCTGCCAAAAAGGAAACAGAGAAGCACATTGCTAAGGAGAGTAAAACTAATCCCAAGCTGTTCTTCAACTATATCAATAGTAAAATAATCATAAGTGAAAGTGTAGGCCCCTTAAAAAATTGTGAGGAAAGTATGGTTGTAGATGACGAGGAAAAAGCTAATATATTAAACACCTTCTTCTCCACTGTATTCACGGTGGAAAATGAAATGCTAGGTGAAATGAAGAGAGACAAAGAAAACCCTATATTAAGGGTCACCAATCTAACCCAAGAAGAGGTGCACAACTGGCTAAATAAGATTAAAATAGATAAATCTCCGGGTCCAGATGGCATACACCCACGAGTACTAAGAGAACTAAGTCATGTAATAGACAAACCATTATTTCTTATATTTAGGGACTCTATAGTGACGGGGTCTGTTCCACAAGACTGGAGCATAGCAAATGTGGTACCAATATTCAAAAAGGGCTCTAAAAGTGAACTTGGAAATTATAGGCCAGTAAGTCTAACCTCTATTGTTGGTAAAATATTTGAAGGGTTTCTGAGGGATGTTATTCTGGATTATCTCAATGAGAATAACTGTTTAACGCCATATCAGCATGGGTTTATGAGGAATCGCTCCTGTCAAACCAATATAATCAGTTTTTATGAAGAGGTAAGCTATAGACTTAACCAAGGTGAGTCATTGGATGTGGGATATCTTGATTTTTCCAAAGCGTCTGATACCGTGTCACATAAGAGGTTGGTACACAAAATGAGAATGCTGGGTCTGGGGGAAAATGTGTGTAAATGGGTAAGTAACTGGATTAGTGATAGAAAGCAGAGGGTGGTTATAAATGGCACATTCTTTAACTGGGTCGCTGTGACCAGTGGGGTACCGCAGGAGTCGGTGTTGGAACCTATTCTCTTCAACATATTTATTAACGATCTGGTAGAAGGTTTGCACAGTAAAATATCGATATTTGCAGATGATACAAAACTATATAAAGCAGTCAATACAAGAGAACATAGTGTTCTCCTACAGATGGATCTGGATAAGTTGGGAACTTGGGCCGAAAGGAGGCAGATGCAGTTTAACAATGATAAATGTAAGGTTATACACATGGGAAGAAGTAATCAATATCACCATTACACACTGAACGGTAAACCACTGGGTAAATCTGACATGGAGAAGGACTTGGGGATCCTAGTTAATGATAAACTTACCTGGAGCAGCCAGTGCCAGGCAGCGTCTGCCAAGGCAAACAGGATCATGGGGTGCATTAAAAGAGGTCTGGATACACATGATGAGAGCATTATACTGCCTCTGTACAAATCTCTGGTTAGACCACACATGGAGTACTGTGCACAGTTTTGGGCACCGGTGCTCAGGAAGGATATAATGGAACTAGAGCGGGTACAAAGGAGGGCAACAAAATTAATAAAGCGGATGGGGGACCTACAATACCCAGAGAGATTAGCAAAATTAGGATTATTTAGTCTAGAAAAAAGACGACTGAGGGGCGATCTAATAACCATGTATAAGTACATAAGGGGACAATACAAATATCTCTACGAGGATCCAGTGGCGGATTAAGTGGACTATGGGCCCGGGGCTGTTCATAAAACCTGGGCCCCTGTACCCCTCTTCCCACCTGAGCGCTGCGGTCCCCGTGCGGGAATTGACAGCGTGTCAAGTGAGGTGTCCATGTGATGAGTACTGGAACCTGCAGAGCTGAATCCTGACATTGCAGCTTCTGAATTCTCACAATGAATGCACTGCACACTTTTAGGATTCTCCCTTGCCGATATACAGTCATGTCAGCACAAGTATGTGATTTATATACTTCTGGCCACATTCCGACTAGACGTGCCCGGCCTCGCTCCGTTCATTATCATTGAGTGAGGCCACACATGTCTAGTCAGCATGTGACCGTATGTAAATTACCGGCACGAGAGAATCCTGACAGCGTTCAGTGAGCACTGTAAGAATTCAGAAGTCTGCAGTCACATAGAATGTCTGCAGACTCAGCACAAACCTGGACAACCCCTGTAATGCTCCTAACAAATAAAAACATGAGAATTAGTCAGTATCACAAATAACATTTACATCCAGGTACCTTATAGATGACGTCTCTGGAGTCGGTCTCCTTTTCTTCTTCTTGTCCAGACCCCATGATGAGTTTTCTCATCCACATCTCGTCTCTGCAGACTTCCATCTTCTCCGGTCTTCTGCAGCAAATCTCCACACGATGCCCTTAAAGATAGAAGTGTCATTATAATGCCCCTAAATACAAATATCTGCAATATACTGTCTCCTCACACTATTCCCCTCCTTCCTCATACTGTCTCCTCATATATTTACCCCCTCACTCTCTATACTGTCTGCTCACACATACCCCCGACTCCCCATACTGTGTCCACATACATTCACCCATTCGCACCCCTTACTGTCTGCACCCATCCCCCATACTGTTTCCTCATACATACTCTTCATTTTGTGTCCTCAAATCTCCCCACATACATTAAATACCATCCCCACTCCAAATCCCCCCATCCCCAATCCCCCACACACATTAAGTACCCCCCATCCCCACTCAATAACCCCTCGTCCCTACTCCCAAATCCCCCACACATTATGTACCCCCACTCCAAATCCCCCCACACATTATGTACCCCCACTCCAAATCCCCCCCACACATTAACCCCCATCCCCACTCATTAACCCCTCCACACATTAACCCCAATCTCCACTCATTAATCCCCCATCTCCACTCATTAACCCCCATCTCCACTCATTAACCCCATCTCCACATTAATCCCATCTCCACTCATTAACCCCCATCTCCACTCATTAACCCCCATCTCCACTCATTAACCCCCATCCCCACATTAATCCCATCTCCACTCATTAACCCCCGCACATTAATCCCCATCTCCACTCATTAATCCCCATCTCCACTCATTAACCCCATCTCCACTCATTAACCCCCATCTCCACATTAATCCCATCTCCACTCATTAACCCCCATCTCCACTCAGTAACCCCCATCTCCACTCATTAACCCCCATTCCCACATTAAGCCCCATCTCCGCTCATTAACCCCCATCTCCACTCATGAGCACCCCCCCATCTCCCATCTTCGGTGGTTCTTCAGCTCCACAGAGGAGCACACTTACCACCAGCGTTCGCTCTGGGCGCCGGGAGTGACGTCAGCAGCGTGATCACATGACCTGATCACGCTGCTGACGTCGCTCTGACCCGGCGGTCAGAGCTTCAATTGTACTGGCGTCTATAGACGCCAAGTACAATTGCTGCCTGGGAGTCGGCGCAGCCTCCTTCTCTGCGTCGGCTGTCAGCTTGACAGCTGACACAGAGAACCGCCGACTCCCAGGACTGGTAGCGGCAGAACACAGCCGCCGGGGGGGGGGGAGGGAGATAGAGAGATACTGGCATACTGCGGACCGCTGCATTAGGTGGCCGGGCGGCTCGACTGCGCCCCCCTGCTGCCTGCCCCCCCCCTGGATACGCCACTGCCCTGGGCCCCCAAAAAACCTTGGGCCCGGGGCGACCGCCCCATCCGCCCCTATTAAGATCCGACATTGCGAGGATCTGTTTATACCGAGAAAGGTGACGGTCACAAGGGGGCATTCTCTGTGTGTGGAGGAGAGAAGGATTTTCCACCAAGAAGAGGATTCTTTACTGTTAGGGCAGTGAGAATCTGGAATTCCCTGCCTGAGGAGGTGGTGATGGTGAACTCAGTCGAAGGGTTCAAGAGAGGCCTGGATGTCTTCCTGGAGCGAAACAGTATTGTATCTTACAGTGATTAGGTTCTTTAGAAGGACGTAGATCTGGGGATTTATTCTGACGGAATATAGGCTGAACAGGATAGACTAATGTTTTTTTTCGACCTTGCTAACTATGTTACGAGAAAAAAGTCACATTCACCATCCCAGAATATTAGATCCTTTATTTCTGAAACATTAAAATCTGGTTGTAAATGGGCGCAGGTAGCGCTATGGACGATGGCCATTTTGCGTTATACTAACTCTCCAGTGGTCCTAACCAATGGTTAAGTAAGATCTGTACATCTGAAAGCTAAAATTATACCGTGCCCCCCATAATCATAAATAACAAATTCTGCAGGGGAGGGTGTACTCTGTTGCACTGCGGGGTCTGGTGCTAGTTATTAATATGTAGATGAGAATTTCCCATTTCTCATCAGTTCCATGCTTCCAACGCTCTCTCCATTCACAGTAATGATATATACAATAAACAGCCCAAAATTACACAACTGGTCTTAGGTAGTCTTTTCTAATAAGAGGGTGAGTGTGCAAAATAAATGGTACAATTGAAAATATGTCATGGGAAATCATCAGGCATATGAAATAATATATATTTCCTTCGCGAACACAATGGTCTGAAAATATGCTTAAATAGTCCTGTATGAGCAGGAAATCACCTGATACAATATAATAATATAGCATGTAGAGTTACGATGGAATTCTGTCTGCCTGCTGCCACCACTAGGGGGAGTTCACCGCATACAGATTATACTGCCGTCACTGAGTTCAGTCATCTTTAAGGAGAGAGCTCCTACTAGTGGTGGATGAAGGCAGAACAAATTTTATGTGAAAATTGGGGATTTGGCGATTTTGTAAATGAGGGAGTACAGAGGATTATTGGATGAGACTTGGTTATATTATTGTCTGTATCACTTGTCTCATGACCTTGATAGTAACATTTTTGTTTGCAAGTAAAATTTTCAGTATTGTGTAGTGGTTAACAAGCAATAGTGTGAGTTTCTTTTTTTTCCAAAAACTGGAGTCTGTTTTCTCTGGAAATGATTAGTATAAAAATACCACACTGAAAATATAGGTACTGTATATCAGTCTTGGGCTCCTAGACCTAATTAGTATGCTGTTTTAACTCTTTCCTTTCCAAATTGCTCAAATTAGAGGAAACACTGATGGAGACCACTGTTCTAAGTTTTGGAAAAGAAAGCATTTTGGCATCACTTTTTACTGTATCCCACAACAGATGAGTTGTCATAGGAAAATGTCATTTTGTTGTAATTATTAAAATTCACCACTAGATGTCGCCAGAGACTTTTTATTTTCCCCTTAGGCAGACTAGTATTAGGTTTTATATGTTTTATTACTGTGTTACTGCAACATTTGATTCTGATTATGAGTTTATTATGTGTTATGATATTTTATTGGTATGCTTATATAATATATTGCATTTTGTTGTTCTATACTATAACACAGAATTGAGCAACTATCTACCTTTTGGGAACAAATATTACCTTTAATGAGCCTTGGTGATTTATAAAATCCACTTTTATTTATGTTATTAGTGGTTTTACCCAATGGACAATAGTTGAGGAAAATCAAGGAACACTACATGTATACATGTGCCCCCCTTATCCAGATTGTATGGCCTGGCGTATTAATGGTCTCATGGGAACAACATTTGTTAAATGTTCTGACTTCTTAAAGGGAATGTGTATTCAGAAAATGACCTATTGTTTAAAAGGAACCTGTCAGGAGATACAGGGTACCCATGCTTGGGGCAGCAGGAATCAGTCAGGTTCACTTTAAGGTGCTGACACATCTTCTATCTTCAGTAACGCACCACTCCTCGGCCTCTTCTACTTGCTGGTGGGAAGCGCACTCCTGATGATGGATATTTTGGGTTGCTGGTACCATACTGCAAGAACTGTAGAAACAGCTTTATCTCTGCAGCACATGGGCACTAAAGCGAACCAGGCCAGAATCAGAGCAGTGACTTCAAGTTCAGTATCAAAGAGCTTGTAAGCACTGGACTCCTATCCACCACTGATTAGTAGCATATACAGTAAACAATGTAATTAAAAAGTCCTCTCTCCTAGGGAAAGGAATTTATGTAATAAGCAGTAAACTACGAAATGGCTACTTCTCCCAAGCGATGTGCAATTTTATCCATTTAATAAGATGAGAGACCGCCCCTTTATGGGGCGATATGTAATATAGGTTAGTAAGTAGATAAATACTGACACCTGGAGGCAGAAAGGAGGTATTGCAATTGATTAATATGATTCGCTGGCTCTTGTGATTATTGTACACATGTAGGGTAAGTTCAAACAATGTATTTCTCCACATCCGAGAAAATCGGTCAGATCATTCCTGATCAGAGTGTGATCAGAGTGGCATCAGTTTTTTTAATCCACCTTCTCCATCCTGTCAGTCCGTGAATGTCGGACCACACAAAGATGTCATACGAGTGCGGTCCGATTCTTTTTCAACCAAAAAACCATAGACTTGCATTACCCATTTTGATCCGACGCTCGGACAATTGGACGTGACTCCAAGTTTTTCTGTAGACCACTTGGTCAAAGGAAAACATTGGACTTGTACGCAGCCTCATAGAATAACATAGGTAAGATTGCCGTCAGTGAGAACCACACGGAGCACTCGTATGGGAAAAACCAGAGTTTGCAGCAGCTCTTAGGAGAATCGGTTCTTAATTAGTTAGTTGTGCTGGATGGATGTTGGATGATTTTTGAAACACTGGTCTGAACGCGGCCTTATGGCTACATTCACACATCCATTCATGGACCTGACGGGGATTTCTGTGAGACGTAGAACAGGTCCTAGAGTGGATGTGGATCAGACTCGGCCATTCAGGTTTATGGGGATCTGTGAGACCCCGATGCAGATCTGAAGGCTTCCTATTTGCTTCTGTCTCTCACGGATCTTTTGCTTAACGATAAACTTGATTAAAAATGTCTGACTTTCCAAACTTTTTTTATTGTTTTTAGAAGCAAGTATCTCTTCAGTGAAAAAAACTAAGAAAAAAAAGGAAGTAACTAGGATGACATTTACATGAAATTATCGGTCTGCTTCTCTCGGATGGTAACACTCATGAATTTGGGAACCTAACCTTAGTCTCAGGCTTTATAGAATTACTGAAAGATGGGAAAATCAAAGCAACAAAGTCTCCTAGCCCACAGTGTTTTTTGATGATTACAGGATTCCATGCAACTTTTCAAAGCATTTTTTCAATTTTTCTTACTTAAAAGCAGGGCTGGACTGGCCATCTGGCAATTCTGGCAAATGCCAGAAGGGCCTGTCTGGTCATGGGCTGCCTTGTCTGCTACGTTGTTAACAGAATCGGTGTTCTCAAGACAACCATACTGTTAAGTGTTGTGATGGAGCACAGTCGCTGACTCCGTCACTTATTCCACGAGTATCATTAGAAATGTTGGTCTTGTAGTAAATCTTGCTTTCCTCCAGGGTAATATTAGTAATGTATCCCATCTGGTGCTTGGGAATGGGGTCAATATGGGTCTGTGTGATTTCAAATTCCAGGGCTGAATTTCTGTCCCAGTCCGTACCTGCTTAAAAGTATTAATTTTGGCTAAAGTAAACTTTTGAAATTCAGTTTAATTTTAATTTTTGCAGCTATTGTTAACCTCAGCATTGTACTGTCTGTTGCTGCCTGCAGAATGAGCTAACTAAGAATCCTTTAGTAAGCTTTTTCCGACAGAAGTTTGTAAGGCCCCCTTTTCAAACCTGAAAGGTTTCCACCTGAATCACTCTAAAAATGGGGAACTCAGATTGTGTCATTGCAGTCAGTGGCCCCATCAGGTGTTTGTTCGAAGGTTCCGCCCGAGTTCCTCTAAAACGGAATTCAAACGCAGGGCAGAAGTGCAGTGTGAACACGGCTTTTATCTGTTTTTTTACTAACTTCTCTCAGCTGATTTGCGACCATAGTGAAGTTCATCTCTCATTTAGGGCTCAACTACACAATTGTATTTTCGGTCCAAGTGTTGCCTGTGTAAAAAACAGACGGCTTCAGGGGGACAATAACAAGAGGGAAAGAAGCCGTGCACATGAGTGAGGTAAGTATAGCGCTAGCGATGACAACGGCGCTTGCAAGTTATCACACCCACAGAGGCGTGATAATGTAAAGGGGTTGGTTTAATAATGTTCATTGGAGTATTTATGTCTTTTTGCTTACTGGTATTGCTACATGTTTTATGTACTACCTATTTCATGTTATGGTACTGCTACCCCTTTTGGGTATTACCATTACTGCGTTTTCATGTTCCTGATTGTATATAGTGCAGTAATGTATCATGTATAGTATAAGGACAGCATAGTACTGTTGGTTGGACACTAGAGGAGGCACTCTAGCATACAGAATAGTTAGAAGGTAGTATAGGGTTAAGTGTAGGAGGGGCTGCCGAGAGATAAGGTTAAAGCAGAGAGGAAGTTGGTCAGATGGGGCCAGGGTGCCCGAAGTGTCCATATGGGCTATAGGCCCAGGATGGCTCGGCAGCCACGCAACGTTAAGTAGCAGCAGCCCACATTATCCACAGCAACTGGGCATCATTGCAGTGGGCCAGTACAAGAGAAGGAAGATGTGGCGACTCACAGCCTGGGCAGACACCTTTAGGGCGGGAGTCGGTTGTAGTGAGGAACTTAAGGAAGTTGGAGCTTTGAAGGGAACGGTACTGACGGGCCGGATGCATTTCCAGAGGCAACCAAACCGGGTGGCTGATGATTTCAAGTCTGGGGCGAATCAGGCAGAAGGAATTGTCATCATGGCGAGGTTAGGCCAGGAAGAATCTGGGGAGCAGTCTTAGACGGTCCAGTCTGGACGAGTGCCGCACAGAAGCGTCAGAGAAGTAGGGAAAGATGAGGAAGCAAGTGCAGTTGAATGTGAATTCCATGATGTGTCAACTATGGATATAATGTGTGAAGTTCTAAGTAAAGAAAATGTTCAAGTTATCCTGGACTGTGTCTCCATTACTGAGGGTCACCTGGAAGAAGGGCCGTCACTGCCTGGGAAGCACCCAGGGGGACCTGAACCTGGAAATACAGTTTTCTGTGAGGGAAGGTTGGGACACAGATGCTTCAGTCCTGGCCTCCCCTTAGAATAACATGCTAAGTGTGCCGACTAGTCTGGGGACACTAATGACCAATTGACGGGGCATCAGGGACCTGACAGGTTCCCTTTAATAATAATCTTTATTTTTATATAGCACACAATCTAAATTCCTTATCAGTATGTCTTTGGAGTGTGGGAGAAAACTGGAGAACCCAGAGGAAACCCACGCAAACATGGGGAGAACATACAAACTCCTTGCACATGTTGTCCTTGGTGGGATTCGAACCCAGGACCCCAGCGCTGCAAGGCTGCAACGCTAACCACTGAGCCACCATGCTTCCCTTTAATTTTAAAGTTGATTTTAATCAATAGAACTTGGAATAATAATTTCCACAATCGGATGTGATTAAATAAAATGTTCCCGTGCTGAGATAATCTTATAAATGTGCCCCTGCTGTGTACTGTGTAATGTCTGTGTCTGATCATATCACAGCTCCTGGGCAGGGGAGGGTGCAAAAGAGTATACAGACAGGACAGTACGGATCACAGCTGATTCTTTCTGTGAGATAAAGTATTTCCCTGCCTGTTTTTTAAAAAAATGTTCTTCCTTACAGAAAGAATCAGCCGTGCTATCCTGTCTGTATACTCTCTTTTGCGCCCTCCCCTGCCCAGGAGATGTGGTATGATCAGACCATGTTCCTGTACGGTCAGACACAGCCATTACACAGTACACAGCAGGGACACATCTATAAGATTATCTCAGCACAGGAACATTTTATTTAATCACATCCAATTGTGGAACTTATTATTATTCCAAGATCTATTGAGAAACATGTTCTTGGGAAACCCCCTTAAGTAAAAAACAAAATTACCCCCGGAAGTGTCTATATCTTGCAGTGCAATTGTATGTCTACTCCAAGCAGACAAGTTGCAGAAGTTAAACTGTGCAGATGACAACGAGCTCTGTAGTATGAGGAAAAGCTAACGAACGTATCAGAGGTGATTGTAATGTAATATATGACAGGTTAAGAACAACCAAGAGAGGAAAAGAAGATTCAACAATTATATTATGTTACCTGGAAATCTTTATAAAGAGATAAAAAGCCCTAAGGGATGGAGGATCTGTCATCACTGACAAATAATGCAGGACGAGAAGCAACCAGCTATAATCACATATACAAATAGTAGACAGGAAAGAAGATTTATTGAAAAGGAAAGTCATTATTAAAAATGTCCTGAAAACAAAAAATTCAAATTGTCTCCTCAGAGAGGAAGAGGACTAGAACTCTAGTGCCACCTATTGGAAGTAGCAATCCTAAGGGTATGTGCGCACGCTGCGGAATGCTCTGCGGATTTGGCCACGCGGATTTTGTAAAATCCGCAGGTAAATCTGCAGGTCAAAAGACCTGCGGTTTTATCTGCGGATTAACCTGTGGTTTTGCCCTGCGGTTTTTCATCTCCACAATGGAGGAGATGGCAAACCGCAGCGGAATCCACAGAAAGAATTGACACGTTCAGGTTTTTTCTGCGTTTTTTACAGCGCGATTTTGCCGCGAAACCGCAAAAAAACAGCATCCCATGCATTCCTATGGGAATCCGCAATGCTGTAATAATGCTACAGATTTTCCCGCGGCAGAATCGCATCGCGGAAAAATCCGCAGCATGCTCATTAATTTGCGAAATCGCGGCAATTCCGCCCACATAGGAATGCTCTGTTCTGCTTACTTTCCGCATGTGGCTGTGCCCACTGTGAGGTAGTGCTGTCATTCCAGCAGGGGATCACTCGCTTGGCAGTGAATAAAACACATCCGGCACCGGGTTTTCATAAAGCCATCACATAGTCCATGTGGTTTATTCCTCCATCATAAACCCACAGCAGCAATATACAACAACTTAGCGTCCATTACAGAGCTTCACTCTGGTTATCCTGTACTCACGAGGTAGCAAATTGGTATATCATAAACTATAAAACATAACCTTTAATGATTCCTTAAAAACCATGCATCAAATCTAGACAAACATGTGCCAAAGTGCAATTGTGTAGTGCTCTAAAAAACAAACCGTTATGTACTTTATGAGGTACCATATGGCCCTAGACATTATCGTATTTCTTGTCCAAATATTTACCTGGACTCTCCGACCATATGGGCCTTATACATATATATTCATATGCCAAAGGGCCTTTATGTCATCAGAATTATTACTTGTTAGACATATACTCAGCCCGTATACAAATAACATAGCGTGTGTACAGCACCGGTCAAATGCATAAGCATAAAATCACCTCATCAGCAATTTATATCTATTTATGATACCACTGTAGAAACTGAAACCGCTGTACTTATCTTTGGACGCTTCTATAAATAACGGATGATCAGGTAAGGTCCATCTGAAAACCCCAGAATCATGACCCGATCTCCAGAATTGTCACCCAACGCGTTTCATCAATGTCTGACTCATCAGGGGTATTGTGACATCTTTTTCTGGCGCATAGCTCGCCCATTGTGAGATAGCTGCCTTTTATAAATCGCGGCATACCGCGGCTTATTGCCGTTTCCGGTTGCCCCGTTCAGTACTTCCGGTTTGCGCATGACGCCGGCATCTGCTCAGGAAACTTGCCCCACTTCCTGGGTTTTCCTAAACAGGCGCCGCGCGTCATGTTGGGACAGGAACCGACCCTACCCTGCCCCACTTCCTGGGCGTAACCGGGCCTGTCGGTCTGCATATCAAAATATTGCGTGATTGGTCTAAGCAGTCACCTGACCATCACGTACCATTAGGAGCCGCTCACTTTGTTTTACTACATCAATCTCATAGTGCGGCTTCATTTACTCAATCACAAAATGTTGATTGCGTCCCCCTATCATTATTTATACGGGATCTGAATTATTAAGTCATTTTATGATTGCATAGGCGTTATGAATCAGTACAAAACGCCAACACCCATATTATGGACATTGTCAAGGATTATCTTGTAAATAAAAACAAATTCTTTACACCCCATCGTAGGGAAAGAAACAGAAAAAAGAAAAAGAAAAATAATCAGGGTACCATCTGCAAATTATGTATAATGTGGAATTTGTTCAATTATTTTGTTGCATGCATAATAGGGGATACCACCAACCTCCATGTATCTGTAGGAATTATAGAAAGGGTGCCCACTAGATCTGACCCTAAATGTCCCTAACTGACTGTTCCCTACCTCACGCGGAGGTTGGCACCCTAAATTCCTGCGCAATGGCGCCCCCACTCCTCGTCGGCTCTCCCTGAGCTAAAAAGCCCTATTAAAACTCCCTACAAGAAGGAAGAAAAGGATAGTGTCTCATTAAGTCCTTTGGGATATACAGATTGTAATGAGAAAATCCAATATGCTTCTCTTTGGAGTATACGTTTATCCCAATCACCTCCTCTTGGATTTTGGGGGACCTTTTCTATGCCCATGAAACTGACCGCCTTCACATCACCCTTATGTCTTTGATTGACATGAGTGGCTACCGGTGTATCACGTTTAAGAATTATATCTCTATGGTGTTCACCTACCCTCACCCTCAACTCCCTCTTGGTCTTGCCGATGTATTCAAGGCCACAACTACAGGTGATTTTATATACCACTCCTATTGATCTGCAATTAATGAATTGACCAATACGATAGATCTTTCCTGTGACATTGCTCTGAAATTCTTTACTTTGGTGAATAGAGGTACAATATTTACAGCTACCACATCTGTAACAGCCTTTCGGCTGTGTACCTAACCATGTTGGGCTGTATGAGGTTCTCTGGGTATAATGACTGCGGACCAACCTATCCCTCAAGGAGCGGCCCCTCCTAAATGTAATTTGTGGATTATCCGAGATCAAGCCTCCAAGATCTTTGTCCATACATAGAATTGGCCAATGTCGGTTCATAATGGCTCTCAGCTCATTTGCCCCATTGGAAAAAGTGGTGATGAACCTTATGATATTGTCTTCATTGGTTTGCTGTTTGGGTATAAGTAGTTCTTTTCTTTCCTTCTCTACCGTAGATTTATAAGCCCCTTTAAGAATGTCATCTGGGTATCCTCGTTCATGAAAACGAGATCTAAGGTCATCTGCTTGTCTCTTAAAGTCTCTCTGATCAGTACAGTTCCTTTTCATGCGTAGGTACTGGCCTTTAGGAATACCTTTTTTCAGGGGGACTGGATGGCTGGATTCCCATCTTAGAAGGGAGTTCGTAGAGGTAGGTTTCCTGTATGTTTCTGTAACTATACGGCCATTTTCTCCCCTCTTAATGACTATGTCCAGGAAGGGTAGTCTATTCACACTAACCTCACATGTGAAGCTAAGACCAATATCATTTATATTAAGATCTTTCACAAAGGTTCTGAAACTGTTCTCATCACCTCTCCAAATAACAAATACATCGTCGATGTAGCGGAGCCATAGCACTATTTTGTCCTCCGCCACATCAACCTGCTCACCAAAAACGACATTTTCCTCCCACCAGCCCAGGAGCAAATTAGCGTACGATGGCGCACAGGGATTGCCCATCGCAGTGCCCCTGAGCTGATGGAAGAACCTGCCATCAAAAAGAAAAAAATTTTTTGTGAGACAGAATTCCAAGGCTTGCATAACAAACAGGTTATGTCTCTTACATTGGACGCCCCTTGTCTTTAGGAAATAGTCCGCAGTCATCAGACCTTTATCATGGGGAATGGATGAGTACAAGGCTTCTACATCTATTGAACCCAATATCATATCGGTGTCCAATTCGATGTGGTCGAGTTTCAATAAAAGGTCGGTGGTATCCCTTGTATAGGAACTAAGTGATGTAACAAATGGTCTTAGAATTTTGTCTACATATATACCCAGATTTTGGGTTAGACTTCCTATACCCGATATAATCGGTCGGCCTTTCAAGGGCGAAAGGCCTTTATGAATCTTAGGCAGAGCATAGAATGTTGCCACAGTCGGATGTTGTGGAATCAAAAATTCTTTCTCATTTTTATCAATGAGTTTTGCTTGGAGGGCCCCATTCACCAACTTCTTAAGATCATTCAAGAAAGTGTTAGTGGGGTTATGTTCCATTCTTTCATATCCCATAGATCTATCTAACAGTGAGTAGCACATAGTTTTATATTGTGCTACATCCATCAATACTATATTTCCCCCTTTATCTGCGGGCTTCACTATTATAGTATCGTCTCTCTCTAGCTCCAGAAGCCCATCCATCTCAGACTTGGTAAGGTTATGGAATCGTCTTTTTTTCCCATTATCCAATTCCTTGATATCTCTAGATACCAGGTTGGCAAATATGTCAAGGGCCCCTATATCGTTGCTAATAGGTGGCATTTGTTTGCTCTTATTTTTTAATTGTGTGAATGGTCCCTCAACCAAATCGTTGGGATTCATATCCCCCAAATTGAACAAAAATCTCACATCATTAAGTAGGTCTCCCTCTATACCCAATTCAGTGCAGCTTTTTTTATCCATATTAATGAAATGTTTTTTCCACTTAAGTTTACGAATGAAGAGCTGTAAATCCTTAATCGTTTCAAAACATTCAAGATCTGATGTTGGGACAAAAGACATCCCCTTACTGAGAACCGCCATCTGTTCTTTACTTAGGGATTTCGAGGAAAGGTTAATTATATGATTGTCTATACGGGGTTCCTGCCGTTGAACCTGTTTCTTAATGGGTAGCTTGTGTCTAAAAAATGATCCCTCTGTGGGGAACCTCGACCAGATCCTCTCCCCGCACGTAGACTCCCCCTTCCCCTTACTCTCCCTCTTCCAGGTTTATACCTCGTTTCTGAATCAGAAAACTCAGCCTCTGAAGATGATATATCTGTCTCCTGCGATCTGTTGGTTTTTCCGTAATACACTGAATATGCTTTATTATCCCTGAATTCTTGTAAATCCCGGATAAAATATTTATGCTTTCTTTCTTTCAGATGATATTGAAATTTTTCTATAATGTTTTGTAGACTAGATTCTTTCACCGTAAACTCAGCCTCTGCAGAAAATTTCTTCGTAACCTCTATCTGCTCTCTCAGACGTTCATTAATGTTATTTAACATACACTTCTCCTCCTCAAGGAGTATTTTCATAAGTTTCAATGAGCTATCAGTTGCTTCTTTCTCTAATTTGGCCAATAGTGTTGTATTCTTATATCTATAACCAAAGTTAATTGATATTCTAAGATGGCGGGGAACTATTCCTGCTTTTATATAACTTTCCAAGCTCTGTACCTCCCACCACGAAGTGACCTGTTCTTTATAAACCTTGGTCAACTCTTTAAAAGCAGCACTGAAAGAGGGTATGTACTTTTTCTGTGTAAAGGTACCATCTGAAAATACATCTTTCGCTTCATTGATCCACTGATTGGTGTCTATTCCTGTAACAAGAAATCCTGCCATGTCCAACTATTACAAATATATAGCAGGGGTATCTCAAACCAATGTCAGATATTTAGAGGTAGCAAATTGGTATATCATAAACTATAAAACATAACCTTTAATGATTCCTTAAAAACCATGCATCAAATCTAGACAAACATGTGCCAAAGTGCAATTGTGTAGTGCTCTAAAAAACAAACCGTTATGTACTTTATGAGGTACCATATGGCCCTAGACATTATCGTATTTCTTGTCCAAATATTTACCTGGACTCTCCGACCATATGGGCCTTATACATATATATTCATATGCCAAAGGGCCTTTATGTCATCAGAATTATTACTTGTTAGACATATACTCAGCCCGTATACAAATAACATAGCGTGTGTACAGCACCGGTCAAATGCATAAGCATAAAATCACCTCATCAGCAATTTATATCTATTTATGATACCACTGTAGAAACTGAAACCGCTGTACTTATCTTTGGACGCTTCTATAAATAACGGATGATCAGGTAAGGTCCATCTGAAAACCCCAGAATCATGACCCGATCTCCAGAATTGTCACCCAACGCGTTTCATCAATGTCTGACTCATCAGGGGTATTGTGACATCTTTTTCTGGCGCATAGCTCGCCCATTGTGAGATAGCTGCCTTTTATAAATCGCGGCATACCGCGGCTTATTGCCGTTTCCGGTTGCCCCGTTCAGTACTTCCGGTTTGCGCATGACGCCGGCATCTGCTCAGGAAACTTGCCCCACTTCCTGCCCCATGGTACGTGATGGTCAGGTGACTGCTTAGACCAATCACGCAATATTTTGATATGCAGACCGACAGGCCCGGTTACGCCCAGGAAGTGGGGCAGGGTAGGGTCGGTTCCTGTCCCAACATGACGCGCGGCGCCTGTTTAGGAAAACCCAGGAAGTGGGGCAAGTTTCCTGAGCAGATGCCGGCGTCATGCGCAAACCGGAAGTACTGAACGGGGCAACCGGAAACGGCAATAAGCCGCGGTATGCCGCGATTTATAAAAGGCAGCTATCTCACAATGGGCGAGCTATGCGCCAGAAAAAGATGTCACAATACCCCTGATGAGTCAGACATTGATGAAACGCGTTGGGTGACAATTCTGGAGATCGGGTCATGATTCTGGGGTTTTCAGATGGACCTTACCTGATCATCCGTTATTTATAGAAGCGTCCAAAGATAAGTACAGCGGTTTCAGTTTCTACAGTGGTATCATAAATAGATATAAATTGCTGATGAGGTGATTTTATGCTTATGCATTTGACCGGTGCTGTACACACGCTATGTTATTTGTATACGGGCTGAGTATATGTCTAACAAGTAATAATTCTGATGACATAAAGGCCCTTTGGCATATGAATATATATGTATAAGGCCCATATGGTCGGAGAGTCCAGGTAAATATTTGGACAAGAAATACGATAATGTCTAGGGCCATATGGTACCTCATAAAGTACATAACGGTTTGTTTTTTAGAGCACTACACAATTGCACTTTGGCACATGTTTGTCTAGATTTGATGCATGGTTTTTAAGGAATCATTAAAGGTTATGTTTTATAGTTTATGATATACCAATTTGCTACCTCTAAATATCTGACATTGGTTTGAGATACCCCTGCTATATAGTTATCCTGTACTCACACAGGTTAAGCACATGTCCATGGTGCAGGCTGTTCAGCCTCAACGTAATCTCACCCGTCAGGGTTCCTCATGCGGCTTCACCATCCCGCACACGTTCGTTCCCTCCAGGGAACTCTCAGGCACACATCGCCATTACTCACAGCCACCTCACATGCTGTGAGCCAGGAGACAACTCTCCTCGCGGGACCTTCTGCTCTGGACCAACCAGGTCACTGCATTCAACCCATGTGACCTACCCTGGCTACCATATATGGTCCGCAGCCACGCCCACCGGGTCACATGGCTATGACCTCATCACAGGACCTTCACCCAATCTTTTACTATAGTGTACTAAACACACCCCCTGGGTGGGTTTGTAGGTAACTAGGTCTGCCCATCTCCCTAGTTACCTGGAGACTTCTTCCTGACACAATGACACAGCACCGCAGCAGTATCACTGCTGCTCAACACACGCATCAGTCTCCATCTCAAGGCCACCCACCGTGAGATACATAACGGTCCTTCCATATTCTGCCACTCATCCTCTCTCTTGGGACATCCACACAGCGCCCCCTAGCGGACACAGTGGTCATTACACCACACCACCATGCGAAAAGTAAGCAGAACATTTGCGGATGGTACCCACGGTCCGGAGGAGAGGAGACTGTCCTCCGGGCTCTGGGTACCATATCCCTGTAAAAAATAGAATTAAAATAAAAAAATTGGGTTATATTCACCTTCCGGCATCCCGCGCAGCGTCCCCAGGCTTCAGCGATACACGCGGCAGCTCCCGTTCCCAGTAATGCACTGTGATGACCTTGGATGACGTCGCGTCTCGCGATGCTGTAGCGGTCTCGTGAGACTGCAACATCATCAAAGGTCATTGCCGCAATGCATCACTGGGAACGGGACCTGTCGGAGCATCGCGGAGGCCGGGGGTCGCTGCGCGGGACGTCGGAAGGTGAATATAACCCGATTTTTTATTTTTTTATTATTTTTAACATTAGATATTTTTTACTACTGATGCTGCATAGGCAACCTCAATAGTAAAAAGTTGGTCACACTCGTCAAACACTGTGTTTGACGAGTGTGACCAACCTGTCAATCAGTTCTCCAAGCGATGCTACAGATCGCTTGGAAAATGCTAGCATTCTGCAAGCTAATAACGCTTGCAAATCGCTAGTTTTTCCGTGGAAAAATCGTGGGAATTTAAAATGTGATTTTCCCGCGAATGGAATTCCGGAATTCTCGCAGTAACTTTTTGGAATTATCTATCTATCTATTTATCTATCCATCACAGACTGCAGTGCTGAAGAATATAATTGCTGCTATATACACGAATATAATTACTATAATACTGCTCCTATGTACAAGAATATAACTACTATAATACTGCTCCTATGTACAAGAATATAACTACTATAATACTGCCCCCTATGTACAAGAATATAACTACTATAATACTGGCCCTATGTACAAGAATATAACTGCTATAATACTGCCCCTATGTACAACAATATAACTACTTTAATACTGCTTCCTATGTACAAGAATATAACTACTATAATACTGCCCCTATGTACAAGAATATAACTGCTATAATACTACCCCTATGTACAAGGATATAACTACTATAATACTGCCCCCTATGTACAAGAATATAACTGCTATAATACTGTCCCTATGTACAAGAATATAATTACTATAATACTGCCCCTATGTACAAGAATATAACTACTATAATACTGCTCCTATGTACAAGAATATAACTACTATAATATTGCCTCCTATGTACAAGAATATAACTACTATAATACTGCTTCCTATGTACCAGAATATAACTACTATAATACTGGTCCTATGTACAGGAATATAACTACTATAATACTGCTTCCTATGTACAAGAATATAACTACTATAATACTGCCCCTATGTACAAGAATATAACTGCTATAATACTACCCCTATGTACAAGGATATAACTACTATAATACTGCCCCTATGTACAAGAATATAACTGCTATAATACTGTCCCTATGTACAAGAATATAATTACTGTAATACTGCCCCTATGTACAACAATATAACTGCTATAATACTGCTCCTATGTACAAGAATATAACTACTATAATACTGCCCCTATGTACAAGAATATAATTACTATAAAACTGCCCCCTATGTACAAGAATATAACTACTATAATACTGCTCCTATGTACAAGAATATAACTACTATAATATTGCCTCCTATGTACAAGAATATAACTACTATAATACTGCTTCCTATGTACCAGAATATAACTACTATAATACTGGTCCTATGTACAGGAATATAACTACTATAATACTGCTTCCTATGTACAAGAATATAACTACTATAATACTGCCCCTATGTACAAGAATATAACTACTATAATACTGCTCCTTTGTGCAAAAATATAACTTCTATAAAACTGCTCCTATGTACAAGAATATAAGTACTACTAGCTGAAGAGCCCGGCGCTGCCCGGGCATAGTAACTAACTGTGGTTAGTTGTAGCAAATTACAATTATCCTCCATCCCATAGTCCCGTGCCCATATACCCATCACACATCCTCCATCCCATAGTCCCATGCCCATATACCCATCACACATCCTCCATCCCATAGTCCCATGCCCCTACACCCATCATACATATTCGCCATCCCATAGTCAAGTGCCCATATGCCCATCATACATATCCGCCATCCCATAGGCCCGTGCCCATATACCCATCATACATATCCTCCATCCCATAGTCCAGTGCCCATATACCCATCACACATCCTCCATCCCATAGTCCCATGCCCATATACCCATCATACATATTCTCCATCCCATAGTCCCATGCCCATATACCCATCATACATATTCTCCATCCCATAGTCCCATGCCCATATACCCGTCATACATATTCGCCATCCCATAGTCGAGTGCCCATATACCCATCACACATCCTTCATCTCATAGTCCCATGCCCATATACCCATCATACATATCCCCATCCCATAGTCCCGTGCCCATATACCCTTCATACATATCCGCCATCTCATAGTCCCGTGCCCATATACCCGTCATACATATCCTCCATCCCATAGTCCAATGCCCATATACCCATCATACATATCCTCCATCCCATAGTCCCATGCCCATATACCCATCATACATATCCCCATCCCATAGTCCCGTGCCCATATACCCTTCATACATATCCGCCATCTCATAGTCCCGTGCCCATATACCCGTCATACATATCCTCCATCCCATAGTCCAATGCCCATATACCCATCATACATATCCCCATCCCATAGTCCCGTGCCCATATACCCTTCATACATATCCGCCATCTCATAGTCCCGTGCCCATATACCCGTCATACATATCCTCCATCCCATAGTCCAATGCCCATATACCCATCATACATATCCGCCATCTCATAGTCCCGTGCCCATATACCCGTCATACATATCCTCCATCCCATAGTCCAATGCCCATATACCCATCACACATCCTCCATCCCATAGTCCCGTGCCCATATACATATCCACCATCCCATAGTCCCGTGCCCATATACCCGTCAAACATATCCTCCATCCCATAGTCAAGTGCCCATATACCCATCACACATCCTCCATCACATAGTCCCGTGCCCATATACATATCTGCCATCCCATAGTCCCGTGCCCATATACCCATCATACATATCCTCCATCCCATAGTCCAGTGCCCATATACCCATCACACATCCTCCATCCCATAGTCAACCATTATGACATCATAATGAGCGGCGGTGGGGCTTGCGACCTATGATGACATCAGTGTTGCCATGGCAACCGTTGTGACATCATAATGAGGGGCGGGGCTTGATACGCACACACTGCTTCCCCAGTATGCAAATAGGGGCATTATGACATCACAATGAGGGGCGGGACTTGACACGCACACACTTTTTCCCTCAGTATGTAGATAGGGGCAAAATTGTTCGGTGAATTAGAACGTGCGGGGTTAAAATGTCACCTCACAACATAGCTTAGGATGCTCTCGGGGTCCAGACGTGTGACTGTGCCAAATTTTGTGGCTGTAGCTGCGACGGTGCGGATGCCTATCCCGGACATACACACATACAGACACACACACATACACACATACATACACACTTTGAGCTTTATAATACTGCTCCTATGTACAAGAATATAACTACTGTAATACTGCCCCTATGTACAAGAATATAACTACTATAATACTGCTCCTATGTAAGAATATAGCTTCTATAATACTGCCCCCTATGTACAAGAATATAACTACTGTAATGCTGCCCCTAAGCACAAGAATACAACTACTATAATACTGCTTCTATGTACAAGAATATAGCTACTATAATGCTGCCCCTATGTACAAGAATATAACTACTATAATGCTGCCCCTACTTACAAGAATATAACTACTATAATACTGCCCCTATGTACAAGAATATAACTACTATAATGCTGCCTCTATGTACAAGAATATAACTACTATAATACTGCCCCCTATGTACAAGAATATAACCACTGTAATACTGCCCCTATGTACAAGAATATAACTACTATAATACTGCTCCTATGTACAAGAATATAACTACTATAATACTGCCCCCTAGCTGTGAGGTTGTGTTTTGTGGATCTCCTCATGTCTGGAGCAAGCCCGGGGAGGGGCCACCCTGGGCGGGGAAGCTCCCCAGGCAAGGCCCAGGCTTCCCGGCCTACACTGGGACAAGCCTCCCAGGCTTCTACCAATGGGAACGTTAATCCCAAAGCCACTGTTAGACCAGTGAATGCAGCGAGCCAAAGCTGCAGCAGTTCTGTGAAGGAGGAAAAAGCTGTGAGTGAAGTTTTGGGAGGAAAACCTGCTCCAAGTCCAGCAAAGAAGCAAGAAGGAAAAGTGTCAGTGAGTGATGGAATCCAGCACAATGTGAAGTCATGTAACTCCCCAGTCGGTAAGCAGCTCCTGCCTGGTGCACAGGTGAGATCAGCCCCAGCTGTGCAGATCACCTCTCCTTCTCCCAGGCAGAGACGGATGTCTTTGGAAAGACAGACATTCCAGGAGAACTTACAGCAACATGGCAGTATGGCGTGGTCAGGACGCACACGGTCGCAAACTGGTGGCAGCGATAAACCTGCTGCGGAGCCTGCATCCAGCCAAGGGGCCACAAGACCATCTGTGGTGGAACCGCATAAGACTGTCTTCAAAACTCCTGTACCTGTGGTCAATACTAAACCTGTGGAGCCAGCGCGTGCGAGCTGCAGCTAGCGGATGAGATACCGGGACTTGTCCGAAAACTGGATGAGTTACAGCAGCAAAAAAAGCGCTGCAAATGGAGGTAGACTTCATCTATAGCCTAAAGATCACTAATCCTGCCAGAAATGATGCATATGACCTGAGACTGAACACATTGGGTGTACAGCTGGCAAGTGTTGTGCAGGACACTGAATCTGTGCTGGAGAGCATGGGGCCCCTGGCAGAGACCTACAGGAACCGGGAGCAGTTCGCCTTCTATAAGCAGGACTGTGCTGTAGAGACCAGGACCCCTGATCTTCATGATAATGTGAATGATATGTGTGACTATCCCCCTTTGCCATCCAGTCCAGAAGGTGTGACAGCCCCCCCTGCTGCAGGCCCTCTCCCTGTTAGTCGGACTAGTGTGACCCGACAGGTGCCCCCCAGGAATGCCTGGAGCTGCGGTGCCCCATCCTTCACTTCCAGCGCCAGGTATACCGGCCAGACATTCAAACGCATTAATATGGTGCGGTTTAAATACATAGGTGCCAAGGAGGATCTGCCACAACGCAGGTATGTGGTGAGAGAGATGCTATTCGGCCAGATGGGGTTTGTGGTAAATGAGATACTGGCGGTGTCTAATCTTCAGGACAGGCAGGGCTACGAGGTCAGCTTCAAGCTCATGTCTGTGAAAAATGAGGATGAATGAACTCATGGAGATCAACATCCAACACTGCGGAGACACCATCACGTTTCTCAACGCAAGCAATGACCAGCCAGGTCTTTCCCCGGGAGGGAACAACCACGGGAAGGGCAGTCTCCATTGAAGGAAACCACCTATGCCAAAACATGGTATCCATCCACAGACAGCTGTTTCGGGGTATTGCCCCTCATCAGTGTGGAGTAGGTCATTGCTTGTGTTGAGAAACATGTGATGGTGTCTCCGCGGCTTGTTTCAAGCTCATGTCTGACCTGGATAGATTCTGGGCTAATTATCCCAAGTTCAGAGATGCTGAGGGCTGGAATAAGTTTGTGTTGGTTCCTATCTCCAGGCCGGACACAGTCACAGTAAATATCACCTTCTGGAATGAGGCCGTTCCTCCACAGGACATTGAGGTGTGGCTCCAGAGACACTGTGACCTCGTCTCTGGACTCAAGAAGGTCAGAGATGAGGATGGTATCTGGACAATGGGGTGGAGGGTCTTGGTGAAACTGCAGCAATATGATAATATCACTGCCCACTTACCCAACTCCTTCTTCATTGGGAGGGAGAAGGGAAGATGTTATTATCCCGGGCAACCCAGAAAGTGCTTCAAATGTGTTGGGAAAGGTCATCTGGCTAACGCCTGTACTGTGGTGAAGTGCAGTCTGTGTGGGGCAATCGGCCATGTCGCTGCTGACTGCCGGGATGTCAGGTGAAAGCTCTGTGGTAAGATGGGCCACCCTCACAGGGACTGTCCAGACGCCTGGCACAACATCTGCAGAGTCTTCCCTGATGAGTTTGTGATGGCAGGGGCAGAGGCTCAGGAGGATGAGGATGTGGTGGTAGGGGCACAGGGGGAGGAGGATTTAATGTCAGGAGTGATGCTGACCAGCTCAGATGCCCACCAGGAGTCCATTCAGGCAGCACCAGAGAAGCAGGGTGCAGAGAGGAACATGGAGGTCGTCCAGCATCCTCAGATAGCCCCCCCTTCAGCATCACTGTCTGTATCTGATGACTGGAGCATTAATAATAATTAAAGGAAGAAAAAGAACACATCCTCCCGTAAACCTGAGGCAGAATATGACACTGGTGAGAGTGCTAGAAGGAAGGTTCAGAATTCTGCAGGAGTGATGGTTGTGTCCAAAAGTATGGAGTTTTATCTGAGTCTATTGATGACGATTATGAGAAAGAGTTGAGGAAAGTTGATGCTGAGTGTGACAGGGACAAAGAGGACCATCCCCCACCAAAGCGGAAGCCCTTATCTGTAGACCCTCAGGTAGAGTCTGACATGGACACCGTTGGTGAACAGAACATCTCTGACTCATGATGATGGCTATTACTCTGCTCCTTCTATATTGTGTTGTGATGGCGGGGTTCTCATTGACAGTGACCTCGAGTAATGTGAATAGCGTTAAGCTGAGGTGGACGGGACATGCGGTATATGAACATCTCATATATCTGGACACAGATGTCATCTTTCTGCAGGAGACGCGACTGACATCTCTGGGGCTTATGAGAGAGGCTGAGAGGGAATGGTGGTCCGGTCCTTCTTTCGGGTCACTGGCTGGGGAGTCTTACACCGGGGTTGCTGTCCTGTTTAACACCAATGATGTTACTGTGCATAGGATGACGGAGGTAGTCATGGGAAGATGTCTGGTCCTGGAAGTCTCTATCCATGGTAGGCGACTTCGGCTTATTAACATCTATGGGCCACAGACGGTGAATGACAGGATCCAGCTGTTTAATGATATCAAGCCTTACCTCTTCACTTCTCTTCCAGTGGTGATGGCGGGGGACTTTAATCCCATACTGACATCAGGTGACAGCTCCTCAGGCAGGACAGTGACCAGGGACAGTAAGGTCCTACATAACGTCATAATGCAGGCATGACTGACTGAAGTTTTCACACAGGGTGGTCGACTGCCAAAATTCATGTAGTCATGTTCCAACAGGAGCAGTAGGATAGATTTTGCTTTTGTGAGTCCTACTGAGGCTGTCAGCGCCCTGAGTGAGAAGGTTGTCCCTTACTCTGATCACATCGCCTAGTGTTTCTCTCTGGGGACCTCTAACCGTCTGGACATTGGTAGAGGGTTGTGGAGGCTCAATTCCAGTCTCCTGAATGATGCCTATGTTCAGAGTCGTGTTCACTCCCTTATCCAGCTTCATCTAGACAGGGTTGGCATCTATGACAACATGACCAACTGGTGGGAGGACATCAAGGAGGATATCAGATCACTCTTAAAGAGACTGTCAGTCAATAAAGGGAGGAATAAGTACAGCCAGTACCTTAAGCTGCGCAAAGAATTGGAGTCACTGTATCGACCGGCTGAAATCTGAGATAAGGCAGTATCAGTATAGCAGGTATACCTCCCTGGTTCTTGTATGGGATTATGGGTCCAGGGAGAGGGTGGCCAGAAAATATTCACAGGTCTCATTGACTCCCAGGGTGTATTGCAGGATTCACGGGAGGGTATCCTGGAGGTGGTGAGATCTTACTATGCTGACTTGTTTCAGAGGAAAGTTTTGGATAAAGATAAAATGGCTCAATTCTTGGAGGCAACTGCAGTGCCTGATACTAATGATCTGGACTTTTCTCCTTTGACAGCAGAATTAACGGTGAAGGAAGTTAAGGAGGCTATTGATAAATTATATCTGAAGAAGGCACCAGGTCCAGATGGTAAAACAGCAGAATTTTATAAGAAATTCAGAGACCTCTTGGCTCCAATCCTTGTGGATGTGTATAGAAATTGTCTAGAAAATCACCTGATGCCTCCATCCATGAGAGTGTCCTCGTTAATTCTGCTGTCTAAAGGTAAAGAGCCTAGCAACATCAAGAACTGGAGGCCGATTTCCCTCTTGAATGTGGACAGGAAGATTCTAGCAAAGATCCTATTTTCTAGATTAGTCTGTTTGTCCCCGTCACTGTTGGCAGGCTTTCAGTTTGGCACAGTAAAAGGGCGGATCATCTCGATACGGAGATGTTTGAGAGATGTAAAGCTCTGCGGTGTGGGAGATATGTTGTTAGTCTGGACCAGGCTAAAGTCTTTGACAGGGTTGATCATGACTATCTGTGGGCCACTTTGTCAAAGTACGCTATTCCAAGACAATTTGTGGATTGGCTGAAGACGTTGTACAGAGAGACGGTGTGCTTTCCTCTGGTTAATGGTTGGCAGGGTGACACTTTTGGAGTTGGGGTGGGGGTGAGGCAGGGCTGCCCACTGAGTCCGCTCCTGTATGTTTTTGCCTTAGACCCGTTTCTGAGGTCACTGCAGGAGTGCGATTTTCAGGGAGTGCAGGTCCCCCCACTGCCTGCCTCTGAATTTTGTTGCCTATGTGGATGATGTGACGTTGGTGATCTCTAATCCTCGAGAGGTGCAGATGTTAGCTGCGTCTATCAGAAGCTATTCCGAGGCCTCCGGGTCAACCTTGTAAAGAGTCAAGTTCTGTGGACATTAGATACTGATCCCAGCTTTGATCTGCCACAGTTTGCCAAAGCCTCCACCCATATTAAGATCCTAGGGGATAAATTTGGGAGGGATGATAATGCTACGCTAAATTGGGAGGAGAAATTGGAAACCAGAAATGCAAGAGGTTCAGCGATGGAAGAACTGGAGGCTGACCTACAGAGAAAAGGTCAAAATGTTGAAGACTTACCTGGTCCCTGCTTTCTTGTATGTCTCTGTCATTTTTTCTTTGCCAGAATCTTTCTCAGCGAGGCTCTTCAGCCTGTTCTTCCAGCTCTTGTGGGGGAATAGGTTGAACCTAATAAAGAGGGGAATAACGTACCTACGGCGGAGAGAGGGTGGGCTGGATATGTTGAATCCAAGGGTTTTCTTTGACTCCTTGTTTCTAAAGGTGAATTTTGGGAACATGGACTCAAACAGTAGCTCCCTGTGGGTAAATAGTATCAGGTACTGGATATTGCCTTTTGCAGAATCTTGGGTGCGAGGCGGTAGTCTCAAGAGGAGGAGATGGACGGGTGACCACCTCCCCCAATATCTGGACTATGGTCTGAAGTGTGTTAGGAGGTGGAGACTGGACAAGTCTTTCATTGAGAGCAGTACGAGAAGAGACCTGTATACTCGTGTATGTAGGACTTTCTTCTACTCTCCACTGGCCGTGAGAGATTGTGTCACCACCACCCTGCAGGAAAGCCTTAGGTTCCTAAACGGGAAACAGCTTCCTCCTAAACTGTTTGATATCACATGGCTTTCACTGCATAGTCGGCTCTTTGTCAGGGGTAACCTGAAACATCTGTGTGTCTCTGATCGGAATTGTCCCCTTGGTTGTCAGCAGGAGGAGACTATGGAGCACTTTATATCAGGGCTGTGGAGTCGGAGTCGGAATCGGTTGGTTGGAGTCGGAGTCGGAGTCGGTAGAAATGTACCGACTCCAACTCCAGCTTTAAAAAAAATGTATTAATATTTCATAATTGAACTTTCATATGAATTTTATAAATGTTACTCAAATATATATGTTCTATCAAACTATGAACAACAGTGATAAGCAGTTCTGCTGGAGATAGAGACATTTCTTACTTCTTGTGTGTCACTGTTCTCCACTGCCCTTATCTAATCTTATACTTGGTTAACCTCATGCTGCCCCAACCCCCCTACTTACAATGTATGAAACTGAAAGTGAAATTCTTAGTAGTAAAGCTCCTCCTCTAGACTAGATCATACTAGGTGTGCGTCTTCCAAGCATCTCACAGCTGCCTGCTACTCAGAAGAGGAAGACTGTAAGAAGTATTATCCTTTCAACAAACTTTGCATCAGTTAACTGTGAGTACATGAGGAATAATAACAGTATTACTGACCACTATATCAGTTGTACAACCTGGCAATAATTTTGTACAATTGTTTTTAGGAAAAACAATTGTCATTTGGAATGTGAATGCAGAATTAAAAACCTGAGAATGTCAAAGAAGCATCACATTAAATCACCTGTATTTGAACAATTCACCATCACTCAAGATAGAAAACATTATGTTTATCCGTGTATGTCAAATGATCCAGACAAAAACAAATGCTGTGAAGCCAAGATGAGTGCATATTCAGGCAAAGATAAAAATGCTCCTACCAGAGCTTCTAATCTAAAGAGACATTTACAGCGCTTTCATCCAGAAGTGCTGAAAGCAGTGGATGAGAAAGACTGCATCCAAACCAATGAACCAGTGCCCAGCTCTTCCAGCCAAACAAAGGAGCAGAGAACTTTGCAGCCATCAGTTGCAAGATATTTTGTCAGTGACAAAGTTACTGTGACAATGACAGTAGATACATTTAAAAAACAGATCATAGAGCTTGTTGTAAAGGATAGTGTGCCTATTTCATTATTTTCACGACCAGCTTTTATGTGTCTGAATGGGGAAATGGCCCGCAAGCTTGGTGTTTCTCTGGACAGAGAGAGTATTAGAAAATTAGTAATCGAAGAAGCTTTTAAACAAAAGTAAGAACTTAAAAAAACTCTCAAGGGACGCTTTCTGTTTCTTAAAATGGATGCCTGCACACGTCACAGAGTGAACTATTTTGCCATCAATGTCCGATTTGTTTGTGACAAAAATGAAATAGTTACCAAGACATTGGCAGTAAAAGACACCAAAGCTCATCACACCAGTGAGTTTCTCCAGGTCTTGGTGGAAAAGGTTCTACAAGACTATGAACTTAAAAAAGAGCAAGTTCTTTCTGTCGTAACTGACAATGCTTCAAATATGATTAGTACTATTAAGCTAATGAATGAGAGTAATGATGGTGACCAGCAGCTAGAAGAAGAACATTCTGGGTCCACAGACACAGAAATGTTTGAAATAGAGGAACACAGTATTGTAACTGAGGAGCAAACTGAAGTTGCTTCAGATGAACAGCAACATGATAGTTTAGATGATCTTGTTGAAACTGTGTCAATATGTTCTTTCATTCATCACATGCGCTGTGCTGTGCATACGCTACAGCTGGCTATAAGAGACAGTCTGCAAGAAGGACATGCTGCTGCACTGATTGGCAAGGTGAGAAAATTGGCTACTGTTGCCAGAACCCCTAAAGTTGACTCAATTTTGAAGAGACGTGCTGGAAAAGGGGCAATTATTGATCAAGCCACACGATGGGGCAGTACTTACTTAATGATTCAGCGCTTGGTTGAACTGAAAACCTTTCTTGTAGACATGGCTAACCCTCAAATGACGCTAAATGAAAGTCAGTGGAATCAGGTGACTGAGCTGGAAAAATTGCTAGAGCACCCATTTACAGTGACTAAAAAATTACAAGCAGAGGACTTAACTCCAGGTATTTTCTTAAAGGAGTGGAAGAACCTGATGTTTCGCCTGTCCCAAAGAGGAGGGTTAATTGCAAGTGGCATTGCTACATCAATGAAACGGAGAGAGGAGCTACTATTACAAAATAACATTCTTTTGGCAGCTGTTTATGTAGACCCAATGCATCGGATTCTTCTAGATGATCAACAGCTAAGTAAAGGAAAAGAAGCTCTGTTTGAAATAGCAGTAAGGATGAAAGGGTTGCAGAACAGTCAGGAGGAACAAGAAGAATTTGGTCGTCCTGCCACATCTTCACCCTCATCATCAACTGATGAAGAATTTAATTTCGAAAAATATTTGGATCACAAGGACCGTGCAAAGCGTTCCCGCATAGAAGAAGAGTCATCCCCATCAAGGAACACAGCCAGTACAATTCAGCAGAATTTTTCATGTGCACTAAAAGAAATTGAGAAATTTGACCGTTCATCAAAAATAACAGTGCAACAAGCGATTCCTCTGTATCCTGACATTGTCAGAGATGTTGCCCGAGTGGTTACTGCTTTGCCACCAACACAAGTTAGTGTAGAGAGGTTGTTCTCTGCTCTCAAAATAATTAGATCAGATTTGAGGGCATCCATGAAGGAGGATCTGACAGAGGCAATACTTTTTCTGAGGACAAATTTATAGATTTTTTCTTATTAACTGCATAAAAGTGTTTATTGCATATTTACTTACAGTTTAGAAAAGTTTATAAAAGTTATTTGCTATATTCTAATTGTATTCTAATAAATGCAGCTTTTGCTCTAAGTGGTCTGATTACTTATATGATGGTGAGAAACTGAATAAGCACGATGTTTAATATTTTACAACAGTAAATTTGTTGTTATGAATTGGCCATTTATGAAGGAGTCGGAGCCGGAGTCGGAGTCGGAGCCTGATAAAATCCAGGAGTCGGAGATGGAGTCGCAACTGTGGCTTACCGACTCCACAGCCCTGCTTTATATGTGTTTACTCGGGAGGGAGGAAGATCTGGGAGGAAGCTAATCTAAAAATCCCCAGACTGCGGACCCTAAAGTAATCTAAAAATCCCCAGACTGTGGACCCTAAAGTACACTGACGTAATCTATGGTGTCCCCACCACTGTTAGTGACATCGACAGAGAGACGTTGTACATTATAGAAGAATATAACTACTATAATACTGCTCCTATGTATAAGATTATAACTACTATAATGCTGCCCCTATGTGCCAGAATATAACTACTATAATACTGCCCCCTATGTACAAGAATATAACTACTGTAATACTGCCCCCTATGTACAAGAATATAACTACTATAATACTGCTCCTATGTAAAAAATATAACTACTATAATACTGCCTCTATGTACAAGAATATAACTACTATAATACTGCCCCTATGTGCAAGAATATAACTACTATAATACTGCTCCTATATACAAGTACTGTATATAACTGCTATAATACTGCTCCTATATACAAGCATATAACAAGCATATGTACAAGCATTCATATCTTGAATGCTGCAGCCAGGATCATATTCCTCACCAATCGTTACACTGATGCCTCTACCTTGTGCCAGTCATTACACTGGCTACCCATCCACTCCAGAATTCAGTATAAACTTATTACCCTCACTCACAAAGCCCTCCATGGCTCAGCACCACCCTACATCTCCTCCCTTGTTTCAGTATACCACCCTACCCGCGCCCTCCGTTCTGCTGATGACCTGAGATTAGCATCCTCAATAGTCAGAACCTCCCACTCCCGTCTCCAAGACTTTACACGTGCCGCACCAATTCTTTGGAATGCACTTCCCAGGTCAATACGATTAGTCCCCAATCCCCACAATTTTAAGCGTGTCCTGAAAACGCATTTATTCAGACTGGCCTACCACCCCAACACATTAACCTAATCTATCCCTGTGTGGCAGAGCCAAAAGTTTTACCATAACCAGGTTCCCCGCATCATGTTCCCACATGCTTTATGCCTCCATTAGCCCTCTGTGTCTGTACTGTTACACACTTAACATTATGACTGGTCCATACAATCAGGGTAACTGTTACCACCCACCTTTCGTGTCTACCTCTTTCCTCATAGACTGTAAGCTTGCGAGCAGGGCCCTCACTCCTCTTGGTATTTGTTATAATCTACTGTATGTGATTATTGTTATGCTGTAATGTCTATTGTCTGTACAAATCCCCTCTGAAATGTAAAGTGCTGTGGAATATGTCGGCGCTATAAAAATAAAATTTATTATTATTATTATATAACTACTATAATACTATACTACTATAAATACTATAATACTGCTCCCTGTGTATAAGGATATACAGTAAGTAGTATAATATGTCTCATTAGTTGTAACATTTGGATGAATAAGAAGCAGATTCTTCCGATGTGACCTGAGTAATTTTTATTTTGCAGATTTTTGGCTTTAGTTGAATCTGGAGGATGTGATTTATTACTGCTGCAGATCACTTTTGCCTTATGACAGTTTCTTCCTTGTTACAATGTTTTAGTTTTAGCTGTAACACAATCTAGTGTATAATTTTACATAGCGATCAGTAATGATCAGGGTTGGTTTCCCTCCGGCGTTCTTCATTTTTGTTCCTCAGGTTGGTTCATTTCTAAGGAGAAAGTTTCTCACTGCTTTCCTGCCTGCTTTGTAGGACTCGTTCATTGCTGACTACACTATATAGTAGTGCATATATGTTGTACTTTATAAATTTGGGATTTTATTACACTGCATGCCAAAAGAATCATTTATAGAAATCTCAGGACCACTGTTCTTTTTTACTCAGCATAAACTGACCTGTGTAAATCCGCAACTTGTAAGTTTCTCTTATGTATCAATGAAGTTTTGGCAAAGCCAAATACCAGGAACTATGAAAAAAGCAGCTTCATTTAAAAAACATGACATACCAAAAAGAGACAAGAAATACACCTCAAAAACGCATAAAACATCATTTACATAATAGAAAATCTGCAACATAAAAAACCAAATACTCATCATGTGAACGTAGCCATAACAATGGCCATGTCTACATCTTATAATGCTCCCACTGGCAAAATACGTTTTCTCTGGCTCCATCATGTGTCCGGATCCGCGGAGCTGTATGTTCTTTTTTATGCTTCATTACTCTTTTATTGATATCTACCCCCTATTATCCCTTCATATTGATTTACAGCCACATTGGGTCAAGATGTCTTCCGCCCCTTTGAAGCTCGCTTTAAGTGTCCATTGTCCCTTATTACATTAGTTAAATCTATTTATGTATTTTTAGGAAACTTGCGGTAATTCAGCTGCAGCCTTGAGCACTTGAGCCTGTTGTTTAGACACAGTATTTCAAGGAATGCATTAAATATGATGGAAAAAAAAAAGGCAATAAGGCAATATGGTGGCCACATGTGACGTTAAAATAGGAAGATGTGAGCCAGACAAACTATATTCTGTTTCTAAGCGCCGGGTATAGCGGTGGCGTGCAGAATCTTGCATGCTAAGCATTAGTAAAGTTCAATCTTGGCACCAATCTATCGTCACACGTGAGCAGTGGTGCCATTTTGTCTACCGGCTTTAAAGGAAAACTGTGATCAGAAAAAGTCCTAAAATATTGGACAGAGCTTGGATGCCATCCAAGTGCAGTTTGATTTACACAGACACAGACAATGGAGAAGATGGAAAAATTAAGTTCTCCGTCTTCTCACCTGTGCTGTGGCTCTCTCATCTGAGAGAATCAGGTCACAGTAAACTGATACTCGGCTGAAACTCTGACAGTTTGAGCTGAGCGTCATTTACATAATCGAGACAATTCTCTCGCACGGGAGAATCAACGCTCGCGTGACCCCTGCTTTAGTAATTTAGAACTGTTAGATAAGATGTTATTCCGATAGAGGAAGTTCTGGTTAACATTTTCCAGAGTTGTTCCCTTACGAAAATGTCACGTACCAACTATGGTAAAAATGAGAACACAACCTTCCAAAGAGCTCATCAGAGGATTGGAAGATAGGTCTGTTACATATGCTGCTCCCCTCATAGTTAATCAGGGGTAAATGAGGTTAAATTTCTCTAATAATGTCTATCCTTATATACAGAAAAAGAATCTTGAGTATGTCAAAGTTTTGCTAAAAAAAAGTTTCTCAGGCAGCATCCTTATTCATAAAGAATGTAAAACTGACTGCTGCACAGTATACTGCCTCTGTCCTGCACTGACTTGTTATAGGCCCCTTCCACTCACCTAACACATAACAGTCCTTTAGCTGCTGGGTGAAAAACTGATAATTAATAGGTATAGATTCCACTAGATATCATAATTGAGTGCAAATAAACACCTGCAACAGTGTGACATGTATCATCCAATACACCAGATATTTGCACCAATTAACTGACTAAAACATTTGTTCAGCCCCCAAGTCAATATGAGGCATTTATGAAATGTGGAAACTTTGTATTTTTTTTAGATAGGCTATCTTTAAAAAAAACAGACCGTTTTCTGCATGATCCCCCTCTCCCACCATAGGGTGCAGAGGTTGTAATGATCCAGAAGTTTCAATGTTCCCTTTGTCACAAAGGTAGTCAGTAATATTATCAAAGTTACACACGTGGTCAAAATTGTTGGTACCCCTCGATTAATGACAGAAAAACCCACAATGGTGACAGAAATAACTTGAATCTGACAAAAGTAATAATAAATCAAAAATCTATGAAAATGAAGAAATGAAAGTCAGACATTGCTTTTCAACCATGCTTCCACAGAATTTAAAAAAAAATAAAACTCATGAAATAGGCCTGGACAGAAATGATGTGACAAAAGGGACATGTTAAATCAAAGTGTGCCCACTAATTAGCATCACAGGTGTCTACAATCTTGGAATCAGTGAGTGGGCCTGTATAGAGGGCTACAGATGCTCACTGTGCTCTTTGGTGATGTAATAATCTGCAGGTGCTGAGGGTGTCGCCATGGATCAGAGACAGACCAAGAGTTAAAGGGTTTATTTACAGGGACTTTACTCTCCACGCAGGGAGAAGCAGTGGGGTTTAAAAGTGACAGTGTAAATGGTAAAACAGTACAAAAGCTAGGGAAAAACTATTAAACAGTTATGCAGAGTTGAAACGGTTAAACTGCAATTCTTGTAACTTATCAGGGTCTCTTACTCCCACGCTGGCACCGTCAACAGCGGCACTTGCAGTCTCTGGAGTCTGTCCTCTGGATGAAGCTGGGACCTCAGGGGTTAAAGCAGGAAGCAGGGAACCTGAGTCTCCCCTGCTCTAAGTATCTGTATGATACACTGACAATCTCTCCGCAGGAGCGATGCTGAGCACACTGGGAAGTCTCTTTGCCACACACAGGGGCCCCGGCTTGCCACTGCAGTCACTGAGACTGCGCTCACAGGTCACTGTCTCTGCACTGTCAGGGGGGAAGGCTCCTCTGGTCACGGAGGTTACCGAGTCAATGTACTCACATACAGCTTTCACTATGTCTCGTACTTCAGTCCCAGTCCTCTGACGGGGAGTTCTCTCTTTCTGGGAGCACGGTGCTGCAGCCTGCTTTCTCTTTGGTGCGCTCTCCCCTGTCTCTGGCGCACTCTGCTCTGAGCCTGGAGCGCTCTTCTTTTGCGCCCTCTGCCTGCACAGATTCCGGTCCACAGCCCCTTCTCTCCCCTCACTGCCCCTTACAGTCACATGGTCCATTCGGTCCAGGCCCGAATGTCTTCCCCCCGGCAACCCTGCTGCCCTGCTAGGTGGTTCCGGACACGGAGCAGGGAAGGTAACCTCCTTTGGGCTCTTCTTCCTCTTCTCCCCCTTACAATGACATGGTGTGTACCACACTCAACATGGACCAGAGGAAGCAAAGGAAAGAGCTGTCTCAGGAGATTAGAAAGAAAATTATAGACAAACATGTTGAAGGTAAAAGTTATAAGAACATCTCCAAGCAGCTTGATGTTCCTGTGCTCACAGTTGCACATATTATTCAGAAATGTAAGCTCCATGGGACTGTAGCCAACCTCCCTGGACGTGGACGCAGGAGGAAAATTGATGACAAATCAAAGAGAACTCATCAATATGTGTCACCCCAAATGTGATTAAAATATCAAGAGATGCTAATTTATTGGTTGGTCCCTAAGGAAAGAGAAAACAAAAAACCACTTAAGTGCATCATGCAGGATATAAAATGTTGCTTGTATGCCAGGCAACAAATAATTTAAAGGATACAGCATTAGTTAATATTCAGCACAGAATGCTGTAGCCAATTACACACATAGATTCATACCTGGACCAAAATTTGTGGCCACTGTATTAACAATAAGTGAGATATGAATAATAAAAGAACAAACTCACCGATTTGAACAGGAGGCCGGGAGTTTCCAAGGATTCTCTGTATAACCACAGAAAGGTAGCGATGCGAAGACAATACCCTGCCAATTTCCCTAAAAAAACTAACCATTAACTGATCCCCAAACTCCCGCCCTGACAAGGGCAGTCCACAGCTCACCCTATATTGCACATGCCCTGCACTTTCCTTTAGAGGGGTGTCCCAACGCATTTCATCCAAGTAACTCTTCATGTGACTAACTTGTTGCAAAGTGCCATAGTGCTATAACTCGAGAGACATGAATCCTCCTACTCTCAATGCTGTCCGTGAGATTGTTCCTTTATTATTCATATCTCACTTATTGTTAATACAGTGGCCACAAATTTTGGTCCAGGTATGAATATATGTGTGTAATTGGCTACAGCATTCTGTGCTGAATATTAACTCATGCTGTATCCTTTAAATTATTTGTTGCCTGGCATACAAGCAACATTTTATATCCTGCACGATGCACTTAAGTAGTTTTTTGTTTTCTCTTTCCTTAGGGACCAACCACTAAATTAGCATCTCTTGATATTTTAATCACATTTGGGGTGACACATATTGATGAGTTCTTTTAATTTACATATTAAAAGTTATGTTTTAATTCCACCTATTGCTTTATATAAATATTTTCCTTGGTGAGATTTGCTTTTTGTCAATTTAGACAGTAATTGGCTTTTTTGCTTTATTGACAAATCAAAGAGACTGATAATACGAATGGTAACAAAAGAGCCCCAGAAAACTTCTAAACAGATTGAAGGTGAACTTCAAGCTCAAGGAACATCAGTGTTAGATTGCAGCATCTGTCGTTGTATGAGCCAAAGTGGACTTCATGGGAGACAACCAAGGAGGACACCATTGTTGAAAAAAAAAAATCATAAAAAGCCAGACTGGAATTTGCCAGACTACATGTTGAAAAGCCACAAAGCTTCTGGGAGAATGTCCTATGGACAGATGATACAAAAATGGAACTTTTTGGCAAGTCACATCAGCTCTATGTTCACAGATGGAAAAATGAAGCATATCAAGAAAAGAACAATGTTCCTAATGTGAAACATGGAGGAGACCCTGTTATTTTCAGGGGCTGTTTTGCTGCATCTGGCACAGGGTGTCTAGCATCTGTGCAGGGTACAATGAAATCTCAAGACTATCAAGGGATTCTAGAGAGAAATGTGCTGCCCAGTGTCAGAAAGGTTGGTCTCAGTCGCAGGTCATGGGTCTTGCAACAGGATAATGACTCAAAACACACAGCTAAAAACACCCAAGAAAGACTAAGAGGAAAACATTGGTGTGACGTTTAGGAGCAGGCTTAATCCGAGAGTGGACCCTCTGGATTGCAGATCTGGAGCCCCTGGACCGAGCACGCCAGGTGAAGCCCGATCCCTATACAGGGATCGTTTGGGACAGAACCACAGGGGACAGAAGCGCGACAGCCAGTACCAAGAGGGACAACTTGAAGGACAATAAGGTTATGGAAGACAGACAGAACCTAGGAACTAGAGAAGGGGTTCCCGGGCAGGGAAGGAGGAACAATAGAGGCAGCAGGGAAAGGTATGGAGAGCGAAGGGGGTTTGATGAGGAAATCCCAAGGGATGGAATGCCAACGGACGGATAGAGGACGGAGAACTCAGGGAGGCAAGGAGACAGGTGGAGAGGCTCATACACAGACGACAGACAGGGAAGACACGGGGGGAACGCACAGACAAGGCGAGGCAGAGGCAGGCAAGGAGGAAGGCAATGGAACAGAGACAGAGGCGGAACAGACGAGTGACAAGGAATACACATGAAATGAGGACTACAGTGGAACTGTAGCGGCCAGAAAGGTGCAGGGGTACCACACGATCACCAGGCGCCCTCCTCATAGGGAGGATGCCTGAAATATCTTAGCGCCAGGAAGTACGTCCCCCAGCCCTGCCCCTCAGTGACGCCCACCGCCAGAGGAAGAGAGCGGGTGGATGCGCGACCGTGACCTAAGGCCGGTGCGTGTGCCCTCAGCAGGACGGAAGGCAGAGCTGGCGCACGCACGCAAGGGGGCGTGCAGGTGAGGAGACGCTGCGGCGGGCGCCGCCACTGAAGGGGCATCGGCGGGCATGGCCGCCGATGTCACAATTGGACTATTCTGAAGTGGCCTTCTATGATCCCTAGCATTTTTGAAAAAGCTGAAACGTGTAAGGGTATGACAAAACTGTTGTTATGGTACTGCTACACTTATAGTGTATTACCACTCATATGAAGGGTATTGCTACACCTACTGGTGTATTACCTTAGATGTTAAATCTATAATATATATACTAGCTTGGCTCGTGCAAAATTTTCGCATATTGGTCGTCGGGGGCGCAGGCAATTTCAGAAAAAGCAAGCTGGTCAAATGTAAATGTATTTCATGTGATGATAAACACAGACAGGTATTTATATATTTAAATGAAGTTAAACTTTTATTATAGCAAAAAGACACGTGAGAAAACAGAACAAATTTAATATATCAATGGATAAAGTATCATGTGAATAAATAGCCCAGAGCCAATAGCAAAAACAGACCAACAATTAGGTAATTATCATAATTATCATCCAATTGCACAGCCTGCTGAGGGGTAAGTGCGTCAAAATTACATTAACATATTAGGGCTAAAAATAGATTCTTTACTATCAAAAAAAATTTCCTCACTTAGTTATTGATGAATAGATTATTGCACTTTGCCCAGCAGTGTCAAGTCAATGGCACAGTGCCACAGTGGAGAAAATAGCTGCCACAGACACGATGCCCAGCTTCCTCGCGTTGCCCGGGTGATGACTGGGTGCCGACCGTCATCGGGTGGTGCGGGCGCGCCCTGTGATGGTTTAGGGGATGTAGCTCTCCGTCCGCTGCAATGCGCATGCGTGCACTTTCACCATTGTATTGGCTGTTTTTAGTCAGGTGACCGTCCTCAGCTGTATATTTAATCAGGCATTTTTACTACTCAAGCCACGCCCCCCGAGGAAGCGGTATTCAAACCGCGAAACGCGCATTGGGGTATTCTGACCAGCACATGTGTAATACCACGCCATGATGGGTATGTTTCTAATGCTTTTTGGGCTCCACATTATGTATACTTAATATATATTGACCTGTGTACATTCCATCTTTTGAACATCATTATCTCTTATTATTTGTTTTTTGTCCATCTTTGCTGTATGGCTTCATTGTTTTGATTTCTTCATGGTTGTGGCTGCAGCTGTGTCAGGCACGATTGAATCTATTGAGGCAACTTTGCACACACATCATTGTGGATTTTTTTCATGTCTGTGGCAGCCATTTTCTCCGCTGTGGCACTGTGCCATTGACTTGACACTGCTGGGCAAAGTGCAATAATCTATACATCAATAACTGAGGGATTTTTTTGATTGTAAAGAATTTATTTTTAGCCCTAATATGTTAATGCAATTTTGACGCACTTACCCCTCAGCAGGCTGTCCAATTGGATGATAATTATGATAATTACCTAATTGTTGGTCTGTTTTTGCTGTTGGTTATGGGCTATTTATTCACATGATGCCTTTTCCATTAATAATAATAATAATAATAAATTGTATTTCTATAGTGCCGACATATTCTGCAGCACTTTACATTTCAGAGGGGACTTGTACAGACAATATACATTACAGCATAACAATAATCACATAGATTATAGCAAATACCAAGAGGAATGAGGGCCCTGCTCGCAAGCTTACAGTCTATGAGGAAAGAGGTAGACACGAAAGGTGGGTGGTAACGGTTGCCCTGATTGTATGGACCAGCCATAATGTTAAGTGTGTAACAGTACAGACACAGAGGGCTAATGGATGCATAAAGCATGTGGGAACATGATGCGGGGAACCTGGTTATGGTAAAACTTTTGGCTGTGCCACACAGGGATAGATTAGGTTAATGTGTTGAGGCAATAGGCCAGTCTGAATAAATGCGTTTTCAGGGCATTCTTAAAATTGTGGGGATTGGGGACTAATTGTATTGACCTGGGAAGTGCATTCCAAAGAATTGGCGCAGCACGTGTAAAGTCTTGGAGACGGGAGTGGGAGGTTCTGATTATTGAGGATGCTAACCTCAGGTCATCAGCAGAACGGTGGGCGCGGGTAGGGTGGTATACTGAATCAAGGGAGGAGATGTAGGGTGGTGCTGAGCCATGGAGGGCTTTGTGGGTGAGGATAATAAGTTTATACTGAATTCTGGAGTGGATGGGTAGCCAGTGTAATGACTGGCACAAGGTAGAGGCATCGGTGTAACAATTGGTGAGGAATATGATCCTGGCTGCAGCATTCAAAACAGATTGGAGAGGGGAGAGTTTTGTAAGAGGGAGACCGATTAGAAGAGAGTTACAATAGTCGAGAAGAGAATGAATAAGAGAAACAGTAAGAGTTTTTGCAGAGTCAAAAGTAAGAAAAGGTCGAATTCTAGAAATGTTTGATATATTAAATTTGTCCTGTTTTCTCACAGGTGTCTTTTTGCTATAATAAAAGTTTAACTTAATTTAAATAGTTCTGGACTCCATTTGTTTTCTTCTCATGTCAGGGAGTCGTCTCTATTGAAAATATTGTTGAGGCATATTAATGTATTCACAGGTGATGGATTGAAAATGTCTTTTTGGAGTATATTTTTCATAGGTATTTATTATTATTATTATTATTATTATTATAGCGCCATTTATTCCATGGCGCTTTACATGTGAGGAGGGGTATACATAATACATACAAGTACAGTAATCTTAAACAATACAAGTCACGACTGGTACAGGATGAGAGAGGACCCTGCCCGCGAGGGCTCACAATCTACAACGGGATGGATGAGGATACAGTAGGCGAGGGTAGAGCTGGTCGTGCAGTGGTTTGGTGGATCAGTGGTTACTGCAAGTTGTAGGCTTGTCGGAAGAGGTAGGTCTTCAAGTTCTTTTTGAAGGTTTCCATGGTAGGCGACCATCTGATATGTTGTGGTAGAGAGTTCCAGAGTAGAGGGGATGCGCGGGAGAAATCTTGTATGCGATTATGGGAAGAGGAGATAAGAGAGGAGTACAGAAGGAGATCTTGTGAGGATCGGAGGTTTCGAGCAGGTAAGTACCGGGAGACTAGGTCACAGATGTAAGAAGGACTCAGGTTGTGGATGGCTTTGTATGTCATGGTTATGGTTTTGAACTGGAGTCTTTGGGTAATGGGGAGCCAGTGCAGGGATTGACAGAGGGGAGAGGCCGGGGAATAGCGGGGAGACAGGTGGATTAGTCGGGCAGCAGAGTTAAGAATAGATTGGAGGGGTGCGAGAGTGTTAGAGGGGAGGCCACAGAGCAGGAGGTTGCAGTAGTCAAGGTGGGAGATGATGAGGGCATGGACTAGGGTTTTTGTAGATTCTTAGTTGAGGAATGTACTGATCCGTTAAATATTTTTGGGTTGAAGTCGGCAGGAAGAGGAAAGGGCTTGGATATGTGGTTTGAAGGAGAGATCAGTGTCAAGGATAACCCCGAGGCAGCAAGCTTATGGGACTGGAGAGAGTGGGCAGCCATTTACTTTAATGGATAGGTCTGTTGGGGGGTCACGTGAGATGGGCAAAAGATGATTAATTCTGTTTTGTCCATATTAAGTTTTAGAAATCTAGCAGAGAAGAAGGATGAAATAGCAGACAGACATTGAGGGATTCTGTTTAGTAGGGAGGTGATATCTGGTCCAGAGATGTAGATCTGTGCGTCATCAGCATAGAGATGATACTGAAAGCCATGAGATTCTATGAGCTGTCCGAGGCCGAAGGTGTAAACGGAGAAGAGCAGGGGCCCTAGGACTGAACCTTGTGGGACTCCGACGGATAGGGGGCGCGAGGAGGAGGTGGTGTGTGAATGGGAGACGCTGAATGTCCGGTCTGCTACGTATCACGCAATCCAAGATAGGGCCAAGTCTGTGATACCAAGAGATGAGAGGGTCTGTAGTAATAGGGAATGGTCCACTGTGTCAAAGGCAGAGGACAGGTCCAGGAGGAGGAGGACAGAGTAGTGTCGCTTGGCCTTGGCGGCTAGTAGGTCATTGGTGACCTTAGTTAAGGCAGTTTCAGTGGAGTGGTGTGGCCGGAAGCCAGATTGCAAGTGGTCAAGGAGGGAGCAAGAAGAGAGGTGGGAGGATAGTTCAAGATGGAGATATATGTAGATTGGTAATACAATAAATTGGTTTGAAAAGTAGAGGCCAAAAAATGTCTTCCGGTTGAGGTGCCACCTGCAGGTCGTTGTGTCTTTCTGTAGGGTTATGAAAATGAATGTTTAAACTGTATTTAGTGCTAAAATCGTGGATGTGTGGTTTGTTTGGCTCTTTTCTTGCTGAAGGGGCAAGTTTACCTTTCAAATGGTGTATCATTTGTTTGTGTGGGTGGGGTATGAACGGAGCAAGTGTGCAATTCAATAGGCAGTGCATGTTTACAAATCTGTTTGCATATGTGCCGCACCTGTAGTGAAGTGTGCAGTCCTCCAATCTGGCTAAAATAGGCTGGGCAAGCAGATCGGCAAGCTGGAAAGCCCCCATGGCAAATGTTTGGATTTATTTGTGATGCGCCTGTAAGCAGCTTTGTGGTAGTGTGCTTTAGGGTACTGTGGTGCCACCTGCAGGTCATTTTTCCTTACTGCAGGTTTATGAAAATTAATGTTTAAACTGTATTTTGTGATCAAATCGTGGATGTTTGGTTTGTTTGGCTATTTTCTTGCTGAAGGGGGCAAGTTTATCTTTCAAATGGTGTATCATTTGTGTGTGTGTGCAGTATGAACAGAGATACAAAGTAATCACTGAAAAACAGTGTTTACAAATAATAGAATAGATGTTTTGTTATGTCTTTATGTATACTGTCTTATAACTTGTTGCTGCCTTGTACATAGGTTGTGCACTGTACTTTATAGGGAGAGCGTAGTACTGTCATTTGGCCACAAGATGGGGGCATTTCAGTACACACAGTTCTTAGATTAATAGACAAGTTAGAAAAATATTCAGGATTGAGAGTCCTCAGTAGTTGATACCTTTTAATGGCTAACTGAAAAGATGGTAACACATTGCAAGCTTTCGAGACTACTCAGGTCTCTTCATCAGGCTAGACTAATACAAAATCTGAAGTCACATATTTATGCACTATACAGCCTAGAAAAAATGCAATAGATAAGACAAGTGACGTGAAGCAGAACTATCAATATGGGAGAGGGAGAAACATAAATATAAACATTGGACCAGTTCATAGATAAGGAGTCCGGATGTTTTATGGTCCTCTGTGATCAGCAACGTGGATATGAAATTACTGGTATTGAAAGGTAACTTCAATTCTCAGAGAGAGAGACGAGTTTGGGAGTACAAATTTATGACGACCTTTGACACTCTCAGTGCTGGAATGAATGTGTCGCATGGATTTATGTCTTTTTACATCAATTAAATATTCAGGATTGAGAGTCCTCAGTAGTTGATACCTTTTACCTTTTCAACTACTGAGGACTCTCAATCCTGAATATTTTTCTATCCACTGGCTAACACGGTACAAAGATATACATCTTTCCTACATCAATTAAGGAATTTCCTTTTAAAACCTTGTGGGGGCATCACAACACAGAACTAGACCCCAATCAGAGGACCATAAAACATCCGGACTCCTTATCTATGAACTGGCCCAATGTTTATATTTATGTTTCTCCCTCTCCCATATTGATAGTTCTGCTTCACGTCACTTGTCTTATCTATTGCATTCTTTCTAGGCTGCATTGTGCATAAAAATGTGACTTCAGATTTTGTATTAGTCTAGCCTGATGAAGAGACCTGAGTAGTCTCGAAAGCTTGCAATGTGTTACCATCTTTTCAGTTAGCCATTAATAGGTATCAACCACCGAGGACTCTCAATTCTGATTATTTTTCTATATACTGGCTAACACGGTACAAAGATATACATCTTTCCTTTAGACAAGTTAGGACATGTTTAGCTTAGGCAGCTTTCACAAATCAGTTTTTTGCCATCAGTAACAATCTGTCAAATTTTGAAAAAAACGGATGCGGCTGATGCCGCTGGATCCGTTTTTTCTCATAGACTTGTATTAGCGACGGATTGTGACGGTTGGCCGCACGTTTCATCCGTCGGAAATTTTTTGTCCATCGGCGGGAGACAACGGACATAGGAACGTTTTTTGTCTACGTTGAAAAATCGGACAGTGACGGATCCGTTGCTGTCCGATTTTTGCTAGAATAGAAGCCTATAGGCAACGGATCCGTCGCTGTCCGACAAATGAGGGAATCTGGTGACGGATTCCGTTTTGTTTTAACTGCGCATGAGCCAACACTGTGTGCCTGTATGGTGTGTGCGGGCTATCTGTGTGTGCATGTGTGGTGGGCCTGTGCGGGGGGCTGTGCAGGGGTATGCGGGGCAGTGCGGGGGTCTGTGCGGGGGGTATGCGGGTCTGTATGGGGGTCTGTGCACGGGTATGCGGGGCTTTGCGGGGGTTCGTGGGTATGCGGGTCTGTGCAGGGGTATGTGGGTCTGTGCGGGGTATGCGGGTCTGTGCGGAGTTCTGTGAGGGGGAATGTGGGTCTGTGTGGGGTTCTGTGTGGGGGTATGCAGGGCTCAGCGGGGCTGTACGGGTCTGTACGGGGCTGTGCGAGGGTCAGTCGCTGTCCGACAAATTATGTAATCCGGCGATGGATTCCTTTTTTTAACTGCGCATGCGCCGACACTGTGTACCTGTATGGTGTGTGCGGGCTATGTATGTGTGCATGTGTGGCGGGCCTGTGTGGGGGTCTGTGTGGGGATCTGTGCGGGGGTATGTGGGTCTGTGTGGGGCTGTTCCGGGGTATGCGGGTCTGTGCAGGGGTAATCTGGTCTGTGCAGGGCTCTGGATATATCTATAGAAATATCTATGGATATATCCATGGATATAGGTATAGATATATCTATGTATTCTATCTATCTGTCTGTGGGCGTTTTTAAAAACGGATCCGTCAAAAAACGGAAGAAACGGATAAAAAAATGGATGCGATGGACCCATTTTTTTAACGGATCCGGCTAGTGGATCCAGCGAAAAAACGGATCCGTTGCATCAGTTTTTCACAATCTGTGATGGATCCGTCGATCCGTCGATGCGATGGATTGTGACTGACGCCAAAAAACTGATATGTGAAAGCAGCTTAGGAGGGGCTTGCTGTAAGTTAAGCTGCAGGATTTCCTGTATTGAGTGAGTCGGGCTAGGGAGCTGGAGCAGCTCTGTTGGGGCCAGAGAGCCCCTCACCGTTCTGGGGTCTAAGGCCCTGGGGACAACGCAGTGGCCTTGTAACGTTTGAAGCTTAAGCCGAGCCATCCAGGGCCAGTGGGAAGAAGACTGCAGCAGTCACAGCAGTGAGAGCAGTGTCAGTGCAAGGAGAGGCCTGTACTCTAATTGTGGACACAGCAGAAAGGACGGGCAGGTCACTCACCATGTGACAGATCACAGCCTCCCATAGCTGGGGCGAGACGGCTAAGGGAACCATGAGTGAAAGTGAGTCTAGACAGGTAGGACGCTGAGGGGCCGTGTGTCATGGTCCAACCCGGTTACGTGCTGTGCGACAGTGAGAGAAGTACAGGGAAAGTGGAAGCTATATACTGCTTGAAATGTGATGTTAATGCTGTAACAGAACTGGATGTGCTGTGTCCTGAAGTCAGTAAAGTTGTTAAAGTTGATATGGACTGTGTCTCAATTCTTGCAAAACTGCCTGGAGATGGTCTCCTGCAGCAGAAGGAAGATCCTGAAGGAGCTGTACCTGGAGACACAAGTATGCTATTAATGGACATTATTTTCATGTAAGAGGAAGTCAGGGCACAGCGATGAATAAGTGTGTGTCCATGGCTACAGCCCTGGCCCTCCCTTATACATGCCGTCTGGAAAAGGTAACCTTCAAACATGAGACAACTGGAGCAGTTTGCTCTTGAGGAGAGGGCCAAAATACCTGTCGAGAGGTGCAGAATTCTCATTGACCGTTACAGGAATCGTTTGATTGCAGTGATTGTGTCAAAAGTTTGTGCAACAAAATATTACGTTATGGGTACCATCATTTCTGTCCTGGCCTATTTCATGAGTTTTATTTTTTTTTTAATTCTGTGGAAGCATGGTAGAAAAGCAATGTCTGACTTTCATTTGTTCGTTATCATAGATTTTTGATTTATTATTACTTTTGTCAGATTAAAGTTATTTCTGTCACCAGTGTTGGTTTTTCTGTCATTAAACGAGGGGTACCAACAATTTTGACCACGCGTGTAGATGTGGGGCTCTATTACAAATTTTGCATTGGGGCCCAGGAGCTTTAAGAGTCCCACAAACTACTGCCATGTATTTATTGCTATGAGCATACGCTACCTAACCAGCCCTTTTTATTGTCTAAAAGGATTACTACATATGGCAAAAAACGGTTTTATAACTTTGGTGCTGATATCCTAATTAGTGGGTGACTTGCTGTGGGGTTGTTGTTTTCACTAGTCATCCCACTAATCATGATATCACCCTCCTGTGGGCTTGAGTAACCTGATTTGCAAGAGCGACTTCACCACCGACTGTTTCCAAATCTCAAGTCTCCTGACAATGTGCAGCCTCAATTCCCTCAATGTTCAGTAAAAAAAGTGAGAGAAGTAGGAAGTGAAGCTCATTGTTACGTGACTGCCTGTAAGTATGAAAATCACATGTGAGTGAAGTGGCCATGTGATAACTGCAGGAACCAGCTGAGCTGAATCTTGACAGTCAGTATATTACACGCTGTTAGGATCGGCTACAGGGCTTTTATAATTAACAGGCTTGTCAAGTTTTAAGATGAAAATTTGAAGTCACTATAGGTTCTGCAAGCTTCTGAAGCACACTTTTAGGATTCTCGCTGACAGGTGGCAAGAGTGGACAGTCATGTAAACATAAGCATGTGATTTGTATACTTCTATCCACATTCCAAATACGGTAGATGGGTTTGGCCTCGCTCAATTCACTTTCATTAAGTGAGGCGACACATGTCTAGATGGCACACTGGCACATGTCCATATGCATGCAAATTGCATACTTGGGGATTCGTGACCTTCTACTCTCAGCATAGGTACCAGAGAATCTTGACAGTGTGCTGTGCACACTGTAAGAATTAAAAAGTCTGCAGTCGCATAAAATGGCTGCAGAATCATCACAAACTTCAACAACCCCTTTAACCCCTTAACGTCCATTGACAGACATAGTCTATCTTGGCCGGGTGTCAGTTCCCACACCAGGACGGACTGCGTCCATCATGCACTTAAGCCCTTAAGGACCAAGCCACTTTGTAGGTTAATGACCAGGCCTTAATTTTGAAATTGGACCACTGTCATTTTATGTGGTTATAACGCAGGAACGCTTCAATGAATTCCGCTGATTCTGACAATGTTTTTTCGTGACATATTGTACTTCATGTTAGTGTTAAAATTTCTTCAATATAACTTGCGTTTATTTATGAAAATAGCAAAATTTGTTAAAAATGTTGAAAATTTTGCAATTTCCAAACTTTTAATTTTTGTACCCTTAAATCAGAGAGTGATGTCACACAAAATAGCTAATAAATAACATTTCCCACATGTCAACTTTACATCAGCACAATTTTGGAAACATATTTTTCTTTTTGTTAGGACGTTATAAGGGTTAAAAGTTGACCAACGATTTCTCATTGTTACAACAAAATTTACAAAAGCATTTTTTTTATGGCCCACATCACATTTGAAGTGAGTTTGGGGGGGTCAATATAACAGAAAAAACCCAAAAGTGACACCATTCTAAAAACTGCACCCCTCAAGGTGTTCAAAACCACATTCAATAAGTTTATTAACCCTTTAGGTACTTCACAAGAATTGAAGCAATGTGGAAGAAAAACATGAACATTTAACTTTCTTTCCCAAAAATTTTACTTTGGACACAATTTTTTAAATTTTGTCAATGGTATCAGGAGAAAATGAGCCACAATATTTGTTGTGCAATTTCTCCTGAGTACACTGATACCCCATGTGTGGAGGAAGACCAATCTTTAGGTGCACGGCAGTGCTCAGAAGGGAAGGAGCATCATTTAAGGTTTTGAATGTCAAATTTGCTGGAATCGAGAGTGGAAGCCATGTCGTGTTTGGAGAGCCCTTATGTGCCTAAACAGTGGAAACCCCGATAAGTGACACCATTTTGGAAACTTGACCTCTCAAGGAATGTATTTAGATGCATGGTAAGCACCTTGAACCCCCTGGTGCTTCACAGAAGTTTATAACGTAGAGCCATAAAAATTAAAAATCACATTTTTTCCTCAAAAATCATCTTTTTGCATCAATTTTTTATTTTAACAAAGGTAGTGTCAGGACTCTAATGTCAGGACCCTGTCAGCGTCGGCAAACTGCCACACAGAGCAGAGTGACTTACCCACACTATGGGAGAGCGCGGGGTCCAATACTGTAATGATCGTTCAAGCAGACAGGACCTGCGGCACTGAAAATAGTAAGGAGTCCCAGGACCTACGATCATGTGACTGCAGGAAACTAGTCCCCAAGGAACTTATTTAAATGTGTGGTGAGCACTTTGAACCCCCAAGGGCTTCACAGAAGTTTATAACGTAGAGCCGTAAAATAAAAAAATCATTATTTTTTCCACAAAAATGATCTTTTCACCCCCAATTTGTATTTTCCCAAGGGTAACAGGACTCCAAAAGTTATTGTGCAATTTGTCCTGAGTACACTGATACCACATATGTGGGGGTATATCACTGTTTGGGTGCATGGCAGAGCTCAGAAGGGAAGGAGCGCCATTTGACTTTTTTGGCTGGAATTGAGATCAGACGTTATGTCGCGTTTGGAGAGCCCCTGATGTGCCTAAAATGTGGAAACCCCCCACAAGTGACCCCATTTTGAAAACTAGACCCCCCAGGGAACTTATCTAGATGTGTGTTGAGAACTCTGAACTGCCAAGGGCTTCACAGAAGTTTATAACATAGAGCCGTAAAATTAAAAAATCATATTTTTTCCACAAAAATTATCTTTTCATCACCAATTTTTATTTTCCCAAGGGTAACAGGACCCTAAAAGTTATTGTGCAATTTGTCCTGAGTATGCTGATACCTCATATATGTGGGTAAACTACTGTTTGGGTGTATGGCAGAGCTCGGAAGGGAAGGAGGGCCGTTTGCCTGTTTCAACGCAAAATTGGCTGGAATTGAGATCGGACGCCATGTCACATTTGGAGAGCCCCTGCTGTGCCAAAACAGTGGAAACCCCCCACAAGTGACACCATTTTGGAAACTAGACCCCCCAAGTAACTTATACTATATAGATGTGTGGTGAGCACTTTGAACCCCCAAGTGCTTCACAGAAGTTTATAACGTAGAGCCATGAAAATAAAAAAGTCATATTTTTTCCACAAAAATGATTTTTTTGCCCCCAAATTTTTAGTTTCACAAGAGTAATGTCATGATCCATGCTGGATCAGGACTGATATAAAGCACAGGTAACCTTTTTTTTCTTAAGCTGTGCTTAGTTTGGTTTTTGCCCCCAGTTGCCATTAGGATTATTGCACTGTGGTGTCTTTTGTTCTAAATTTGCCCCCCGGTGGTGGTGAGCGTCATTGCACTCTGGTTGCTTTAGTAAGTGCAAATGATTTAATGTAGGTGTGATTTGCTCTGGCTCTGCTATTAAAGAGTCACAGGTTTTGCAATCAGTGCTGGTGATAGTGTTCATTTCAACCATCCTTGGTGGAGGAAGGAGCTGGAGAGCGTCCTTGCAGCACTGTCTTAGCCCTGGTGTGGAAGGAATCAGAGGGGATTTCCTTGTCACTCTGACAGAGCTTGGTGGCAGCTATTCAGGAGGAGAGCTGCATTCTGGTGGTGGACTCTGTTGCCTGGAGCAAGTGCAACAGAGTAAAGCTAAGTGGTGTTTCCCTGTTTGTGTTTTTCCTTAGTGTGTATTAGTACAGCGGTGGAGCCAGTGCCTGCGCCACCCAGGTCCCTAGCAAGGGATAGGTGTAGGGTGTGCTAGGGCGACAGGTTCCTGAGCGGCGCCCGGTGCGGAACCGGCATAGGGAACGTTAGGAGCGTTAGGGACACTGACTCAGGGGAGTGCAGGAGGTCTCCACGCCCCCTTTTCCCTATCGCAGGGCCCACCATTGTAACTGTTTCCCCTTTCCCTCTCTGACAGATTTTCTGGGGGGAGAGATCAATTCTTGGTGTTTCAACAAGCCTGCAAATTATATTTCAGGCTCCGCCCTCGTTCATCAGGGAGTGAAGAGCAACGGGTGGGAATCATTATGTCCCTTCTTAAAGGTGATCCCCAATCCTGGACCTTCTCCCTACCGGATGATTCTCCATCATTGGTGTCCGAGGATGAGTTTTTTGCGGCTTTGGCGCTTGTGTATGGGGATCCTTATGGCGTCGCCCTGGCGGAATCCCGACTCTGTAGGTGTAAACAGGGAGACCGGGTTGCTGAGGAGTACTACTTAGAGTTTAGGAGGTGGGCCACTATCACTCAGTGGAATGACCCTGCACTTAGGAGTCAATTTGTACAGTGTTTGTCACCAAAGTTGCAGGATACTCTGGTGCAGTACGCCGCCCCCAGGTCGCTGGAGGCCGCCATGTCCCTTGCCATCCGGGTGGATAGACGCCTTAGGGAAAAACATATACAAAAAGTGCCCCCTGATGTCCTCGCTAGGGAGGAGGACCCACCAGTGCGGACGGAGGAATCCAGACAGCCCGGTGTTGTTGATGCAAAAAAGGGGGTGTCTGCGGCTCGTCGTGGTGGGGGGGTATGCTTTTCCTGTGGGAAGCCTGGCCATTTAATGAGAGCCTGCCCAGTTCATGCCAAGTCTCCAGACGAACCTATGCAAGTAGGAGTAGCTAGTTTGTATTCGGAGCTGCCTATGGTCCGGGGAGCGGTGTTGGCATGTTTGTACTGTGGGCAGACTGGTCATGTCCTGAAGGCTTGCCCATTGCGCGCCAAATTATCTATGCCATCTGAGAAGCCGCATTCCCCTGGTCGCTTGGAGGGAGGTGACTAGGGAGTATACATTTCCTCCATTTTGCCCTCCCAAGGTACCATGTCAGCAGAGGTCTTGGCTGGCGGGGTACCGGAGGTGATACGGGTGCTTGTGGACAGCGGAGCAGGAGTCAGTCTGGTGGATGCTCGCTTTGTCCAGACTCATGGTCTGAGGTGTAGGACGCTAGCCCAGCCTATTAGCGTCCAGGCAATAAACTCTGTTCTACTGAGCCAGGGGAGCTTTACCTAAGTCGTAGAGAATATCCATCTGCGTATAGGACATCATAAGGAGTCCTTGTCATGCTACGTCTTGGAGGGAATGCCAGTACCTATCATTTTAGGCCTCCCTTGGCCGGTGATAGATTGGCGGGCGAGGGAAGTGGTCAGCTGGGGGCACTCGTGTGAGGGCTGCTGCATAGGAACTATTGTCTCTGCCGTCTCTCTTCAACGAACCCCTTCCTCTCTTCCTCTCCGGTGAGGGCAGCAGATGCTGCAGGAGAGTAGGGGCAAGCCTCAACCCTCGCCATTGGCCAACCCTTGGAGGTGCAGACCTCGTTATGGAAGGGGTTGGAGGGTGGTGTACCCCTTGGTGAAGTGCGGGGGTGTGAATGTGGTGACACAGGGGGACGCCTCTGTTGTCAATCCCAGAAAGAGTTCTCCAATGGTGATAGGTCCGGACCTCTTTGTGAACGAGCGTGTATGGGTGGCCACCAAAAAACATCCAGTGGAAGTGTGTTGTGGAGTGTTACCAGCTCATACCAAACATACACATACACAACTCGTTCCCCAGGTCAGCGCTTCGGAGATGTGTGGTGCCTCCAGAAACGTTGCCAATACCAGCATGTAGGTAGTTGCTGGGGTGAACTCTGGGTCTGGGTGTCCCCGCTGTAGGTGGTTCCCTGATGAGGAGTGGTCTTGAGGGTCCAGAGGCCCCTCATTAAGGGGAGGGTACTGTCATGATCCATGCTGGATCAAGTATGATATAAAGCACAGGTAGCCTTTTTTTCTTAAGCTGTGCTAAGGCTAGTTTCACACTTGCTTTTTTTTGCAGCGCATTTTTCCCGCAAAAAAACGCATTGAAAAAACGCATACAAAAGCATACAACTGCTGCGTTTTTTTCAAGCATTTTTATGAGCATGCATGAAAAAAACGCAGCGTTTTTATGCGTTTGTAAGCGTTTTTAGTGCGTTTTTACCGCGTTTGCGTTTTTTCCAAACATTAGGTGGCCCCTCACACTAACCCAAACCATGACTTTACTAACCCTAACCCTAACCCTTAACCAAACCATACCCTAACCCTAACCCTGACCCTAACCCAAACCCTAACCCTTAACCAAACCATACCCTGACCCTAACCCTAACCCTAACCCTGACCCTGACCCTAACCCTAACCCTGACCCTAACCCTAACCCTAACCCTTAACCAAACCATACCCTGATCCTAACCCTAACCCTGACCCTGACCCTAACCCTAACCCTTAACCAAACCATACCCTAACCCTAACCCTGACCCTGACCCTAACCCTGACCCTAACCCTAACCCTTAACCAAACCATACCCTGATCCTAACCCTAACCCTGACCCTGACCCTAACCCTAACCCTTAACCAAACCATACCCTAACCCTAACCCTAACCCTGACCCTAACCCTTATCCAAACCATACCCTAACCCTGACCCTAACCCTAACCCTGACCCTGACCCTAACCCTAACCCTTAACCAAACCATACCCTAACCCTAACCCTGACCCTGACCCTAACCCTAACCCTAACCCTGACCCTAACCCTAACCCTTAACCAAACCATACCCTGATCCTAACCCTAACCCTGACCCTGACCCTAACCCTAACCCTTAACCAAACCATACCCTGATCCTAACCCTAACCCTGACCCTGACCCTAACCCTAACCCTAAACCCCTTAACTAACCCTAACTCTAACCCAAACCCCTAAATTCCATTGTCTAAACTAATGTTAAAAAAAAAAACGCATGTGCAAAAAAACGCATACATAAGCATGCCAATGCGCACGTATGCGCATCCATAGGCTATAATGGCCATTTTTAGCGCAAAACGTGCGCATACGTGCGCATGCGCTTTTTTGCAGGGCCAAAAAATGCAACATGCTGCGTCTGGAAAATACAAACGCACACCCCAAAAAAACGCAGCGCATGAAAATCGCATACGTGCGCATGCCAGCGCGCAGGTATGCGCACCCATGTTAAATATAGGGGAAAAAACGCATGCGCAGGTATGCGTTTTTTTCCAGCGCAAAAAAACGCAAATGTGAAACCAGCCTTAGTTTGGTTTTTGCCCCCAGTGGCCATTAGGATTATTGCACTGTGGTGTCTTTTGTTCTAAAGGTATGTGCACACGCTGCGGATTGGGGTGCAGATTTGGCCGCGCAGATTTTGTAAAATCTGCAGGTCAAAAGACCTGCGGTTTTACCTGCGGTTTTACCTGCGGATTAGCCTGCGGTTTTGCCCTACGGTTTTTCATCTCCACAATGGAGGAGATGGCAAACCGCAGTGGAATCCGCAGAAAGAATTGACATGTTAATTCTTTCTGCGGTTTAGAAACCACAAGAAAACCGCACGGAAAAATCTGCACCGTCTGCACTGCGGTTTTTAATATCCATAGGTTATTATGGTACTGTACACCGCAGCAAAAACTGCTGTGGATCCGCAGCGGCCAAATCCGCTGCGGAACCACAGCAGAATCCGCAGCGTGTGCACACTAGGGTCATCTGTGCTGCTGAGCAATTTATTAGCCATTAACAACTTTTCATTGTCTGTAATGGTGGGATCAAAAAACGATAATCCCACCAACTCTGCATTCAAATACCACAAATGGTTCGAAAATTTGGTCAGGGCTATTTCTGCAATGTTGTTGTCACATTCTTTATAGTCTAACAGACTATGCAAAATACCTAAATCTTAAAATACCTCAATTTGGATTTTTTCAAACTTTGAGCGACGAGCGGCACGGGTTAACGTCGTTTGATCGAGCTCAAATTTTGGCTCTCTCAATATCTGGAAAGGGGAATCATTTTGTGGGGTCCAGACGAACAAGATTCTGACATTTCCCCCCCCATATGAGATCCGGTCACCCTAGTGCACACACCCTAAAGCTAAGTGGTGTTTCCCTGTTTGTGTTTTTCCTTAGTGTGTATTAGTACAGCGGTGGGGTCAGTGCCTGCGCCACCTAGCTCCCTAGCAAGGGATAGGTGTAGGGTGTGCTAGGGCGACAGGTTCCTGAGCGGCGCCCGGTGCGGAACCAGCATAGGGAACGTTAGGAGCATTAGGGACACTGACTCAGGGGAGTGCAGGAGGCCTCCACACCCCTTTTCCCCTATCGCAGGGCCCACCGTTGTAACTGTTTCCCCTTTCCCCGTGTCTTGTTGTTTTAATTACCGGCCTGCGGGACGCGTCACACAGGACGGGTCATCGTGACAGGTAACAGAAGAAATTAGACCTCCATAGTTGTTGTGCAATTTGTCCTGAGTACGCTGATACCCTATATGTGGGGGTAAACCACTGTGATCGCCTTACTTCAATCTTTGGGAGGCAGAATGAACAAATCCACAACAGATGTAGAATTGGTTTTATTTTTATGCCGTTCCTCGTGCGGTATTAGTGATTAGGTGACTTTATTCTTCGGGTCGGTGCGAATACAGCAATACAAGATTTACATCCTTTTTATGTCGACAGAGTTATGTGGGATCTTGTTTTTTGCAGGACGAGCTGACGTTTTTATTGGTACCATTTTCGGGCACATGTCGTTTTTTGATCGCTTTCTATTCCAATTTTTGTGGTGGCAGAATGAACAAAACCAGCAATTCCGTTCCGCATGTGGTAAAATTGGAAAGGCAGCTTTATTCTTCGGGTCACTGCGATTACAGAGATACCTCATTTATATAGTTTTTTATGTTTTGGCGGTTTTACACAATAAAAACTTATAAAAAAAAATAATTATTTTTGCATCACTTTATTCTGAGAGCTATAATTTTTTAAAATTTCCACTGTTGGAGCTGTATGGCGACTTGCTTTTTTGTGTGACAAGATGTCGCTTTCAGTGATACTATTTTTATTACCATTCGTTTTTTTTATCACGTTTTATTCCACTTTTTTATCATCATACCGCTTGTACAAAGTATAATTTGCTACTTTTTGTGTGTTTTTTTTAAGGCGTTCACTGAAGGGGTTAACTAAGGTGACACTTTTATAGATGGAACTTTTACCAAACATGTTTATTTTTTTTTTTTTACATAAAAATGTGTATTTATTAGGGAATTTTTTAAAATTATTTTTAAATATTTTTTTACATATTTTTTTTTATTTTTTTTTTTACCTTGTCCCTTTATGGGACTTTCACGCTTTCACTTTCATTGCAGGTATAATATATTGCAATGCTCCGGCATTGCAATGTATTATACCCTATGCTGAAAGCTGCTGAGACCATGCTGTAAGCATGGTCTCAGAGGCTTTCCTTTGCTGAATGACCTGGGGGTTGTCTTGACAACCCCGGGTCATCATGGCAGAGATCGGGCCCTGCGATTACATTGCGGGGACGCTGATCAGAAGGCAGAGGGAGCTCCCATCCCTCTGCCTCCCCCCTGAACGCTGTGATCGCGCCCGATTGCAGCAATCAGGGGGTTAACAGCCAGGGGCGGGCGCGGACGCCGCTCCTGGCTGTTAGTGCAGGAAGCTCAGCCATCGCAGCGCTGTGCTCCTGCACTGACCGGGCGGGAAAAGCTGTGCTCCTGCACTGACCGGGCAGGAGATGCTGAAATTTCAGCATCTCCTGCCCGATCATCCTGTGATCGGTAAGGCAGATTAAAAAAAAATCACACAGAAAAGTCGCAATTTATACTTTATCATCATACCGCTTTGAAAAAGTGGATTAAAACGTGGTAAAGAAAACGAATGGTAATAAAAATAATATCACTGAAAGTTGCATCTTGTCCCGCAAAAACACAATCTGCCATAAAGCTCCATCAGCAGAAAAATAAAAAAGTTATAGCTCCCAGAATAAAGCAATGCAAAAATAATTATTTTTTTCTGTAAAAGTTTTTATTGTGTAAAAGCTCGTCCTGCAAAAAACAAAACCTCACATGACTGTGGGCCAAAATATGGAAAAATTATAGCTCTCAAAATATGGCGATGCAAAAACTTCTTCTTGCAAAAAAAAACCTCTTTTAGTGTGTGACAGAAGCTAAACATAAAAAAGAATATAAATCACTGTAATCGCACCAACCCGAAGAATAAAGTTGCCAAATCACTGCATGAGGAATGATGTAAAAAATAAATAAAACCAATTCTTCACCTGCTGTGGATTTGTTCATTCTGCCTCCCAAAGATTGCAGTAAGGCTTGGCGCACATTTATCCTGCGCTCTACGCTGAGTGCTTGCATCGGGGTTTCCATGTAAATCTCTGAAATACGTGATTCAGACAGAACCACCGGCGGAAGATTCCCTATAATGAGGCAGATGGAAGCACTGTGAACGCCATAGGACCTGTGATCCGGAAGTGTCCGTCATTTTCGGCGTGCATAACAACGCAGGCCATCATAGTTTTGTGCACCTCTGAAAGGAAGGATGACACTGAACAGAGGCCAGACGTAGTCCAGAGCAACTCTGCTGCCTCATTATAGTGAATGGATCCCTCAGGGGTTTTATCTGTCGCATAGCTCGGAGATTTAGATGGAAACCCCAAAGTATGTGCTCAGCGTACAGCGCCAGATAAAGGTCATCACAAACGTTATGAAAAATGTTCCCAATAAAAGCTTCAACTCAATCCACAAAAAAAGTCCCCACTCAGGTCCGTCATCTGTTAGCAGAAATATAGGGGCTTCCACTTTACTGGTAGTGGTAGCACAAAAGCTATGGAAAAGCCAAAAGAAATTCATTAAATTCTGCGCTCCCAAATCCAAATGGCCCCTTGCTTCTGAGCCCCAGTGTTCATAAACAACCTTTAGTATTCACATTTGGCAGGGGTATAATTTCCAAAATGAGGTCACTTGTAGAGTTGAGCGACTTTGGTCGGATCGGGTTTCATGAAACAAAATTTGTTTCAGATGAAACCGGTCCGACTAGGGCAAAAAGAGTCGGAGTTTCGTCCGAAACCCGACCCCAATGCAAGTCAATGGGAAATAAAAGTCGGCATTGAGCGGATGACATTCATCCACTCAATGCCGACTTTTATTCTCCATTGACTTGCATTGGGGTCGGGTTTCGGCCGAAACTCCGACTTTTTTTGCCCTAGTCGGACCAGTTTCATCTGAAACAAATTTTGTTTCATGAAACCCCATCCGACCAAAGTCGCTCAACTCTAGTCACTTGGTGTATTTTCTATATTCAGCAGAAATTGTGGGACACATTCTGGTGCCAATTTTACCCACTCCTTGTGTGAAAATGTTAAATCTGGGGCTAAAACAAAATTTTTGTGGTAAAAATGCAATTATTTGTTTTCACTGCCCAATGGTATAACATTTTGTGACACACCCTTGGTATCAATATGATCATTACACCCCTAGATTATTTCACTGAGAGGTGTACTTTGTAAAATGGGGTCACTTATAGGGCGTTCTACTGTTCTGGCACCTCAGGGGATCTCCCAGTGGGTCATGGCACTCTCAAACCATAATAGTAAAATCTACACTATAATATGGCGCTCCTTCCATTTGAGCTTTGCACTGTGCCTAAAAAGTAGTTTTCACCCACACATGGGGTATTGGCACATTCAGGAGAAATTGCACAACAAATTCTGGGGTCCATTAAGTTTCTTAGCTCTGTTATAAACTTCTGTAAAGCACCTGGCGGTTCAAGATGCTCACGACACAACTACAAAGTTCCTTGAGGGGTCTAGTTTCTTAAATGGTAACACTTGTGAGGGGTTTCCACTGTTTAGGCACATCAGGGGCGCTCCAAAAGTGACATGGCATCCGCTCTCGATTCCAGCCAATTTTGTGTTAAAAAAGTCAAACCTTTCCTCCTTCCCTTTCAGGTCCTGCCGTGCGCCCAAACAGTGGTCTTCTATCACACATGGGGTATTGGTGAACACAGGAGAAATTGCACAACAGTTTTTGGAGTCCATTTTCTCCTGCTACCTGTCATGATCCAGGATGGGGTTTGTCTTTGGCCCGTCCTGGTCAGACAGGGGTTAATTGTTTCTGCCTCTCTCTGGCAGAGGGTGGCTATTTAATGCTCACTTGACCTAGGTCCAGTGTCAGTTATACTCCTGCCCTCGGCTGAGTTAGTTGACCTTGTGCGTACGTGTGCCTTGTGTCTGATAACTTGTTGCTTGTTTGGTTTTGATCTGGTTCTGTCCCTGTTACAAGTTCTGCCTGGCCCTCTTGTACTGCGCTACTTCTCTGTGTATGACCCTCTGCCTGTGACTTGACTATTCTCTGCTCGTCCCTCTGGTACCGCACAGCCCTCTCCGTGTACGAACCCTCACTTGTCTGACCTGTGTTTTCCTCTCCTCTACAACAGTTTCCCTGTAATAGGTACTTTACATCATCTGCAGCCCTAGGACACTAAGCCCCGCCCCCTGCAGTCACATGATCGTAGGTCCTGGGACTCCTTACTATTTTCAGTGCCGCAGGTCCTGTCTGCTTGAACCATCATTACAGTATTGGACCCCGCGCTCTCCCATAGTGTGGGTAAGTCACTCTGCTCTGTGTGGCAGTTTGCCGACGCTGACAGGGTCCTGACATTAGAGTCCTGACACTACCTTTGTTAAAATAAAAAATTGATGCAAAAAGATGATTTTTGAGGAAAAAATGTGATTTTTAATTTTTATGGCTCTACGTTATAAACTTCTGTGAAGCACCAGGGGGTTCAAGGTGCTTACCATGCATCTAAATACATTCCTTGAGAGGTCAAGTTTCCAAAATGGTGTCACTTATCGGGGTTTCCACTGTTTAGGCACATAAGGGCTCTCCAAATGCAACATGGCTTCCAATCTCAATTCCAGCCAATTTTACATTGAAAAAGTCAAACGGCGCTCCTTCCCTTCTGAGCTCTGCCATGCACCCAAACAGTGGTTTACCCCCATATATGGGGTATCAGCATACTCAGGACAAATTACACAACAACTTTTGGGGTCCAATTTCCCCTGTTACCCTTTGCAAAAATAAAAAATTGGGGGCAAAATGATCATTTTTGTGGAAAAAATATGATTTTTTATTTTCACGGCTCTACGTTATAAACTTCTGTAAAGCACTTTGGGGTTCAAAGTGCTCAACACACATTTAGATAAGCTCCTTGGGGGGTATGGTTTCCAAAATGGGGTCACTTATGGGGGGTTTCCACTGTTTAGGTACATCAGGGGCACTCCAAACACGACATGGCGTCCACTCTCGATTCCAGCCAATTTTACATTCAAAACCTCAAATGGTGCTTCTTCCCTTCCAAGCCCTGCCGTACACCTAAAGAGTGGTCTTCATCCACACATAGAGTAGCGGTGTACTCAGGAAAAAATGCAGAAATTGCACAACAACTATTGTGGTTCATTTTCTCCTGATACTTTTGACAAAAAAAAATTGTGTCCGAATTAACGTTTTTGTGAAAAAAAGTTAAATGTTATTTTTTCCTTTCACATTGCTTCAATTCTTGTGAAGCACCTAAAGGGTTAATAAACTTTTTGAATGTGGTTTTGAACACCTTGAGGGGTGCAGTTTTTAGAATGGTGTCATTTTTGGGTATTTTCTGTCATATAGGCCCCCAAAGTGACTTCAAATGAGAGTTGGTGCCTAAAATAATGGTTTTTTAAATTTTGTTGGAAAAATGAGAAATCGCTGGTCAAGTTTTAACCTTTATAGTTTCCAAACAAAAAAAAATTATGTTTCAAAAATTGTGCTGATATAAAGTAGACACATGGGAAATGTTAACTATTTTGTGTGACATAATGCTCTGATTTAGGGGCATAAAAATTAAAAGTTTGAAAATTGTGAAATTTTCTAATTTTTTGCCAAATTTACATTTTTTCACGAAGAAATTTTACCACTATCCTAAAGTACAATATGTCACGAAAAAACATTTAGAATTAGCGGAATCCGTTGAAGTGTTCCAGAGTTATAACCACATAAAGTGACAGTGGTCAGCTTTCAAAATTAAGGCCTGGTCATTAACCTACAAAGTTGCTTGGTCCATAAGCGGTTAATGATCCTAACAAAAATAAAAACATAGTAACCCTTACTTTGTCAGACTGAACAACACCACTAACATCACCATGTGTCATGTAATCTTTCAAGTTATAGATTGGTACATGTTTACAGAATCAATAACAGCACAAAAATTTATCTCCAGAACCACCAGCAGTACAGAAATACATAACTAGAACCCCCATTACAGAAACACAGCATCACAACCCTCATCAGTACAGACATACATTGTCAGAACCATCAGCAGAACAGAAATTCATCATCAAAACCACCAGCAGTACAGAAATACATCCATATAACCCCCATCATTAAAAAAACACAGCATCAAAACACTCGTCAGTACAGGAATACATTATAAGAACCACCATCAGTACATGAATACATGAATAGGTCCACCATCAGTACATGAATTCAGCACCAGAACCTTCAGCAGTGCTGGAGATACTGGGAGTTGTTGCTTTCAATCAACATCAGACTGAAGACCATACAGGAACCACAGTACTGATCAGAATTAGTCAGTATCACAAATAAAGATTGTCCTTTCACACTGTGTCACCATATACTGCCCAGTCTCTCTATTGTGGTCTTTATTGTGCCCTCTCATCACACTTCCCATCTTTGGCATACTGTCCATTTTTTTGCTGAGGCCTCACACTGTCCACACATGCTTCACACTCTCCATACCGTCCCCCCACACTACCCAGTTTCTATTCTGTACCCCCTTACATTTTTCTCATCACATACTGTCTCCTCACACTATTTTCTTTAATAGTTTCCTGACTCATCCCCTGCTCCCCATTCTGTTTTCGCACTCATCACCCTCACTCCCCATACTGTGTCTGCACCCATCCCTCTCACTCCTCATACTGTTTATACATACATTCCCCCCATAAATTTAAAATATACCCCCTTGCTCCCCATACTGTCCTCAGATTTCTCCTGCCCTATAATGTGTCTGCACCCATTCTACCCCCCTTGCTCCCCATACTATTTCCTCAAATTATTACCCTCCCCCTGTTTGCTCCCCATACTGTGTCCACATACAACACCTCTTGGTCCCCATACTGTGTCTTCATAAATCCCCTTTTCTCTACATACTGTGTCGGCATACATTCCTCCCACCCTCTCTCCTCATACGGTGTATTCAAATTTCTTCCCCCCTTCCCCTAATTCCAGCAAATCTTTGGTGTCTTCAGCTCCATTGGAGCAGTTTCCATGCCAAACTTCTGCCGCCAATGCGGTGCCAAGGAGTGACATCAGCAGTGTGATTACAGGACTTGATCATGCTGCTGATGTCATCCTGACCCGGATGTGCTGACAGTCAGGACTACAATTGATCACTGCACCCTCTATGCTGGCTGTCAGCTTGAGAGCTGCCTCAGAGACTCACACAATGGGGGGTGGCAAAATGCAGCTGCCGGGGAGACACCATGGACCGCCGACTCAGGCAGCCTGACAGCACCCTTCTGCCGGCTACACCAGAGGCAATGCCCTGCCTACCCCCCTAGATAAGCCACTGATATATCTCACTTTTTTTTCATAAAGTTTATAAAAAGCAGAAAATCATGCTGCTCTTGGTATTCAGACCTTGCACTATGATGTCCTCACAGCTCTCAAACACAGAATGATGGTCTCACAGCCCCCCATACACAGTATGATACCTTTACAGCCTCTTAATACAGTATGATGACCCCCACAGTATGACCTCCCACAACTCCTCCCAAAGTATGATACCACAGTATAATGGCCCCCACAAAGTATGAGTACCCACATAGTCTCCCACATAGTATGATCCCCCACGCCACATCAGTCTGATTCCCGATAGTTGCCTGACAAAGTATGATGGTTCTTACAGCTCTCCACACAGTATGATGGCCCCAGTCACCGCAAAAGTATAATCCCACACACTAAATGATAACACCCATGTAATATAGTCTCCTACAGCTCCCTACATACAGAATGATGACCCTTACAGTATAATCTCTCATAACCACCAAACAGTATTTTTCCCCCCAGCTCCTTATACACAGTATGATGGATGCTATGGTCCTGCCACACAGTATAATCCTCCACATAATCCCCTATCTAATGACGTCATCGCATCTGGTGAAGTGAGACACTCAGTTGCACAGGCTAAATGGTGGAGGACATAGCCGACAGATCCCTCTTCCATCTCTATATTAACCAGTATCTGCATATTGAGGATGCGGATACTTGTGAAATTGAGTCATTGGATGGAAGTGGGGAAGGCCACCGCAGGTCCGGATAAGATCAGCCAGAGGACCGGATGCAGCCAGAGGCTGTAGTGTGCCCAGGTCTACTTTAGATAGTCAAAAGGGATAAAGGGATTGTTAGAGAGAGTATTCACACAGCAATAAATACATGGTGCTGGTTTGGGGGGAATCATAGAATCATAGAATCATAGAATCGTAGAGTTGGAAGGGACCTCCTGGGCCATCTGGTCCAACCCCCTGCTCAAAGCAGGATTTGCTAAATCATCCCAGTCAGATGTCTGTCCAGCCTCTGTTTGAAGACTTCCATTGAAGGAGAACTCACCACTTCTCGTGGCAGCCTGTTCCACTCATTGATCACTCTAACTGTCAAAAAGTTTTTTCTAATATCTAATCTGTGTCTCCTCCCATTCAGTTTCATCCCATTGCTTCTAGTCTTTCCTTGTGCAAATGAGAATAAAGTTGATCCTTCTACAATGTGACAGCCCTTTAGATATTTGTAGACAGCAATTAAGTCTCCTCTCAGTCTTCTCTTTTGCAAACTAAACATTCCCAAATCCTGCAACCTTTCCTCATAAGACAGGGTTTGCAGACCGGTCACCATTCTGGTCGCTCTTTTCTGAACTTGCTCCAGTTTGTTGATGTCTTTTTTAAAATGTGGTGCCCAAAACTGGACACAATATTCCAGATGAGGTCTGACCAAAGAGGAGTAGAGGGAAATAATGACTTCACGTGATCTAGACTGTATGCTTCTGTTAATACATCCTAGAACTGCATTTGCCTTTTTTGCTGCTGCATCACACTGTTGACTCATATTCAGTCTGTGATCTATTAGTATACCCAAGTCTTTTTCACATGTGCTGTCACTTAGCCCTATTCCTCCCATTCTATATATGCTTTTTTCATTTTTATTGCCCAGATGTAGTACTTTGCATTTCTCCCTGTTAAAAACCATTCTGTTAGTTACTGCCCACTTCTCCAGTTTATTTAAATCTTTTTGAATCCTCTCTCTCTCTTCTCTAGTATTAGCTATCCCTCCTAGCTTTGTGTCATCAGCAAATTTAATCAGTTTACCCTCAATTCCTTCATCTAAATCGTTGATAAAGATGTTGAACAATACAGGGCCCAGGACAGAGCCCTGTGGTACCCCACTTGAGACATTCTTCCAACTGGATGTGCAGCCATTTACGACCACTCTTTGGGTCCGATCACTAAGCCAGCTATGAATCCACCTAACAGTTGCCTTGTCCATTCCATACTTAGTCATTTTTTCAATAAGGATTGTATGAGACTTTGTCAAATGCTTTGCTGAAGTCAAGATATACTATATCTACAGCATTTCCTTGATCCACCCAATCAGTGATACCGTCATAGAAGGAAATTAAGTTAGTCTGACATGACTTATTAGTTACAAACCCATGCTGACTCTGTTTGATCACTTCATTCTTATCCAGGTATTGACTTACATGTTGTTTAATAATTTGTTCAAAGATCTTTCCTGGTATAGAAGTCAGACTCACTGGCCTATAGTTGCCTGGGTCCACCTTCTTCCCCTTTTTGAAGATAGGAACAACATTTGCTCTTCTCCAGTCTTCTGGCACTTCTCCTGTTCTGCAAGAATTTTCAAAGATTATGGAGGTGGTTCAGAAATTTCTTCTGCTATCTCCTTCAGTACTCTGGGGTGTAATTCATCTGGACCTGGAGACTTGAATTCATTTAGGTTAGCTAAGTGTTTCCTCACTATCTTTCTGTTTATAGATATCCTGGATTCTTCTATTCCCTTAATAGGACAGTGAATAACAGTTGGTGTTACATTTCCTTTCTGAGAGAAAACAGATGCAAAATAGGAATTTAAAAGTTCAGCCTTCTCAACATCCTGTCTTACCATTTCATCATTTTCATCCTGTAAAAATCCTATAGCATCTTTGACTTTTCTTTTACTTTTGACATATCCCCAAAATCCTTTATTATTGCTTTTGACATCTCTTGCAAGCCTCAATTCATTTTCAGCTTTAGCTAATCTGATTTGTGCCCTGCAGATTCTGCAGACAGCATTATATTCTTCTTTAGATATGCCTCCCTCTTTCCATTTTATAAACATTTTTTTCTTCCTTTTTAGCATGTGCTTAAGTTCTGTGTTCACCCATCCTGGTTTCCTTAAATGCTTCCTATTCTTCCCTCTTTTCGGAATTGTTAACAACTGTGCTTTGAGAATTTCATTTTTCAAGATTTCCCATCCTTCCTGGACATTTTTGTCTTTAAGGATATCCAGCCATTGGATCCCTCCAATTATCTTTCTGAATCCCTTAAAATCTGCCTTTCTGAAATCTAACCTTGACGTCTGAGTCTTCACAGGTCTTCCGCCTCTAGTTATCCAAAATTCTAAAATAGCATGGTCGCTACCTCCTAGGGTTCCAGCCACTTTTACCTCCTCAACCATTTCCTCCCTGTTTATAAGGATTAGATCCAAGGTAGCAGTTCCCCTTGTTTTCTCCCCTACCTTTTGGAAGATAAAGTTGTCAGCAAGAGAGGATAAGAATTTCCTTGACCTGTTAGTTTTGCCTGAGAGAGATTCCCAACAAATGTCTGGATAGTTGAAATCTCCCATGAAAACTATGTCATATTTTTTGGAGAACTTGGCCATTTGATGCATAAAGAGTTCATCCATATCTTCAGCTTGCACAGGCGGCCTGTAGTAAATGCCTACAATGGTGTCCTTTCCATTGTTCTGTCCTTGTATTCTTACCCAAACAGTTTCCACAGAACTCCCAGTCTCTGAAGCTTCAATCTCTGTGCAGATATACGCGTTTCTAACATACAATGCAACACCTCCTCCTCGTTTATCAAGTCTGTTTCTTGCAAATAAGTTGTATCCTTCTAGTCTTGTATTCCAATCATGTGTATCGTCCCACCAAGTTTCAGTGATTCCAATGACATCATATTTCTTTTCCTGTGTTAGTAGTTCCAATTCTCCTTGTTTGTTGCCCATGCTTTGTGCATTAGTATAGAAAAATTTTAGTTTGTGATTGGTTTCTCTTTCTCCAATATTTTTATTAATTAGATTCTTTCGTCTTTGTTCTTCCTTTCCACTTCTATTAGCAGAGTTCTCAATAGCATTTGTCAGGTGTATGGCTTTTTCTGGTCTTTTGCTTCCCTTCCCATGTTGTTCTAGTTTAAAGCTCTCCTTACAAGTGTAGCAAGGCGACTTCCAAATACATGCTTTCCAGTCTTCGTAAGGTGCACCCCATCTCTAGCAAGTAGTCCATCGTATAAGTAGTTCACTCCGTGATCCAGAAATCCAAATCGTTGCTGACGGCACCATCGACGTAGCCAGTTGTTCACCTGCAGAATCTTATTCCACCTCCTTGTTCCATGGCCATCCACTGGGAGGATGGAAGAGAAGACCACCTGCGCTCCCAGTTCTTTCACTTTCTTGCCTAAGTCTTCAAAGTCTCTGCAGATGGTTTCCAGGTCGTTTCTTGCGGTGTCATTTGTCCCCACATGTAGTAGCAGGAATGGGTAGTCATCTGTAGGTCTGAAGAGTCCTGATATCCTGTCAGACACATCTTTAATTTTTGCACCTGGAAGACAGCACATTTCTCTTGAAGTTATATCCGGTCTGCAGATAGCGGCCTCTGTTCCTCTCAACAGGGAATCCCCCATGACCACCATTCTCCGTTTCTTCTTCACCACATTTTTCTTTCTCCATCCAGGAGGACTCTGAAGGCGTACAAGGTTGCTGTACTGAACTGAACATGTTGTCAGTTTCCCTTTAAGTTATGTCTCAATGTGTTTCACTTTATCTCCATACAAGTGGAAATCTTTTAGTGAAATCATTGCATTTACCATAATGAACAGGATGCTGCTGTATCAGACATAACAAACAAGGCGACCGCGCTTCTTTCCGTGGGGCTTGGTTCATGTTTATCACTCGCCCTCTTTTGTGGTTAGCCAGATTGTTATGAATTCAGCTTGCTGTTTGCCAAAAATTGGTTAAAACGTACCAGAAACCTTATTGCTATTCTGTACTCGCAAACAAGACACACTTAAATTTAGCAAAAAAAAATCTGACTTATTCCCTGGTAATCTAGAGTGTAGGAGGGATTAATGACACCTTATCTAATGGACTAAGATAGTGGTGGGGTTAAGGTAGATGGGGTACTTATGTAGAAGAAATGTAGATTTTGCTTCTTTGATGGTCCTGGGTAGTGGAAGAATTAATACTTGCTTTTCTTATAGCGTACATTAGTGAAGGGGTAATGTCAGCAATTCATCCCTTGAGGTCTAGAGTAGTGTAAGGTTAATGATAGAATCCCTGGTGGCCCAGGTTAGTGAAAGCTTATTGCTGATGTTCTGGGAGGCCTAGAGTACTGATATAATAATGTCATTATATCTGGTAGTCTATAGTAGCAAAGGGGAAATGTCAGCATCCTTGGTAACCTAGGGTAGTTAAGAACTAATGTCAGGATCCCTTGTAGTCTAGGGTAGTAGAGGGCTAATGTCAGTATCCCTTGTAGTCTAGGGTAGTTGTTCTGTCCAGCCATATAATTGCTGTCTATAAGGTCTAGTCATTTTTTTTTTATTGTCTTCGATTATTACAGACATTGTGTTTTTGTGTGTATTAATCCTTTATATATTTCATACAGTAAGGTAACAGCACCACCTGCTGGCCGTTTAATGCATAGATTCTAGTTTAATTTGCAATGTATTGTGGGATTGTTCCTGTTACAACATAATCTTGTTTATGACACCGTGAGGGGAACAGCAGCCTTCATTCCTCCACGTGTCTTAGGAGAAACTACACCATTCGTGTTCTTCATGCTTCTTAAACAGCCTGCTCTAATAAGCATAGTTGGTAAGCACTATCTAGGTGTTATAATCCTGTGTTTATAAAGTTTGTTGCATTAAATAGGTAATCATTAGCTATGTATTACCTCATGGTACCTATGTATTACCTCATGGTACCTATGTATTACCTCATGGTACTGCGTACTGCAGACTATCTGTATTTTTATGCTCTGTGCAGTTATATATTCTGAAATGCTCCTGTTATTGCATCCTATAGCTTCACCCTTTCCTGTCACATCTGCAATCAATAAAAGAAGGTTACAATTTTACAGCCTTTTTTTCGTAAAGAAGACAGGGGGTTTGGCTTCATGTCTCATTGCACACCCTGCTAACGTGTATGAGGACAGTATAGTAGTAGAGGTCTAATGCCAGCATCCCTTGTAGTCTAGGGTATTAGAGGGCAAATGCCAGCATCCCTTGTAGTCTAGGGTAGTAGAGGGCTAATGCCAGTATCCTTTGTAGTCTAGGTTAGTAGAGGGCAAATGCCAGTATCCCTTGTAGTCTAGGGTAGTAGAGGACTAATGCCAGTATCCCTTGTAGTCTAGGGTATTAGAGGGCTAATGTCAGTATCCCTTGTAGTCTAGGGTTGTAGAGGGCAAATGCCAGTATCCCTTGTAGTCTAGGGTAGTAGAGGGTTAATGCCAGTATCCCTTGTAGTCTAGGGTATTATAGGGCTAATGCCATTATCCCTTGTAGTCTAGGGTAGTAGAGGGCTAATGCCAGTATTCCTTGTAGTCTAGGGTAGTAGAGGGCAAATGCCAGTATCCCTTGTAGTCTAGGGTAGTAGAAGGCAAATGCCAGTATCCCTTGTAGTCTAGGGTAGTAGAAGGCAAATGCCAGTATCCCTTGTAGTCTAGGATATTTGAGAGCTAATGCCATTATCCCTTGTAGTTGTCAGGGTCCTGTCAGCGCCGGCGTGCAGCCTCCGCTGAGCAGGGACTCACCTGCACTGTAGGGGGGCCCGGGGTCAGGTACGGCCGGAAAGTACTGACAAACAGGACCTGGGGACGCTGAAGTTTTGCAAGCAGAGCAGGACCTACGGTCATGTGACTGCAAGGGGCGGGGCTTAGCGTCCTGCTTCCAGAGATCAGCAGGACACTATACAGAAATATTCAGAGTCAGGCAAAATGGAGGTCATACACAGAGATAGCAGTAAAATACCAGGGATGAAACAGAATGGATAGTCGGGGACAAGCAGGGGTCAAAGCCAAACAGACATAGAAGGTACCAAGCAGTATCCAGAGAACAGACCGAGTCGTACACAGAGTATCAGATAAACAAGAACACAGCACAAACACACTCAGGGGTCACCACACTATGCCAAGGGCGAAAGTATAACTGACGGGGATAGGAGCTTCCTGAGGCTATAAGAAGCCTCTCCCAGAACCAGGGAGAGGCCACAATCATAAGCTCCAGGTGTGCAGGTAAGCCTGCACTGGGATCACAAGCTTTAACCCCAGAAATGCCAGTCATCAGCACTGGCTCCAGACATTAACCCCACATGTGCGAGTCAAACCCGCACTGAGATCGTGACAGTACCCCCCTCTCAACGGGGGGCCTTTGGACCTCCAGGCTTGCCCGGGTACTTAGCATGGAAAGCCCGCACTAGGCGATCAGCATGCATCAACCGGGCCGGTACCCAGGATCTGTCTTCCGGACCATACCCCTTCCAATGAACCAGGTACTGTGCCGACTGCCGTACCAACCTGGAATCTACGATATGACCAACCTCGTAGTCCACCTGCCCCTTGACCAAAACAGGAGGAGCAGTGGACTTGGAGTACCCCCGGACTGTTTCAAAAGGTTTCAGTAGAGATTTGTGGAAGATGTTAGGGATCTTGAAAGAGGGTGGAAGGCACAGCCTATACGCCACGGGATTGATTTTTTTCCACAATCTTGAATGGGCCAATGAATTTGGGCCCCAACTTGGCTGAAGGAACCTTCAACTTAATGTTTCACGTGGAGAGCCAAAACTTGTCTCCAACCTGAAATGTGGGCCCTGGTGATCGTTTCCTGTCCGCAAAAAACTTATACCTGCCCTGAGACCTAGATATACTCCGCTGGACTTCTGCCCACGTATTCTGTAATCGCTGAACAGAGCCCTCAGCCCCGGGACACCCCGAGTCCAGACGAGAAAACTCACCAAAATGATGACTGAACCCATAATTGATCAAAAAAGGAGTCATACCCGTGGATTGACTCACCTGACTATTGAAGGCAAATTCAGCCAACGGCAGTGCATCGCACCAGTCATTCTGTCTAGCAGAGGTTAGACACCTGAGGATCTATTCCAGGGACTGGTTAGTGCATTCTGTCTGATCATTGCTCTCAGGATGGTATGCAGACGAAAAGGACAGAGACATCCCTAATTTTTTGCAGAAAGCACGCCAAAACTTAGCCACAAACTGCACACCACGATCAGACACCACATTCAGGGGTACCCCATGCAACCGGATCACATGCTGCACAAATAACCTGGACAACGTCTCAGCTGACGGTAGTGTAGACAGGGGTACAAAATGAGCCTGCTTAGAAAACCTGTCCACCACTACCCATACCACCGTATTACCCTTAGATGGATGGAGATTGGTAACAAAATCCATGGATAAGTGAGTCCATGGTCTTTCGGGCACTGCCAAGGGCATCAGCTCCCCTGCCGGCCGGCTATGAGAGCTTTTGGAACAAGCGCAGACCCCACAACCAGCAATGAATTGTTTTATGTCCGAACCAAGGGTAGGCCACCAAAAGATCCTAGCCACCGCCAGACGCGTGGCCGAAATACCAGGGTGAGCACTCAGCTTGGATTCGTGGAACTCCTGCAAGAGTTTCAGGCGAAGTTGCTCTGGGACAAACAACTTACCCCCCGGCTTGGCCGCCGGAGCCCACGACTGAGCCCCCTGAATCTCCCGTTCCAATTCAGACGAGACCTCTGCTAACACAACCCCAGGGTGAAGAATGGAGGACGGTGGCTCGGGGGGGGAGACACCAGCTGAAAACTGCGCGATAAGGCATCAGCCTTGACATTCTTAGACCCTGGACGAAATGTAATCGTAAACTGAAAACAGGAAAAATAAAGTGACCAACGGGCCTGTCTGGGCATTAGTCTTTTAGCAGAGTCAATGTATGACAAATTTTTGTGATCCGTGATCACCGTAACCGGGGGACTGGCCCCCTCCAAAAAGTGCCTCCATTCTTCAAACGCCAATTTGACCGCAAGAAGCTCTCTATTGCCTACGTCGTAATTTCTTTCCGCAGCAGAGAACTTCTTGGAAAAGAAAGCACATTGCCTGAGGTTGGTTAGAGTGGCAGGCCCTTGGGACAACACCGCCCCCACCCCCACCTCGGAGGTGTCCACTTCCACGACGAATGGTTTGGACGGATCTGGCTGTACTAATACGGGAGCAGACATAAAGCTTGCTTTCAGGGTCGCAAAGGCCTCTTTTGCGAGCGAGGACCAGTTTCTCACATCCGCACCTTTACATGTAAGATCTGTGAGTGGTTTGACCACCTGTGAAAACCCCCGAATGAATTTGCGGTAATAATTGGCGAACCACAAGAAGCGCTGAAGACTCTTAAGGTCTTGGGGTTGCACCCAATCCGCAATGGTCTGCACCTTCTTGGGGTCCATGCGAAAACCCTCACAGGACAGAATTATTCCCAAAAAAGACAATTCTTGAACAAAAAACACACATTTCTCCAATTTGGCATACAGATGATTTTCCCTCAGTGTTTGGAGAACGGTTCATACATGATTCAGATGAGATTGACTGTCATAAGCCCCAGGTGTGCAGGTAAGCCTGCACTGGGATCACAAGCTTTAACCCCAGAAATGCCAGTCATCAGCACTGGTTCCAGACATTAACCCCACATGTGCGAGTCAAACCTGCACTGAGATCATAACATTAGTCTAGGGTAGTAGAGGGCTAATGGCAGTATCCCTTGTAGTCTAGGGTAGTAGAGGGCTAATGGCAGTATAACTTGTAGTCTAGGGTAGTAGAGGGCTAATGCCATTAACCCTTGTAGTCTAGGGTAGTAGAGGGTTAATTCCAGTATCCCTTGTAGTCTAGGGTAGTAGAGGGCTAATGCCAGCATCCCTTGTGGTGTAAGGTAGTAGAGGGCTAATGCCAGTATCCCTTGTGGTCTAGGGTATTAGAGATCTAATGCCAGCATCCCTTGTAGTCTAGGGTATTAGAGGGCTAATGCCAGTATCCCTTGTAGTCTAGGGTAGTAGAGGGCTAATGCCAGTATCCCTTGTAGTCTAGGGTAGTAGAGGGCAAATGCCAGTATCCCTTGTAGTCTAGGGTAGTAGAGGGTTAATGCCAGTATCCCTTGTAGTCTAGGGTAGTAGAAGGCAAATGCCAGTATCCCTTGTAGTCTAGGGTATTAGAGGTCTAATGCCAGCATCCCTTGTAGTCTAGGGTAGTAGAGGGCTAATGCCAGTATCCCTTGTAGTCTAGGGTAGTAAAGGGCAAATGCCAGTATCCCTTGTAGTCTAGGGTAGTAGAGGGCTGATGCAATTATCCCTTGTAGTCTAGGGTAGTAGAGGGTTAATACCAGTATCCCTTGTAGTCTAGGGTAGTAGAGGGCTAATGCCAGCATCCCTTGTGGTCTAAGGTGGTAGAGGGCTAATACCAGTATCCCTTGTAGTCTAGGGTATTAGAGGGCTAATGCCAGTATCCCTTGTAGTCTAGGGTAGTAGCGGGCTAATGCCAGTATCCCTTGTAGTCTAGGGTAGTAGAAGGCAAATGCCAGTATCCCTTGTAGTCTAGGGTAGTACAGGGTTATTGCCAGTATTCCTTGTAGTCTAGGGTAGTAGAGGGCTAATGCCAGTATCCCTTGTAGTCTAGGGTAGTAGAGGGCTAATGCCAGTATCCCTTGTAGTCTAGGGTAGTAGAGGGCAAATGCCAGTATCCCTTGTAGTCTAGGGTAGTAGAGGGTTAATGCCAGTATCCCTTGTAGTCTAGGGTAGTAGAAGGCTAGTGCCAGTATCCCTTGTAGTCTAGGGTAGTAGAAGGCAAATGCCAGTATCCCTTGTAGTCTAAGGTAATAGAGGGCTAATGCCATAATCCCTTGTAGTCTAGGGTATTAGAGGTCTAATGCCAGCATCCCTTGTGGTCTAAAGGCCCTTTTACATTTAGCGATGCACCAGCGATCCGACCAGCGATACGACCCGGTCAGGATCGCTGATGCATCGCTAAATGATCGCTAGTGAGCTTTCACACAGAAAGATCTCACAGCGATGCAGCAGCGACACAGCACACGATACTCACCTTTCACACACAGCGATCCAGACGTCCTCCCTCCCGCCTCCACGCGTCGTTCGTCATCAGCTTCCTGCTGTGACAATCATGACAGTAGTCTAGGGTATTAGAGGGCTAATGCCAGTATCCCTTGTGGTCTAAGATAATAGAGGGTTAATATCAGTATCCCTTGTAGTCTAGGGTAGTAGAAGGCAAATGCCATTATCCCTTGTAGTCTAGGGTAGTAGAGGGCTAATGCCATTATCCCTTGTAGTCTAGGGTATTAGAGGGCTAATGTCAGTATCCCTTGTAGTCTAGGGTAGTAGAGGGCTGATGCCATTATCCCTTGTAGTCTAGGGTATTAGAGGGCTAATGCCAATATCCCTTGAAGTCTAGGGTATTAGAGGGCTAATGTCAGTATCCCTTGTAGTCTATGGTACTAGAAGGCAAATGCCAGTATCCCTTGTAGTCTAGGGTATTAGAGGTCTAATGCCAGCATCCCTTGTAGTCTAGGGTAGTAGAAGGCAAATGCCAGTATCCCATGCAGTCTATGGTACTAGAAGGCAAATGCCAGTATCCCTTGTAGTCTAGGGTAGTAGAGTGCAAATGCCAGTATCCCTTGTAGTCTAGGGTAGTAGAGGGCTAATGCCATTATCCCTTGTAGTCTAGGGTAGTAAAGGGCTAATGCCAGCATACCTTGTAGTCTAGGGTAGTAGAGGGCTAATGCCATTATCCCTTGTAGTCTAGGGTAGTAAAGGGCTAATGCCAGCATCCCTTGTAGTCTAGGGTAGTAAAGGGCTAATGCCAGCATCCCTTGTAGTCTAGGGTATTAGAGGGCTAATGCCAGCATCCCTTGTAGTCTAGGGTAGTAGAGGGCTAATGCCAGCATCCCTTGTGGTCTAAGGTAATAGAGGGCTAATGCCAGCATCCCTTGCAGTCTAGGGTAGTAGAGGGCTAATGCCAGCATCCCTTGTGGTCTAAGGTAATAGAGGGCTAATGCCAGCATCCCTTGTAGTTTAGGATAGTAGAGGGGAAATGCCAGTATCCCTTGTAGTCTAGGGTACTAGAAGGCAAATGCCAGTATCCCTTGTAGTCTAGGGTAGTAGAGTGCAAATGCCAGTATCCCTTGTAGTCTAAGGTAGTAGAGGGCTAATGCCATTATCCCTTGTAGTCTAGGGTAGTAAAGGGCTAATGCCAGCATCTCTTGTAGTCTAGGGTAGTAGAGGGCTAATGCCATTATCCCTTGTAGTCTAGGGTAGTAAAGGGCTAATGCCAGCATCCCTTGTAGTCTAGGGTAGTAGAGGGCTAATGCCATTATCCCTTGTAGTCTAGGGTAGTAAAGGGCTAATGCCAGCATCCCTTGTAGTCTAGGGTAGTAAAGGGCTAATGCCAGCATCCCTTGTAGTCTAGGGTAGTAGAGGGCTAATGCCAGCATCCCTTGTGGTCTAAGGTAATAGAGGGCTAATGCCAGCATCCCTTGCAGTCTAGGGTAGTAGAGGGCTAATGCCAGCATCCCTTGTGGTCTAAGGTAATAGAGGGCTAATGCCAGCATCCCTTGTAGTAGAGGGGAAATGCCAGTATCCCTTGTAGTCTAGGGTACTAGAAGGCAAATGCCAGTATCCCTTGTAGTCTAGGGTAGTAGAGTGCAAATGCCAGTATCCCTTGTAGTCTAGGGTAGTAGAGGGCTAATGCCATTATCCCTTGTAGTCTAGGGTAGTAGAGGGCTAATGCCAGCATCTCTTGTAGTCTAGGGTAGTAGAGGGCTGATGCCATTATCCCTTGTAGTCTAGGGTATTAGAGGGCTAATGTCAGTATCCCTTGTAGTCTATGGTACTAGAAGGCAAATGCCAGTATCCCTTGTAGTCTAGGGTATTAGAGGTCTAATGCCAGCATCCCTTGTAGTCTAGGGTAGAAGGCAAATGCCAGTATCCCATGCAGTCTATGGTACTAGAAGGCAAATGCCAGTATCCCTTGTAGTCTAGGGTAGTAGAGTGCAAATGCCAGTATCCCTTGTAGTCTAGGGTAGTAGAGGGCTAATGCCATTATCCCTTGTAGTCTAGGGTAGTAAAGGGCTAATGCCAGCATCCCTTGTAGTCTAGGGTAGTAGAGGGCTAATGCCATTATCCCTTGTAGTCTAGGGTAGTAAAGGGCTAATGCCAGCATCCCTTGTAGTCTAGGGTAGTAAAGGGCTAATGCCAGCATCCCTTGTAGTCTAGGGTATTAGAGGGCTAATGCCAGCATCCCTTGTAGTCTAGGGTAGTAGAGGGCTAATGCCAGCATCCCTTGTGGTCTAAGGTAATAGAGGGCTAATGCCAGCATCCCTTGCAGTCTAGGGTAGTAGAAGGCAAATGCCAGTATCCCATGCAGTCTATGGTACTAGAAGGCAAATGCCAGTATCCCTTGTAGTCTAGGGTAGTAGATTGCAAATGCCAGTATCCCTTGTAGTCTAGGGTAGTAGAGGGCTAATGCCATTATCCCTTGTAGTCTAGGGTAGTAAAGGGCTAATGCCAGCATCCCTTGTAGTCTAGGGTAGTAGAGGGCTAATGCCAGCATCCCTTGTAGTCTAGGGTAGTAGAGGGCTAATGCCATTATCCCTTGTAGTCTAGGGTAGTAAAGGGCTAATGCCAGCATCCCTTGTAGTCTAGGGTAGTAAAGGGCTAATGCCAGCATCCCTTGTAGTCTAGGGTAGCAGAGGGCTAATGCCAGCATCCCTTGTGGTCTAAGGTAATAGAGGGCTAATGCCAGCATCCCTTGCAGTCTAGGGTAGTAGAGGGCTAATGCCAGCATCCCTTGTGGTCTAAGGTAATAGAGGGCTAATGCCAGCATCCCTTGTAGTTTAGGGTAGTAGAGGGGAAATGCCAGTATCCCTTGTAGTCTAGGGTACTAGAAGGCAAATGCCAGTATCCCTTGTAGTCTAGGGTAGTAGAGTGCAAATGCCAGTATCCCTTGTAGTCTAGGGTAGTAGAGGGCTAATGCCATTATCCCTTGTAGTCTAGGGTAGTAAAGGGCTAATGCCAGCATCTCTTGTAGTCTAGGGTAGTAGAGGGCTGATGCCATTATCCCTTGTAGTCTAGGGTATTAGAGGGCTAATGTCAGCATTCCTTGTAGTCTATGGTACTAGAAGGCAAATGCCAGTATCCCTTGTAGTCTAGGGTATTAGAGGTCTAATGCCAGCATCCCTTGTAGTCTAGGGTAGAAGGCAAATGCCAGTATCCCATGCAGTCTATGGTACTAGAAGGCAAATGCCAGTATCCCTTGTAGTCTAGGGTAGTAGAGTGCAAATGCCAGTATCCCTTGTAGTCTAGGGTAGTAGAGGGCTAATGCCATTATCCCTTGTAGTCTAGGGTAGTAAAGGGCTAATGCCAGCATCCCTTGTAGTCTAGGGTAGTAGAGGGCTAATGCCATTATCCCTTGTAGTCTAGGGTAGTAAAGGGCTAATGCCAGCATCCCTTGTAGTCTAGGGTAGTAAAGGGCTAATGCCAGCATCCCTTGTAGTCTAGGGTATTAGAGGGCTAATGCCAGCATCCCTTGTAGTTTAGGGTAGTAGAGGGGAAATGCCAGTATCCCTTGTAGTCTAGGGTACTAGAAGGCAAATGCCAGTATCCCTTGTAGTCTAGGGTAGTAGAGTGCAAATGCCAGTATCCCTTGTAGTCTAGGGTAGTAGAGGGCTAATGCCATTATCCCTTGTAGTCTAGGGTAGTAAAGGGCTAATGCCAGCATCTCTTGTAGTCTAGGGTAGTAGAGGGCTAATGCCATTATCCCTTGTAGTCTAGGGTAGTAAAGGGCTAATGCCAGCATCCCTTGTAGTCTAGGGTAGTAGAGGGCTAATGCCATTATCCCTTGTAGTCTAGGGTAGTAAAGGGCTAATGCCAGCATCCCTTGTAGTCTAGGGTAGTAAAGGGCTAATGCCAGCATCCCTTGTAGTCTAGGGTAGTAGAGGGCTAATGCCAGCATCCCTTGTGGTCTAAGGTAATAGAGGGCTAATGCCATTATCCCTTGTAGTTTAGGGTAGTAGAGGGGAAATGCCAGTATCCCTTGTAGTTTAGGGTAGTAGAGGGGAAATGCCAGTATCCCTTGTAGTCTAGGGTAGTAGAAGTCTAATGCCAGTATCCCTTGTAGTCTAGGGTAGAAGAGGGTTAATGCCAGTATCCCTTGTAGTCTAGGGTAGTAGAAGGCAAATGCCAGTATCCCTTGTAGTCTAGGGTAGTAGAAGTCTAATGCCAGTATCCCTTGTAGTCTAGGGTAGAAGAGGGTTAATGCCAGTATCCCTTGTAGTCTAGGGTAGTAGAAGGCAAATGCCAGTATCCCTTGTAGTCTAGGGTAGTAGAGTGCTAATGACAGTATCTGTTGTAGTCTAGGGTAGTAGAGGGCAAATGCCAGTATCCCTTGTATTCTAGGGTAGTAGAGGGCTGATGCCAGCATCCCTTGTAGTCTAGCGTAGTAGAGGGCTAATGCCATTATCCCTTGTAGTCTAGGGTAGTAAAGGGCTAATGCCAGCATCCCTTGTAGTCTAGGGTAGTAAAGGGCTAATGCCAGCATCCCTTGTAGTCTAGGGTAGTAGAGGGCTAATGCCAGCATCCCTTGTGGTCTAAGGTAATAGAGGGCTAATGCCATTATCCCTTGTAGTTTAGGGTAGTAGAGGGGAAATGTCAGCATCCCTTGTAGTTTAGGGTAGTAGAGGGGAAATGCCAGTATCCCTTGTAGTCTAGGGTAGTAGAAGTCTAATGCCAGTATCCCTTGTAGTCTAGGGTAGAAGAGGGTTAATGCCAGTATCCCTTGTAGTCTAGGGTAGTAGAAGGCAAATGCCAGTATCCCTTGTAGTCTAGGGTAGTAGAAGTCTAATGCCAGTATCCCTTGTAGTCTAGGGTAGAAGAGGGTTAATGCCAGTATCCCTTGTAGTCTAGGGTAGTAGAAGGCAAATGCCAGTATCCCTTGTAGTCTAGGGTAGTAGAGTGCTAATGACAGTATCTGTTGTAGTCTAGGGTAGTAGAGGGCAAATGCCAGTATCCCTTGTATTCTAGGGTAGTAGAGGGCTGATGCCAGCATCCCTTGTAGTCTAGCGTAGTAGAGGGCTAATGCCATTATCCCTTGTAGTCTAGGGTAGTAAAGGGCTAATGCCAGCATCCCTTGTAGTCTAGGGTAGTAAAGGGCTAATGCCAGCATCCCTTGTAGTCTAGGGTAGTAGAGGGCTAATGCCAGCATCCCTTGTGGTCTAAGGTAATAGAGGGCTAATGCCATTATCCCTTGTAGTTTAGGGTAGTAGAGGGGAAATGCCAGCATCCCTTGTAGTTTAGGGTAGTAGAGGGGAAATGCCAGTATCCCTTGTAGTCTAGGGTAGTAGAAGTCTAATGCCAGTATCCCTTGTAGTCTAGGGTAGAAGAGGGTTAATGCCAGTATCCCTTGTAGTCTAGGGTAGTAGAGTGCAAATGCCAGTATCCCTTGTAGTCTAGGGTAGTAGAGGGCTAATGCCATTATCCCTTGTAGTCTAGGGTAGTAAAGGGCTAATGCCAGCATCCCTTGTAGTCTAGGGTAGTAGAGGGCTAATGCCATTATCCCTTGTAGTCTAGGGTAGTAAAGGGCTAATGCCAGCATCCCTTGTAGTCTAGGGTAGTAAAGGGCTAATGCCAGCATCCCTTGTAGTCTAGGGTATTAGAGGGCTAATGCCAGCATCCCTTGTAGTCTAGGGTAGTAGAGGGCTAATGCCAGCATCCCTTGTGGTCTAAGGTAATAGAGGGCTAATGCCAGCATCCCTTGCAGTCTAGGGTAGTAGAAGGCAAATGCCAGTATCCCATGCAGTCTATGGTACTAGAAGGCAAATGCCAGTATCCCTTGTATTCTAGGGTAGTAGATTGCAAATGCCAGTATCCCTTGTAGTCTAGGGTAGTAGAGGGCTAATGCCATTATCCCTTGTAGTCTAGGGTAGTAAAGGGCTAATGCCAGCATCCCTTGTAGTCTAGGGTAGTAGAGGGCTAATGCCAGCATCCCTTGTAGTCTAGGGTAGTAGAGGGCTAATGCCATTATCCCTTGTAGTCTAGGGTAGTAAAGGGCTAATGCCAGCATCCCTTGTAGTCTAGGGTAGTAAAGGGCTAATGCCAGCATCCCTTGTAGTCTAGGGTAGTAGAGGGCTAATGCCAGCATCCCTTGTGGTCTAAGGTAATAGAGGGCTAATGCCAGCATCCCTTGCAGTCTAGGGTAGTAGAGGGCTAATGCCAGCATCCCTTGTGGTCTAAGGTAATAGAGGGCTAATGCCAGCATCCCTTGTAGTTTAGGGTAGTAGAGGGGAAATGCCAGTATCCCTTGTAGTCTAGGGTACTAGAAGGCAAATGCCAGTATCCCTTGTAGTCTAGGGTAGTAGAGTGCAAATGCCAGTATCCCTTGTAGTCTAGGGTAGTAGAGGGCTAATGCCATTATCCCTTGTAGTCTAGGGTAGTAAAGGGCTAATGCCAGCATCTCTTGTAGTCTAGGGTAGTAGAGGGCTGATGCCATTATCCCTTGTAGTCTAGGGTATTAGAGGGCTAATGTCAGTATTCCTTGTAGTCTATGGTACTAGAAGGCAAATGCCAGTATCCCTTGTAGTCTAGGGTATTAGAGGTCTAATGCCAGCATCCCTTGTAGTCTAGGGTAGAAGGCAAATGCCAGTATCCCATGCAGTCTATGGTACTAGAAGGCAAATGCCAGTATCCCTTGTAGTCTAGGGTAGTAGAGTGCAAATGCCAGTATCCCTTGTAGTCTAGGGTAGTAGAGGGCTAATGCCATTATCCCTTGTAGTCTAGGGTAGTAAAGGGTTAATGCCAGCATCCCTTGTAGTCTAGGGTAGTAGAGGGCTAATGCCATTATCCCTTGTAGTCTAGGGTAGTAAAGGGCTAATGCCAGCATCCCTTGTAGTCTAGGGTAGTAAAGGGCTAATGCCAGCATCCCTTGTAGTCTAGGGTATTAGAGGGCTAATGCCAGCATCCCTTGTAGTTTAGGGTAGTAGAGGTGAAATGCCAGTATCCCTTGTAGTCTAGGGTACTAGAAGGCAAATGCCAGTATCCCTTGTAGTCTAGGGTAGTAGAGTGCAAATGCCAGTATCCCTTGTAGTCTAGGGTAGTAGAGGGCTAATGCCATTATCCCTTGTAGTCTAGGGTAGTAAAGGGCTAATGCCAGCATCTCTTGTAGTCTAGGGTAGTAGAGGGCTAATGCCATTATCCCTTGTAGTCTAGGGTAGTAAAGGGCTAATGCCAGCATCCCTTGTAGTCTAGGGTAGTAGAGGGCTAATGCCATTATCCCTTGTAGTCTAGGGTAGTAAAGGGCTAATGCCAGCATCCCTTGTAGTCTAGGGTAGTAAAGGGCTAATGCCAGCATCCCTTGTAGTCTAGGGTAGTAGAGGGCTAATGCCAGCATCCCTTGTGGTCTAAGGTAATAGAGGGCTAATGCCATTATCCCTTGTAGTTTAGGGTAGTAGAGGGGAAATGCCAGTATCCCTTGTAGTTTAGGGTAGTAGAGGGGAAATGCCAGTATCCCTTGTAGTCTAGGGTAGTAGAAGTCTAATGCCAGTATCCCTTGTAGTCTAGGGTAGAAGAGGGTTAATGCCAGTATCCCTTGTAGTCTAGGGTAGTAGAAGGCAAATGCCAGTATCCCTTGTAGTCTAGGGTAGTAGAAGTCTAATGCCAGTATCCCTTGTAGTCTAGGGTAGAAGAGGGTTAATTCCAGTATCCCTTGTAGTCTAGGGTAGTAGAAGGCAAATGCCAGTATCCCTTGTAGTCTAGGGTAGTAGAGTGCTAATGACAGTATCTGTTGTAGTCTAGGGTAGTAGAGGGCAAATGCCAGTATCCCTTGTATTCTAGGGTAGTAGAGGGCTGATGCCAGCATCCCTTGTAGTCTAGCGTAGTAGAGGGCTAATGCCATTATCCCTTGTAGTCTAGGGTAGTAAAGGGCTAATGCCAGCATCCCTTGTAGTCTAGGGTAGTAAAGGGCTAATGCCAGCATCCCTTGTAGTCTAGGGTAGTAGAGGGCTAATGCCAGCATCCCTTGTGGTCTAAGGTAATAGAGGGCTAATGCCATTATCCCTTGTAGTTTAGGGTAGTAGAGGGGAAATGTCAGCATCCCTTGTAGTTTAGGGTAGTAGAGGGGAAATGCCAGTATCCCTTGTAGTCTAGGGTAGTAGAAGTCTAATGCCAGTATCCCTTGTAGTCTAGGGTAGAAGAGGGTTAATGCCAGTATCCCTTGTAGTCTAGGGTAGTAGAAGGCAAATGCCAGTATCCCTTGTAGTCTAGGGTAGTAGAAGTCTAATGCCAGTATCCCTTGTAGTCTAGGGTAGAAGAGGGTTAATGCCAGTATCCCTTGTAGTCTAGGGTAGTAGAAGGCAAATGCCAGTATCCCTTGTAGTCTAGGGTAGTAGAGTGCTAATGACAGTATCTGTTGTAGTCTAGGGTAGTAGAGGGCAAATGCCAGTATCCCTTGTATTCTAGGGTAGTAGAGGGCTGATGCCAGCATCCCTTGTAGTCTAGCGTAGTAGAGGGCTAATGCCATTATCCCTTGTAGTCTAGGGTAGTAAAGGGCTAATGCCAGCATCCCTTGTAGTCTAGGGTAGTAAAGGGCTAATGCCAGCATCCCTTGTAGTCTAGGGTAGTAGAGGGCTAATGCCAGCATCCCTTGTGGTCTAAGGTAATAGAGGGCTAATGCCATTATCCCTTGTAGTTTAGGGTAGTAGAGGGGAAATGCCAGCATCCCTTGTAGTTTAGGGTAGTAGAGGGGAAATGCCAGTATCCCTTGTAGTCTAGGGTAGTAGAAGTCTAATGCCAGTATCCCTTGTAGTCTAGGGTAGAAGAGGGTTAATGCCAGTATCCCTTGTAGTCTAGGGTAGTAGAAGGCAAATGCCAGTATCCCTTGTAGTCTAGGGTAGTAGAGGGCTGATGCCAGCATCCCTTGTAGTCTAGCGTAGTAGAGGGCTAATGACAGTATCTCTTGTAGTCTAGGGTAGTAGAAGTCTAATGCCAGTATCCCTTGTAGTCTAGGGTAGTAGAGTGCTAATGACAGTATCTGTTGTAGTCTAGGGTAGTAGAGGGCAAATGCCAGTATCCCTTGTATTCTAGGGTAGTAGAGGGCTGATGCCAGCATCCCTTGTAGTCTAGCGTAGTAGAGGGCTAATGACAGTATCTCTTGTAGTCTAGGGTAGTAGAGGGCTGATGCCAGTATCCCTTGTAGTCTAGGGTAGTAGAAGTCTAATGCCAGTATCCCTTGTAGTCTAGGGTAGTAGAGGGCTAATGCCATTATCCCTTGTAGTCTAGGGTAGTAAAGGGCTAATGCCAGCATCCCTTGTAGTCTAGGGTAGTAAAGGGCTAATGCCAGCATCCCTTGTAGTCTAGGGTAGTAGAGAGCTAATGCCAGCATCCCTTGTGGTCTAAGGTAATAGAGGGCTAATGCCAGCATCCCTTGCAGTCTAGGGTAGTAGAGGGCTAATGCCAGCATCCCTTGTGGTCTAAGGTAATAGAGGGCTAATGCCATTATCCCTTGTAGTCTAGGGTAGTAAAGGGCTAATGCCAGCATCCCTTGTAGTCTAGGGTAGTAAAGGGCTAATGCCAGCATCCCTTGTAGTCTAGGGTATTAGAGGGCTAATGCCAGCATCCCTTGTAGTTTAGGGTAGTAGAGGGGAAATGCCAGTATCCCTTGTAGTCTAGGGTACTAGAAGGCAAATGCCAGTATCCCTTGTAGTCTAGGGTAGTAGAGTGCAAATGCCAGTATCCCTTGTAGTCTAGGGTAGTAGAGGGCTAATGCCATTATCCCTTGTAGTCTAGGGTAGTAAAGGGCTAATGCCAGCATCTCTTGTAGTCTAGGGTAGTAGAGGGCTAATGCCATTATCCCTTGTAGTCTAGGGTAGTAAAGGGCTAATGCCAGCATCCCTTGTAGTCTAGGGTAGTAGAGGGCTAATGCCATTATCCCTTGTAGTCTAGGGTAGTAAAGGGCTAATGCCAGCATCCCTTGTAGTCTAGGGTAGTAAAGGGCTAATGCCAGCATCCCTTGTAGTCTAGGGTAGTAGAGGGCTAATGCCAGCATCCCTTGTGGTCTAAGGTAATAGAGGGCTAATGCCATTATCCCTTGTAGTTTAGGGTAGTAGAGGGGAAATGCCAGTATCCCTTGTAGTTTAGGGTAGTAGAGGGGAAATGCCAGTATCCCTTGTAGTCTAGGGTAGTAGAAGTCTAATGCCAGTATCCCTTGTAGTCTAGGGTAGAAGAGGGTTAATGCCAGTATCCCTTGTAGTCTAGGGTAGTAGAAGGCAAATGCCAGTATCCCTTGTAGTCTAGGGTAGTAGAAGTCTAATGCCAGTATCCCTTGTAGTCTAGGGTAGAAGAGGGTTAATGCCAGTATCCCTTGTAGTCTAGGGTAGTAGAAGGCAAATGCCAGTATCCCTTGTAGTCTAGGGTAGTAGAGTGCTAATGACAGTATCTGTTGTAGTCTAGGGTAGTAGAGGGCAAATGCCAGTATCCCTTGTATTCTAGGGTAGTAGAGGGCTGATGCCAGCATCCCTTGTAGTCTAGCGTAGTAGAGGGCTAATGCCATTATCCCTTGTAGTCTAGGGTAGTAAAGGGCTAATGCCAGCATCCCTTGTAGTCTAGGGTAGTAAAGGGCTAATGCCAGCATCCCTTGTAGTCTAGGGTAGTAGAGGGCTAATGCCAGCATCCCTTGTGGTCTAAGGTAATAGAGGGCTAATGCCATTATCCCTTGTAGTTTAGGGTAGTAGAGGGGAAATGTCAGCATCCCTTGTAGTTTAGGGTAGTAGAGGGGAAATGCCAGTATCCCTTGTAGTCTAGGGTAGTAGAAGTCTAATGCCAGTATCCCTTGTAGTCTAGGGTAGAAGAGGGTTAATGCCAGTATCCCTTGTAGTCTAGGGTAGTAGAAGGCAAATGCCAGTATCCCTTGTAGTCTAGGGTAGTAGAAGTCTAATGCCAGTATCCCTTGTAGTCTAGGGTAGAAGAGGGTTAATGCCAGTATCCCTTGAAGTCTAGGGTAGTAGAAGGCAAATGCCAGTATCCCTTGTAGTCTAGGGTAGTAGAGTGCTAATGACAGTATCTGTTGTAGTCTAGGGTAGTAGAGGGCAAATGCCAGTATCCCTTGTATTCTAGGGTAGTAGAGGGCTGATGCCAGCATCCCTTGTAGTCTAGCGTAGTAGAGGGCTAATGCCATTATCCCTTGTAGTCTAGGGTAGTAAAGGGCTAATGCCAGCATCCCTTGTAGTCTAGGGTAGTAAAGGGCTAATGCCAGCATCCCTTGTAGTCTAGGGTAGTAGAGGGCTAATGCCAGCATCCCTTGTGGTCTAAGGTAATAGAGGGCTAATGCCATTATCCCTTGTAGTTTAGGGTAGTAGAGGGGAAATGCCAGCATCCCTTGTAGTTTAGGGTAGTAGAGGGGAAATGCCAGTATCCCTTGTAGTCTAGGGTAGTAGAAGTCTAATGCCAGTATCCCTTGTAGTCTAGGGTAGAAGAGGGTTAATGCCAGTATCCCTTGTAGTCTAGGGTAGTAGAGTGCAAATGCCAGTATCCCTTGTAGTCTAGGGTAGTAGAGGGCTAATGCCATTATCCCTTGTAGTCTAGGGTAGTAAAGGGCTAATGCCAGCATCCCTTGTAGTCTAGGGTAGTAGAGGGCTAATGCCATTATCCCTTGTAGTCTAGGGTAGTAAAGGGCTAATGCCAGCATCCCTTGTAGTCTAGGGTAGTAAAGGGCTAATGCCAGCATCCCTTGTAGTCTAGGGTATTAGAGGGCTAATGCCAGCATCCCTTGTAGTCTAGGGTAGTAGAGGGCTAATGCCAGCATCCCTTGTGGTCTAAGGTAATAGAGGGCTAATGCCAGCATCCCTTGCAGTCTAGGGTAGTAGAAGGCAAATGCCAGTATCCCATGCAGTCTATGGTACTAGAAGGCAAATGCCAGTATCCCTTGTAGTCTAGGGTAGTAGATTGCAAATGCCAGTATCCCTTGTAGTCTAGGGTAGTAGAGGGCTAATGCCATTATCCCTTGTAGTCTAGGGTAGTAAAGGGCTAATGCCAGCATCCCTTGTAGTCTAGGGTAGTAGAGGGCTAATGCCAGCATCCCTTGTAGTCTAGGGTAGTAGAGGGCTAATGCCATTATCCCTTGTAGTCTAGGGTAGTAAAGGGCTAATGCCAGCATCCCTTGTAGTCTAGGGTAGTAAAGGGCTAATGCCAGCATCCCTTGTAGTCTAGGGTAGTAGAGGGCTAATGCCAGCATCCCTTGTGGTCTAAGGTAATAGAGGGCTAATGCCAGCATCCCTTGCAGTCTAGGGTAGTAGAGGGCTAATGCCAGCATCCCTTGTGGTCTAAGGTAATAGAGGGCTAATGCCAGCATCCCTTGTAGTTTAGGGTAGTAGAGGGGAAATGCCAGTATCCCTTGTAGTCTAGGGTACTAGAAGGCAAATGCCAGTATCCCTTGTAGTCTAGGGTAGTAGAGTGCAAATGCCAGTATCCCTTGTAGTCTAGGGTAGTAGAGGGCTAATGCCATTATCCCTTGTAGTCTAGGGTAGTAAAGGGCTAATGCCAGCATCTCTTGTAGTCTAGGGTAGTAGAGGGCTGATGCCATTATCCCTTGTAGTCTAGGGTATTAGAGGGCTAATGTCAGTATTCCTTGTAGTCTATGGTACTAGAAGGCAAATGCCAGTATCCCTTGTAGTCTAGGGTATTAGAGGTCTAATGCCAGCATCCCTTGTAGTCTAGGGTAGAAGGCAAATGCCAGTATCCCATGCAGTCTATGGTACTAGAAGGCAAATGCCAGTATCCCTTGTAGTCTAGGGTAGTAGAGTGCAAATGCCAGTATCCCTTGTAGTCTAGGGTAGTAGAGGGCTAATGCCATTATCCCTTGTAGTCTAGGGTAGTAAAGGGTTAATGCCAGCATCCCTTGTAGTCTAGGGTAGTAGAGGGCTAATGCCATTATCCCTTGTAGTCTAGGGTAGTAAAGGGCTAATGCCAGCATCCCTTGTAGTCTAGGGTAGTAAAGGGCTAATGCCAGCATCCCTTGTAGTCTAGGGTATTAGAGGGCTAATGCCAGCATCCCTTGTAGTTTAGGGTAGTAGAGGTGAAATGCCAGTATCCCTTGTAGTCTAGGGTACTAGAAGGCAAATGCCAGTATCCCTTGTAGTCTAGGGTAGTAGAGTGCAAATGCCAGTATCCCTTGTAGTCTAGGGTAGTAGAGGGCTAATGCCATTATCCCTTGTAGTCTAGGGTAGTAAAGGGCTAATGCCAGCATCTCTTGTAGTCTAGGGTAGTAGAGGGCTAATGCCATTATCCCTTGTAGTCTAGGGTAGTAAAGGGCTAATGCCAGCATCCCTTGTAGTCTAGGGTAGTAGAGGGCTAATGCCATTATCCCTTGTAGTCTAGGGTAGTAAAGGGCTAATGCCAGCATCCCTTGTAGTCTAGGGTAGTAAAGGGCTAATGCCAGCATCCCTTGTAGTCTAGGGTAGTAGAGGGCTAATGCCAGCATCCCTTGTGGTCTAAGGTAATAGAGGGCTAATGCCATTATCCCTTGTAGTTTAGGGTAGTAGAGGGGAAATGCCAGTATCCCTTGTAGTTTAGGGTAGTAGAGGGGAAATGCCAGTATCCCTTGTAGTCTAGGGTAGTAGAAGTCTAATGCCAGTATCCCTTGTAGTCTAGGGTAGAAGAGGGTTAATGCCAGTATCCCTTGTAGTCTAGGGTAGTAGAAGGCAAATGCCAGTATCCCTTGTAGTCTAGGGTAGTAGAAGTCTAATGCCAGTATCCCTTGTAGTCTAGGGTAGAAGAGGGTTAATTCCAGTATCCCTTGTAGTCTAGGGTAGTAGAAGGCAAATGCCAGTATCCCTTGTAGTCTAGGGTAGTAGAGTGCTAATGACAGTATCTGTTGTAGTCTAGGGTAGTAGAGGGCAAATGCCAGTATCCCTTGTATTCTAGGGTAGTAGAGGGCTGATGCCAGCATCCCTTGTAGTCTAGCGTAGTAGAGGGCTAATGCCATTATCCCTTGTAGTCTAGGGTAGTAAAGGGCTAATGCCAGCATCCCTTGTAGTCTAGGGTAGTAAAGGGCTAATGCCAGCATCCCTTGTAGTCTAGGGTAGTAGAGGGCTAATGCCAGCATCCCTTGTGGTCTAAGGTAATAGAGGGCTAATGCCATTATCCCTTGTAGTTTAGGGTAGTAGAGGGGAAATGTCAGCATCCCTTGTAGTTTAGGGTAGTAGAGGGGAAATGCCAGTATCCCTTGTAGTCTAGGGTAGTAGAAGTCTAATGCCAGTATCCCTTGTAGTCTAGGGTAGAAGAGGGTTAATGCCAGTATCCCTTGTAGTCTAGGGTAGTAGAAGGCAAATGCCAGTATCCCTTGTAGTCTAGGGTAGTAGAAGTCTAATGCCAGTATCCCTTGTAGTCTAGGGTAGAAGAGGGTTAATGCCAGTATCCCTTGTAGTCTAGGGTAGTAGAAGGCAAATGCCAGTATCCCTTGTAGTCTAGGGTAGTAGAGTGCTAATGACAGTATCTGTTGTAGTCTAGGGTAGTAGAGGGCAAATGCCAGTATCCCTTGTATTCTAGGGTAGTAGAGGGCTGATGCCAGCATCCCTTGTAGTCTAGCGTAGTAGAGGGCTAATGCCATTATCCCTTGTAGTCTAGGGTAGTAAAGGGCTAATGCCAGCATCCCTTGTAGTCTAGGGTAGTAAAGGGCTAATGCCAGCATCCCTTGTAGTCTAGGGTAGTAGAGGGCTAATGCCAGCATCCCTTGTGGTCTAAGGTAATAGAGGGCTAATGCCATTATCCCTTGTAGTTTAGGGTAGTAGAGGGGAAATGCCAGCATCCCTTGTAGTTTAGGGTAGTAGAGGGGAAATGCCAGTATCCCTTGTAGTCTAGGGTAGTAGAAGTCTAATGCCAGTATCCCTTGTAGTCTAGGGTAGAAGAGGGTTAATGCCAGTATCCCTTGTAGTCTAGGGTAGTAGAAGGCAAATGCCAGTATCCCTTGTAGTCTAGGGTAGTAGAGGGCTGATGCCAGCATCCCTTGTAGTCTAGCGTAGTAGAGGGCTAATGACAGTATCTCTTGTAGTCTAGGGTAGTAGAAGTCTAATGCCAGTATCCCTTGTAGTCTAGGGTAGTAGAGTGCTAATGACAGTATCTGTTGTAGTCTAGGGTAGTAGAGGGCAAATGCCAGTATCCCTTGTATTCTAGGGTAGTAGAGGGCTGATGCCAGCATCCCTTGTAGTCTAGCGTAGTAGAGGGCTAATGACAGTATCTCTTGTAGTCTAGGGTAGTAGAGGGCTGATGCCAGTATCCCTTGTAGTCTAGGGTAGTAGAAGTCTAATGCCAGTATCCCTTGTAGTCTAGGGTAGTAGAGGGCTAATGCCATTATCCCTTGTAGTCTAGGGTAGTAAAGGGCTAATGCCAGCATCCCTTGTAGTCTAGGGTAGTAAAGGGCTAATGCCAGCATCCCTTGTAGTCTAGGGTAGTAGAGAGCTAATGCCAGCATCCCTTGTGGTCTAAGGTAATAGAGGGCTAATGCCAGCATCCCTTGCAGTCTAGGGTAGTAGAGGGCTAATGCCAGCATCCCTTGTGGTCTAAGGTAATAGAGGGCTAATGCCAGCATCCCTTGTAGTTTAGGGTAGTAGAGGGGAAATGCCAGTATCCCTTGTAGTCTAGGGTAGTAGAAGTCTAATGCCAGTATCCCTTGTAGTCTAGGGTAGAAGAGGGTTAATGCCAGTATCCCTTGTAGTCTAGGGTAGTAGAAGGCAAATGCCAGTATCCCTTGTAGTCTAGGGTAGTAGAAGTCTAATGCCAGTATCCCTTGTAGTCTAGGGTAGAAGAGGGTTAATGCCAGTATCCCTTGTAGTCTAGGGTAGTAGAGTGCTAATGACAGTATCTGTTGTAGTCTAGGGTAGTAGAGGGCAAATGCCAGTATCCCTTGTAGTCTAGGGTAGTAGAGGGCTGATGCCAGCATCCCTTGTGGTCTAAGGTAGTAGAGGGCTAATGCCAGTATCCCTTGTAGTCTAGGGTAGTAGAGGGCTGATGCCAGTATCCCTTGTAGTCTAGGGTAGTAGAAGGCAAATGCCAGTATCCCTTGTAGTCTAGCGTAGTAGAGGGCTAATGACAGTATCTCTTGTAGTCTAGGGTAGTAGAGGGCTGATGCCAGTATCCCTTGTAGTCTAGGGTAGTAGAAGTCTAATGCCAGTATCCCTTGTAGTCTAGGGTAGTAGAGGCTTAATGCTAGTATCTCTTGTAGTCTAGGGTAGTAGAAGGCAAATGCCAGTATCCCCTTGTAGTCTAGGGTAGTAGAGGGTTATTGCCAGTATCCCTTGTGGTCTAGGGTAGTAGAGGGCTAATGCCAGCATCCCCTTGTAGTCTAGGGTAGCAGAGGGCTAATGCATGCATTTATGATAATCTAGGGTATTGAAAGGGTGGTGTTAGCATTTCTGATAGTCTAGATTAATAAAGGTGTAATGTCATTATTCCTGGTGGTCTAGTGTAGCAAAAGAATCGTTTCAGTATCCCTGGTGGTCTAGCATAGTGATGGGGTCTATATTAGTGAAGAGGTAATGTGAATATTCCAGATGGTCATGTGTAGTGGAAGGATAATTTTAACATCCCTGGTGGTGTAGGGTATGGAAAAGGTAATGTCACTATCCCTGATGGTCTAGTAGAGGTGTAATATCAGCTTCCCTAGTGGTCTAGAGTAGTCAGGGGTAATGTAAGCATACCTCGTGGACCAGAGAAATGATAATGTTAGTGTCAACCTTCTTGCTGGGCCAGAGTAATGAAGGCGATGATGTTTGCTTCCCTGTTGGTGTAGGGTGTTAATCCTGACACTTTTTAGCAAGATTTTTTTTTACAGTTTGTGAAACACATTGTTTTAGAAGATCAACGCCGTAATATCTATTTTTTCTTTCTTTAAAACGATGCATTGAGCGACGGTCGTTCTCACCCATTATGACATTATGGTCATTGGCATACGATAATAGACTATTTCAATTATGGGATTTCTGTAGAGAACACAAAGACTCACATGTATGAGACACCCTTTAAAGTACTTAGCAGAAAGGTCTGGCTAATCCTATTATGGATCGGCTGGGATTGGTCCCTGTCCTGACGAGCACGCCACAATATAAAGGAAAACATGAAGCGGGACGATGCCATTCTCCCAGGTTAGGTATTTTCTGTACCTTATATGAATAATTGATCTTATATAAGCTGCGCCTCAGTGTAATATCAGGTAAGTGAAATCCGGGTAACCATAGTAATGTGACTTCCCTACTATATGTTTAATTGCACAAGCCTATTAATCTGACAGCTCCTGAGCGATGTGTGTTAGAAAAAGTATTTAGCTGATGCCTGCAGGGGACGAATGGGTGAGGTTCATTTAATTTTAAGCCAAAATGTTATGCTACCAGTTACACCTGTCAATCGAATCTTAATCATTTAGCAGTTTTAAATATCTCATTAAAGCACCAACCCATATTGTAAGTAGAAGAAAAAATGGAAATGATTAACCCTCTACTGCCATGGGACAAAAAAATAATACATTGTTGGTTTATATAATGATACCATTATTCAAAACCCACGTAATAGCGCCACTATAACAAAAATAATATTCCTATATAGTGTCAACATAATTATAGATGATCCGCAAATACACAAAACAGTTGCAATATAAAGACGCCATACAATGTCAGCATAATACTGATATAGAGTGCCTTCCAAATACCACCAAGCAATGCCAATATAATACCACTGTATAACTTCAACATAATTCCGTTATACAGTGCCCATATGATGCAACAAAACACTAGCAATATAAAAAAACATGTTGTCAAAGCAATGCAATTATATATTGTCCGCACAATACCATCAAACAATGCTAATGTAATACCCCTGCATAATGTCAGCATAGTACTGTTATAAAGTGCCCACATAATAGAACAAATCAATATCAATATATAAAAAAATTGTCCACGTAATACCGTTATATAGTGCCCACACAATACCACTAAACAATGCCAATGTAATACCCCTGCATAATGTCAGCTTAGTACTATTATAGTGTGTCCATATAATGCAACAAAACAATAGCAATATAATGAACAACATTTTGTCAACGCAATACAGTAATAGACTGTCCATATAATACCACCAAATAATGCCAATTATTAATATTACAAAATGGTGTCAGCGAAATACTGTCATGAAGTGATCACATACTACCAACAAATTCTATCTAAATCATAACATCATGCAATAGCAATACTGCTATACAGTGGCAGTATGAAAGAGTCATACTATTATAAGTGTGCTCAAATCATGCACCACATCATCATTCTAAAGTAATAACGTCATGGAGTTCGCATATACTACTACCATATAGTGATCCCATCCATTATCTATAGAGTACACACTATTACTCATACAATATGTATACAATACTACTATGTATTGCTCACTGACAAATATTGCCAATATTACCCTTATAGAGTGCATCTTACTGCCATATAGCGCCCACATAAAATGGCATCATATAATGCTAACATAATACCGCCATCACATTGAGTGAGACATGTGAACATATCCTAATATTACCATACAGTGCCAGAAATATCATACAGCACACACATAAAAAATACATGATTACGGTATGTCATATAAAAAAAATTGAAAATTACTTTAATTATTTTCTTGGTCAAAAATATGATTTTTGAACATGCAAATTTATTCTGGTATAAAGGAATAAACAAACTTTCCTCATGCAATGTGTTCTACAACCTTTAGGTGTCACTGTTGCCTCTACTATATTTATGATCTATAGGGGGCAAACATAAGCTGCGGTGCCCAAGTACAAGGCCTGGCAGTCCACCCCTATTCCTATGTGGCTGCATATATAGACAGATTTGCCATGCTGGAGTCTGGTAAAGCTCTTTTGGGGAATCTCTAATATTAGCCATATCGGTTGTCATCTGGCATTCCCAGGGAAAGAAAAGGGCGACTCAAGGTCTTTTGTTTGATGGGATTTTTTTTAAATTTTATGAGGATTTTCCATGCAGTTAAGATGTCTTAGTCACCAAAATCCTGCTCGCTCCGGCACCAGATCCGCCCATTATCTGCCACTGCTGCAGCAGGAAAGTTGTAACATGTTCCAGAATTAGCCGACTTTGATTATTGGCCAAGAAGCTAATCCTCCCTGTCATGATATATAAAGTCAAGATCGCTTTATCAACATCATAAAGCCGTCTCCTGCTCCTCCACAACCTTCTACTGCTTTGGCATTCCAATCTGTGCTGCTGCTGGCACAGGAAAACAGACATGGCCCATGTGCATCGCCTCAACCATCAGAGACGTAAAACCCGCAGTCACATAGCAAGTGGCAGAAGTCGTCATTCAAGGATTTTTGACAATGCGCAAAAGGGAAAAAAAGAAGCTTAAAATATTTGTCTTATATTCCAATCACAACCAAAGCTGCACTCAAAGTTCTGCTTAAAAATGATCAGACACATCCTAAATAGCAAAGTATATCTGCAATTCTTCCAGTGTCACACACTTATCAGCACTGTCTTATTCTAGTATTTTTTCTTTACATTCGAATTTGCCTGTTTGTGTGGATTTTCCCAGGAAATTCAATCTACAGAGACGTTATTGTCCTCAAATTAAGACCCCAGAATGTAATAAATGCAAGAAGTAAAAAAACCCCCTTATGGTCACCTCTCCGGCCCCTCCGCTCCCTACGGTCACCCGTCTGACCCTCGTTGCATCTTCTGATTGCGACGCTCACTCTAAATTTGCGGGGCTCTCACACTGAGCTGGGACTTCTGGCTCTGATGAGGCTTGGTTGGGTTCTGTGCAACGTGCGCAGAACACGCATGCGCACGCTCAGTGATTTCAGCGTAAGCGACGGAGATCAGAAGTTGCGACTAAAACAGGACGGTTGATAGTGAGGAGCAGAGATGCCAGAGAGCTGAGTATATATATTTTTTACATTTTCTCTTAATGTTTTGATACCCCTTTATAAAAAAAAATTGCAATTAGGTGAAAGCAGATTTTTGTAAAATTCAAGTAGAATTCAATTCCACTCAAATTTATTCATCTCCATCAGATAAAAATACCTAACATTTCAAGATCACAAACATAAAAAGTGCATAAAGTAAGCATGCTGATACTCATGTGTATGAATTATTAGGATAGATGGCTCACTTACTCTATTGTAGTCATACCGACAAGTCTGACATCCTAAAAATCCCACTGTGCACTTTAATATAGCAACAGTCACACTCATGTAAGGAATCCTGTGATCAATCTGCATATGCACTACAGAAATGAATCCCCAGGTGCCATGTTAGTAAAGAAACTGGATACTACAGTGATGCGCATGCGCACTAGACCGGAAGAGTCATAAGCGGCATATCGGTAAGGGAAACTAAATAACACAGAAAATTGCATATCGCACGTATGTAAAACAAGTGTATACATTTTCTATTATCCAAAATGTAACCGATATTCTAAGTAAGCTGCAGCAGGTAAATTTGGAACATAGTGTAATTGTAACCTCTTTCGATGTAGTTTCCCTCTATATTTGAATACATCATGATAGAGGTTTAATAGCTGGTAGTAGAGTTGAGCGACTTTGGTTGGATCGGGTTTCATGAAACAAAATTTGTTTCAGATGAAACTGGTCCGACTAGGGCAAAAAAAAGTCGGAGTTTTGTCCGAAACCTGACCCCAATGCAAGTCAATGGGAAATAAAAGTCAGCATTGAGCGGATGACATTCATCCACTCAATGCCGACTTTCATTCCCCATTGACTTGCATTGGGGTCGGGTTTCGGACGAAACTCTGACTTTTTTTTGCCCTAGTCGGACCAGTTTCATCTGAAACAAATTTTGTTTCATGAAACCCGATCTGACCAAAGTCGCTCAACTCTAGCTGGTAGGAATAAACTGTGGGGTACAACATGCACTGCTGCGTTTATTGATTTCAAGATATATCTACTTGAAGTTGTATTGAGAAACAATTTTTTATTTAAGGATTACTACTATGTGCAGTTATGCAGGACTGCCATGGGTGCTAACATGGTGCCCACGTATGGAAACATAGTTGTAGAATCAATGGAGGAGGACTTTGTCTCTCTATCCCACCATTTAAAAATGTTTTGAGATTGTGGAGATATATATATGATGTCTTTCTCCTATGGATGGGTACGATGGTGTAATGCTTTGATTTGTATCGGCTTTTCAATCGACTTGACATGGCCATTAAGTTTGCTTTGGTACAAAATACTCACTGTGAGTGCTGTGGTATTTTGCACTATAATTTGGAACAACATGCCCTACTAGAAAACTCATCAAAAAAAGGAATATGCAAGGTCAAGGCCCCACTCATGAAAAAAGACAAATGCAGATTCACATGCGTTCAATAGACGGCAGCACTTTGGACGTAGCAAACATGGGCTGCTGTTATGATTAGGTAACCGAGGAGGATAACGGGGGAATAGACTAGGCAACCAGAGAACCAGACAGGTTGGTAGCTAACGGATTGCAGACCCCTAAACTGAGAACACAACTAGAATTAGCCGTGGGAGGTACCTACGATGCCCTAGACGCCTCGGTACATCCATAGAATTAACTAAGCCTAAAGAGAGACATGGGAAAGCTAAACTGCCCCGGAGTAGAACCCCAAAGGAATAGATAGCCCCTGAACATATATTGCCAGTGAGACAAGATGAAGCACAAAATACAGGCAGAGAATAGAGTAAGCAAATGATGGGGCCCAAACTGTCTAGATAGAACAGGACAGGAAAGGATACTGTCTGCAATCACGCAAAAAACCCTAAGAAAAATCCAACACGTCGGATATGCAAAAATACTGAGGCCACAAGACCTCTCCCCCACTAAATCAGAACTCTGGTGTGAACTGGTTACTAAAAAGACTAACATACGCTGTGGCATATGGAACAGAGTCCAGTGCAGGTCCCATCAGGGAACCAGGCTGAACTCACACCAGCTAAGCAAAAATCAGAGACAAGCAAAAATGGATCCAATGCAAAAAAAAAGATTCAAGAAGACAAATAACTTATCTGAAGGATGCAGGACGGAGCAGGAGACAAGTAGACTTCAAAATATGCTCAGGAAGCAAACCAAATCACCGGCAAGAGCTGAGGGAAGGTTGTTCACTTAAATCTCCCCAGTCTGTAACACCTGACCTCCAATCATCCTGCTCAGGTGATTGACTTCTGTCAGCTAAACCAGCTCCATTACCAGCAGTAACCACCAGAGGGAGCCCAAACTCAGAAGCCAGGTCAAACGTGTTCACAACAGGCTGCATCCAAAGCGCTGCTACTTCCGGATCATGTACACTTGGCCTGATACTATTCAGTGAATAAATGGTGGTAATGTGCGATTTGGTCATGGTGTTGCGGTATTTGCCCTTTGTATATAATATTATTTAGTATGTGGTGGTAATATATGGTATATGGTCTAGCTACGGTCTTGTCAGGGGCGCCACATCTTCCCCTTCCTTAATTAATTTCAATGTAGCTAACCTCTCTTCTAGATTTTGCAACTTTTCCTCCAACAGGGACACAAGCTTGCATTTCTAGCATGCAAAGTTTAGCTTTTCCAATGGTTAGTCTGTGAACATGTAGCAAGAAATGCAGCTCACCAAATGGCTACTGGCCTCTCCCATGTTCTTATTGTTAAAGAGATATCAAAGCAGTGAAATGCCACTGCGCTGTTTACCGATTTCTTCCTTTCAGCTGCAATGGCCAAAATCCAGTGTTCTTTGAGCTTGCAGAGGCTCTTTACTTATCCCAGAAGGCACTGGGAATATGAAAATTCTTTCCTCAGGACTCTTGCCTTGGTTTACCGATTTCCTCCTTTCAGCTGCAATGGCCAAAATCCAGTGTTCTTTGAGCTTGCGGAGGCTCTTTACTTATGCCAGAAGGCACTGGGAATATGCAAATTCTTTCCTCAGGAGTCTTCCCCTGGTTCTAGTCACGATCTAGCAGTAATTGTCCCTTGTATGTGGTATTACTCAGTCACTATGTGGTGGTAATATATGGTCTAGTCACAGTCAGGCAGTAATTGTCCCTTGTATGTGGTATTACTCAGTCACTATGTGGTGGTAATATATGGTTTAGTCACGGTCTGGCAGTAATTGACCCTTGTATGTGGTATTACTCAGTCACTATGTGATTGATAAATTTGGTCTAAAATCATAGAATCACAGAATGGTTGAGTCGGAACTGACCTGGGCCATCTGGTCCAACCCCCTGCTCAAAGCAGGATTCACTAAATCATCCCAGACAGATGTCTGTCCAGCCTCTGTTTGAAGACTTCTACTGAAGGAGAACTCACTACCTAGCGTGGCAGCCTGTTACACTCATTGATCATCCTAACTGTCAAAAAGTTTTTTCTAATATCTAATCTGTGTCTCCTCCCATTCAGTTTCATCCCATTGCTTCTAGTCTTTCCTTGTGCAAATGAGAATAAAGATGATCCTTCTATAATGTGACAGCCCTTTAGATATTTGTAGACAGCTATTAAGTCTCTCAATCTTGTCTTTTGCAAGCTAAACATTCCCAAATCCTGCTACCGTTCCTCAAAAGACATGGGTTGCAGACTGGTTACCATTCTGGTCGCTCTTCTCTGAACTTGCTCCAGTTTGTTGATGTCTTTTTTAAAACGTGGTGCCCAAAACTGGACACAGTATTCCAGATGAGATCTGACCAAAGAGCAGTAGAGGGCAATAATGACTTCATGTATGCTTCTGTTAATGCATCCTAGAATTATATTTGCCTTTTTTGCTGCTGCATCACACTGTTGACTCATGTTCAGTCTGTGATCTATTAGTATACCCAAGTCTTTTTCACATGTGTTGTTGCTTAGCCCTATTCCTCCCACTCTGTATATGCTTTTTTCATTTTTATTGCACAGATTTAGTACTTTGCATTTTTCCCTGTTAAAAACCATTCTGTTAGTTGCTGTCCACTGCTCCACTTTATTTATCTCTTTTCAATCCTCTCTCTCTCTTCTCTAGTATTAGCTATCCCTCTTAGCTTTGTGTCGTCAGCAAATTTAATCAGTTTACCCTCAATTCCTTCATGTAAATCATTGATAAAGATGTTGAACAATAAAGGGCCCAGGACAGAGCCCTGTGGTACCCCACTTGAGACATTCTTCCAACTGGATGTGCAGCCATTTACGACCACTCTTTATGTCCGATCACTAAGCCAGTTATGAATCCATCTAACAGTTGCCTTGTCCATTCCATACTTAGTCATTTTTTAATAAGGACTGTGTGAGATACTTTGTCAAATGCTTTGCTGAAGTCAAGATATACTATATCTACAGTATTTCCCTGGTCCACCCAGTCAGTGATTCTGTCATAGAAGGAAATTAAGTTAATCTGACATGACTTATTAGTTACAAGCCCATGCTGACTCTGGTTAACCACTTCATTCTTATCCAGGTACTTACATACATGTGGTTTAATAATTTGTTCAAAGATCTTTCCTGGTATAGAAGTCAGACTCACCGGCCTATAGTTCCCTGGGTCCTCCTTCTTGCCCTTTTTGAAGATAGGAACAACATTTGCTCTTCTCCAGTCTTCTGGGACTTCTGTTCTCCAAGACTTTTCAAAGATTATGGAGAGTGGTTCAAAAATTTCTTCTGCTATCTATTTCAGTACTCTGGAGTGTAATTCTTCTGGACCTGGAGACTTGAATTCATTTAGTTTAGCTAAGTGTTTCATCACTATCTTTCTGTTTATAGATATCCTGGATTCTTCTATTCCCTTAATAGTACAGTGAAGAACAGTTGATGTTACATTTCCTTTCTGAGAGAAAACAGATGCAAAATAGGAATTTAAAAGTTTGGCCTAGAGTTGAGTGACTTTGGTCGGAGCGGGTTTCATGAAACAAAATTTGTTTCAGATGAAACTGGTCCGACTAGGGCAAAAAAAGTCGGAGTTTCGTCCGAAACCTGACCCCAATGCAAGTGAATGGGGAATAAAAGTCGGCATTGAGTGGATGAATGTCATGCGCTCAATGCCGACTTTTATTTCCCATCGACTTGCATTGGGGTCGAGTTTCGGACAAAACTCCAACTTTTTTTGCCCTAGTCAGAGCAGTTTCATCTGAAACAAATTTTGCTTCATGAAACCGGATCCGACCAAAGTCGCTCAACTCTAGTTTGGCCTTCTCAACATCCTGTCTTACCATTTCATCATTTTCATCCTGTAAAAATCCTATAGCATCTTTGACTTTTCTTTTACTTTTGACATATCCCCCAAATCCTTTTTTATTGCTTTTGATGTCTCTTGCAAGCCTTAATTCATTGTCAGTTTTAGATAATCTGATTCGTGCCCTGCAGGTTCTGCAGACAGCATGACATTCTTCTTTAGATATGCCTTCCTCTTTCCATTTGATAAATATTTATTTCTTCCTTTTTGGCATGCGTTTAAGTTCTGTGTTCATCCATCCTGGTTTCCTTAAATGCTTTCTATTCTTACCCTCTTTTTGGAATTGTTAATGATTGTGCTTTGAGAATCTCATTTTTCAAGATTTTCCATCTTTCCTGGACATTTTTATCCTAAGGATATCCAGCCATTGGATCCCTCCAATTCCCTTTCTGAGTCCCTTAAAATCTGCCTTTCTGAAATCTAACCTTGACGTCTGAGTCTTCACAGGTCTTCCTCCTGTAGTTACAGTCATATGTTAAAGTTTGGGCACCCCTATTAATGTTAACCTTTTTTCTTTATAACAATTTTGGTTTTTGCAACAGCTATTTCAGTTTCATATATCTAATAACTGATGGACTCAGTTATATTTCTGGATTCAAATGAGGTTTATTGTACTAACAGAAAATGTGCAATCTGCATTTAAACAAAGTTTGACCGGTGCAAAAGTATGGGCACCTCAACATAAAAGTGACAATAATATTTCGTAGATCCTCCTTTTGCAAAAATAACAGCCTCTAGTCCCTTCCTGTAGCTATTAATGAGTTCCTGGATCCTGGATGAAGGTATTTGTGACCATTCCTGTTTACAAAACAATTCTAGTTAAGTTTGATGGTCGCCGAGCATGGACAGCCCGCTTCAAATCATCCCACAGATGTTCAATGATATTCAGGTCTGGGGACTGGGATGGTCATTCCAGAACATTGTAATTATTCCTCTGCATGAATGCCTGAGTAGATTTGGAGCAGTGTTTTGGATCATTGTCTTGCTGAAATATCCATTCCCTGCGTAACTTCAACTTCGTCACTGATTCTTGCACATTATTGTCAAGAATCTGCTGATACTGAGTTGAATCCATGTGACCCTCAACTTTAACAAGATTCCCGGTGCCGGCATTGGCCACACAGCCCCAAAGCATGATGGAACCTCCACCAAATTTTACTGTGGGTAGCAAGTGCTTTTCTTGGAATGCTGTGTTTTTTAGCCTCCATGCATAACGCCTTTTTATATGACCAAACAACTCAATCTTTGTTTCATCAGTCCACAGGACCTTCTTCCGAAATGTAACTGGCTTGTCCAAATGTGCTTTTGCAGACCTCAGGTGACTCTGTTTGTGGCGTGCTTGCAGAAACTGCTTCTTTCGCATCACTCTCCCATACAGCTTCTCCTTGTGCAAAGTGCGCTGTATTGTTGACCGATGCACAGTGACACCATCTGCAGCAAGATGATGCTGCAGGTCTTTGGAGGTGGTCTGTGGATTGTCCTTGACTGTTCTCACCATTCCTCTTCTCTGCCTTTCTGATATTTTTCTTGGCCTGCCACTTCTGGGCTTAACAAGAACTGTACCTGTGTTCTTCCATTTCCTTACTATGTTCCTCACAGTGGAAACTGACAGGTTAAATCTCTGAGACAACTTTTTGTGTCCTTCCCCTGAAAAGCTACGTTGAATAATCTTTGTTTTCAGATGATTTGAGAGTTGTTTTGAGGAGCCCATGATGCCACTCTTCATAGGAAAATCAAATAGGAGAACTACTTGCAAGTGGCCACCTTAAATGCCTTTTCTCATGATTTGATACACCTGGCTATGAAGTTCAAAGCTCAATGAGGTTACAAAACCAATTTAGTGCTTCAGGAAGTCAGTAAAAAGTAGTTAGGAGTGTTCAAATCAAGAAAATGATAAGGGTGCCCATACTTTTGCACCGGTCAAATTTTGTTTAAATGCAGATTGCACATTTTCTGTTAGTACAATAAACCTCATTTGAATCCAGAAATATAACTGAGTCCATCAGTTATTAGATATATGAAACTGAAATAGCTGTTGCAAAAACCAAAATTGTTATAAAGAAAAAAAGGTTAACATTAATAGGGGTGCCCAAACTTTAACATATGACTGTATCCAAAGTTCTAAAATAGCATGGTCGCTACCTCTTAGGGTCCCAGCCACTTTTACCTCCTCAACCATTTCCTCCCTGTTTATAAGGATTAGATCCAAGGTAGCAGATCCCCTTGTTTTCTCCCATACCTTTTGAAAGACAAACTTGTCAGCAAGAGAGGATAAGAATTTCCTTGACCTGTTAGTTTTGCCTGAGAGAGATTCCCAACAAATGTCTGGATAGTTGAAATCTCCCATGACCACTATGTCATATTTTTTTGAGAACTTGGCCATTTGATGCATAAAGAGTTCATCCATATCTTCAGCTTGCACAGGCGGCCTGTAGTAAATGTCTACAATGGTGTCCTTTCCATTGTTCTGTCCTTGTATTCTTGCCCAAACAGTTTCCACAGATCTCACAGTCTCTGAAGCTTCAATCTCTGTGCAGATATACGCGTTTCTAGCACACAATGCGACACCTCCTCCTCGTTTATCAAGTCTGTTTCTTGCAAATAAGTTGTATCCTTCTAGTCTTGTATTCCAATCATCAATCAATCAATCAAATTTATTATCGCCAAGTACATATTACATATATACAAGGAATTCTTTGTGGCAAAGAGGCAACATAATATATAACAACAGATACAACAAGTAACATCTAACAAGACAGATACAGTATATAGTCTACACATGACGATTTAATTGTTGAACAGAGAGTGGATAGAAGCTGTTCATATGGCGGTTGGTACTGCATTTGGGGACTCTGAAGCGACGTCCTGAAGGGAGTAGTTGGAATGAGGAGTGTCCCGGGTGAGAGGGATCGGATGAAATCGGAGAGGGATCGGATCATGTATATTGTCCCACCAAGTTTCAGTGATTCCAATGACATCATATTTCTTTTCCTGCGTTAGTAGTTCCAATTCTCCTTGTTTGTTGCCCATGCTTTGTGCATTCGTATAGAAACATTGTAGTTTGTGATTGGTTTCTCTTTCTCCAATATTTTTATTATTTAGATTTTTTTGTCTTTGTTCTTCCATTCCACTTCTTATAGCAGAATCCCCAATAGTATTTGTCACGTGTATGGCTTTTTCTGGCCTTTTGCTTCCCTTATCACATTGTTCTAGTTTAAAGCTCTCCTTATAAGTGTAGCAAGGCGACTACCAAATACATGTTTTCCAGTCTTCGTAAGGTGCACCCCATCTCTAGCAAGTAGTCCATCATATAGATAATTCACTCTGTGATCCAGAAATCAAAATCCTTGCTGATAGCACCGTCGACGTAGCCATTTGTTCACCTGCAGAATCTTATTCCACCTCCTTATTCCATGGCCATCAGTATAAACTTATTACCCTCACCCACAAAGCTCTCCATGGCTCAGCACCACCCTACATCTCCTCCCTTGTTTCAGTATACCACCCTACCCGCGCCCTCCATTCTGCTGATGACCTGAGGTTAGCATCCTCAATAATCAGAACCTCCCACTCCCGTCTCCAAGACTTTACACGTGCTTCGCCAATTCTTTGGAATGCACTTCCCAGGTCAATACGATTAGTCCCCAATCCCCACAATTTTAAGCATGCCCTGAAAACGCATTTATTCAGACTGGCCTATCGCCTCAACACATTAACCTAATCTATCCCTGTGTTGCACAGCCAAAAATTTTACCATAACCAGGTTCCCCGCATCATGTTCCCACATGCTTTATGCATCCATTAGCCCTCTGTGTCTGTACTGTTATACACTTAACATTATGGCTGGTCCATACAATCAGGGCAATTGTTACCACCCACCTTTCGTGTCTACCTCTTTCCTCATAGACTGTAAGCTTGCGAGCAGGGCCCTCATTCCTCTTGGTATTTGTTATAATCTATGTGATTATTGTTATGCTGTAATGTCTATTGTCTGTACAAATCCCCTCCGAAATGTAAAGTGCTGCGGAATATGTCGGCACTATAGAAATAAAATGTATTATTATTATCCACTGGAAGGATGGAAGAGAAGACCACATGCGCTCTCAGTTCTATCACTTTCTTACCTAAGTTTTCAAAGTCTCTGCAGATGGTTTCTCATGGTGTTATTTGTCCCCACATGTATTGTCAGGAATGGGTAGTCATCAGTAGGTCTGAAGAGTCCTGATATCCTGTCAGACACATCTTTAATTTTTGCACCTGGAAGGCAGCACATTTCTCTTGAGGTTATATCCGGTCTGCAGATATCAGCCTCTGTTCCTCTCAACAGGAAAACCCCCATGACCACAACTCTCCGTTTCTTCGTCACATTTTTCTTTCTCCATCCAGGAGGACTCTGAAGGCGTGCAAGGTTGCTGTTTGTGGGCAAAGTCTTATCCTGATATATTTGTGGCGCCCCTGAGGCTCAGTCGCCACAGAGGTACTGCACCTTCTCCTAAGGTGTAGTGCCCCACCGCCTAGGTAAGTTGGGAACTCCTTTCCACACTCCAACATCTACATCCCACACACAGGATAGTTCAGTAGGTCCACCTAGCAGCTTCAGGCTGGGGGGTAGCAGAGCACCCTTCGTGGAGCCCTGCTTCGTAAGACGAGATGTGCTTGGAGGTGGGTGAAGTTAGTATAAAAGAGAGGGAAAGTTTAGAATTGTAGGTCAGTCTGGGGTGAGTCCCAGAGAAGGAGGTCAGTCTGACAGAAGGTCAGTCTGACAGAAGGTCAGGCGAGAAGGAGTTCAGTTCTGAGGTTAGTTTTGAGTTCAGTTCGAGTTCAGTTTAGAAAGAGTGCTGCAGCTGCCTCAGTGTTCTGAGCCAGCTGGCACGGAAAAGAGAAGAGAAGGAGAAAGACGTAGACCTGCAACCTAAGCTTCCATAAGAGAGAGAAGGAACAGCGCGGAACGAAGGAGTAGGAGAACAGAGAGGAGTTGTGGGTTGGAAGAGGAACCCTGCCTATAGGTTCTCAGCGCAAGACCGGGGCCTGGTCCCCAAGGTTGCATGGACACTTATGGTTCTGCAGCAGACACCGGTGGAGTAGTTGGCTATAAATGCACTACTCCCATCCAAGACTTGGGACACAACAGCAACCGATTAGCGAGCTAGGACTCTGAGAGGAGTCCCCGATAGAGGCTAAAGCTGTCTGTCATACAAGTAGAGTTGTTAGGAACATCTGACAGGAGGAACTTCAGAGTAACCACGGTACTGGAGCTCTTCACACTAAAGGCGCAATAGAGGAGTCGTTCAGGAAAGGCACATGTTGGCGGAGTTTTGGAGAGGAGAACCCTGACTTGCCCGGGAGGTTGATTGAGTCTCTACCCCGTAGGACACGGCACGGAGGCAGGCACCAGTGGGTACCATGAACTGTGAGAAAAGTTTTGACACTGCAAGCCCTGGTGTCCTCCATTCATTCGCCGCTAACACCTTCAGCACCGCTATATCTGGGTACCAGCATCTATACCATTCTGCGCCTCTCCTCATCCATTGCACCCACACTGCCCTGGTACTACAGCTCCACCTGTTGGGAGCTACACCATCTTTGCTGCACCACACCATCAGTCCAGTGGATCTGCATGCAGCGTTGGCTCAACATCTTATTTGCCAAACATCACGGGTGGCGTCACGAACTATCCATATAAACTATACTATTAACATTACCGCCATTGATATTGGGTGCTCAGGGCCACGGACCTGGTCACTGCTGCTGTGACACACATCCCCCTGACACCGGCCCGGTACCAAGTACCCCGCTGCCCTGGATGTGAGGGTGACCCATATTTCTTCATCGTTCTCCAGCGTAAGAGCCTGGTACTAGTTCGTGAGCAGTATGGTGCTGACTGCTTCTTGATCCTCGTGTTTCTCTGGGTCACATGCTTCCTTTCCTCTCTTTCTTCAGATGCACTTCAAATTTCTTCTCTTTCTGCAAAATGACGAGATAATTCTGCTCTGTCTAAGAACTCTTTGGAACGCCCAGCCAGGGCAGTGGGATACTCGGTACCGGGCCACTTTCTTAAAGGGGCAGTGTCACAGCGGCAGTGACCCAGCCCGTTGCCTTGGGCATCCAATAAAAGCATTATATTTACAAGGGATGAAATAAAGAGTTTATAGTGAAGAGTTCATGACACCACCCGTGGTATCTGATCAGAGACGACCAGCGCTGCAGTGCAGATCCTCTGGGACTGATGGTGATGCAGCAAAGTTTTTAAAGCTCTCCTTAGGTAGAGCTGAGTCCCAGGGCAGATGAAAGATGCTGAGAGACATGATGGTGATATAGTGTGAAGCAAGGGATGTGGCAGTGCTGAGAAGGTGTTTGCAGAAGGAATTCAAAGGACACAGCTGAATGCAGTTCCAAATCTTAACTCACAGTTCTGGCTGCAGCACAGATGCCTGCTTGTTGCTGCGTCCTCGGGGTGAGGGATCCAGCCAACTTCCAGACAGATAGAGAACACCTTTCCAAAACTCCCTGTCAGTATGTGCCTTCCCTGGCCATCTCCACAGTGCTGATTTCCACTTTCCTTCCCTTCCAGGACCTCACAGTCAGTGTCTCAGTCCAGCTGCCACGGATCCTGTCAGATAACGGACCCAAAATGTTTCCTTGATCCTTTCTGTCTGCCTTTCCGGAGAAGATAACTGTGGTAGTTGGCTGTGGCCCCTAAAGTTACCACAGCTATCGGCTTGCTAATTAAGTCTTGTTGTCCACTCCAATAGACTAGGGGCCGAGACCCTTCTGCGACCTGGATTTTTCCCCACCTGACGTCTGTCAGCGTGGAACGAGCCCCACGGGGAGCACACTCTCCACCCGTGCCTGTGGGAAATCCCTTTCTCCTTCAGGGCGCTTACTTCAGTCCTTCTGTCCATACCAGTGCTCCTTCCAGAAGCCCCTGATGACAGGGAGCTGCTGCACATGTCCTCTCCCTTCCTACCCTAAGGGAAGACTGACTTCCTTACTATTCTCCCGCTCTCACTTTCCAGCTCCACCCACCTTCTAACACCGCTTCATGGACAGCAGAGCTGGTGAAGCTCTGCACCTGCTGCCCTAGTGTATGGTTTATGTAGTATTGTCAGAGCTAGGTCAGGTGTCTCCATCTTACCTGAAAGGTGGGATAGCACACCTATGGTTGAGGTGCAGTACCTCTGTGGCAACTGGACCCTCATGGGTGCCACATCTTCACCTTCCTTAATTAATTTCAATGTAGCTAACCTTTCTTCTAGATTTTGCAACTTTTCCTCCAACAGGGACACAAGCTTGCATTTCTGGCATGTAAAGTTTAGCTTTTCCACTGGTTAGTCTGTGAACATGTAGCAAGAAATGCAGCTCACCAAATGGCTACTGGACTCTCCCATATTCTTATTGTTAAAGAGATATCAAAGCGGTGAAATGCAGCCGCGCGGTTTACCGATTTCTTCCTTTCAGCTGCAACGGCCAAACTCCAGTGTTCTTTGAGCTTGCGGAGACTCTTCACTTATCCCAGAAGGCACTGGGAATATGCAAATTCTTTCCTCAGGACTCTTCCCCTGGTTCTAGTCATAGTCTAGCAGTAATTGTCCCTTGCATGGAATATTATTCGGCCACTATGTGGTGCTAATATGTGATCTACTCACGATCTGGCAGTAATTGTCCCTTGCATGTGATATTAATTGGTCACTATGTGGTGGTAATAAGCTGTCTGGCTATTGTATGGTGGTATTTGTCCGTTGTATGTTGTATTATCACAGATTAAATATTTGAAAGTTTAACACCTCTTTGTCTTGTAACATAGTGGCAAAGATGCTCTGAAAAACAAATTATCACCTCTCCGCTGTTCACTGAACCATGCGGATTCACCGCGTTCAGTGCTTTATATTGGTGAAATTTCTACGTACGATCAGTGGGTGATCCGCAGGCGTCTGTGGATGCATAGTGGACATGGGATTTCTTGAAATCCCATCCACTATGCTGTAACATCTGAACACTGCGTGTTTGTTGCTGCATAAGTATGCAGCGCCCAACCCACAGCAACTTCGTATCGTGTGCACATATCCTTAGACACAAGGTACAAATACGTCCACACCATGACCAGACCACATACTACCATCATGTAGTGACTAAAAAATAATGCTATACTGATCATTAACAAAAATCACACTACTAAGACTAATATTATCACCAGTGACAGTTCTACACAGAAGCTCTGTAGATAGTATAAGTATATACCACACAGGTCAGTTCAGTGACTTTAGCTATGTGCCCACGATCAGGAACAGCAGCGTTTTGGACGCAGTCTATTTTTTGCTGCATCCGAAATGCTACATTGTAATCATGCAGTTAAATCCACATGTTCTTATTAAACTATGTGGATTTAACGCATCTAATGACTAGCTATGGAGGAAACTATGCGTCTCCGCTGCCAAATTTGACATGCTGCAGCTAGTAAACCTGCACCGCACGTGAGTTTACGCAGAGTTAAATAGAAGCACAATGGGCATGGGATTTATATAAATCCATCGACTGTGTTTGTAATGTAGAACGCATTTTGAATTCAGCGCAAATACGTACATGATTTATCAGACTCACAGGCGCATGTTAAATGGTGGATTTTCTATTGGTCCACCATCATCATCATCCACCATTCTATTCAATGGTATCCGCATCCTAAGGATGCAGATACCACTGAAATTGTGATGACAGGGAAGGTGAGGGGGCCTAGTACTGAATCTTTTTAAGATGTGCTCATCCAATTGTCTCTGGCTAACGGCTTGTACCGTTTCTGATCAAAACATCTTAACTAAGTACATATCTCATCTATCTATCTACTGTATCTATCTATCTATCTATCTATCTATCTATCTAATATCTCTCTATCCCATATATATCTATTATTTATGTATCTATCAATTTATCTATCTTTTACCTATCTATCTCATATCTACCTATTTCATATCTATCTATTGTAAGATGGCCGTCGGACAAGTCCTTGAGGGGAGATATGTGTCATGGCGGCTATTAGCTGCGGTGATGTGAGCTCAGAAGCATGCTCCAGCACATATAGTGCTGAGAGAGTTATTTGGCCATTCCAGGGCTGGGTTTTACTGGCAGTCATACAAGATGGGTGGGAATGACTGCTCACATATCCCAACCTCAGGGGCATGGTTTTTAAGATAAAATGGAGGCCAAGTGTGTTATTGAGGGCCTGGAGCTGGAGAGGTGTGGATCTCCTTTTTTTTGGTCTGTGCTAAGACCTAAAGAACCAGACACTATCCTGAGCGGGTAGACCTGCTGTATGTTGTATGGACTTTTTACTTTATGTTTTCACTTTGTGCCAGAAAAGACTTTGTTTTGGCCATCCTGAGCGGTTTATGAATTTTAAATAAACTTGCCTGGACATAGCAGCAATACCACTTCCTATGCCTACTTCAACCACAGCTGAGTGAGTACAAACCTCTACAACTAGTGGAGAATGCGGGCAACATAGACACCTCATGTCCTGGGTGGAAGCAACCGCAGGAGCGAAAGCAAACAACATGGAGAAATTAATAAAGCAACTAGTGCAGGTTAATCTTCAACAGCAACAGATATGACAACAGCAGCACAAGCAGCAGATGGAACTCCTAACCGAGGTGATCCGTGGCTGGTCAACCACCCCAACCCCAAATCCAAGTGATGACTCTCACATGTGGAAGAACCATTAAGTATTGTTACATTATCAAATGCCCCTTTTAGAGTTAAATCCCAGAGTTGGGCAGTTCCAAGGAATTGGGGGAGGTAATTGAGCAGTTACTGGTGCCAGGGCCGTACAGGCACAGAGTGTTAGACATGACCCATACACATATTTGGTGGTCACCTGGGGTTAGAGAAAACCCAGGAATGGATCCTCCAGATTTTCTACTGGCCCGGATGTCAGCCTGATATTTTGAATTTCTGTATGTCCTGTCCCACCTGCCAGCTGACTTTACCAGTGGCCTTTTTTTGTAGCCCCTTAGTGCCGTTGCCCATTATTGAGGTGCCATTTGATAGCATAGTCATGGATCTAGTGGGACCCCTTGTCAAGTCCGCCAGAGGACATCAGTATATATTGGTGGTACTGGACTATGTTATGAGATACCCGGAGGCTATTTCACCACGTAACTCCTCCGCCAAGTGTATCGCCCGAGAGTTGGTCCATGTCTTCTCTAGAACGGGGTTGCCTAAAGAGATCCTGACGGACCAAGAGACCCCGTTTATGTCAAAGTTGATGAAGGAGTTATGCAAAAACCTACAAATCATACAACTCCGGACATCAGTCTATCATCCACAGCCAGATGGCTTGGTAGAAAGGTACAATAAAACCTTAAAGGCCATATTGAAGAAGGTCACAGAGAAGGACGGACACGACTGGGACTGTTTACTACCGTATCTCCTATCTCCATCAGAGAAGTCCCACAGGCCTCTACTGGGTTCTCCTCTTTTGAACTCTTGTATGGCCGATACCCCTGTGGGCTCCTCGAAGTAGCAAAAGAGATGTGGGAGGCAAAGTCTACACCCTACCAGAGTGTGATTGAGCACGTGGCCAAAATGCAAGAGAGAATTGCCAAGCTGATGCCCGTTGTGAGAGAATTCCTTCTTCAAAGCACAAGCGACATAGTTGAGGGTATACAATAGGTCACTGAGGGTGAGACATTTTGACCATGTGGATCGAGTACTTGTCCTGGTGCCCATGGTGGAGACAAAAATCCTGGCCATGTGGCAGGGTCCCTATGAGGTCACGGAAAGAGTTGGTGATGTCAACTGCAGAGTCCACCAACTGAGGAACCGGAAGCCCTACTAGGTGTACCACGTGAACCTGATTAAACCATGGCAGGACAGAGAACCCATGGAAGCTCCTTGTCTGCTAGCCAAGTCTGATGTCAGTGTGGAGGATGTTAAGGTGGCAGACACCTTGTCCCGCTCACAGAGGGAGCAGTGCCAAAAGTTGCTACAACGTAACAGAGGCCTAGTCTCGGAACTTCCACGTTGTACGAAGGTCAAAGAGCATAAGTTCCTGATGGAGCCTCATGTCTGGGTCAACTTGAAGCCATACTGGATTCCCAAAGCACGCCGAGAGGTGATCTCAAAGGATGTGAAGCAAATGCTGAGCCTGGGAGTCACTGAGGAATCCAAGATTGGAGGTCCAGTCCAATAATAACAAGGATGCCGTTTGGGTTACAAGATGCTCCAGCAACATTCCAGAGAGCCATCGACTGGATCCTAGCTCCCTACAAGAGGTACGCATCGGCCTACTTGGATGATATTTTGATTTTCAGCCAGGATTGGGGAAGCCATCTGAGCAAGGTCCAGGCGATATTTGATGCTCTACCTAAGGCGGGGTTTTCTAAACCCAAAGAAATGTGCCATGGGAATGGAGGAAGCAAAATACTTGGGCTATGTTGTAGGCAGGGGTGAAATAAAGCCCCAGATAAATAAGGTTGAAGCGATCTAGCCGATTTCTCCAAGGAGTTTGTGGTCCAGACGGAGGTGTCGGACGCTTGGCACTGTCCAGGGCCAGACTGGGACTAAAATTCAGCCCTGGCATTTGAAGTTACACAGGCCCACTAGTCACATGGTGACTATATAATATCTTTGTACACTTGTAGGTTACAAGAAGTGAGAGGAGATTAACACGACTATATAACATGTAGTCACAGCTGTGCCCAGTATTTCAGCTCAGTCCTATTTATTGCTTTTAAGTACAGTACTCCTCCCAAAGCTCTGTCCCCTTTTGTATGCATGATTACAGAATTCCTGGCAGAACTGCTCTCTATTGGGCAACCAGACCCCCTGGTCATAGCCGCCCCTATCATACCTCCCAACTTTTGAAGAAGGGAAAGATGGACAAAGACTGCGGCGCCACACCCATTTCACAACTAGTCACACCCATGTCCACGCCTAATCGCACCCATTTAGCACTGCTGATCACACTGACTGGTACTGAGGGCACAGTGGCTGGCGTTATGGGCACACTGACTGGCAGTAAGGAAGAGAGAAAACAGAGAGAGAGAGAAAAAAGAAAACAGAGAGAGCGAGAAAGAAAGGGGAAAGAAAGAAAGAACAGAGAGAGACAGAGAAAGAACAGAGAGAGAAAGAAAGAAGTAAAGAAAGAAAGAACAGAGAGAAAGAGAGGAAAGAAAAAGAAAGAAAGAGGGGAAGAAAGAACAGAGAGAGAAAAAAGAAAGATTAGAGAGAGAAAGAACAGAGAGAGAAAGAAAGAACAGAGAGAGAAAGAAAATGAGGGAAAGACAGAACAGAGAATGAAAGAACAGAGAAAGAAAGAAAAAGAGAGAAAGAAATAAAGAAAGATTCTACAAAGATACTATAGCAGCCCGGCTCCCATTGTAGTGCCCACCTGAGCCTCCCGGTGCAGGACCTATCATGATCCGCTCACATGGCCGGCATCCCCAAGGCCAAGGCGATCCTGCTGTCTGCGCTATCGGAGGAGGACACGGTGATGGATCTGAAGCATTCCTGGTTCCGTCACAATCTCCTCAAGAAATTATCTCATTTCCGGTCAGCTTCCAGCACATCACTTCAGGTGGAACGTCATGTGTGTGTTTTAAAATGCTCCTCGGGACTCCGCCGTGTACTCCTGTGTCCGTGGGAAAAGCCCGCTTTGTATGCTTTGTACACACTTGGCTCCGCTCTGTACATCCCGTACACATATGGCTCCACTCCATACACACACGGCTCCTCTCCGTCCACCTCGTACACGCGCGGCTCCTCTCCGTACACCTCGTACACGCGTGGCTCCTCTCCGTACACCTCATACACACACGGCTCCACCTCGTACACACACACGGCTCCGCTCCGTACATCCCGTACACATATGGCTCCTCTCCGTACACCTCATACACACACGGCTCCGCTCCGTACATCCCGTACACACACGGCTCCTCTCCGTACACCTCGTACACACACGGCTCCGCTCCGTACACCTCGTACACACACGGCTCCTCTCCGTACACCTCGTACACGCGCGGCTCCTCTTCGTACACCTCAAACACACGGCTCCGCTCCGTACACCTTATACACACACGGCTCCTCTCCGTACACCTCGTACACACACGACTCCGCTCCGTACACCTTATACACACACGGCTCCTCTCCGTACACCTCGTACACACACGGCTCCTCTCCGTACACCTCGTACACACGGCTCCGCTCCGTACACCTCGTACACACACGGCTCCGCTCCGTACACCTTATACACACACGGCTCCTCTCCGTACACCTCGTACACACACGGCTCCTCTCCGTACACCTCGTACACACACGACTCCGCTCCGTACACCTCGTACACACGCGGCTCCACCTCGTACACACACACGGCTCCGCTCCGTACACCTCGTACACACGGCTCCTCTCCGTACACCTTATACACACACGGCTCCTCTCCGTACACCTTATACACACACGGCTCCTCTCCGTACACCTCGTACACACACGGCTCCACCTCGTACACACACACGGCTCTGCTCCGTACACCTCGTACACACACGGCTCCTCTCCGTACACCTCGTACACACACGGCTCCTATCCGTACACCTCGTACACACATGGCTCCTCTCCGTACACCTCGTACACACACGGCTCCGCTCCGTACACCTCGTACACACGCGGCTCCACCTCGTACACACACACGGCTCCGCTCCGTACACCTCGTACACACGGCTCCTCTCCGTACACCTTATACACACACGGCTCCTCTCCGTACACCTTATACACACACGGCTCCTCTCCGTACACCTCGTACACGCGCGGCTCCTCTCCGTACACCTCGTACACGCGCGGCTCCACCTCGTACACACACACGGCTCCGCTCCGTACACCTCGTACACACACGGCTCCGCTCCGTACACCTCGTACACACACGGCTCCGCTCCGTACACCTCATACACACATGGCTCCGCTCTGTACACCTCATACACACACAGCTCTGCTACATCCACACTGTAAATCCTGACCCCACACATACTTACCTCAACCAGCACCATGACAACAGCAAAGCAGAGTCAGAGACAGTAGAGGCAAGGCTGAACGCACAGGACCTGTGATGAGGTCACAGGAGGGGCGGAGTCAGGGGTGACATGTCAGGGGTCTGGACAAAGGCCCTGATCATGTGACCCCCCTGACTCCTCCCCTCCTGTGACCTCATCACAGGTCCTGCGAACAGAGCGAGCAGGCAAGCGAATGCGACGCTGTGAGTGGCTGCGGGGGGGAGGGGGTCTCATGCTAAGGCGAGGATGGGGTGCGTGGGGGGGGTGGCAGCTTATCTCCCTGCAGTGCGGGAGGAACTTGAAACTATCACCGCCATGCCCACAGAGGGCCAGCGGCAGGAGCAACAGTGGCCGTAGCAGCTGGCAAGCGGCCAGATGATCGGCGCTGCCGCCCGCGGCCCACGTGACAGCGGCCCAGTGGGAAAATGCCGGTTGGTTATATTGCCAATCCGGGCCTGGCACTGTCTTATCTCAAGAGGTGAACGGGGAAGAGCACCCAACAATGTATCTTAGCCGGAAATTGTCTGGGGCTGGAGATGTCTGGATCTCCTTTGTGTTGGTCTGTGCTAAGGCCTAAAGAACCGGACACTATCCTGAGTGGGCGGACCCGCTGTATGATGTATCGACTTTTTATTTTATGTTTTCACTTTGTGCCTGAAAAGGCTGTGTTTTGTTTTGGCCATCCTGAGCGGTTTCTGAATTTTGAATAAACTTGCCTGGACATTGCAGCAATACCGCTTCCTGTGCCTACCTCAACCGCAGCTGAGTGAGTACAAACCTCTACACTCTTTATCTATCTATCTATCTATCTATCTATCTATCTATCTATTTTTCATCCAAAAAATGAAGGCAGCACTCCAATAGAAAGGTCCACATCTTGGACCGAAACGTCGCACATTGGCCAATAAATCACACTTATTTTTGCTATTGGAGTGCTGCCTTCATTTTTTGGACTATTGCATTAGGTTTGGTACATACCTGGAAGGATTTTTTGCACCCTTTGCTTTCTTTTGGTGCTGCTTTTTGTTTTCTTTTTCTAAATCTATTTATCTATCCTTCTATTTATCCTATCTATTTATCTATCTATCCCATATCTATTATCTATCTTTATTTAGCTTGCTGTTAGGTATCTCACACACTGAATAGTAAATTAAAGTGTTAAGATTCAGTGGAGATTTCGTCGCAGAGTATTTGTCACATCACTACACCCGAGGGTGAAAACTTATGCTTGCAAAACGCTGCAGTGAGATACAAATTGATGCAGCTTCATATGCGCTATTTAATTTTTAATTAAGACAGGGCCCCGAGCGATCACATTCCGACTTTGAAGTACCTGCAGTTTTGACATAGCTGGGTGGTGAAAATGAACAGATTATCGTGTCAAGTTCTGCGTCTTCCAGAAGTCACTTTCCACATTCCCAGGTAGCATCAGCTGTCTGTTCACAGGATTGTAGAAAAAACACAAGAGGTGAGATTCCAGACCACAAGGCACTCCTGTGCTTGAAAGATCACTTATTTCAGTTACTTAATTTATCATATTCCAGAGCTTCACTCACTATTCCGTCACGGTCACACCTTCAGTATTTGGTCAGTATTTTACTTCAGTATTTGTAGCCAAAACCAGGGATGGAACAAATGGAGGAAAAGTATAATAGAAACACGTCACCACTTCTGTATTCATCACCAACTCCTGATTTTGGCTACAAATACTGATCCCAGCAAAGAGCAAACAGATGAACGGCATTCTAGGACCCATAGAAGTGAGTAATCGCGAAACGGCCGTTGTCCGGCATCTCCCTCCCCTAGCATACCTCTAACGACCTGCATGTCCACATATCTATTGATGGAATTTATGTGAAATAAAGATGCACAGATTTTCAGCTATATCGGTGAGTGCTGCATATTTCTCCTTTTTTCGCTTCACATACAAATACTGATGTCAAATACTGACCAGATACTGCATGTGGGGATGTGGCCTTCTGCTGGTGGAGTCACTGTGTACATACATTACTTATCCTGTACTGATCCTGAGTTACATCCTGTATTATACTCCAGAGCTGCACTCACTATTCTGCAGGTGAAGTCACTGTGCACATACATTACATTACTTATCCTGTACTGATCCTGAGTTACATCCTGTATTATACTCCAGAGCTGCACTCACTATTCTGCTGGTGCAGTCACTGTGTACATACATTACTTATCCTGTACTGATCCTGAGTTACATCCTGTATTATACTCCAGAGCTGCACTCACTATTCTGCTGGTGGAGTCACTGTGTACATACGTTACATTACTTATCCTGTACTGATCCTGAGTTACATCCTGTATTATACTCCAGAGCTGCACTCACTATTCTGCTGGTGGAGTCACTGTGTACATACGTTACATTACTTATCCTGTACTGATCCTGAGTTACATCCTGTATTATACTCCAGAGCTGCACTCACTATTCTGCAGGTGGAGTCACTGTGTACTTACATTACATTACTTATTCTGTACTGATCCTTAGTTACATCCTGTATTATACCCCAGAGCTGCACTCGCTATTCTGCTGGTGGAATCACTGTGTTAATACATTACATTACTTATCCTGTACTGGTCCTGAGTTACAGCTTGTATTATACTCCAGAGCTGCACTCACTATTCAGCTGTTGCAGTCACTGTGTACATACATTACATTACTTAACCTGTACTGATCCTGAGTTACATCCTGAATTGTACTCCAGAGCTGCACTCACTATTCTGCTGGTGCAGTCACTGTGTACATACATTACATTACTTAACCTGTACTGATCCTGAGTTACATCCTGTATTAAACTCCAGAGCTGCACTCACTATTCTGCTGGTGGAGTCACCATGTACATATATCATATTACTTCTCTTCAGTCATGTATAGATAATAGCCGTAGATAGCTACGGTTTTGGTTACGGGGGGGGGGGGGGAGTGAAACTTCTGAGTGGGCCCTTATTAATCATGTAACTTTGATTGCAACTGGGTAGCGCACCCTAATGGTGGATGTAGGAGAACCTTAGCAGAAGACCGCGCTGTTGGCTGAAAATATTCTCTATACAAAGAGCAAGATGGATATTACTGCCATAAGGTCACTGGTAGATATACCAGTCCTACAGAACATATAAGAGATTACGCCACAGTTATAGATGGTGACTTACAGCTGATGTTCCTTCTGATGGAACTTTTCCTGTTTTTTCCATCTGCCCAAGACCGACATGACTGCTTCTTCCAGCCATGACTGGCTGCAGAGATTTCAACAAAGACACATTTCACGTTTCACATTTCCAGCGCTAACCCCATCTATCCCCAACCTGCACAAACTCCTAATCCTGCTGATACCCCAATGATGAGCCGCTGCTGGCATGTGTCTCTATTACTGCACCTGCTGTGTGGTTCTGTGTGGCCTCTAGATGGTAAAACAAACCTCTAGAATATACCGTAGTAATGTCGGATGCAAATGCCATAGAAAACAGTGCCCACATTTTGCCTCGTAGAAACCTAGAAAGTAATAATGCCCTCTGTGTGCCCATTTGACAGACACAGTAACTCGAGTTCCCCTATAACAACAAGTGCCCACTTTATATTTAATAATGTCCTGTGTCTCCCCCTGTACAGCTTCCCTATGCACAGTGAAGTGACCTCTTGCTGGATAGTACCACCCACACAGTATACTGACCCCTAAGTAGCCACCAAACTGTTTAATGGCTCCAACACTGTATGATGGCACCTAGATAGCCTCCATATAGTATAACTAGATGGTGGCCCGATTCTAACGCATCGGGTATTCTAGAATATATATGCAGTTTATTTTTGAAGATTTAATATTAATGCACCCCCCCAATCCTGATATGTATGGTTCTCTCACCCCCAATCCTGATATGTATGGTTCTCTCACCCCCAATCCTGATATGTATGGTTCTCTCACCCCCAATCCTGATATGCATGGTTCTCTCACCCCCCAATCCTGATATGCATGCTACCCCTCAACCCCCTATCCTGGTATGCATGGTCCCCTAACCCCCAATCCAGGAATGCATGGTCCTCTCACCCCCCAATCCTGGTATGCATGGTCCTCTCACCTCTCTTTCCTGGTATGCATGGTCTTCTTACTCCCCTTTCGGGGTATGCATGGTCCCCTCACCCCTCAATCCTGGAATGCATGGTCCTCTCACCCCCCAATCCTGGTATGCATGGTCCTCTCACCCCTCTTTCCTGTTATGCATGGTCCTCTTACCCCCCTTTCGGGGTATGCATGGTCCCCTCACCCCCCTTTCTTGGTATGCATGGTCCTCTCACACCCCAATTCTGGTATGTATGCTCACCGTCACCCCCCTTTCCTGGTATGTATGGTCCCCTCACCCCCCAATCCTGGTATGCATGGTATCCTCACCCCCCTTTCCTGGTATGCATGGTGCCGTCACCCACCTTTCCTGGTATGCATGGTCCTCTTACCCCCCTTTTGGGGTATGCATGGTCCCCTCACCCTCCAGTCCTGGTATGCATGGTCCCCTCACTCCCCTTTCCTGGTATGCATGGTCCTCTCACCCCCCAGTCCTGGTGTGCATGGTCCTCTCACCCCCCAGTCCTGGTATGCATGGTCTCCTCACCCCCCTTTCCTGGTATGCATGGTCCCCTCACCCCCTTTCGTGGTATGCATAGTCCCCTCAGCCCCCTATCCTGGTATGCATGGTCCCATCACCCCCCTTTCTTGGTATGCATGGTCCCCTCAACCCCCCTATCCTAGTATGCATGGTCCCCTCACCCCCCAATCCTGGTATGCATGGTTCCCTCACCCCCCAGTCCTGGTATGCATGGTCTCCTCACCCCCCTTTCCTGGTATGCATGGTCCCCTCACCCCCTTTCGTGGTATGCATAGTCCCCTCACCCCACTATCCTGGTATGCATGGTCCCCTCTCCCCCCTTTCTTGGTATGCATGGTCCCCTCAACACCCCTATCCTAGTATGCATGGTCCCCTCACCCCCCGATCATGGTATGCATGGTTCCCTCACCCCCCAATCCTGGTATGCATGGTCCCCTCACCCCCCTTTCTTGGTATGCATGGTCCCCTCAACCCCCCTATCCTAGTATGCATGGTCCCCTCACCCCCCAATCCTGGTATGCATGGTTCCCTCACCCCCCTATCCTGGTATGCATGGTCCCCTCACCCCCCTTTCTTGGTATGCATGGTCCCCTCAACCCCCCTATCCTAGTATGCATGGTCCCCTCACCCCCCAATCCTGGTATGCATGGTTCCCTCACCCCCCAATCCTGGTATGCATGGTCCCCTTACCCCCCTTCCCGTGTAGCCGCGACCAATCAGCGTTGCGGCCCTCTGTCCATGACCAATCAGCAACGCGGCCCTGTAGCCATGACCAATCACTGCCGCGGCCCTGTACAAAAATAATATTAAAAAATAAAAAAAAGTTATTCTCACCTTCCGACGGCCTCCTGTCTTCTTTCCAAGCGCCCGGCCTCGCGTTCCCAGTAATGCTTTGCGGCTTAGACCGCTGATGACGTCGGTCCTCTTTCTCGCTCTCGCGAGAGTGACGTCGGTCTTCTTTCTCGCTCTCGCGAGAGTGACGTCATCAGCGGTCTAAGCCGCAAAGCATTATTGGGAACGAGAGGCGGGGCGCGTGAAAAGAAGACAGGAGGCCGTTGGAAGGTGAGAATAACTTTTTTTTATTTTAATTCTCTTTTTTAGAGATTAAGGCCTGTGTTATGACTGAATCACCGTAGGAGGCAAAAACAGAAATACTAGCTAAGTCCAGAAAACCAGAGAAGTTGGCAGCTATCGGATTGCAGACCCCTGAACCTATCAACACAACTAGCAGTAGCCGTGGGGGGTTCCTACGATGCCCTAGACCCCTCGATCACAGCCGGAGAATTAAATAGGCCTAAACAAAGAAAGGGGAAATCTAAACTGCCCCAGAGCAGACCCCAAAGCAATACGCAGCCCCCAACATATAATGACGGTGAAGCAAGATGAAAACACTAACACAGACAGAAAGATAGACTGAGCAAAGACGGGGCCCAAGCTAACTACATAGGAAAGGACAGGAAGGCTGCTGTCTGCAATCCGTGAAAAACCCTATGAAAATAAGAGCCAACAGACTGACAGTGAAAAAGGCCCTGAAGACGCTAGGCTTCAAAAAGCTATGTCAGTACTCAGGAATATTCTGAAGACAGAGCAACAGGCAAAAGGAGATTCAGCTCACCCCAGCAGGGAATGGCAGAATCCAGAAAAGCAAGGAAAACAAAAAACAAAACACAAAAGCAACAGGCAAAGCAAAGAACTTAGCTTTAGGGGAGCAGGAATCAGACTGGTGTCCTAGAAGTCCACAGAGAAATCACCCGCAGAGCAGAAGGGCGTCGGCAGCCTTATATCCAGTCCGTGACTCCACTCAGCCAGTCATCCTCATTAGACTCAGGTGCCTGATAATCAGGCTCATTACCTTCCTTTACCAGAATAGGGAGTTCACAAGACCTCAGTGACGAAGGGGAAAATGAACTCACAACAGTACCTCCCCCTTGAGGAGGGGTCACCGAACCCTCAACCACGCCACCAGGGCGATCAGGGTGAGCCCGATGAAAGGCACGCACCAATCTTTTGGCATGAATATCAGAGGCAGAAACCCAGGAATTATCCTCCTGACCATAACCCTTCCACTTAACCAAATACTGGAGTCTCCGTCTAGCCAAACGGGAATCCAGTATTTTCTCTACCTCATATTCCATGTTACTTTCAACCAATACAGGGTCTGGAGGTGCCACCCCAGGAACAACTGGTTCAACAAACCTCTTCAACAAGGACTTATGGAACACATTATGGATTTTAAATGTGACAGGAAGAGCCAAACGAAAAGAGACTGGATTAATAATCTCCAAAATCTTGTAAGGTCCAATAAATCTAGGCTTAAACTTAGGAGAAGCCACCTTCATAGCAATATTTTTTGATGATAACCACACCATATCACCAATCTTAAACTGGGGACCAATGGTCCTATGTCGATTGGAAAACCGCTGGGCCTTTTACTGGGAGAGAGATAACTTATCCACTACTTGGTCCCAGATCTGGTGCATTCTCTCCACCACAGTGTCAACACCTGGGCAGGCAGAAGGCTCCACCTGCCCTGAAGAAAATCGAGGATGAAACCCAAAGTTACAAAAAAAAAGGTGACATCAAAGTGGCAGAACTAGCTCTATTATTTAAAGCAAATTTGGCCAAAGTCAAAAATGAAACCCAATCATCCTGATCAGCGGAAATAAAACATCTCAAATACGATTCCAAGGTCTGGTTTGTTCTCTCTGTCTGCCCATTGGTCTGGGGGTGAAAAGCAGAGGAGAAGGACAACTGAATTCCCAGCTTGGAACAGAAAGTCCTCCAAAATCTAGACACAAACTGAACTCCTCTGTCAGATACAATGTTCTCAGGAATCCCGTGTAAGCGAACCACCTGTTGCAAAAACAGGGGCACCAACTCAGAGGAAGATGGCAACTTAGGGAGTGGTACAAGATGAACCATCTTAGAGAACCTATCACAAATCACCCAAATAACAGTCATTCTTTGAGAGACCGGCATATCAGAGATAAAATCCATTGAAATATGGGTCCATGGCCTCCTGGGGACCGGCAAAGGCATCAACAACCCACTAGAGCGAGAACAAGATTTAGGCCGGGAGCAAGTCCCACAGGACTGCACAAAATTCCTGACATCATGAGACAAGGTGGGCCACCAAAAAGAGCGACTCACCAGCTCTCTAGTACCAAAAATACCTGGATGACCAGCCAATGCAGAGCAATGAACTTCAGACATAACTCTCTTCTTCCACTGGTCAGGAACATACAACTTTCCACTGGGACAACGCTCAGGTTTGTCCTCCTGGAACTCTTGCAGCGCAAGTCTCAAATCGGGCGAGATGGCAGAAAGAACTACCCCTTCGCCTAAGATGGTAGCAGGCTTGGTCACCACAGGAGAATCAGCAAAGAAACTCCTAGAGAGGGCGTCTGCCTTGACATTCTTAGTTCCAGGAAGAAAAGAGACCACAAAATCAAAACGTGTAAAAAACAAGGCCCACCTAGCCTGTCTAGGGTTCAAGCGTTTAGCCGACTCTAGGTAAATCAAATTCTTGTGGTCAGTGAGGACCACAACTTGATGTTTAGCTCCCTCCAACCAATGTCTCCACTCCTCAAATGCCCATTTCATGGCCAACAGTTCCCGATTCCCCACATCATAGTTACGTTCAGATGGAGAGAACTTTCGGGAAAAGAAAGCACAGGGATTCATTTTAGATGTTACAGGATCCTTTTGGGACAAAACAGCTCCTGCACCAATCTCAGAAGCATCCACCTCTACCTGGAACGGGAGTGAGACATCAGGTTGCCGCAAAACCGGGGCGGAGGTAAATCTTCGCTTCAGCTCCTGAAAGGAAGCAACAGCCTCCGGAGACCAATTCAACACATCAGCACCCTTCTTTGTCAGATCAGTCAATGGCTTGGCAGTACTAGAAAATTTTGCTATAAATTTCCGATAAAAATTAGCAAAACCCAAAAACTTCTGGAGGGCCTTCAAAGATGTGGGCTGAACCCAATCATAAATGGCCTGTACCTTGGCCGGGTCCATTTCAATAGTTGACGGAGACAAAATAAATCCCAAAAATGAAATCCTCTGTACTCCAAAAAGGCATTTCGATCCTTTGACATACAGGGAATTCTCCCTCAAGATCCGGAACACAGTCCGAATATGTTCCACATGAGAATCCCAATCCTTGGAGAAGATCAAAATATCATCCAGATAGATAATCAAAAATTTATCGACAAAGTCTCGGGAAATATCGTTCATGAAGCACTGGAAGACAGAAGGGGCATTAGTGAGCCCAAAAGGCATCACCAGGTACTCAAAATGTCCCTCCGGAGTATTAAACGCCGTCTTCCATTCATCCCCCTGCTTAATGCGGATAAGATTATACGCCCCCCTGAGGTCAAGCTTGGTAAACCAGCAAGCACCTCTAACTCTAGAGAATAGATCCGAAATCAGGGGTAACGGATACTAATATTTAATAGTAATTTTATTGAGGGCACGATAATCAATACAAGGCCTTAAGGAACCAACCTTTTTGGCCACAAAAAAAAAAACGGCACTTAAGGGTGAAGAGGATGGTCTAATATGACCCTTCTCCAATGCCTCCTTAATATAGGACCGCATTGCCTCGTGCTCGGGTACAGATAAATTGAAGAGCCGACCCTTGGGAAATTTACACCCCGGGCTTAGTTCAATTGCACAGTCATAACTCCTATGAGCAGGCAAGGACGCTGACTCATTCTCACTAAATACATCATAAAAGTCCGCCAAATAGTCAGGAACATGATGCGACTGAGGAGAGGTGGAAAAAACCGGAGCCTCACTAAAGGCACACCGACAACCCCAACTCACCACAGACACAGATTTCCAATCCAAAACTGGATTATGAATTTGCAACCAGGGAAACCCCAGAACAACGGCATCATGCAGACCATGCAACACCAAAAATCTGCAATTTTCTTGATGGTCTGGGGCGACCACCTGGGTCCAAAACTGAGGTTTATTTTTAGCCAAAGGAGTAGCATCAATCCCCCTCAAAGGGATAGGTGTCTGCAGAGGTGTCATCAGAAATCCTCAACGTTTAGCAAAATCCAAGTCCATTAGGTTTAGCGCTGCTCCCGAATCCACAAAAGCCTTGGCGGAAAATGTGGACAGGGAGCAGATCAGAGTAATTGCCAGAAGAAACTTAGGTTGAACACCACCAACAGAAAATGTGTGTGCAAAGCGTTTCTCTCGTTTAGGACAAACAGAAATAATATGCGAGGCATCTCCACAAAAAAAACACAGCTTATTACGCCTTCTGAACTCCTGACGTTGCGCCTTAGACAAAACTCTATCACATTGCATAGGTTCAGACGTCTGTTCAACCGGTGGCAACACCTCTCGTGCAATCCTGCGTTCACGCAAACGCTGACCAACCTGAATGGCTAATGACATAGAATCGTCCAGACCAGAGGGAACAGGAAATCCCACCATAGTATCTTTTACGGCTTCTGACAAACCCTTCCGAAAGAGAGCAGCCAAGGCATTATCATTCCAGGTAGTAAGGACCGCCCACTTTCGGAACTTTTGACAGTACAACTCTGCAGAATCTCGACCCTGGTTCAATGCCAACAGGGTCTTTTCAGCCTGATCAATAGCATTAGGTTCGTCATACAACAACCCCAAAGCTTGAAAGAATGCATTCACATTAGTCAGAATAGGATCATCTGGTTTCAAAGAAAACGCCCAATCCTGGGGATCGCCACGCAGCAAAGAGATGACGATTTTAACCTGCTGCGCAGAGCTCCCTGACGAGTTAGGCTTCAAGGCAAAAAATAATTTACAATTATTTTTGAAACTCAAAAATTTAGATCGATCCCCAAAAAATACATCAGGTGTGGGGATCTTTGGTTCAACAGCATGCGAATGAGCAAGGTAGGCGGAAATTCCCCGCACTTCCGCAGCGAGCTGCTCCACACGATCAGACAATTGCTTTATCTCCATTGAGAGAAAAAAAAAAAAAATTCCCCCTACGGCCTCAGAGATATAGAGGAAAGAATTACACACACTTCTTTTTTTTTTTTTCTTTAGCACAATTCTTTCCTGCTTTTGAGTACCCTAGGATCTGCGGTATGGCGGGTGATTCTGTTATGACTGAGTCACCGTAGGAGGCAAAAACAGAAATGCTAGCTAAGTCCAGAAAACCAGAGAAGTTGGCAGCTATCGGATTGCAGACCCCTGAACCTATCAGCACAACTAGCAGTAGCCGTGGGGGGTTCCTACGATGCCCTAGACCCCTCGATCACAGCCGGAGAATTAAATAGGCCTAAAGAAAGAAAGGGGAAATCTAAACTGCCCCAGAGCAGACCCCAAAGCAATAGGCAGCCCCCAACATATAATGACGGTGAAGCAAGATGAAAACACTAACACAGACAGAAAGATAGACTGAGCAAAGACGGGGCCCAAGCTAACTACATAGGAAAGGACAGGAAGGCTGCTGTCTGCAATCCGTGAAAAACCCTATGAAAATAAGAGCCAACAGACTGACAGTGAAAAAGGCCCTGAAGACGCTAGGCTTCAAAAAGCTATGTCAGTACTCAGGAATATTCTGAAGACAGAGCAACAGGCAAAAGGAGATTCAGCTCACCCCAGCAGGGAATGGCAGAATCCAGAAAAGCAAGGAAAACAAAAAACAAAACACAAAAGCAACAGGCAAAGCAAAGAACTTAGCTTTAGGGGAGCAGGAATCAGACTGGTGTCCTAGAAGTCCACAGAGAAATCACCCGCAGAGCAGAAGGGCGTCGGCAGCCTTATATCCAGTCCGTGACTCCACTCAGCCAGTCATCCTCATTAGACTCAGGTGCCTGATAATCAGGCTCATTACCTTCCTTTACCAGAATAGGGAGTTCACAAGACCTCAGTGACGAAGGGGAAAATGAACTCACAACAGCCTGCGCCTGGCGGCCGCGGCCAATCAGCGGCTGGCCCAGCTTACCGTTACAAACAGCTGTGCCTGTCACTGATTGGTTGCGGCCTGGCGGGGGTCTGGCGGCCGCGACCAATCAGCGGCCCGCGATTTCGGTTACAGACAGACACGATAAAGCGTTTATATATATATAGATGTACTACATAGCTCTCAATATAGTATAATACACTCCCCATAGGCCTCCTTATAGTATAATGAACTTTTCATAGGCCTCTATAGTATAATGCATTCTCCATGGGTAGTCACTACATAGTATAATGCACCCCTCCATAGGCAGACTCTATATAGCAGGGTTCCCCAACTCCAGTCTTCAAGGCCCACCAACAGATCATGTTTTCAGGATTTCCTTTGTATTGCACAGGTGAAACAATTATCACCTGAGTAGAGTTGAGCGAAACGGGTCGAAAAATTTCAAAAGTCGCCGACTTTTGGCAAAGTCGGGTTTCATGAAACGAAACCCGACCCTAGGATGAGGTCGGCCACGAGGTCGGCGACTTACGCGCCAAAGACGCGTTTCAAAAGTTTGTTTTGCGCTCTTTTTCAGCCAATCAGGATCCACGGACACTGTGGGCAACGTGATGACATAGGCAGGGGTCACCACCATCTTTCAGAAGGGCATGCAAGTGATTGGCTTGCTTTGGTGGGCGTCACAGGGGGTATAAAAGGGCGTGCACGCCGACCGCCATCTTACTTCTGCCGATCTCAGTATAGGGAGAGGTTGCTGCTGATTCTGTAGGGAGAGCGTTAGGCAGGGAAGAAGACAAAAAAACTGCTTCTGCTGCTAGCGATTTGGCCTGCACAACACACCAGTCACTGTGTGTGCAGTGCAAGGGGAGGCTATATAGTGGTGTATCAGTGGTGTTGGTTGTTGGGCTGCCTTCTAAGGCTTCCTGACATTCCTGCATTGCTGTTTACCCACTGCTCCGCAAACTGCTTTTTTAAAAGCAATCCCAATTTTTTTTTTTGTCCTGCTGAGAAGAAAAAAAAACTGCTTCTGCTGCTAGCAATTTGGCCTGCACAACACACCAGTCACTGTGTGTGCAGTGCAAGGGGAGGCTATATTGTGGTGTATCAGTGGTGTTGGTTGTTGGGCTGCCTTTTAAGGCTTCCTGACAGGCTGGCATTGCTGTTTACCCACTGCTCCGCAAACTGCTTTTTTAAAAGCAATCCAATCTCCCTTATCCTCTAGTCACTTTTGTCACAGCTGTGCCATCGAGCCTGTGACATAGCGCTCAGATATCAGTGGGCCTCACACAATCCAAAAGTGTCCAGTGTCCAAAAGTGTGTGCAAAGATTCAAAATCTCCCTTATCCTCTAGTCACTTTTGTCACAGCTGTGCCATCGAGCCTGTGACATAGCGCTCAGATATCAGTGGGCCTCACACAATCCAAAAGTGTCCAGTGTCCAAAAGTGTGTGCAGAGATTCAAAATCTCCCTTATCCTCTAGTCACTTTGGTCACAGCTGTGCCATCGAGCCTGTCACATAGCGCTCAGATATTCATTGGGCCTCACACAATCCAAAAGTGTCCAGTGTCCAAAAGTGTGTGCAGAGATTCAAAATCTCCCTTATCCTCTAGTCACTTTGGTCACAGCTGTGCCATCGAGCCTGTCACATAGCGCTCAGATATTCATTGGGCCTCACACAATCCAAAAGTGTCCAGTGTCCAAAAGTGTGTGCAGAGATTCAAAATCTCCCTTATCCTCTAGTCACTTTGGTCACAGCTGTGCCATCGAGCCTGTCACATAGCGCTCAGATATTCATTGGGCCTCACACAATCCAAAAGTGTCCAGTGTCCAAAAGTGTGTGCAGAGATTCAAAATCTCCCTTATCCTCTAGTCACTTTGGTCACAGCTGTGCCATCGAGCCTGTCACATAGCGCTCAGATATTCATTGGGCCTCACACAATCCAAAAGTGTCCAGTGTCCAAAAGTGTGTGCAGAGATTCAAAATCTCCCTTATCCTCTAGTCACTTTTGTCACAGCTGTGCCATCGAGTCTGTGACATAGCGCTCAGATATCAGTGGGCCTCACACAATCCAAAAGTGTCCAGTGTCCAAAAGTGTGTGCAGAGAATCAAAATCTCCCTTATCCTCTAGTCACTTTTGTCACAGCTGTGCCATCGAGCCTGTGACATAGCGCTCAGATATCAGTGGGCCTCACACAATCCAAAAGTGTCCAGTGTCCAAAAGTGTGTGCAGATTCAAAATCTCCCTTATCCTCTAGTCACTTTGGTCACAGCTGTGCCATCGAGCCTGTCACATAGCGCTCAGATATTCATTGGGCCTCACACAATCCAAAAGTGTCCAGTGTCCAAAAGTGTGTGCAGAGATTCAAAATCTCCCTTATCCTCTAGTCACTTTTGTCACAGCTGTGCCATCGAGCCTGTGACATAGCACTCAGATATCAGTGGGCCTCACACAATCCAAAAGTGTCCAGTGTCCAAAAGTGTGTGCAGAGATTCAAAATCTCCCTTATCCTCTAGTCACTTTGGTCACAGCTGTGCCATCGAGCCTGTCACATAGCGCTCAGATATTCATTGGGCCTCACACAATCCAAAAGTGTCCAGTGTCCAAAAGTGTGTGCAGAGATTCAAAATCTCCCTTATCCTCTAGTCACTTTGGTCACAGCTGTGCCATCGAGCCTGTCACATAGCGCTCAGATATCAGTGGGCCTCACACAATCCAAAAGTGTCCAGTGTCCAAAAGTGTGTGCAGAGATTCAAAATCTCCCTTATCCTCTAGTCACTTTGGTCACAGCTTTGCCATCGAGCCTGTCACATAGCGCTCAGATATTCATTGGGCCTCACACAATCCAAAAGTGTCCAGTGTCCAAAAGTGTGTGCAGAGATTCAAAATCTCCCTTATCCTCTAGTCACTTTGGTCACAGCTGTGCCATCGAGCCTGTCACATAGCGCTCAGATATTCATTGGGCCTCACACAATCCAAAAGTGTCCAGTGTCCAAAAGTGTGTGCAGAGATTCAAAATCTCCCTTATCCTCTAGTCACTTTTGTCACAGCTGTGCCATCGAGTCTGTGACATAGCGCTCAGATATCAGTGGGCCTCACACAATCCAAAAGTGTCCAGTGTCCAAAAGTGTGTGCAGAGAATCAAAATCTCCCTTATCCTCTAGTCACTTTGGTCACAGCTGTGCCATCGAGCCTGTCACATAGCGCTCAGATATTCATTGGGCCTCACACAATCCAAAAGTGTCCAGTGTCCAAAAGTGTGTGCAGAGATTCAAAATCTCCCTTATCCTCTAGTCACTTTTGTCACAGCTGTGCCATCGAGCCTGTGACATAGCGCTCAGATATCAGTGGGCCTCACACAATCCAAAAGTGTCCAGTGTCCAAAAGTGTGTGCAGAGATTCAAAATCTCCCTTATCCTCTAGTCACTTTGGTCACAGCTGTGCCATCGAGCCTGTCACATAGCGCTCAGATATTCATTGGGCCTCACACAATCCAAAAGTGTCCAGTGTCCAAAAGTGTGTGCAGAGATTCAAAATCTCCCTTATCCTCTAGTCACTTTTGTCACAGCTGTGCCATCGAGCCTGTGACATAGCACTCAGATATCAGTGGGCCTCACACAATCCAAAAGTGTCCAGTGTCCAAAAGTGTGTGCAGAGATTCAAAATCTCCCTTATCCTCTAGTCACTTTGGTCACAGCTGTGCCATCGAGCCTGTCACATAGCGCTCAGATATTCATTGGGCCTCACACAATCCAAAAGTGTCCAGTGTCCAAAAGTGTGTGCAGAGATTCATAATCTCCCTTATCCTCTAGTCACTTTGGTCACAGCTGTGCCATCGAGCCTGTCACATAGCGCTCAGATATTCATTGGGCCTCACACAATCCAAAAGTGTCCAGTGTCCAAAAGTGTGTGCAGAGATTCAAAATCTCCCTTATCCTCTAGTCACTTTGGTCACAGCTGTGCCATCGAGCCTGTGACATAGCGCTCAGATATCAGTGGGCCTCACACAATCCAAAAGTGTCCAGTGTCCAAAAGTGTGTGCAGAGATTCAAAATCTCCCTTATCCTCTAGTCACTTTGGTCACAGCTGTGCCATCGAGCCTGTCACATAGCGCTCAGATATTCATTGGGCCTCACACAATCCAAAAGTGTCCAGTGTCCAAAAGTGTGTGCAGAGATTCAAAATCTCCCTTATCCTCTAGTCACTTTGGTCACAGCTGTGCCATCGAGCCTGTCACATAGCGCTCAGATATCAGTGGGCCTCACACAATCCAAAAGTGTCCAGTGTCCAAAAGTGTGTGCAGAGATTCAAAATCTCCCTTATCCTCTAGTCACTTTGGTCACAGCTGTGCCATCGAGCCTGTCACATAGCGCTCAGATATCAGTGGGCCTCACACAATCCAAAAGTGTCCAGTGTCCAAAAGTGTGTGCAGAGATTCAAAATCTCCCTTATCCTCTAGTCACTTTGGTCACAGCTGTGCCTTCGAGCCTGTCACATAGCGCTCAGATATTCATTGGGCCTCACACAATCCAAAAGTGTCCAGTGTCCAAAAGTGTGTGCAGAGATTCAAAATCTCCCTTATCCTCTAGTCACTTTTGTCACAGCTGTGCCATCGAGCCTGTGACATAGCACTCAGATATCAGTGGGCCTCACACAATCCAAAAGTGTCCAGTGTCCAAAAGTTTGTGCAGAGATTCAAAATCTCCCTTATCCTCTAGTCACTTTGGTCACAGCTGTGCCATCGAGCCTGTCACATAGCGCTCAGATATTCATTGAGCCTCACACAATCCAAAAGTGTCCAGTGTCCAAAAGTGTGTGCAGAGATTCAAAATCTCCCTTATCCTCTAGTCACTTTGGTCACAGCTGTGCCATCGAGCCTGTCACATAGCGCTCAGATATTCATTGGGCCTCACACAATCCAAAAGTGTCCAGTGTCCAAAAGTGTGTGCAGAGATTCAAAATCTCCCTTATCCTCTAGTCACTTTGGTCACAGCTGTGGCATCGAGCCTGTCACATAGCGCTCAGATATTCACTGGGCCTCACACAATCCAAAAGTGTCCAGTGTCCAAAAGTGTGTGCAGAGATTCAAAATCTCCCTTATCCTCTAGTCACTTTGGTCACAGCTGTGCCATCGAGCCTGTCACATAGCGCTCAGATATTCATTGGGCCTCACACAATCCAAAAGTGTCCAGTGTCCAAAAGTGTGTGCAGAGATTCAAAATCTCCCTTATCCTCTAGTCACTTTGGTCACAGCTGTGCCATCGAGCCTGTCACGTAGCGCTCAGATATTCATTGGGCCTCACACAATCCAAAAGTGTCCAGTGTCCAAAAGTGTGTGCAGAGATTCAAAATCTCCCTTATCCTCTAGTCACTTTGGTCACAGCTGTGCCATCGAACCTGTGACATAGCGCTCAGATATCAGTGGGCCTCACACAATCCAAAAGTGTCCAGTGTCCAAAAGTGTGTGCAGAGATTCAAAATCTCCCTTATCCTCTAGTCACTTTGGTCACAGCTGCGCCATCGAGCCTGTCACATAGCGCTCAGATATTCATTGGGCCTCACACAATCCAAAAGTGTCCAGTGTCCAAAAGTGTGTGCAGAGATTCAAAATCTCCCTTATCCTCTAGTCACTTTGGTCACAGCTGTGCCATCGAGCCTGTCACATAGCGCTCAGATATCAGTGGGCCTCACACAATCCAAAAGTGTCCAGTGTCCAAAAGTGTGTGCAGAGATTCAAAATCTCCCTTATCCTCTAGTCACTTTGGTCACAGCTGTGCCATCGAGCCTGTGACATAGCGCTCAGATATCAGTGGGCCTCACACAATCCAAAAGTGTCCAGTGTCCAAAAGTGTGTGCAGAGATTCAAAATCTCCCTTATCCTCTAGTCACTTTGGTCACAGCTGTGCCATCGAGCCTGTCACATAGCGCTCAGATATCAGTGGGCCTCACACAATCCAAAAGTGTCCAGTGTCCAAAAGTGTGTGCAGAGATTCAAAATCTCCCTTATCCTCTAGTCACTTTGGTCACAGCTGTGCCATCGAGCCTGTCACATAGCGCTCAGATATCAGTGGGCCTCACACAATCCAAAAGTGTCCAGTGTCCACAAGTGTCTGCAGAAATTCAAAATCTCCCCTGTCCTATAGACACCTTGTACCTTGTTTTACATTACTATATAGTTTGTTGGATTTTGTTTACATTTCTACCAAAAATGAGGAAGGCTGGTGGAAGAGGCCGTGGAATTGGGCGGGGGTTGGCAGCTGGTAATGATGGTGTTGGTGGTGGATCTGATGGTAGTGGCAAGAGCAAAATAGGACCGAATGCAGGAGGTGTTGAGCCTGCGTCATCGTCTGGCTACATAAGGCCTCGAACGCTTAGTTTTCTAGGAGTTGGCAAACCGCTTTTAAAGCCAGAGCATCAGGAAAAAGTTTTGTCTTACATTGCTGCCTCCAGCTCTATCGCCTGCTCTTCTTCAGTTGTAAAAAGTAAAAGCACTGAGTCGTCATTGGAGGCTCATGTTCATGAACCACACCTTTCCTTGTGTCCTTCACCCCAACCAAGATTGAAGGATGACGCAGGCCATACTACTGATTACTCCATGGAGCTGTTTTCACATACCATGCCTGGATTATCAAGTGAAATGGTGAATTACCCAGGCCAAGATGAATCTGACATGGAGTGCACTGATGCACAGCCGCTGATGGATGATTCTGCTGGTACATTCACTCAGAGCACTACATTGTCCTCGCAGTGTACAGAGCCAGATTCTGACGCTGATGAGACTCAGGTGCCCCTTCCCGCACACTATACCACCATACACGGTGACACAGAGGAAGGTGCACATGACATAGAAGAGGAGGTGATGGATGACCCAGTTGTTGACCCAGATTGGCATCCATTGGGGGAAGAGGGTGCTGCTTCCAATAGCTCAGATGAGGAGCATCCACAGCAGACATCGACATCGCAACAGCTGTTATCTGGCAGGCCCGTAGCACTCCAAAGACAGGTTCCAAACATCAAAAGAGTTGCTGGACAGCTTGTCCAGAGGGTCAAAAGATCACAGCGTGCTAGGCCGCAAAATGTCTGCCAAAGTAGGAAGAGTGCAGTGTGGCACTTTTTTGAACAAAATCCTCATGATCAGGCCAAGGTTATCTGTAAGAAGTGCGCAAAGACCTTTAGCCGAGGGAAAAATCTGAAAAATTTGAATACCAGTTGCATGCTTAGACATTTAACCAGCATGCACTTGCAAGCGTGGACACAACACCAAACCTCAAGTGCCACATGTGCAACTGATCACAACGAAGATAGTCAGCAACGCTACATTGTTTCCCCCACTGTAAGCCCACCGGTTAGCACAGCAGCAAATGTTGAGGTGTCGTTGCAAGGCCACAGCAGTCAGGGAATCCCACTGTTATATCAACGAAAGACTGATTCTAGGCCATCAGAAAGAACACCAACTCCATCACCATCATCAACCCTCTCTCAGTCCGCCCTGTCCACCGCTACTTCCACCATATGCAGCTCTCAAGTCCAGCTCACCCTCCCAGACACTATGAGTAGGTCAAGAAAGTACTCAGTCTCTCATCCGCGTACACTGGGTTTGAACGCCCACATTGCCAAACTAATCTCGTTTGAGATGATGCCCTTTCGGTTGGTGGAAAGCACAGCTTTCCGCGAACTCATGGCCTATGCAGTACGACGCTATGACCTACCCAGTCGCCACTTCTTCTCTCGCAAAGCCATCCCAGCCCTCCACCATCATGTGAAAGACCGCATTGTCCATGCACTCAAGCAGTCAGTGAGCGGAAAGGTGCACCTCACAACTGATGCATGGTCCAGTCGGCATGGCCAGGGCCGTTACGTGTCCATCACTGCGCACTGGGTTAATGTGGTGGATGCAGGGTCCACAGGGGACAGCGGTGGTGGGACAGTGCTGCCTAGCCCACGGTATAGGAAACAGTTGGCTGTAGGCGTTCGACCCTCCTCCTCCTCCTCCAGAAGCGAAAGCTCGTCCACAGAGCGCAGTCGTACGAGCACTCCATCTGCAGCTGCCACTGTTGCACACGATGTGTCCCCCTATCGAGCAGCTAGTGGAAAGCGTCAGCAGGCTGTGTTGCAGATTATGTGTTTGGGCAACAGACACACCGCCGAGGTGCTGGCCGAGTACTTGAAGCGACAAACTGAGTCATGGCTGGGCAGTGTACATCTTGAGGCAGGCAAGGTAGTTAGTGATAACGGCCGTAATTTTGTGGCAGCCATAGCCCTTTCAAAACTCAGCCACATACCTTGCTTGGCTCACACCTTGAACCTGGTGGTGCAGTGCTTCCTCAAAAATTATCCGGAGTTAACAGCCCTGCTCCAGAAGGTGCGAAGACTGTGCGCGCACATCCGCCGGTCGCCTGTACACTCCGTTCGTATGCAGAAGCTGCAGCGATTGCTCCACCTTCCCAACCACCGCCTCATTATCGACATTGCAACAAGGTGGAACTCCACCCTGCACATGGTGGAGCGGCTGTGCGAGCAGAGGCAGGCCATAATGCATTTGTGGGAGGATACACGGCCAGGCACTTTGAGAGCAGACATGGAGTTGACAGGTGTGCAGTGGTCGAAGCTGAAAGACCTCTGTAAAGTCCTTCAGTGTTTTGAGGAATGCACACGGCTGGTAAGCGCAGACGACGCCATCCTAAGCATGAGCATCCCACTTATGCGTCTGCTCATGCAAACTTTGACGCACCTTAAGGAGCAGGAGTCTGCAGCCAATGTTGATGAGGAGGAAGAGGAGGAGGGAATCCTTGATGACATTCAGCCATTGTCTGCTCAGGGACCTCTCCTGGACGAGGTGGAGGAAGAAGAGGAGGAGGAGGATGATGATGGGGATGATTACTTAGGGGAGGAGGATGCATCTCGTGGGGCAAGTGAAAATGTTGGCGTGGCAAGGTCTGGTACAGGGTTTGTGCGTGACTGGAGGGATGTGGATTTGCCAGAAAGTGCTCCTCCACCCAGCACTGCAGTGCATCATTGACACCGGGAACATTGGCCCACATGTCAGATTATGCCTTGCAGATCCTAAAAAGGGACCCCCGCATTGCCAAAATGATGAACGATGACGACTACTGGTTGGCCAGCATCCTGGATCCACGCTATAAAGGCAAATTACAAAACATCATGCCACTGGAGAACCTTGACCTAATATTGGCTAATAAACAAGCAACTCTGGTAAATCGGTTGCTTGAGGCATTCCCAGCACACAGCAGCGGTGATGGTTCTCACACGAGCCGTACGGGCCGGGGGCAGCTTGGCAGAGGTGTTCGTGGTGCACACAGCAGAAGTGGCGTTGGAGACAGGGGTTTCATGACAATGTTGTGGACTGATTTTTCAAATACCGCTCACACAACTGGTAATACTGCATCGATGGAAAGTGACAGGAGACAGCAGTTGTCAACTATGGTTACAAACTACTTTTCCTCCCATATCGATGTTCTCCCACACAGGTCATTCCCATTTGACTATTGGGCCGCTAAACTGGACACCTGGCCTGAATTGGCCCAATATGCCTTACAGGAGCTCGCTTGCCCAGCTGCAAGTGTGCTATCAGAAAGAGTCTTCAGTGCAGCTGGATCAATCCTGACAGAAAAAAGGACCCGTCTGTCAACCCAAAATGTGGATGATCTAACCTTCATTAAAATGAACCATGCATGGGTTTCCAAGGATTTTGTCCCACCTTCCCCTGATGACACATAGGGTGACAGAAAAATGGCTTGCTTTGGTCCACCTCTTCCTGGGACTTCACCTATTTCGCCTTTTGCATCAGCTGAATGTCCAACATCAACATATGCCACTTTCTAAAACTCCCTAACTGTGCTGCCTCCCCCCCCATGGCCGGGGTCACCACCTAGCGCACGACACCGTGCGAGTGCCGTTGCCCTGGACAGGTGGGTAGGCCGACTCTTGGGCGCGGGCACTGGCACAGGGTCCTTCATAGTGCAATCAAGTGTCTCTGACGGTGCTGGTGCACACCCGCCGTCAGACACACCGCTGTACTATGAGGGGCCCAGTGCCAGTACCGACGCCCACGAGTGGGCCCCCCTTGCTTGGGCAGGGCCCCAGCATTTGCAATCTTTACCTCTCCCTGCTCCTCCGCTGTGTAATCTGGGCCGTCAAATCCATACTGTGCCTGACACCGTCTGAGCCTGCCTCCTGATGTATAGACATATATTTTGAATGTGTACGCTATCCATACATGTTATCCGGGGATACGGTACCCTTTCTAACCTTTGTGCAATCACGTGCAATCCATACTGGGCCTAACACCGTCTGAGCCTGCCTCCTGAGACATATATTTTGAATGTGTATGCTATCCACACATGTTATCCGGGGATACGGTACCCTTTCTAACCTTTGTGCAATCACGTGCAATCCATGCTGGGCCTAACACCGTCTGAGCCTGCCTCCTGAGACATATATTTTGAATGTGTACGCTATCCATACATGTTATCCGGGGATACGGTACCCTTTCTAACCTTTGTGCAATCACATGCAATCCATACTGGGCCTAACACCGTCTGAGCCTGCCTCCTGATGTATAGATATATATTTTGAATGTGTACGCTATCCATACATGTTATCTGGGGATACGGTACCCTTTCTAACCTTTGTGCAATCACGTGCAATCCATACTGGGCATAAACCCGTCTGAACCTGCCTCCTGAGACATATATTTTGAATGTGTACGCTATCCATACATGTTATCCGGGGATACGGTACCCTTTCTAACCTTTGTGCAATCATGTGCAATCCATACTGGGCCTAACACCGTCTGAGCCTGCCTCCTGAGACATATATTTTGAATGTGTACGCTATCCATACATGTTATCTGGGGATACGGTACCCTTTCTAACCTTTGTGCAATCACGTGCAATCCATACTGGGCCTAACACCATCTGAGCCTGCCTCCTGATGTATAGACATATATTTTGAATGTGTACGCTATCCATACATGTTATCTGGGGATACGGTACCCTTTCTAACCTTTGTGCAATCACGTGCAATCCATACTGGGCCTAACACCGTCTGAGCCTGCCTCCTGATGTATAGACATATATTTTGAATGTGTACGCTATCCATACATGTTATCTGGGGATACGGTACCCTTTCTCACCTTTGTGCAATCACGTGTAATCCATACTGGGCGTGAGAACGGCTGGCGAGCTGTTAAGCAAGCTACAGCACCTGTGGTTTGCACACGTAAGTTTTTCATTTTTTCAGGAATGACGGTTAGGCCTAATTCCGGAACTGCGGTTGACCTGCACTTACTGGGAAATCATTGTTCGCGGGTAATAATTGTAATCAGTGATCCCCATCACTAACGTTGTTCAGCGGGTTATCTGTACCTGTAAGCGACAAACGCTGGCCTTTTCAGTGTAGCGCACATGCAGCCACGGACATGTAAGGGCATGACACACCAGTTATTGGCCAATCTCATGTGCCAGAGCCTCACGTGTCCCTCTAGTAAGCCGGACTCGGACCGCCGGGCATGACGGAGTCTCGTTCGTTAACGGAATTAAGCTTGCAATGTGTGCATCTGTTCTGTAGCTGGCATGGTTGAGGTTTCCCAGGTGGAGTCGAATTTAACCGTAGGCTCCACTCCTGGTGGTGCCCTTCTGGACATTCCTTTAAGGTTCAGCTTTGCAACCATACTGCCCACGTAAAACAAACACTTTGCCTTCATGAACGCTGTTTGGAGGGTCATGACTCGTGGGAATAACGCCGCCCAGTTAACCTGCTAGAGAGATCGTTCGTTGCTCCCAAGCATGACATCACACTCCCTAGGAAGAAGGTAATGCCACTGTGGCGACCGTACTCCTGGGGGCGACACAAGTGCACTGATGCCCAGCCACTGCTCGATGAATCTGCTGGTACATTGACCCAGACCACTACATTCCCCTTGCACGCTACACGACCTGAATCTGACCCTGATGAAACTCAGGTTACCCTTCCCATATACAGTTCCATCTTACACGGTGACAAAGAGGAAGCTGCAGATGAAAGTGCAGGTTCGGCCCACCCGCCATCAGACACACCACCGTACTATCAGGGGCCCTGTGCCAGTGCCGTCGCCAACGAGTGGGCCCCCCCTGCTTGCCCGGGATCACAGCACTTGCAAAGTTGAAATGCTGTGCAGTGAGATGGAAGATGGGGACGACGAGGAATCCAGACAAGTACAGGGATTCCCTAGTGAGGAGACTTATTTGATTGTTTTCAATGTTGGGACAGCAATTTTTGGGGAGCACTATACTCTGGAGAATGATAGATGGTGCCCACCATACACTGGAACATTCCAAAGGTGGACATCAGACACTGGAGCAGCATTTACAGGGCCCATTATACACTAGAGCATTAGAAATGGGGCCCATTATGTTTGGAGCATTATTTGGGCCCATAAGACAGTGGAGCTTCATCCATGGGGACCAACATATACTGTAGCATTATATGGAGCTCATCATATACTGTTTCAAACATTATATGGGACCAATGATTCTGTATGGAGAAATAGATGGGCCTCGTCATGAGATGTAAAAAGTGAGGTATTTTTCATTGTACTATACCGCTATTTCTCTGCCGTATCGGAGCATGATGAGTTGTGGTATGTGTTAAAGGGGCGCTCTTTCGCCCAGGGCACATGAAAACCTGCAGCCAGCCCTCCCCCCCCACAACTTTAGCCAAATAACCCCCATTTTTCAGTGCGTAACTTGTATTATGAAGTTAATTAAGGTTGACAAGCTTAAGTAAGAAGAATTGATGCTTTTGGCATTCAAATGGGCACTGTAGGTGTGTTTCCTGTCCTCCTCTCACTGCCGACTTCAATCAATCAATCAATCAAATTTATTATCGCCAAGTACATATTACATATATACAAGGAATTCTTTGTGGCAAAGAGGCAACATAATATATAACAACAGATACAACAAGTAACATCTAATAAGACAGATACAGTATATAGTCTACACATGACGATTTAATTGTTGAACAGAGAGTGGATAGAAGCTGTTCATATGGCGGCTCGTGCTGCATTTGGGGACTCTGAAGCGACGTCCTGAAGGGAGTAGTTGGAATGAGGAGTGTCCCGGGTGAGAGGGATCGGATGAAATTTTCAATGCGTGGGATCGAATACTCTTATCATAAAGATCCTGGATTTTAGGCAGGGGGGAGCCTATAATTCTCTCTGCTGTTCTGAAAGTCCTTTGTAAGCGGAGTTTGTCATGCGCAGTGGCTCCCCCATACCAGACTATCAGAGAGGAACAAATCACAGATCTGATGACAGCATTAAAGAATAAGATCAGCAGATTCTTAGACAAACCATATCTTTTCAGCTGACGCAGGAAGAACATCCTCTGTTGTGCTTTTCTTATAACAGCATCCACGTTTTTATTCCCCATTGACTTACATTGGGTTTCGTGTTTCGGGACGACCCCGACTTTTCCCTATAATCGGACGATCTTGCTCGACCCGACTTTTGGAAAAGTCGAGTTTCACAAAACGAAACGCGACCCTAAAAAACCAAAAGTCGCTCAACTCTACACCTGAGCAATACTAAGGAATTCCTGAAAACATGATCTGTTAGTGGGCCTTGAGGACTGGAGTTGGGGAACCCTGCTATATAGTATAATGCACCCCACATAGGCAGGTGTATAGTGTAATGCATACCCCATAGTCAGACTCTACATTATAATGCACCCCCCACCCCATAGGCAGACTCTATGGTATAATGCACCCCCATAGTCAGACTCTACAGTATATTGCACCCTCCACCCCATAGGCAGACTATAGTATACTGCACTCCCCATAGGCTGACTCTATGCAATGATGGGGTGGGGCCACTGCTGGCACCAGGCCCCGCCTGCTCAGTGGCCCCATAGCGGCTGAGTGGCAGAGCAGGGTGATTGATTTTCCCTGCTCTGCCGCAGAATGAAACTGTATGGGCACGCTGTGCACACCGATACAGTTACAGTAACGTAGCTCCGGGTGGGCCCTCTCAGAGCACGGGGCCCAGGCGACCGCCCCCTACGCTACTGGCTGTAGAAAATGCGTCCACTTCGGGGCTCATATGTTACAGGGCTTGGTGCCGACCCCCCGCCTGGCATTTTAGTTTCAACTGTGTCTACATCCTGGATACCGATACAGTTGAAAACAACGATGAAAGAGTGAACTATTTACTCTCTCCTCCATCATTCTCCCTGCACTGAGCTATGTTGTGTGAGCACTGCCGAACAGTGCAGAGCTTCAGAACACACGCTACGGAGACTAGAGCAGCGGGGGAACAATGAGAGGTAAGTATATATTTTTTAAATCAATTAGGGCCATTATACTGTTTTGAGGGCTATGTTGGGGCCATTATATTACATGGAGAGATATGTGAGGGGGCCATTATACAATATTATTTGGAGGGGTATGTGGGTGTCATTAAGCTATTTGGAGGGCTGTGTGATGGCCATTATACTGTTTGGAGGGCTATGTGGGGGACTATAATACTGTTTAGAGGGCTAGTAGGGGCTATTACGCTGTATGTGGGCCATTATACAATGTAAAGGGTTGTGTGAGGCCCATTATATTGTGTAGAAGGTGGTGGGGCCACTATACTTTACGGGGGCCATGAGAGGAGTTTCTTAGTGCGTGAGAAAACTAAGGGATTTCAATAGGGGCAAAATTACTTTATAAGGGCTGCAACATTGTGAGATTTGCTCTTATTTATTTTTTTTGGTTGGGGGGACAATTAGGACTACTGCTATGAGGTCTCATGATTTTTAGGTATGCCCCTGCTTCTCCTGTACTGGTTGTGAGTTACACCCTGTATTATACTCCAGAGCTGGATTTGCGATTCTGCTGATGGAGTCACTGGATACATTACATATCCTGTATTATCTTGCTTTAAGGTTCCATATTGCGGCTGACCAGCTTACATGTAGCAGTAGGAGTGGTGTAAGTGGTCTTTTAATTGCCTGTTTATAAAGGCTGACCACACCTAACACATGAACACAGAATTATTACATGATTGTTCCGTACACATAAAGCATCATATTCTTGACCGCACAACCTGTTTACACAGGATGAGAATGATGTGCTGCTGAGAACAATGACTTTTAAAAAACATTTCACCTGACCAATGACTGTTTTGCTTGTTCATTGGATGATTGCAGCCTGTTTAGTCTGTCCAATGAACGTTCCTATAGGGGTGTTATTTGGTCACTATGTGGTGGTAAGGCCTCTTTCACACTTCAGTTTTTTTGCATCAGTTGAAATCCGCCAAAAAGTTAGACAAGCGGATCCGTTCTCAACTGATGTGAACGGATGGCACAGGATCCGTTTTCAGACGGATCCTGAAAATGAGGAAATTTAAAGGAACCGCTGGCTGGGAAGTGGAGAGAGAGAGAGAGAGAGAGAGAGAGATATTTTTGTCCGGCACCCAGAAAGAATTTCGGGTTAAATGAGTGTCTGGAGGATCCGCCAGAGAAAAAAACGTTACAAGCTCCGTTTTGAAATCTTTGAGGATGCTGACGGACAGCAACTTTTGGTGGATCCTCAAAAAAAACGGATGCAACGGACAGCAATCCGTCACAATCCGCCATTAATGCAAGTCAATGAGGAAAAAAACGGATCCTCAAAAAAAAATTGAGGATCCGTTTTTTTCAAAACCTGGCGGATTGTGACTGATTGTAAAAAACTGAAGTGTGAAAGAGGCCTAATATGTTTTCTAGTCATGGTGTTGCGGTGTTAATTGTCCCCTTTATGTGGTATTATTGGTATATTGGTTTTGGTATAGTGGGTTTTGATCAGTAACAATAAGGTCATATAATACTGTATATGGTCATAGTGTGGTGGTATTTGTTTTTGCTTGTGGTATTACAGGTTTTGATATACTGGGTATTGTTCTGTAATAGTATGGAGATATTTTGTTTTTTGACAACTATATTTGCTTAGAAAATTATTTTACTGCCGTGTTTTTGTTTTTTTGTTTGTCACATCTATATATTGCACTTATATTTTTAGGGAGGGCTCCAGGTCCAAATTTTTTCATGGCTCCTATAGAATTCTAGTTATGGTACTGAGTCTAGATATACAGACTGCATTTTCAGCACCTAACACCCTGACAATTAATTCTTTTTTTGCCATTCAGCTTTTTCCCAGCCTTACATGGCTGAATGAAATCCCTTGTTCACCATTTCTTTACTGCGAGGCATATTTATGTGTCTGTGATCACTGCACTTCTGGCATTCTATTCATGGACCAAAACATTCAGGAGAACTCCATGTGTCCCACAGTCTCAATGATCTAGAGACGTGCTGATATGAATATTCTCATCTAATGTCTTGGTGGCAGAAATCTGTGGGGCCCCTGGAGGAGCTCTCATCATTGTGACCACAGACAACTCCCTGGTTTGATGTTTGATAACCGTTATTGATGATTTGGGTTATTATGAGATTATAGACCCACTTGGAGATAATTGGCCATTTGAATAGCATCGCTCTAGGCCATGTGTCACTGCCACACACAGTACAGCCTCTTATATAAACAACTGTAAACTTGTACACAGGCTGCCTGCAGCCATCCATGTATTCAGTGCTGCGCACCCACTCGCTGTACCGCCTACAGCGCCCGTCTGGCATAGCTAATTTGTTTTATTAATAAAGCTTTGCAGTGTAAAAAATAAAAACAGAACTGGTACTATGCGGAGTCCATATACACAGAATAAAAGAAGTGGTACTGTGCAGTGTCCATATATACAGAATAAGAGAAGTGGTACTGTGCAGTATCCATATATTCAGAATAAAAGAAGTGGTACTGTGCAGTGTCCATATATACAGAATAAAGAAGTGGTACTGTGCAGTGTCCATATATACAGAATAAGGGAAGTGGTACTGTGCAGTGTCCATATATACAGAATAAGAGGAGTGGTACTGTGCAGTGTCCATATATACATAATAAAAGAAGTGGTACTGTGCAGTGTCCATATATACATAATAAAAGAAGTGGTACTGTGCAGTGTCCATATATACAGAATAAGAGAAGTGGTACTGTGCAGTGTCCAAATATACAGAATAAGAGAAGTAGTACGGTGCAGTGTCCATATATACAGAATAAAAGAAGTGGTACTGTGCAGTGTCCATATATACAGAATAAGAGTAGTGGCACTGTGCAGTGTCCATATACACAGAATAAAAGAAGTTGTACTGTGCAGTGTCCATATATACAGAATAAGAGAAGTGGTACTGTGCAGTGTCCATATATACAGAATAAGAGAAGTGGTACGGTGCAGTGTCCATATATACAGAATAAAAGAAGTGGTACTGTGCAGTGTCCATATATACAGAATAAGAGAAGTGGCACTGTGCAGTGTCCATATATACAGAATAAAAGAAGTGGTACTGTGCAGTGCCCATATATACAGAATAAGAGAAGTGGTACTGTGCAACGTCCATATATACAGAATAAGAGAAGTGGTACTGTGCAGTGTCCATATATACAGAATAAGAGAAGTGGTACTGTGCAGTGTCCATATATACAGAATAAAAGAAGCGGTACTGTGCAGTGTCCATATATACAGAATAAGAGAAGTGGTACTGTGCAGTGTCCATATATACAGAATAAGAGAAGTGGTACTGTGCAGTGTCCATATATACAGAATAAAAGAAGTGGTACTGTGCAGTGCCCATATATACAGAATAAGAGAAGTGATACTGTGCAACGTCCATATATACAGAATAAGAGAAGTGGTACTGTGCAGTGTCCATATATACAGAATAAGAGAAGTGGTACTGTGCAGTGTCCATATATACAAAATAAAAGAAGCGGTACTGTGCAGTGTCCATATACACTGTGTTCCAAATTATTATGCAAAAAATATTTCCTCCTATTTTCTCTAAATTACCTATATGAATTGCAGTCATTGATATTTTCCAGTCATCTAATATTCTAGTATAATTGCAGTGTTTTTGAACAAACTGCCTATGAAAACAGTATATTTTCAAAAATAAGAAACACTCAAAATGCATGTTCCAAATTATTATGCACAGCAGAGTTTTCAACCTTTTTATTTTTATTTTGAACAAAAAAATGGTCAATTGTGAAATTATAAGCATTATCAGCTTATTGCAAAATGAAATCAAACAGTTTTCAAGACAAAACTTTATTCTAGGTGATGTTACATTTGCACATAGGACCCCTTGTTCGAAAGAAGCTTCTGAACTCTCTCGTCCATTGAATTAGTCAGTTTTTGGATGGTTTGTGCTTCAATTGTTTTGCATGTGGACAGAATACCCTCCCAGAGCTGTTGCTTAGATGTGAACTGCCTCCCGCCATCATAGACACTCCTTTTGATGATGCTCCAGAGGTTCTCAATGGGGTTGAGGTCAGGGGAAGATGGTGGCCACACCATAAGTTTGTCCTCTCTTATGCCCATAGCAGCCAGAGATGCAGATGAGACGGTGCATTATCATGCATGAAAATGATCTTGCTGCGGAAAGCACGGTTCTTCCTCTTGAACCATGGCAGGAAGTGCTGTTTTAGAAACTCCACATAGATTATGGAGTTCATCTTTACCCCTTCAGGGATCCTAAAGGGGCCGACAATCTCTCTCCCCATGATTCCAGCCCAAAACATTACTCCACCTCCTCCTTGTTGGCGCCTTAGCCGTGTTTTCATGGGGTGTCCATCAACCAGCCATCCTCCACTCCATCCATCTGGACCATCGAGCGTTGCACGGCACTCATCGGTGAACAAAACCGTTTGGAAGTCAGTCTTCATGTATCGTTTGGCCCACTGGAGCCATTTCTGCTTGTGTGCAGTGGATAGAGGTGGTTGACCGGCTGGCTTACGCACAGCAGCAAACCTCTGAAGGACCCTGCATCTTGTTGTTCAGGGGACGTTGGAGGCACCAGCAGCTTCAAAAACTTGTCTGCTGCTATGACAAGGCATTTTTGCAGCTGCTTTTTAACCTGACGCAATTGCCTGTTGGAAAGAGTCCTCAATTTTTCCTTATCAGCACGCACACGTGTGTGCTGGGAATCAGCTACATACTTCTTGATTGTGCGATGATCACGATGAAGTGTCTTGGCAATGTTGATTGTAGTCATGCCTTGACCTAAATACTCCACAATTTGTTGCTTCTGAGCAGCCGACACATCCTTTTTCTTTCCGATTTTGGCAAAAACTGTAGGCTGCTTAATAATGTGGAACAGCCTTCTTAAGTAGTCTTACCTTTATTTGGACACACCTGCCAAACTAATTTGCACAGGTATCTGCAATTGCTTTCAGTGATATAAAGAGCCCTGACACACATCACCATCAATGAGTTTAAATGACAAAGAAAAAAATTCTAACCTTATCACTCCTAAACTCTTTTTGCATAATAATTTGGAACACATATACACAGAATAAAAGAAGTGGTACTGTGCCGTGTCCATATATACAGAATAAGAGAAGTGGTACTGTGCAGTGTCCATATACACAGAATAAAAGAAATGATACTGTGCAGTGTCCATATATACAGAATAAGAGAAGTAGTACTGTGCAGTGTCCATATACACAGAATAAAATAAGTGGTACTGTGCAGTGTCCATATATACAGATTAAGAGAAGTGGTACTGTGCAGTGTCCATATATACAGAATAAGGGAAGTGGTGCTGTGCAGTCTCCATATATCCAGCATAAGGGAAGTGGTACTGTGCAGTGTCCATATATACAGCATAAGGGAAGTGGTACTGTGCAACGTCCATATATACAGAATATTAGAAGTGGTATTGTGCAGTATCCATACATACAGAATAAGAGAAGTGGTACTGTGCAGTGTCCATATATACAGAATAAGGGAAGTGGTACTGTGCAGTGTCCGTATATACAGAATAAGAGAAGTGGTACTATGCAGTGTCCATATATACAGAATAAGAGAAGTGGAACTGTGCAGTGTCCGTATATACAGAATAAGAGAAGTGGTACTGTGCGGTGTCCATATATACAGAATAAGAGAAGTGGTCCTCTGCAGTGTCCATATATACATAATAAGAGAAGTGGTACTGTGCAGTGTCCATACATACAGAATAAGAGACATGGTACTGTGCAGTGTTTATATATACAGAATAAGAGAAGTGGTACTGTGCAGTGTCCATACATACAGAATAAAAGACATGGTGTTGTGCAGTGTCCATATATACTGAATAAGAGAAGTGGCACTGTGCAGTGTCCATATACAGAATAGAAGTGGTACTGTGCAGTGTCCATATATACAGAATAAGGGAAGTGGTACTGTGCAGTGTCCGTATATATGTAATAAGGGAAGTGGTACTGTGCAGTGTCGATATATAGAGAATAAGATAAGTGGTACTGTGCAGTGTCCGTATATACAGTATAAGAGAAGTGGTACTGTGCCATGTCCATATATACAGAATAAGAGAAGTGTTACTGTGCAGTGTCCATATATACAGAATAAGAGACATTGTACTGTGCAGTGTCCATATATACAGAATAAGAGAAGTGGTAGTGTGCAGTGTTTATATATATACAGAATAAGAGAAGTGGTACTGTGCAGTGTCCATACATACAGAATAAGAGACATGGTTTTGTGCAGTGTCCATATATACAGATTAAGAGAAGTGGTACTGTGCAGTGTCCATAAACAGAATAGAAGTGGTACTTTGCAGTGTCCGTATATATAGAATAAGAGAAGTGGTACTGTGCCATGTCCATATATACAGAATAAGAGAAGTGTTACTGTGCAGTGTCCATAGATACAGAATAAGAGACATTGTACTGTGCAGTGTCCATATATACAGAATAAGAGAAGTGGTAGTGTGCAGTGTTTATATATATACAGAATAAGAGAAGTGGTACTGTGCAGTGTCCATACATACAGAATAAGAGACATGGTTTTGTGCAGTGTCCATATATACAGATTAAGAGAAGTGGTACTGTGCAGTGTCCATAAACAGAATAGAAGTGGTACTTTGCAGTGTCCGTATATATAGAATAAGAGAAGTGGTACTGTGCAGTGTTCAAATATATATAGAATAAGGGAAGTGGTACTGTGCAGTTTCCATATATGCAGAATAAGAGAAGTGGTACTGTGCAGTTGTGGGGAGGAGGACCCCCATATAGTGATTGGGCCGGAACCAAGGGGACCGCCATCAGGGTTCCTGGAGGAATCACACCAGGGGGATGACAAAGGGAGAGACACGACTAAGGGTGTCAGGGCAACAGGGGGTGGGGCTAGGATAAAAGGAGCAGGGGGCGCGCTCAGGTGTCAGTTGACAGAGAGCAGGACAACAGGCAGGAAGCCGTGTGAGACAGAGAGGACCGAGGGAGCGGACGGTGTATTCTGGAGAGACCGACAGGGGTCTGTGAAAGGAAAGCTGCGCACTCACCGACAAGTGACACGTGAGGGACTTTCACCGGCGGCCGCTCCCCTCATACTTTCGCATGCAGCCGCCCCCGCTGTTTCCCTCCCTGCTGTGACAAGCCCGCGACCTCCAGTGATCGCTGCGACTACAGACCGTTCCGTTACAGCGGTCAGGACACTGCCCCCCTGCCTTCTCCCCCAATTGCGGCCCTGTCATCATCGCACCCTGGGGACGCGATCCCGCTACAGGCGGCCGTAGAGGCCCCTGTCTGGTTTGCTCAGGGACCCTGAGTAGAGGTTGGTGAATGGTTATATTTTGAGACTGCGTCATAACCCCGCGGTGAGACGAGAGCCGCAAGGAGATGCCTGTTGCGTCCATTGGCACAGTTTCTTCAGGGCCTGTTGCGCCCCACCGTCATCGTTTCTTCAGGGCCTGTTGCGCCCCATCGTCATCGTTTCTTCAGGGACTGTTGCGCCCCATCATCATAGTTTCTTCAAGGCCTGTTGCGCCCCACCGGCATCGTTTCTTCAGGGCCTGTTGCGCCCCACCGGCAGCGTTTCTTCAGGGCCTGTTGCGCCCCACCGGCATCGTTTCTTCAAGGGCCTGTCGAGTCCAGCTCCATCCCGGAATATCGAGGCGTCAAGGCAGCCGCATCAGCGACCTCTACGCGGCCACGCCTGTGATCCTGACTGACCACAGGAAGGATAAGTTTATTATAAGAGATAAGGACCCCCCAGTTTAGTCATACATGGCCTATAGCACCCGGGCCAACCGGGTTAGTCGCATTACCCATAAGAAAGTGTTGATAGGTTTGTTGAGTCCCTGCGTGGACTGGTTGCTGTTAATACTTTTTTTGGTTGCTCAATATAGCCCCAGCGGCTACAGTTTATAAAAGTTATTTCCACAAACCACACTCAGTCTCTTGTCTCGTCACTGCATCCTGCGAACCTGCTCTGACCCTACACTTGGCGTAGTCAGCAGGATGCAGTCTCCGAGCACGGACAGTGGTGGTCCAGATCAGGGCAGGGCTGTAATTTCTACAACTAATGAGGGTCCCCGTACCAGAATTTCATTGGGGGCCATGCTGAACAACCTGCCCAGATTTTCCGGCTCCAATATTATGTTAAGGAGTTGGACAGAGCAGATGCGGGGGGCTTTTTCGGATGCACCCAATCACCCCTGACTTGGAAGCCGAAGTGGCACTCATGGCCCTAGATGGGGAGGTGCGTAGGTCAGTGATGTTGAAACCTCCGGGGCCCCGCAACACTTTTGAAAAAGTGATACAGATAGTGGAACAGACCCATGGGGATCCCACTAATGTGGGAGAGTTAAGGACCCGTCTGTTTAGTCGGATGCAGGCAGAAGAGGAGACGATCACTCAGTACATGAATGTCCTCCAAGAAGCACATACGGCTATTGAAAGAAAAGACGGGGTAGGGGTAGGACCTGTTGACATTACCCTACGTGATCTACTGGTGACTGGACTGCGAGATCCACTAATAAAGCAGGCATTACGGGAGCAGATCAGAATGAACCCCCAAATGGACTTTTCAGAAGTGGGAAGTCAGGCACGGGTTCGAGAGCAAGAACAGGGGATGGCGGTCCCCGTGGGGAAGGTCCGAGGTGTGGAGGCCTCCTCGAATGCAGTGGAGGAACCTCAGTGGGTGGAAGAGTTGAAGCGAGAATTGAAAAATATTAAGGGCGAGTTGGCCGAAGTACAGAGAAGAACCGAAACTGGGACTGGACGACCTAGCTCTAACCCTGGCCCCTGGGGGTCACACTCCCCGTGGGGTGGTCAGCCTATGCCGGCCCGGTGTTATGAGTGTGGAGAACCAGGTCACTTCGTCCGAGAGTGTCCGCGGCGTGGGAGATACCCACCCCAGCGGCCATTAAACTAAAGGGCTTCGGGCTGGGGGGACGCCGCTCGGAGCCGAAAACCACAACTAGGGGTGGTGGAAGTCCCGAAGATTTGGTAGCAAAGTGTCCGGTGGTTTGGGCAGAAGTGGAGGGCCAGGCCATCCGGTGCCTGGTGGACACGGGGTCACAAGTAACCACTATGCCCGTAACGTATTTTCAACAGAACTTCCCGGAAGCAGCAAGGCCTCAGTGGGGGCCTGTGATCAGACTAGTAGCTGCCAACCAACTGCCGGTCCCAGTTGCCGTGGTGGTGTGGGTGCAAATCACGCTGTACGGTAAATCCCTTGGTCGCAGAGGGGTGGTACTGACTCTAGGAGAAGCTGATAAGCAACACCCCGTCACCCTAGGCATGAACGTTCTACGAGATTTCGGCAACCTACTGCTCAAAGACCCTACACAGAGGATTCTGAAGCAGTGGGGTTCTCGCACAGCCCAGGGACAGGTATTCCAGCAGCTGGTGCGGGGAGCACGGGTACATCAGGGCCATCAGGAAGGCGAGGCTCTGGGTAAGATCATCACGCCAGCGACTCCCCTGCTTGTGTTACCTCCTGGACAGACGGTGGTGTCCCTGCCAATTCGAGCCCCGATACCTTTGGAGGGCGTGGAGGTGCAGGTGGAGCCATGTCACTCAGAGCGCTTACCTCCTGGCATACTGGTGGCTCGTTCCCTGGCTATGGTGCAAAAAGGAACCGTCCTGGTATGGTGCGTTAACCTTGAAGACCGAGACACCATTCTGAAAGCACGGACTGTACTGGCCAAACTAGTAAGGCCTTTAGAAGAAGTGCTGCCAGCACCTGCGGTTCAATTATGAGTACACCTTGAGGATCCGTGGGAAGTTACGATTTGAACCTTACAGGTCCACGAACTCTCGGCACAAGAGAAGGGCTGAAATATTTTGGAGCAAATGCGGGCCGAGCTTTCTGGATTAACTGCAGCCCAACTCTCACAGATAAAAACATTGCTTGGACAGTAACATGAAGTATTTGCTAGTCATGAGGACGATTTTGGGTGTACCACCGCCATCACTCATGAAATCCCCACCGCAGGAGCGGCCCCCATCCGGGAACGATATCGACAGATTCCGCCACAACTCTATCAGGAGGTGAAAACTTTGCTTGCCCAAGTGCTGCGAAAAGGGGTGATACGGGAAAGTCAAAGCCCCTGGGCGGCCCCAATCGTGTTGGTCTGGAAGAAAGATCGTACACTACGATTCTGTGTGGATTATCGTAAACTGAATGCCTGCACTATTAAAGACTCATATCCACTGCCCCGCATAGAAGAGTCCCTGTCTGCCTTGGGAAAAGCAACATATTTTTCAACCCTAGACTTGGCCAGTGGGTACTGGCAGGTGCCCATGTCAGAAGATAGAGCCAAGACGGCGTTCATGTTGCCCATGGGACTGTTTGAGTTTAATCGGATGCCGTTTGGGCTGGACAATGCCCCCGGGACCTTTCAGCGATTGATGGAGCGGTGTCTGGGAGATCTTAATTTTGAGGCTACGTTGATCTATCTGGACGACATCATCGTCTATGCCGCCACCTTTGAGGACCACCTGAAGCGGTTGGGACAGGTACTCAGCCGGTTGCAAAAGTATGGGTTGAAGGTGAAGCCTCAGAAATGCCACTTATTTCGCTCTCAGATTGAGTGAGTATCTGGGTCATGTCGTTTCGGCAGAGGGTGTGAGGCCATCCCGGGAGAAGGTTGCTGCTATCCAGGAATGGCCTACCCCCGAGACGGTGAAAGATGTGCGGGCTTTTCTGGAGTTAGCCGGATATTACCGTCGCTTTGTAAAGAATTTTGCATGTCGAGTTCGAGCCCTGCACGGCCTGCTGAAGGGGGCTCCCGCTGGGGCCAATGGGCGGAAAATCCAGTGGCAACAACCTCAGGAAGAGGCCTTCCGAGACCTCAAGGCTGTGCTCTCGGATGCCCCAGTGTTGGCTTACGTGGATATCTCTCAGCCGTTCATCTTGCACACTGACGGGAGTCTTCACGGGCTGGGGGCTGTGTTGTCACAGGTTCAGGATGGCCGGGAGAGGGTGATCGCATATGGAAATCGCTCACTCCACGACTCTGAGCATAACCCTGACAATTACAGCTCCTTTAAGCTCAAGCTCCTCGCAGTGATGTGGGCTATGACGGAGAGATTCGCAGAATACCTAGCGGGCTCCGAGGTGGTAGTGCGAACTGACAACAACCCGCAGGCTCATTTGGAAAACGCCAAATTGGGGGCTCTGGAACAGCTATGGGTGGCCCGGATGGCGAAGTACAATTATAAGATTATCTACAAAAGAGGGGTTGAGAATGTCCATGCAGACGCCCTCTCCAGGATTCGACATACAACTCCAGGACAGAATCGAGACGAAGAATTAAAAGGAGAGGAAATACCGTTCGCTCTCACTGCTGCCATGCTCACAACTGACAATAAAAAATATCTTCCTCTGAGACCCCAAGGGGCATGTTGGTATAATCCCGGGATAAGTGGATGCAACAGCAACAAGAAGACGAAGAGGTTGGCCTCCTCAGGACATGGGTCGCCGCTGTGCAATTACCCACTGACTTATGCTGCGACAATGGGAGAGGTTGGTTCTCCGAAAGGGATTATTGTATCGTAAAATAACATCACAAACAACCTCGATGACGGTTTGGCAGGTGGTTACGCCAGGAGCCCAACTTCACGTACTGGCTCGGGAGGCTCATGAAAAAGGGGCCTATTTCGGAACAAAAAAAAACCTTTGCAATGGCTGCAACAGAAAGCTTACCACCCGCGCTTGCCGGCTGTCGTGGACGAAATTTTCCGGTCTTGCCGCTTGTGTGAATTAGCCAAACCACCCGATCAGCGAGCCGCAACACAGACTATTGTGACCTCAGCGCCCCTTGAGCTCCTGACGGTGGATTATCTGACCATTGGGCCCGCATTTCAGGGATACAAACACTGTCTCGTTATGGTAGATCATTTCACCAAGTTCGTTGTGGTCACCCCCACTCGGGATCAGACCGCAGAGTCAACTGCCTCCGCAATCTGTAGAAACTTTATACAAGTATACGGCTGTCCTCAACGAATACATTCTGATCAGGGAGCATGTGTTTTGGGAAAAGTCATGGAAGAACTACATCACCTCTATGGAATTGACAAATCCCGGACCTCACCGTATCACCTGCAAGGGAATGGGGCTTGTGAACGATTTAATCGGACATTGATTCAGATGTTGCACACTCTGGAGAGTGACAAGAAGGCCCGTTGGCCCGAATATGCTTCAGAATTAGTTTGGGTCTATAACAATAGGGTACATCGAGTGACTGGCTATACCGCCTATTCCCTGTTGTTCGGACGAGAAGGAAAAGGGATCACGGAGGTGGAGTTAGACCCCGAAGAGCCTCAGCCTTGGACCGGAGTGTCGTCTTGGGTCCGAAATCATCGTCACCGGCTGCAAACTCTTCACCGAATTGTACACACCAAGCTCCGAGACTGGGAGCACCCAGGGAAGAATGCAACCCCACCTCCTCACCTCCAAAGCGGGGACCGGGTGCTTGTACTAGATCAACGCCCCCAGAACAAACTGGAGCCGCGTTGGGAAGAAAGTCCTTATCGGTCTTACGCCGTATCCATCCAGACAGATCGGTGTACGAAATACGACCTGAGGAGGATGAAACACTGCCCACCCGTATTGTGCATCGTAATATGTTACGCCCATGTACTTCCTCTGACCCAAAGCAACAGGAGCCTACCCCGTCGACATCCGTACCATCTTCCGTATGTTGGGACCCGGACGATGACGAAGATTGTCTCCCAGGACCCGGAGGCCCTTCACTCAGCAATGAATCATCTGACACAATTAGCCCGCCCGCGCCAACCAGCCCACCGATGTCCACCACCCCAGATGACTCTACCCCAGTTGAACTTAGATGCTCTGAGCGGTCAACAGCTGGTAAACCCCCTGAATGATATGAACACGACCAGTTTGTATGGCAATGAACATTGATACCTCCGCAGATTCATTTCAATAGACTAAGGCCCTCGCCCGAGGACTGGCAAGCTTACAGAGTGGGGAAATGTAGGGAGGAGGACCCCCATATAGTGATTGGGCCGCGACCAAGGGGACCGCCATCAGGGTTCCTGAAGGAATCACACCAGGGGGATGACAAAGGGAGAGACACGACTAAGGGTGTCAGGGCAACAGGGGGCGGGGCTAGGATAAAAGGAGCAGGGGGCACGTTCAGGTGTCTGTTGACAGAGAGCGGGACAACAGGCAGGAAGCCGTGTGAGACAGAGAGGACCGAGTGAGCGGACGGTGCATTCTGGAGAGACCGACAGGGGTCTGTGAAAGGAAAGCTGTGCACTCACCGACAAGTGACATGTGAGGGACTTTCACCGGCGGCCGCTCCCCTCATACGGTCGCATACAGCCGCCCCTGCTGTTTCCCTCCCTGCTGTGAAAAGCCCACGACCTCCAGTGACCGCTGCGATTACAGACCGTTCTGTTACAGCGGTCAGGACACTGCCCCCCTGCCTTCTCCCCCAGTTGCGGCCCTGTCATCACTGGACCCTGGGGACGCGATCCCGCTACAGGCGGCCGTAGAGTCCCCCATCCGGTTTGCTCAGGGACCCTGAGCAGAGGTTGGCGAACGGTTATATTTTGAGACTGCGTCATAATCCGGCGGTGAAACAAGAGCCGCAAGGAGACGCCTGTTGCGCCCATCGGCACAGTTTTTTCGGGCCTGTTGCGCCCCACTGTCATCGTTTCTTCAGGGCCTGTTGCGCCCCACCATCATCGTTTCTTCAGGGCCTGTTGCACCCCATCGTCATCGTTTCTTCAGGGCCTGTTGCGCCCCATCGTCATCGTTTCTTCAGGGCCTGTTGCGCCCCACTGTCATCATTTCTTCAGGGCCTGTTGCGCCCCATCGACATCGTTTCTTCAGGGCCTGTTGCACCCCACCATCATTGTTTCTTCTGTGCCTGTTGCGCCCCACCGTCATCGTTTCTTCAGGGCCTGTTGTGCCCCACCGGCATAGCTTCTTCAGGGCCTGTTGCGCCCCTCCGGCATTGTTTCTTCAAGGGCCTGTCGAGCCCAGCTCCATCCCGGAATATCGAGGCAGCCGCATCAGCGACCTCTACGCGGCCACGCCTGTGATCCTGACAGACCCCTGGAAGGAAAAGTTTATTATAAGAGATAAGGACCCCCCAGTTTGGTCATATGTGGCCAACCGGGTTAGTCACATTACCCATAAGAAAGTATTGTTAGGTTTGTTGAGTCCCTGCGTGGACTGGTTGCTGTTAATACTTTTTTTGGTTGCTCAATATAGCCCCAGCGGCTACAGTTTATAAAAGTTACTTCCACAAACCACACTCAGTCTCGTGTCTCGTCACTGCATCCTGCAAACCTGCTCTGACCCTACACAGTGTCCATATACACAGAATAAGAGAAGTGGTACTGTATGGTGTCCATATTCGAGGGGCTGCTGATAAGTCTTTGGCTTTGTGATTTTTTTTGTTTTTATGGTGACAGATGTTACATCACATGAATGCCTAATGTGTCTAATATATGTTTTCAAAATTTTGCGTTTTTAGTTTATGGCAACAGTGTTCTACGCACACGGGAAAACAATATGGCGGAGTCTAACGCGATATTCACTGCAAATGAGAGCAGAGGAGTGATAAAATTCTTGTTTCTGCAAGGAAAGTCCACAAAGGATATTCATGGAGATATGTCGCAGACACTGGGGTATCAATGCACTTCATATTCTACAGTTAATAACTGGGTGGCCAAATTTAAAACGGGCCACTTCAGCACCAACGATGAGGAACGTCCTGGACGACCGAGAGTGGTTGTTGCTCCAGAGATCGTCGATGCTGTGCACAACCTCATAGTGGAGGATCAGCGAATTTCAGCTAAAGCAATAGGAGACATCATGGGGATTTCCCGTGAACGCGTTTGTGTAATTATCCATCAACATTTGGACATGAAGAAGCTACTGTATCTGCAAAGTGGGTCCCCAAATGATTGACAACAGATCAGAAAAGCATGCGAGTGAAAACTTCCTGATCCATTTGTCAGCATTTCCAGACTGATAAGAACCTCCTGGATCAACCGGTCACTATAGAGTTATTTGTATGATCCTGAAACCAAGGAGCAGTCAAAAGAGTGGAGGCACAGTGGTTCTCCTCCTCCAAAGAAGTTCAGAAAATCAGCCACTAAGGAGATGGCGTCTGTGTTCTGGGATAAGGATTGCATGCTGCTAGTGGACTACCTTCAAAAGGGTCCCACCATCAATGCAAGGTATTACATTGAACTTTTGGACCAATTGAAGGCAGCTCTGGAGGCCAAAAGGCCAAAGGAATCGTGTTCCGGCAAGGCAACGCCTCTGCTCATACTTCACAAGCGACCAAGGAAAAACTGGTGGAGCTGGGCTTCCAGCTGGTTGACCACCCACCTTATTCACCAGATCTAGTTCCCTTCAACTATCATCTGTTTCCAAACCTGTAGAAACATCTCAAGCGTACCAAATTTCCCACCATTTCTGATGCCATGGCTGTTACGGATGCCTGGTTAGAGGCTCAATCAAAATCCTTCTATCTGCAAGGCTTACAGAACTTGGAATACCAATGTAAGGCTGGTTTCACATTTGCGTTTTTTAGCGCTGGAAAAAAACGCTAACCTGCGCATGCGTTTTTTCCCCTATCTTTAACATGGGTGCGCATACCTGCGCGCTTGTAAGCGCATGTATGCGATTTTCATGCGCTGCGTTTTTTGGGGTGTGCGATTGGATTTTCCAGACGCATCATGTTGCATTTTTTGGCCCTGCAAAAAAGCGCATGCGCACATATGCGCACGTTTTGCGCTAAAAATGGCCATTATAGCCTATGGATGCGCATATGTGCGCACTGGCATGCTCATGTAAGCGTTTTTTTGCATATGCGTTTTTTTTTTTTAACCATGGAATTTAGGGGTTTGAGTTAGAGTTAGGGTTAGTTAAGGGGGTTTAGGGTTAGGGTTAGGGTCAGGGTTAGGGTTGGGTTTTGGGTCAGGGTTAGGGTTTAGTATGGTTTGGTTAAGGGTTAGGGTCAGGGTTAGGGTCAGGATTAGGGTTAAGTATGGTTTTGTTAAGGGTTAGGGTCAGGGTTAGGGTTAGGGTCAGGGTTAGGGTTAGGGTTAGGGTCAGGGTTAGGGTTAGGGTCAGGGTTAGGGTTAAGTATGGTTTTGTTAAGGATTAGGGTCAGGGTTAGGGTCAGGATTAAGGTTAAGTATGGTTTTGTTAAGGGTTAGGGTCAGGGTTAGGGTTAGGGTTAGGGTCAGGGTTAGGGTTAGGGTCAGGGTTAGGGTTAGGGTCAGGGTTAGGGTTAAGTATGGTTTTGTTAAGGATTAGGGTCAGGGTTAGGGTCAGGATTAGGGTTAAGTATGGTTTTGTTAAGGGTTAGGGTCAGGGTTAGGGTTAGGGTCAGGGTTAGGGTTAGGGTCAGGGTTAGGGTCAGGGTTAGGGTTAAGTATGGTTTTGTTAAGGATTAGGGTCAGGATTAGGGTTAAGTATGGTTTTGTTAAGGGTTAGGGTCAGGGTTAGGGTTAGGGTCAGGGTTAGGGTCAGGATTAGGGTTAGGGTTAGGGTCAGGGTCAGGGTTAAGTATGGTTTTGTTAAGGGTTAGGGTCAGGGTTAGGGTTAGGGTTAGGGTCAGGGTTAGGGTTAGGGTCAGGGTTAGGGTCAGGGTTAGGGTTAGGGTTAGGGTTAGGGTTAGTTAGGGTTTAGGGTTTGGGTTAGGGTTAAGTATGATTTGGTTAAGGGTTAGGGTCAGGGTTAGGGTTAGGGTCAGGGTTAGGGTTAGGGTCAGGGTTAGGGTTAGTAAAGTCATGGTTTGGGTAGTGTGAGGGGCCACCTAAAAATGTTGGAAAAAAACGCAAACGCGCTAAAAACGCGCTAAAAACGCATACAAACGCATAAAAACGCTGCGTTTTTTTCATGCATGCTCATAAAAATGCTTGAAAAAAACGCAGCAGTTGTATGCTTATGTATGCGTTTTTTCAATGCGTTTTTTTGCGGGAAAAACGCGCTGCAAAAAAAAGCAAGTGTGAAACTAGCCTTAGAAGTGTGTTGACATCAGTGGAGAGTATGTGGAATAAATGTAAAGCTTTCATCTTTATATCTCGTTTCTTTTTTGGTAAAGCCAAAGACTTATCAGCAGCCCCTCATATACAGAATAAGAGAGGTGGTACTGTGCCATGTCCATATATACTGAATAAGATAAGTGGTACTGTGCAGTTTCCATATATACAGAATAAGAGAAGTGGCACTGTGCAGTGTCTATATATTCAGAATAGGAGAAGTGGTACTGTGCCATGTCCATATATACAGAATAAGAGAAGTGGTACTGTGCCATGTCCATATATACTGAATAAGATAAGTGGTACTGTGCAGTTTTCATATATACAGAATAAGAGAAGTGGCACTGTGCAGTGTCCATATATACAGAATAGGAGAAGTGGTACTGTGCCATGTCCATATATACAGAATAAGAGAAGTGGTACTGTGCAGTGCCCATAAATACAGAATAAGAGAAGTGGTACTGTGCAGTGTCCATATATACAAAATAAGAGAAGAGATACTGTGCGGTGTCCATATATACAGAATAAGAGAAGTGGTACTGTGCAGTGTTTACATATACACAGAATAAGAGAAGTGGTACTGTGCAGTGTCCATATATACAGAATAAGAGAAGTGGTACTGTGCAGTGTCCATATATACAGAATAAGAGAAGTGGTACTGTGCAGTGTCCATACATACAGAATAAGAAAAGTGGTACTGCGCAGTGTCCATACATACAGAATAAGAGAAGTGGTACTGTGCAGTGTCCATATATACAGAATTAGAGAAGTGGTCCTGTGCGGTGCCCGTACATACAGAATAAGAGAAGTGGTCCTGTGCGGTGTCCGTTCGTACAGAATAAGAGAAGTGGTACTGTGCAGTGTCCATACATACAGAATAAGAGAAGTGGTACTGTGCAGTGTCCCTATATACAGAATAAGAGAAGTGGTACTGTGCAGTGTCCATATATACAGAATAAGAGAAGTGGTACTGTGAAGTGTCCATACATACAGAATAAGAGAAGTGGTACTGCGCAGTGTCCGTACATACAGAATAAGAGAAGTGGTACTACACAGTATCCGTACATACAGAATAAGAGAAGTGGTACTGTGCAGTGTCCATACATACAGAATAAGAGAAGTGGTACTGCGCAGTGTCCATACATACAGAATAAGAGAAGTGGTTCTGTGCAGTGTCCATATATACAGAATTAGAGAAGTGGTCCTGTGCGGTGTCCATACATACAAAATAAGAGAAGTGGTCCTGTGCGGAGTCCGTACATACAGAATAAGAGAAGTGGTACTGTGCAGTGTCCATACATACAAAATAAGAGAAGTGGTCCTGTGCGGAGTCCGTACATACAGAATAAGAGAAGTGGTACTGTGCAGTGTCCATATATACAGAATAAGAGAAGTGGGCCTGTGCGGAGTCCGTACATACAGAATAAGAGAAGTGGTACTGTGCAGTGTCCATATATACAGAATAAGAGAAGTGGTACTGTGCAGTGTCCATACATACAGAATAAGAGAAGTGGTACTGCGCAGTGTCCGTACATACAGAATAAGAGAAGTGGTACTACACAGTATCCGTACATACAGAATAAGAGAAGTGGTACTGTGCAGTGTCCATACATACAGAATAAGAGAAGTGGTACTGCGCAGTGTCCATACATACAGAATAAGAGAAGTGTACTGTGCGGTGTCCATATATACAGAATTAGAGAAGTGGTCCTGTGCGGTGTCCATACATACAAAATAAGAGAAGTGGTCCTGTGCGGAGTCCGTACATACAGAATAAGAGAAGTGGTACTGTGCAGTGTCCATACATACAAAATAAGAGAAGTGGTCCTGTGCGGAGTCCGTACATACAGAATAAGAGAAGTGGTACTGTGCAGTGTCCATATATACAGAATAAGAGAAGTGGTACTGTGCGGTGTGCATATATACAGAATAAGAGAAGTGGTACTGTGCAGTGTCCATATATACAGAATAGGAGAAGTGGTACTGTGCAGTGTCCATATATACAGAATAAGAGAAGTGGTACTGTGCAGTGTCCATATATACAGAATAAGAGAAGTGGTACTGTGCAGTGTCCATATATACAGAATAGGAGAAGTGGTACTGTGCGGAGTCCGTACATACAGAATAAGAGAAGTGGTACTGTGCGGTGTGCATATATACAGAATAAGAGAAGTGGTACTGTGCAGTGTCCATATATACAGAATAGGAGAAGTGGTACTGTGCAGTGTCCATATATACAGAATAAGAGAAGTGGTACTGTGCAGTGTCCATATATACAGAATAGGAGAAGTGGTACTGTGCGGAGTCCGTACATACAGAATAAGAGAAGTGGTACTGTGCGGTGTGCATATATACAGAATAAGAGAAGTGGTACTGTGCAGTGTCCATATATACAGAATAAGAGAAGTGGTACTGTGCAGTGTCCATATATACAGAATAAGAGAAGTGGTACTGTGCAGTGTCCATATATACAGAATAGGAGAAGTGGTACTGTGCGGAGTCCGTACATACAGAATAAGAGAAGTGGTACTGTGCGGTGTGCATATATACAGAATAAGAGAAGTGGTACTGTGCAGTGTCCATATATACAGAATAGGAGAAGTGGTACTGTGCAGTGTCCATATATACAGAATAAGAGAAGTGGTACTGTGCAGTGTCCATATATACAGAATAAGAGAAGTGGTACTGTGCAGTGTCCATATATACAGAATAGGAGAAGTGGTACTGTGCAGTGTCCATATATACAGAATAAGAGAAGTGGTACTGTGCAGTGTCCATATATACAGAATAAGAGAAGTGGTACTGTGCAGTGTCCATATATACAGAATAAGAGAAGTGGTACTGTGCAGTGTCCATATATACAGAATAGGAGAAGTGGTACTGTGCAGTGTCCATATATACAGAATAAGAGAAGTGGTACTGTGCAGTGTCCATATATACAGAATAAGAGAAGTGGTACTGTGCAGTGTCCACACATACAGAACTGGCCATATCTGCAATCTAATTACTGCATTTCTCCCTTTGTCATGCACCCCCCATATTACAGTGACAGCCCGTCCTGAACATTCCCCTTTGCAGGTAAGATTACAGCTTTGAACATAAAAGAGCGCAGCGTTAATGTGTGTCGGGCTGTCAGTCTCTGCAGTCAGGACATTTCATAATATCTACATGAAAGCGATGGACGTGTCAGGCGGTTGTTATCGGCATCTCTCCCCTGACACTGCACCACTCTGCCCTTAACCCCTTAATCTTCCCCAAACCCCTCATTAAGCCCAGAAACAATGGCACACCACTAAAGCAGCTCCAGGTAGCAGAATAACAGAGGAGCTGCTTCTCTAAACTCTGCTCCACCTGATTGTCATACAGCAGGTATAGTACAGCGGTGCCCTGCACACATGATCAGTGTCGGACTGGGGAGCCAAGGGCCCACCAGTACCATTGACTGGGGGGCCCACTTTTCACCTGCATACAAATAGTACACTAACCCCATTCGCAAATGTACCTATACCTCTATATAATAATATGCTGGGTAGTTTGGTTAATGAATGATGAGATGCTGCATTTTTTACACAGAGAGAATCAACTGAATAATGCCAAGTACTGCCCATATAGTGGGGTTGGGGGCCCAGATCTGCACAAGGGCCCACCAGAGGATTCCCCTGTTACCCTATGGGCCAGTCCGAGCCTGCACATGATAATGTCACCCTGTACAAGGTCATCATGATATGAGAATCAGGGACAGAAAAAACGATGCGTTTTCCAGTGGAAACCCGTTCAGGAAGCGCTCCTTCTTTGGGGAGTTTTTGGAAGAGTTTTTGTTTCCTGAAGATCTTTTTCCAGCCCTCTCATTGGATGCAGCCTTGTTTGAAGTTGATGCTATCAGGATCTGTTTCAAAGAAATCCCCTAAGCGTTCTTCTTTACCCATCAGGCGTTTTTCAGAACCTGAAGGAGAATAAATTCACTCAAAAGACTGAAAATGTGAACAGCAAACCGTTTTTAGCAAAGTCAGATAAGTGTCATGTGAGTGTCATGTGTTTTTCATGCGAGTACAATCCGATTTACGTCCGAATGCAATGCGATTTTAACACGAGCTTTTGCATAGAGAATTTCTCTGTCATTTACACATCATTTTCAAAGAAAATATTCATCATAATACACATATATATATTAGATAGGTAGATAATAGATAGAATAAAATCCTGTAATTCATGTGCCGCGAACAGTATAATCACAGCGTGACAGGTTAGAATAGATATATACACATAGAATACATAGATATATACGTGTAGATGTCAGTGACATATATATATATATATATATATATATATACACACTCTATGTGTATTTACTGTATGTAATCCATCACTGCAAAATTTTCAGTCTGTCTCATTTTTCCTTTTATAGGTATATTTTTGAGTAAAATGTAAATTGCTCTTTTATTCTATAAAATTCTGACAACATGTCTCCGAATTTCCAAGCACTAAATTTTGTATTTAGTTCCAGAAAATGAGAAATGGTCAAAAGAACAAAAAAATGCAATGCTTGCAGACCTGAAATAATGCTAAGAAAACAAGTTCATAATCATTTAGAAGCAACAATACTAATGTTTTAACTCAGGAAGAGTTCAGAAATCAATAACCAGGATTTTTAATCACAGCTTTCATGCGTCTTAGCATGCTTTCCACCAGTCGTTCACACTGCTTTTGGCTGAAAGCCATAATCATCAACATTTAGGCTACGTTCACACATAGCGGAACTCTCGCAGAAATTACCGCGAGAATTCCGAATTCCATTCCGCGGGAAAATTGCATTTTAAATTACCGCGATTTTCCCGCGGAAAAACTAGCATTTTGCAAGCGTTATTAGCTTGCCGAATTGCTAGCGTTTTCCAAACGATCTGTAGCATCGCTTGGAGAACTGATTGACAGGTTGGTCACACTCGTCAAACATAGTGTTTGACGAGTGTGACCAACTTTTTACTATTGAGGCTGCCTATGCGGCATCAATAGTAAAAGATAGGATGTAAAAAAATAATAAAAAAAAAATATATTGTTATTCTTACCTTCCGGCGTCCCGCGCAGCCTTCCCGCCTCTCTCCACGATCCCGGTCCCAGTAATCCTTTGTGAGAATTACCGCGATGATGTCCGTTCTCACGGGATCGCGACGTCTCACAGTCATTCGCGATGACATCGCGCGAATGACCGCGAGAATGGACGTCATCGCTCACAAAGGATTACTGGGACCGGGAGCGTGGAGGCGGGAAAGCTGCGCGGGACGCCGGAAGGTAAGAATAACAATATTTTTTATTTTAAATTCTATTTTTTACAGGGATATGGTACCCAGAGCCCGGAGAACAGTCTCCTCTCCTCCAGACCGTGGGTACCATCCGCAATTGTTCTGCTTACTTTTCGCATGATGTGCACAGCCACATACGGAAAGTAAGCAGAACAATGCATTCCTATGGGTGCGGGATCGCCGCGATTCCGGTAAATTAATGAGCATGCTGCGTTTTTTATCGGGAAGCGATTCCGCCACGGTAAAAGCTGCAGCATTAGCACAGCATTGCGGAATCCCATAGGAATGCATGGGATGCTTATTTTTCGCGTTTTTGCGGCAAAATCGCGCGGTTAAAACCGCCACGTATGAACATAGCCTAACAGTAATAAACACGTGAAATAGATCACTCTGTTTGTAATGACTCTATATAATATATGAGTTTTACTTTTTGATTTGAAGAACTGGAAAAAATTCACTTTTGGATGATATTCTAATTTTGTGAGAAGCGCCTGTATGTAAGCTTGTCTTGTCTGATACATCAGTTTAGCAGAGATTATCACCCATGAGAGGCTTAAATACCTCAGCTCAGCAGACAGTATCATACATGATCAGCTTGGATACACAGCTCAGCAGACTATCATCTGTGATGCTGTCTGCTAAGCTGATGTATCTAAGCCTGTCTTGTCAGATACTATCAGATGCAGTCATGTATCTAAGCCATCAAGCTATCAAGTGTGATACCGTCAGCTTTGCTGATGAATACTCCTGAGGCTATGTGCACACGCAGTTTTAGGTGCTGCGGATTTTTCCGCGCAGATTTGGAAAAATCCGCAGGTAAATTCTCAGGTTAAAAGACCTGCGGTTTACCTGCGGATTAGCCTGCGGTTTAGCCCTGCGGGTTCACACCTTTACAATGGAGAAGGTGTGAAATCGCTGCGGATTCCCCACAAAGAATTGACATGCTGCGGATTTGAACCCGCAGCAAATCTGCGCGGAAAAATCAGCAGCATGTGCACAGCGTTTCTCAGTTTACCATCGAAAACAATGGTACTGTACAACGCAGTTAAATCTGCTGCAGAGCCTGAAACGCTGCGGATCCGCAGCAGAATCCGCAACATGTGCACATGGCCTGAAGGTATGTGTCGCTGATGTTTTTGAATGTGTACCCGCTGAGTTTTTCAAGAGGAAAAAGCTTCAAGAAAAGCAGGTTTTTTTTAGTGTGTTTTGCTTGTTTGCTCTTTTTCAACATTCTTGTCTGATAACATTATTTTTTTACCATTTTTACATAAATTTTTAGTTGTCTTTTTTTTATTGCCATTTTCTGGACTTTTTTTGTCTAATAACAATGTAGCAGATTTTCAAGACAAAACAATGGAAATTGCTCAAAAACGCACCCAGGTGTCTTCCAGGCATCTTTTGAGCCTTACCTAATATATTTTCACACGTCACTTTTTTGCTGTTTTTTTTTCTGCAGCCAAAGCCTGATCTCTTGGCAATAAAAAAAAACTTCACGCAAATTGCAGGGGCTTTTTTTTTCTGCTTTTCTTGCAGTACTTTTTATGCATTTTTGCTGCATTTTTCAGGATCCTAAAGTTCAGCTTTTTCACCATACAAGCATGAACAACACAAGATGTTAGACCACCAATGCAAGATGTATGTGAAATCATAAAACATTTTTACAAAAGAAAAAGGTAAATTTGCTCAAATTTTTTAGGGTAAAAAGTTTTTTTTATGTCTGAAAAAATAGTGACTAATCTGTAGAGAAAAGCTGGGTTCATGTATGAAGTGCAGTGGTAAACTAAGGTTATATGAGTTCATGAAAAAAAAAAACAATTGCACAACAAGCAGGGGAAGGTGAATTAGTCAGGGATTGTCTTCCTTAAGCGCTTGTGCAAATGGACGTATTTTGGGTGCGAGAGCAATCTGTAAAAACATTAGATCACACTCGGACCAATGTTATTCTATGGGGCCGTGCACTTGTCCGACTTGTTCCTTGGACAGAGTGTGTCCGAGGAAGAAATTGTTGTGGCCTTGCAAGTCAATGAAGGCATGGGAACCATTGGACTGCACTCAGATGACATATGAGTGCAGTCTGATTTTCACTGATTGACAGAATGGAGACATTTCTTCCTGCATCTTATCCTCATCTACGGTTATCTGCACCTGTCCTAACACGTTGCTTTAAAATAAAGGGAAAATAACATTACATTTTAAATATACTAACATCCATGCCCATGGATAATATCAAGGTATTATGGTTTGGGGAAAAATCAGAAAAATACGGTAAATGGGTTTCACATCCTGCTGTACATGCGTTTTTTTTTTTTTCACCGAAAAAGCTGCAAAAACTGATATCAGCATTTTGGCTGCGTTTTTGCACTTACTTGTCACTTTCCAATGAAAAGTTGTTAATGGCTAATAAATTGCTCAGTAGCACAGATGAACCATCAGAGCACGCTAGGGTTGTAAATCCAAAAGTTAGGAAAGAAAAATTAAAAGAGGTAGGAAGTAACCGACTTTAACGACCTTCTGACAAAAGATGAAGAACAAAAGCAATATGTCCTGCAAGTTGTAAGCAAATGCCGAGCATTATATTCTGACGTTTCAAAAACTACTTTAACAAAAGCTCTAGAATAGATTAGATAACTATGTAAAATTATCAACTCATGTAGGTTAGCGTGCTCTGATGGTTCATCTGTGCTACTGAGCAATTTATTAGCCATTAACAACTTTTCATTGTCTGTAATGGTGGGATCAAAAAACGATAATCCCACCAACTCTGCATTCAAATACCACAAATGGTTCGAAAATTTGGTCAGGGCTATTTCTGCAATGTTGTTGTCACATTCTTTATAGTCTAACAGACTATGCAAAATACCTAAATCTTAAAATACCTCAATTTGGATTTTTTCAAACTTTGAGCGACGAGCGGCACGGGTTAACGTCGTTTGATCGAGCTCAAATTTTGGCTCTCTCAATATCTGGAAAGGGGAATCGTTTTGTGGGGTCCAGATGAACAAGATTCTGACATTTTTTCCCCCCCGTATGAGATCCGGTCACCCTAGTGCACACGCTGTGGATTCTGCTGCGGATTGATCCGCGCGGATTTTGCAAAATCCGCAGGTTAATCCACAGGTCAAAAGACCTGTGGTTTATCTGCGGATTACCCTGCGGTTTATCACCTCTACAATGGAGGAGATGGCAAACCGCAGCAGAATCCGCAGAAAAGAATGACATGTCAATTCTTTCTGCGGATTAGAAACCGTAGCAAATCCGCGCGGAAAAATCCGCACCGTCTGCACTGCGGTTTCCATTTCCCATAGGATATAATGGTACTTTACACCGCAGCAGAAACTGCTGCGGATCCGCAGGGCCAAAACCACTGCGGATCCGCAGCAGAATCCGCAGCGCGTGCACACACCCTTAAACTGACGTGTGATACCATCTGATGCATCTAAGCATTACACATCCCCTCTTTGGATACTTTATCCCTCCTTTCATGTTCTTGATTGTTTGGGCCCGTCATTGTTTCTGTGCAGTGCGATACTCCGATCCTGAGAGCAGCTTCATTACATGAGAAATCTGTCTCCATCTCTGGATCTCGCACTCATTATATGGGATGAAATTGTCACTTGCTCAGAAATCTTTCCATCAAGATAAATGTAGAGTTAATGTTTCCCCACAGCTGTCAGAATGGTGGACTGGCCCTTTAAATCACCAGAAACGGCAGACAGGCGTCACACTGCTAATACCTGACACTTTAATTATCTGGGTACTTAGAGGGCCAGTACAGGCCTATGGAAATAAAGGTTAGTAATTATACAAGGAAAAGTTCTGACATTTTCTACTAGACTTTGGATGTCATCAAAAATGTTCCATATTCACTGACAGCAAGCAAAGATCTTGAAAATGAGAAGGAATTGATCTAAAGACTGAACCCCCCTCCTGTTCTGTCCACACAACTGCAATTTGTATCAATGTGTCAGTGTAATGTTTCCCTATAGACTTCTGTTGAAGTCATTCCAAGAAACAGATACTGGGACAAAACATCAAGGAGAGAATGATGCCTCCATATACAGTATGTACTTAAAGGGGACATGCACATTTATTAACCACAAGCACTCATTGTTTGCCCTGAACTATGTCCACCTCTGTGATAATTCCTGGGATATTTAGTAAGCACGAGGTAGTGTGAAGTGCCGGATCAGGGATCACAGCCGCGTCTCGGACACTTGGCAGATCGCTGCTTATGTTCTCCTAAGGGCAGAGATTTGTGTGTGTTGAAAGCGTTCAGGTCTTTGAAAATGAAGAGTGTGTGATGACAGAAGCAGCAGATAACCCGCAGTGATACAACCTGATAGCAAGGCCACTCAAGATAAGGCCTCTTTCACACATCAGGTTTTCGCCGTCAGGCGCGATCCGGCGCTTTTGACAGAAACCGGATCCGGCGAAATGCAATGCCGGATCCGGTTTCCCCCCCATTGACTTGCATTTGCGCCGGATCGCGCCGGATGGCCATGCGTTTCATCCGGTTTTCGCCGGATCCGGCAATGTGTCGCGATCCGGCGTCTGGAAAAAACGGTGACTGTAACGTTTTTTGTCTCCGGCGAAAAAGCCAGACCCGCCGGATCCGGCGCGTCCGGCTTTTTCACACAATGAAAGCCTATGAGCGCCGCAATGCGCCGGATCCGGTTTTTTGGTCTGAGCATGCTCAGTAGCTCTGCCCACAAGACATATATAAAAGCAAGACAGTGGGACCCACAGCCACACCCAACATGCCACCCAAGACAGCAACCAGGCGCAGGAGAAGGCAGGAGACCACTGCAGCACCATCAGCACCACCACCACCCCAAATGGAGCAGCATGTTGAACAATGGGAGGGGAGTCCAGCAGCAGATGAGAGACGGTAATTATCAAATCCCCCATTCCTCCAAACTAGGGCTATTGAATATCAAGATATTCATTGGCCCTTTGTTTCTCTTTATTCAACAGCCGCCCAATAGATGCAGCAGCAGCAGCAGCAGCAATGGCAGCAGCTGGAACACCACCCACAGGCATGGAGTGTGGCCACCAGGAAGACAGCACTTCATCTTCTGGGAGCCCTCCCTCGCATCGTCAGCGTTTGACAGTAAGTTTTTATTTCCAAAATCCATCATCTCTGTAATATATGTCTATTCATTGCCTTTTATTTCAAAACAGGATTCACAAGATGAAGAGGAGCTCCCAGAAGAAGAAGGAAGGGGTGGACAGACACCTGGAGTGGGCTCACAATTGGTAAGTTTTTTGCATCAAACGCAGAAACACAACATCACACTACACACAACACATAGAAAACAATGTTCTGCAGACCACACACAGCAAACAAATGCCTACATCCAAAGACATAACATTTTTTGTTTTCTTCTCTAGTCTTCCCAATCTGGTGCTTGGCCAAGAGGTCCTCGCAGTGCCTCCCAGGGTCGTCGGCGACAGCAACGCGGCGGTCACCAGCGTGTAAGTATAAATATTTTTGCTTTTTTTTTTGCACTTTTTATTTCATTTCTTTTGTGGAGGCTAATTATGTTATTTTTGTCTTTTTCTTTAACAGCCTTCACAGCGTGCTCCCGACTCTGACGGTGAGGATGGAGGGATTGATGTGGACCACCTCATCGATCTCGTCAGAGAAAGGGAGCCGCTCTGGAATATGGCTGACCGCCGCCACGCTGACCTGATCGTTACCCGACGACTCTGGGAGGAAATCTGTTCGCTCCTTGTTGGCCGCTGGGAGGACCTCGAAGCTCGGGCCCAGATTAAAGAGCGTAAGTATATACAGTACCGGTTGCTTGATGTAAACCAGTGTTTCCCGAACTCCAGTCCTCGTGGTCCCCACGGATCATGTGTTCAGGATTTCTATTTACTATAGAAATCCTGAAAACATGACCCCTGGGGACCATGAGGACTGGAGTTTGGGAAACACTGATGTTGTATACTAACCACTCCTTTCTCGTTTCAGGGAACAGAATTGTGAATCGGTGGCGGTCTGTGAGAGATCGTTTCAAGAAGGAGTTCAATAAAGAGATGCGGGCCCCGAGTGGATCTGGAGGACGCAGGAGCAAGTACAAGTACGCAGAAGCCCTGTCGTTCCTCCGGGAAACAATGGTCACCAGAAGGTAAATATTACACACCACATGTGAAAAAAAATGTTATATGTAAATTTTTTTTTCAGCCAGGGCCATACGATGTCAGTATTTTAATTGTTTTTTTTTCTCTTTATTCCACAGCACGGTGAGCAGCACTCGGGAGCCGGCACGATTGGACCCTTCTGAGGCGATCCCTGAGGAGACCGGCACCGAGGGACACTTCGACCGCCCCGGTACATCTGCACCTTCCCAGCCTTCCCACACATTCGACCCATCTGTCCCATCCACCAGCACAGGAGCATCGTGGCCGCCTACATTACATGAAGCTGCTGGTGAGGAGATCGCTTTCCCTTTACCCCACCTTTCTGCCCCTGCCACCTCTAGTACACCTGCGGGTACTGGGCGGCAGCGGCAGAGGGGTCAGGAAAAGACTTATGCGCCAGAGTTCTTGCATCTGAATGCATCTTTCCAGAACTGTCTAAAAGTCTTGTCAGAGCAAATCTCCACAGGCTATCAGCAGATCAACTCCAGCATTCTGGAGGTGAAGACACTTCTGCAAACCATGCATTCAGAAGCAAGATCTTCGCCAAACCACACCTTTTTCAGGTCTGTTGTGGAGCGCATGGAAACGCTCTCTCCTGCCCAGCAGATGCATGTAATGCATTCATGCCACGCTGCTCTCCAGCAAGTTACCTCCCAACCTCCTCCTCCTCCCACCACAGTAGTTCCTCCACCTGCACCCCCTCCAGCCACTTTCCATCCTCCCCCTCCTATTACATCTACACCCCCTCCAGCCACTTTCCATCCTCCCCCTCCTATTACATCTACACCCCCTCCAGCCACTTTCCATCCTCCCTCTCCTATTACATACCATCCACCTCCAGCCACTTTCCATCCTCCCCCTCCTATTACATACCATCCACCTCCCCAGCACCATCCACCTCCCCAGCACCATCCACCTCCCCAGCACCATCCACCTCCCCAGCACCAGCAACCTCCCCAGCACCAGCAACCTCACCAGTACCAGCAACCTCCACAGTACCTGCAAACTCCCCAGTACCAGCAACCTCCCCAGTACCAGACATCTCCCCACTTCCAGCAACCTGCCCCGTACCAGACATCTCCCCACTTCCAGCAACCTGCCCCGTACCAGACATCTCCCCACTTCCAGCAACCTGCCCCGTACCAAACTCCTTCCCCATACAACTTGCCATCAACATCATCTGCTCCTACAGTCCCTGCCCAACCCTCCACTCCACCACCCACCACCTCTTCTGCTTCCCACATGTCCACCCATTCTGTAGTTTTTTCCACACCTTCACCTCTAACTGTTCCTTCCCCACCACGATCCCAGTCCTCTCTCCACACTCCCAGTGTCGAAGTGTCCCGCAGCCCCTACAGCAGTATTTCCACCACACACTACACAGAATTATAATGTGTGTATTTAAATAAAAATGACCAGTTTTATGGTTTCAGTTTTATAGTTTCAAAGTTTTATTAAACAAGTTTATTAAAATTTTAAAAAAGTTTACTAAAAAAAACATTTTTCAATAAAAGTTAAATTATTTTACACTGGTTGTCTGTCATTTCTTTCTGCGGCGAAAAAGGTTAAATACAGGGTATTTAAAAGGTGAAATGGTATTCAAAACTAGGTATATAACTGTGGGTAAATTTTAGCTTTTTGCCACAGTTGTGTTCCTGGTTGTGTTTGAAGCAAAGTATTTCACCTAAAAAGTTGTGTTTATTGTTGGTGATTTCCTAACAATGTACACAACTTTTGTTAAAAGGTGAAATACTTTGCATAAAACACAACCAGGTACACACCTGTGGCCTAAAGATAAAAATAGAGACCATGACAAGATAGCCAACTTTGGTTGGCAAAGGTATATACTGTTGGTACAGAAGGTACACAAGTTTGGTTAGGGCACAAATCTTTCACACTCTGTCATCCTGCCAGTGTACTCTGCCTTGAGGTGACATAAAGTATAGTGCAAAATTGTCCCTCATTACTGAAACCGTCACAGAACTTCTAGTGGTAATGTCATGGTAATCTTGCAAGGTGGTTTCTTCAGAGGTGTCCTCAATGGAAATGGGTTCCTTGCAGATAACAAAATTGTGGAGTACCACGCACGCTTTGATTACCTCGTCCACAGTTTCTGTCTTGAGGTTGATCGCAGTCAATAGGACCCGCCATTTGGCTGTCAGAATACCAAAGGTACATTCAACCATTCTTCTTGCTCTTGTGAGGCGGTAATTAAAAATGCGTTTTGGTCTTGTCAATCCTCTGCTACAGTACGGTTTCAAAAGGTGTTCTGACAGCTGGAAGGCTTCATCCCCTACACAGACAAATGGCATAGGTGGACCAGATGTTTGCGGCAGCGGTCTAGGTGGTGGGAACTGGAAGGTGTTTCCATACAGTTTACGCCCCATGGCAGACAGTTTGAAAACTTGAGAGTCATTGGAGCGGCCATAGGCCCCAATATCAACCGCAATAAATTTGTATTCCGTGTCAGCGATGGCCATGAGGACAATTGAAAAATATTTCTTATAATTGAAATATTCCGATCCCGATCCAGCTGGCTTTACAATGCGGATATGTTTCCCGTCCACAGCGCCCAAGCAGTTTGGAAACTGACATATCTGTTGAAACTTGTCAGCAATTTCAATCCACCTCTCTGTTGTGGGCTCTGGTAAAAACTCTTCAGCTAAGGAGTCCCACAGTGCACGGCATGTGTACTTCACAATTCCAGATATGGTGGAAATCCCGAGTCTGTACTGGAAATGCAGTGACGAAAGGGATTCTCCAGTTGCAAGAAATCTGTGGGGAATTAAAAAACAATAAATTAGTTTTAAATCACAGCATTACATACCAAAACTGACCTATAACACTTGGAGATACAAATTACCACCAACAAGATTGCAGTGAAAGTGTGCTCTGATGCGATCATATCCAATAAATGTGGCTTACCTTAAAGTCACCATCAGACGCTCTGCGGGTGAAACAGAGAAGCGGCAATAGGTGTCCGCTTTTCTTATGAGGTGTGCAATGCGCTCCACCAAGTAATCAAAATTCTCCATTTTCATCCTAACATATCCAAAAAATTTATCCGGGTTTCGTCGAAGGTCCATGCATAGTGTAGAATAGACCCCACGCGTCATTCTCTTGGCTGTGATGGGGTGGATCCACAAACGTCGTCTACGATGCCTGATGCGCTGCTGTCTCGCTCTCTCCTTCTCCAGAACAATCACCCTCAAACGATTTGCCTCCGCTGTAAAATCCGCCAAATTCTTCAAAATATTTCCAATGACAACATCCATCTTCGCCAGTAACTTGCTCTTCTCTCCAACCTGCACTTTCTCCTCTACAACCTGTCAAAGAAGGGCTGTAGGAACATGCTATATATAGTTTTCCAGTAGCCAATCCCGTTCGGAAGGCCACAAGGGTCAATTTTAAAAACCGGATCCGGCGTAATCCGTCGAAAAACGGATAGAAAAACGGATGAACCGGATGAGACGGATCCGGTTTTGTCTGTCAAGAAAAAGACGGATCCGGCAGAAAACCGGATCCGTCACATCCGGTTTTACGAAACATTTGCCGGATCCGGCGTTCCGGCACGACGCCGGATCGCGCCTGACGCCGAAAACCTGATGTGTGAAAGTAGCCTAAGACGTGTACCCATCAAGCCACACACAAGATGTTCCCACCAGTACCAAAATTCTCTCAATTCACACTCCCAATGGATACACAATTGCTCCGATACCGGGCATTACTGCCAGCACTACTTGCTAGCAGTAATGGATAAGATTTCATACTTATCCTGTACTGATCCTGAGTTACTTCCTGTAGATCTTTTGTTATAAAAATGAAAAACATAACAATAATAATAACAGAAACAAAACAAGAATATCAACCAGAAAAATAATCAGTATAATGAACATTGGTCCAGCCACTCATTCTCTCCTGTCACACATATTATACATACAGTACATACAGAATAATAACTAATATTAAGTACTTACACCTTCTGGTCCGGTCACCAACAAACTAACACCAAACAAATAAAATAAACAATAGCAAACTATATACATACTTTTTTTTTTTAGTTCTTTAATATTTTTTAAATAAAATAACCACAAACTACATAAATATATAAAATACTAAGCTAATCACCACCCCACACTCAAGCCGACCATTCCTAACCCCCGTTACAAAGATGGTGCTCCACGTTGAATTGGAACTTGCTGGCGGTCCTGTTATGACCACCGCCTTTGCTGACTGTGATTCCTCCATTAATCTGATTGATGCCCAAGTTGTGACTCTTAATAAGATAGGGAGTCAGGTTAAAAGACCCTGTTAAAATTGTGGCTGTGGATTCATCCCCTCTTACCCGGGATGGAATTTGCTTTATGTCTGAAGTTTTTTCTATGAAAGTGTGTTCCACTCATGTGGAAAAGTTAAGCTGTTTCATTATGAATAATCTGAATGCAGGACTGGTATTGGGGATGCCCTGGTTGCAACGCCACAATCCTCTCATTGATTGAGTGAAGGGGGAGATCACCCGATGGGGAAGTAATGATAATGGTCTGTGTGGTAACTCGGTTCCTTTTGTCAATCCAATAAAATCTGTATCTGTGTCGTTTATCAGTCTGGAGGGTATTCCGGAGTACCTGAGAGACTTTGAAGACGTGTTTTCCGAAAGCGAGGCTGAGGCGCTCCCACCACATAGACCACATGATTGTGCTATCGATTTAGTACCTGGAGCCAAATTACCCAAGGCTTGTTTGTTTAATTTGTCCGGGCCTGAGCGCCAAGCTATGAAAGAGTACATCAAAGAGCCTTCGCAAGGGGCATATTCAGCCCTTGGTCTCACCCGTGGCAGCAGGGTTTTTCTTTGTAAAGAAAAAAGATGGTGGGTTGCGACCGTGCCTCGACTTTCGGGAACTGAACAAAATTACTGTTAAGAACACGTACCCTCTCCCGTTGATTCCTGATCTTTGTAATCAACTCACGGGGGCCAAATGGTTTTCTAAGCTCGATCTATAAGGGGCTTATAACCTTATAAGGATCCGGGAGGGGGACGAATGGAAAACTGCCCTTTGGCCTCACTAACGCTCCTGCTGTTTTTCAGAACTTCATTAATGTTGTTTTTTCTGACTTGATTGGGTGTTATGTAGTCATCTACTTGGATGACATCTTGATATACACTGAGGACAGTCAGTCACACGTACAGCATTTACGTACAGTTCTTATGAGACTCCGGGAGAACCATTTGTGTTATGATTGAGTCACCGTAGGAGGCAAAAACAGAAATGCTAGCTAAGTCCTGAAAACCAGAGAAGTTGGCAACTATCAGATTGCAGACCCCTGAACCTATCAACACAACTAGCAGTAGCCGTGGGGGGTTCCTACGATGACCTAGACCCCTCGATCACAGCCGGAGAGATACATAGGCCTAAAGAAGGAAAGGGGAAATCTAACTGCCCCAGAGCAGACCCCAAAGCAATAGGCAGCCCCCCACATATAATGACGGTGAAGCAAGATGAAAACACTTACACAGACAGAAAGACAGGCTGAGCAAAGACGGGGCCCAAAAACTACCTAGATAGGAACGAATAGGAAGACTGCTGTCTGCAATCTGCCAAAACCCTATCAGAGACAAAAGCCAACAAGCTGATATAAAAATGGCCCTGAAGCAACTAAGCTTCAAAAACTAAATCAGCGCTCAGGTACTTTCAGAAGACAGAGCTCAAGGAACACTGCACACTCCAGCAGGGAGTGGCAGAATCCAAAAAGCAAGAAAAACAAAAACAAATCTTAAATGCAAAAGGCAAAACAGAAAACTTAGCTTTAGGAGAGCAGGAATCAGACTGGAGTCCAAGAGTCCACAGAGAAATCACCCGCAGGGCAGAAAGGGCGTAGGCTGCCTTAAATCCAGTCAGTGACTCCACTCAGCCAATCGTCTTCATCAGTCCCAGGTGTCTGATAATCAGGCTCACTACCTTCCTTCACTAGAATAGGGAGTTCACCAGGCCTCAGTGACGGAGGGGAAAATGAACTCACAACAGTACCCCCCCCTTGAGGAGGGGTCACCGAACCCTCAACAACGCTACCAGGGTGATCAGGGTGAGCCCGATGAAAGGCACGCACCAATCTTTTGGCATGAATATCAGAGGCAGAGCCCCAGGAATTATCCTCCTGACCATAACCCTTCCACTTAACCAAATACTGGAGTCTCCGTCTAGCCAGACGGGAATCCAGAATTTTCTCTACCTCATATTCCAAGTTACCTTCAACCAATACAGGGTCCGGAGGTGCCACCTCAGGCACAACTGGCTCAACAAACCTCTTCAACAAGGACTTATGGAACACATTATGGATCTTAAATGTGACAGGAAGAGCCAAACGAAAAGAGACCGGATTAATAATCTCCAAAATCTTGTAAGGTCCAATAAATCTAGGCTTAAACTTAGGAGAAGCCACCTTCATAGCAATATTTTTTGCTGATAACCACACCATATCACCAATCTTAAACTGGGGACCAATGGTCCTATGTCGATTGGAAAACCGCTGGGCCTTTTCCTGGGAGAGAGATAACTTATCCACCACTTGGTCCCAGATCTGGTGCATTCTCTCCACCACAGTGTCAACACCTGGGCAGGCAGAAGGCTTCACCTGCCCTGAAGAAAATCGAGGGTGAAAACCAAAGTTACAAAAAAAAGGTGACATCAAAGTGGCAGAACTAGCTCTATTATTTAAAGCAAATTCGGCCAAGGGCAAAAATGAAACCCAATCATCCTGATCAGCGGAAATAAAACATCTCAAATACGACTCCAAGGTCTGGTTTGTTCTCTCTGTCTGCCCATTGGTCTGAGGGTGAAAAGCAGAGGAGAAGGACAACTGAATTCCCAACTTGGAACAGAACGTCCTCCAAAATTTAGACACAAATTGAACTCCTCTGTCAGATACAATGTTCTCAGGAATCCCGTGCAAGCGAACCACCTGTTGCAAAAACAGAGGCACCAACTCAGAGGAAGATGGCAACTTAGGGAGTGGTACAAGATGAACCATCTTAGAGAACCTATCACAAATCACCCAAATAACAGTCATTCTTTGAGAGACCGGCATATCAGAGATGAAATCCATTGAAATATGGGTCCATGGCCTCCTGGGGACCGGCAAAGGCATCAACAACCCACTAGAGCGAGAACAAGATTTAGACCGGGAGCAAGTCCCACAGGACTGCACAAAATTCCTGACATCATGAGACAAGGCGGGCCACCAAAAAGAGCGACTCACCAGATCTCTAGTACCAAAAATACCTGGATGACCAGTCAATGCAGAGCAATGAACTTCAGACATCACTCTCTTCTTCCACTGGTCAGGAACATACAACTTTCCACTGGGGCAACGCTCAGGTTTGTCCTCCTGGAACACTTGCAGAGCAAGTCTCAAATCGGGCGAGATGGCAGAAAGAACTACCCCTTCGCCTAAGATGGTGGCAGGCTTGGTCACCACAGGAGAATCAGCAAAGAAACTCCTAGAGAGGGCGTCTGCCTTGACATTCTTAGTTCCAGGAAGGAAAGAGACCACAAAATCAAAACGTGTAAAAAACAAGGCCCACCTAGCCTGTCTAGGGTTCAAGCGTTTAGCCGACTCTAGGTAAATCAAATTTTTGTGGTCAGTGAGGACCACAACTTGATGTTTGGCTCCCTCCAACCAATGTCTCCACTCCTCAAATGCCCATTTCATGGCCAACAGTTCCCGATTCCCCACATCATAGTTACGTTCAGATGAAGAGAACTTACAGGAAAAGAAAGCACAGGGATTCATTTTAGATGTTACTGGATCCTTTTGGGACAACACCGCTCCTGCACCAATCTCAGAAGCATCCACCTCTACCTGGAACGGGAGTGAGACATCAGGTTGCCGCAGAACCGGGGCAGAGGTAATTCTACGCTTCAGCTCCTGAAAGGAAGCAACCGCCTCCGGAGACCAATTCAACACATCCGCACCCTTCCTGGTCAGGTCAGTCAATGGTTTGGCAATACTAGAAAATTTTGCTATAAATTTCCGATAAAAATTAGCAAAACCCAAAAACTTCTGGAGGGCCTTCAAAGAAGTGGGCTGAACCCAATCATAAATGGCCTGTACCTTGGCCGGGTCCATTTCAATAGTTGACGGAGACAAAATAAATCCCAAAAAAGAAATTCTCTGTACTCCAAAAAGGCATTTTGATCCTTTGACATAAAGAGAATTCTCTCTCAAGATCCGGAACACCGTCCGAACATGTTCCACATGAGAATCCCAATCCTTGGAGAAGATCAAAATATCATCCAGATAGATAATCAAAAATGTATCGACAAAGTCTCGGAAAATATCGTTCATGAAGCACTGGAAGACAGAAGGGGCATTAGTGAGCCCAAAAGGCATCACCAGGTACTCAAAATGTCCCTCCGGAGTATTAAACGCCGTCTTCCATTCATCCCCCTGCTTAATGCGGATAAGATTATACGCCCCCCTGAGGTCAAGCTTGGTAAACCAGCAAGCACCTCTGACTCTAGAGAATAGATCCGAAATCAGGGGTAACGGATACTGATATTTAATAGTAATTTTATTGAGGGCACGATAATCAATACAAGGCCTTAAAGAACCATCCTTCTTGGCCACAAAAAAAAACCGGCACCTAAGGGTGAAGAGGATGGTCTAATATGACCCTTCTCCAACGCCTCCTTAATATAGGACCGCATAGCCTCGTGCTCGGGTACAGATAAATTGAAGAGCCGACCCTTAGGAAATTTACACACAATTGCACAGTCATAACTCCTATGAGGAGGCAAGGACGCAGACTCATTCTCACTAAATACATCATAGTAGTCCGCCAAATAGTCAGGAACCTCATGCGACTGAGGAGAGGTGGAAAAAACCGGAGCCTCACTAAAGGTACACCGGCAACCCCAACTCACCACAGACACAGACTTCCAATCCAAAACTGGATTATGAATCTGCAACCAGGGAAACCCCAGAACAACGGCATCATGAAGACCATGCAACACCAAAAATCTGCAGTTTTCTTGGTGGTCTGGGGCGACCCGCATGACCAACTGGGCCCAAAACTGAGGTTTATTTTTAGCCAGAGGGGTAGCATCAATCCCCCTCAAAGGGATAGGCGTCTGCAGAGGTGTCAACGGAAATCCACAACGTTTAGCAAAATCCAAGTCCATTAGGTTTAGCGCTGCTCCCGAATCCACAAAAGCCTTGGCGGAAAATGTGGACAGGGAACAGATCAGAGTAATCGCCAAAAGAAACTTAGGCTGAACCCCACCAACAGAAAACGTGTGTGCAAAGCGTTTCTCACGTTTAGGACAAACAGAAATAACATGTGAGGCATCTCCACAGAAAAAACACAGCTTATTACGCCTTCTGAATTCCTGACGTTGCGCCTTAGACAAAACTCTATCACATTGCATAGGTTCAGACGTCTGTTCAACCGGTGGCAACACCTCTCGTGTAATCCTGCGTTCACGTAAACGCCGATCAACCCGAATGGCTAAAGACATAGAATCGTCCAGACCAGAGGGAACAGGAAATCCCACCATAGTATCTTTTACGGCTTCTGACAAACCCTTCCAAAAGAGAGCAGCCAAGGAACTATCATTCCAGGTAGTAAGGACCGCCCACTTTCGGAACTTTTGACAGTACAACTCTGCAGATTCTCGACCCTGGTTCAATGCTAACAGTGTCTTTTCAGCCTGATCAATAGCATTAGGTTCATCGTACAGCAACCCCAAGGCTTGAAAAAATGCATTCACATTAGTCAGAATAGGGTCATCTGGTTTCAAAGAAAACGCCCAATCCTGGGGATCGCCGCGCAGCAAAGAGATGACAATTTTAACCTGCTGCGCGGAGCTCCCTGACGAGTTAGGCTTCAAAGCAAAAAATAATTTACAATTATTTTTGAAACTCAAAAATTTAGATAGATCCCCAAAAAATACATCAGGTGTGGGGATCTTTGGTTCATCAGCATGTGAACGAGCAAGATAGGCGGAAATTCCTCGCACTTCAGCAGCGAGCTGCTCCACACGATCAGAAACTTGCTTTATCTCCATTGAGAGAAAAAAAAAATTCCCCCTACGGCCTCAGAGATATAGAGGAAAGAATATACACTTTTTTTTTTTTTTTAAACACAATTCTTTCCTGCTATTGAGTACCCCAGGATCTGCGGTTGGGCGGGTGATTCTGTTATGATTGAGTCACCATAGGAGGCAAAAACAGAAATGCTAGCTAAGTCCTGAAAACCAGAGAAGTTGGCAACTATCAGATTGCAGACCCCTGAACCTATCAACACAACTAGCAGTAGCCGTGGGGGGTTCCTACGATGACCTAGACCCCTCGATCACAGCCGGAGAGATACATAGGCCTAAAGAAGGAAAGGGGAAATCTAACTGCCCCAGAGCGGACCCCAAAGCAATAGGCAGCCCCCCACATATAATGACGGTGAAGCAAGATGAAAACACTTACACAGACAGAAAGACAGGCTGAGCAAAGACGGGGCCCAAAAACTACCTAGATAGGAACGGATAGGAAGACTGCTGTCTGCAATCTGCCAAAACCCTATCAGAGACAAAAGCCAACAAGCTGATATAAAAATGGCCCTGAAGCAACTAAGCTTCAAAAACTAAATCAGCGCTCAGGTACTTTCAGAAGACAGAGCTCAAGGAACACTGCACACTCCAGCAGGGAGTGGCAGAATCCAAAAAGCAAGAAAAACAAAAACAAATCTTAAATGCAAAAGGCAAAACAGAAAACTTAGCTTTAGGAGAGCAGGAATCAGACTGGAGTCCAAGAGTCCACAGAGAAATCACCCGCAGGGCAGAAAGGGCGTAGGCTGCCTTAAATCCAGTCAGTGACTCCACTCAGCCAGTCATCCTCATTAGACTCAGGTGCCTGATAATCAGGCTCATTACCTTCCTTTACCAGAATAGGGAGTTCACAAGACCTCAGTGACGGAGGGGAAAATGAACTCACAACACATTTGTATGCTAAGCTGGAGAAGTGCTCATTTTTTATGCAAGAACTATCTTTTCTGGGTGTAATTGTATCAGGGGAGGGATTCCGCATGGATCCAGGGAAGGTTCAGGCCATTACAGACTGGGTGCACCCTCATGACCTGAAGGGGTTGCAGCGATTTCTGGGCTTCACAAATTATTATAGGAAGTTCATTAAAGGGTTCTCGCAGGTGGTGAAACCCTTGACGGACCTCACTCTTAAAGGGGCAGATGTAAAAAATTGGTCTGTGGCCGCAAAAAATTCCTTCCTTACATTAAAGAAGTGTTTCTCTACAGCCCCTGTGTTGGTACAAACCGATTCGTCAAGACCTTTTATCGTCGAGGTCGACGCTTCGGAAGTGTGGCTGGGGGCAGTATTGTCACAGGGCCCCTCTACCCTGACTAACTTCAAACCCTGTGCCTTTTTCTCTAAGAAATTCTCTTCGGCCGAGAGAAACTATGATGTCGGTAGCAGGGAATTGTTAGCGGTTAAATTGGCCTCTCCTCCCATTACGGTCATCACTGATCATAAAAACCTGGCCTATATTGAGTCTGCTAAGAGGTTGACCCCCAGACAGGCTCGGTGTCACTTTTTTTTTCTCCATTTTATTTTACCATCACGTTCCGACAAGGGTCTAAAAATGTAAAGGCAGATGGCTTATCCCGAAGTTTTGATTCTGTGTCCCCTCCAGAACCTCCTTCCTACACTCTTCAACCGGGAGTGGTTGTAGCCGAAATCTCCTCTGAGTTACAGAGAGAGATTCTGGAAGCACAAGCTCCCAGGACTATAAACCCCCAGGTAAATTGTTTGTACCCAAAAAATTCCATCTCACACTCCTTCAAGAATTTCATGATTCTGTGTTAAGTGCACACCCTGGTATTGCAGCTACCCGGGGGGCAGTAGCTAGGGGTTTTTGGTGGCCCTCTATGGGTACTGATATAAAAAGGTTTGTAAATACTTGTGGGGTGTGCGCTCGCTCTAAAAGCTCTCAGGTCCGTCCGACCGGGGAATTGGTGCCTTTGCCAAATCCGGGTAAACCATGGACACCTGTCCATGGACTTTATCACTAATCTTCCATCTTCCAAGGGCAACTCAGTGGTATGGGTAGTGGTTGATAGATTTTCTAAGCAAGCCCACTTTGTGCCATTACCTGCGTTACCATCTGCTGAAACCTTGGCCCGCTTGTTTATACAGCACATTGTTCGATTGCATGGAGTGCCCGTGACCGTGGTGTCAGACAGGGGTGTGCAGTTTGTGGCCAGGTTTTGGAGAGCGTTTTTTATGAAGTTGGGGGTCATGTCATTCTCCTCTGCCTGTCACCCGGAATCCAATGGACAGACTGAAAGCACCAACCAGTCATTGGAGCAGATTCTGAGATGCCTGGCCTCCTCCAGACAGGAAGACTGGTGTGAGGTATTGTCCATGGCAGAATTTGCATTCAACTGTCGTATTAATCAATCTACCGGAAAGTCTCCTTTCAGGTCAATTATGGGTTTGTTCCGCAGTTTGGGGAATTTTCACGTATGGATTTGGATTGCCCTAATGCCGAGGGGATGGTATAACAGTTAAAAACCCTCTGGAAGGAGGTGCAGGGGAACATCTCCAAAGCCCAGAAGAAGTATAAACATTTTGCGGACAGGAGGAGGGGGTTGGGTCCTGCGTTAACAGTGGGGGAAAAAGTCTGGTTGTCCACCCATGACATCAAACTTAAAATACCCTCTATGAAGTTGGGCCCCAAATTTATTGGCCCATACAAGATTATAGAGGTGATCAACCCGGTGGCATACAGATTACAGTTGCCCACCTCCTTCAAAATATCTAATGTCTTCCACAGGTCCCTATTAAAACCTGTGGGGACAGTTAGAGAAGATCCCTCATCTGTGGTTCCACCAGTGTTGGTAGAGGGTCAACTGGAGTACGAGGTAGGGCGCATCATTGATTCACGGTGGGTGCGCCGGAGACTTCAGTACCTTATTCATTGGAAGGGATATTCCGTTGAGGATCGGTCATGGGTTCTAGGCAGTTCGGTGCACGCTGATAGGCTGGTGTGGGCTTTTCATGCCAGATACCCTGAGAAACCTGGGGGTCCAGTGGCCCCCCATTAAGAGGGGGGTACTGTCATGGTTAGGACATGGTTAATGTCCTGTTCTCGCAGGGTTAACTTTTGCCGACCTCTCTTTGGATCTGGGAGGGGTATTTATACTCACTCCAGACTAGGATTCCCTGTCAGCTACACTGTTATTCTGGCTGTGTATCTGGCCCCTGGTGTGCGTGTATACTGCGTTGCTTGTTTGCTTCCCGTGTATGACCCAGTCTGTCCCCTCACTCTATTCTTTGTCTCACGTTTTGGTGCTATCGTCTTCTCCGGTTCTGACCTCCTAGCTTGGCTATCGTTACTACGGTACAGTTTGTCCCTATTGTACCGTCTATTGCCCGTTCTGGTTTTCTGATCTATTGCTACGTCCTGATTATCCACTCTGTCTAACCCTTTGGTATTGTCGTGCTATCTCGTGCTTTGACCCGGCTTAATCTGGTTTACGTCTCTGCCTATGCACCTTGGCAACTTGTCCCGTAGTTACCTTTCTAGGAGTTTTTCTTCAGCTCTTAGCTCTGTGGAGCTTAGGCCACGCCCCCAGCAGTCACATGCTTCAGGCCCTGTTAGTCTGAAGCAAGCATCTTCACTGCTGCTGCTCCGCTCAACAGGTATCTTTTGTACTCAGGACATGCGCACTGGCTCAGTGAGCAAGTGCAGTGCGGTGTTCCTGACAACAGCACTAAATATGCTGCGGCCTGGAATAGAGCAATGCTGAGCCTCCGAAAGGAGTCGGGGTGCAAATTTCACCAGCCGATTAAAGAGCACCTTTGCTAGAACCTTCCTGTCTGCATTGAGAAGCGTTATGGGATGCCAATTCTCAATGCAAGATGGGTCCTTACCCTTTGAGAAGATGATTACGGCAGACCTCCTCATTGATTTTGTCAGAGTGCCCGAGGAAAGACATTGAATATCTTAGGCAAGAGGGGAACCAAAGCATCCTTAAAGGTCTTACAGAACTCAGATGTTAAGCCAGCTGGACTGGGAAATTTTTTTTTTGGGCAAGCCCTTCAATCGCCAACTTAACTTCCTCTTCCGTGATCATCTCTGTCAAAACGGCAAGAGAGGGGGTCTACCCCTGGTTTGGGGACGGTTTCACCCAGGAAAGCCGACATCTCATCCCAATTAAGATCCCTCTACCCCAAGAGGTGTGAGTAGAAGGATCTGACAACCTCCAGGATCCCTGATCTGGATCGCCTCAGGGACCCCGCAGTGTCAACCAGTCCTGTAACCACTTTAATATTCACTTACATCTTGCAGTTTTTGTAAGGGTCAGGTGAGCGGCACTTCCCATAATCCCTTTCAAAAACCAAAGATGCGTGTCTATCGTACTGACACCTCAAAGATCTCTGGAGATCTCTTCGCTGCTACCTACAGTTGAGACAAGATGCTTGAGTTTTCTCCTCAGACCCTGATACAGGCGGTACCTGCTCAGCCTCTTGAGGCTTGAGAGCTAGTGGAAAAATCTCGCCACCCTCTTCTTGAACATCTCCCACAACTCTGACTTACTACTACAAAGATCCAGTAAGGGTACCTGGCTCTGAAGAAAATCCTCAAACGACTGTCTTATCTCCGCTTCTTCCAAGAGAGACAAATTGAGCCTCCAAAAGCTTCTTCCCATCCGGAGGGTCTCTGTAACATTGAGAGAAAACAAAATTAAACAGTGGTTGGAGAACTCCACCTCAACAACAGACACTGCTGAAGAGACAGCTTCCTCCTTTAAATAAAACCTATCTATTCTGGACCTAGTTACCTCTATGATAGGTGAACCCCTCGTGGCCTTGGGTGTGCCAAATGTGGACATCCACCAGGTGAGCCTCGCTAGATATACTATTAAGAGCGACACTATCGTAAGTCAGCTTGTCTCTGGAACCTCCTCTATCTTGGAGCCTCAAGACAGTATTGAAGACAGCCCCAAAGACAACCTGCCAACTTGTAAATAGGTAGTGCTTGATCCTCATAAAGACACTTTTGGTACCACTTAAATTGGGGACCATAGATGTTAATGAGCCCGAGGTCTTGTCCCTTCAGGAGGACATATAAGATCAGGCACCTTCCCATTTCTAACTCAATAACCCGTTGGCATTCCACCAGTGCGGTAAAAAGGACCGCCACTCCACTATACGGCTTGGCCACAAGAGACCAATATGAGGGCCTGAGTCTCCACTCTGCCTTAGCTTTAAACACGTCTGCCATGTTTGGCAGCCTGGTCTCTTGCAAAAAGATAATGTTAGCTTCAACATGGCTGCGAAAATCAAAGGCTACTGTATATTTGATTTTATGCTGGTGACATTAATGGACGCCAGCGTCGATGGAGTGGTTACCGCCATCACTGGTGATTGAGTTAGATGGCTTTCTTCTTTCCACTCCACTTTTCCTCTGCCTCAGAGGAGGAATCCTTCCCCCTCTTTAATGACACAGAAGTGTCCATTCCCACAAGATTTTTCTTTTTACTGTTCTCGCATCCGGACTCTGGGCCAATACCTCCCTCCAAGGACCTTACATTCCCAGAAGAAGAAGGCTCGGCACCGCCTGTAAGCCCCGCCGAAGCCGGAACCTCACCCTCAGCTTCCTCCTCAGAGAAAGAGATGTTCTCAAGGGCTTGGAACCGGTTAGAAAGACCAACCAGAGGGGAGTCAGTTTTTCCTTCCTTAGGTACCTTGGTCAGAGCGGAGTAGATGTTTTATCTCTTTTCTTTCTCCCTTCTTTATCTCTTTAACTTCACAATGGAAGGATTCAGGGGCAGTGGCACTTACCTCCCTGTGGATCCTCCTGACCTCCTCATCCAACTCATCATCCCTCGGGGCCTCAGCAGCAAGACTGGCGTCCAGGACAGGGGAAACCTCAGTAGCCCGGGGATCACCCAGCACCGGTGGCACCTAATCTCCACAGAAGATGCAGCAAGATGGCCGACATCCCCACACAATGCACATTTCTGCACAGTGCAGTTTGCACTGAAGTGTGTGGGGTCGCCGCACCTGTGACAGAGCTTCAGTTGCCCCTGGTAGAAGACCTGGATACGATCTCTACCCAGGAAGGCAGATGATGGGATGTGGGCAACTGTACCACCTGAAAGCTTAAGTTTTACCATTAACATCCAGAACCCTGACCAGATACCAAACGTCAGGGTTCTCTTCAGGCATCTCCACCACCTCTCCATATCGGCCAAGCAACGTCATGATGTCATAGCAAGAAAGTGTGTCGTTACAAGTCATCACGGTCACTTTCTTGACTTGGTTTTGGCGAGACACCACCTGAATGGCAAAGTCACGCCAGCTGGGCTAATTTTTTGCCAACTCATAATTCGACCTGAAGAGCTCAAGCCCCTCTGGCTGAACAAAGCTGACATCAAACTCAGGCGTGGAATAGGGATGTATCAAGGCATAGATGTCAATCGCCTTGAAGCCCATCCTCAGCAGGAGCTCCTCAACCTTAGACCTTGGAGGACATGCATCACTGCACCTCCATCGAACATGGACCACATTCCTACACACACTACCAGCCCGGCTGTATCCCCACCGTTTTGCTCTTGGAAGGCTCTGAGGACATTCCTCTCTATCCACAAAGATAGATCAACCTCTCGAGCCTCTATCATTAGTGATCTCTCCCCCTTCTTTAGAGCCTCCAGGAGATAGCGGTGCAACAGAGCCTGGAGACTAGGAGGACGCCCTATTTCGAACAGAGGTGACAGCAGCATAACTACTAATGGTGCTGCCACCACTGGGGGGGCAACCGGAACAGTGACCACATCAACACCAACACCCCAACAGTACTATTATTACCCACTTCCATAACCCCCTTACCCTCCACCAAACCAGCAACCACACCACTAGAGAAATAATTTTCCTCATTTATACCCCCCACCATATTCACTCCTGCTGGATCAGTGGCAACAGGGGGTAACATTTTGACCTCCGCATTATCAGGCACAAGGGGCTCAGTCTCCTCCACAGAACTGGAGGCGAACTCACCCCTGGTCTTACGTGTGCCCTCCACATAATCAGCTCGTAATTTCCGCTGTTTGACAGTTGGCATCAGACGCAGCTGATATTTTGCTGCTGTGAGGTGCCACTGATCCTTTATATCAGTATCTTGTTGACCAGTGGCGCCAACACAGAATAGGACTTTAGGAGGATTGGAACGCCCAACCCCGACAACCCCCTCACACTGCCACCGGTTCTCAACTAAGTGATCAGTGGCAACAGAATTCAGGGGCGCCGAGGCTACCGGAGCTGCCCCCGACTATGGGCCGCTCCCCCCTCCCACTAAGGAGCACACCTCAGTACCATGGCCTGACCATATGCCCACTGCCGGGCCGCCCTCGCTGTCCAGCCTCTCAGCTGAAGCACCTCCTGCTGCGTCTCTTCTACTACAAGCAGAAGCAGAACTCTGTGCCTCACTACGATGCTTTGTAATCTCCACATGCCTTTGGACCTGATTCACAGCAGACCCCGGGCTGGGCTGGGCAAAGGGGCTTATACAGCAAGCTGACCCTGCAGCCGACTCAGGAGGTACAGGGAGGGGGCATACACGTAGCTAGCCGCTTCCTACAGCTTTGGCTTGATCTTGTTTATCTTTTTCTTCTGGCCCCCAGGTGTCTCCTCTGGTAAATCATCCCCAGAACCAGCAGAACTGCGACCAGATGCCAATGTCACCTGTCCTGCAGGGAGCTCGCTGCATGTGGCATGCGGGTGACTTTACAGGCTGCCAGGTGGTGCTTTCTGCTGGTCATCATCATCCACCTGGCTCTCAGGCTGCAGCCCCATATGCCTTTGCGCTCTGCTATCAGCCATATCTCTGAATCTGTCTTCATTGAGCAGTTTTTCTTTAAATGGTCCACTTTTTTCTCTAATGAAAGCTTTCCTCACCTCCAGCTCATTAATTTCAAGTTTAAGTCTCTTTACCTCTGCCTGGAGTTGGGCCTTGGTAGGTTTGGAGGAACCTGCAGCTTTTTCACTTGTGCAGCGCAGCTCTTCTGGAGCCTCCTGATGGTTTTGCTCGGCTATTCATACTCACAAAGGTGGCTCATGACCCGGGAGCCATAGGTGGACACAGACTCCTTGGATCTCTGCAGGCCCCAACCTTCTTCAGTGAGGTCGGCCTCACCTCCGTGAGCTCTCAGCTTTCCTCCGGAAGGACCACCATCTTGCAAACTGCTAGCAGGCTTCTCCTCCATGTTGGAAGCCTTGCAGATTCTCTGGGTCTCTGCAGACCCAGGGGGAGTAGGAACCACATTGCTGAGACTCCTGGTGGAGTGTCTCACCCCCTTGTCCTCTGATGTGCAGGCTGGTTGCTGGTTTCTCCTGCTCCCCGCCGTCCTGGTCCAGGAAACAGAAGCCTGGGACTTGACTCCATTGCTCTTCCCAGGAAACCCACTCCCTCCCTGGGTAGGAGAGAGAGCAGGCCTCTGGGTGTAGAGGTGTTGGTTCTCTGGAGCTCAGGAGCACACAGGATCAGTAACAACCACACCCACAGTTACCAGAATGAGCAACAACTGAACAGAGCTGCAGTCACTATTCTGCTGGTGGAGTCACTGTGTACATACATTACATTACTTATCCTGTACTGATCCTGAGTTACATCCTGTATTGTACCCCAGAGCTGCACTCACTATTCTGCCTGTGCAGTCACTGTGTACTTACAGTACATTACATTACTTATCCTGTACTGATCCTGAGTTACAACCTGTATTATACTCCAGAGCTGCACTCACTATTCTGCTGGTGGAGTCACTGTATACATATATTACTTAAACTGTACTGATCCAAAGGATTGATAGCAGCCCACAGCTGCCACAGAAAATGTGCATCTATTTGATGAGCCAATTCTGGTGCTTTGCCCAGCTCGTCCCACTTGCCCTGTAGTGGTGGCAAGTGAAGTTAATATTTGGGGGGATGATGTCACCTTTGTATTGTCAGGTGGCATGAATCCCACGACTTAGTAATGGAGAGGTATCTACAAGATGCCTCTCCATTTAGTAATCCCATAATTATAGGATTGTCATCAGTGATGAGCGAACATGCTCAGATAATATCTTATCCGAGCACGCTCGTGTGTTATCTGAGCATCTGGGAATGCTCGTATATTATGTTCGAGTCTCTGTGGCTGCATAATTTGTGGCTGTTAGATAGCCTCAACAAATGAGGGAATTGCCTGTTTGTTACGCAATCCACACATGTGCTGAGGCTGAACAGCCACAGAGACTCAAACATTATATACGAGCACTCTCAGATGCTCAGATAACACTTGAGCGTGCTCGGATAAGACGTTATTCGAGCACATTCGCTCATTACTAATTGCCATACATCATCATTGGTGGCCACTGTCTTCTTAACCAGTCAATGTTATGGTCTTCCGTTATTTTCTGTTCACCTTCATAACATATCTGACTTCTACCAACAGTCTGATATCCAGGTTCCCACTATATATGAAAGGCTCCATGAGAGGTGAGCTTCAATCCTTGCAGAAATGTGAAGAATCTCAGACCCTGAATATGTTCGCAGAGACTTGTCTAACTGCCTTGGCTTGTCGAGCTGGACACTTTCCTCCCAAGACCTGCCTGACCCCTGCAAAAATTACTAGGCTTCAATTTTCATGGTCTGACAGCTCTCCTCAGTGTCCCACTCATTACAGTGATATTATCATGTCAACGTCTGAAAGTTTCCCATTAACTGCTTCACCCGACCTGGACACTTTGTCATATGGAAAAATATGGACTTATGGGTTGGCAGAAAATGTCAATGTTTATGGAAAGATCATTATGTGGAAGTTCTCATGTTTATAGTGAGTAAGTTTGGGTTTTGCTTTCCAATGAATTTCTATACAAATTTTTGGGTCTGGGGATTTGCAACACTGATTCTTCATTGTACGTTTCTGGATGGATGGAAGGGTGTAGTCTTTATTTAACATGCATCACAAATTAAGTCCATATGTCACCACCAGTAATGGTCCATTGAAACTAGACTAACCTTTATGTCATACCTTGTTCTGATACCACTATAAATTCTTGATATTCATGGTTCCCTCGAGGTGTAATTCACCCTTTTATGATGCACCTGTATGTGTTTCATGTTGATCATGCCTTTCCAACAAGTGTCTGTAAAAATCCAAAATGGTGGGTCAATTTTTCAACAGAATGTTTGTAGTTGAAATTATACATTTTTAGACTCTGTTTCCTTTTTTGACCAAACCTCTCTACAAATTAAGGTAATGGGGGTCTGAAATTTGTTAAAAAGCTCATATTAGTGACTCATTATTACTATATAGCAGCCTGGAGACGATTTTTAGACTCTCCTGAAGATCTAAATTAGGGGTAAGGAACCTTTTTTGCTGAGAGAGCCATGAACACCACATATTTTAAAATGTTCTGCGAGAGCCATACAATATGTTTAAAACTAAATACAAGTAAATGTGTACATTTTATGTCAGAACAACATTTTAAAGTACAATAAGTCTCTGAATTCTTTTTAATAACGTTGTTATGCTGTTGCTTACCAATGATGCTAGACGGATGGAGGGATGGATGTGTGGATGAGGGATGGATAGATTGAGATATAGCTGGATGGATGGATGTGTGGATGAGAGATGTGTGGATGAGGGACTGATGGATGAAAAATGGATGGATGGATGGATGGATGGATGAGGATTGAATGGATGGAGATAGCTGGAGGGATGGATGTGTGGATGAGGAATGGATGGATGGATGGAGCTATAGCTGGACGGATGGAGGTATGGATGGATGTGTTGATGAGAGATGTGTGGATGAGGGATGGATGGATGGCTGGAGGGAGAGATGGATGGATGAGAGATGGCTGGAGGGAGGGATGGATGGATAGAGGGATGAATGAGGGATGATGGCTGGAGGGATGAATGGAGATATAGCTGGACGGATGGATGGATGAGGGAAGGAGAGATGGATGGGTGACTGGAATCCACAATGTCTCACGCTGTAATCCATCTGTTTTACATGTGCTCTTCGGCATGAATGGTGGCATCATGCCACCGTTCATGCTGAGAAGCAGTGAAAAATGAGCTGCAGTGAGCAGGACCCTGAACTGCGGTGATCACCGCTAGCACAATGAGAAAAAGTCTCACGGTGCAAAGGTGAGTTAACCGTGAGAAATTTCTCCTGGTGAACTGCAATGAACTAGCTTCTGCACCATGAGACTTTCTCACGGTGCTAGCTGGGATCTCACCGAGGTCCCAGCAGTTCAGCCTGGCTGGGAACCAGCCTCACTGACCGGAGGTAACCTCAATGATGTCACCACCAGTCTGTGAGGCTGCGCTCACAGCAGTTCAGTCACCAGTGATTCTCAGTCTGGAAGATCACATCTTGGCACCGTCCGGGTTGAAAACTGTTTTTCCCCCAGACATGGATTATGGTGTGGGACAGAATGACGGAGAGGTGAGGGATATTGTTGATTTTTTTATTTTAGTTTTATTACACGAGAACGAGGGCTTTGCTGGAATTACGCATTTAAATAAAAATGAATAACTGTATTTTGTTTTATTTGTAATAAAGAACTTTATTCTTGCTGTGTCTTTATTTACCATACAACTGTGGGATTAGTAATGGATATGTGTCTTACAGATACCTCTCCATTACTAAGCCATGGGCTTGATGTCACCTGACAATACAAAGGTGACATCAACCCCATAAATTTTAACCACCACTTGCCACCGCTACAGGGCAAGCAGGAAGAGCTGGGCAAAGTGCCAGACTTGGTGCATCTAATAGATATGCCTTTTCTGGGCATCTGAGGGCTGCTATTTTTAGGCTGTGGGGGCAATATCCATGGCCCCTTACCAGCCTGAGAATACCAGTCTTCAGCTGTCTGCTTTAGGAAGGCTTTTTGTCAAAAATGGGGATGACCCCAAGCCGGGTTTTTTTTTTAATTATTTATTTAAATAATTTAAAAATATGGCATGGGGATCCCTCTATTTTTGATAACCAGCCTTTGCCTGGCTGGTTATCAAAAATACAGGGGAACCTACACAAGGCTTTTTTGTAAATATTTTTTTACAGCGCAGGAGCTGCTGATGAATACTCCCATCCGCCGCTCCTGCTCTCGCTGTTATTAGCTGTAACAGGTGTCGGATGATGGGAGCAGTTGTCCCATTATCTGATACCAGTGAGTGACCGAAGGTAAACTTTATACCTCCAATCACAGCTGAGTGTTCACGCTGTCTTTTGACAGTGTGGAAACCGCGGCTGTCTGACCAGCAGGGATGATTTCATTGCTAATCAGAAGCGGTGTTTGCCGCACTATCATGCACATGACAAAACACCCGCTGTTGGGGCAGATTTGTCTGAGAGCCAGATGCAGCCATCAAAAGAGCCACATCTGGCTCGCGAGCCATAGGTTCCCAACCCCTGATCTAAATCATTCCTACAGAAAAGTGCTACCTCACTTCTGGGGGCTCATCAAGGCTTGAGCAGATAGGAAACTCAAGATTGTAACAAAATGTTGACTTTATATTTATCACTGTAAAATGTGACAAAATTTGTAAAAAAAAAAAAACCCTGAGTTTTTCAGATTTTAACATACTGTAGTTATCATGGCATTATAGACATTGCTTCATGCCAATCACCTCAAGTGACGACAATGTGACATCAAAGATGCTTCTGAACAACATAATTTCTGTGAAGGCTCATGGTAAAGACAGATTGTGTTTCTAAACTTGTCAAAAGTCAAAATATCAAAAGAGAACTGAAAATCATGAAATGACCTCAAAAAGTGCCGTCAGCGACATCAATTGCACCTGAAGAATTTTGCCATTGTTTCTTCGACAGTTTGAGTCACACAAGAAAGCCACCAAGGGGATGAAGTAGAGACTTCATCAAGAAGGACAGTATGTGCATGTTTCCAATAGATAAGTAACTACAGCTCTGGCAAGAATTAAGAAACCACTTTCAAATGTTCAGTTTGTTAGATTTTTCTCTTTATAGGTATATTTTTGAGTAAAATGTAAATTATTCTTTTATTCTATAAACTTCTTACAACATGTCTCCGAATTTCCTAACAATAAATTTTGTATTTTTTTCTGTCAAAGAAAAATGGTCAAAATGTAAAAAAAAACCTAGTGCTTTCAGACCTCAAATAATGCAAAGAAAACAAGTTCATAATCATTTAGAAACAACAATACTAATGTTTTAACTCAGGAAGAGTTCAGAAATCAATATTTTGTGGAATAACCATGATTTTTAATCACAGCTTTCATGTGTCTTGGCATGCTTTCCACCAGTCTTTTATACTGCTTCTGGCGCAAAAATTTAAACAGTTCTTCGCTTCTTCTTTGTTTGATGGCTTGTGACTATCCATCATCCTCTTGCTTACATTCCAGAGGTTTTCAATGGGGTTCAGGTCTGGAGAAATTGCTGCCCATGACAGGGATTTGATGTGGTGGTCTCTTAATTTTTGCCAGAGCTGAATAAGCCAGGTAATTTTGTTTTATGGAGAACTTCAACATAAAATGACACAAGCATAATGAAATACTCATTTTTCTATATATTATCATAAGAAAAGTATGGATCAAGCATGGACCTAAAAGCAAATTACTAATATTATTGCTACAGCTGCAGTAAATATTCTTAATTAACAATGCAAACTGATTCTATATATCCGAGGATATAAATTAAATTCTTCTGAATATCAAAACAGCCATACATGTACATGAATAAACAATTGTAATACTTCCCCCTATGTGCAAGAATAAAGTGACTATAATACTGCCTATTTGTCCAAAACAAAACTACTATAATAATGCTCCTATGTACAAGACTATATCTGCTATAATACTGCCTCTATGTACAAGAACAAAACCACTATAATACTCCCCCATGTGCAAGAATATAGCTACTATAATACTGTCCATATGCACAAGACAATAACTACTATAATACTGCTCCTATGTACAAGGATATAACTACTATTATACTGCCCCAGATGAACAAAAATATAATTACTATAATACTGCCCCTATGTATAAGAATATAACTACAATAATACTGCCTCTATGTACAGGAATATAACTACTATAATAATGCCTCTATGTACAAGAATATAACTACTATAATACTGCCCCTATGTACAAGAATATAACTACTATATTACTGCTCCTATGTAAAAGAATATAACCACTAAAATAATGCTCCTATACACAAGAATATAACTGCTATATAGGCTGGCTTACACCCTGTAGTGCATTTGTTCTAAGATCTGGGCAAGTAAGTGGTGCTGCCTTTTTTTCTGCACTATAATACTGCCCCTATGTACAAGAATATAACTACTATATTACTGCTCTTATGTAAAAGAATATAACTACTATAATACTGCTCCTATGTACAAAAATGTAACTACTATAATACTGCACCCTATGTGAAAGAATATAACTACTATAATACTGCCTCATATTTACAAGAATATAGCTATTATGATACTGCTTCCTATCTATAAGAATAGAACTACTATAATACTGCCCTCTATGTACAAGAATATAATTACTATAATACTGCTCCCTATGAACAAGAACATAACTACTAGAATACTGCTCCTATGTACAAGAATAGAACTACTATAATACTGCCCTCTATTGTAAGGCAGCTGTAGCACCGTACGCAGTGAAGAGGCAGTGACCCACAAAATTGAAACAAAAAAGTCTCTTTGATGTGTTTCCTCACAGCATTAAAAGTGCATATAACTTCAGTGCATATAACTAGTATCCATTTCACCATTTGCAGAAATATATTATACGTCAACGTTTATTTTACAGACACTAAACACACCAGTCTTCCTCTGACAAGTTCCTGTGGGTGTCTATGCGCCATATCCAAGACTCTATTCACACAGCGTTACATGTTGCAGGCACTACACAAGCTAGTCCTCCTCTGAATAGTTCCCGTGGGTGTCTTACACCGCTGCATCACAGTCTCTTTACTCACACAATCGTACACAGTCCAGGATATCTTCCTGATCGCAGCCGGGCACCATATCCACCTGTTTTGCAATTGTTACACATGTCAGTCTTCTTTTGGGCACAGGATATCCACCTTCGCTTCACCTTTGGGCACAGGACAGTCCACATCCAAGACCAGTCACTGTGGACGACTTGCATCTCTGTGTATACTGCAGGTTACCAGGCCTCACTCTGGCCCTGACCCACTTGAGACTCACTAAGCACCAACTCACTCTGAACTCACTAACCCTTTCCTGCAGGGCTTTTATCTCAGAAACCTGTGACTTTCAGCCACATGGAAAACCTGGATCCAGAATGGAACAGACTGCACTAGAACACTATCATACTGCAATCTGTTTCATACACAACATCCAGAGCAGGTTTTCCCTTCCTCTGTCTTGGACACTAGCATGTCCGAGACTAACACTTACTTTTATTATCAGTCTGCATTGCAGTCACAACTAAGCCTGTGACTGACATGCACACCTATGGCCTTCATACACCTCCGTGCATATCCTGGGGAGACTACACAGCAAGACTTACCTGTGACATCGGTCACTGCTTCCCCATTGCAACCCCAGCTACACCTGTGACCGCAATGCATCCTCATAGCCTCAATATGCCTCCATGCGTATCCTGGGGAGAACACAGTGCCCCCTAGCTGTAACAGAGGTCACTGCCTCACACTATGTAAAAGAATATAACTACTATAATAGTGCCCCCTATGTACAAAAATATAACTACAATAATATTGCTCTCTATGTACAAGAATATAACTACTATAATACTGCCCCTATGTACAAGAATATAACTACTATAATACTACCCCTATGTACAAGAATATAGCTATTATAATACTCCTATGTACAAGAATATAACTACAATAATACTGCTCCTATGTAGAAGAATATAACTAGTACAATACTGCTCCTATGTACAAGAATATAAACTACTATAATACTGCCCCCTATGTACAAAAATATACCTATTATAATACTGACCCTATGTTCAAGAACATAATTACTATAATACTGCTCCAATACACAAGAATATAGCTACTATACTACTCCTATGTACAAGAATATAACTACTATAATACTGCCCCATGTACAATAATAAAACTACAATAATACTGCCTCATATATGCAAGAATGTAAATACTATAATACTGCCCCCTATGTACAAGAATATAACTACTATAATACTGCCCCCTGTACAAGAAAATAACTACGTTAATACTGCCTCACATATCCAAGAATATAACTACTATAATACTGCCTCCTATGTACAAGAATATAACTATTATAATACTGCCCCTATGTACAAGAATATAACTACTATAATACTGCCCCTATGTACAAGAATATAACTACTATAATACTGCCCACTATGTACAGGAATATAACTACTATAATACTGCCCTTTATTACTAGGATATATAACTCCTATAATGTTATCTACTGTGGATATTCTCCAGTTCAGTGTAGGGGTTTAGATAATCATTCTCAGCCGTCTCGTGCAGTGTCATCTATTGGGAATGTAGCATATTCTCTTGACATTGAACAGACCTGTGTCCAGCTTCATGCAGCTAAACATTCTCAGGCCAAGACAGATATGAAGGACACTTCCCACCTCTGCTGGCACTCTTTTCTGTGCAAGATGTGGCTTTGTTTTGATAACTTGTGGGAACCAAAAGACATTAACAATCCAAGCAGATGGGAAGGGATCACCAAGGAGTACAGATCATGTCACCCAGCTGAGTAATTGAAGGTCTAAAGTGGAGGATATGGTGTTTTTTTTTTGAAGGCTACCTTTACTCCACACCACTGCCACTGTGTGCTGCATATCATATTCATATGATGTAAGGTGAAGTTTTTATTATTTTTATTATTATAATTTATTATTATAGCACCATTTATTCCATGACGCTTTACATGTGAAAAGTGGTATCTATATATATAATCGTCTTAGTCTGTCTGTCTGTCTGTAACCGAAATCCCACGTCGCTGATTGGTCGCGGCCGCCAGTTAAACACAACAAAGAGAAAAATATAGGCCAAAAATGAGGGGATCACCACAAGGCATGAAAATAGTGCATAGGAATTTTAATGGACATATAGAAACACACAGAAACCATTAAAAACGGTCACACATATGACACACAAAGACAATACATAGGCTTGTAATAAAGCCACCACCCATAGGACTCAAAAGTGTGTAATCTATATAAATATAAACAGCATACCATCACAAAAAATTGTATAATCTATCAACTAGAGTTGAGCGACTTTGGTCGGATCAGATTTCGTGAAACCCGAATGAAAAAAAATTTGAGTTGGATGAAACTGGTCCGACTAGGGCAAAAAAAGTCAGAGTTTCGTCTGAAACCCGACCCCAATCCAAGTCATTGGGAAATAAAAGTCGGCATTGAGCGGATGACATTCATCCACTCAATGCCGACTTTTATTCCCCATTGACTTGCATTGGGGTCGGATTTCGGACGAAACTCTGACTTTTTTTGCTCTAGTCGGACCAGTTTCATCCGACTCAAATTTTGCTTCATTTGGGTTTCACGAAACCTGATCCGACCAAAGTCGCTCAACTCTACTTTCAACTGTTTGTACAAATCTCTGGGTGTAAACCGCATATGCGTCTCTATTGGATACAAAGGTACCTTATTTAAATACACGTTTTCCAAGTGGCTAAAAAATGTAAGGAGACTCGAGGTAAATGGTAAACCTATAAACACATGTGGCTTACCCTGCAGTCAGAAACCGCAACAGCCCATATCCTAGAACAACAATTTGTAGAACAACAGGCCGTGACCAATCGGCGGCAGGCGCAGTTGGGCGCAGTTCTCAATCGGGCACAGCGCTTAATCTGTAAAAAATAGAGTTAAAATAAAAAAAAGGTTATACTCACCTTCCGACGGCGTCCGATCTCCTTTCCACGCACCCGGCCTCGCGGTCCCAGTAATGCTTTGCTCCTTAGAACGGAGATGACGTCACTCTCGCGAGATCACAACGTCATCAGCGGTGTTTCGCGCAAAGCATTACTGGGACCGCGAGGCTGGGCGCATGGAGCGTGGAGTGGAGATCGTGGGCCATTGGAAGGTGAGTATATAACTATTTCTTATTTTAACAGAGACCATGCATACCAGGAAAGGGGGGTGAGGGGGACCATGCATACCAGGAAAGGGGGGTGAGGGGGACCACGCATACCAGGAAAGGGGGGTGAGGGTGACTATACATACCAGGAAAGGGGGGTGAGGGGGACCATGCATAACAGGAAAGGGGGGTGAGGGTAACCATGCATACCAGCCAAGTGGGGGAGGGACCATGCATACCAGGAAAGGGGGGTGAGGGGACCATGCATACCAGGAAAGGGGGGTGAGGGGGACCATGCACACCAGGAAAGGGGGGTGAGGGGGATCATGCATACTAGGAAAGGGGGGTGAGGGGGACCATACATACCAGCAAAGGGGGTGAGGGGACCATCCATACCAGGAAAGGGGGTGAGAGTGACCATGCATACCAGGAAAAGGAGGTGAGGGGACCATGCATACCAGGAAAGGGGGTGAGGGGGCCACGCATACCAGGAAAGGGGGGTGAGAGTGACCATGCATACCAGGAAAAGAAGGTGAGGGGACCATGCATACCAGGAAAGGTGGTGAGGGGACCATCCATACCAGGAAAGGGGGGTGAGAGTGACCATGCATACCAGGAAAAGGAGGTGAGGGGACCATGCATACCAGGAAAGGGGGTGAGGGGGCCACGCATACCAGGAAAGGGGGGTGAGGGTGACCATACATACCAGGAAAGGGGGGTGAGGGGGACCACGCATACCAGGAAAGGGGGGTGAGGGTGACCATACATACCAGGAAAGGGGGGTGAGAGGGACCACGCATACCAGGAAAGGGGGTGAGGGTAACCATGCATACCAGCAAAGGGGGGGACCATGCATACCAGGAAAGGGGGGTGAGGGTAACCATGCATACCAGCAAAGGGGGGGAAGGTACCATGCATACCAGGAAAGGGGGGTGAGGGTAACCATGCATACCAGCAAAGGGGGGGAAGGTACCATGCATACCAGGAATGGGGAGTGAGGGTGACCATACATACCAGGAAAGGGGGGTGAGTGGGACCAAGCATACCAGGAAAGGGGGGTGAGGGTAACCATGCATACCAGCAAGGGGGGGAGAGGGGGACCATGCATACCAGGAAAGGAGGGTGAGGGTAACCATGCATACCAGCAAAGGGCGGGAGGGACCATGCATACCAGGAAAGGGGGGTGAGGGGGACCATGCATACCAGGAAAGGGGGGTGAGGGGGACTATGCATACTAGGAAAGGGGGGTGAGGGGACCATGCATACCAGGAAAGGGGGGTGATGGGACCATGCATACCAGGAAAGGGGGTGATGGGACCATGCATACCAGGAAAGGGAGGTGAGGGGGACCAAGCATAACAGGAAAGGGGGTGAGGGTAACCATGCATACCAGCAAAGGGGGGTGAGGGGGACCATGCATACCAGGAAAGGGGGGTGAGGGGGACCACGCATACCAGGAAAGGGGGGTGAGGGTGACCATACATACCAGGAAAGGGGGGTGAGTGGGACCAAGCATAACAGGAAAGGGGGGTGAGGGTAACCATGCATACCAGCAAAGGGAGGGAGAGGGGGACCATGCATAACAGGAAAGGAGGGTGAGGGTAACCATGCATACCAGCAAAGGGGGGAAGGGACCATGCATACCAGGAAAGGGGGTGACGGGACCATGCATACCAGGAAAGGGGGGTGAGGGTAACCATGCATACCAGCAAAGGGGGGGAGAGGGGGACCATGCATACCAGGAAAGGGGGGTGAGGGAGACCATGCATACATGCATACCAGGAAAGGGGGGTGAGGGGGACTATGCATACTAGGAAACGGGGGAGACGGGACCATGCATACCAGAAAAGGGGGGTGAGGGGGACCATGCATGCCAAGAAACAGGGGTGAGGGGACCATGCATACCAGAAAAGGGGGCTGATGGGTCTATGCATACCAGCAAAGGGGGTGAGGGGGACCATGCATAACAGGAAAGGGGGTGAGGATAACCATGCATACCAGCAAAGTGGGGGAGGGGGACCATGCATACCAGGAAAGGCGGATGAGGGTAACCATGCATACCAGCAAAGGGGGGAGGGACCATGCATACCAGGAAAGGGGGGTGAGGGTGACCATACATACCAGGAAAGGGAGGTGAGGGGGACCACGCATACCAGGAAAGGGGGGGGTGAGAGTGACCATACATACCTGGAAAGGGGGTGAGGGGGACCATGTATAACAGGAAAGGGGGGTGAGGGTGACCATACATACCAGGAAAGGGAGGTGAGGGGGACCACGCATACCAGGAAAGGGGGGGTGAGAGTGACAATACATACCTGGAAAGGGGGTGAGGGGGACCATGTATAACAGGAAAGGGGGGTGAGGGTAACCATGCATACCAGCAAAGGGGGGGAGGGGGACCATGCATACCAGGAAAGGGGGATGAGGGTAACCATGCATACCAGCAAAGGGGGGAGGGACCATGCATACCCGGAAAGGGGGGTGAGGAGACCATGCATACCAGGAAAGGGGGGTGAGGGGGACCATGCATACCAGGAAAGGAACGTGAGGGAACCATGCATACCAGGAAAGGGGTGTGACGGGACCATGCATACCAGGAAAGGGGGGTGAGGGGGACCATGCATGCCTGCCAAGAAAGGGGGGGTGAGGGGACCATGCTTACCAGGAAAGAGGGGTGAGAGGACCATGTATACCAGGATTGTGGGAAGAGGAGAGTCGAGAAGGAGATCTTGTGATGATTGGAGGTTGCATGCAGGTAAGTACCGGGAGACGAGGTCACAGATGTATGGAGGAGACAGGTTGTGGATGGCTTTGTAGGCCATGGTTAGGGCTTTGTCACCTTTATACGTAAAGGTAATTTTTTTTAATCTTGGGAACACAAAATGGAATTTTTTTGGACATCAATGGCTTTCCATTTTAAAGAAGCCTTTTGCACTGGTAGCATTTTTGGCAGATTTAACCAAGTCGTATTGAACATGTTAACACTGCACCATGTTAATGCTAAAGCGGTTGTCCAGCTAAAAATATTTTGCACCTGCTTATAGAAGTTTAGTTATTTAAAACCATAAAATGCATTGAAAATGTATTAAATATTTTTGTAAGGTAGAATGAAAAAGAAACAACAACAAAAAACAGCTGTTTTGAAAGAGTAATATGATTAATTAATTTGAATTTTAAATATCAATAGTACACATTAATATAAGCAGCTTTACAATATATATATATACAGTATATTATCAGAGAAATTTGCTTCAAGGCCATGTTCACACTATCAGTATTTGGTCAGTATTTTGCATCAGTATTTGTAAGCCAAAATCAGGAGAGGAACAATCAGAGGAAAAGTATAATAGAAACACTTCACCACTTCTGAATTTGTCACCCACTCCTGGTTTTGGTTTAAAAATACCTATATAAAATACTGACCAAATACCGAATGTGTGAACGTGGCCCAAAGGTAAAATGTGTATTCAGTAAAGTCAGATTTTCTGATTACTGAGCTAGGAGATGACAGTTGGTGCTTTTAAATATCTATGTAGAGGAGGGAGAAATGAGACATAGAGACAGACGTTCTGCAGCAAGTTCTCCTGACATGACAGTTTCAGTTTTCCACAGAACTTTATGAGTACCAACTGTCCTCTTCTCGGTATTCACTGAAGACGGATTATAGCCATGAAATTAGAGATCGAATGATTAGTCAAGGTGGAACGTATTTTTCTAATAAAATACATCATAAAGTTTCTTAGCGTCACATATATTATTGATTTATGAAAAAAATAAGGATTTAGGATTACTTTTTGTGGATTCAGGATTGTAGTGGGTTATACTTGACTTTTAACATTATTCTGCACTCAGGTCAGGCTATGAGGATTGCAGACTTACAGTATATAGCTCTTGTTATAGTAATCTAGTAATCTACATTTAGAAAATGTAAACATTTTTTGATCCATTTTCTACGACCTATGGAGCACAAATTAGCATAATGTGATGAACATTACAAACACAGACATTTCTAAACCTGCAAGCGCAACTTAGTTCCTGCTCAGATCCTAAAACGACGCTATATATTTTCTGGCACCTTTAGCGGAAAATTTATTGCAGTTAGCACCAAGGGATTCATTTATAATTAATAAAATACAGAATTCATAAGATTTATAAGAATTAATAAATCAATGATTAACATACCGCAACTAAATAGCTGATCCTTTTTTTTCTCCTTCAGAAAATTGAAAACATTTAAACTGATGGTCCGAAATGAACACAGATTTAATCCTAAATCTTCATCTAATGTAATAATGTATTCAAATGAGTTATCATCAGGGGGCAGCGGCTGAGGTCTGTCCCCACCCTGAAATAAAGTGTCATCAGTTACATCCGTTTCAGGGGCTGGGCTAGTCCCTTCTCTACTGAACATGCATAGGTTGTCATTCTGACAGATGCTCAGTAGGATCCTGTTACTGTGCAATATTCTTTTTAATGCACAGTGACAGTGCACTCCCTTGCTGGCTCTGATGAGAAGTGACGAGCCGTAAAGAGAGTGCACTGTGAATTATAAGGTGATATCTCGGCTAGCAGAGAGAACAGAGACCAGCCTTTCTCCGGAAAGTTATGTCCGTTTTGGAGGCAGGGCTGGTCTCTGCATTTCCTGCTCGCAGGGTAATCTCCTTACAATATACAGTGACAGCTCTGTACCTTGCTGGTTCATCACTTATCATCAGAGACGGCGAGGGAGGGCACTGTCACTGTGCATTAAAAAACTATTGAATAATATTGCACAGGGACACGATCCTACTGAGTATCTGTCAGAATTGACAACTGATGCATGTCTAGTAGAGCATGCACTGGCTAAACCCCTGAAATGGATGTCACTGATGACGCTTCCTTTCAGGGAGGAAATGTCTTGTTTGAATATACACTGGGGATTCTTAATCAAAGCAACATTAAACAGGAAATTGGTAAAACAAAAATAAAGCAGTTAGAGAAAGTAGAAACGGAACGATAGGGAATTTTTAGTTATAGTATATTAGAAGAGAGATTAGAGTGTTACATTAAATAGAGATTTTTAATTAAGCCAGTCTTAGTTTTGGACCTCACCTTTAATTCAAAGAATTAACTCCAATATTACCTGAAATTTAACAGCTTCCATATTTTTATAGTGTTTTTTTACTATTAGTCTTATTTTTTATGTTATGCTTTATACATTTAGTCTTATTTTCATACTGCGTTTTATACCTTTCCACTTATTTTTATAGTCTTTATTTTATAGTATTATTCTTAATTATTCTTTTAGTCTTATTTTATAGTCTTTCTTTTATAATACCATTAGCCTCATTTTAATACTATATTTTATTCTTTTAGCCTTATTTTTAACCCCTTCACGACCTTTGACGCCACGTAGGCGTCATGAAAAGTCGTGCCAGAACGACCCATGACGCCTATGTGGCGTCATGACTTTAAAGCCCCCCTGCGGGTCGGGTGACCTAGGTCACTGAAAGGTCACCCGACCCGCAGATACAGGGGGCTTTGTTCTTCGCCACAGGGGGCGTGGATTCACCCCCACATGGCTACGATCACTCTGATTGGCTGTTAAAAGTGAAACAGCCAATCAGAGCGATAGTAATATTTCATCAATGAAAATTGATGAAATATTACAATCCAGCCATGGCCGATGCTGCTGTATGCTCCATGGCTGGAGACACCGATTCCACCCCCCCACCGGCGATCGCCCCCCCGCAACTGAATGACAGCGGCGATCTGCCGCCGCTGTCATGATCTGCCCCCCTCCCATTCCCTTCGCTCCCCGCCAGCTTCCGATCCCCCCTCACCCCATCTCACCTCCCCCGGCACCTTCTAAGTCCCCCCGTCGCTCCCGGTGTCCGGCGGGTCCGGTTCATGGGCGCCGCCATCTTAGAAAATGGCGGGCGCATGCGCAGTGCGCCCGCCCGAATCTGCCGGCTGCAGATTCAATTCTTTCATTTTGATCACTCTCACAGTGATCAAAATGAAAGAAAAAGTAAATAAACCCCCCGATTATCACCCCCATAGGTAGGCACCACTAATAAAATAAAGAAAATATTTTTATTTTTATTTTTCCATTAGGGTTAGGGTTAGGGTTGAAAAGAGGGTTAGGGTTAGGGTTGAAAAGAGGGTTAGGGTTAGGGTTGGAAAGAGGGTTAGGGTTGGAAAGAGGGTTAGGGTTAGGGTTGGAAAGAGGGTTAGGGTTGGAAAGAGGGTTAGGGTTAGGGTTGGAAAGAGGGTTAGGGTTAGGGTTGGAAAGAGGGTTAGGGTTGGAAAGAGGGTTAGGGTTGGAAAGAGGGTTAGGGTTGGAAAGAGGGTTAGGGTTAGGATTGGAAAGAGGGTTAGGGTTGGAAAGAGGGTTAGGGTTAGGGTTGGAATTAGGGTTAGCGTTGGAATTAGGGTTAGGCTTGTGGTTAGGGATGTGTTAGGGTTAGGGCTGTGGTTAGGGGTGTGTTGGGGTTAGGGTTGGAGTTAGAATTGAGGGGTTTCCACTGTTTAGGCACATCAGGGGGTCGCCAAACGCGACATGGTGCAACCATTGATTCCAGCCAATTTTGCGTTCAAAAAGTCAAACGGTGCTCCCTCCCTTCCAAGCCCTGACGTGTGCCCAAACAGTGGTTTACCCCAACATATGAGGTATCAGCGTACTCAGGAAAAATTGCACAACAACTTTTGGGGACTAATTTCTCATGTTACCTTTGGGAAAATAAAAAATTGGGGGCTAAAAAATTATTTTTGTGGAAAAAAATGATTTTTTCATTTTCACATCTCTGCATTCTAAACTTCTGTGAAGCACTTGGGGGTTCAAAGTGCTCACAACACATCTTACATACGTTCCTTGGAAGGTCTAGTTTCCAAAATGGGGTCACTTGTGGGGGGTTTCCACTGTTTAGGCACATCAGGGGCTCTGCAAACATAATGACGACCGCAGACTATTCCATCAAAGTCTGCATTTCAAAACGTCACTACTTCCATTCCGAGCCTTGACGTGTGCCCAAACAATGGTTCCCCCCAACATATGGGGTACCAGCGTACTCAGGACAAACTGGACAACAACTTTTGGGGTCCAATTTCTCCTGTTACCCTTGTGAAAATAAAAAATTGTGGGCTAAAAAATCATTTTTTGAGCAAAAAAAAGATTTTTTATTTTCACGGTTCTGCATTATAAACTTCTGTGAAGCACTTGGGGGTTCAAAGTGCTGCTCACCACACATCTAGATAAGTTCCTTGGTGGTCTAGTTTCCAAAATGGGGTCACTTGTGGGGGGTTTCCACTGTTTAGGCACATCAGAGGCTCTGCAAACGTAACATGATGCCCGCAGACCATTCGATCAAGTCGGTATTTCAAAACGTCTACTTCCCTTCCGAGCCCCGACGTGTGCCCAAACAATGGTCCCTCCCCACATATGGGGTATCAGCGTACTCAGGACAAACTGGACAACAACTTTTGGGGTCCAATTTCTCCTGTTACCCTTGTGAAAATAAAAAATTGCGAGCTAAAAATTCATTTTTTGAGGAAAAAAAAAGATTTTTTATTTTCATGGCTCTGCGTTACAATCTTCTGTGAAGCTCTTCGGGGTTCAAGGTGCTCACCACACATCTAGATAAGTTCCTTGGGGGGTCTAGTTTCCAAAATGGGGTCACTTGTGGGGGGTTTCCACAGTTTAGGTACATCAAGGGCTCTGCAAATGTAACATGATGCCCGCAGACCATTCCATCAAAGTCTGCATACCAAAACGTCACTACTTCCCTGCTGAGCCCCAACGTGTGCACAAACAGTGGTTCCCCCCCACATATGGGGTACCAGCGTACTCAGGACAAACTGGACAACAACTTTTGGTGTCCAATTTATCCTAGTACCCTTGTGAAAATAAAAAATTGCCAACTAAAAAAAATTTTTTTTAGGGAAAAAAAAAGATTTTTTATTTTCACTGCTCTGCATTATAAACTTCTGTGAATCACCTGGGGGTTCAAAGTGCTCACTATGCATCTAGATAAGTTCCTTAGGGGGCTAGTTTCCAAAATGGGGTCATTTGTGGGGGAGCTCCAAAGTTCAGGCACACAGGGGCTCTCCAAACACGACATGGTGTCCGCTAACGATTGGAGCTAATTTTCATTTCAAAAAGTCAAATGGCGCTCATTCCCTTCTGCGCCCTGCCGTGCACCCAAACAGTGCCCCCCCCCCACATATGGGGTACCAGCGTACTCAGGACAATCTGGACAACAACTTTTTTGGTTCAATTTCTCCTGTTACCCTTGTGAAAATAAAAAATAGCGTGCTAAAAAATCATTTTTGAGGAAAAAAAATGATTTTTTATTTTCACTGCTCTATGTTATAAACTTTTGTGATTCACTAGTAGGATTTTTTATGGATTAAAACGTGCGCTGCCAGACCATCATTCCTCACAAGTTGTGTACTTAATATATTTATTTCCCAACGCGTTTCGAGGTCATAAAAACCTCTTCCTCAGGGGATGACATGTCATCCCCTGAGGAAGAGGTTTTTATGACCTCGAAACGCGTTGGGAAATAAATATATTAAGTACACAACTTGTGAGGAATGATGGTCTGGCAGCGCACGTTTTAATCCATAAAAAATCCTACTAGTGAATCTGAAGATTTATGGCCACAGCGTGGTCATTTGGATGTGCAGCAAGCTGACCGTATTTCTTTATGCCTGTTACTCTCCTATATACGGTGAGTATATTTTATCGTTTGAAATCTTGGTTTTCTCAGATAAGACCCTATTGCGCTTTTTTCCTTGCAGTTTCAATTATTATAAACTTTTGTGAAGCACTTGGGGGTTCAAAGTGCTCACTACACATCTAGATAAGTTCCTTAAGGGGTCTAGGTTCCAAAATTGTGTCACTTGTGGGGGAGCTCCAATGTTTAGGTACACAGGGGCTCTCCAAACGCGACATGGTGTCCGATAACGATTGGAGCTAATTTTCCATTCAAAAAGTCAAATGGCGCTCCTTCCCTTCCGGGCCCTGCCGTGCACCCAAACAGTGGTTTATGACCACATATGAGGTATCGGTGTACTCAGGAGAAATTGCCCAACAAATTTTAGGATCCATTTTATCCTGTTGCCCATGTGAAAATGAAAAAACTGAGGCTAAAAGATAATTTTTGTGAAAAAAAGTACTTTTTTTTTTTTACGGATCAATTTGAGAAGCACCTGGGGGTTCAAAGTGATCACTATGCATCTAGATAAGTTCCTTGGGGGGTCTAGTTTCCAAAATGGGGTCACTTGTGGGGGAGCTCCAGTGTTTAGGCACACAGCGACTCTCCAAACGCGACATGGCAAGCGCTAAATATTCCAGCATATTTTCCATTCAAAAAGTCAAATGGCGCTCCTTCCCTTCTGAGCCCTGCCGTGCGCCCAAACAGTGGTTTTTGACCACATATGAGGTATCGGTGTACTCAGGGGAAATTGCCCAACAAATTTTAGGATCCATTTTATCCTGTTGCCCATGTGAAAAATGAAAAAATTGATGCTGAAAGAAAATTTTTGTTGGAAAAATTAAAATGTCCTTTTTTTCCTTCCATGTTGCCTTAGTTCCTGTGAAAGACCTAAAGGGTTAATAATCTTCTTGAATGTAGTTTTGAGTAGCTTGAGGGGTGCAGTTTTTAGAATGGTGTCACTTTTGGGTATTTTCTACCATATAGACCCCTCAAAGTAACTTCAAATGTGAGGTGGTCCCTAAAAAAAATGGTTTTGTAAATTTTGTTGTAAAAATGAGAAATCGCTGGTCAACTTTTAACCCTTATAACTTCCTAACAAAAAAATATTTTGCTTCCAAAATTGTGCTGATGTAAAGTAGACATGTGGGAAATGTTATTTAGTAACTATTTTGTGTCACATAACTCTCTAGTTTAACAGAATAAAAATTCAAAATTTCAAAATTGCGAAATTTTCACAATTTTCGCCAAATTTCTGATTTTTTCACAAATAAACGCAAAAATTATCGATCTAAATTTACCACTAACATGAAGCCCAATATGTCACGAAAAAACAATCTCAGAATCGCTAAGATGCGTTGAAGCGTTCCAGAGTTATTACCTCATAAAGGGACACTGGTCAGAATTGCAAAAAATGGCCAGGTCATTAAGGTCAAAATAGGCTGGGTCATGAAGGGGTTAAACCGTGTTTTTAAATAATTTTCTTTTTCTATAACAATTTCACAAACTTTTCCCACCTTCTGTTTTTTTCAAACTTCCAGAAAATGGAATAATTCTTTTATTTCAGTTCATTTCCATCAAATGATATTAATGTAATTGTAATTATTAACAAAATTATGTTTTTCTCTCTTCAAATGGCGATTTTTGACCTTCACCAAGTACTCTGTACACACTGTATTCCACTCAGTTTACTCCTCCTAGAACGTGTTAACCTCCTGGGTAATTACCTAATCAAGAGTACAGAATATTTGCACTAAATATTGTCATTTTTTGCTACAAAATATCCAAAGTAAATTACTGCCAAGTAGCAAAATTTCCTTTCAGGATTATTTAAAAAAAATTGACATTTATTTAGATAATACAAATCTCTGGTGATTTCTAGAAAAAAAGTGTTTTGACATCTTTCACAAGACGGGAGATATACTGTATAATATGGAAGAGTGGTGCAAACACAAGTGGGAATTGAGAATACCTTTTCCCTGGGGCTATGTGAAGTAGTTGCTATTTTGAAGGTTTTAGTTTTCCTTTTTTTTTGATTTTTTTTTTTTTGATTTTTGTCGTTGTGACAAGGTCTTAGATGAAAATAATACAGGGAGAGGTGTTTAAGCGGAGAAGAAAATATTTAATTAGACTTTTCAATGTCAGAAACTGAGAACGTTTTGCAAAGAACAGAAAAAAAAGAGTTGAATTATTATCGTCAGAAACATCTCATATACCCCCAAGGCGTAAAGTTATCTCTGAAAAATATTTCTCAGCATTTGCATAGAACATAAGGACATTGCTTTGAAATTCTTTGGGAGGTGAAATCAGGGTAATTTATGAAGCTCAGCATCTGACTAATTCTTTTAAAATTAATGTTTTTTTTTTAAACTTTTTACTTTTTTTTTAATTGTTGACATACCTGTTTACTGACAGCTGGGATCATGACAGCCATCCATATAAAGATTTACTGCTGATCAAACAGATGTTCTTTGAAGATATTTTGCTGAGATTTCAGAGATTTATCAATTGGCAATGGATCTGTTCGTAGCTGAAAAGTTGAGAAATTCTCAGAAAATCTATGTTAAAGGGAAACTTTACTTTAAAAAACAAACTTGGAAGCCTTTACTTATTCAGAAGCTCAGTTTTATTTCCAGATTGCTAGTTACGTAAATAGAGTCCAATGGGACCTGGTGCAAGATTTGGACCAGGGCCCCCCATCCTGGCATATATGTCCCTTATCCAGCATGGGCCCCATCCTGATATATATATATCCCCCGTCCTGATATATGTCCCTTATATCACGGCAGCAAAAGTATTGCGAAAATGCAGTTATTACTACGGCAGTTAGTCTTGGCAGGAGTCAGGACCCCACACTATCTACCTGTCTCTTTTGGGTATGTCTGCTGAGTAAGCCATTCTTATTACTTGGACCTAGCTTCTCTTAACCTATCTTATTTCTTCACCATGTTTACATATGCTCTCACAGTGTTTGCTCCTTTAGTCCTCACTCTCCTTCGCTATCCCCAAACCCCAGCAGCCTCTAACCAAATAATCATCTCCCCTTCCCTCTTTCCTCCCCACCTGATTTCCTCTACTGAACTGCTCCTCAACCTCAAATCTGTCCGAATGAAATATAAAACAAGCTGCCCACTCTCCTTCTCCCATCTGCTCTCCCTTTCTCTGCTTCTCCTCACTGCTGGCGACATATCTCCCAATCCTGGACCCCCACATCTCTCACCCCCCACTACTTCCCCTTCCTACCGCTCCCTATCTAATAAGAACTACCACAATCTTTCCAACTTAAAACCTGTGCCATTGACACTCAACCCCCTGCTCCCTCTCTCGGGTGCACTTTGGAATGCCCGCTCCATAAGCAATAAGCTCCATGTGATTCATGACCTCTTTCTCTCTCACAATCTTGCCTTCCTCGGCCTCACAGAAACATGGCTGACACCCTCTGACACCGCCTCCCCTGCTGCGCTGTGTTACGGCGGCCTCCACTTTACCCACACTCCTCGCCCTGGCAACAGACAAGGTGGAGGAGTGGGTCATCTCCTTACTTCCAACTGCACCTTCAACCCAATCCCACCTCTTCCCTCCCTAATCCTCCCCTCTTTTGAAGTCCACTCTGTCCGCATCTACTCTCCCTCCAACCTTTGCTTCCATTCGCTTCCAAACTCCTGGAACAGCATGTCCATGCTGAACTTTCCTCCCATCTATCATCTAACTTGCTCTTTGACAATCTACAATCTGGTTTCTGCCCCCATCACTCCACTGAGACAGCCCTGACCAAAATTACTAACGACCTACTTACAGCCAAATCAAATGGACAATACTCTATACTCCTGCTTCTAGACCTGTCCGCTGCATTTGACACAGTTGACCACTGCCTCCTACTACAGATCCTCTCCTCCTTCGGCATCAAAGGCCTTGCCCTATCCTGGATCTCCTCATACCTTTCCAATGGCACATTCAGCGTCTCCCACTCCCACACCACCTCCTCATCCCACCCTCTCTCTGTTGGAGTCCCCCAAGGCTCTGTTTTAGGACCCCTACTCTTCTCAATCTATACACTTGGTCTGGGGCAACTCATAAAGTCCCACGGATTCCACTACCACCTTTATGCTGATGACACTCAGATCTACCTCTCTGGCCCAGATGTCACCTCTCTGCTGTCCAGAATCCCAGAATGTCTATCAGCCATATCCTCCTTCTCCTCTCGCTTCCTCAAACTCAATGTAGACAAATCTGAACTCATCATCTTTCCTCCATCTCACAGATCTTCTTTACCCAACCTAGCTATAACAATTAATGACATCACACTTTCCCCAGTACCAGAAGTCCGCTGCCTCGGAGTAACCTTTGACTCTGCCCTGTACTTCAAACCGCACTTCCAAGCTCTTTCAACCTCCTGTCGCCTCCAGATCAAAAAAATTTTCCAGAATCCGTCCTTTCCTCAACCCTCAATCTACTAAAATGTTTGTGCATGTCCTCATCATCTCTCGCCTCGACTATTGCAACATCCTTTTCTGTGGTCTCCCTGCTAACACCCTCACACCTCTCCAGTCCATCCTTAACTCTGCCGCCTGACTAATTCATCTCTCTCCTCGCTACTCCTCCGCTTCTCCCCTCTGCAAATCTCTTCACTGGCTCCCATTCCCTCAGCGTATCCAGTTCAAATGACTAATTCTGACCTACAAGGCCATCCATAACCTGTCTCCTCCATATGTCTCTGAACTAATCTCCCGATACCTTCCCTCACGTAATCTCCGGTCCTCCCAAGACCTCCTTCTCTCCTCCACACTTATTCGCTCCTCACCCAACCGCCTCCAAGACTTCTCCCGAATAGCCCCTATTCTCTGGACTTCTTTGCCCCAACAAGTCCGACTATCAACCACATTTGGATCCTTCAGATGGAACCTGAAAACCCACCTCTTCAAGAAAGCCTACAGCCTGCAATGACCTACAGAAAACGTTTGACCTCTGTCATTGCCAACAAAGGATATATCACAAAGTATTGAGATGAAATTTTGTTTCTGACCAAATACTTATTTTCCACCATAATATGCAAATAAAATGAAAAAAAAAACAGACAATGTGATTTTCTGGATTTTTTTTTCTCAGTTTGTCTCCCATAGTTGAGGTCTACCTATGATGTAAATTACAGACGCCTCTCATCTTTTTAAGTGGTGGAACTTGCACTATTGCTGACTGACTAAATACTTTTTTGCCCCACTGTATATGTTCCTTATCCTAGGCCCTATCGTGGTTTATATCGGTTATCATGGGCCTCATCCTTGTAATATGTGTTTTATCCTGGTATATGTCCCTTATCCTGAGCCCAATCCTGGTATATATGTGGCACCCCAGGAGTTCGGTTGTCACAATGGCCTTGCCTCCCTCTAGGGGTGGGTGATGTCATGCCTGGAAGCAAGGAAGGGATCCCCTTATCAGGTAGTTGCAGCATACAATGCAGTTCCTGCTCCGGGCCAGCAGAGGGAGCTCTAAACCCGACTTTAGGGGAGCTGCTCTCTCTGGTCAGGAGGAGGAAGTTAGTAGTAGTTAGCGACTGAGCAGGGTTGAGACAGGACGTGCTGAGAGAAGCTGGGGACAGGAGCTATAGCTGAGCTCACCCTCAGGCTTGAGCGCCAGAGACTGGACCCCGGAGTCCGAGGCTGTGTGGGTACTAAAGCTCCAGTAGCAGAATCCGGAGGACAGAAGACCATAGATGCTCTGTCCCAACTGAGACTTGATGACATAGCCGCACATGTGAGCCAGAGAGGCCAAATAGGAGCGATCCCTGAAGCAGGCTACAGCTGCCTGTCATGCGATTGGAGCTCTACCCAAGTAGTAGACAGAGAGAGGGACTTGAATAGAGTTCACAGCAGCAAGTATCTCAGAAAATAGCGCTAGAAAGGAGGCCTCACAACCCACCTGAATAAGGAGATTCCCAAACTGCTTTCAGGCTGACTGACTTCAGAACCATCTCTGTTCATCCATCCTGGTTAAGGAAACCAGGATGGATGAACACAGAACTTAAGCACATGCTAAAAAGGAAGAAAGAAATGTTTATAAAATGGAAAGAGGGAGGTATATCTAAAGAAGAATATAATGCTGTCTGCAGAACCTGCAGGGCACAAATCAGATTATCTAAAGCTGACAATGAATTGAGGATTGCAAGAGACGTCAAATGCAATAATAAAGGATTTTGGGGATATGGCAAAGGTAAAAGAAAAGTCAAAGATGCTATAGGATTTTTACAGGATGAAAATGATGAAATGGTAAGACAGGATGTTGAGAAGGCTGAACTTTTAAATTCCTATTTTGCATCTGTTTTCTCTCAGAAAGGAAATGTAACATCAACTGTTCTTCACTGTCCTATTAAGGGAATAGAAGAATCCAGGATATCTATAGACAGAAAGATAGTGAGGAAACACTTAGCTAAACTAAGTGAATTCAAGTCTCCAGGTCCAGATGAATTACACCCCAGAGTACTGAAGGAGATAGCAGAAGAAATTTTTGAACCCCTCTCCATAATCTTTGAAAATTCTTGGAGAACAGAAGTCCCAGAAGACTGGAGAAGAGCAAATGTTGTTCCTGTCTTAATAAAGGGGAAGAAGGTGGACCCACGCAACAATAGGCCGGTGAGTCTGACTTCTATACCAGGAAAGATCTTTGAACAAATTATTAAACAACAAGTATGTAAGTACCTGGATAAGAATGAAGTGATTAAACAGAGTCAGCATGGGTTTGTAACTAATAAGTCATGTTAAGGGGGTTTTACACTAAGCGATATCGCTAGCAATATCGCTAAAACGTCACTGGTTTTGTGACGTTATAGCGATATTGCTAGTGATATCGCTATGTGTGATACTTACCAGCGACCGGCTCCCCCGCTGCTCATCGCTGATCGCGCGAGAATGTCCGGCTCCATTTCTCGTCGTCTGCTTCCTGCTGGGCTTCCTGCTGTGACGTCCAGCGACGCGTGGAGGCGGGCGGGAGGACGCAGGATCGCTGTGTGTGAATGGTAAGTATCGTGCGCTGCGTCGCTGCTGCATCGCTGTGAGTTCTTTCTGTATGAAAGCTCACTAGCGATCATTTAGCGATGCACCAGCGATCCTGACCGGGTCGGATCGCTGGTTGGATCGCTGGTGCATCGCTAAATGTAAAAGGGCCTTTAGACTAACTTAATTTACTTCTATGACAGAATCACTGATTGGGTGGATCAGGGAAATGCTGTAGATAGAGCATATCTAAGCATTTGACAAAGTATTTCACACAATCTTTATAGAAAAAATGACTAAGTTTGGAATGGACAAGGCAACTGTTAGGTGGATTCATAACTGGCTTAGTGATTGGACCCAAAGAGTGGTCGTAAATGGCTGCACATCCAGTTGGAAGAATGTCTCAAGTGGGGTACCACAGGGCTCTGTCCTAGGCCCTGTATTGTTCAACATTTTTATCAATGATTTAGAGGAAGGAATTGAGGGTAAACTGATTAAATTTGCTGATGACACAAAGCTAGGAGGGATAGCTAATACTAGAGAAGAGAGAGATAGGATTCAAAAAGATTTAAATAAATTGGAGCAGTGGGCAGCAACTAACAGAATGGATTTTAACAGGGAAAAATTCAAAGTACTACATCTGGGCAATAAAAATGAAAAAAGCATCTAGATCACGTGAAGTCATTATTGCCCTCTACTCCTCTTTGGTCAGACCTCATCTGGAATACTGTATCCAGTTTTGGGCGCCACATTTTAAAAAAGACATCAACAAACTGGAGCAAGTTCAGAAAAGAGCGACCAGAGTGGTGACCGGTCTGCAAACCGTGTCTTCTGAGGAAAGGTTGCAGGATTTGGGAATGTTTAGCTTGCAAAAGAGCAGACTGAGAGGAGACTTAAAAGCTGTCTACAAATATCTCAAGGGCTGTCACATTGTAGAAGGATCATCTTTATTCTCATTTGCACAAGGAAAGACTAGAAGCAATGGGATGAAACTGAATGGGAGGAGACACAGATTAGATATTAGAAAAAACTTTTTGACAGTTAGAGTGATCAATGAGTGTAACAGGCTGCCACGAGAGGCGGTGAGTTCTCCTCCAATAGAAGTCTTCAAACAGAGGCTGGACAGACATCTGTCTGCGATGATTTAGCGAATCCTGCTTTGAGCAGGGGGTTGGACTAGATGGCCCAGGAGGTCCTTCCAACTCTACGATTCTATGATTCTATGATCTGTAACATAAACCCTGAACTGTACCTGCACAGCTCAGTAAAGGAAACTGAACTCTGTTGTGTCCTCTAATTATTCCTGCACTACCTATCCAACTCTGCTACATCTATCATCATCAAACACAACATCTTTACTACCACAACTGCCCTGGGGCAAAACTCTGCCCGTAGAGAGCTATACCAACTCAGCTGCATCACCATCAGTCCCAGAGGACCTGCCCCATAGCGCTGGTCACCCCTGACCAGAAACCACGGGTGGTGTCACAAACACTTTATTATAAACTCTTTAATTTCCCCTTTTTCATCATTCCTCTTTTTGTTGGACCCCCAGGGCCATGGACCAGGTCACTGCTGCCGTGACTCTTCCCCTTTAAGAAACGGCCCGGTACCGAATATCCCACTGCCCTGGCGGGCGATCCATATATATCCCCCAACCTGGTAACACATCTCCAGTTCTGCTGTTGTTTCTTAATACACAGAAAAACATAAACCATTATACTCACCTTCCCTCTGCTCCCCCGCTGTGCAGGGTCCTCTTCTGATGACAACAGCTGATTTCAGCATGCAAGTGATGGGAGTGCATGAAGTCACTGCCATGCACCCCAAGTAACATGCACGCCGATGTCAGCTGTTGGCTTCTGAATGGCTGGCAGCGTGTATTGCCACGCACGGACCAGGTGGGTGGATGTGTCCGAGGATGCGCATCCAGTTGAAGTGTCTGCTGGCATTGGGGGACTGCTCACCCGCATGGGCCCAGTCGCTACACCCCCGCTAATTGCTTTTACCTAAACTTTGACCTTTTTTTATCTACAAACCTCGGTGCAGTGATAAGGGAAGGGGTGTGGCAATGGCAGTCATACCAAGGTGCATAACTGTAGTGGCTGCAACCTAGGAGTTTAGTATTCTGAATCTGCCCTGCCCCAAAAGGGTTTCTTACACCCTTAAAGGCCTATGCAATTCCCACAACTCAATAACATGTTATGAATATTTCATAATGGTCAACTATTGCCTGTTTCGCATCTGTCAAGGATTTGTGCTTTGCTTCTGTGGCACCCCAGAGTCCGGTTGCCACAGTGACATTGCCTCCCTCTTAGGGGTGATGCCATGCCTTGAAGCAGGAGGGGGGTCCCCATGCCAGGTAACACAGTGTACATGACAATTCCTGCTGCAGGCCAGAAAGAGGAGCTTCCTTATATATTCTGGCCAGCAGGTGGGGTTAGTGAGTCAGTAAGAAGTCAGCTGAGAGAGTAAACAAAAGAGTTGTCATGGAAACGGGAGCAGTTGGAGCTTATGACAGGACAGTTGGAGTTGGTCTGTGGAGAGGGAAGGGACAGGAGCAGAGACAAGGGGCTCTGGGGAACTAAAATTGCATATAGTAAAAAAGGGATGCCAGAGTCCTTGGCTGGGCAGGAGCTGTACGCCCTGACAGCCGAATCTGGAGTGCAGGGTACTGCAAGTTCCTTGGCCACACTGAACACCTGAAGGCATGGCAGCAGACCAAGAGCCCAGGGTTGACAGTGAAAATGACAGTGCCCGTGATATAGGCTCACGCTGTCTGCCATACAGGTTAGCAATCATCATGCAGGTGAGCCTGGGGCAGTCAGTGAAAAATCATGCAGGCGAGCCTGGGCCTGACAGTGAAAAGGACAGTCCCCGTGATCTAGGCTCACGCTGTCTGCCATACAGGTTAGTAACCATGACGCAGGAGAGGACAACAGCTTAGCTATAAGCAGCAGGGACCCGAAAAGAGAGCACAGAAGGAAGGTCCCTAACCACACCTGGCAGGGTGGATCCCCTGAATGACTCCAGGCAAGCCGGACTCAATCTGTCATCTGTAATTGGTATCCCAGAAGGCATCTATTTTTAAGTAAAAGGTAAAGAAAACTGCACCTCTCTGTGTCCTTCACTTATTCTCTGCACCCCAACGTTCACCACCATCTGAACAATCAAATATATTTGCCCTGGGGCCCTGCTCTACCCGTGGTGAGCTGAACCATCTTTTCTGCATCACCCTTCAGCCCCAGTGGACCAAAACCACAGCGTCAGTCACCCATTGCCGAACACCACGGGTGGCGTCACGATTAAACACCACATAACTATTCTCTATTTTTACTGGACGCCCAGGGCCACAGATCAGGTCACTGCCACCGTGACATCCCCTTTAAAGAACCTGACCGGCCCGGTACCGAGTAACCTAAGACCCTGTGGGGCGCTCCACTTCCCTCACCCCAGTCCACTAAACTCTATGGTGCTCCATGCGGGCTTTGCAGATGGCTTGGCATGATCCCATGTGGGCATCATCCTTGGCTTAAATAAGGCTCAGTAGTTAATTCTAATCAACATTTTAATCAATAAATCATTGAAGAATAACAATAACTTCCACAATTGGATGTGTTTAAAAAAATGTTCTTGTGCTGAGATAATCTTATAAATGTGTACTGGCAGTGTACTGCCTCCTTGATAAAGCGGCCTGTTTACGCCGCAAAACGCGCGTCGGAGGTCACTACCAGACGCTCCCTCACCTTCCCCCTGTGTCCTGCCTGGTAAGTGCCTCTTTACATCTAATTGTCCTTTGCAGTAACCGGTTCTGGGTACACCTTTTTATTGCTGCATCTTATGAATAAACCATGGTGCAGCATGATATTACACTGGAACCTTCCCATTGTGGATGTATCACTATTACAATATGCATACAGGGACTTTAATTGATGTGGACGCACTTATTTTGATTGCATCACAAAAAATTTTTTTTCTGTTTATTGTGGACACTCTGATAATATTATACCATACAATTGTTTACTATACTGTTCTTGCAGCTCCTATTTGTGTATACTTACCGATACTGCATCTTATTATCATTTATTGACGCGGTATGATATTATAGTGGTGCCTTTTTGGACCTGTTGCTAACACTAGATATACATATAGGAGGATTTTGATTATTATCGGGTGTCCATGGGTATTCTCAACCTTGATTGTGTTGCAATTTGAATTATCCATTGTGGATATACTGATAATATCATATATAGGTGGACACTTTTCTCCATCTGGGTTAGTGGAGGGAACCTTTTTGGGTGTATATTCATCTGTTTTATATTGATACTTCATCATGACTTTGTGCACTTTTTTGTAAAATATTTAATAAATTTTGCCAATTTTGCAATCATCGTTTCGCTCCTTTTTCTTCTCCGTTGTTCTATGGGTAATGGCTGTCTCTGACCGTACAGGGACATGGTCTGATAATACCACAGCTCCTGGGCAGGAGGAAGCAAAAGAGTATACAGATATTACAGCATGGGATAGCAAATTATTCTTTTTGTGAGGCAAAACATGTCCCTGCCTGTTTTTAAGAAATGGTTTACCCATAGCTCCCAACCGTCCCGGATCTGGTGAGACAGTCTCGTTTTTGTTTGCCTGTCCCGGGTGGGAGCTCATTTTTCCTGCATTGCACTGAGCCGCCATGCCCCCCCATGCACCAACCCGATCCTCGCTCTCCCAGACAGAGCCACTGGCCACCGCAGCCCCTCACTGATAAATCCCTGCTCTGTGCGCACAGGACCTGTGATGAGGTCACAGGAGGGGAGAAGTCAGGGGTCACATGATCAGGGGTCTCAGTCCGAGGCCCCTGATCATGTGACCCCTGACTCCTCCCCTCCTGTGACCTCATCACAGGTCCTGTGTGCACAGCCCTCGGAGTCTGCAGGACTCTGCTGTGCTGGTTGTCATGGTGCTGGATGAGGGGAAGTATGTGTGGGGTCAGGAGTGGTTTACAGGGTGGATGTAGCTGTGTGTGTGTGCAAGGTGTACGGAGCGGAGCCACGCTTGTACAAGGTGTTCGGAACAGAGCTGTGTGTGTACGAGGTGTAAGGAACGGAGTATGTGCAAGGTGTACGGAGCGGAGCCGCACATGTGCGAGGTGTATGGAGTGGAGCCATGTGTGTACAAGGTGTACGGAGCGGAGATGTGTATGAGGTGTACAGAGTGGAGCCGTGTGTGTACGAAGTATACGGAGCGGAGCCGCACGTTTACGAGGTGTACGGAGCGTAGATGTGTACGAGGTGTATGGAGCGGAGCCACACGTGTATGAGGTGTGCGGAGTGGAGATGTGTATGAGGTGTACGGAGCGGAGCCAAGTTTGTACGAGGTGTACAGAGCGGAGCCAAGTGTGTACGAGGTGTACAGAGCGGAGATGTGTATGAGGTATAAGGAGTGGAGCCGCGCATGTACACAGTGTATGGAGCGGAGCCGTGTGTGTACGAGGTGTACGGAGCAGAGCCACATGTGTACGAGATGTACGGAGCGGAGCCATTTGTGTACAAGGTGTACAGAGCGGAGATGTGTATGAGGTGTACGGAGCGGAGCCGTGCATGTATGAGGTGCACAGAGCGGAGCCGAGCGTGTACGAGGTGAGCGGAGATGTGTACGAGGTGTACGGAGCAGAGCCACGCATGTACGAGGTGTACGGAGCGGAGATGTGTACGATGTGTATGGAGTGGAGATGTGTACGGAGTGGAGCCGCATGTGTACGAGGTGTACAGAGTGGAGCAGTGCATGTACGAGGTGTATGAAGCAGAGCCGTGTGTTTATGAGGTGTACGGAGCGGAGCCACGCATGTCCGAGGTGTACGGAGTGGAGATGTGTACGAGGTGTTCGGAGCGGAGCCGCATGTGTACGAGGTGTACGGAACAGAGCCCTGTGTGTACAAATTGTATGGAGCTGAGCTGTATTTGCGGAGCAGAGCCGTGTGTGTATGAGCTGTACGGAGCAAAGCTGCATGTGTACAAGGTTTATGGAGCGGAGCCCTGTGTGTACAAGGTGTACAAAGCGTAGCCGCGTGTGTACAAGGTGTACGGAGCAGAGCCGCATGTGTACGAGGTTTATGGAGTGGAGCCATGTGTGTACTGAGTGGAGCTGTGTGTGTGCGAGATGTAAGGAGCAGAGCCGTGTGTGTACAAGGCATACAAAGTGGAACCGTGTGTGTATGAGGTGTGCAGAGCCATGCGTATACAAGGTGTATGATGGGGAGCATTCATACCTCCCAACTGTCCCAGATCCAGCGGGACAGTCCCGATTTTGAGAGTCTGCCTCACTGCCCCGATAGGGAGCTTACTTTTCTCGCAGACACAGGAGTACACAGTGGAGCCCCAAGGAGCACTTGCAAACTTGCACATGACGTTCCATCGGAAGTGGCGTGCTGGAAGCTGACCGGAAATGAGGTAATTTTGGGAGGAGATTGTGACGGAACCATGGAGGCACTTCAGGGAATGCTTCAGATCTATCACCATGTCCTCCTCCGACAGCACAGACAGCGGGATCGCCTTGGAGTCAGGGTTGTCGGCCATATGAACGGATCATGATATGTCCTGCACCAGGAGGCTCAGGTGGGCATTACAATGTGAGCCGGACTGGTATAGTATCTTTATAGAATCTTTCTTTCTCTCTCTGTTTCTTTCTCTCTCTCTGTTCTTTCTTTCTCTCTCTCTGTTCTTTCTTTCCCCTCTTTCTTTCTCTTTCTCTCTGTTCTCTCTTTTGCTCTGTTCTTTCTTTTTTTCCTTTCTCTTTCTTTCCCCTCTTTCTTTCTTTCTCTCGCTAATCTTTCTTTCTCTCTCTGTTCTTTCTTTCTCTCTCTGTTTCTTTCTTTCTATCTCTCTGTTCTTTCTTTCCCCTCTTTCTCTTTCTCTCTCTGTTCTTTCTTTCCCTGTTCTTTCTTTCTCTCTCTATCTCTCTATTCTTTTTTCTTTCTATCTCTTTCTTTCTCTCTCTCTCTGTTTCCTTCTTTCTCTGTATCTCTCTGTTCTTTCTTTCCTCTTTCTTTCTTTTTCTCTCTGTTCTTTCTTTCCCCTTTTTCTTTCTCTTTCTTTCATTCTTTCTTTCTCTCTCTGTTCATTCTTTCTTTCTTTCTTGCTTTCTTTCTTTTGCTCTCTGTTCTTTCTTTCCCCTCTTTCTTTCTCTCTCCCTCTCTGTTCTTTCTTTCTTTCCTTCCCCTTTCTTTCTTTTTTTCTTGCTTTGTTCTTTCCACTCTTTCTTTTTCTTTCTTTCTTTCTTTCTTTCTTTCTTTCTCTGTTCTTTCTTTCTCCTCTTTCTTTCTCTCTCCCTCTCTGTTCTTTCACTCTCCTCTTTCTTTTTTTTCTCTCTCTCTGTTCTTTTTTCTATCCCCTCTTTCTCTCTTTTCTCTCTTTTCTTTCTCTCTGTTTCTTTCTTTCTTCTTTCTTTCTCTCTGTTCTTTCCTTCTTTCTCTCTCTCCTTTCTTTCTCTCTCTGTTTTCTTTTTTCTCTCTCTCTGTTCTTTTTTTCAGTACCAGTCAGTGTGCCCACAGTACCAGCCACTGTGCCCACAATGCCAACCACTGTGCGCTCAGTACCAGTCAGTGTGATCAGCAGTGCTAAATGGGTGTGGTTGGGTGGTGGACATGGGTGTGACTAGTTGTGAAATGGGTGTGGTCGGGGGGTTTGGCCTAAAATTTGCCGCAGCCTTTGTCCCTCTTTTCCTTCAAAAGTTGAGAGGTATGGTTTACCTGAAAGAAAGAATTTTGCGATCCTGTACTGTCCTTTCTGTATCATCTCTTTTACGTTCTCCCTTTCCCAGGAGATGTGGTATGATCAGACCATGGTCAGAGACAGCCATTACACAGTACACAGCAGGAGCAAATTTATAACATCTCAGCACAGGAACTTTTTATTTAACACATCTAGTGGTGAAAATTATTATTATTCCAGGAACTATTTATTAAAATGCTGATTAAAATGAACTTTGTTCGTGGACAATCCCTTTAATGTGAAATTCCATGTTACTGTATTTCTCGGACGCATGCTGCTCCTTGATATCTGTAGTGAGTCGTTAGGATGGTGCAGTAGCGTAAGCAGCAGATATTGACTACAGACCTGTCTATCATGAAGTGACTTTTGTCTGTCTGAGAGTTAGGTTTGTGGGTTTTGCCTTGTGTCATATAACGGGCAGTCATCATCATCCTTATCATCTTTTGTGTTTTATGGATTAGGACATGTAGAATTCCCCAAAGGAGTGCAATTAATGTAATCTTCCTAATTGTGTGTGATACTGAACAAGTGCGCATCCGAATAAACATGCAATCATCTGAAAAAAACAGGTCTGATGAAGATCTGTACATCACAGGGTGCTTACTCACTGATCCAGGAGGCAACTGCACTAGAACCTACTGAAAATTCTTGAAAAAAAGATATAGCTAAGCCTGTCATGTGTGATACTTAGTGTTGAGCGATACCTTCCGATATCGGGAAATATCGGATCGGATTGGATCGTACCGATACCCCAAAAATATCGGATATCGCCGATCCCGATACTGGAAACCAATGCAAGTCAATGGGACACAAATATCGGAATGAAAATAAACCCTTACTTTCCTTGTAGGTTAATTCTACATGAAGGAAAGCAACTAAGAATAATGTAGAATGTATTGGGGGAGGTGGAGGAGACATTAAAAGCATAGAGGTTTAACTAAATCAAATGGAATAGCAGGAATTAATTTTTTTTTTAAGACGTTCGGAGTTACAAAGATATTGACTAGAGATGAGCGACTTTGCCTTTTTTCGGGTCGAGTCGGGTTTCATGAAACCAGACTTTCTCAAAAGTCGGGTCGAACGAAATCGGCCGAATATCGTGAAAAGTCTAAGGCCGACTGAAACACGAAACCCAATGCAAGTCAATGGGGAAGCAAAGTCGGCAGGGAGTGGAGGCCAGGAAACACACCTACAGTGCCCATTTGAATGCAAAAACATCAATTTTTATTACTGAAGCTTGTCAACCTTAATTTACTTCATAATAATAGTTACGCACTGAAACCTGGGGGTTATTTGGCTAAAGTAGGGCTGGCTGCAGGTTTTCATGTGCCCTGGGCCAAAGAGCGCCCCTTTAACACATACCACAACTCATGATGCTCCAATATGGTAGAGAAATAGCGGTACAGTACAATGAAAAATACTTCACTTTTTACATCTCATGACTGATATCGATTTTAAATTCTCCAATAGCTCCAAAAACGGACAGTATATTACTCTATACAGTATTATGGGCTAGCAAAACGGAGAAAGTAGAGTCTATGCTAATTTACAAAAGTATCAAATTTTATTAGTCATGAAAAACTGACAAGATACGAATACATGCAAAAAGACAACATTCATTAAATGAGCAGACTGTGTGAAAACAGAATGCATACACAATAAAAGTGACCTCAATATTCTACGATGTAGCTAAAGTGAGCTGCTATCACAGTGGGTACATGCAGGACAAAGTAATGTTGCCTCTATGCTCAAAAAATTCCACATAAACTTGAACACTCCCAGAAGGAACAAATATAATATTATGTCTGAGTGTTCACGGCTCTCCCAAGTGTAACCCAAGTAAAAGCAGTAAAGATACATTAACCAAAAGTTAACACACATAGTAGGAGAACACCGGACACCGAGACATCATTTGAAACTGGGATATCACAGTTTTACCTGTGAAAGTGCTTAAAGCACAGTTGAAATAGTCAAATCAGCAATGATGCAACCTAAATAGATAATTACCCGTCATGCTTCCCAATGTGAAAGCAGGAGAAACGGACCCCGACGTACGTTTCGATGTATTAACCTTCCTCACTGTCGAACCCCATTGAAAACAATGGTAGACAAACACATACAAACACATAGAAAACAATTACAAAACACCTTTAAAGGTGTCCCAAAGCAGACAAAATGCTCAGAAGACAAAAATAACATATGGAAAAGGGCAACTACATTTAGAAAAGAGGTGGAGGAGTAAAAGGAGGAGGTGGAGGAGACACAGATATTGGCTTGTCATGCCCTTATGAAGTCAAGAAAGGCTGGAATAAAAATGTAAAATACAAACCAAAAAAAATAAAAAATTCTGAAATCGAACACGATCATATACCGTCGGACTGCCCACCAATTAAATTATGGCAACTGCCGATGGGGCGGCGTTATTCCCACAAACCTCCAAACTGTGTCCATGAAGGCAAAGTGTTTGGTTTCCAGGGGCTGTATGATTGCAAAGCTGAACCTTAAAGGAATGTCCAAAAGGGCACCACCAGGAGTGGAGCCTGTGGCTTAATTGGATTCCACCCGGGAAACCACAACCATACAAGCTACAGAAAAGATGGACAGATTGCAAGCTTTGTCGTTTCTGTGTGTGGTGTGTTATGTCCGTTTGTAGTTGTGCTAGCGATTTCTCAGCTTCATTCCGTTAACGACTGAGACTCCGACATGCCCCCGCGGTACGCGTCAAGCTTACTAGAGGGAAACGCGAGGCTCTGGCACTCGGTATCGAGCAATAACAGGTCTATCATGCCCTTACATTTCCGGGGCTGCATGCGTGCTACACTGAAAGGACCAGCTTTTGTCGCTTACAGGTGCTGATAACCCGCTGAACACCGTTAGTGGGGGGGATGTGGGAATCCAATTATGCCCCGCGAACGATGATTTCCCAGTAAGTGCAGGTCAACCGCAATTACGGAATTAGGCCTAACCGGCATTCCTGACAAAATGAAAAAAATTACGTGTCCAAACCACAGGTGCTGTAGCTTGCTTAACAGCTCGGCAGCCGTTCTCAGGCCCAGTATGGATTCGACAACATTGTAGAAAGTTGATAAAGGGTACAGTTTCACCGGATAACACGTATATATGTAGCATAGTTTACACATTAAAAACCTATGTCTATAGATCAGGAGGCAGGCTCAGACGGTCTCAGGCCCAGTATGGATTAGACATGATTGGACAAAGGTGAGAAATGGTACATTATCACTGGATAGCAGGTATATATAGCATAGTTTAAACATTTAAAATCTCCGTGTTCTCAGTGTGGATTAGACAACAATCTAAAAAGTAGAAAAAAGGAATTGTTTTTGAAGCGTACACCAGTATACACTTTTGGTGGTATTTTTAAATCTTCATATATATTTCTGTCTCAGTAAGACAGTCCAGCCTCTCCGACATAGGAAATGAGATGCATACAATTACTGACATAAAGTCTAGTGATTGCAGAAATCTAGGAATTAACAATCACGGGAAAAACTGCTGTCACAATTCTCAGAGGCGATGCTGACCTTCAATTAATTTGTGTGTGGAGACAGCGAAAACATAACTTTGTGAAGAAAGTGTTGCTGTATCGCAGTACCGTTGAACCCATCAGTAGAGTTGAGCGAAACGGGTCAAAAAATTTCAAAAGTCTCCGACTTTTGGCAAAGTCGGGTTTCATGAAACGAAACCTGACCCTAGGATGAGGTCGGCCACGAGGTCAGCGACTTACGCGCCAAAGTCGCATTTCAAAAGTTTGTTTTGCGCTCTTTTTCAGCCAATCAGGATCCACGGACACTGTGGGCAACGTGATGACATAGGCACGGGTCACCACCATCTTTCAGAAGGGCATGCAAGTGATTGGCTTGCTTTGGTGGGCGTCACAGGGGGTATAAAAGGGCGTGCACGCCGACCGCCATCTTACTTCTGCCGATCTTAGCATAGGGAGAGGTTGCTGCTGATTCTGTAGGGAGAGTGTTAGGCAGGGAAGAAGAAAAAAAAACTGCTTCTGCTGCTAGCGATTGTGCCTGTACAACACACCAGTCACTGTGTGTTCAGTGCAAGGGGAGGCTATATTGTGGTGTATCAGTGGTGTTGGTTGTTGGGCTGCCTTCTAAGGCTTCCTGACAGCTGCATTGCTGTTTACCCACTGCTCTGCAGACTGCTTTTTTAAAAGCAATCCCAATTTTTTTTTTTTTGTCCTGCTGAGGTACTGAGCTGCAAACTGCTTTTTTAAAAGCAATCCCAATTTTTTTTTTGTCCTGCTGAGGTACTGAGCGTGCATGTTTTCACACCATACAGTGGTGTATGCTCCTCACACAGTACCGTGTAACGGCTGTTATCACAGCCACAGTGAAGCTATCTGTGTCACTCTGTGAGAATAAGTCGAGGACATGTTCCATTCTTACAGACCTGCATTCTAGGGAGATTCCTACTCTGCCCAATTCTACATACACCTTGTAGTTTGTGATACACTAGCCAATTTCTGCCTGTGACATAGCGCTGTGATATTCAGTGGGCCTCACACAATCCAAAAGTGTCCAGTGTCCACAAGTGTCTGCAGAAATTCAAAATCTCCCTTATCCTCTAGTCACTTTGGTCACAGCTGTGCCATCGAGCCTGTGACATAGCGCTCAGATATTCAGTGGGCCTCACACAATCCAAAAGTGTCCAGTGTCTGCAGAAATTCAAAATTTCACTTATCCTCTAGTCACTTTGGTCACAGCTGTGCCATCGAGCCTGTGACATAGCGCTCAGATATTCAGTGGGCCTCACACAATCCAAAAGTGTCCAATGTCCACAAGTGTCTGCAGAAATTCAAAATCTCACTTATCCTCTAGTCACTTTGGTCACAGCTGTGCCATCGAGCCTGTGACATAGCGCTCAGATATTCAGTGGGCCTCACACAATCCAAAAGTGTCCAGTGTCCACTAGTGTGAGCAGAAATTCAAAATCTCACTTATCCTCTAGTCACTTTGGTCACAGCTGTGCCATCGAGCCTGTGACATAGCGCTCAGATATTCAGTGGGCCTCACACAATCCAAAAGTGTCCAGTGTCTGCAGAAATTCAAAATCTCACTTATCCTCTAGTCACTTTGGTCACAGCTGTGCCATCGAGCCTGTGACATAGCGCTCAGATATTCAGTGGGCCTCACACAATCCAAAAGTGTCCAGTGTCCACAAGTGTCTGCAGAAATTCAAAATCTCACTTATCCTCTAGTCACTTTTGGTCACAGCTGTGCCATCGAGCCTGTGAAATAGCGCTCAGATATTCAGTGGGCCTCACACAATCCAAAAGTGCCCAGTGTCCACAAGTGTCTGCAGAAATTCAAAATCTCACTTATCCTCTAGTCACTTTGGTCACAGCTGTGCCATCGAGCCTGTGACATAGCGCTCAGATATTCAGTGGGCCTCACACAATCCAAAAGTGTCCAGTGTCCACTAGTGTGAGCAGAAATTCAAAATCTCACTTATCCTCTAGTCACTTTGGTCACAGCTGTGCCATCGAGCCTGTGACATAGCGCTCAGATATTCAGTGGGCCTCACACAATCCAAAAGTGTCCAGTGTCTGCAGAAATTCAAAATCTCACTTATCCTCTAGTCACTTTGGTCACAGCTGTGCCATCGAGCCTGTGACATAGCGCTCAGATATTCAGTGGGCCTCACACAATCCAAAAGTGTCCAGTGTCCACAAGTGTCTGCAGAAATTCAAAATCTCACTTATCCTCTAGTCACTTTGGTCACAGCTGTGCCATCGAGCCTGTGACATAGCGCTCAGATATTCAGTGGGCCTCACACAATCCAAAAGTGTCCAGTGTCCACTAGTGTGAGCAGAAATTCAAAATCTCACTTATCCTCTAGTCACTTTGGTCACAGCTGTGCCATCGAGCCTGTGACATAGCGCTCAGATATTCAGTGGGCCTCACACAATCCAAAAGTGTCCAGTGTCCACTAGTGTGAGCAGAAATTCAAAATCTCCCCTGTCCTATAGACACCTTGTACCTTGTTTTACATTACTATATAGTTTGTTGGATTTTGTCTACATTTCTACCAAAAATGAGGAAGGCTGGTGGAAGAGGCCGTGGAATTGGGCGGGGGTTGGCAGCTGGTAATGATGGTGTTGGTGGTGGATCTGATGGTAGTGGCAAGAGCAAAATAGGACCGAATGCAGGAGGTGTTGAGCCTGCATCATCGTCTGGCTCCATAAGGCTTCGAAGGCTTAGTTTTCTAGGAGTTGGCAAACCGCTTTTAAAGCCAGAGCATCAGGAAAAAGTTTTGTCTTACATTGCTGACTCAGCCTCCAGCTCTATTGCCTCCTCTTCTTCAGTTGTAAAAAGTAAAAGCACTGAGTCGTCATTGTTCATGAACCACACCTTTCCTTGTGTCCTTCACCCCAACCAAGATTGAAGGATGACGCAGGCCATACTACTGATTACTCCATGGAGCTGTTTTCACATACCATGCCTGGATTATCAAGTCAAATGGTGAATTACCCAGGCCAAGATGAATCTGACATGGAGTGCACTGATGCACAGCCACTGATGGATGATTCTGCTGGTACATTCACTCAGAGCGCTACATTGTCCTCGCAGTGTACAGAGCCAGATTCTGACCCTGATGAGACTCAGGTGCCCCTTCCCGCACACTATACCACCATACACGGTGACACAGAGGAAGGTGCACATGACATTGAAGAGGAGGTGATGGATGACCCAGTTGTTGACCCAGATTGGCATCCATTGGGGGAAGAGGGTGCTGCTTCCAATAGCTCAGATGAGGAGCATCCACAGCAGACATCGACATCGCAACAGCTGTTATCTGGCAGGCCCGGAGCACTCCAAAGACAGGTTCCAAAAATCAAAAGAGTTGCTGGACAGCTTGTCCAGAGGGTCAAAAGATCACAGCGTGCTAGGCCGCAAAATGTCTGCCAAAGTAGGAAGAGTGCAGTGTGACACTTTTTTGAACAAAATCCTCATGATCAGGCCAAGGTTATCTGTAAGAAGTGCGCAAAGACCTTTAGCCGAGGGAAAAATCTGAAAAATTTGAATACCAGTTGCATGCTTAGACATTTAAACACCATGCAAGCGTGGACACAACACCAAACCTCAAGTGCCACATGTGCAACTGATCACAACGAAGGTAGTCAGCAACGCTGCATTGTTTCCCCCACTGTAAGCCCACCGGTTAGCACAGCAGCAAATGTTGAGGTGTCGTTGCAAGGCCACAGCAGTCAGGGAATCCCACTGTTATATCAACGAAAGACTGATTCTAGGCCATCAGAAAGAACACCAGCTCCATCACCATCATCAACCCTCTCTCAGTCCGCCCTGTCCACCGCTACTTCCACCATATGCAGCTCTCAAGTCCAGCTCACCCTCCCAGACACTATGAGTAGGTCAAGAAAGTACTCAGTCTCTCATCCGCGTACACTGGGTTTGAACGCCCACATTGCCAAACTAATCTCGTTTGAGATGATGCCCTTTCGGTTGGTGGAAAGCGCAGCTTTCCGCGAACTCATGGCCTATGCAGTACCACGCTATGACCTACCCAGTCGCCACTTCTTCTCTCGCAAAGCCATTCCAGCCCTCCACCATCATGTGAAAGACCGCATTGTCCATGCACTCAAGCAGTCAGTGAGCGGAAAGGTGCACGTCACAACTGATGCATGGTCCAGTCGGCATGGCCAGGGCCGTTACGTGTCCATCACTGCGCACTGGGTTAATGTGGTGGATGCAGGGTCCACAGGGGACAGCGGTGGTGGGACAGTGCTGCCTAGCCCACGGTATAGGAAACAGTTGGCTGTAGGCGTTCGACCCTCCTCCTCCTCCTCCTCCTCCAGAAGCGAAAGCTCGTCCACAGAGCGCAGTCGTACGAGCACTCCATCTGCAGCTGCCACTGTTGCACACGAGGTGTCCCCCTATCGAGCAGCTAGTGGAAAGCGTCAGCAGGCTGTGTTGCAGATGATGTGTTTGGGAGACAGACACACCGCCGAGGTGCTGACCGAGTACTTGAAGCGACAAACTGAGTCATGGCTGGGCAGTGTACATCTTGAGGCAGGCAAGGTAGTTAGTGATAATGGCCGTAATTTTGTGGCAGCCATAGCCCTTTCAAAACTCAGCCACATACCTTGCTTGGCTCACACCTTGAACCTGGTGGTGCAGTGCTTCCTCAAAAATTATCCGGAGTTAACAGCCCTGCTCCAGAAGGTGCGAAGACTGTGCGCGCACATCCGCCGGTCGCCTGTACACTCCGTTCGTATGCAGAAGCTGCAGCGATTGCTCCACCTTCCCAACCACCGCCTCATTATCGACATTGCAACAAGGTGGAACTCCACCCTTCACATGGTGGAGTGGCTGTGTGAGCAGAGGCAGGCCATAATGCATTTGTGGGAGGATACACGGCCAGGCACTTTGAGAGCAGACATGGAGTTGACAGGTGTGCAGTGGTCGAAGCTGAAAGACCTCTGTAAAGTCCTTCAGTGTTTTGAGGAATGCACACGGCTGGTAAGCGCAGACGACGCCATCCTAAGCATGAGCATCCCACTTATGCGTCTGCTCATGCAAACTTTGACGCACCTTAAGGAGCAGGCTTCTGCAGCCAGTGTTGATGAGGAGGAAGAGGAGGAGGGAATCCTTGATGACATTCAGCCATTGTCTGCTCAGGGACCTCTCCTGGACGAGGTGGAGGAAGAAGAGGAGTAGGAGGAGGAGGATGATGGGGATGATTACTTAGGGGAGGAGGATGCATCTCGTGGGGCAAGTGAAAATGTTGGCGTGGCAAGGTCTGGTACAGGGTTTGTGCGTGACTGGAGGGATGTGGATTTGCCAGAAAGTGCTCCTCCAACCAGCACTCGCAGTGCATCATTGACACCGGGAACATTGGCCCACATGTCAGATTATGCCTTGCAGATCCTAAAAAGGGACCCCCGCATTGCCAAAATGATGAACGATGACCACTACTGGTTGGCCAGCATCCTGGATCCACGCTATAAAGGCAAATTACAAAACATCATGCCACAGGAGAACCTTGACCTAATATTGGCTAATAAACAAGCAACTCTGGTAAATCGGTTGGTTGAGGCATTCCCAGCACACAGCAGCGGTGATGGTTCTCACACGAGCCGTACGGGCCGGGGTCAGCTTGGCAGAGGTGTTCGTGGTGCACACAGCAGAACTGGCGTTGGAGACAGGGGTTTCTGGACCATGTTGTGGACTGATTTTTCAAGTCCCACTCACACGACTGGTAATACTACATCGATTGAAAGTGACAGGAGACAGCAGTTGTCAACTATGATTACAAACTACTTCTCATCCCATATCGATGTTCTCCCACACAGGTCATTCCCATTTGACTATTGGGCCGCTAAACTGGACACCTGGCCTGAATTGGCACAATATGCCTTACAGGAGCTCGCTTGCCCAGCTGCAAGTGTGCTATCAGAAAGAGTCTTCAGTGCAGCTGGATCAATCCTGACAGAAAAAAGGACCCGTCTGTCGACCCAAAATATGGATGATCTAACCTTCATTAAAGTGAACCATGCATGGGTTTCCAAGGATTTTGTCCCACCTTCCCCTGATGACACCTAGGTTGCCAGAAAAATGACTTGTTTTGGTCCTCCTCTTCCTCGCACTTGCCCAATTTCGCCTTTTGCAGCAGCTGAATGTCCAACATCAACATATGCCATTTTGTAAACCTCCCTAACTGGGCTGCCTCCCCCCCATGGCCGGGGTCACCACCTAGTGCACCCAACCGTGCGAGTGCCGTTGCTCTGGACAGGTGGGTGGGCCGACTCTTGGGCGCGTGCACTGGCACAGGGTCCCTCATAGTGCAATCAAGGGTCTCTGATGGTGAGGGTGCATTCCCGCCATCAGACACACCGCCGTACTATGAGGGGCCCAGTGCCAATACCGACACCCACGAGTGTGACCCCCTTGCTTGGGCAGGGCCACAGCATTTGCAATGTTTACCTCTCCCTGCTCCTCCGCTGTGTAGTCTGGGCTGTCAAATCCTTCACTGGGACTGCCACTACAAATTTATTGAACTGATAGATGATGGTTAAGACGTAGCTATGCCCTGTCCCACTGGCCGGGCTCTAGCTTCAGATGATCAATGGCTTCCATTTCTTATGGACCTCGACTCACAATGACATGCAGTGGTGGTTTATCATCAGCTTTCACAGTTTTCCTACTCACAGACGCGTGACATTCCGGCGCACATTTTTAAATGTGCCCTCTCATGCCAATCCCATAGAATCGCCTACGGCCTGTGGCTTCTGTCTTTTGCACACCAAAGTTAGATGACAGATCATGATAGGCAGTGAGCAACATGTTTACATCTCTCCCTGTGATTAAAATTTGATGGAGATAAGTAACGCTGATGGGTAGAGTTGAGCGACTTTTGGTTTTTTAGGGTCGCGTTTCGTTTCGTGAAACCCGACTTTTCCAAAAGTCGGGTCGAGCAAGATCGTCCGATTATAGGGAAAAGTCGGGGTCGTACCGAAACACGAAACCCAATGTAAGTCAATGGGGAATAAAAGTCGGCAGTGAGAGGAGGACAGGAAACACACCAACAGTGCCCATTTGAATGCCAAAAGCATCAATTCTTCTTACTTAAGCTTGTCAACCTTAATTAACTTCATAATACAAGTTACGCACTGAAAAATGGGGGTTATTTGACTACAGTTGTGGGGGGGGAGGGCTGGCTCCAGGTTTTCATGTGCCCTGGGCGAAAGAGCGCCCCTTTAACACATACCACAACTCATCATGCTCCGATACGGCAGAGAAATAGCGGTATAGTACAATGAAAAATACTTCACTTTTTACATCTCATGACGAGGCCCATCTATTTCTCCATACAGAATCATTGGTCCCATATAATGTTTGAAACAGTATATGATGAGCTCCACATAATGCTACAGTATATGTTGGTCCCCATGGATGAAGCTCCACTGTCTTATGGGCCCAAATAATGCTCCAAACATAATGGGCCCCATTTCTAATGCTCTAGTGTATAATGGGCCCTGTAAATGCTGCTCCAGTGTCTGATGTCCACCTTTGGAATGTTCCAGTGTATGGTGGGCCCCATCTATCATTCTCCAGAGTATAGTGCTCCCCAAAAATTGCTGTCCCAACATTGAAAACAATCAAATAAGTCTCCTCGCTAGGGAATCCCTGTACTTGTCTGGACTCCTCGTCGTCCCCATCTTCCATCTCACTGCACAGTATTTCAACTTTGCAAGTGCTGTGATCCTGAGCAAGCAGGGGGGGCCCACTCGTTGGCGACGGCACTGGCACAGGGCCCCTGATAGTACGGTGGTGTGTCTGATGGCGGGTGGGCCGAACCTGCACTTTCATCTGCAGCTTCCTCTTTGTCACCGTGTAAGATGGAACTGTATATGGGAAGGGTAACCTGAGTTTCATCAGGGTCAGATTCAGGCCGTGTAGCGTGCGAGGGGAATGTAGTGGTCTGGGTCAATGTACCAGCAGATTCATCGAGCAGTGGCTGGGCATCAGTGCACTTGTGTCGCCCCCAGGAGTACGGTCGCCACAGTGGCATTACCTTCTTCCTAGGGAGTGTGATGTCATGCTTGGGAGCAACGAACGATCTCTCTAGCAGGTTAACTGATTGGGCGGCGTTATTCCCACGAGTCATGACCCTCCAAACAGCGTTCATGAAGGCAAAGTGTTTGTTTTACGTGGGCAGTATGGTTGCAAAGCTGAACCTTAAAGGAATGTCCAGAAGGGCACCACCAGGAGTGGAGCCTACGGTTAAATTCGACTCCACCTGGGAAACCTCAACCATGCCAGCTACAGAACAGATGCACACATTGCAAGCTTAATTCCGTTAACGAACGAGACTCCGTCATGCCCCGCGGTCCGAGTCCGGCTTACTAGAGGGACACGTGAGGCTCTGGCACATGAGATTGGCCAATAACTGGTGTGTCATGCCCTTACATGTCCGTGGCTGCATGTGCGCTACACTGAAAAGGCCAGCGTTTGTCGCTTACAGGTGCAGATAACCCGCTGAACAACGTTAGTGATGGGGATCACTGTTTACAATTATTACCCACGAACAATGATTTCCCAGTAAGTGCAGGTCAACCGCAGTTCCGGAATTAGGCCTAACCGTCATTCCTGAAAAAAAGAAAAACTTACGTATGCAAACCACAGGTGCTGTAGCTTGCTTAACAGCCCGCCAGCCGTTCTCACGCCCAGTATGGATTACACGTGATTGCACAAAGGTGAGAAAGGGTACCGTATCCCCAGATAACATGTATGGATAGCGTACACATTCAAAATATATGTCTATATATCAGGAGGCAGGCTCAGACGGTGTTAGGCCCAGTATGGATTGCACGTGATTGCACAAAGGTTAGAAAGGGTACCGTATCCCCAGATAACATGTATGGATAGCGTACACATTCAAAATATATGTCTATACATCAGGAGGCAGGCTCAGACGGTGTTAGGCCCAGTATGGATTGCACGTGATTGCACAAAGGTTAGAAAGGGTACCGTATCCCCAGATAACATGTATGGATAGCGTACACATTCAAAATATATGTCTATACATCAGGAGGCAGGCTCAGACGGTGTTAGGCCCAGTATGGATTGCACGTGATTGCACAAAGGTTAGAAAGGGTACCGTATCCCCAGATAACATGTATGGATAGCGTACACATTCAAAATATATGTCTATACATCAGGAGGCAGGCTCAGACGGTGTTAGGCCCAGTATGGATTGCACGTGATTGCACAAAGGTTAGAAAGGGTACCGTATCCCCAGATAACATGTATGGATAGCGTACACATTCAAAATATATGTCTATACATCAGGAGGCAGGCTCAGACGGTGTTAGGCCCAGTATGGATTGCACGTGATTGCACAAAGGTTAGAAAGGGTACCGTATCCCCAGATAACATGTATGGATAGCGTACACATTCAAAATATATGTCTATACATCAGGAGGCAGGCTCAAACGGTGTCAGGCACAGTATGGATTTGACGGCCCAGACTACACAGCGGAGGAGCAGGGAGAGGTAAAGATTGCAAATGCTGGGGCCCTGCCCAAGCAAGGGGGGCCCACTTGTGGGCGTCGGTACTGGCACTGGGCCCCTCATAGTACGGCGGTGTGTCTGACGGCGGGTGTGCACCACCACCGTCAGAGACACTTGATTGCACTATGAGGGACCCTGTGCCAGTGCCCGTGCCCAAGAGTCGGCCTACCCACCTGTCCAGGGCAACGGCACTCGCACGGTGTCGTGTGCTAGGTGGTGACCCCGGCCATGGGGGGGGGAGGCAGCACAGTTAGGGAGTTTTAGAAAGTGGCATATGTTGATGTTGGACATTCAGCTGATGCAAAAGGTGAAATAGGTCAAGTCCCAGGAAGAGGTGGACCAAAGCAAGCCATTTTTCTGTCACCCTATGTGTCATCAGGGGAAGGTGGGACAAAATCCTTGGAAACCCATGCGTGGTTCATTTTAATGATGGTTAGATCATCCACATTTTGGGTCCTTTTTTCTGTCAGTATTGATCCAGCTGCACTGAAGACTCTTTCCGATAGCACACTTGCAGCTGGGCAAGCGAGCTCCTGTAAGGCATATTGTGCCAATTCAGGCCAGGTGTCCAGTTTAGCGGCCCAATAGTCAAAGGGGAATGACCTGTGTGGGAGAACATCGATATGGGAGGAAAAGTAGTTTGTAACCATAGTTGATGCATCGATGCAGTATTACCAGTTGTGTGAGCGGTACTTGAAAAATCAGTCCACAACCTTGTCATGAAACCCCTGTCTCCAATCTTTGGGAGCAGTTGCACATGTGGTACGTGAGGTTTGGTTGTCCGTCCACGCTTGCAAGTGCATGGTGGTTAAATGTCTAAGCATGCAACTAGTATTCAAATTTCTCAGATTTTTCCCTCGGCTAAAGGTCTTTGCACACTTCTTACAGATAACCTTTGCCTGATCATTAGGATTTTGTGCAAAAAAGTGCCACACTGCACTCTTCCTACTATGGAAGACATTTTGAGGCCTTGCACGCTGTGCTATTTTGACCATCTGGCCAAGCTGTCCTGCAACTGTTTTGCTTTTTGTAACCCGTTTTTGGACTGCTCCGGGCCTGCCAGATAACAGCTGTTGCGATGTCGATGCCTGCTGCGGATACTCCTCCTCCTCTTCTGAGCTATTGGCAGTGGCACCCTCTTCCCCCAAAGGATGCCAATCTGGGTCAACAACTGGGTCATCCATCACCTCCTCTTCAATGTCATGTGCACCTTCATCTGTGTCACCGTGTACGGTGGTATAGTATGCGGGAAGGGGCACCTGAGTTTCATCAGGGTCAGATTCTGGATTCAGTACACTGCGAGGACAATGTAGTGCTCTGAGTGAGTGTACCAGCAGATAAATCTAGCAGTGGCTGTGCATCAGTGCACTCCATGTCAGATTCATCTTGGACTGGGGAATTCACGATTTGACTTGATAACCCAGGCATGGTATGAGAAAAGAGCTCCATGGAGTAATCTGTAGTGTGGCCTGCCGCATCCTTCACTTTTGGTAGGGGTGAAGGACAAAAGGAAAGGTGTTGTTTCTGACCAGGAGCCTCCACTGACGACGCAGTGCTTTTATTTTTTGAAACTTCAGAAGAGGAGGCGATAGAGCTGGAGGCTGTGTCAGCAATGTAAGCCAAAACTTGTTCCTGAAGCTACGACTTTAAAAGCGGTTTACCTACTCCCAGAAAAGGGAGCCTATGAGGCCTTGTGGAGCCAGACAATGACGCCGGCTCATCACCTCCTGCCTTAGGTGCTATTGTGCTTTTACCACAACCAGCAGAAGCACCACCACCAACACCACCATCAGGACCAGCTGGCAACCCCCGCCCACTTCCACGGCCTCTTCCACCATACTTCTTCATTTTTTTGAAAAAGGTATCCAAAATAACAACAGCTATATGGTACTGTAAAAAAAGGTAAAGGGTCTATAGAGTATTGGTGAGAATTTGAATCTCACTGTAGATTGGAGGACGCTGAACTATAGTCTCAGGCCCAGTATAGGTTACACCGCAATGTGACAGGCAGAAATTGGCTGGTGTATAAGAAGGCAAAAGCTGTATAGAGTATTGGTGAGAATTTGAATCTCAATGTAGATTGAAGGACACTGAACTATTGTCTCAGGTCCAGTATAGATTACACCGCTATGTGACAGGCAGAAATTGTCTGGTGTATGAGAAGACAGAAGCTGTATAGAGTATTGGTGAGAATTTGAATCTCAATGTAGATTGGAGGACGCTGAACTATTGTCTCAGGCCCAGTATAGATTACACCGCTATATGACAGGCAGAAATTGGCTGGTGTATGAGAAGGCAAAAGCTGTATAGAGTATTGGTGAGAATTTTAATCTCACTGTAGATTGGAGGACGCTGAACTATTGTCTCAGGCACAGTATAGATTACACCGCAAAGTGACAGGCAGAAATTGTCTGGTGTATGAGAAGGCAAAAACTGTATAGAGTATTGGTGAGAATTGGAATTTCAATGTAGATTGGAGGACGCTGAACTATTGTCTCAGGCCCAGTATAGATTACACCGCAATGTGACAGGCAGAAATTGCCTAGTGTATGACTAACTACAAGGTGTATATAGAATTGGGCAGAATTGGAATCTCCCTAGAGTGTAGGTCTGTAAGAACGGACAAACTCCTCGGCTTTTTCTTACAGAGTCACACACAGATAGCTTCAATTTGGCCGTGATAACAGCCGGTACACGGTACTGTGTGAGGAGCGTACACCGCTGTACGGTGTGTGAAAAAATGAACGCTCAATAACTCACCAGGACAAAACAATAAAATTTGGATTGCTTTGAAAAAAGCAGTTTGTTCAGCAGTGTGAAAACAGCAATGCAGCTATCAGGGAGCCTTAAAAGGCAGGCTAATCACCAACAGAGCTGATGCACCGAAATATAGCCTCCTCCTGCACTGCACAGTAACTGGTGTGTTGTACAGGCAAAATCGCTAGTAGCAGAAGTAGGTTTTGGTATGTTCTTCCCTGCCTAACACTCTCCCTAAAGAATCAGCAGCAGCAGCAGCTCTCCCTATTCTGAGATCAGCATAAGTAACATGGCGGTCGGCGTGCACGCCCTTTTATACCCCCTGTGACGCCACACAAAGCAAGCCAATCACTTGCATGCCCTTCACAAACATGGTGGTAACTGCTGCCTATGTCATTACGTTGCCCACAGTGTCCATTCTTCCTGATTGGCTGAAAAAGGGCGCAAAAGCATCTTTTGAAACGCGACTTTGGCGCGATGGTCGCCGACCTCGTGGCCGACCTCACGCTAAGGTCGGGTTTCGTTTCATGAAACCCGACTTTGGCGAAAGTCGGCGACTTTTGAATTTTTTCGACCCGTTTCGCTCAACTCTAATATTGACTATGTTAAAGGGGTTGTGTAGCAATAGAGGGAGATGTTCAGAAAAGGCACATGTTGGCGGAGTGTTGGAACGGAGTGCTTCATCCAGCTTGGAGGCTGACTGAGCCCCTGACCTGGAGGACACGCACGGATGCGGGCACTTGTATGCACAACAGACTGAGTAAAGCTTTGGAACTACATGCCCTGGTGTCCTCCTGTTATTCCTGCTCCAACACACTCAGCACTGCTACATCTATGTGCCTGGCACTGCACCATCTACGTCTCTTCACTACCTCTCCATCTACACTGCCCTGGGACTACAGCCCTACCTGTGGAGGGCCACAACATCAAAGCTGCACCACACCATCTGTCCCAGAGGATCTGTCTGCAGCGTCGGCTTAACATCTTCATTGCCGAACACCACAGGTGGCGTCATGAATCATTCACTAATAAACTTTAATCATCATCCGCACGTTCAACATTTCCCTTTTACAATGGATGCCCAGGGCCACGGACCGGGTCACAGCTACCGTGACATCTCCCATTGAAACCAACGGGCCCGGTACCGAGTACCCCACCAGCCCTGGTGAGCGATCCAACTTGGCAGAAATACATAACAGAACTGGTTGTCCGGGCTTTTCACATAATCTCAGTGCATATCTAGGCTGCAGAATGCTGACAATAAATAATTTACCTTCTGTGGCCAGTCTGCTTGTAAGATAAACGTCCAGGGGGAGGGTGTTCTGGCATTGAAATGAGAACTGGTCGTTTCCTCCTCCCTCACTAGTTTCACTTTCCATAGATCACTGCTCAGTGTCATGCTCGCCATGTCTGTCATGTTCGCCATGTCTGTTTTGCCTCATGACCCCTGGAGCGGTGTGCACGCGTATCTCATGTCTGCTATCCTGCATGTTCCCTAGAGCAGTGTGCACACTCACTTCATGACTGTTGAGCTGCGGGATGCTTGCGTTTCTGCTCTGCCTTCTGTGATCGTGTCGTCATGTCTACTGTAGAACCCCTGATCATGTGTCCTTCCTATGTTCCAGCAGAGGCTAGTTCTGCATTCATCTCTGCATGTCTGGAATTCTGATCATGTGACCTGCCTAGGTTTCAGCATTGGTTCTGCTATTATCTCTGTATGTCTGGAATTATGATCATGTGACCTGCCTAGGTTTCAGCACTGGTTCTGCAATGATCCCTGCATGCCTGGAATCCTGATCATGTGACTGCTCCCTGTGATCCTGGAGGATCTGAACTGGAAGTTCTTCCCTGATTCTGGCCCGGAAGTGGAGGTGCTATGCCCTATATAAGACCGCCCCTTCCTATGCTCAGAGTATTGTGTTGCTTCCCTGCATGGCTGCTTGGTCTGCTGGGTCGCTCCCTCTATTCTGTGCCCTTGCACTCTGCTCTGTCGTGCACACGCTCCGTGCTCGTAATCCGTCTCTTGTCTCGTGCTTTGTCTCGTGTTGTCCTTCGTGCTTTGTTTGTCCTCGCTATGCTTCCTTGTTATGCTATGTTCTGTACCCTGTCCCTGACGTGTCTTTCTACACGTGCGGCCTCCGTTTTGTACTCTGTCCCTGGCGTGCCTCTCGGCACGCGCAGGTTTCGCCTTGTACCTCCCTGGCATGTCCTCTGCATGCACAGGACTCTGCCTCGTACTCTATGCCTTGTCTCAGATAGTTCATGTGCTCTTCGCATGCGCCTGGCCTTCCTAGCCTCCTGTTCGTGCCTCAGCCGTGCCCACCCTAGCCGTGCCCGCCTGCCTGTGCAGCAGCCGTGCTCATTGGTCAGTGACAGCTGTGTCGCCTGCCATGCCTCAGCCGGGTTCGCTGGAGTCTTGCCCGCCTGTCAGTGCCGCAGCCCGATCAGCTAGCCAGTGCCCAGCCGTGCTCTCTGTGCTTCCTTGCACTTCACACTGTTTCCGCACTGTGCTTTCCGTGCTCTCTAAAGCACGCACAGGCCCTCGCCTGCCCACGGCATACCTCCCCGTGCTTCTATAAAAGTACGCGCAGGTTTTGCCATGTATCCTGTCGTGCCCTCTTGCACACACAGGCCCTAAACCTGTTCTCGTACTCTGTCCCTGGCGTGCCCTCTGCACGCGCAGGCCTCCGTCCTTGTACCTGACCCTGGTGTGTCCGTTGACACGCATCATGTCGCTAACCTTATCTTGTCTCCTTGCATGGAATCCTGGTTTACTTTCGGATGTCCGGATCCTGCCCATCGCCTACAGAGCTACAGAGTCTGATGTCCCGGTTGATCGTAGTCCGCTGTCCGGAGTCCGATGTCATCGTGCCCTGACTACCATCTGCACGTACCATGCCTTGGACCTCGGCGTGCCCTTGCACGCACTTTGCTATGTGTTCCCTGTGTATTTACGTTTGGCACCTGTTATTACCCTGAAGTGTTCCTTAATGAAGTTTCCTTGAACTAACGTCTTGTCTCGCCTTGTTTTGTTTCTCTGAGCCGGCCGTCTGGTCCAGATGCCGTGGTGGCTCACCCCCTTGGTCTTGCCCCTGTATAGGGGGTGGATTCTCACTAGGTCAACTCGCCCTAAGTGGGTGGGTGCCACGGCCCAGAGGGTCCACTCATTCAAAAGGAAAATGACTCAGCGTGAGCTGACACTCGTCACATTCAGCATGTGTCTGGGGGAGGAGCAGCTGAGTGGTCTGCTCGCAGCCAATCACAGCCATGCCATTAGTTAACATGCCTAACATGCATAACAGGATGTGCCCACACTTCTTAGCATTCCTCACTGACTGAATAAAATCAAACTAGCTCATTGCATAATGGAAATTTTCGATTCCGGTATTCGATATTCTAAAAGTATCGGAACTCAGTATCGGAACTCCGATACCGTGAATATCGGCCGATACCCGATAGTGCAGTATCGGAATGCTCAACACTAGTGATACTGTAGGTGGAGTCCTTGCATCTAAGCCTGTCAGGTGTAATACTGTCTGTGGAGTCTGTGTATCTAAGCCTGTCATGTGTGATACTGTCTGTGGAGTCTGTACATCTAAACCTATCATGTGTGATACTGTCTGTGGAGTCTGTACATCTAAACCTATCATGTGTGATACTGTCTGCTGAGTTGTATATCTCATGCTATCATATATGCTATTTGCTGAGTTGAAGATTTTCATGTGTGATATGTCTTTTGAGATGTAAATCTAAGCCTACAATATGTAAAACTATCTACTGAGATGTATCTAACCTTATAAGTAAAGTTACCATCTGACAAGCTGTGTATCTAAGCTTATCATGTGCAATACCATCGGTTGAGCTGTGAATCTAAGCCACTTGTTACTGTCTGCTTAGACAGTTTATGGAAGCCGGTGATATAGAGAATTGCTCAGCACCACATTCCCCATCATATAATGTTATTGAAGATCCTGTGATAAATCCTGGGACTTTTCCAGAGATTTGGTAGACTTTATAATAATCCGAAGCTTCTACTACAACCCTCGATAATATCCATCGAAACTGCGGTATTTACACGGATTGAAGAGCTGACACACGTCTTCTTCCACATAAAAGTAAAGGGGAATAAAACACATTTTTTTTCCTGTTAATGAGGAAGAAATTGTTACGATGGATTAAACCAGCTTCATACATGTTAATGGCGGCTTCTGCTATATGGAGAAGGAGGGGGCAGATTACAGACATTATCCGTTCTTCTATTAAATGCGAAGACTTTCTTTTAAGAGATTATATATTACAGGCTGCAAACTGCTATAAAACTGATTCCCTACCCTATAAAATAGCTGACGGCCATGACAGGATCACAGGAGATTACAGCTGGCCAAACACATTGGATTGATGGAGGCTGATGCTTGAACAACCCTTCACTGAACAGTCGTCTGGTGGGCAGGGCTGGTTTTAGACAAAGTGATGCCCGTCCCTAGGCAAAAGTTTAAAGTGGGTCCCCAAATGCTCACATATTGCACCATCACACAGAAACATTTCGGTTGAATTTACATGCGCTGAGTTTAGGCCGCTAAACGAGCACGATCGACAATATTGAAGTAGTTCTACACTTGTTTCCCGGCCTCTTTACGACTGAGGAAGAATGACGGGCCCAGAACAATCACTAATAGATCAATCTGTCCCCATATTGTATCATGTTATCAGCAGCATAGCTGCAGTTTTCACCAGGCGATGTGCTGCTGAGATCAATGATTTCTGTTCCGGCATAAACAATCCAATCAATCGAGGAATAGGCAGCATTTTTCTTGTTTAGAATAATATACCCCATACTCCTCCACAGAGTATAATACTGTACACTCCATAGTCCTCCACATAGTATAATGCACTCCTTATTGTCATCAACATAGTATAATGCATCCCATAGTCCTCCATATTGTATAATGCACCCCCCATAGTCCTCCATAATAATAATAATAATAATAATCTTTATTTTTATATAGCGCTAACATATTCCGCAGCGCTTTACAGATTGCACACATTTTCATCACTGTCCCCGATGGGGCTCACAATCTAAATTCCCTATCAGTATGTCTTTGGAGTGTGGGAGGAAACCGGAGTGCCCGGAGGAAACCCACGCAAACACGGGGAGAACATATAAACTCCTTGCAGATGTTGTCCTTGGTGGAATTCGAACCCAGGACCCCAGCGCTGCAAGGCTGCAGCGCTAACCACTGAGCCACCGTGCTGCTCCATATAGTACAATGCACTTCTCATAGTTTAGTGTACCACATAGTCCTTCACAAAGTATCATGCATTCCTCATAGTCCTTGATAAAGTGTAATGCAGGTCCATATAGTATAATGCACTCCCTAAAATCTTTGATAGAGTATAATGAAGCCGCCATATAGTATAATGCAGCCCCCATAGAGTATATATAGTATATTGCACCCCAAGGTCCTCAATAGAGAAAACAAGAGCCCCCACAGAGCATAATGCAGCCCCCTTCAGAGCATAATGCGGTCCCCCTCATAGAGTATAATGCAGCCCACCTCTGCGTATAATGCGGTCCCCCTCATAGAGTATAATGCAGCCACCTCATAGAGTATAATGCAGCCCCCTCGTAGAGTATAAGGCATCCCCTCCATAGAGTAGAATGCAGTCTCTCCATAGAGTATAATGCAGCCCCTGCACAGAGTATAATGCAGCTCTCCATAGAGAATAATGCAGCCCCCAATGGAGAATAATGCAGCCCCCCTCATAGAATATAATACAGCCCCTCCATAGAGTATAATGCAGCCCCCCCATACACAATATAATGCAACCACTGACACACACACCTAGAGTATAATGCAGGCCCCCACAAACACAGTATAATGCAGAGCCCCATACACAATACACACAGTATAATGCAGCCCCCACACAAACATAAAGTATAATGCAGCCACACAGACAGAGTATAATGCAGACCCCCACACACATAGAGTATAATACAGCCCCCCCACAGAATATAATGTAGTCTGTCCGCACACACACACCCATAGAGTACAATGCAGCCCCCCCACACACAAAGAGTATAATGCAGCCCCTACACACATAAAGTGTAATGCGGCCACACACACACACACACACACACACACAGAGTCCCCATACACTATAATGCAGCCCCACAGTCCTGCAGTATGAAAATACATAAGTACAATACTTACCTCTCCCTGTTCCACTGCTGCTCTGGCTTCTGCAACGCATCTCATCAGCTCCACTGCTGGAACAGCATGGCGTGCGATGAAGTGACATCATTGCGCGCTCACCATGTCAGAGTCAGAGTGATGGGGGAGGGAGCATTATCTGACGCTCTCTCCTCCATCATTGCTTTCAACTGTACTGGAACCGGACTCCCCTGACTCACGGGCCCCAAAGTGTCTACATGGTGTGCCGCTCTTAGTGGTGGGGGTAGCTGTAGCACTAGGCAGGTGCCTAGTATGCCTGTCTCTAACGCTAGTCCTGCTGGTGGATGATGGTTTAAACAAGGGGTGGGGAATCTCAGGCCTGTGGTTTACAGCCCTCCAATGACCTTTTATCTGACACCTGAGCAGAGTCCCAGGGACTGCAGTGCTTGGGCCAGCAGCTGTATTTGGCTGCTGACTCATTCTTTTCTTCTTTCTCTGTGAGCATGCGCATGCAGTGTTCACTACTGAACGCTGAGTTGTTTGCAATGGAAGATTACATTCTGACACTAGTGCCAGCGTCAGGACGTACTTTGTGAGCAGAGTTAGCTCACAATTTGCACGGCTCCCAAAGGATAATATACTGGTAAATATCCAAATGGCCTTTCACACAAAAACGATTTCCCACCCCTGGTTTATTCTGGTCCATATTGGCCATTACCATTATTCAATCAGACCAAACTGCTAATGTAGGTGATGTTTATTATTGGAAGGGTCTTTCATGGAACGACTTTTTTGTAATGGATGACTTTATACCAAATGATGGCTGTGTGTCATCGGACATTAGTTTGTCCTCAGAGAAGAAGCTATTATCTTGACAAGAAAAAGATTAAGGATTGAAAGAAATCAAGGAAGGGAAGAATAATCAATGGAGAAAAAAACAGGGCAGCACGGTGGCTCAGTGATTAGCACTGCGCAGTTTTGCAGCGCTGGAGTTCTGGGTTCAAATCCCACCAAGGACAACATCTGCAAGGAGTTTGTATGTTCTCCCCGTGTTTGCGTGGGTTTCCTCTGGGTTCTCCAGTTTCTTCCCACACTCCAAAGACATATTGATAGGGAATCTAGATTGTGAGCCCCATCGGGGACAACAATGATAATGTGTGCAAACTGTAAAGCGCTGCGGAATATGTTAGCGCTATATAAAAATAAAGATTATTATTAAAAGAACCTGACGGTGAAGGAGGAAGAATAAAAGAAAAAAAGCATGGAAAGGAAATGAAAAAAGTGAGGAAAAGGAATAAGAAATACAAAAGAAAGAGGGACAATAGAAGAAGGAGCTTAAGAAAGGGAAGGAATGAAGGAAGAATGAAAGAAAAAATAAGATCATAGGAAAAAGGAAAAATGGAGGAAGGAACAAAGAGAAAAGAAGCAAGAAGGCAGAAAAGGAAAGAAGGAAGAAATTGAAAAATAAAGGAAGGATAAAAGAAAAGGATAAAGGAAAGTAAGAGGGAATAAAGAAAAGATTGAATTAAAGAAGAATGGAAACGAGAAAAGAAGAACTGAGGAAGATAGAAAAAAAGGCGGATAAAGGGAAGAGAAAATACCCAAGAGAGCAAGAAATAGAAAGAGTAAGGCTATGTGCCAATGTTGCAGAAATGTCCACAGCATTGCCGCATGCGTTTTCCCGCAAAACACAAGCGTTTTTAGCTTGCAGAATGCTTGTGCTTTTCCAAACGATTTGGAAAAGTGATTGACAGGTTGGTCACACTTGTCAAGCATAGTGCTTGACAAGTGTGACCAACTTTTTACTATTGATGCTGTGAAATCCCATTGGATTGCATGGTGATGCATTTTTAAGCGTTCCCGTGGCTGCAAAAACGCGGCGGAAATGCTAAAAAAACGCAATGTGGGCACACAGCCTAAATAAGGACTAAGGAATTAAAGATGGAGTGAAGGAAGAATGAAAGAAGTAGGACATGCAGATGAAAAAAGATCGAAAGAAGAGCAATGAGCCAAGAGAGGAAAGTAATAGGATATGAAAAAAGAAGGCAGTTAAAAAGGGAAGAGAAAAATAGAAGTAAGGGAATGAGGGAAGAAAGAAGCAAAAAAAAAACTGAAACAAGAAACAATGAGAACAATAGAAAATAAACAAGAAAAGATTGAAGGAATTAATGAGGAAAGAAAAGTGAAAAAAGAGAGTGGGGTAATAGGAAAAGGAAGAAAGAAATCAAAGGAAGAACAAAGAGAGGAGCAGACTTCATGAAGATAAATAAGGGTACAAATAGTCATACTAGATAAAGGAAAAGGGACGAGTAGGTACAAAGGAAGGAAGAAACTAAGATTGGAAGGTAAAGACCCATATATCAGATAGACTTTGAGCCTTTGATATCAGCAGGTTCATTCGACAGTCTAATGTGCATGGAGACCTCCCGACTCTTCCATTAAAGAGATTGTTGGGCATGGGCAACATTAGATCCGGCATGCCCATTTTTGGACTGCCGATCCTTTTGTTCTGGCAGTGGTTCTATCATAGATGAACGACCGCTCCTGTTTATGGAGCCATTGAGAGAGATCGCTGCTGACAATTGTTCAGTCGACAGTTATCTATTGTGGGGTGGCACAGTGGCCTTGCAGCGCTGGGGTCCTGGGCTCAAATCCCACCAAGGACAATATCTGCAAGGAGTTTGTATGTTCTCCCCATGTTTGCGTGGGTTTCCTCCCACATTCTAAAGACATTCTAATATAGGGAATTTAGATTGTGAGCCCCATCGGGGACAGTGATTATAATGTGTGCAAACTGTAAAGCGCTGCGGAATATGTTAGCGCTATATAAAAATAAAGATTTCTTGTGTATGGACCCCCAACACACATCAGACTAAAGTTAGCGATCAGCTAACCATATAATATTTATGTAGACTTTCAAACTCTTCCCCAACAGATATTGTTTGGGGGAGAAAGATCCAGCATGTTGAATTTCAAATTTGCCAATCCTTTTGTTTTGTGGGTATGAAGTGCTAAAAGAGAACAAAGAAGGAAAAAATTGGATAGAAAGACAGAAGAAAGCAGATAAAGAAGGGAGAATGGAAGAAATAGAAAGAAGAAAGAAGGAAGAGAAAGGAGGGCATGTACTGCAAGTCTGAAGAGCAAATTAAGGGCCACATGACTAGGATGCCTGCTAAGCCATGATTAATGGTAGTTGCAGGCATAACAGTATCTGTAGCTAAATCTAAGATTGCGTTTTTTGATGTGGAAGGGCAGGGTCTGGGGGGAAAATTTTGGGGTGGGGTCCAAAGAGATTTCTTCCCATGGGAGTTTACCTAATTGGAAGGGGGCTCTGGGTATATAGGGGAGCCGGGAGCGGGATAGTCGCAGTCTGTTGGTGGATCCACGTCAATACACCTGTGCTGTGATGGAGGCCTTACTTGAAAGTTGCAAGGCTTTGGCAGTGGAAAAAGGCCCAGGGTAGCCTCAGCAGCAGTTGAGGATGCTGAGCAGTGTGATCGGCAAGGCGACTGAAAAATCGGCACTTCTCAAGTGCCCTATAAGGTCCTTGCCTCCTGTGCGGCTGATTCTGGAGATGACCCTGAAGGCGCTGCTGAAAGAAAGGAGCCCAACTGGGGACCCTCCAGATTCTGAAGTGGGTGGCACTACCAGTCGGCTGCGCAGAGGTGGGGGAGGAATCATTGCTCGTCGATGTGATGACTTCTTTGCATTGGTGACAAGCGGATATCATCGCACGTCAACGTGTGGATGTCATCATGCACCGACGTGCAGACGTCACCACATGTGGAAATGCCAGCAGTGGAAAGGGTGTCCGGGTCAAAAAACGCACCGGGTCGGGTCGTCAGGTTTCTCGAACACTCATACAGTCCGGGGAGTCTGGCTGGCCCTGGGGAGAAAGAGGCGGACATACCACTTGCACCCTGACATGGTGACAAACAAAGGGTCATGAGGTCATGGAAGGACAATTCCAGGATGCAGAGTGGAAAATATAAAAGTGACATAGAAGGGGGACACGGCTGCCATTGGACTGCTGGATGCAGGCGTGCAACTGAAGTGCTGACCCCTGCTTCTAGACAATGTTGAGCGGCACTTGAGTACAGTGATGATGCAACAGGAACTGAGGGAGCATTGGTTATGGATGAACCAACAGGCGGGTCGGAAGAAGAAGGACTGTCGTCATTGGATAAAGAGGGAGAGACTGATGCTTGGGTGGACACGTGTAGGGAGATAGACCGGGCTAGTGGTGCCTCTCTCTTATCGAGGCTAGAACTATTGGGGCTGTCACCATTGTTGCTAGGGGAAGTGCTTTCTGACCTGGACAAACTTTTGCATTTGACTACAGGGGGCGGGTCAGAGATAAAAGGGATGGAGCGCGCGAAAGCGGGGACTTTGGAGGGAAGACAGAGTGCGCAGCAGGAGAAGGTTGACTCACTCTCCGCAGCGCTATGCCAGGAGATCAGGCCGCATTGCCGACTATCCTCACATACTCAGACGGTGAGCAATGCGTGACTGTGGGCTCGCTCACCGCTGATACTGGGGAGACATGCCATACTGTCCTGCTGAATGTAGATGGTGTACGCTGCAGGCCTGACTGGGGTAAACATGCAGAGTCGGCCAGCATATCTCTGGTTCCCGCTACTGACCTCCATGCTTCTACACCGGCGCCACAGACGTCTCCTCCACAGACACTCAGGCTACACCCAGGCTACACCCATCAGTAGAAGTAAGACACACCTAGTGAATACACTGAAATAAGAAATATGCATAAAAATTACCATGAAAAAAATAATAAAAATAGATATACACCCAATAATATGGAGTTACAAATGCAGGTATCATAAATGTGTCTCTATAATTGAATGGCAGACCATTCGGTTAATTATACTATACATAACCACAATGCTGGATAGAAAATAAAATGATGATCATAATAAAACAGGGATGGCTCAGAAATTTAAAAAGCCTTTATTGAAATCAATCACCAGGAGAGCCAGGATACGTCACGGCTGTCAGGAGACCAGTGCCTCTCATTCTGTTAGGGCTGGTGGAACGCACCAAGTTATAAAATAATAGTAGAAAATAATAGTAGGTGCGTTCGCAGCCCACCGTGCAGAGGTGGTACACTGCTGCTAAATAAAGGCAGAAGTATAAAGCGGTGTGGGAAGGTCACACGTGGGTTAACGTCACCCATTGTGAACAGCAGCGACTCTGTTAACTCACAGAACCGCTGAACATAAACACCGGAGCCTGTTTAACTCACAGAGCCCGGTCAAGGAGCGCACAGAAAGCAGTCACAGAACCCTTCCCCAAGGACACAGGGTCAGAGTCCCTCTAGACCTTCTGAGCGCGCGGCATCGCAACTGCAGATGCTGGTATAGATGCTGACTTCAGTGTGTAGAGCACGTGCACTGTGGCGTGCCGAGCCACTGGTGGAGACCAATGCCTGTCACTGACTCTGACCTACCTACACCTAAGCCTGGGTGCTTAACAGGCTAGGCTGCACAACACATGCGTACCAAGGGTAGGGGTTCTTAATGAGTCATTCACCAGAGACATTCATACATGCAGACGACACACACTCTTGATAGTCAGCTAATGCAGTCTATACTAGCACATGGCTGAGCGGCCATGCGAAACTTTTATAGCAGCGTGCTTCCGGGACCTTCCTGGCCTATCAGATGGACCAATCCTAGCTGGAGAAGGGCCTGAGCACGTGACCTTTCATCTCCAATGGAAGATCACACCACGGGCATGCTCAGTGGACCGCAAGGAGGACTTAGTCCCTGGAGGAGAGAGGGACAGTACAGGGAACGGAATGTTTATATTCTGCTAAGAGTCTTGTGCTGTTTCTGTGATTAAACTAGACGAGCTGAGTAAAGTTGTTTTGCAGAAAATGAACTTGGACTCTGACTATCATTGCGTGGTGCTAAAGGAATAGGAGCCCTGGCAGTGTGGAATGGACCCTGACTTGCAGGGTGTGCGAATACTGCCACCCTCAACTACGACTTCCCCCCGGCCTCCGTTTCACATTCATAAGGTTTTATGCATGCATGTCATGGTGGGAAGGGGTCTTTGGAAAGCCAATTGGTGATATGGAAAAGGGGGAGGAGGTGACTCGCTTACTCGTTTTTTGGTGGGGTCAATCTCATTCCCTCCACGTTTATAAGTTTTGAGAAAATACTTAGGGTCCCCACTTAGCCAAGTTCTCAGGGCGACAAACTTATGGGAGTGTGCCATTCAGCAAGAGGGTTCCTAAATCAGTGCAATGCAGTTGGGGCCAGAGAAAAGCAGCTAATGGGCTAAGTTTATTGATTGAGCTTCCATAGACCCTTCCCTTATCTTTTGCTTAATACGTTAATGTTATTTAATAAAAGCTGCTGTAGCCAATTTATCCAATAACATCACAGTGCTTGACTTGATTGATGGGTTAGGGGAAGGTGACAAGTCAAGGGAAGGGATGGCAAAATGGGAAGGGGTTTTCCTTGGGTTCAAGCTGAAGTCAGCCATTCCTTAGTCAAGGAACTGTGCTGAGGGAGTTCAAGGAGGAAGAAGTTCTCCAGTAATATTTGCAGATGATGTTAGGTGTTTTCGTGAACACCACATTTACCCTCACCGTAGAACGGTCTCCTTCTCCCTCCGTACAGAACCTCACCCCACCATTACGGTCCTCCTAGTGCTGAGCTCTCACATCTAGGGCTGATCTGTTTGCAGTTTAATCTTTCTTTTTACAATGACTCATATAAATGGAGGCAGCGTATATGGAGGATAGCCCGCAGCGCTTCTTACCTCCTCCTTTGATGTAACATTAATTCAGCAACTTAAATAAAGACACTGACAGTCGTAATCACCAAAACAAAACAAAGAAGTCATCACTTAATGCGTCTGAAATTGATGCGACTTCATCAATATGTCACTCCTAAACACTAACGCCTCGTGTAACATCCAGTGACAGGTTTAGGGCCATTTTACACATAATTACGCCACGGCTAAGTTTCGTATCAAGCTTGCTGCAGATAATGAAGTCACCACTTAACGTGGCATTTATGTGGCGTGGGAGCTGGGAGAAGATGGGTCGTTGCCACTTATTCGTATGACGGAGTAAAGGTTTGGAGCTGATATAGGGTTTTGTATGAGACCAAGATGCTCTCGTTAAAGATAACCCATCTTCAGGATCTTTTACTGATGCCCTTTAAAGGGTGTGGAAACTTTGATTTTAAAGAATCTAAAATAGCAAATGAAACAACTTGGTAAAAAGTCTAAAAAAAAAAATGTTCTACCAATTTTGTGTCTACAGCTCCAATGCAAACTAATGTGTCTCCCCGGCTACAGAGTACACACAAAACCTGTGTAGTCTGATGAGGTTATCTGACTTCATATATGGCTGGTCTGTATATGACTCTACATGGATGTTTCTGAGAGTCCTTGCTGGGTCGTGAAGATGCAAAGAGATCATGGAGCTGCAGGAGCCACTTCTCTGAGACATGTGGACAACCCGTAGAGAAAGAAGAGATGGTTTATTATTATTACCATTGATCTATGAGCAAAGAAACCCTCAGTGAGTGCTTTGAACATGATTCCAGATGGGCGATCACGTGATCAGCGGGAGTTAGGAAATTGCAGTGGTCTTTTATGACCTTATGGTGGGCACAATGTATGAAATAAATAAACAAATAAAAAAATAAAAAGGAAAAAAATAATGCAAAATAAAATGAAAAGCCTTCTCAAACAGTAGTTTCTTGCCCTATCTATGCTGGCTCAAAATTATCCTACCATACTGGAAAGAGGAACACAATTTAATATGTATTTTAGCACCACTTTTAAAAAAAGAAAAAAAAAACATATGAAAAGCAAATTTATATTTTATTTTTCTTTACATTTTACCTAGTAAAGTTAAAACAAGAGACAATAAGAATATAAAAACAACATAGAAATAATGTCCTATGTACAGTCTCATAATGAGAAAGGGAATTCGTGATCAGAAAATTTCCTCTAATTTAAATCAGGATTTTGTGTTAAAATGTATTTTTTTAAGGTTTCTGGTGATTTTTTTTACTACATCACATTCTATATTAACAACAAAAATTCTTGAAATCTTGAGTTTTCATTTTGTCCACTTTTTTTTAACTCTAAAGTCCTTTTGTTTAAGGAAAATCACATGTAAATTAACAGCAATAACTGACTCAGACCTTATCTATTGTACTGAAGCATCAAATGAGCATGTGCAAAGGTTATTATGAAGTGAGAGGCAGCAGGGGTTGCGGTGACAGCATCTATTGTGATTGGTGGATCCTGGCTTATTAGCTGTGTATAGAAGTGTAAGCTGTCATTGTAATTCTGCCCTTGATGATAATTAGCGTGCTGTAAACCCTTCATAAAAGGACAGGTAGTCTAAAATAGCCCAAGTAGCCAGTGTGAAAATGTCAAAATGAATATATATATATATATATATATATATATATATACGTGTATATGTTCTAAAAATAAGTCATTATTTCACAATAAATTCACTGACACTAAATAAAAAATGAAAATGAGCCTGGTCACTATCTAGTTACACCAGCCCATGTATTTTTTTGCATTGTTGCCCCTTCTGGTGGACGATTTGAAGAATAATTTTGATATAGAGCCATAGATAGAAAAGAACCATGTTTAATATAGACAAGAAGCATCTTATTAAACCCGGTGTGTAATCAAAAGTCATCCGAAAGGTTTTTATTTTCATTATCTTGAGGTTACCAACAGACCCTCAAAGACCCTCTAACTGCTCCAAAAATATTTGAATTTGCTCCAAAACATGAACAAGGGCTTAAAGTCAAAAAATAATCTGCCCTGATTAGTTCAGTAATTCATCTTTATGGTGGCCAGAACTCAATTTTCTAATACTAAGCTTCAAATTCTCTGAATAAATACGGCCACATGATAATATTCTGTCTGTCGGCACTCACCTCTAGGGGGAGCTTAGGAGCTTACTGCATACACTGTCTTTATATTTATTTATTTATTTATTTGTTTATTTCTGTATTTATTTTAATGAATGAAGATTGTGTTTATAAGAATCTATGTTTCTTGATTTTTCTGTCTGTTTTTTTTACCTTTCCATATTTATTTATAACAAGTCCAGCAGCAGTAGTTAGTTTTTGAGAAGAGCAAAGTGTAAGGCATTTTTTTCACCCATAGAAAGCAGCGAGAAAATGCAAAAACGCTGCAATACACTGCAACAGAGCAGGTTTTGGCTCCAGGAAAGTGCTGCATGTGAACATAGCCTAAAGCTAACACGAAGACCATCTACATAGGAAGGCAAGACCTATCAGGAAAAAAGGGGCCATATTTGGTATTTACTATGGGCCACCCCTCTTCTCTGTACAATTGCACTTTAATTTGTATTTATTTGTATATTTTCATTAGTTTTCTTTTAAAGGCTGTGATAAGTCTCATTAACCCTTTGAGATCAAATATACCTTACTTTTTTGAAACATACCACCAATCAGGCAGAAGCCTTTGCTCCCACGGTGGACGGACGAATCCTGTGTTCTCCTCTCCTTCAAAGGTTTCAGCAGCTCTTGAAAGGTTTTAGCTTTAAGCTGTGGGTATTTAGGTAATGAGCGACCATGATAGATGTAGCCTGTAGCAGGGAATTCACAGACAAACTTTAGATACAATCAATATAGAGTTTCATGCACTGATTTGTATCCTTTTTCTGGATGAGATTTCATGGCATTATTTCTGCATAGTAGCTGCCTAGTCACTTCTCAGTCTGTCAAAAATGATAGTTGTGCAAGAGTCCTAATGAATAAAATTCTCAGTGTAAAAAACAATATCAGGCAGAAATAATAACATGATTATGGTAGCTATATTCTTGTTCATAGGGGCAGTATTATAGTAGTTATATTCTTGCACATAGGGGGAAATATTATAGTAGCTATATTCTTGTATATAGGAGGCAGTATTATAGTAGTTATATTCTAGTACATAGGAGCAGTATTATAGTAGCTTTATTCTTGTTCATAGGGGCAGTATTATAGTAGTTATATTCTTGTTCATAGGGGCAGTATTATAGTAGTTATATTCTTGTTCATAGGGGCAGTATTATAGTAGTTATATTCTTGTACATAGGGGCAGTATTATAGTAGTTATATTCTTGTTCATAGGGGCAGTATTATAGTAGTTATATTCTTGTACATAGGGGCAGTATTATAGTAGTTATATTCTTGCACATAGGGGTAGTATTATGGTAGTTATATTCTTGTACATAGGGGCAGTATTATAGTAGTTATATTCTTGCACATAGGGGGAAATATTATAGTAGCTATATTCTTGTATATAGGAGGCAGTATTATAGTAGTTATATTCTAGTACATAGGAGCAGTATTATAGTAGCTTTATTCTTGTTCATAGGGGCAGTATTATAGTAGTTATATTCTTGTTCATAGGGGCAGTATTATAGTAGTTATATTCTTGTTCATAGGGGCAGTATTATAGTATTTATATTCTTGTACATAGGGGCAGTATTATAGTAGTTATATTCTTGTTCAAAGGGGCAGTATTATAGTAGTTATATTCTTGTACATAGGGGCAGTATTATAGTAGTTATATTCTTGCACATAGGGGTAGTATTATGGTAGTTATATTCTTGTACATAGGGGCAGTATTATAGTAGTTATATTCTTGCACATAGGGGGAAATATTATAGTAGCTATATTCTTGTATATAGGAGGCAGTATTATAGTAGTTATATTCTAGTACATAGGAGCAGTATTATAGTAGTTTTATTCTTGTTCATAGGGGCAGTATTATAGTAGTTATATTCTTGTTCATAGGGGCAGTATTATAGTAGTTCTATTCTTGTTCATAGGGGCAGTATTATAGTATTTATATTCTTGTACATAGGGGCAGTATTATAGTAGTTATATTCTTGTTCATAGGGGCAGTATTATAGTAGTTATATTCTTGTACATAGGGGCAGTATTATAGTAGTTATATTCTTACACATAGGGGTAGTATTATGGTAGTTATATTCTTGTACATAGGGGCAGTATTATAGTAGTTATATTCTTGCACATAGGGGTAGTATTATAGTAGTTATATTCTTGTACATAGGATGCAGTATTATAGTAGTTATATTCTTTTACATAGGGGTAGTATTATAGTAGTTATATTCTTGTACATAGGGAGCACTATTATAGTAGTTATATTCTTGTACATAGGGGTAGTATTATAGTAGTTATATTCTTTTACATAGGGATAGTATTATAGTAGTTATATTCTTGTACATAGGGGCAGTATTATAGTAGTTATATACTTGTACATAGGGGTAGTATTATAGTAGTTATATTCTTGTACATAGGGGTAGTATTATAGTAGCTATATTCCTGTACATAGGGTGCAGTATTATAGTAGATATATTCTTTTACATAGGGGGCAATATTATAGTAGTTATATTCTTGCACATAGGGGTAGTATTATAGTAGTTATATTCTTGTACATGGGGACAGTATTACAGTAGCTATATTCCTGTACATAGGGAGCAGTATTATAGTAGTTATATTCCTGTACATAGGGAGCAGTATTATAGTAGCTATATTCTTGTACATAGGGTGCAGTATTGTAGTAGTTATATTCTTGTACATAGGGAGCAGTATTATAGTACTTATATTCTTGTACATAGGGGCAGTATTATAGTAGTTATATTCTTGCACATAGGGGGAAATATTATAGTAGCTATATTCTTGTATATAGGAGGCAGTATTATAGTAGTTATATTCTAGTACATAGGAGCAGTATTATAGTAGCTTTATTCTTGTTCATAGGGGCAGTATTATAGTAGTTATATTCTTGTTCATAGGGGCAGTATTATAGTAGTTATATTCTTGTTCATAGGGGCAGTATTATAGTAGTTATATTCTTGTACATAGGGGCAGTATTATAGTAGTTATATTCTTGTTCATAGGGGCAGTATTATAGTAGTTATATTCTTGTACATAGGGGCAGTATTATAGTAGTTATATTCTTGCACATAGGGGTAGTATTATGGTAGTTATATTCTTGTACATAGGGGCAGTATTATAGTAGTTATATTCTTGCACATAGGGGGAAATATTATAGTAGCTATATTCTTGTATATAGGAGGCAGTATTATAGTAGTTATATTCTAGTACATAGGAGCAGTATTATAGTAGCTTTATTCTTGTTCATAGGGGCAGTATTATAGTAGTTATATTCTTGTTCATAGGGGCAGTATTATAGTAGTTATATTCTTGTTCATAGGGGCAGTATTATAGTATTTATATTCTTGTACATAGGGGCAGTATTATAGTAGTTATATTCTTGTTCATAGGGGCAGTATTATAGTAGTTATATTCTTGTACATAGGGGCAGTATTATAGTAGTTATATTCTTGCACATAGGGGTAGTATTATGGTAGTTATATTCTTGTACATAGGGGCAGTATTATAGTAGTTATATTCTTGCACATAGGGGGAAATATTATAGTAGCTATATTCTTGTATATAGGAGGCAGTATTATAGTAGTTATATTCTAGTACATAGGAGCAGTATTATAGTAGTTTTATTCTTGTTCATAGGGGCAGTATTATAGTAGTTATATTCTTGTTCATAGGGGCAGTATTATAGTAGTTATATTCTTGTTCATAGGGGCAGTATTATAGTATTTATATTCTTGTACATAGGGGCAGTATTATAGTAGTTATATTCTTGTTCATAGGGGCAGTATTATAGTAGTTATATTCTTGTACATAGGGGCAGTATTATAGTAGTTATATTCTTACACATAGGGGTAGTATTATGGTAGTTATATTCTTGTACATAGGGGCAGTATTATAGTAGTTATATTCTTGCACATAGGGGTAGTATTATAGTAGTTATATTCTTGTACATAGGATGCAGTATTATAGTAGTTATATTCTTTTACATAGGGGTAGTATTATAGTAGTTATATTCTTGTACATAGGGAGCACTATTATAGTAGTTATATTCTTGTACATAGGGGTAGTATTATAGTAGTTATATTCTTGTTCATAGGGGCAGTATTATAGTATTTATATTCTTGTACATAGGGGCAGTATTATAGTAGTTATATTCTTGTTCATAGGGGCAGTATTATAGTAGTTATATTCTTGTTCATAGGGGCAGTATTATAGTATTTATATTCTTGTACATAGGGGCAGTATTATAGTAGTTATATTCTTGTTCATAGGGGCAGTATTATAGTAGTTATATTCTTGTACATAGGGGCAGTATTATAGTAGTTATATTCTTACACATAGGGGTAGTATTATGGTAGTTATATTCTTGTACATAGGGGCAGTATTATAGTAGTTATATTCTTGCACATAGGGGTAGTATTATAGTAGTTATATTCTTGTACATAGGATGCAGTATTATAGTAGTTATATTCTTGTACATAGGGAGCACTATTATAGTAGTTATATTCTTGTACATAGGGGTAGTATTATAGTAGTTATATTCTTTTACATAGGGATAGTATTATAGTAGTTATATTCTTGTACATAGGGGCAGTATTATAGTAGTTATATACTTGTACATAGGGGTAGTATTATAGTAGTTATATTCTTGTACATAGGGGTAGTATTATAGTAGCTATATTCCTGTACATAGGGTGCAGTATTATAGTAGATATATTCTTTTACATAGGGGGCAATATTATAGTAGTTATATTCTTGCACATAGGGGTAGTATTATAGTAGTTATATTCTTGTACATGGGGACAGTATTACAGTAGCTATATTCCTGTACATAGGGAGCAGTATTATAGTAGTTATATTCCTGTACATAGGGAGCAGTATTATAGTAGCTATATTCTTGTACATAGGGTGCAGTATTGTAGTAGTTATATTCTTGTACATAGGGAGCAGTATTATAGTACTTATATTCTTGTACATAGGGGGCAGGATTATAGTAGCTATATTCTTGTACATAGGGGTAGTATTATAGTAGTTATATTCTTGTACATGGTCACAGTATTATAGTAGTTATATTCCTGTACATAGGGAGCAGTATTATAGTAGTTATATTCCTGTACATAGGAGGCAGTATTATAGTAGCTATATTCTTGTACATAGGGGGCAGTATTGTAGTATTTATATTCTTGTACATAGGGAGCAGTATTGTAGTAGTTATATTCTTGTACATAGGGGGCAGTATTATAGTAGTTACATTCTTGTACATGGGGACAGTATTATAGTTGTTATATTCCTGTACATAGGGAGCAGTATTATAGTAGTTATATTCCTGCACATAGGGAGCAGTATTAGAGTAGCTATATTCTTGTACATAGGGGGCAGTATTATAGTAGTTATATTCTTGTACATTGGAGCGGTATTATAGTAGTTATATTCTTGTACATGGGACAGTATTATAGTAGTTATATTCTTGTATATAGAGGCAGTATTATAGTAGTTATATTATTGTACATAGGGCCAGTATTATAGCAGTTATATTCTTGTACATAGAGGCAGTATTATAGTAGTTATTTTCTTGTACATAGGAGCAGTATTACGGTATTTATATTCTTGGACATAGGAGCAGTATTGTAGTAGTTATATTCTTGGGGACAGTATTATAGTTGTTATATTCCTGTACATAGGGAGCAGTATTATAGTAGTTATATTCCTGCACATAGGGAGCAGTATTATAGTAGCTATATTCTTGTACATAGGGGGCAGTATTATAGTAGTTATATTCTTGTACATTGGAGCGGTATTATAGTAGTTATATTCTTGTACATGGGACAGTATTATAGTAGTTATATTCTTGTATATAGAGGCAGTATTATAGTAGTTATATTATTGTACATAGGGCCAGTATTATAGCAGTTATATTCTTGTACATAGAGGCAGTATTATAGTAGTTATTTTCTTGTACATAGGAGCAGTATTATGGTATTTATATTTTTGGACATAGGAGCAGTATTGTAGTAGTTATATTCTTGTACGTAGGGGCAGTATAATAGTAGTTATATTATTGTACATAGGGGCAGTATTATAGTAGTTATATTCTTGTACATATTAGGCATTATTATTGTAGTTATATTCTTGTACATAGGGACAGTATTATTATGGTAGCTATATTCTTGTACATAGGGACAGTATTATTATGGTAGCTATATTTTTGTACATAGGAGCAGTATTATGGTAGAAATGTACTTGTGCATACAGGACAGTTTTATAGCAGTTGTGTGTATATATATATATATATATATATATATATATATATAGTTGTATAGCAGTGTACAATAATGCCAGTCTTATATTATTTTATTGTCTTAGAGGGCATTACTAGAGTAATGTGAGCAGTATGAGCATGATTGCAGTCCACCTGGCTGAATTATACCATTTTTCCTCAGGGTGCAGCGAGCAGACTGGTTCATGTAGAACATATAATATATCCACAGGTGTATGCCTTGTGTCGGGACAGATATGATGTCATTATTTGTCAGTTTGTACTGTACTAGTAACCACATACACCTTCATCTTCAAATCTCACGCATACATTAAGAACTCAGAAATGATGAATGTTAGATTTTCAGCTTCCAGCTAGAATTCAACATCTGAACCCAAATTTCAATCATCTTAGAGCAACTTCATAAGTTATGATAAACCACAGAGGCAGGTGCAGTGCCGGATGGCAAAATACATTTAATAGATCAGTGTTGTAGAATAATGACTTAAGCTACCTATGTTGGAAATAACAACAAAAAAGCCATAGCAAAAAAAAACATAGTTCTAGTTGTAGAAGAAGCTATAGAGCCCCATTGCAGCTTGAGCTTTGATGAGGCTTTATACCGTAGTTATTTGTTGAACTCCAGCAGTGTGCAATGTCCTTGTACTGTGATATCTCTGTGAGCATTATATATGTACTGTAACATCACTGTGAGCATTGTATATTTACTATGACATCACTGCCTGCACATGTACTTGGACTGTTACTGTGAGCATTATGTATGTATGTACTGTGACATCACTTTATGTATGTGTCATGATCCGGGAGGTGACCTTTGGCCGCGCACGGCTATCACAGGCACAGGGGGGCTTATCTTAGTTATCCCACCGCTGGCACCATGTGATAAAAACAGCAAGCTAGTCTTGCCCTAGCAATTTACCGCAGGGGGCTTATTTTGGTTATCCCACCACTGCCACAATAGGTTACAAGCTGCCGGGATTTTATGTATATCCCCCTTTTCAGTTCCACTTTGTAACTTGCAGCTCTCTGGCGCCCCCTCTTACCCTCAGGTCAGTCAGGGAACTGCACCTAGGATAATTCGTCGCCGGATGGGCTACTTGTTGTGCACTGGCTAGTAGGCCGCTGCAGTGAGGGAATTATAACTAGTTCTGACCGCAGCCAGACAAATTAACTTAGAAAACCCCTTTCCGTCACTGCCAGCTAGCCCGCCTGCCCAGAGCACACTTAGCTGCCACTAGCTTACGACTTCTCTTATCAATATTTAAAATTAATTAAAATTAATAGAGAGGTTCGAAGCCAACCCAAATCAGTAGCGCAATTAGCTTATAGGCACGTGAATTTGTCACAGAGAAAGGAGACAGACTTAATAAATTTTATAATTTATTATCAAAAGATGGGCAGTGTTTACAGAAGATAAAAAGATTTTACAATGGGAGACAATTAAAATATGTACAATGCAACTACAAATAAAAGGGATTTAAAAGCCGAGATAAACTTACATATTGCTTAGATCATTTCAGGCCGAACCATGCGAGGAGGAGGAGCCAGACATCATAATTCATAGATGAGGACTTGTGGCAACAGCTACAAGACAGCAAATAACTGGGGGGGGGCTCAGTTGCAGACTTATATGTCTGGGCTTGTGACTTCACCAAAGGGGTTGGCTTGTGTCAGTCCTCCCCCCTGCTCTCAAGTTACAATCTGGCTAATAAACTTATCATAATCATAACTCGCAGAGGGTACCTCGTATAGAAAAGCACATAGTATCATCTTTGCCAGCTTGTCGCTGCATTCATCCGAAACCAAACTCAAACTAGATATTCCACACCATTCAGGAGAAATCCATTTCTCTGGTTCTGTCGGCGCTGGAAGCGTGAAAAACATGGGCTATGACGCTTAGTCGACGCATGTCGCAGACATGTAACTTTCGTATTTTTATCATAAACTCACAGTATTTTATGACCCAATGATTAGATTCTCATTATTGTCTATGAGAGTAGCTGCACATGTTGGAGACAAAGAGACCCCCTGCTGGGAGGCAGGAAGCCAAGGGACTAGTAATTCAGGTTACACTGGGTGTGTGAGCTGTGGGGGAGGAACAAGGGGGTGAGTGGCTGCTGTCTCAGGTTACAGGCTGCCAGTGAGCAGAAATATGCAGGCAAAGGGAAAAGAACGGGGGGGGGGTCAAGCCCGCACACTGACATAACAGAGCTCAGTATGCAAATAGAAGATTCTGCAATGTGATAATGAGGGCAATCTTACATCATATTTTACATTATCGTTACAGTATGAATTCTAACATCACTGTGTGCATTAAAAATGTATAGTGATATCACTTTGTATATTATATATGAAGAGTGACATCATTTGCTTGTACAGTGACATCACAGTTGGCTGTATCCTTTCATTTTGACATCACTGTGTGTTAGGCCGGGGTCACACTTGCGAGAAACTCACATGAGTCTCGCATCTCAATACCCGGCACTCAGACCAGAGTGCTCAGCTGCATAGAAATACATGCAGCCGCACACTCCGGTCCCGAGTGCCGGCGGCAGTGCCGGGTATTGAGATGCGAGACTCGTGCGAGTTTCTTGCATGTGTGACCCCGGCCTTTTACAAATATCGGTACATCACTGTGTGCATTATCTGTGTCCTGTGACAACATATTGTAAAAGCCACAATTTGATAAGCTGCTCTGTCAATTGGACTCGACTGCCAACATCATGCCGAGTGACAGCTAGCTCCCCGCATGTAACCGGCAGTCACACCATATCAATAAAACAGAGGGGAAGAGAAGCCGCTGCTCTGTTGATATGAGTCACCGGAAGCCTAAGATCTGGTGGAGATCCACTATGGGCAGAACAGGCATGTAGTTATCAACTAGCTGCCTGTTAGTTCTTAGGCCCACAGTAAAAAGTAAAAAATTAATATATTTCCGGATAACCCCTTTAAGGGACTAACCATTAAAAGGGTCCTTAACAAGAACCTTTCACTGAACTATATCACATTTAGGTTAGGTATTAGAATGGGCACACCTGCATTTCCTTAATATCTATCTGAAGCGATAAACTGAATGCCACCCACCCATCTGTTTTCTTGGAGAATCAAGGAAAAAAAAAGTTTTAGTAGCTATTTTCTTACCAATACCGGACCCCTTAATGATACTTTTCATTAAGTCAACTCCTTTTTTCGCTTGACATTACAATTGTGAATATTATCAGCCGTAGTAAAATATTGGAGAAGCTATTATCACAGCAGGGTGTTGGACAGTTGTTAAATTCGGATGAATTATTTGTAGTACATGTTAATATATGCTCTGCCACTAGGGTGCACTGTGACTGATAAGATCGTGAACGTGATCTAACTGGAAGCCGATCTTCTCATCTTTTCAGGTTGACAACTATCTGTGATGAAATTGACCTGAAAATATTATCAGGATTCTTATCCCTATAAGGAAGATGGTTTCTGTGTGAGCTGGAGGATATCAGGATTGGCATTTATTTGGGGTATTTCACACCTGTGGGCATACATATGAAGTGGCATGTGAAAAGTTCCTCCTTGGACATACTAGGTTATACTAGGTGTGGAATAAAGGAGAACAATAATTGTAATAATTCATTTTTTTATTATTCACCCCAGTTGAAATAATCCCACATACATGTCCACAGTGCAGCTTTCATCTAATTTCATTGGGAGGCGAAACCAGCTCTTGGATGGGAGGTTTGCAAATTTTCAAAATTGCCTTATACAATCAAATTAAATTTTTTCTGCAGTTTTTTTTTTTAACATTTCTTTGTTAAAATCCCGATGGGCTCTTAGTAGGCCAGGCAGTGGGAATTGTATCCATTAGAATAAATTCCAGGGTTTCTGTTTTCACCTTGGAGCGAACTGATGTCATGATGTGAGATGTAGAGAGGCTACACGGTCATTTTCCTGCCCCTCCTCTTACGCCTCCTGGCTAAAATGATCCTCCGTCCTTTGTTCCCGTGTGATGATAGCCAGTGATTTTCATGAAAGGAGCGTCGGCTCTCAGTGGTTTAATGTGACACTTCTCTATAGAAAAAGTGACACTAATCCACCTTATGGAACAGAAAAACTGTTTCACACTCGGTGACTGAGAACGGACAATTTTATTTTTCCCCTCCAGCTATCAGGTATTCAGTGAGGGGCTGGAACAAAAGATTGTGGGTCTATTAGTGCATATTAAATGTCTTGGGTGCAGGGATGTTATTATCTGTGTATCAAATATGATGGGTGGTAACCAAGTGCAGGCAGCTGCTTAAAAAAAGCCAAAAAATAAAAAATTTGAATTTTGAAAATTTCTAAAAATTGTTCTTTCTAATTTTTGTGAGTTATAATTGGTAAGATACATTGTTTAAGCTAAATTTGGTACTGACCTAAATGAACCATGGAGGAGTGTGTGTATCCTGTCAAGACCAAGCACCACTAGCCTGCCCGGACAGCCATAACTACAATACGAATAATATCAACGTTGGTTTGTAAATGTTCTAAAAACAATAATAATTAATCATTGTAATGTATACTTGGTAAAATCAAAGTTTTAAGATACATTTTGGAATAGACCTAAAGGAATTATAGGAGAATGTATGGATCTGATCAAGGCCAAGCACCACTAGCCTGCCCCGACCGCCATAACTACAATGCGAATAATATTAATGTTGATTTGTAAAAATTCTAAAAATGATAATAATTTATCATTGTAATACATACTTAGTAAAATCAAATTTTTAAACTAAATTTTGGAATTGACCTAAAGGAATCATAGGAGAGTGTATGGATCTGATCAAGGGCGAGCACCACTGGCCTGCCCAGACTGCCATGACTACAATACGAATAATATCAAAGTTGATTTGTAAAAGTTCTAAAAATTATAATAATTAATCATTGTAATATATAATTGGTATAATCAAAGTTTTAAGCTAAATTTTGGAATTGACCTAAAGGAATCATAGGAGAGTGTATGGATCTGATCAAGGCCGAGCACCACTAGCCTGCCTGGACAGCCATAACTACAATACGAATAATATTCAGTGAAGGAAATAATTATTCGATCCCTTGCTGATTTTGTAAGTTTGCCCAATGACAAAGACAAGAGCAGTCTATAATTTTAAGGTTAAGGGTAGGTTAATTTTAACATTGAGAGACAGAATATCAAAAATAAAATCCATAAAATCCAGAAAATCACATTGCATAAATTATATACATGTATTTGCATTTTGCAGTGATCAAATAATTATTTCCTTCACTGTAGAAGTTGGTTATTAAAATTTCAAAAAAAATCTTATATCTAATCATTGTAATATATAAATGGTAAAATTAATTTTTTAAGCTAAATTTGGAAATGATCCAAACGAATCATAGGAAAGTATGTGGATCTAATCAAGGCCAAGTACCACCTGTCTGCCCGGGCTGCTATAACTACAATACTAATATTATGGAAATTATTTTAGGTTTTGCTAGATAATCCTACCTTCACCCCCAGAAAAATGCCCAAATAAAAAGTAAACATTTTCTAATTCACACATACTTTTAGTTTTTCTTAAACACTGTTGACCATTTTTTTTATAGTTTTTTCAATCACTTGTGTATTTTTAGCATCTATTCTGTCAATGAACAGGTTAAATCGTATAAGTATGTATGCATTTGTGCCGCTGCCCACGCGTGACATAATATTTTGTAATCATGTCCTGAGAAACTAAACAAGGAGCAGAGTTTGCGCAATGGAAACGTACTGTTTATGTGTTTGTGAGCGGACCACACAGGGAGGGGGTTTCACTCTAAACTTTATTTTTTGATCTGTTGTGGAGAAGATAATGGAAAGAGGGGAAGATTCTCTAAACATTCTGATCCTGAGAGGCAGCGTACAAGCCAGTCAGAAAATAGAAGGAGGCTGCATACTGTGCTATAAGGTGTCTTTGTCACACGTGTGTAACGCCAACCTCGGGGATCTCAGGGTAGAAGATCACTGCATATTGTGAATTGAAGATCTTCCATTTACCCTGTGTGTTTGTTATCTCATATTAAATGAATTTGGTTTCCTTTGGTGCTGAAGAGGTAAACGACCCTTTCTATGCTGACCAGAAACATGCAACTCCATGTCAGCTGCTTCTGGTCTGGTCCTTAAATCTTCCTATAAAACCTGGCCAGACCTTCTCTGTCTTGGCAGTGAAAGCTCTGCTTCCTTACTCTTAGGAGACGTTGTGTTGAATAGGAGTTTGTTGTTGTTATTGGAGATTCGTTTTCCTGTGCTGTGTGCTAAAGGTAAGTAGATGAAGTTTGGAGTTGTGGTGTTCTGTAGTTTCCTGTTGTACGTGTGTGTTTATCTTCTGGTCCCTTTTCCTATTTAGTTTATTCTTCCCAGTCCCTATTGGTTAGTGTTTTCGTATGATAGAGGTTTTCTGTTATCCCTGTTTTGTTTTTGTGTCTAGTTTACCTTTAATTTCTTTCCCATGCCTAATTGGGTGGAGGAGGGGACAGATTAGGGTTTTTCCAGGAGTATAGTAAGGTCGAAGACCCAAGCCTCTCTACCTTTAAGATTACCCCGGGACAGGGATAGTTAGGATCCCAACTCCAGGGACAGTTTGAGGCCCCTCTTCCTTACTGAAGACCATATGACAAGGGACTAAAGGGTTAGCACATCATAACAAACATCCCTAACTTTTTGCCTGAAAAGCTAGACACCAAGATGATTGTCCTTGATGGTTAGGCTATATACAGATGGGTATGGTGATGGATCTCCGAGGACACAAAGTTGTGGTCAATACGGTTGAAGTACTCTGAGACCAAGACAATGGAAAACAAATAGTTGTAAATTAATATGGAGTCAAGAAAGAACCATCAACATGACAAAGGTGTGGGCCAATTAGTCACTTCAAATAGCCAAAGCCCTTCCTCCTTGAATGCCCAGAGTCCAATAAAACAATATCCACTGCATTAAGGTGACCTCTTTCAGCCAAATCTGAAGTTCAGATCTGTCGTATACAGCCACAATAGAGCCTTATGAAGATAGGAGCCACCGATTTACCTACCATCAAGACGCCAAAAAAGGCTAACAAAAAAAGCCAAAAGAATAAATGTCAAAAGGGTAAAACAAACCAAACTGATCTCCAACCCAGTCACTCCAGAAATGGAGACCAAACTGAACCTATGTACCTTTCCCTTCCGAAAACCTGTTAAAGCCTAGCAAACTAAGAAAATTAGTCCACTACTGTACCCGAAGGCCAAAGACGATGGCCAACATGAAATTATATATCTTTTGACACAATTAGCCCAACATTGCTTAATGCCCAAGGAAATACAGTGGGGAAAGTAAGTATTTGATACCCTACCGATTTTCCACATTTTCCCACCTTCAAAGAATGGAGAGGTCTGGAATTTTTATCGTAGGTACACATCAACTGTGAGAGACAGAATCTAAAAATAAAATCCAGAAAATCACATTGTATGATTCTTGCATAATTAGCATTTTATTGCATGAAATAAGTATTTGATACAATAATAAACAGAACTTAATATTTGGTAAAGAAACTTTTATTTGTAATTACAGAGATTAGATGTTTCCTGTAGTGCTTGACCAAGTTTGCACACACTGCAGCAGGAATTTTGGCCAATTCCTCCATGCAGATATTCTCCATATCTTTTAGGTTTTGGAGCTATCACTGGTGGGCAACATTACATTTCAGCTCCCTCCAAAGATTTTCTATTGGGTTTAGGTCTGGAGGCTGGCTAGACCACTCCAGGACCTTTAAATGATTCTTATGGAGTCACTCCTTAGTTGCCCTGGCTGTGTGTTTCGGGTCATTGTCATGCTGGAAGACCTAGCCACGACCCATCTTCAATGCTCTTACTGAGGGAAGGAGCTTGTTGGCCACAATTTTGCAATATATGACCTCATCCATCCTGCAAAGTATGATGTTTACCCCACCATGCTTCACAGTTGCTACGATATTCTTTGGTTGCACTCATCATTCTTTCTACAAACATGGCAAGTGGAGTTGACCACATCTGACCACATGTCCTTCTCCCATGCCTACTCTGTATCATCTAGATGGTCATTGGTGAATTTCAAACTGACTTGGACATGTGCTGGTGTAAGCAGTGAGACACTGCGTGCCCTGCAGGATTTAAATTTATGACGGCGTAGTGTGTTTCTAGGGTTAATGTTTGAAACGGTAGTCCCAGCTATTTTCAGGTCATTGACCAGGTCCTGATTCCTGACCTTTCTCAGAATCATCCTTACCCTGCGAGGCAATATCTGGCATGGAGTCTCAGACCGAGGGAGATTGACAGTCATCTTCTGTTTCTTCCATTTTCTAATTGTGCCAACAGTTGTTGCCTTCTCACCAAGCTGCTTGCATATTGTTCTGTAGCCCATCCCAGCCTTGTTCAGGTCTACAATTGTCCCTGGTGTCCTTAGAAAACTCTTTGGTCATGGCAATGGTGGAGAGGTTGGAGTGTGATTGATTGAGTGTGTGGACAGTTGTCTTTTCCAAAGCTAGCAAGCACAAACATATGTAATTAATACAGGTAATTAGTGCAGAGTAGGAGGGCTTCTTAAAGAAAAACTAACAGGTCCTTGAGAGCCAGAATGTTTTGCTGGTTGGTAGGTGATCAAATACTTATTTCATGCAATAAAATCCAAATTAATTATGTAAAATTCATAAGATGTAATTTTCTGTTTCTTTAGATTCTGTCTCTCGCAGCTGAAGTGTACCTACGATAAAAATTACATACATATGAATCACCTAAACTACAAATCCAACTTTCCCTGTCATGTCATCTCGTAGTCAGCCCACTTGCCCAAAGTAAGGGCTTCTAAGCTGTCTTGCTGTTCATAGTCCACTCCCTAACTGCGGAAAGCAGTCCACTCATTTGACTTCTGTTTCTGATACCGATGATCAAGATTATTAATAGCTAATCACAAGGGAGCTGGATGGCATGCCAACTGAAACGATATTTATGACCTATCCCATGAACTGGACAACTCCTTGAAGCTATTACTTTGCTCCCTAGCCATACACATGATGAAGGGTCAACCTCAACCTAAAAATACTGAGGTTGTTCCAGTCACTTTATGACAAAAAAAATCATCCAAAAGGTGCGCTTAAACTCGGCGAGTGCAATGTGAGAAAACCTTGCTTCATACTTGCTACTATGTTGGTCAATTAATATAATCTAATGTTACCTCTGATATGGTACCAAATACTTATATGTACATTAGCGGACATAACTTTATAGCATTGTACCTAAGGTACCTACAGTATATAGTACTATAATGGGTTCCGTGCCATAATATAGTAAATGATCTGCACTTATCACTTTATTATGTCCTTAAAGAGGTTGTCCACTACAAGGACAACCCCATCGTGATCAAAATGTTTGGCCCCGATAAATTAATAAATCTTATTATACTCACCTCATGTGCCGATGTCGTTCCCACTGTGTCGACAATCAAACATTTCTTCTTTGTATAATGTTAGTCAATGAGGCAGTTCTCATCTTTGAGTTTTTCCTCATCTGTAATTGGGGTGAGAAAAAATTTGCAGCATGCGGCATATGGCTGAGACTCACCAATAAAAGTCAATGGGTGAGCGAAAAAAATCACACGGCACACATGTGTGCCATGCGATTTTTACGCACCCATCTCATAGGAAACTCGACATTTCATCAGCCAAGTACAGTACATTCACAGCATGAAGCGTCAGAATGGAATAGAACAGATGTATAGATAGTGTAATGACCAGCCTGAACGTTCCCTGCTATCCACCCCCACTCGGGTTCCGCAGCCGAAGGAATTATGACACACATCGATCTCGGGGAATAACACTAGCTTTTACTTCAGCAGGAATGGGAATTATAACTTGAAACAAATAAGGACCAGACTCTCATGAGTAGTCCACGATAATTACAGTTCACACTTAGATGCTGAGACGTGATTGGGTTCTGGAGCCTTAAGAGCACTGGACAGTGTCTTTTGGTAGTTTACAGAAGGAGGTAGAAGCAGCAATTAGAGGTTACAGACCTGTACTTGGGCTTAACTCCACAGTGTATCACAGCATGTGCACAAGTACTTATAGGTGAATGTAAAAACTGTGGTGAATCCAGTCAGAAAGACTTTAGAATTATGTCTGTACAGGTTAGAGAGGGAACCCAGGCTCTTAGGCCTGCAGGAGATCTTGTAGTGAAAACAGCCTCCACGTGTGTTCTGCACTCTCTGAAGATATCTCTCAGACTAAAGAACATTCTAGATTTGCCTGGAAAACAGCTCCCCCTATTGACCATGTGACTAGGAGCTGGCCAATAGGACACCGAATTCACATCTCAGACCTTTACAAAACAATAATTATGAGTCATTGTACACATTCACCATTAGAAGGCGCCAGAACACAGCAAATGAGAAAGGCATTGCATCTAAAATGGAGGTGACTAGAAATGGAAGATTACAGCTCACAAATGCAGTGGATAACGTAGAGGGGCAGTTAGAGAGTGAGCTGTAGTGTACAAAAGCTACTCACAATCCAGGATTACTTAAAGGGACAGACACTCTCTGGACTGGGTCTCTACAATAGACTCAAAGAAAAAATAGTGTGAGGTCGCCCATAGTATTCTTAACCTGCTCAGAGAAAGCTGACAGCTGGGGGGTGATGTTTATAGTCTGAGAAGGGGGTAATAAACATGGAGCTTCACAGGTTAATAATATCAGCTCACAGCCTTTACTTGTTATTAACAATGGATGACCCCCCTAAAAAATGATGTGGGGTTCCCCTATTTTCAATAACCAGAAAGGCTAGGCAGACAGCAGCGGGCTGATATTAACAGCCTAGGAATGGGCCATGGATATTGACTCTCTCCCAGACTAAGAACATCAGCCCTCAGCTGCCTTAGAAATGGCACGTCCATTAGATGCGCCAATTCTGTCGCTTAGCCTTGGCTCCTCCCACATGCTTTTTGTGGTAATAGTATTAGGATTGATGTCAGCTTTTCAATGTCAGCATTAAGCCCAGGGGTTGGTAATGGAGAGGTGTCTATAACACCCCCCCCATTATTATCACCGTCAGTTTAAGTAAAAAGAAAACCCACACAGAGCAAAATCCTATACAGTGGGGAAAAAAGTATTTAGTCAGCCACCAATTGTGCACGTTCTCCCACTTAAAAAGATGAGAGAGGCCTGTAATTGACATCATAGGTAGATCACAACTATGAGAGTCAAAATGAGAAAACAAATACAGAAAATCACCTTGTCTGATTTGGCAAGATTTATTTTGCAAATTATGGTGGAAAATTAAGTATTTGGTCATTAATAAAAGTTAATCTCAATATTTTGTTATATATCCTTTGTTGGCAATGACAGAGGTCAAACATTTTCTGTAAGTCTTCACAAGGTTGGCACACACTGTTGGTGGTATGTTGGCCCTTTCCTCCATGCAGATCTCCTCTAGAGCAGTGATGTTTTGTGCCTGGGCAACACGGACGGTGGTCCCAGTTCTATGCAGGTCATTCACTAGGTCCCCCAGTGTGGTTCTGGGATTTTTGCTCACCGTTTTTGTGATCATTTTGACCACACGGGGTGAGATCTTGCGTGGAGCCCCAGATCGAGGGAGATTATCAGTGGTCTTGTATGTCTTCCAATTTCTTATTATTGCTCCCACAGTTGATTTCATCACACCAAGCTGCTTGCCTATTGCAGATTCAGTCTTCCCAGCTTGGTGCAGGTCTGCAGTTTTGTTTTTGGTGTCCTTCGACAGCTCTTTGGTCTTCACCATAGTAGAGTTTGGAGTGTGACTGTTTGAGGTTGTGGACAGGTGTCTTTTATACTGATAACAAGTTCAAACAGGTGCCATTACTACAGGTAATGAGTGGAGGACAGAGGAGCCTCTTAAAGAAGTTAAAGGACTGTGAGAGCTAGAAATCTTGCATGTTTTCAGGTGACGAAATACTCATTTTCCACCATAATTTGCAAAATAAATCTTGCCAAATCAGACAAGGTGATTTTCTGGATTTGTTTTCTCATTTTGACTCTCATAGTTACAGGCCTCTCTCATCTTTTTAAGTGGGAGAACTTGCACAATTGGTGGCTGACTAAGTTCTTTTTTTCCCCATTGTATATGAACAAAAACTTATTGACCCAATTTATCCCATTTATTGATATCCAAAAAAAGAAAAAAAAAAGCAAAGAAATCCTCACCTATTCTCTGATAATCCCTCGATGGACCCCACTCAGCTACATCTGGATGCATTGCTAAAATGCAACCGCTCAGCCCGACATCCAGGAGACTTTGAGCTAAGCCTGAGGATGCAGCTTCAGTGCCGACTGCTGACATCAGTAAGGTGACTTGAGTTCATAACTGATGATCTCCTGTCACCTAATTGACGTCACCGCTTGCTGCGTGAGAAAGTTCATTAGCCGGCGATGTGTATTGCTGCCCACAGACTCGATGGGTCTGTGCGGTGCAATACACTTCAATCCGTGGACACACATCCAGTTGAGGCTTTTGCTGAAATCGGCGGGTCCTTGCCCACCGGGTCTTGTGGAAGGGGGCATGTATAGCAGCACAAGATATGCCTGTGTTATATATGGCTGCACAGTATATCTTTGTGGCATGTATGGGAGCACAGTATATATCTTCAGATCACATATGATGGCATACTATATTTTTGATGGCACATATGGCAGCAAAATATAACTCAGAGGCACACATAAAGGCACATTGTATCTTGTCAGGCACATATGGCAGCACATCACATCTATAGTCACATATGATGGAACATTATATTTTTGGTGTCATATATGGCAACATGGAATATTTGTGGCATCTCTAGAGTCAGGTATTCATATTGCAGCACATTATATTTCTTATGTTACATTTGGCAGCACATGGTAGCATGGAAGTCAAATATTGCAGCACATTATATTTATGGGGTATAAACGATTGCACAATATATCCCTGGGGACACATTTGACAGCACATTATATCTCTGGAGTCAAATAGTGTAGCTACCGATTTTCGTGGGGCCCTGGTGAAAGAGTCTCAGTGGGCTACTTTCACACATATTACGATTCATGATACACAGATAAGGCAGAGAAATGTAGGTATAGTACATAGCTAAAGATTTCACTTCCTACATTATATAGAGTGATGTCTGTTATAAAGTCTACAATAGTTCAAAAACTGGTAAATTCTCACTGAGCACAGTGCGTTGCTTGGGGGGATTCAAAAGATTTCATTTTAGACCAGACAGTATAGCCCTCCATAGAGCATAGCCCTCCATACAGTATTATGGGCACCACATAGTCTTCCATACAGTATAATGAGCCCCATATATTGCACCATACAGTATAATGAGCCCCATATATTGTTCCATACAGTATAATGAGCCCCATATATTGCTCCTTACAGATTAATGGACATCATCTCATGCTCCATACAGAATAATGGACGCTACATATTGCTGCATACAGAATAATGGACCCCATATAATTCTCCATACAGAATAATGGACCCTATATAATGCTCAATACGGAATAATGCCCCCATATAATGTTCCATGCAGAATAATGGACCCCATATAATGCTCTATATAATAATAATAATAACCTTTATTTATATAGCGCCAACATATTCCGCAGCGCTTTACAGTTTAACAGTTTCAAAACACAAGTCATAAGTAACAACATTAACAATACAATAATTAAAGCAAAATAAGACAAAATAAGATGACCCTGCTTGTGAGAGCTTACAATCTACAATGAGGTGGGGGAGATACAGAGTACAGGTGTGTATTTACAATTGTATATTTACATTGAAGGTCCAGCCATCTTGAGGGAGTGAAAGATGGATGGAGATAGTGAATGGGCTACACACGCACACTTACACATAGAATGACTTTGATTAGTGAACGTGACAAGCCGCTCTGAGCAAATGTGTTTTGAGGGAGCGCCTAAAACTATGCAAATTGTGGTTAGTCCTAATTTCTTGGGGTAGAGCATTCCAGAGGATAGGAGCAGCACGGGAGAAGTCTTGGAGTCGGGAGTGGGAGGTACGGATTAGTGGAAACGTTAGTTGGAAGTCGCTTGCAGAGCGCAGTGATCGGCTAGGCCGATACACAGAAATGAGGGAGGAGATGTAGGGGGGTGCCGCACCATGGAGAGCTTTGTGGGTGAGAACAAGTAGTTTGAATTGGATCCTATAATGAATGGGCAGCCAATGTTATGACTGACGAAGAGCGGACACGTCCAAGTACCGATTAGCCAGATGGACGACCCTGGCTGCTGCATTAAGTATGGACTGGAAAGGGGCTAGTCGAGTGACGGGGAGGCCAATTAATAGAGCATTGCAGTAATCCAGGCGGGAGTGGTTCAATGCTACAGTGAGGGTTTTTGTTGTTTCCATGGTGAGAAAAGGGCGGGTTCTAGAGATGTTCTTTAGGTGTAAGCGGCAAGAGCGAGCAAGAGATTGTATATGGGATTTGAAGGAGAGATTGGTGTCAAACATAACACCTAGACAGCGCGCCTGCTGCCGGGGTGTTATTGTGGTACCACCCACGGAGAGGGAAATGTCAGATTTAGGGAGGTTAGTAGATGGCAGGAGCAGAAGAAGTTCAGTTTTGGAGAGGTTGAGTTTCAGATAGAGAGTGGACATGATATTGGAGACTGCGGACAGTCACTGGCGTTCTGTAGTACAGAGGGGGTAAGGTCGGGGGAAGACTTATATAGTTGTGTGTCATCAGCATAAAGATGGTACCGAAAGCCAATCTGCTGATGGTCTGTCCAATTGGGGCTGTGTAGAGAGAGAAGAGAAGGGGGCCAAGGACTGAGCCCTGCGGTACCCCGACAGCAAGAGGAAGAGGAGATGAAGTGGAGCCGTCAGAGAGATAGGAAGAGAACCAGGAGAGAGCAGTGTCCTTAATGCCTAGTGACTGGAGCCTAGAGAGTAGGAGATGGTGATCAACAGTATCGAAAGCTGCAGATAGGTCAAGAAGAATGAGCAGAGAGTGGTCACCGTTACGTTTTGCTGTCAGAAGGTCATTGGTCACTTTGATGAGTGCAGTTTCAGTCAAATGTAGGGGGCGGAAGCCGGACTGTGAAGGGTCTAGAAGGGAGCGAGTGGAGAGGTAACGGGTAAGGCGGGAGTAAACTAGGCACTCCAAAAGTTTAGGAATGAAGGGGAGATTGGAGACTGGTCTGTAGTTGTTTGTGCATGATGGGTCGAGAGCAGGTTTCTTTAGTAATGGAGTAACGATGGCGTGTTTGAAGGAGGATGGGAAAATGCCCAAGGAGAGGGAGAGATTAAAGATTGTAGTTAGGTGGGTTGTGATGACTGGAGAGAGAGACTGGAGGAGATGTGAGGGAATGGGGTCGGTAGTGCATGTAGTTGGACGAGAAGAAGAGAGGATTCTGGAGACTTCTTCTGTGATGGGATCAAATGTGGAAAGTGAGACAGGGGAGATGCAGGAAGGTATGGGAGTCACAGCACTTGGTGGTTGGGAGCAGATTTCCTGATGGATATTATCTATTTTACTGTAAAGTGGGAGGCCAGGTCATCAGCACAAATGTCTGTGATGGGTGCTTGTGCTTTTTGGCCTGAGGAGGGAGTGAAAAGTGTCAAAAAGTTTCTTGGGGTTGTTGGCTAGTGAGGAGATCAGGGTGGTGAAGTAGGTCTGTTTGGCGAGGTGAAGGGCAGCGTTATAGGCTCTTAACATAAATTTGAAGTGGATGAAGTCTTCTGGTGTGCAGGTTTTTCTCCATAGGCGTTCAGCACTCCTAGAGCATCGCTGGAGAAGTTGAGTTTGCGATGTGAGCCATGGCTGTTTTACTCTGTGCTTGGAGGTTCTGAGGGTGAGGGGAGCTACTTGGTCAAGGGGGCTTCTAAGAGTGTCATTGTAGTGATGAATAGCCAGATTAGGACAGGAAAAAGAGGAGATTGGGGACAGTGATGAGTGTAGGCAGTCTGAAAGTGTCTGAGGGTTAATGGCTTGTAGATTTCTGACTGTGTGGTAGGTAGGAGTGAGCTGGGGTGGGCGAGGATTTGTGAGCTTGAAGGAGAGAATGTTGTGGTCAGAGAGTGGAAGCGGTGAGTTATTTAGGTGGGAGATTGAACAGAGCCGGACAAAGACCAGATCAAAGGTGTTACCGTCTTTTTGTGTCTCAGAGGTTGAAAGCTGCGAGAGGCCTAGAGAGGTGGTTAGTGATAGAAGCTGGGATGCAGATGTGGAAGTAGAGCTGTTAATGGGGATGTTGAAGTCTCCCAGGAAAAGGGTTGGAAGTTCTGAGGACATGAAGTGCGGCAGCCAGGTTGAAAAGTGGTCAAGGAAGTAGGTGGGTGAGCCTGGGGGCCGGTATATGACTGCTACTCTGAGGGAGAGGGGACAGAAGAGCCTGATGGTGTGGACCTCAAAAGAAGGTAATAAGAGTGATGGAACTGGGGGGATGACCTGGAAAGTGCATTGTGGGGACAGGAGTATGCCGACTCCACCACCATGTCTGTTTGTGGGTCTCGGGGAGTGAGAGAATTGTAAGCCACTGTAGGAAATGGCAGCAGGAGAGACAGTGTCAGAATCCTGAATCCAGGTTTCAGTGAGGGCCAACAGATTAAGAGAGTTGTTCAGAAAGTAGTTGTGTAGGAAAGGAAGCTTGTTACAAGCAGACCGTGGATTCCAGAGGGCACAATTAAAAGATGGAGATGAGGGAGTGCAAGTAATATTAATAAGATTTTTATGGTTTCGATATGAGGTACGGTAGGGGTTGAGGTTGGGGGATGGTGGACCAGGGTTGGGGGAGATGTCCCCTGAAATCAGTAGGAGTAGGAAGATAAAGAGCAAATAGTTGTTGGAATTGTAAGTAGTTTTTTTCTGCGATGTGTTTGGGCAAGATGGGCTGTGGTTTCTCAGGAAGGTGAGGAGTGCATGGGAGCTGTACATGGGAAAGGGAAGTATAGAAGGGCTGATGTGTATGAGCCGTGATGGAGGGGGGATAGGGTGGTGAATGTGGATGGCAAAGGAACACAGGAGGATAAAAATAAAGCACATTGTTAAAGGGGAGAGCAAATTGTGGGTTACCTGTCTCCTGCCCTGACTAACTGCCATCTATAACTGCCGTTTTCCTGATGTTTAGCTTCTGTGATGCTTTGCTTATGGGATGCTTGCATGCTGCACCCCACACTGCATGCTTCACCTTAGGAACTACTACATATATAGGCCACTCTATATAGTATAATGGGTTCCATATATTGCTGCATACAGTATAATGGCCCCATATAATGCTCCATTCAGTATAATGGACCCCACGTATTGCTCCACTGAATAATAGACCCCATATATTGCTCCATACAGAATAATGGGCCCCACATAATGCTCCATATAGAATAATATAATGGGCCTCATATATTGCTCCATTCAGAATAATGTGCCCCATATAATGCTCCATACAGAAGAATGGTCCCCATATGATGTTCCATACAGATTGGGCAGCCGATAATGCTCCATAAAGAATAGGCAGCAGATAATTCTCCATTCAGAATTGGCAGTTTATAATGCTGCATACAGAATAATGGGTCCCATATAATGCTCCATACAGAAAAGAGCCACACATAATGCTCCATACAGAATAATGGGCCCCAATATAATGCTCAATACAGAATAATGTGCCCCATATAATGCTCCATAGAGAATAGGCTCCAATATAGTGCTGAATACAGAATAATGTGCCCCATATAATGCTCCATAGAGGTTGGTCTCCATGCATAAAGAATAAGTACCTCTCCTCGTTCCTCGCTGGCTTCAACTCTGGTGTCTTCGGACTATTCTGGCTCTCTGCACTGCTGTAGTGACGTCATCGCTCCCTCTGCACTGAGACATCACAGAGTCAGAAGACGTGGAAAAGACCGGACCTACAGCTAGCGGGGAAAGTAGAGAGGTAAGTATTTCAAACAGTTTAAATCACAGGGAATGAGGGGCAAAGTGGTGGACTCATGGACCCCATAGTGTGCCAGTGTCCCCGAGGGCAAGTGTCCCCCCCCGGCTTGCTCAGCACCCCAGCACTTGCCCAGGTGCGCTGGGTGGTGTCGCCGGCCCTGGCTACCGGAGTGCAGAAGAGGCACACATTGGGAGCCACTGCCTCTGTATTAGTGTGTAAAGGATGAAAACAGTTAAATTCTTCAGTGGAACAGGGAGATTCTACCACTCTCTGTTCTGAAGGCCACAGATTGCTCTCATCCACCTTCAGAAATAGGCAAACGTGATTCCCTATGGGGAAAAGTGATGTTATGAGTATTGATTTAATCGGATTGGACTCTGACGTCCAGCACAATGGCAAAACCACATATGTCTACTCACAACTTATTATATTGTGAATAAGGGAGATATGATATCATTTCACTGTGCAAAGGGGAGCTGAAGGGATATCAAATTGTATATTGGGAGCTTTGGGGGCATTATATTGTGTATAGGGGAGCTGTGGGAGTATCATGGGGGACTGAGGGGTCATTATTACTTTTCATGGGGGACTCAGGGACCATTATTACTCTACCAGGGGGTACTCAGGGGACATTATTAAATGTTAATTGTGTACTTAAGAAGCATTACTGTTATAGGGGCATTAAAGGGCCACACAGTAGGCATAGGGGAGCTGTGGTAACATCACACTGTGTATAAGGGAACTGTAGGGGCATTATATTGTGCATAGGGAAGCTCTGGGGACATCATACTGTGTATATGGGAGCTTCAACCTGTGTATAGAAGAGCTGTGGGGATTATATTGTGCATGGGGAAGCAGTGGGGGCATTATATTGTGCATAGTTGAGCTTTGGAAGCATAATACTGTATATAGGGGAGCTATGGTATCATACTGTGTATGAGGTAGCTGTGGAGACATTATGGGGGGACTCTGGACAATATTACTGTACATGGGGGACTCAGGAGACATTATTAAATGTTAATTAGGCACTTAAAAAGCATTCGTGTTTCAGGGGTACTCAGGGTATTGGGACCATCAAAGGGGCACACAGGGCATTATTACTTTCTAGGGTGCAAAGTGTGGACACTGTTGTCTGGGCCGCTTGCACAGAGCATTAATATGTTCTAGTAGGCAATTTTACCATTTAGCGGGAACAAAGGAGGCATTTTACTTTGTAAGGAGCACAGTGGGAGACATTATTATGAGAGATACTAAGGGGAGCACTGTTTTTGGGCCACAGAATAGGTGCAGTAATAGGGACACATACAGCCGCATCAGCTCAGCACTCAGGAGACAGTAGGATGAGAATTTTGTGCAGGTTGGGAAAAGATGGGAACGGTGCTTGATTAGTGAGAAGTCAAATATATCTTTGCAGGCCCGTCTGAAGTTTGCCAATGAACACCTGGATGATTCTGTGAGTGATTGGGAGAAGGTGCTGTGGTCAGCTGAGACAAAAATTGAGCTCTTTGGCATTAACTCAACTTACCGTGTTTGGAGGAAGATAAATTCTGCCTATGACCCAAAGAACACCGTCCCCACTGTCAAGCATGGAGGTGGAAACATTATGTTTTGGGGGTGTTAATCTGCTAAGGGCACAGAACTACTTCACCGCATCAATGAGAGAATGAATGGAGCCATGACAACCTCCTTCCCTCTACAAGGACATTAAAAATGCGTCGTGGCTGGGTCTTCCAGCAAGACAATGACCCAAAACATACAGCCAAGGCAACAAAGGAGTGTCTCAAAAAGAAGCACATTAAGGTTATGGAGTGGCCTAGCCATTCTCCAGACCTTAATCCCATAGAAAACTTATGGAGCGAGTTGAAGCTCGGAGTTGCCAAGTGACAGCCTAAAAATCTTAATGATTTAGAGATGATATGCAAAGATGAGTGGACCAAAATTCCTTCATACATGTGTTCAAAACTCATCATCAACTACAAAAAACATCTGACTGGCTTTGTGGTACACAATGAATTATTAAAGTCTGGGGACGAGACTGATATTTCTTCTTTGTCAAAGTCGGGAACTGTTGAAGTAGGCTCATCGGTGATGTTCGGTGTTTCTTTTCCTTCTTCAGGACCCTGAGGCAGGCAAGGCCGCAACATGCTATGATGAACTATCCGGGTAGGAGCTCCTTCCTCCCATTCAGGCTGATCTTCATACACTGGCCCGTCAGAAACAACTCGGCGGGTCACTCGATGCGGGGTCTTCTCCCATCGGTGTTCCAGTTTTCCCTGGGGCCGCTTGTTACTGATCAATACCTAATCTCCTGCTCTCAGAGCTGTCCCTCAAGTAGGCATTTTTTTCATGGTGCTGGAGTTCTCGGAAATTCATCCACACCAGCCGGTGAAGAGTCTGTAGTCGATGTCGATGTTCCCGAAACCAGGAAGAGACCCCCGTCTGCGGGTAGTCTTATTCTGGGTCTAACGTCAGCTCAGTAATCTCTCGTCCTTTTTGCCCGAACAGCAAGGTATACGGGGTTTACCCCACTGTACTGTGCACCCGATTGTTGTACTCCCACACCAGTTCAGCTTCAAACTCAAGCCACCGTATCTTCTGATCTTCCTCCAATGTTCGGAGCATCTGGATCAACGTCCGATTAAACTGCTCACAAGCTCCATTCCCCTGAGGATGATAGGGTGTAGTTCTTGACTTCTCAATCCAGGACAAATGATGTAACTCTTCAATCACTTGACCTTGGAAGCAAGTGCCTTGGTCAGAATGGATCCTTTTTGGGCAACCATACACCCGGATGAAGTCTCGGCAAATGGCCTGCGCAGCTGACTCAGCAGTCTGGTCCCTGGTTAGGGCCACTACAGCGAACTTGGTAAAGTGGTCGGTCATCACTAGACAATGTTCATACCCGAGATGTGCCGGGCCTACACCTAAGTAGTCAATCATCAACATCTCCAAGGGGGCAGAAGTCACAATGGTCTGCATCGGGGCCCTCTGCTCTGGAGTTTTAGCTAGTTCACAGCTCTGACATCGTTGACAAGCCTTCAATACTGCAGTTCTCAATCCGGAGTGACACACCAGCTTCTGTAGCCACTGGAACGTCTTCTCTGGACCGAAGTGAACCCCTCTCTCATGAACCTCCGCAGCCACCACATGGATCAACTTTTCTTGAAGCACTACTTGCCAAGTGACCCCCAATTCTCATAGTAGCTGTACTCTTCTGTATAGCAATCCATTTTCCAACAGGAACCTCTCCCATTGTCTCAGAATCTGCAGAGCCCCTGGGTACACAGTGTCTCTCTCGCCGGCTGGGAAGTTGCTTCAGAGCCAACCGCTGTCTCAGTTGGGCAAGTTCTTTATCTGCTTGATGGAGTTGCACCCAGTCATACTGAGGTCACCCTGACACCTGTTCTCCAGACGCCTCTCCGAGCTGTCCCTGCGTCACCACCAATGACCTAGCAAGGTCCTGAAAACCAAGAATCTCTTGTGCCTCCAATTCTTCATCTCTGTTGCGCTTGGGATGCTCATGAGTCACTCTCGGGAGAGCGTCAATGTTTGTATTCTCGGCTCTGGCCCAGTAAAAGATCTTGTACCGCTATTTTGCCATGCGGGGCACCCATCGTAGTTCCAAGGTCACCAATTTTGCATTTTCCAGGTGGGCTAAGGGTTTATTATCGATGCGCACCAGGACTTCGGACCCCGACAAATACTCTGCAAACTTTTCAGTCATTGCCCACACCAACGCCAGCAGTTCCAACTTGAAGGAGCTATCACTCGTTCTGTTCCTCCCTCAATTTGTGATAGAACGGCCCCTAGACCATGTAGGCTTTCATCAGTGTGAAGGATGAAGGGCTGTGAGAAATCTGCATAGGCGAGTATTGAGGCTGCTGTCAAGGCCATTTTCAAGGCTCTGAAGGCTTCTTCCTGGCTGCTTCCCCATTGAATAGCTCGATTCTTTGAACCAGATGGCACTCCCTTTAGTAATTCCAATAACGGATTAGCGAGACGAGTGAAATTCTTCACGAATCTTCGGTAGTACCCGATAAGCCCCAAGAAAGCCTGAATGTCTTTCACTGTTGTCAGAGTGGGCCACTCTTGCATGGCCACTATCTTTTCACCCGCAGGCCGTATTCCTTCTCTAGATAAAATATGTCCCAAATACTCAATTTGCTTGCGGAAAAGGTGACATTTCTGAGGCTTCATCTTCAGGCTGTGACTCTGCAGCCGACTCAACACTTGCTATGTTGCATCATTCCCAAGAAGACTCATCTCTCTTTATTTCTCTTTATTTCTCTCTTTATTTTTTTATATAGCGCTAACATATTCCGCAGCGCTTTACACAGTTTGCACACATAGCTCATGGCTGTACTCATGGCTGTACTAGCTCAATAGGGTGCATCTACTCAACACTGAGCAAAGGGTCTGAATACTTATGACCATGTGATATGTCAGTTTTTCTTTTTTAATATATTTGCAAACATTTCTACATTTCTGTTTTTTTCAGTCAAGATGGGGTGTAGAGTGTACATTAATGAGAAAAAAATGAACTTTTTGGAATTTACCAAATGGCTGCAATGAAACAAAGAGTGAAAAATTTAAAGGGGTCTGAATACTTTCTACTGTATATCCCCTGTATATGGAGTCACATATGTCAGGACACTATATAATAATGATAATAATAATTTTATTTCTATAGTGCCAACACATTCCGCAGCGCTTTACATTTTCGAGAGAGCTTGTACAAACAATAAAAGACATTACAGAATAACAATAATCACATAAATCTACAGATACCAAGAGGAATGAGGGCCCTGCTTGCAAACTTACAATCTAAGAGGAGATAGGGGAGACACGAAAGATGGATGGTAACAATTGATTTCATTGTACGGTCCAGCCATCAATGTAATAGATAGGGTGTCCATGTAGTTGTAACAAGGTGGCACGGAGTGGACGAGTTCACTAAGCAACAGTCAATGAGCACCCCGGCACCTTGTACATGAAAAGATAAAGTCCTGGTATTGCTATACAGTTGGTTATCTCTATTCCACATTGACTTCTCCTACCCAGGGCGGCGAGGAGACATACAATGATATGTCCAATGCTTTTTATAACGAAAACATTGAGGCTATGTGCACACGTTTAGAATTGCAGCGGAAACTTCAGCGGCAATTCCGCAACTCCCTGCAGCGGGAAATACGCATGCGGAATTGGCATGCGTATTCCCGATAAACACTAGCATTTTGCAAGCGTAATTACCTTCCAGAATGCTAACGTTTTACAAGCAATCTGTAGCATCGCTTGGAAAATTGATTGACAGGTTGGTCACATTTGTCAAGTGTGACCATCTTTATACGAGATAGGATGTTAAAAATAATAAAAAGATAAAAAAATGGTTATTCTCACCTTCCGACGGTCCCCAATCTCATCGGCGCTCCCGGCTTCTTCCGGTCCCAGTGATGCTTTGCGCAAAGGACCATTGTGATGTCACGCTTGCGAGAGCACGATGTCATCTCAGGTGATTCGCGTACAGCATCATTGCGACCGGAAGATACTGGCAGCATTGTGGACAGGCGGGAAGGCTCCGGCGGCCGTCGGAAGGTGAGAATATCACTATTTTTTAATTGTATTCTCTTTTTTACAGGATTATGGTACGCAGGGCCTGGAGGAGAGTCGCTTGCACAGTGCTCCTTGGGATGTCTAAAGTTTTGGAAATCATTTTGTATCCAAATCTGGTTTTAAACTTCTCCACAACAGTATCACGGACCTGCCTGTTGTGTTCCTTGGTTTTCATGATGCTCTCTGTGCTTCAAACAGAACCCTGAGACTATCACAGTGCAGGTGCATTTATACGGAGACTTGATTACACACAGGTGGATTATATTTATCATCATTAGTAGAGTTGAGCGATACCAGCCGATACTTGAAAATATCGGATCGGAATGGATCGGCCGATCTTAAAAAAAAGTATCGGTATCGCCGATTCCGATACCGGAAGTCCCATTCAAGTCTATGGGACTTCCGGTATCGGAATTAGAAATACCCTTTTTTTCCCACGTACAGCCTTTCGAGGGTCTGTACGGGCCTTCCGGGGGGCTGTGCCGGCCTGCCGGGGGGCTGTGCCGGCCTGCCGGGGGGCTGTGCAGGCTCCGGGGGTCTGTGCAGGCATCGTCCGATGGGAGTACAAGTCCCATCGGGCGATGCCTGCTACCATGATGGTGATTGACACATTTGCCAATGATGGGACAGTAGTAGTCCCATCATCCGGCTAATGTGTTGAATGTAAAAAAAAAAAAAAAAAAAATTACATACATACTACATACATACATGCTACATACATGCTACATACATAAAAAAAAAAGTCCCTAGTCTCACTTTATGCCATTGCTGTGTGGGAAATTCCCACGCAGCAATGGCATAAAGTGAGACTAGGGACTTTTTTTTTTAAAGTGGTGGATGAATACAGTGCGGAAGGATACCTACCTTCCGTCATTGTATTCCTGGAGCTGGTAGAGAACGGTAGCATCAGCTGATGCTGCTGTTCTCCACGCAAGATGGACGTGGGACATACGTGGAATTCTGCGGATCAAGGGTGAGTATATTTGTGGTTTGTTATTTTAATTTTTAATCCTCAGACGACAATGGCTTCAGGGAACAATGTGACAAGTGATGGTAAGTATGTACTCTATGTTATATGTACTGTATGTCTATATGTATGTATTGTATGAATGTATTGTATGTAGTATATATGTATGTTGCATGCATGTAGTATGTATGTATGTAGTATGTATGTAGCATGTATGTAGTATGTAGCATGTATGTAGCATGTATGTAGCATGTAGCATGTATGTAGTATGTATGTAGCATGTATGTAGTATGTAGCATGTATGTAGTATGTATGTAGCATGTATGTAGTATGTATGTAGCATGTATGTAGTATGTATGTAGCATGTATGTAGTATGTATGTAGTATGTATGTAGCATGTAGCATGTATGTAGTATGTATGTAGCATGTATGTAGCATGTATGTAGCATGTATGTAGCATGTATGTAGTATGTAGCATGTATGTAGTATGTATGTAGCATGCATGTAGCATGCATGTAGTATGTATGTTGCATGTATGTAGTATGTAGCATGTATGTAGTATGTATGTAGCATGTATGTAGCATGTAGCATGTATGTAGTATGTAGCATGTATGTAGCATGTATGTAGTATGTATGTAGCATGTATGTATGTAGTATGTATGTAATTTTTTTTTTTTACATTCAACACATAGGCCGGATGATGGGACTACTACTTTCCCATCATTGGCAAATGTGTCAATCACCGTCATGGTAGCAGGCATCACCCGATGGGACTTGTAGTCCCATCAGACGATGCCTGCACAGACCCCCGGAGCCTGCACAGCCCCCCGGCAGGCCGGCACCGACCCCCTGGAGCCTGCACAGCCCCCCGGCAGGCCGGTACAGACCACCCGGAAGGCCCGAAGTGACGGCGCATCATGATGCGCACAAACCGCGCATCATGATGACGTCATTTCGGCAGCCAATCAGAGCCACAAAAGTGGCTCTGTTCAATTTGGGACTTCCGATTCCGGTATCCGATATAAAAAAAAATATCGGAATCGGTATCGGATTTCCGATACGGCAAATATCGGCCGATACCCGATACTTGCGGTATCGGAAAGCTCAACACTAATCATTAGTCATTTAGGACAACAATGAACTTCTGTAGTGAGTTTGCTGCACTGAAAGTAAAGGGGCCAAATAATATTGCACGCCCCGCTTTTCAGTTTTTGAATTTCCACAAAAATTTAAAATAACCAATAAATTTCGTTCAACTTCACAATTGTGTCCCACTTGTTGTTGGTTCTTCACCAAAAATTTACATTTGGTATCTTTATGTTTGAAGCATGATATGTGGGAAAAGGTTGAAAAGTTCCAGGGAGCCAAATACTTTCGCAAGGCACTGTATATAGGAAGTTTGCTCTTAGATCTATCGCTAATTTGACTTGTTAACAATCAATCAACTAAATTAATACAGCAGGTGACAATAAAGGTAGAGATAAACAAACAAGTTTGCAGACCAACATGGATCATAAAACTCATTGAGCTAGTGAGATGACATAACAGCATCAGAGACCAGCTCAGTAAGATAAATGAACTATATACTATTAAATATGCTTGTAGAGATGGAAATGAGGTTTCACGATACATGTAAGACATTTGCAGCAGATGAATAAACTATATACCTGCATGAAGGGAATAGAGATGAGTATTAGATTCTGCCATGATTATCTGCTATGCACTTTGAATAAAATGCACTTAGAATAAAATGTGCATAAATGCCCCCTACTATGTCTCCTGGAGCACACATGGCAACACATTATATCTCCGGGGGCATTTATAACAAGGCATTATATCTCCAAGGAAATATATAGCAGCACATTATATCTTCAGGATCATATATAACAGCACATTATATCTCTGGGAAAACATATGGCAGCACGTTATATCTCCAAGGCACGTACGGCAATATATCATATCTCCGGAGGCACACATGGCAGCACATTATATTTCCGGGGGCACACATGGCGGCACATTATATCTCCGGGGGCACACATGGCGGCAAATTATATCTCCGGAGGCACACATGTCAGCACATTATATCTCCAAGGCACGTACGGCAATATATCATATCTCCGGAGGCACACATGGCAGCACATTATATTTCCGGGGGCACACATGGCGGCACATTATATCTCCGGGGCCACACATGGCGGCAAATTATATCTCCTGAGGCACACATGTCAGCACATTATATCTCCAAGGCACGTATGGCAATATATCATATCTCCGGAGGCACACATGGCAGCACATTATATCTCTGGGGGCACACATGGCGGCACATTATATCTCCGGGGGCACACATGGCAGCACATTATATCTCCAAGGCACGTACGGCAATATATCATATCTCCGGAGGCACACATGGCAGCACATTATATCTCTGGGGGCACACATGGCGGCACATTAAATCTCCGGAGGCACACATGGCAGCACATTATATCTCCAAGGCACGTACGGCAATATATCATGTCTCCGGAGGCACACATGGCGGCACATTATATCTCCGGAGGCACACATGGCAGCATATTATATCTCCAAGGCACGTACGGCAATATATCATATCTCCGGAGGCACACATGGCAGCACATTATATCTCCAAGGCACGAACGGCAATATATCATATCTCCGGAGGCACACATGGCAGCACATTATATCTCCGGAGGCACATATGACAGCACATATGGTAGCACATTATATCTCTGGGGGCACACATGACAGCACATTATATCTCCGGGGGCACATATGGAACACATTATATCTCCGGGGGCACATATGACAGCACATATGGTAGCACATTATATCTCCGGGGGCACATATGGCAACACATTATATCTCCGGGGGCACACATGGCAGCACATTATATCTCCGGGGGCACGCATGGCAACATATTATATCTCCCAGGCACGTACGGCAATATATCATATCTCTGGAGGCACACATGGCAGCACATTATATCTCCGGGGGCACACATGGCGGCACATTATATCTCCGGAGGCACACATGTCAGCACATTATTTCTCCAAGGCACGTACGGCAATATATCATATCTCTGGAGGCACACATGGCAGCACATTATATCTCCGGGAGCACATATGACAGCACATTATATCTCCGGGGGCACACATGGCAGCACATTATATCTCCGGGGGCACATATGGCAACACATTATATCTCCAGGGGCACACATGGCAGCACATTATATCTCCGGGGGCACACATGTCAGCATATTATATCTCCAAGGCACGTACGGCAATATATCATATCTCCGGAGGCACACATGTCAGCACATTATATCTCCGTGGGCACACATGGCGGCACATTATATCTCCGGGAGCACATATGACAGCACATATGGTAGCACATTATATCTCCGGGTGCACATATGGCAACACATTATATCTCCGGGGGCACACATGGCAGCACATTATATCTTCAGGGGCACACATGGCAGCACATTATATCTCCAAGGCACGTACGGCAATATATCATATCTCCGGAGGCACACATGGCAGCACATTATATTTCCGGGGGCACACATGGTGGCACATTATATCTCCGGGGGCACACATGGCGGCAAATTATATCTCCTGAGGCACACATGCCAGCACATTATATCTCCAAGGCACGTATGGCAATATATCATATCTCCGGAGGCACACATGGCAGCACATTATATTTCCGGGGGCACACATGGCGGCACATTATATCTCCGGGGCCACACATGGCGGCAAATTATATCTCCTGAGGCACACATGTCAGCACATTATATCTCCAAGGCACGTATGGCAATATATCATATCTCCGGAGGCACACATGGCAGCACATTATATCTCTGGGGGCACACATGGCGGCACATTATATCTCCGGGGGCACACATGGCAGCACATTATATCTCCAAGGCACGTACGGCAATATATCATATCTCCGGAGGCACACATGGCAGCACATTATATCTCTGGGGGCACACATGGCGGCACATTAAATCTCCGGAGGCACACATGGCAGCACATTATATCTCCAAGGCACGTACGGCAATATATCATGTCTCCGGAGGCACACATGGCGGCACATTATATCTCCGGAGGCACACATGGCAGCATATTATATCTCCAAGGCACGTACGGCAATATATCATATCTCCGGAGGCACACATGGCAGCACATTATATCTCCAAGGCACGAACGGCAATATATCATATCTCCGGAGGCACACATGGCAGCACATTATATCTCCGGAGGCACATATGACAGCACATATGGTAGCACATTATATCTCTGGGGGCACACATGACAGCACATTATATCTCCGGGGGCACATATGGAACACATTATATCTCCGGGGGCACATATGACAGCACATATGGTAGCACATTATATCTCCGGGGGCACATATGGCAACACATTATATCTCCGGGGGCACACATGGCAGCACATTATATCTCCGGGGGCACGCATGGCAACACATTATATCTCCCAGGCACGTACGGCAATATATCATATCTCTGGAGGCACACATGGCAGCACATTATATCTCCGGGGGCACACATGGCGGCACATTATATCTCCGGAGGCACACATGTCAGCACATTATTTCTCCAAGGCACGTACGGCAATATATCATATCTCTGGAGGCACACATGGCAGCACATTATATCTCCGGGAGCACATATGACAGCACATTATATCTCCGGGGGCACACATGGCAGCACATTATATCTCCGGGGGCACATATGGCAACACATTATATCTCCAGGGGCACACATGGCAGCACATTATATCTCCGGGGGCACACATGTCAGCATATTATATCTCCAAGGCACGTACGGCAATATATCATATCTCCGGAGGCACACATGTCAGCACATTATATCTCCGTGGGCACACATGGCGGCACATTATATCTCCGGGAGCACATATGACAGCACATATGGTAGCACATTATATCTCCGGGTGCACATATGGCAACACATTATATCTCCGGGGGCACACATGGCAGCACATTATATCTTCAGGGGCACACATGGCAGCACATTATATCTCCGGGGGCACACATGTCAGCACATTATATCTCCAAGGCACGTACGGCAATATATCATATCTCCGGAGGCACACATGGCAGCACATTATATTTCCGGGGGCACACATGGTGGCACATTATATCTCCGGGGGCACACATGGCGGCAAATTATATCTCCTGAGGCACACATGTCAGCACATTATATCTCCAAGGCACGTATGGCAATATATCATATCTCCGGAGGCACACATGGCAGCACATTATATCTCTGGGGGCACACATGGCGGCACATTATATCTCCGGGGGCACACATGGCAGCACATTATATCTCCAAGGCACGTACGGCAATATATCATATCTCCGGAGGCACACATGGCAGCACATTATATCTCTGGGGGCACACATGGCGGCACATTATATCTCCGGAGGCACACATGGCAGCACATTATATCTCCAAGGCACGTACGGCAATATATCATATCTCCGGAGGCACACATGGCAGCACATTATATCTCCAAGGCACGAACGGCAATATATCATATCTCCGGAGGCACACATGGCAGCACATTATATCTCCGGAGGCACATATGACAGCACATATGGTAGCACATTATATCTCTGGGGGCACACATGACAGCACATTATATCTCCGGGGGCACATATGGAACACATTATATCTCCGGGGACACATATGACAGCACATATGGTAGCACATTATATCTCCGGGGGCACATATGGCAACACATTATATCTCCGGGGGCACACATGGCAGCACATTATATCTCCGGGGGCACGCATGGCAGCACATTATATCTCCAAGGCACGTACGGCAATATATCATATCTCTGGAGGCACACATGGCAGCACATTATATCTCCGGGGGCACACATGGCGGCACATTATATCTCCGGAGGCACACATGTCAGCACATTATTTCTCCAAGGCACGTATGGCAATATATCATATCTCTGGAGGCACACATGGCAGCACATTATATCTCCGGGAGCACATATGACAGCACATTATATCTCCGGGGGCACACATGGCAGCACATTATATCTCCAAGGCACGTACGGCAATATATCATATCTCTGGAGGCACACATGGCAGCACATTATATCTCCGGGGGCACACATGGCAGCACATTATATCTCCGGGGGCACATATGGCAACACATTATATCTCCAGGGGCACACATGGCAGCACATTATATCTCCGGGGGCACACATGTCAGCACATTATATCTCCAAGGCACGTACGGCAATATATCATATCTCCGGAGGCACACATGTCAGCACATTATATCTCCGGGGGCACACATGGCGGCACATTATATCTCCGGGAGCACATATGACAGCACATATGGTAGCACATTATATCTCCGGGTGCACATATGGCAACACATTATATCTCCGGGGGCACACATGGCAGCACATTATATCTTCAGGGGCACGCATGGCAGCACAGTATATCTCTGGGAAAACATATGGCAGCACGTTATATCTCCAAGGCACGTACGGCAATATATCATATCTCCGGAGGCACACATGGCAGCACATTATATCTTCGGGGGCACGCATGGCAGCACATTATATCTCCAAGGCACGTACGGCAATATATCATATCTCTGGAGGCACACATGGCAGCACATTATATCTCCGGGAGCACATATGACAGCACATTATATCTCCAAGGCACGTACGGCAATATATCATATCTCTGGAGGCACACATGGCAGCACATTATATCTCCGGGGGCACACATGGCAGCACATTATATCTCCGGGAGCACATATGACAGCACATTATATCTCCGGGGGCACACATGTCAGCACATTATATCTCCAAGGCACGTACGGCAATATATCATATCTCTGGAGGCACACATGGCAGCACATTATATCTCCGGGGGCACACATGGCAGCACATTATATCTCCGGGGGCACATATGGCAACACATTATATCTCCAGGGGCACACATGGCAGCACATTATATCTCCGGGGGCACACATGTCAACACATTATATCTCCAAGGCACGTACGGCAATATATCATATCTCCGGAGGCACACATGTCAGCACATTATATCTCCGGGGGCACACATGGCGGCACATTATATCTCCGGGAGCACATATGACAGCACATATGGTAGCACATTATATCTCCGGGTGCACATATGGCAACACATTATATCTCTGGGGGCACACATGGCAGCACATTATATCTTCAGGGGCACGCATGGCAGCACAGTATATCTCTGGGAAAACATATGGCAGCACGTTATATCTCCAAGGCACGTACGGCAATATATCATATCTCCGGAGGCACACATGGCAGCACATTATATCTTCGGGGGCACGCATGGCAGCACATTATATCTCCAAGGCACGTACGGCAATATATCATATCTCTGGAGGCACACATGGCAGCACATTATATCTCCGGGAGCACATATGACAGCACATTATATCTCCAAGGCACGTACGGCAATATATCATATCTCTGGAGGCACACATGGCAGCACATTATATCTCCGGGGGCACACATGGCAGCACATTATATCTCCGGGAGCACATATGACAGCACATTATATCTCCGGGGGCACACATGTCAGCACATTATATCTCCAAGGCACGTACGGCAATATATCATATCTCTGGAGGCACACATGGCAGCACATTATATCTCCGGGGGCACACATGGCAGCACATTATATCTCCGGGGGCACATATGGCAACACATTATATCTCCAGGGGCACACATGGCAGCACATTATATCTCCGGGGGCACACATGTCAACACATTATATCTCCAAGGCACGTACGGCAATATATCATATCTCCGGAGGCACACATGTCAGCACATTATATCTCCGGGGGCACACATGGCGGCACATTATATCTCCGGGAGCACATATGACAGCACATATGGTAGCACATTATATCTCCGGGTGCACATATGGCAACACATTATATCTCTGGGGGCACACATGGCAGCACATTATATCTTCAGGGGCACGCATGGCAGCACAGTATATCTCTGGGAAAACATATGGCAGCACGTTATATCTCCAAGGCACGTACGGCAATATATCATATCTCCGGAGGCACACATGGCAGCACATTATATCTTCGGGGGCACGCATGGCAGCACATTATATCTCTGGGGGCACACATGGCAGCACATTATATCTCCGGGGGCACACATGTCAGCACGTTATATCTCCATGGCACGTACGGCAATATATCATATCTCTGGAGGCACACATGGCAGCACATTATATCTCCGGGAGCTCATATGACAGCACATATGGTAGCACATTATATCTCCGGGGGCACATATGGCAACACATTATATCTCCGGGGGCACACATGGCGGCACATTATATCTCCGGGGGCACACATGGCAGCACATTATATCTCCAAGGCATGTACGGCAATATATCATATCTCCGGAGGCACACATGTCAGCAGCACATTATATCTCCGGGTGCACACATGGCAGCACATTATATCTCCGGAGGCACACATGGCGGCACATTATATCTCCGGGGGCACACATGGCAGCACATTATATCTCCAAGGCATGTACGGCAATATATCATATCTCCGGAGGCACACATGTCAGCAGCACATTATATCTCCGGGTGCACACATGGCAGCACATTATATCTCCGGAGGCACACATGGCAGCACATTATATCTCCGGAGGAACACATGGCAGCACATTATGTCTCCAGGGGCACACATGGCAGCACAGTATATCTCCGGAGGCACATATGACAGCACATTATATCTCCAGAGGCACACATGGCAGCACATTATATCTCCGGAGGCACACATGGCAGCACATTATGTCTCCAGGGGCACACATGGCAGCACATTATATCTCCGGAGGCACACATGGCAGCACAATATATCTTCGGGGGCACAAATGTCAGCATATTATATCTCCGGGGGCACACATGGCAGCACAGTATATCTTCGGGGGCACACATGGCAGCACATTATGTCTCCAGGGGCTTACCTGGCTCTAGTTAAATTCACCATCCTGTATATCAAACACTAATCAATCAGTAGACAAGGCAGATTGTACAATGTGAGATCATGGCCTCTCCTGTCATCTAGTGCTTCAGTGAGGATCCTACAGATGATATTAATTACAGAGGAACCAACGTCTTAAGTGTTATTGTTACTGCACTTGTAAAAATACATTAACATCTCTGAAGTCCTTTCAAGCAGCGAATTCTGGCAGTAACTTGTATATAATATATAAGAACAATGTTTGTTCCCAGTGTTGATACTTAAGTCCAAAGTTTATAAAGTTCAGATTATAAAAGGTTAATAAAGGACTGCAGAGAACATGAGGATATAGACATGGAAGGAAACCAAATGTATACAGGCTGAGTGACTGCGTGACGTGTTATATACATATCAGAGTTACCTAATTGTATAAACGTACAGGCCAAAGAGAAGAACATATGGACCATATTATACTATATATAAACTAGCAGTAGTACATATATAATTATATACAGAATATACCCAGGTTATACCAGCATGCTCCATATCACTATATACAGAAGATGTATAACTTATACCATCTGTACATATATAATTATATACAGAATATACCTAGGTTATACCAGCATGCTCCATATCACTATATACAGAAGATGTATAATTTATACCAGCTGTACATATATAATTATATACAGAATATACCCAGGTTATACCAGCATGCTCCATATCACTATATACAGAAGATGTATAACTTATACCATCTGTACATATATAATTATAAACAGGAGATACCCAGGTTATACCAGCATGCTCCATATCACTATATACAGAAGATGTATCACTTATACCAGCTGTACATATATAATTATATACAGGATATACCCAGGTTATACCAGCATGCTCCATATCACTATATACAGAAGATGTATAACTTATACCATCTGTACATATATAATTATATACAGAATATACCCAGGTTATACCAGCATGCTCCATATCACTATATACAGAAGATGTATAACTTATACCAGCTGTACATATATAATTATATACAGAAGATGCCCAGGTTATACCAGCATGCTCCATATCACTATATACAGAAGATGTATAACTTATACCATCTGTACATATATAATTATATACAGAATATACCCAGGTTATACCAGCATGCTCCATATCACTATATACAGAAGATGTATAACTTATACCAGCTGTACATATATAATTATATACAGAAGATGCCCAGGTTATACCAGCATGCTCCATATCACTATATACAGAAGATGCATAACTTATACCAGATGAACATATATAATTATATACAGGAGATACCCAGGTTATACCAGCATGCTCCATATCACTATATACAGAAGATGTATAATTTATACCAGCTGTACATATATAATTATATGCAGGAGATACCCAGGTTATACCAGCATGCTCCATATCACTATATACAGAAGATGTATAACTTATACCAGCTGCACATATATAATTATACACAGAATATATCCAGGTTATACCAGCATGCTCCATATCACTATATACAGAAGATGTATAATTTATACCAGCTGTACATATATAATTATATACAGAACATACCCAGGTTATACCAGCATGCTCCATATCACTATATACAGAAGATGTATAATTTATACCAGCTGTACATATATAATTATATACAGAATATACCCAGGTTATACCAGCATGCTCCATATCACTATATACAGAAGATGTATAACTTATACCATCTGTACATATATAATTATAAACAGGAGATACCCAGGTTATACCAGCATGCTCCATATCACTATATACAGAAGATGTATCACTTATACCAGCTGTACATATATAATTATATACAGGATATACCCAGGTTATACCAGCATGCTCCATATCACTATATACAGAAGATGTATAACTTATACCAGCTGTACATATATAATTATATACAGAATATACCCAGGTTATACCAGCATGCGCCATATCACTATATACAGAAGATGTATAACTTATACCATCTGTACATATATAATTATATACAGAATATACCCAGGTTATACCAGCATGCTCCATATCACTATATACAGAAGATGTATAACTTATACCAGCTGTACATATATAATTATATACAGAAGATGCCCAGGTTATACCAGCATGCTCCATATCACTATATACAGAAGATGCATAACTTATACCAGATGAACATATATAATTATATACAGGAGATACCCAGGTTATACCAGCATGCTCCATATCACTATATACAGAAGATGTATAATTTATACCAGCTGTACATATATAATTATATGCAGGAGATACCCAGGTTATACCAGCATGCTCCATATCACTATATACAGAAGATGTATAACTTATACCAGCTGCACATATATAATTATACACAGAATATATCCAGGTTATACCAGCATGCTCCATATCACTATATACAGAAGATGTATAATTTATACCAGCTGTACATATATAATTATATACAGAACATACCCAGGTTATACCAGCATGCTCCATATCACTATATACAGAAGATGTATAACTTATACCAGGTGTACATATATAATTATATACAGAATAAACCCAGGTTATACCAGCATGCTCCATATCACTATATACAGAAGATGTATAACTTATACCAGCTGTATATATATAATTATATACAGGAGATGCCCAGGTTATACCAGCATGCTCCATATCACTATATAAAGAAGATGTATAATTTATACCAGCTGTACATATATGATTATATACAGAATATACCCAGGTTATACCAGCATGCTCCATATCACTATATACAGAAGATGTATAACTTATACCAGCTGTACATATATAATTATATACAGAATATACCCAGGTTATACCAGCATGCTCCATATCACTATATACAGAAGATGTATAACTTATACCAGCTGTACATATATAATTATATACAGAAGATGCCCAGGTTATACCAGCATGCTCCATATCACTATATACAGAAGATGCATAACTTATACCAGATGTACATATATAATTATATACAGGAGATACCCAGGTTATACCAGCATGCTCCATATCACTATATACAGAAGATGCATAACTTATACCAGATGTACATATATAATTATATACAGGAGATACCCAGGTTATACCAGCATGCTCCATATCACTATATACAGAAGATGTATAACTTATACCAGCTGTACATATATAATTATATACAGGAGATACCCAGGTTATACCAGCATGCTCCATATCACTATATACAGAAGATGTATAACTTATACCAGCTGCACATATATAATTATACACAGAATATATCCAGGTTATACCAGCATGCTCCATATCACTATATACAGAAGATGTATAATTTATACCAGCTGTACATATATAATTATATGCAGGAGATACCCAGGTTATACCAGCATGCTCCATATCACTATATACAGAGGATGTATAACTTATACCAGCTGTACATATATAATTATATACAGGACAAACCCATGTTATAACAGCATGTTTCATATCAGGGAGTATTTCTAATTTTCACTATAATCATTTCCATATAGGACGATTTTATGACGTTTCCAAGATCCTGAAAAGTGCAGAAGTTCTCCTGTAAAAATAGATGGCATGTAGAATATGTAAAAAGCAGAGGTTGTGGTTGTAGAGATTCCTCATGTTGTATGAGTTCCTTATCTCATAAATGAATTGGAAACTTAGTGGGAGGTCACATTTACTGGAGTCATATGGACTTTATTACATAAGACGTTCTTCCATCCATAATCGTGTTTACTTACTTCTTGTGATAAGGAGCTTACTATAAATATTGAGTTGCTGGATGTTTTGCAAAGTTTCTCAATTCATCCGCAAGAACTGCCCTGCTACAATCAAATCCAAGAACAGAAGGGCGTTGGCCATTGACAAATCCCTTTGACGTTGCTTGGAGGCTTTTCTAATTAGTGGCGGGCAGCGATTTTTGGGGTCCAAAAGTGAAAATTATTCCAATTAGATTTTCATAAACTTGAAAGAAGGAGTTGATATAAAGATTCCTACGGTTGCAGTTAAAATGATTTAACGCCCCTTTGTAAATTCATTTTATTAGTAAAATTTATAAACTTTCTGCTGTTTACAATAAACCAATCAAACGAGCAATATAAATAGCCGACATAGCTAATTTACCAAGTGTTTTCTCCAAATTCACCCAAAATGCCATAATTCCTGACTACTGCAGGCTCAGAACAGAATTATTCACCTTTTCATGACAAATGTGTTTAGTATTTAGATCTCCTCTGGCTGTTATGACCTGCTGCAGACATACTGCATAGCCAGACGCCAACTTTTGGTAGTGTTCCTGAGTAATCTCAGCCCATGGGTAATGGCCCCCAATTCATTAATATTCCTGGGTTACGTGTTGCATCCGCCTTCTTAAAGTCCTACCAAAGATTTTCTATGAGTACCGAGAAGAGGAGGCAGAACATATGGTCAAGGAAAATAGGAGCAAAGAAGATCAGTAATTACCTGGTGGGTGATGGATACCGGTGTGGCACGCGCCCTGACGCGCATTTTGGATCTTAGTCCTTCGTCAGGACTAAAGACTGATGAAGGACTAAGATCCGAAACGTGCATCAGGGTGTGTGCCGCATCGGTAGCCACGACCCACCAGGTAATTACTGATCTTCTTTCTTACTTTTCTATCATGCTGCAGTGACTTTATTGCCCTGAAAACTACAATACTCCACTGTTCCCACATACCATTCTGGGCCCTCATCCTGCTGCCTATACTAAAAAGCTATGTATAAACATAAAAGTATCATTGATGATTAAATACTAGCCTTTCTAGCCTTATAGGCCTGATCTTTCGTGCCCCATACCTTCTATATGGGATAAGCACTTACTTAGTGGTAGCAAAATATATTTATAATGAAATGTTATATTATCACATAGATATTTCCCTCTGCAGCAGGATTATTTATATCTTGAATATATTGACATTTATTTCACCTGGTGGCTCTGCTGTTTTTGACACCTTTTAGGCTATGAGCAAACAGTTAGATTTTGATGCATTTTCACTGCATTTCTTCAGAGTGGAAATGGGCCAGAAACACTGTGCAATCCTTAGGCTATGTGCACACAGTGCGTTTTTTATGCATTTTTGCGGCGATGTTTCCGGCCAAAAACGATATGAAATCCTTATGCAAGCTAATTCAATGACAATCCTAAAGTGTTGTGCACATGATCAGTAAATTTCCTTAACCCTCCGTCAGGAACAATATTCGCACTAACTTGCAATGGAACAATGTGCCTGTCAAGCGCAGGCTAGAAAAATGCCTAGAATATCTAATTTTCTCAATTTCAGTGATCTAAAAGTGATCAGAGACCTTCATAGGGATGTAAGAAAAGAGACTACACATTATTAGGTGCAAAACAAACCCATTTACTTAACATAAAAGTAATAACTTTGATATACACAAATTTCAAAACTCCTGAGAAGTACACTTTCATTTGTAAGAAAATCTGCCTTATTTATATGAAATATCCACAAACCTTTCTCTATCCATTCATAAAACAAGCTAAATAAACAATAGTAATGACTAAAAACATTACATACCAACCTTATAAAGTGTGTTGTGTTCGGGACCAATGAGCCTGAGAAGCCAGCACAGCTATATCTTCCTTCCTGAAGCTCTGCTCTGCAGACCAACTGTGGTATCAGGTTTCACACAGCAGCTAGAGCCAGGAGACTATCTAGAGGGAGGGGGTTTCCTGAAAATCTGGTGAGAAGGGAGAAATGAAAGTAGAAGAGCTGCGCCTGTCAGATCCATTGTTCCTGACGGAGGGTTAAGTATTTGCAGTGTGTTTTTTTTTCTACAGCTTGTCAATTCTTTTTGCGTTTTTGCAGCGTTTTCCACCCATTGACTTCAATTGAGTCAGTCAAACTCGCAGCAAAAGTGCAGGTATCAAAATGTTTGTTTGCGGATTTGCAGAGTTTTAGTTTTGCGCTTTACCGGCTTCCTATAATGTTTCACACGCTGTCAGTGTGACAGCATTGGAAACACCGGCGCGTTAGTTCTTATCGGCGGTAACGCTACTGCCGTAAGACAGTTGGTCAGTGACTTAAAAAAAACTGGCAAATGATGAATCGGAGCCATCATCTCATAGGAACACTGCAGAAAGTGAATAAATAGTAATACATATAAAAAAACATAGGGTACTTAGTTAGCATTTTTATTTTTATCAAAAACGCATAAAAGCCATCCCACTGCCACAATCTTTTTAGCTTTGCAATCAAGCATAATAATCTCAGAACTGCACAATTTGAAGGCTTGCTGGTCCAAATAGCATAATCGATGGGTCTCTACCCAGGACCTGAGAAAGGTCTATCCCTCCGGTGTGCCTATTAAAGCTTGCATGTGGCATGACCTAATAGGTTCCTGCGTATATACAGTGGCATGTAAAAGTTTGGGTACCCCTTGTCAAAATTGTTATGGTGACCAGTTAAGCAAGTTGAAGATGAAATGATCTCTAAAAGGGCTAAAGTTAAAGATGACACATTTCCTTTGTATTTTAGGCACTAAAAATATAGACACGTGGTCATAATTGTTGGTACCCCTCGTTTAATGACAGAAAAACCCACAATGGTGACATAAATAACTTGAATCTGACAAAAGTAATAATAAATAAAAAATCTATGATAATGAACAAATGATGTCAGACATTGCTTTTCAACCATGCTTCCACAGAATTTAAAAAAAAAAATAAAACTCATGAAATAGGCCTGGACAGAAATGATGGTACCCTTAACTTAATATTTTGTTGCACAACCTTTTGAGGCAATCACTGCAATCAAAGGATTCCTGTAACTGTCAATGAGACTTCTGCGCCTTTTGACAGACAAACTGCTCCAGTTGTCTCGTGTTTGAAGGTTGCCTTTTCCAGACGGCATGTTTCAGCTCTTTCAAAAATGCTCATAGAAGGCCACTTCAGAATAGTCCAATGTTTTCCTTAGCCATTCTTGGGCGTTTTTAGCTGAGCGCTTTGGGTCATTATCCTGTTGCAAGACCCATGACCTGCGACTGAGACCAAGCTTTCTGGCACTGGGCAGCACATTTCTGTCTAGAATCCCTTGACAGTCTTGAGATTTCATTGTACCCTGTACAGATTCTAGACACCCTGTGCCAGATGCAGCAAAGCAACCCCAGAACATAACAGGGCCTCTTCCATGTTTCACAGTAGGGACTGTGTTCTTTTCTTGCTATGCTCTATTTTTCCATCTGTGAACATAGAGCTGATGTGCCTTGCCAAAAAGTTCCATTTTTGTCCCATCTGTCCATAGGACATTCTCCCTGAAGCTTTGTGGCTTGTCAACATGTAGTTTGAACCTCTGGCGGACAAGATCAGAAATAATCTATCTATCTCTGGCTTTAAAACTGACTCAAGAGAATTCAAAATCAGCCTATTCGCAGATGACATTTTCTTAACACTGACGGATCCTATCAAATCAATTGAGGCTTTATTATCTACTTTGGATTTCTTTTCGACAATTTCATACTTCAAGATCAATTGACAAAAATCCAAAGGTTTATTCTTCTTCATTAATATCCAAACCATCAATCATCTTACCAAGACTACAAATTTTGAATGGGTGGAGAGAGAGGTCACCTATCTTGGGATAACTATTTCCAAGAATTTTGATCGAACTATATCTTCCAATTTGGAATCTATTTTAAAAATTATTGTTAACGATCTAAAAAATTTCGGAAAATTTGGTCTCTCTTGGCTGGGAAAGATATTAGTTATAAAAACTTTCATCCTTCCGAAAATCTTATATATCTTTAGGACCTTACCCCTAGCTATTCCTGCACATTTTTTAGACAGAATCCAAGCAATTATTAAAGGGACTCTGTCACCCCATTTTTCGACTTTGAGCTGCTGGCATCGCCATCAGGGGCTTATCTACAGCATTCTGCATGCAGTAAATTAACCCCCGATGTAACCTGAAAGAGAAGAAAATGGAGTTAGATTATACTCACCGGGGGGCGGTCCGGTCTTGTTCTGATGGGTGTTGCCGTCCAGCACCTCCCTTCTTCTAACGGTGACGTCCTCTTCTTTGCTGCCTGTCGTGGCTCTGGCACAGAAGCACTGCTCTGCCCTGTTGAGGGCAGAGCAGAATACTGCAGTGCGCAGGCGCCGGACCTCTCCAGGTCCTGATTCCACTGATTCCAAGATTGCAGACACTTGTGATGCTAATTAGTGGACACACCATGATTTAACATGTTCCTTTTGTCACATTATTTTCAGGGGTACCATCAATTCTGTCCTGGCCTATTTCATGAGTTTTATTTTTTTTTAAATTCTGTGGAAGCATGGTTGAAAAGCAATGTCTGACTTTCATTTGTTTATTTTCATAGATTTTTTTTATTTATTATTGTTTTTGTCAGATTCAAGTTATTACTGTGACCATTGCGGGTTTTTCTGTCATTGAATGAGGAGTATCAACAATTTTGACCACGTGTGTATATATTTTCATTTTTTACATTTTAAAAATTGCAAAAAGAAAAATAGGCCTTTGCAAATGTTTGGGTACCCTGCATGGTTAGTAACTAGTAGCATCCCATTTTGAAAGTATCACAGCTTTTAAATGCTTTTTGTAACCAGACAATTGCAGCCCTTGATTCTTGTTTGAGGTATTTTCATCCATTCTTCCTTGGAAAATTCTTCCTGGTCTGTGGGATTCCTGGGTCGTCTTGCATGCACTGCTATTTTGTGGTCTAGCCACAGATTTTCAATTATGTTAAGATCAGACAACTTCTCCACACTTACCTTTGATCATTGTGGCCAAAGAGTTCTATTTTAACCTTATCCGTCCACAAGATTTGTTTCTTAAATGCATCAGGCTTGTTTAGATGTTCTTTTGCATACTTCTGATGCTGGAATTTATGGTGACGATGCAGGAGAGATTTATTCTGATGACTCGTCCATGAAGGCCATATTTGTGCAGGTGCCTCTGAACAGTAGAACAATGTATCACAGCTCCAGGGTCTACTAAATCTTTCTGAAGGTCTTTTGCAGTCAAACAAAGGTTCTGATTTGTCTCTCTAGCAATCAAACGAGCAGCTCTCACTGAAATTTTGCTTGATCTTCCAGACCTTATCTTTACCTCCACTGTTCCTGTTAACTGCCATTTCTTAATTACATTGCGAACTGAGGAAAGGGGGACTTGAAAACGCTTTTCTATCTTATAGGCTTATCCTGCTTTGTGGACTTCCACTATTTTCATTTTCAGAGTGCTAGGCAGCTGCTTAGAAGAATGCTGTTTTTTGGCACAAGGTTAGAGGAGGCTGGGTTTTTATAAAGTTGGGAAATTTGCATCACCCTGCCTTTCCTAACGATGATAGTGAACAAGCCATAACTGTAACTGGCTAATTCAGGTCTGAAACCTTGGTCAAAGTTATCTGGGCATACCAATCTCCATGGGTATCCAAAAGTTTTGCATTAGCCCATTTCCCTTTTTGTAATTTTTAGAATGAAAAAAAAGCCTTTTTTTTTTTTGCTTTTGTCTCAAATACAAAGGAAACGTGTAATCTTTAACTTCAGGCCTTTTAACCCCTTTCTGACATCAGACGTACTATCCCGTCCATGGGACCTGGGCCCCTATGCCCATGGACGGGATAGTACGTCTAGTGCGATCAGCGGCGCCCATGTGGTGAGCACCGCTGATCGCTGCCGGGTGTCAGCTGATTATCACGGACCGCCCCCGACACGTTAACCCCTTGCACATCGCAATCAAACACAATCGCGGTGTACCGGGGGTTAAAGGGAAGCATCGGCAGGGAGGGGGCTCCCTCCGTGCTTCCCTGAGCCCCCCACAGCAGCGCAATGTGCAGTGCTGCTGTGGGGGTCTCTTTCCCTACAGGTCCCCGGATCCAAGATGGCGACGGGGACCTTCGGGGGCTTGTAGGGAGCTGGCTTCCTCAGTGCCTGCAAAGCACAGGCATGAGAAAGCCTTCTGCACTGCCTGTGACAGATTGCTGATCTGTCACAGTGATCTGAGTGTCACAGTACAGTGATGTCCCCCCTGGGAAAACCTAATAAAGTGTAAAAATAATTTTTTAAAAATCGCTAAATAAATTAAAAATAAAATATTCCCTAATAAATTCATTTTTTGGAAATAAAAAAAACAAAAAAACAATTAAAGTGCACATATTTGGTATCGCCGCGTCCGTAACGACCTGCCCTATAAAACTGTCCCATTAGTTAACCCCTTTAGCGAACCACTTAAAAAATAAAAATAAAAAACGAAGCAAAAAATAATGATTGATTATCATACCGCCAAACAAAAAGTGCAATAACGCGCGATCAAAAAGACGCATATAAATATCCATGGTACCGCTAAAAACGTCATCTTGTCCCGCAAAAAACGAGCTGCCACACACAGCATCATCAGAGAAAAAATAAAAAAGTTATAGCTCGCAGAGTAAAGTGATGCAAAAATAATTGTTTTTTATATAAAATTGTTTTTATTGCATAAAAGCGCCAAAACATAAAAAAAGACATAAATGAGGTATCCATACTGACCCAAAGAATAAAACCGCTTTATCAATTTTACCGCACGCAGAACGGTATAAACGCACCCCCTCAAAAGAAATTCATGAAACGCTGGTTTTTGTTCATTCTGCGTCCCAAAAATCGGAATAAAAAGCGATCAAAAATGTCACGTGCCCGAACATGATACCAATAAAAACGTCAACTCGTCCCGCAAAAAATAAGACCTCACATGACTCGGTGGGTCAAAATATGGAAAAATTATAGCTCTCAGTATATGTGATGACGCAAAAACTATTTTTACAATAAAAAGCGTCTTTTAGCGTGTGACAGCTGCCAAAAATAGAAACCGCCATAAATAGTAAATCAAACCCCCCGTTATCACCCCCTTAGTTAGGGAAAAATAATAAAATTAAAAAAATGTATTTATTTCCATTTTCCCATTAGGGTTAGGGCTAGGGTTAGGGTTAGGGCTAGGGCTAGGGTTAGGGCTAGGGTTGGGGCTAGGGTTAGGGCTAGGGTTAAGGCTGAGATTAGGGTTAGGGGTGTGTTGGGGTTAGGGTTGGAGTTAGAATTGGGGGGTTTCCACTGTTTGGGCACATCAGGTGCTCTCCAAATGCAACATGGCGTCTGATCTCAATTCCAGCCAATTCTGCGTTAAAAAAAATCAAATGGTGCTCCTTCCCTTCCAAGCTCTGCCACACACCCAAACAGTGTTTTACCCCCACATATAGGGTATCAGCCTACTAAGGACAAATTGCAAAACAACTTGTGGGGTCCTATTTTTTCTGTTGCCCTTAGAAAAATAAAAAATTGGGGGCAAAAATATCATTTTTTGGGGAAAGAAATATGATTTTTTTATTTTCACGCCCGGGCGTTATAAACTTCTGTGAAGCCCTTGGGGGTTCAAAGTGCTCACCACACATCTAGATGAGTTCCTTAGGGGGTCTAGTTTCCAAAATGGTGTCATTTGTGGGGGGTTTCCACTGTTTAAATACATCAGGGGCTCTCCAAAGGCAACATGACACCCGCAGACCATTCCATCAAAGTCTGCATTCCAAAACGTCACTACTTCCCTTCTGAGCCCCGACGTGGGCCCATACAGTAGTTTTCTCCCACATATGAGGTATCAGGGTACTCAGGACAAATTGGACAACAACTTTTGGGGTCCATTTTCTCCAGGTACCCTTGGGAAAATAAAAAAATTGGGGACTAAATAATCATGTTTGTGGAAAAAATACGATTTTTTTATTTTCACACCCAGGCATTATAAACTTCTGTGAAGCACTGGGGGAGTTCAAAGTGCTCACCACACACCTAGATAAGTTCCTTTGGGGGTCTAGTTACCAAAATGGTGTCGTTTGTGGGGGGTTTACACTGTTTAGGTACATTAGGAGCTCTCCAAAGGCAACATGACACCCGCAGACCATTCCATCAAAGTCTGCATTCCAAAATGTCCCTACTTCCCTTCCGAGCCCCGACGTGGGCCCATACAGTAGTTTTCTCCCACATATGAGGTATCAGGGTACTCAGGACAAATTGGACAACAACTTTTGGGGCCCATTTTCTCCTGGTACCCTTGGGAAAATAAAAAAATTGGGGACTAAATGATCATGTTTGTGGAAAAAATACGATTTTTTTTATTTTGACGCCCGGGCATTATAAACTTCTGTGAAGCTCTTGGGGGTTGAAAGTGCTCACCACACATCTAGATAAGTTCCTTAGGGGGTCTAGTTTCCAAAATGGTTTAATTTGTGGGGGGTTTCCACTGTTTAGGTACATCAGGGGCTCTCCAAAGGCAACATGACACCCGCAGACCATTCCATCAAAGTCTGCATTCCAAAACGTCACTACTTCCCTTCCGAGCCCCGACGTGTGCCCATACAGTAGTTTTCTCCCACCTATGGGGTATCAGGGTACTCAGGACAAATTGGACAACAACTTTTGGGGTCCATTTTATCCTGGTACCCTTGGGAAAATAAAAAAAAATGGGGACTAAATGATCATGTTTGTGGAAAAAATACAATTTTTTTATTTTCACGCCCGGGCGTTATAAACTTCTGTGAAGCACTGGGGGAGTTCAAAGTGCTCACCACACATCTAGATAAGTTCCTTAGGGGGTCTAGTTTCCAAAATGGAGTCACTTGTGGGGGGATTCCACTGTTTAGGTACATCAGAGGCTTTCCAAACGCGACATGGTGTCCGATCTCAATTCCAGCCAAAAAAGTCAAATAGCGCTGTTTCCCTTCCGAGCTCTACCATGCGCCCCATTAGTGGTTTACCCCCACATGTGGGGTATCAACATACTCAGGACAAATTGCACAATAACTTTTAGGGTCCTGTTACCCTTGGGAAAATAAAAATTGGGGATGAAAAGATCATTTTTGTGGAAAATATGAATTTTTAATTGTACCGCTGTACGTTATAAACTTCTGTGAAGCCCTTGTGGGTTCAAAGTTCTCACCACATATCTAGATAAGTTCCTTGGGGGGGTCTAATTTCCAAAATGGGGTCACTTTTGGGGGTTTCCACTGTTTAGGTACATCAGGTACATCAGGGGCGCTCCAAACGTGACATGGTGTCCGATCTGAATTCCAGCCAATTTTGCATTGAAAAAGTCAAATGGCGCTCCTTCCCTTCTGAGCTCTGCCATGCGCCGAAACAGTGGTTTCCCCCCACATATCAGGTATCAGCGTACTCAGGACAAATTGCACAATAACTTTTGCAGTCCAATTTCTCCTGTTACTCTTGGTAAAATAAAAAAAATTGAACCTGAATTATTTTTTTGTGAAAAAAAGTTAAATGTTCATTTTTTTTAAATATTCAAAAAATTCCTGTGAAGCACCTGAAGGGTTAATAAACTTCTTGAATGTGGTTTTGAGCACCTTGAGGGGTGCAGTTTTTAGAATGGTGTCACTTTTGAGTATTTTCTATCATATAGACCCCTCAAAGTGACTTCAAATGTGATGTGGTCAGTAAAAATAAAATGGTGTTGTAAAAATGAGAAATCGCTGGTCAACTTTTAACCCTTATAACTTCCTAACAAAAAAAAATTTTGGTTCCAAAATTGTGCTGATGTAAAGTAAACATGTGGGAAATGTTACTTATTAAGTTTTTTGTGCGCCATATCTCTGTGATTTAAGGGCATAAAAATTCAAAGTTGGAAAATTGCGAAATTTTCAAAATTTTCGCCAAATTTCCATTTTTTTCACAAATAAACATAAGTTATATGAATGAAATTTTACCACTAACATGAAGTACAATGTGTCACGAGAAAACATTGTCAGAATCACCGGGATCCATGGAAGCGTTTCAGAGTTATTACCTCATAAAGGGACAGTGGTCAGAATTGTAAAAATTGGCCTAGTCATGAACGTGCAAACCACCCTTGGGGGTGAAGGGGTTAAAGAAAACAGCACCTTCAACTTACTTAACTATTTACAATAACAGTAATTTTTTACAAGGAGTGCCCAGACTTTTACATGCCTCTGTATCTTTATTTCTATTCCCATGCTGGTATGCATTAGAAAGAAATCAAATTAAAAATTTTCAAAAAGAATACATATAAAACCCCCACATACCTTTTGTTCCTGTAGCCAGAAAAACCTATACTTTGAATACGTACACTTTTTCAGGTCACGGATGAGTAGTTTAAAAAAAAAAAAGACATTCAATTTCTATTTTTTTCTGCATATAGTGCTAAAATAAAATAAAGTAAATACGAACACCAGCATTTGTAATGAAAGTAAATGCATATCCAAAATGTACTGCAAAAAAACAATGTCTCAAAATTTTAAAAAATTGTTATGGTTTCTATTGTCAAAACAGAAAAGCAAAAAAATTGCATTTGGTCCTTGAGCTCAAATTAACTTGGCCTTTAATGGGTTAATTGATTATTTGTAAAGATGACTTTTTTAAACCATTTTGGAAGTAAATGACTTAACCAGAATGTCCTGTACCCTGATATGTCATCTACAAGTACAGCAATTATTTCAAGATGTAGATATTAACCCGTATGAAAGGCGTAGCATTTTATGGTCACTGGTCCCCATGGGGGGTGCATGTTCCTGATGTGATCCTTTGGTTCTTGCATTCAAACCTGTGAAATGAGTCTGGACTTCCCCCTGTAAGCTGCACAGGAGGAGATGAGACTTATTGGGAATGACAATAAAGAAAGTCCAAAGGAATGTAATTAAGTGTGAGACATCATGACCATTACCCCCTGATGGGTCATAGGGTGACTATGTGTCTCCTTCCCCAGGATGCGGCCATTACGTCTGGGGTCCCCTCTGGAAACTGGAAAAACGGCTTCCACTTAAAAGTAAAATGAATATATCAAGAATAGGCCCAGTCACTGCTTATGGAAATTATGTCACCCCCTCGTTGTATGTGTTTAAGGACATTAACAGAAGTCCTTTGATGTGATACACGTTGTCCATCAATGACTCATTAGGCTAATTGATTAGATGAAGAAGAAATTTTATTAGAAGGATCAACATTAAGCGAATGCCTGGCCTTGACAGATCCATTAAGTCCTCAATGAGAGCACTTGACTACAATATATGATGAGATGGCCATTGGCCACCAGTTACTATGCTCTGTAGATCTCCATACACAAGGCTGACCATCTTATGTTTGGGTCCTCCTACACTCTCTTGACAGATGATGTGGAGAGAGAGAAGAATCAGGCAGGTAGAATTTTAATGCCTGATCCTTTTAATTTTCAGTAGGCTGCCAGAGGGCTTTCTCCGCTTTCCTCATTGAAAACACAAACACTCAACAAAGTTGGGAAAGTTGAAGGTCTACAGAAAGATTATCAGACAGCTTTGTCATGCGTGTGGCCAGCCTATCTTTCTGCCTGGTCTGTGGTGTTACAAGTCGACGGAAAGGCTATGTTTACACAGTTGAATTTGCAGCAGAATTTTGAAGCAGACCCTCACTTTTCTACTCTATATCTGCAGTTGAACGACCATGGATCCACCAGTGAATTTGTCCCATTCATTTCAGAGGTGTGAGCGTCCCCTATGGACTTCACATTCTCATTCTAATTTTCCCTACTACTGGGCCCCAAAAGACTAGTTGTATTTTGTGAGGCAACTTTGCCGTAAGTGTTCAATTTCCTTGCAGTGCCACCATTGGGGAAAAGAAGTAGTACATAGCATCCATCGAACACATTATGCTATTATTATAATGTATATGATATGTAATAATATATGGGCAAGAACATTCCAAGAGTAAAAGAGAGAGTTGTGCTTTGAAACAACTCTCTCTTTTGGGTAATTGAATGAGGTCCTACACAAGGGACTCCCCTTTATTAGGTAAAATTACCTCAAAAGGGTATTTGAAAATGGAATCTCTGAAAATTTAGCGTTCTATGACCTAAAATCAGATCTTGTTTCCCACAGTTTGCAAGTGGAGGACGACTGACCCTTCCAAAGCATTGGGACCCAAAGCTATACAAAACGAACTTGAAATGTATTAGTTCAAGAGAAGGAAAGTGCACTGAGAGAACCACTTGTTTAAAAAGTTTGTGGCCTCCATGGAGAGGGGCAGCTTTTTGGAGGTAACTTGACCAAAGTGAAAATTGTCCACTGCAACCACGGAGACCATTTTCATTGCTACACATCTCTTTCGAGCATGCAATCAACTTTAGTAGGCATCATAACATGCAATCTATATTCAAAAAATAAATACTTTCATTTTGAACAGTATAATATTCATTAATGGAGCCTATATTCCTGATATAGCTCTACTCTGGCTGACCGTTATTTTTTAACGTCCCTTCTATATGTGCATGCTCAGTTCGGCTGAGCGTGCATGCATTTTCTGCCAGATGCCTCTATTGACTGCTTATTTTGAGGAGAAACAAAAGGACCAGCCTTTGAACGCCTATAAGCTCTACCCCTCAACATCATCTTTAATGGAGAGTTCTAGAGAGTTCCACTTTAAATGGTCAGTTGGTTTTACCAATATTGCTGCATTAACATGACTTTAATCTAATGTGGATGGAGGCTATAAGGCTCACCCCAGAAGAGCCTACAGTTCAGTAAGTGAGGAGCCATAGGGTGCAGTCAGATGGCCGTATACCGTAAATTGGACCAAGATCGTACCGAATGCATGGACTGGCCGGCGGCTCTCTAGACTTGAGCGTGAAAGCTTCATGTATTTCTATGCAGCTGTCAAGCTTGGGTTGGGAGAGTCGTGACCAGTCTGAGCATTGAGGTCTCACCTTGGTTCAATTTATACGGCCATCGGACTGTTCCCTTAGGATATCTGTCACACAAAAATATTTGAATTAATGTGAAAAAATGATCATCTTTTTGCTCCTTGCTTATGGAAACTGGAGAAGTGAGGAAGCATTAAAACCTATTCTGACAATAAACTTTGCTTCTCTATACGAAAATCAACAAAGTCAGCAAAAAAACAAACAAAAAAGGAAAGAGAAATTAAAAGAAATAACTAACAGAAAGTAGGTTTATTAGAAAAATTTGTAGATCTGGGAAAATAAAAACATTTAAAAAAAAAGTCTGAATGACAACTGTGAGCGGCACATTTTTTTGTGGTTGGGGGGGCGGTCAATCCATAAAATAATTGCCTCCAGTAGAACATTCATAAGCCTCTCATTTCTAACTCTTTAGAACTACTCTGCTTGTGAAAAAAATAATCTAAAATGTTTTAGAAACTCTAAAACTACCATAAAATAAATAGTAAAAACCTAAAACTTATCAACCAGGCTGAATAGAGTTGCGTTTCACAAGGGTTTTATGGTGCCCTTTCTCCATAGGAGGGTCACATACGTCACGTGAGAATTTAAATACAATGGGGGATTTAACCGGCTATTTAAAGGACTCCCAATTTGCATACCTCATTAAAAAGCAAAGGGTATGTAAAATACTCCTGTCCAGATTGGTAAAAACTCCTTTTTTCAAATAAAATAATACATGTGGACTATTTCACAGCTGAGTTGCCTGGCAGCAAAGTTTTGGATTTTTTTTTTTTTAATTTGGTAAAAAAAAAAAACTAAACAATGAAACGCGCTTTACAAAATGTCACCCCAAAATCCTTTCATTTCTACCTAATTTATTTTGATGTGCCATTCGAATGCAAATAATAGAGGCTTTAAAATGCTTTATTCTTTCCAGGCCAATTATTTTCTACTCATTAGTTCGGGAGCTTCGATAAACTGCATTGAAATGTAGAATGCAAATTTTCTAATTACAAGATATTTTGAAACCTTGAGTAAAGCTTTCACTATAATATAGCTATATCTTACATGTTAAATATCTGGATTGTCATATCATGTTTTGTCCTGTAGAATTACGGCACTACAACAGCTCTACTCCATTAGATACAATTTATGTCTGATAGAGAGAACACCAGTACCTAAAACCTATATGGTTGGATTTTTAAAAAAATTGCTCAAGTTTAAGTGAAACATTGCGTCATGATATTGCATCGCTGGGTCGTTACGAACTTTCTAATGAACTCAATGAGCAACTAAAGACTGTACTCTGCTCTACTGGGACACCACTAATATATTATGCAAATACGGGTCTCCAAAAGATGGATTTAGCAAATAGCACATTGTACTATGGCCGAAAGTGTTGGCACCCTTGAAATTATTTAAGAAAATAAAATATTTCTCCCATAAAGTTGTTGCAATTTCACATGTTTTGTTCTGAATCTACACATGTTTATCTCCTTTGGGTATACTGGACTAAAGCAAAAAAAAGACACAAAGATAAAGTGGACATAATTTCACCCAAAGCCCCAAAAATGAGCAAGACAAAATTGTTGGCACCTTTCCAAAATTGTGTGTAAACTACTTTGTTTCAAGTATGTGATGCTCATTTAAACTTACCTGTGGCAAGTAACAGGAGTGGGAAATATGAAAATTACACCTCTAACCAGATAACAATGGGAGAAGTTGCCTCAAGCTTTGCATTGCGTGTCTGTGTGTGCCACACTAAGCATGGAGAACTCAGTGAGGAGAAGAGAACTGTCTGAGGACTTGAGAACCAAAATTGTTGAATAATATCAACAATCTCAAGATTACAAATCCATCTCCAGAGATCTTGACGTTCTTTTGTCCACGGTGCGCAACATAATTAGGGAGTTTACAACTCATGGCACTGTAGCTAAACTCCCTGGACGTGGGCGGCAGAGAAAAATTGATGAAAGGTTGCAATGAATGAAATGAAACGCTACGGCAGGAATCCTAGGAGGACCCCACTGCTGATGCAGAAACATAAAAAAGCTAGGCTGCAGTTTGTCAAAACATAAATGAGTAACCAAAATCCTTTGGGAAAGTGTCTTGTGAACAGATGAGACCAAGGTAGAGCTTTTTGGTAATGTACATCATTATAGTGTTTACCAAAAATGAAGTGTGGCCTACAAAGCAAAAAAACACAGTACCTACAGTCAAATATTGTGGAGGTTCAAATATGTTTTGGGGTTGTTTTGCTGCCTTTAGCACTGCATGCCTTGACTGGTAATCTTGATATTTCATGATGCCTTGTACAAAAAGGATTTTAGGTCACAATGTAATACTCAGTGTCAGAAAGCTGGGTTTACGTCCTAGGTCATGGGTCTTCCAGCAGGATAATAACCCCAAACATACTTTCAGAAGCACCCAGAAATGGATGGAAACAAAGAGCTGGAGAGTTCTGAAGTGACCAGCAATGAGTCCAGATCAAATTCCTATTGAACACCTGAGGAGAGATCTTAAAATGGCTGTTGGGAGAAGACACGCTCTAAATATGAGAGACCTGGAGTTTGTGAAAGAAGAGTGGTCCAAAATTCCAGTTGAGAGATGAAAGAAGCTTGTTGATGGTTATAGGAAGCGATTTATTGCAGTTATTCTTTCCAAAGTGCAGCCAAATATTAAGTTGAGGGTGCCCTTTTTGGAGGTTTTGTGTGAAACTATGTCCAATTTACCTTTTTAGCTCTGTTTTTTGTGTTGTTCCATTACACACAATGCAAATAAACAAGTATATAACAAAACATGTGTAATTGAAATAATTTTCTGGGAGAAATACTTCATTTTCTGGTACAATTTCAAGGGGGCCAACACTGTCAGCCATGACTGTATATGAGAACACATAGCTAGTAAAAAAAAAAGTTTGTCTTATTTGCACATGGGTGACATTGTATGCAGTATCAGTAATCAGATAACTTTTGGGGGCCCCTGTGAGAGCACAGTCAGGTATAAACCTTAGGACTGCTGAGTATAAGGGGTCTGAGAAGATTTATGACCTACTCAGACAGAGTTTGCATGTGAAGGATCTTGTGCAGGTGAGGGGAGGGGGGGTATATTTTTTACAGATAATGACTTTCGCCCTCGGGTGTTACATTGACAGGTTTCTTGATTCATTAGAAGCACATAGAACAAATGACTAAAAATACAGGTAACATTTCAATGTCACAGCCCGAGGAGGAATCAGCTGTGGTGCAATAAGTTACTTCAGAAACATGGTGTACACAGCATATAATAACCATCAGGTCTGCATATATTCCTTTATTCCAAATGAGCCCCATTTATACAGTTGATGGGGGAACAAGGGGTAACTTTAGAAACCTTCACCTCCAGGAGCAGTTTCTTTGTCAGAGAACACTGCACTTACATTAGAAGATTCATTGAAAACTGCTAATACCATTTTGACGGAGGTCTCCAGTTTCATATATAGACTTAGGGTTACAGGATCACTTTCTGGCTAACTTCAGCCACCACAAGAGGGAGCTCAGGAGCTTGACTCATACTGTTAATACATTATACCCAGCAATAAGATAGAATGAAGAAGACTTCTGTGCTCCCTCTAGTGGTGGCTGCGGGAAGACAGAATTGTCAATACAGGGGATCTGAATCATCACAGATATCCCCTCCTAGAACGTATGACAGAGTATGATAAGACAGCATGGAGAGTCCTGCGGGACTTTGGTGCTACCATTCACGTCTCAGATTAATATATACAGTATAATCCACTGCAAAAATGACAAAAAAACATTTCTTGGGCCAAATATCAAAAGAAAATATCATGCAATGCAATTTGTTTTTTTTTTGTTTTTTTTTGCACAAACAGATAATAAAATGAAAATCTGTTTAGGGTGAAGTCTCAGTTTTTGCAAAAAAAATTGCCAATTTGAGTTATGTGACCAAACTACGAATATAATAAATACAAGCCAGCATAATTACACTACAATAAAAGAATATTACAAATATTTCATGCAGTAGTAAATATTTAATACAAATATATTATTAGATATATCAACCACATATAAAATATACTTCCCATTTTTTTTTGTCCTACAATTAAAACAAAAACAAATATTAACAATTTAAAAAGAAAAATGAAATGTTTTTGTAGCCACTAAACAATTTTTCATTCTAAATTCACACATAAAAAAAAAATTAATTGCTGTAAAAGTTAACAGCCAGCAGCTAACAACTGAGCGTCTCTGATCACCGTGACCCCCCTCCGGCCCACAAACGTCAGACTCGGAGTTCTACCTGTTAATTTATTTTTTTCTTGCCCTGTAGCCGTTAGTCTGTGTTTTACTAATTCCTAAGAGTAAATATCCACTTGCCCCCAGATACTGTTCACATTATAGTCCTATTTCCTCAGGTGCCGGGCTGTAAGCATTTCCTGCCCTTAATGTAGAATTTTAAGAGATGAAATAATTTTTGCTTGAATACTGTTTGCAAACATTGGAAGCAATAAAAAAGGTCCTAATGTCCTCAGGAGGGATAGAAATATCAACCAGCTGATGACATCACAATTCATATGGGATATTGCAATTTATCAAATGCTTCTTTAGAGAAAAAAAAAGGAAAATTTGAACTTTTCTACAAATAAATTAAAAGATTCAATAGCGAAATTCTTTCCACAACAAGCAGCAAATGTATAATTTAGTGGGAAATGTTGTGGACATCGTATGCACAACCCCAGAACCTGAACCCTAACTCTACAATTACAACTATGTGAGCTTGAAATAGTGCGAATAGTGACCCGGTTGCTGCTGACGTTTCACTCCTCCATTGACGTCAGTCTCTTTAATGATATTATTTGCCCTTAGAGAATGAAATCTCAAGAACTTTTAAAAAAATGTCCAAACCTGATTATTGTGGGGAACGATACTTTTTGCTAAATATACCAAGCCATATTGGAGAAGATACTGCAGCATTAATGCCATACCTGCTGACATTGCCTCTGTTGTACCATGATGGATACAAAATCTGTACTTAGTAGGGGGTGGCCTAAAATGATAGACCACTTGAACTTAATAGTAGCTGGGAGTCACATTGTCTCTAAGACACTAAAGTCCACGATATTGACAGGTTGGTTGAATGTTTAGTCTAGAGCAACATGGTGGGTCGGTTGTTAGCACTGCAGCTTTGCAACGCTAGGGACTTCCTGGGTTTTAATACCACCAAGAACAATATCTTGTATGTTCTCCCCATGTTTACATGGGTTTCCTCCAGATACTCAGTTTTCTCCCACACTCCAAAGACATACTGGACATGAGCTAATGATTATATTGAAATCCGTTGCCTCAAAGTAACTCTCGACTATGCCCTGTCCTTCAAACCACACGTCCAAACTCTTGCCACCTCCTGTTGCCTCCAACTCAAAAATATTTCCAGAATCCATCCCTTCCTCAGCCCTCAATCTACTAAATCTCTTGTGCATGCCCTCATCTCCCGCCTTGATTACTGCAACACCCTCCTCTGTGGCCTCCCTGCTAACTCTCTTGCACCACTCCAGTCTGTCCTCAATTCTGCTGCCCGACTAATCCACCTCTCTCCTCACTACTCCCCTGTCGCTCCCCTCTGCAAATCCCTTCACTGGCTCCTAATTCCCCAACGAATCCAGTTCAAACTACTAACACTGACCTACAAAGCCATCCACAACATTTCCCATCCCTATATCTCTGAGCTAATCTCCCAATATCTTCCCTCACGTAATCTTTGATCTTCCCAAGAACTCCTACTCTCCCCCACACTTATTTGTTCCTCACACAACCGCCTCCAAGATTTTTCCCGAATATCCCCTATCCTCTGGAATTCCATGCCTCAGCTCGTCCGATTATCCACCACCCTCGGATCCTTCAGACGGAACCTGAAAACCCATCTCTTCAGGAAAGATTATAGCTTGCAATGACCATTCTGCCGCCTCACCAACGCCTGAGCCGCCGCCTCACCACCATCCAAACTGCCTGCAGCCTCATCACCACCAGAGCTGCTGCACCCCCGACCTTCTGTCTCTTTCCCATTATCCCGTAGAATGTAAGCCCGCAAGGACAGGGTCCTCTCCCCTCTGTACCAGTCTGTCATTGTAAATTTGTTTACTGTAAGTGATATCTGTACTTTGTATATAACCCCCCTTCTCATGTACAGCACAATGGAAATAATGGTGCTATATAAATAAATAATAATAATATTGTCTTCCAGAACTGGTGATGGCTGAATGAACGCTCTAATGTATGGAAGAGACAGCCTAGATGGGTACCAGCTACCTTGTGTGTATGGTAGCCTAAAAGTCATGGACCCATTGCCACCTGAAATAGCCACTAATAGTTCAGTAGTGTTGTAATTTCTTAAGTCACTGTGTATTTCAATATGCAAATTGTCTCTCCAGAGAGGAAGAGGACTAGAGCTCAAGTGCCATGTCAAGCTTGTCATGCCAGGCTTGACATGTCACTCTCTGCAAAGAGAAACGTTGCCCCTTGGATTCCTATGCATTTAAAGACACTGCTCCTATGTCCAAATTGCCACTTCACCCCTGAGACACACAAGGGACTGATAACCCTTTAAGTAGGCATTAAGGTCACACACACAATAGATGAAAATTGGATGAACCCACCAATTTTGATTAGACTGTGTATGGGGGTCTCTTGATTCTCCTCTAACAGAAGATGTAGGGGAGAAGAGGATCAGGCAGTTGGAGTTTCCATGCCCAATCCTTTTGTTTTCAGGGGAGATAAGTCACAGGTCTGGCAGCAGCTTTCTCCCCTCTTCCCTTTGGAAACACAATAAAACTCATCCAAATTGATTAGTCATAAATATGGGGAAGTCGTGAGAGGGAACCGCTGAGAAAGCTGACATTAGTCGTAACTATTTGATACGTAAAATGGCCAACTCTCTTGGAAAGTTTGGGGGGGGCTTGCAAAAAAAAAAATTTGACAAAACTTCCTCAAATCCCTAAGAAAGAAGCAATTCTGGGACACTGTGTTCTAGTATCTTTATAAGGCCAGGATGGGGTGAAGAATGGGCATAGAGAAGGGATAGTCACTTTTAAAGTAGGTGAGGCTGCAAATTAGAATTTCCGATGGTGATCCATGCATGCCACAAAGCTCACTTTCCTCCTCAATCTAAACAAAAAAATGTTCCTTAAAAATATCAGTAGTAACTAGAGTTAGCTGTGAGTTGGCACCAGTAAAACATGTCCGATATGTCATAAATCATCCATGCAGCATGTTCCACCTTGATAAATATGCTCGGATTTGCACCAAAATAATAGTATCTATTAATAAATGTGTCCCAGCATCTCTTCTCATAGTAGAAAATTGAACCTGTCTTACTTGTTTTGGTCACTAGAGGGCAGTCACACCCAGAATAATAAACCGACTTGTCCGCTGAGCCGGATGAAGCGCCAGATTGACAGCGTCAAATCCCCAACTCCTACCAGGTAACAACATATAATTACATTGTTTCAATCCTGTTAAATCACAATGTTCCCTTATTCACACTGCAGCACAGATTACACACCGTTTCAGATTTATAGGCCGATAATTACAATCGTAATAATGATGATAATTATTATTTTTATTATTATTTGTATTGTTATTGCTTAAAGGGACCTCAGGCTTATATGATTGTCTTTGATCACGGGGAGTGAAGGTATAATTGTCATCTTTGTATGAGATATTAGGCCTCGCACAACTCTCTAATTAATTAAATCCTCTTTCTTCTGCTCATTACACAGCAAGCTGGATATGTAAACTATTGCAATAAGGCCACGTTCACACTATCAGTATTTGGTCAGTATTTTACTTCAGTATTTGTAAGCCAAAACCAGGAGAGGAACAATCAGAGGAAAAGTATATTAGAAACACGTCACCACTTCTGGATTTATTACCCACTCCTGGTTTTGGCTTAAAAATACTCATGGAAAATACTGACCAAATACTGAACATGTGAACATGGTCTATATGTGTGTAATAATTGTGTAATTAATCAGAAATTTTGGTAACATTTTATTAAATCTACAATCAAACAATCAATATGGACAAAATGGTTTGTCATTATGAAAATTGCTCCTAGGCTGAAGGACAACTAAATACAATCTATTGTCCTCTGTTATCGGCCTATCAGATATTTCAGGCTTAGGCCTCTTTCACACTTCAGTTTTTTGCATCAGTTCAAATCCGCCAAAAAGTCAGACAAGCGGATCTGTTCTCAACTGATGTGAACGGATGGCACAGGATCCATTTTCAGACGGATCCTGAAAATGAGGAAATTTAAAGGAAGAGAGAGAGAGAGAGAGAGAGAGAATTTGTTTTTTTTGTCCGGCACCCAGAAAGAATTTCGGGTTAAATGAGTGTCTGGAGGATCCGCCAGAGAAAAAAACGTTACAAGCTTCGTTTTGAAATCTTTGAGGATGGCGACGAACAGCAACTTTTGGCGGATCCTCAAAAAAAACAGATGCAACGGACATCAATCCGTCACAATCCGCCATTAATGGAAGTCAATGGGGAAAAAAACGGATCCTCAAAAGAAAATTGAGGATCCGTTTTTTTCAAAACCTGGCGGATTGTGACTGATTGTAAAAAACTGAAGTGTGAAAGAGGCCTTAGGAGGCACTGACTGTAAAGCCCCCCATACATATTAGAATGTAGTCGTCCAAATCTGCCGATAGTGATGATTTCGGCTGGCAGTCCAATGTGTATAGCGCCCCCGGACAATTGATTGTTGGGGAATTTATTGATCTAGCGTGTCTGATTTCGGACTGTTGATCGCATTATCTTCCACAGATAAGCCACTGACAGACATGGCAGACTTGGCAGTGAGTTTCTCATAGAAAATACAGGAGAACTCAGCCAAATGAGCCCCCTTGTGTATTTGAGAGCAAGCCAAGATGGCTATCAGCCGAACAATTGTCCGTTAGTCATCAAATGTGTATGCCAGGCTTAATGTTCTTTAATAGATAAAAAACAGTAAAAGTAGGAATTTCCCTGCCCCCTATCATACATCTCCAGTGCTGATAACCTGCCAAGACATTTATGGTATATCTATATGTGATATTAACTGCTCCTCTTATAATGCTGTGGTACGATTGCAACCTGTACACTTTCGGGTTAATGGCCTTTTAAACAGCAGATGTCTGCAGGCACCCCAGAGAGGTGGCAGGAGGGAAACTATAAAGGAAACTAACCTAACATGCACTTCCTTCAGGAAACACTTGGAAGCTGCATATCAGCCTCAGAGATCAAGTGAACGGTATGATCAATGTAATTAGATAATCAGTTGTAATTAAAGTTCTGACTATTATAAGCATCCCAGCTGGTCACCAACACCAGAGCCTGTGGTGGAGGGAAAAAGCTAATTCTGAGAAACATACTGTGGGATTGGAGAAATGGTGGGCAGAATAGATATAGATAGATAGATATGCCATAGAAAGCCAGGGATGTATTCTTGTCCAGCCGCTACACCGATGCCTCTAACCTGTGCAAGCCATTGCACTGGTTGCCCATTCCCTACTAAATACAATACAAACTTATCTTTCTTACCCACAAAGCTCTCCACAGTTCTGCATCACACTATATCTCCTCCCTCATCTCTTTTCATTACCCTATCCATGCTCTCTGCTCCACAACTGCTCAAAGACTGACATCCTCCATAATCCAAATCTCTCACCTCCGTCTCCAAGACTTCTTCCATGCTAAACCATTTTTCGGGATTTCACTACCCTGGACAATCTGACTGATACCTAGCCCCTACCTTTCTAATCGTGCTTTGAAAACACATCTCTTTAGACATCTTATCCCCTCAATTCACCAACCTAACTCTTCCCTGTTCCCTCTTTCTAAATCTTACCAGAGCCTGGTATCTCCTAGTTATCTGTGTCCACATCCTCCTTGTGTAATAACCTGCAGGTATGGAGGATGTCACCACGGATCTGAGACAGACCAAGAGTTAAAGGGTTTATTTACAAGGATATTCACTCCACAAAGGGAGAAGCAACAGGGGGAAATTGCAACAGATAAACGGTAATACGGAATTAAAAGTAATAAACGGAAGCTGAATAAGCTTATCAGTCTGAAGAAGGCTTGATTGCAGGGTCTAATTCTCCAACGTTGGCACCGTCAACAGCGGCACATGCAGTCTCTCAAGTCTCTGTCCAGGAAGAAGAAACAGCCTCGGGGGTAAACAATACGGTGCTGGGCAGTGAGAAGGGGTCCTGCTCTCACTGCTCTTAGTCTCAAGTCCACACTCAGTACGTGTCTCCACAGGAACGATACCACTCTCCTTGGTCAGTTCAGCTACTTCTCTCAGGGTTCTGGTCTGTCACTGAGCACGCTGGGTCTGTCACTGCGCATGCTGGGTCTGCAGGCATTAGCGTCGGTTTCAGACTTGTCAGAGGAGTCTAGTGGGCTCGCATTCTCACATAGGGTGCTCACCGCACACTGTCGGTCTGTCTTAGTCCTCAGCCAGAGGGTTCTCTATCTCCAGGAAAGCGGTGCAGCTCGCAGCACTGAGCTTTCCCTCCCTGACTGCCTTCTGCTTCCTGCGCGCTGCCCCCTCTAACCGGTCCCCGCCTCCCACAGTTACAGGGAAGGGTCGGTCCAGGTCTGATAACCTTCTACCAGGAAATGCTGCTGCCTGGCCAGGTGGTTCCGGACATGGAGCAGGAGAGGTAACCCCACTTAGGTTCCTCCTCCTCTTCACCCCCTTACATTTGCACCCAATAGCAGTTGGTAACTGTAGCTAGACAGATACCTGCTGGTGACCGGATCATGCAGCTTATTTAAAATGCGCTATTTATTATAATGATGGCCGGACCACACTTGACAAGCACTTTCTACCTATTGTGTCCTTCTCTATTTCCTTATAGCTTGTAATCTCTCTCTCCCCTCACTGAACTCCCGAACTGTAAAACGGACTTCCACTAGGTGATCGTTACAAAACTCGAACTTTACATTTCGTTAGCTATTCCTCCTAGCTTTGCACTGTCTGCAAAGTTTACCTTCAGATCCCTTATCGAAATCATTTATAAAAATGTTGAAAAACAAGGAGCCAGGACAGAGCCTTGTGGTACCCTACTTGTAACACTCTTCCAATTGGATGTGCAACCATTTATTACCACTTTTTGAGTACAATCACTGAGCCACTTATGAATCCACCTAACCGTAGCCTTGTCAATCCCATACTTGGTAATTTTTTCAATAATGATAGTATGAGATACTTTATTAAATGCTTTCCTGAAGTCGAGATATGCTACATCTACTGCATTTCCCATATCCAACTAGTCAGTGATTCCATTATAGAAGGAAATCAGATTAGTCTGGCATGACTTGTTTGCTACAAACCCATACTGGCTCTGGTTAATTACTGTATTCTTATCCAGGTACATATATATATTAATTAATTAATATTAATTTCCTGGCTCCATTTTCTTTCCTTTTTTGAAGATAGGGACAACATTTGCACATCTCCAATCTCCTGGGAGTTCTCCTGTTCTCCATGATCTTTCAAATATTTTGGCTAGTGGTTCTGCAATTTCCTTTGCTAACTCGGTCAGTAACCTAGGATATAGTTCATCTGGACCAGGAGATTTAAATTAATTTAAATTAGCCAAGTTTTCCCTCACCATCTCTCTGTTTAGTGATAGCTCGGATTCTTTTATTCCTTCAATGGCATCATGAAGATCGGTTGTTGTTACAATTGCTTTCTTAAAGAACACAGATGCAAAATAGGATTTTAAAAGTTCAGCCTTCTCAACATCATTTTTGATCTCTTCACCATTTTCATCCTGTAAAAATGCTATAGCATCTTTGACTTTTCTTTAGCTTTTCATATATTCCAAACATTATTTTTTACTGCTTTTGGTCTCCCTTGCAAGCCTCACTTCATTACTGGCTTTAGCTCTTCTGACACTTGCCTTTCATTCTCTGCAAACAGCATTATATTCTTCTTTAGATATGCCCCCCTCTTTCTATTTGACATACATTTCTTTTTTTTCTTTTTTTAACAAGCGATTATGCTCTGTGTTCATCCATACTGGTCTCTTTAAAAGCAATGCCATGATTACCATACCTTGTACAGTGGTGGCCAGTACCTGGGCCATTACAGATAAGCGGTTCCCAGTGGAGCACAGTTTCTATGGCAGTCATTTTCCATCTCCTGAGGTGCTGGGTGAGTCTATTTCTCCTGTAGAGTGTAAGCTCTTATGGTTAGCGGTGCCCTCTCTCTCCTGTTGAGTGTCAGCTCTTATGGTCAGCATGGTCCCCTCTCTCTCTCTTCTGTAGAGTATAAGCTGTTATGATCAGCGGAGTCCTCGCTCTACTGTAGCGTGTAAGCTCTTATGGATAGCGGGGTCCTCTCTCCTGTTGAGTGTGAGCTCTTATGGTCAGCATGGTCCTCCCCTCTCTCTCTCTTGTCTACTGTAGAGTGTAAACTCATGATTAGTCGGGTCCTCTTTGTCTCTTTATGTCCACCAGGAGTAGATATAACATTTGTGCAACCTGTGCATCTGCATAGAGACCAAAATGGTAAGGGGTCCCACTTATAGCTCCAAAGCAGGTGGAGTTGTGTATTATGATAAGTTATTAGGTTGCAAAGGGCCCATGTTTTGTTCTTGCACAGGGGCCTTCTTCTGCCCGTGTCCACTCTTGCTCTTTGTTGTAGAGCGTAAGCTCGTATGGTCAACGGGGTTTTCTCTCTTTCTCATCTGATCCATGTGTATTTTCTGAGTACTTATAAACTTTCCAGTATTGAGAAAATTTATTCTCCGCAAATTTAATATTTTTTGAAAATTCGGTGACGCTAGCGAAGTCAGATTTCATTGGTGTGGCTCCCCACCGTTCACCAGGCCATGTGTCTTGAGTTCTTCCTTGCAAGACAGTCCAGGAGGTGATAAATGGAGCGTCAGGTGGCGATGAAGATAGCTGAGCACATTTGACTTTCTTCAATTAAGTTTCTGTAACCTATAAGGTGTGCACTATGGAAGAGTTAAAATTTTCAAACTTGAAAAACTGAAACTGATGCTGTTGGACTCCTTGAATCTGAATGTTTTAATTCTTTCCTTTCCAGAGCACACAGCTTAGACATATCATTTACTTTATGTTATCAGGGTTCTCATTTGAAGAGTCCTTTGCGGGTGATGGAGAAATATGGGGAAGCTTGGATCTTCACCCTGTATTCATTTTTAGTTAGTCCCTTTGGGAGATAAAGCCTCGGAGATGAAGGGTTAAGTCTGCTCAGTATTACTTTGGGGCCATCACGCCACATTTAACTAAATCTGTGCAAAATCATAAAATGAGGAAGAGAAGGTTTGATTTTATCTGGAAAATTCCCATTCAGCCACAATATAATTGCATTTTGTAGATGGAAAATCCAGTTTTGGTGCTGCTCGGGTCATGTGAGGTGAGATCTGGGGACATCGGACCCACTTACTGCAAACAGGACGCACAGTACAATACATGGTGACATACTTGTGACTCGCAGCGAGGGCTGAACAAATATACAGATGATTTGGGAATCACAAACAAAACCCATAGACTGTTTGTCTTACCTGCAGGATATTCAAGGAGAAGGGAGTATCATCTGACCCGGGAGAACACGTGATGGAACGCATGACATCCTCCTCTCCCAGACGTTACCTTTACATACATGACTGATTATCTGTTAGTCTGTTAATATCACACTGCTCATATAGCAGCAACATAATCAGTAGCTATATACCAGCTTGTAGTCAGCTCCCAGGGACATCATCTATGTCCCTGGGAGCTGACATTCACACCTATGTATGACACATGCAGTGTATCACTCCCATCATCCCTATGCTGTGGAGCTATAGGTGTAGCTAAAGGGGTGATGAGGTAGCAGTTGCCCCTGAGGAGGCCCAAAGGCTTTGTGGCCCTCTGCCACTTTTTTTTCCCATAGCAACAGTCACTTTTGAGTTCACATCCCATCCAAAAAACATTTCCCACAAGTCATCCCCCTCCCAAATGTGCAATTTGACATCAGGACTAGTGTTGAGCATTCCGATACCGCAAGTATCGGGTATCGGCCGATATTAGCGGTATCGGAATTCCGATACTGACTTCCGATACTTTTGTCATATCGGATTCCGGAATCGGAATCGGAAGTTCCCATCATGCTATGAGCCTGCTTGCTTTGATTAAGCCAATGGGAATCCTCCGAAGTGTGGGCACATCCTGTTAGGCATGTAGGCATGTTAACTATTGGCATGGCTGTGATTGGCTGCCGAAATGATGTCATGATGCACTATAAAAGCCACCGCAGCCGCCATTTCTGGTTCACTCTGCTGTGAATTCAGTTAGGGACAGGCTGCTGTTGAAGACTGTGAGGGACAGTTAGAAATAGCGATCATCAAACATATCTATTGCTCTACCCAGGCTACATAATCCACCACAGTAGCATTTTTTTAGCCCAGCAGCGCTGTTTTAATAGCTGTCTGCAAGGGCTGTGTGAGTGCAGCTCACGCTGTGGAGTGGGTCCTGCAGCCACGTCAGGCTGTAGGCCACCCAGTGTGATCACTGCTGCCTCATACATCTTTTAATTTTTGAGCTGCATTTTTTACATAATTTCAATCTAGTGTGCTTCCATCCGTATCCATATACGTTGGTTGCAAACACTAGTAGTAGACAGCGGAGCCTTTCTGCAGGTTTTCAGTGATAGTGTCCACTTTGCTGCACTGTTCACGGCTGTCTGAGAGGTCTCTGACTGTGTGTGAGTGCAGCTCACGCTGAGTAGTGTGTCCTGCAGCTACGTCTGGTTGTAGGACGCTCAGCGTGTCACTGCCTCACACATTTTTCTTTTATTGCAGCTCATTTTTTCTTCTATTAGTGTGCATCCATCCGTCTCCATCTACGGTGGTTGCAAACACTATATAGGAGTACACAGCGGAGCCTTTCTGCAGCCTGTCAGTGCCAGTGCCCACTTAGCTGCACTGTTCACAGCTGTCTGAGAGGTCTCTGACTGTGTGTGAGTGCAGCTCACGCTGAGTAGAGTGTCCTGCAGCTACGTCTGGTTGTAGGACGCTCAACGTGCGTCACTGCCTCACACATATTTGTCTTTGAGTGCAGCTCATTTTTTCTTCTATTAGTGTGCATCCATCCGTATCCATCAACATTGGTTGGTTGCAAACACTATATAGGAGTAGATAGAGGAGTAGATAGAGGAGCCTTTTTTTCTGGCTTGTGCCCTGCCGGCGCAGCCAGATTAGTATTACCCAATTTTTTTGGAGCCTCATCTTTTGCATTGTAGGTTACCTGCCTGCATTGTAATAGCTCCAAAAAGTTGGTGATACTATCAGTTTCAATTCTTTGTTCACATACTTTGAGTTTGTTTCCAACAAAGAAACCACAAAAAAAGTACACCAAACACTACATTTGGAACTTGTGTAGGCCACATCAGCTCCTATTAAAGTGTAGTCCACACACACACACTTCATAAAATTAGTGTTTCTTGTACCTGTAACCAGCTGTTCAGGAATAAGCACACTAAGGCCCCCCTTTGTACTTTTCTGCCTATCTTAAGCAGTCTGGCAAGATGAAGAAGGCAGGGAGTAAGGCGCGTGGGCGTGGGCGTGGAGTTTCAGCAGGGAGAGGACGTGGGGATTCTGCAGGGAGAGGACGTGGGGATTCTGCAGGTAGAGGACGTGGGGATTCTGGGCCTGCTGCGGGCACCAGTGGATCAGCATCCCCCAGTTTTAGCAGGCAACAGTCCTTTATGCGCAGCTTTGTAGGACCTCAACGTACCCCACTGCTGCGGGAGGAACAAATTGAAGCCGTTGTCGGATGGATGGCAGCTAACGCATCGACTTCAATTACTTCCACATCCCCTCTCAGGGCCAGAGCACCGAAGAGCAACCATCTGTCTCTTCACCACCTGCCAAAGTGCCCAGGCCGTCAGAGAGACATGGACAGGAGCCATCACAGTCTCTACTTCTGTTCTCAGAATCTGTTGGCTTGGAAAGAGGGGGCCAGCCAAGCAGCATTCCTGAATGTGAAGAAGAGGGAGTATGCAGTGATGCGCAACTTCTTTGTCCCTCTGAATCTGAAGAGGCGAGTGGGCCAGTGCCTATGGTCAGCACACCTCAGTACGCATCAGATGATGACGAGACTCAGTTGCCACTTTCTGGTGCGTACGGTGCTGGCGAGACAACCCCGGAGAAGCAGCTGTTTGAAGAGGGGAGGGAAGATGATGAGGTCCTTGACCCATCATGGCATGAGGAACAGGAAGGTGGTGGGAGCAGCTTGGAGGAAGAGATTCCCCTACCGGCCAAAACAGGAGGCAGAGGGAGGGGGAAGACTTGGTTGCCTGTACCCTCCACTTCGGCACCCGTTAGGAGCATTCCTCATTCCAAAGGCAAAACGGGCGCTCCCAAGAGTTGCAGTGCGTGGTCCTTTTTTGACGCAGTTGCAGATGACATTTGCTTTGTCAAATGCAAGCTGTGTCATCAGATAGTCAAAAGAGGGAGAAATGTCAGCAACCTCAATACCACAAATATGTGGAAACATGTGCGCACCAAGCACGAGTTGGAGTTGCAGAGACACCCTGAAGACGTAGGCCAACGTACAGCACCACCTACCACCTCTTCAGTTCGTGTTGGGGCCTCTTCCTCCAGCTTACGCACTGCTGGTTCGGCTTCCTCACAGGATCGCCAAGGAAGAACCTCTGCCACTGTTGTCCGGAGACCCTGTCAGATTCCACCCATAGCAGCACGTTCCCATCCATCACAGCCATCGGTAGCACAGGCATGGGATAAAAGGCGCCCTTACTCGGCAAACCATCCCCGAGCACAGTCTCTGAATGCTGGCATTGCCAAACTTCTGGCAGTTGAAATGCTGTCATTCAGGCTGGTGGACACTGACACCTTCCGGGACTTAATGGCATTGGCAGTCCCCCAATACAACGTGCCCAGCCGCTTTTATTTCAGCAGGCGAGCCGTCCCTGCCCTGCAGAAACATGTTGAGGGCAAAATAAAACATGCGCTACTAAACGCCGTTAGTAGCAAGGTCCACCTGACCACCGATGCGTGGACCAGTAACCATGGACAGGGACGATACCTTTCCCTCACTGCCCACTGGGTCAATGTTGTGGAGCCGGGTACAGATCTGGAGAGTGGCGCTGTACGTGTTCTTCCAACGCCATGGATTGCAGGACTCCAGTCTGTACACATAGACTCCTCCTCCTACTCAAGTTCCTCAGAAACAGCAGAGCAGGAGCCTGTTACGACCGATATGAGCACAGCCGTGGCCAAACGTCAACAGGCTGTACTCAAATTAATTTCTTTGGGGAATCGAAGCCACACAGCGCAGGAGCTCTGGAATGCTATCAAGCTGGAGAGCGATGTGTGGTTTGGGCCAGCGAATCTCCAGCCGGGCTTGGTAGTGTGTGACAATGGCCGAAATCTGGTGGCAGCTCTTGGCCTAGGCAACCTCACACACATCCCATGTCTGGCACATGTGCTTAACTTGGTCGTGCAGAGCTTTCTGAGGGACTATCCGGATCTTGATGCACTGTTGCACAAGGTCCGCATAGAGTGCGCTCACTTGCGGCGTTCCAGCACGGCAAGATCGCGCCTCGCTGCTCTGCAGCGACGATTTGCCCTTCCGGAACATCGCATCATATGTGACCTACCCACCCGGTGGAATTCAACGTTACATATGTTGGAGCGGTTGTGTGAGCAGCAGGCAGCAGTCATGGAGTACCAGCTGCATCAGGCGCAAACAAGTCGCACTGTGCGCCTTTCACACTTCAGCACCATTGAGTGGGCCTCTATGAAGGACATCTGCCTCGTTTTGCGTGCCTTCGATGAATCCACGCGGATGGCGAGTGCAGATGATGCACTAGTCAGCATGACTGTCCCCCTTATCTGCCTGCTTCAACGAACACTGCAAGCACTAAGGGATGAGGTTTCGGAAGAGGTGGAGGATGAGGAGTCCCAAATGCCATCTGCTTCTGGACAGTCTGCGCTACGTGTTTCCTCACAAAGGCCTAGGCAGGGGACACTTTGTGAGGAGGATGAGGAGGAGTCGATGGAGGAGGAAGACATCTCTCCAGAGGAGGAGGGTACACAAACCTCTACTCAGTATGTACAGCGAGGGTGGGGTGATGCAGAGCAGGCCGAGGTCACGCCTCAAACAGGGGACAGCGGTTCTTTGGCAGTTGGGAGTCTGCAGCACATGGTTGATTTCATGCTGCAGTGCCTGAGAAACGACCGCCGCATCGCCCACATTCTCGTCTCGGCTGATTATTGGGTGTACACCCTCCTAGATCCTCGCTACCGGGACAGCGTACAAAGGCTCATACCAACGTTGAACCGGGAGCGTAAACTGCAGGAGTACGAAGAGTCACTGGTGCAGTCCATAATGTTTTCCATTCCACCCGACAGCATTGTTGCTAGTGCTTTACAAAGCAGCTCTGTGCGTCGAGGCAGTGGAGGAAACTCTGCACAAAGAGGGAGCAGAGGCAGCGCCGCAGCACAAGGCAAGACCACTATGGCCCAAATGTGGCAAAGTTTTGTGTGTCCACCACAATTGTCTACACCATCAGCGACGCCTCGAGTCAGCAGGAAGCAACGCTTCCGTCAGATGGTGTCAGACTACATGTCTTGCCCTGTCGCTGTACTCCCAGATGGCTCTTCCCCCTTCAAGTTTTGGGTCTCTAAGCTGGATACATGGCCAGAGCTTAGCCAGTATGCATTGGAGGTGCTGGCTTGCCCTGCTGCCAGTGTATTATCGGAACGTGTCTTTAGTGCCGCAGGTGGTGTACTAAGAGACCGTCGCACGCGACTATCTTCCGATAATGTTGACCGGCTGACTTTTCTGAAAATGAACAAGGCCTGGATCTCCAAAGACTTTGCCATTCCTCTTACAGACTAAATTAGTGGTTGGCAACTGTATCCAGGTCTGCTGGTGTGTTCATTTTTCTACCACCTGAACTATAATCCCTGTGCTTCAACACAGCCAGTTGTCGCTTAGATGTGTCGTCTGCACAGAGAAACACACTAGCTCCTGTATTAGTGGGGTTCAGTAACGCCAGCTGATCCCCTGCTGTGTGGACGGCAAAGTCACCAGCTCCATCAACATTCAAACCACTACTGATTTTTAACCGTGCCCAACTTAGGTCTCTGGCTCCACTGTCTCTACTATTTCCCCTGGCCTCCAACCCCGCCATCTACATCTCTGAAGTGGCGTCAGCACAATCTACACTTGTTCCTGTGTTCCTGTGGCTCAGTCCCATCAGTTTATCCCCTGATGTGTGTCCGGCAAGGTCTCCTGCTCTGTCCACATTCCCATAACCAGTAGTGGGAATGAGGACAGAGCTGGCGAACTTGCCGGACAAACATCAGGGGATCAACTGACGGGACTGAGCACCAGTAACACAGGAACAAGTGCAGATTGTGCTGACGCCACTTCAGAGATGTAGCTGGCGGGGTTGGAGGCCAGGGTAAATAGTAGAGACAGTGGAGCCAGAGGCCTAAGTGGAGCATGGTTAGAATCAGTAGTAGTCAACAACCTCCATAAAAACCGCTGCCCATTGGCCTCTGCCTGCGGCATGCGTAATCCTGGGCTCCAACAGCGTCAGTTGGTGTTCAGAAGTGTCGTCTCCACAGAGCCAAACACATTCGTTCAAGTGTTAGTGGGGTTCAGCACTGCCAGCTGTTCCCCTGCTGTGGAGATGGCAAGTCTACTGCTGCCTTCACCTGCCAAAAGCAACAGGCCCCAGCCTGCTCCTCGCCTAATCCTGGGCTCCAACAGCGTCAGTTGGTGTTCAGAAGTGTCGTCTCCACAGAGCCAAACACATTCGTTCGAGTGTTAGTGGGGTTCAGCACTGACAGCTGTTCCCCTGCTGTGGAGATGGCAAGTCTCCTGCTGCCTACACCAGCCCAAATCCAGTAGGCCCCAGCCTGCTCCACGCCTGATCCTGGGCTCCAACAGCGTCAGTTGGTGTTCAGAAGTGTCGTCTCCACACAGCCAAACACATTCGTTCAAGTGTTAGTGGGGTTCAGCACTGCCAGCTGTTCCCCTGCTGTGGAGATGGCAAGTCTCCTGCTGCCTACACCAGCCAAAATCCAGTAGGCCCCAGCCTGCTCCACGCCTGATCCTGGGCTCCAACAGCGTCAGTTGGTGTTCAGAAGTGTCGTCTCCGCAGAGCCAAACACATTCGTTCAAGTGTTAGTGGGGTTCAGCACTGCCAGCTGTTCCCCTGCTGTGGAGATGGCAAGTCTCCTGCTGCCTTCACCTGCCAAAATCCAGTAGGCCCCAGCCTGCTCCACGCCTGATCCTGGGCTCCAACAGCGTCAGTTGGTGTTCAGAAGTGTCGTCTCCACAGAGCCAAACACATTCGTTCAAGTGTTAGTGGGGTTCAGCACTGCCAGCTGTTCCCCTGCTGTGGAGATGGCAAGTCTCCTGCTGCCTTCACCTGCCAAAATCCAGTAGGCCCCAGCCTGCTCCACGCCTGATCCTGGGCTCCAACAGCGTCAGTTGGTGTTCAGAAGTGTCGTCTCCACAGAGCCAAACACATTCGTTCAAGTGTTAGTGGGGTTCAGCACTGCCAGCTGTTCCCCTGCTGTGGAGATGGCAAGTCTCCTGCTGCCTTCACCTGCCAAAATCCAGTAGGCCCCAGCCTGCTCCACGCCTGATCCTGGGCTCCAACAGCGTCAGTTGGTGTTCAGAAGTGTCGTCTCCACAGAGCCAAACACATTCGTTCAAGTGTTAGTGGGGTTCAGCACTGCCAGCTGTTCCCCTGCTGTGGAGATGGCAAGTCTCCTGCTGCCTACACCAGCCAAAATCCAGTAGGCCCCAGCCTGCTCCACGCCTGATCCTGGGCTCCAACAGCGTCAGTTGGTGTTCAGAAGTGTCGTCTCCACAGAGCCAAACACATTCGTTCAAGTGTTAGTGGGGTTCAGCACTGCCAGCTGTTCCCCTGCTGTGGAGATGGCAAGTCTCCTGCTGCCTTCACCTGCCAAAATCCAGTAGGCCCCAGCCTGCTCCACGCCTGATCCTGGGCTCCAACAGCATCAGTTGGTGTTCAGAAGTGTCGTCTCCACAGAGCCAAACACATTCGTTCAAGTGTTAGTGGGGTTCAGCACTGCCAGCTGTTCCCCTGCTGTGGAGATGGCAAGTCTCCTGCTGCCTTCACCTGCCAAAATCCAGTAGGCCCCAGCCTGCTCCACGCCTGATCCTGGGCTCCAACAGCATCAGTTGGTGTTCAGAAGTGTCGTCTCCACAGAGCCAAACACATTCGTTCAAGTGTTAGTGGGGTTCAGCACTGCCAGCTGTTCCCCTGCTGTGGAGATGGCAAGTCTCCTGCTGCCTTCACCTGCCAAAATCCAGTAGGCCCCAGCCTGCTCCACGCCTGATCCTGGGCTCCAACAGCGTCAGTTGGTGTTCAGAAGTGTCGTCTCCACAGAGCCAAACACATTCGTTCAAGTGTTAGTGGGGTTCAGCACTGCCAGCTGTTCCCCTGCTGTGGAGATGGCAAGTCTCCTGCTGCCTTCACCTGCCAAAATCCAGTAGGCCCCAGCCTGCTCCACGCCTGATCCTGGGATCCAACAGCGTCAGTTGGTGTTCAGAAGTGTCGTCTCCACAGAGCCAAACACATTCGTTCGAGTGTTAGTGGGGTTCAGCACTGCCAGCTGTTCCCCTGCTGTGGAGATGGCAAGTCTCCTGCTGCCTACACAGTCCTACTACTACTGATTATTAACCGTGCTCCACTTAGGCCTGTGGCTTCACTGATTTTCGTATTTCCCCTGTCCTCCAACCCCGCCAGTTACAGCTCCGAAGTGGCGTCTGCACAATCCACACTTGTTCCTGTGTTCCAGGTGTTCAGTCCGGTCAGTTAATCCCCTGTTGTGTGTCCGGCAATGTCGCCTGCTCTGTCCACATTCCCATAACTAGTATGGCTAGGGTGCCAGCAGTTTAGGTGCTTCCTATGTGGACTGCGGGTTCTGGTAAGAAAGGCTTGTTCCGTAGTGCCAGTAGGACAAGCACCCCCTGTAGGACTGTGTGATTCGGTAACTGCGGCCAGCTTGCGGCATGCCAACTTTGCTTTTCAGGGGTAACTTCTGCTACCCCTCCGGGTTCCAGCACCGTCAGCTGGTTCTCGTCAGAGCCTTTGGCCTAGGTGCCTCCATCTCGGTATCCGAGTTGCGGCAACGTCTGCTGGTCCTTGGTAGTGCTTTGTAGCACAGGTACCTCCTGCTTAGTAACCGGGTTCCAGCACCGTCAGCTGGTCCTCGGTTGTGCCATTGGCTCTTATTCCTTCTGCTGCCCCTCCGGGTGCCAGCACTGTCAGCTGGTCCTCGCTATTTCCATTTGCTCTTGCAGCTTCTGCTACCCCTCCGGGTTCCAGCACCGTCAGCTGGTTCTCGTCAGAGCCTTTGGCCTAGGTGCCTCCATCTCGGTATCCGAGTTGCGGCAACGTCTGATGGTCCTTGGTAGTGCTTTGTAGCACAGGTACCTCCTGCTTAGTAACCGGGTTCCAGCACCGTCAGCTGGTCCTCGGTAGTGCCATTGGCTCTTGTTCCTTCTGCTGCCCCTCCGGGTGCCAGTACCGTCAGCTGGTTCAAGAGGACAAAGAACAGGAAGACAACCACCAAGATGCAGAACAACAAGAGAGAGAAGACAAAGAAGCATAAAAAAACAAAGCAGAAGAACATTAAGCATAAGACTAATACTCTGAGCAAATGATATTATCTTATTTATAAGCAGAAGAAGACTAAGCAGTGTATGGGGGTGAGTCCGTTCCTCCTCGTGGTGCCCCTGGAAAAGGCCTGCTGCTGCAGGCCAAACTGAACGCGGACAAATCCTGTTGTAAATCTTTTGTGACAGGCAGAACGGAAGGTGTAAACTTCTAACTTTTCTAGATAACAACTACAGGAATGCCTGACACAAACAAGAATATGATGAAGAAGAATAGGAAGAAGATGAAGAAGTTGAATATGTAGAATAATAATTGTTGAATAAGAAGAATATGAAGAATGTAAGAAAAGGAAGAAGAAGAATGTAAAAAAAGGAAGTAGAAGAATTTAAAAAAAGGAAGAAGAAGAATTTAAAAAAAGGAAGAAGAAGAAGAATGTAAAAAAAGGAAGAAGAAGAAGAAGAATGTAAGAAAAGGAATAAGAAGAAGAAGAAGAAGGTAAAAAAAGGAATAAGAAGAAGAAGAAGGTAAAAAAAGGAAGAAGAAGAAGAAGAAAGAAGAAGAAAGAAGAAAGAAGAAGAAGACATACATGTCTGGCAAAATATAAATGAGGCTAACATAGTCAATATCTTTGTAACTCCTAACGTCTTTAAAAAAAAAGTTTAATTCCTGCTATTCCATTTGATTGGGCTAAACCTCTATGGCTTTAATGTCTCCTCCACCTCCCACAATACATTCTACATTATTCTTAGTTGTTTTTCTTCATGTAGAATTAACCTACAAGGAAAGAAAGGGTTTTTTTTAATTCCGATATTTTGGCCCCATTGACTTGCATTGGTTCCCGGTATCGGAATCGGCGATACCGATACTTTTTTTAAGATCGGCCGATCCATTCCGATCCGATATTTTCAAGTATCGGCTGGTATCGCTCAACTCTAATCAGGACGCTAAGTGATGAGAGAGCATCCTGAAACCTTCCGGAAGCAATGATTTCTGGGAAGTTTTGGGAGGTTTCTCTGGCACATGGTTAATTTGCCAACTCTGAAAAGTCTGGAAGGTCTCCGAGAGTCTCCAAGTATGTACACAAATTGGGCCGATTACTGAAAGCTGTCTTTGTTACCCATAGCAATCAATCGCAGTAAAGCTTTTATTTTTTCAAAAGCAGAATATGAAATAAAAGTTGAGCTTTGATTGGTCGCTATGGGCAAAACACACAGTTTTTTTATAAATCTGCCCAGTTTCTATTTATCACCCCTGATCATAGCAGAGCACCATCTAATTTACCTCTAAAGGCCCCATCACACAAGTTTTGTGACACAATAGCGATCTCACCAGCGAGATCGCTGTGTGTAACAGCGATCAGCGACCTGCCCCCCTGCCGGTATCGCTGATCGCTCTTGGAAACCTCTGGACATTTCTTCCATCGCTGGTCTCCCGCTGGCCAGCACACATCGCTGCATGTGACAGGCGGGAGACCAGCGATCAGCTGGTAACTAAAGTACACATCGTGCGTCCATTAGAAACCCGATGTGTACGTTAGTTACCAGCGCGCTGATGCAGGGAGCTAGTAACTAACGTACACATCGGGTATCTAAGGGACGCACGTCCCTTGGATACCCGATGTGTACGTTAGTTACCAGCTCCCTGCATCAGCACGCTGATAACTAACATACACAGCGACGCCGCACGCTCGGCATCGCTGTGCTGATCGCTGGTGAAGCTGTCTGTTTGACAGCTCACCAGCGATCATGTAGCGACTCACCAGCGATCCTGACACGTTGATATCGTTGTCGGGATCGCTGGTGAGTCGCTATGTGTGACTCCAGCTTAAGTGTCGCTTCCATAACCCTTTGACCCCCAGATACTCACATCCTGAGTGTTTACAGCAGTTTGTAAAAATGCTAAATTTGTGTGTGATGTGGCGCTGCCCCCAAATTTTGTGGCTTTTGCTGTTTTTACGCCAGTTTCGAGCAGCTCCAAAAAGGAGCAGCTGCAGCCAGATGGGGGCTGGATATGCCCGACTTTCAAATTTATGGAAGGTGGTAATGTTCCTTACACCAGAAATGTTACTCCAGTCATGGACTAGAGTAACATTTCTTACAGGAGACACATTTCTGGCGAATAGTCAGTGAGCCTTCAGCGCAACTTATTCCTGAACGCGCATTAATAACACTACCTTATGAAACACAAGTCTGAATGAATCGGGGTCAAAATGTATCACTCTGAATGAACTGGTAGTCATCAGGAACCATGGCCAGAATTTGCTCAACAGTGGGGGGTCCTGTTCAAAGTAAAGATGAGCTATCAATAACAGCACTATGTGGAGACTACTGTACCCAACACAGACATAAGACAAAACGCCACACCCCACAATAAAACAGCGTGAAGGGGATAACATTGAGCCCCTTTTTATTCACAGTAGGGTCTTAACTGTTTGCCTTCTCGCATCCAGTCCCTCTATGACCACAACTCCCTGGCTTGATCCCCCATTCAGAATCACCATATTCCGAAGTATCGAAGATATTTTAGTCAAAGTATTGATTGTCACAAGTTCTTCTCAAATCAAACGATTACAACCTGGGACCAGCAGGCTTGGACACATTATCAGCAGCTGGTCTCTTTTAGATGGGACTCGAAGCTTATGTGAAGGTGGGGGGATGCTTTCTGGATAGAGGGGTTATGAAGGTGGGCAGATTAATGAATGAATACAAGGCAATTTGTATGAGTCTCCTGCTAATCCTGACTTGGGACCTCATCTTCTGTGCATGGAAACAATTAAGGTCAAGCAACTATGGTGACAGAGGAAGCCTAAAAACACACAGCACTAGACGTCAATGAATGACCGAGCCCCCCCTCGTCTTTCATCTGGGGTTCACATGGACCAATTTGAGTTCTCTTTGCTCTGTGATAACGACTTCCCTTTGCAATTTCCTTGAGGAACTGAGATTGCTACAATAAAACAGTGATTTCCAACTCTCAACTTTTTGGATGACTGGAAATTCCTACATACCCCTATAACAGGTGGACATGGGAATAATCTGTACAATAATATTTCCCTATTCATACATTCATTCATTTATTCATTCTTTTCTACTAGTTATTCATTCATCCATCCATCCATTCTATCCTGTTTGTTCACTTATTCATCCATCCATTCTATCCTGTTTATCCACTTATTCATCCATCCATCTACTAATTCATTTATCGAACATCTATTCATTCATTCATTCATTCATTCACCCATCCACTCATTCATTCATTTTTCATCCATGTATTAATTTATTTATTTAGCCATCCACTCTCATTCATTCATCTAACATCCGGTTATTCATTCATTTATTTATCTATCCATCCATTCATTTGATCGTTCATTCACCAATCCATTTATTTCTTAGCTGTCAACAAAGTGTCCATTTGGCAAGCAACCATTGCTTCCGACTCCTCAATAATATACATATTCAGCTCGGCTGAGCTTTCAGGTGTTTTCATTGGGGAGTCGGAGACAAGTGGTTGACAGACCCGTATGGCAGTGGATCATCTCCCATAGGAATGATGGATCAGACATTCTGAAATCTAATAGATAACTGGCCCAGTAGACATGTTTGAGCACTTACGAATAAGGACAACGTTAGATAAAGACCATATATTTGACCAGAAACAATTTATGTCCCTTTTTTTTTATAACATACGATTTTTTTTTGTCAAGACAAAATACTGTATGGTGCAGTACAAAAGTACAAAATTGGTGCAGTACAAAATTGTTAGCTGTCGAAGTACCTGTAATAACCAAGTGTAGACTGAAGCATTTCCAGAAGACTGCAAGAAGTGATATCATCCTCAATGTATATCAATAACAAAGTTCAGCAAAGCCAAAAAGAAGTCCATAAACCAAGTCCCTGACTTCTAAGAGTTTCAGTTTTGATTTTGAACCTATGTAGTTGCCATGTTAGATATCTTCTTCATTATGATCTTCCAGAAGACTTGAGCAACATACATCTTCTTGGAAAAAATTCAGAATTGAGAGTCCTCAGTGGTTGATACCTTTTAATGGCTAACTGAAAAGATGGTAACAAATTGCAAGCTTTCAAGACTACTCAAGTCTCTTCATCAGGCATTGACTAATACAACATCTGAGGAATCACATATTTATACACAACACAGCACAGAAATAACGCAACAGATAAGACAAGTGACGTGAAGCAGAACTATCATTATCGGAGAGTGATAGACAGTTGTGGCCATAAATATTGGTACAGTTCATAGATAAGGAGTGTGAAAGCTTTATTTTTCTCTGAGTAGGGTCTGGTTCTGTGTTGTGATGCCCCCACAAGGTCTGAGGGGCAAATTCCTTAAATCCATGTGACACATTAATTCCTGCACTGAGTGTGTCAAAGGTCGTCATGAGTTTGTACTCACAGACCCTTCTGTCTCTCGGAGATGTGAAGTTACCTATTAATACAAGAAATTTCAGGTCCATGGTGCTGTGATCAGGCATACAAAAATGTTTGACCACAGGTAGATCCATTCTTTTTTCTCTTATTGTGTGGTGATGAAAATTCATCCTTGTTCTCAGTTTTTGCCCAATCTACCCCACATACAGACCTCCAGTTGGACATTTAGTACAAATAATTAAGCACACCACATTAGATGTGATGCAGCTGAAAGTATCTGGAATCTTGTAGCCCTGATGTGAATTGGGGGTCTTTATCTTGTCTTCAGATTTTGAATTAGTCTATATGCCTGATGAAGAGACCTGAGCAGTCTCGAAAGCTTGCAATTTGTTTCCATCTTATCAGCCATTAAAAGGTATCAACCACTGAGGACTCTCAATTCCAAATATTTTTCTATCCACTGGATAACCCGGTACAAAGATATATATCTTTCCTGTATGCTTCTTTTTGGAGATATTAGGAATTGGATCGGAAGCCATATTGATCTAACAGGGCCGCTAGACTGGTCCATTTTATAAAATATTTCATCTGAATCTCTAGAAGACCACTTCCTGAGGAAGACTATCTGTCCCAGTCCCATTATATAAGCATACAGGTCATCATCTTTGAGATCGCTATACTTATAGATCACTATTGTATATTGTAATATGTGGCTATCAGTTCACTGCATCTACTCTACGGGGGTTGTAAAGGACTAAATGAACATGGCTTTCTTCCCGTCACACCTGCCCCTTGGTTATGGTTGGCATTGCAACTCAGCCACAATGAGGTGAATGAGAAATGAATAACACGGAGCTGTAAAAAGACACACATCCTGGACAGGGTTGGTCCTGATTTTAGAAAAAGGCAGCCATACAATTTTCTATGTAGTCTTTAAAGCGGTTGTCTGAACATGAATAATGGCTACAATTGCAAAGTACTTGCAACAAATAAGCAAATGTGCAAATTTAGGGCTCGCTCACACTGCCATATTTATCGGATGAGTGCTATCCGATTTATTATTGGATAGCACTCCAACTCCGGACCAAACTCGGATCAGAGTATGTTATTACCATAATGAATCCGATTCTCTCTGAGGAGAGAATCTACGCTCGTGTGACCCTAATCTCAATCTTATAAAAAATCCTCGCTGTTTTTAAGAACGGAGAGATTTCAATTCCATTTTTAACGCTTGATGTCTAAGTTAGGGTACCGTTACACTTAGCGATGCACCAGCGATCCCGACAACGATATAGATCGCTGGTGCATCGCTAAGTGGTCGCTAGTGAGCTGCCACACAGGCAGATTTTACCAGCGACATCGCTGGGGTCGGGGGTCGCTACTTACCTGTCAGACGCGGCGATCCTGACGTCCTCCCGCCCGCGTCCACGCGTCGCTCATCGGCGCCACAGGAAGCCCAGCAGGAAGCGCCCGACGAGAAATGGTCCAGGACGTTCTCGCGCGATCAGCGATAATCAGCGGGGGAGCCGGTCGGGGGTAAGTATCGCACATAGCGATATCGCTAGCAATATCGCTGCTACGTCACAAAATCGGTGACTTTACAGCGATATTGCTAGTGATATCGCAGTGTGTAATGGGGGCTTTACTGGGTCATCGTGGTGGTCTATTAGTGTGGCTGAGCATGCGCAGTACAAACAAGCTATTGTTAATAGAGCTTGTAAGTGCTGATCTAAATCTGGCCAGATCGATGCAGCAGACGATTTGGCCACCTTTAGTGTCTGCCCTACTTGAGTGCTGCTGTAGCATCGGAGGGTGCATAATACAGGTCACAAGTGCAGCCAGTCTTCAGGAGCAGGCTGACCCCTGGTAAACAGAAAGGCAAGAGGCAAGGTAGTGGTGCTCTCCTAAAGATGGCACTTTAGAAGAAAACTTTAATCATTCTTGATTGGATGGAGACTAAGAGCTTCTCTGAAGACATCCAGTGGTCAGATCATATTTCTGAGGTTTAAAACCATCATGTTAAATTCCAGGACAAGCGATGCCATAACTCTAAGACTATGTTTACAAGTGCATGTTAGCTTCCATGGTCACGATTTTCAGCCGAATAGACAGTATTGACTTACGATAAGGTTCCAGTCTAGTATTCTTTGTGGTACATATATCAAATCTGATTAAAATGAAGACAGAGTCTAACTTAATTTTAAATTATGTTTTTTTCCAAAATTTCTCTCCCCTCACTTCACAAGACTGAAATGAAGACATCATTCTCACATTGCATCGACTGTATCCTAATATATATATATCTATATGGTAAATTCTATTAATATCAGACATGAATGTGGGAAGAACGTACAATGTCAAAACTATCCATGAACAGAACCCCTGTCACTTCATTTCACTGGAGGGTACACACAAGATGCTTTCCGAAAGCAGCAGATAACTAGAGGCGGCCTGTGGTTTACTGACGCTAAGTCAACGTGACATCTGTCACTGTCCTCCTCCGATGAGACACGAATGACTGAACAGCGAGCACGGACTTCTCAAGTCAATATCTTCATAGCACTTAAAAGAATAAAAGATATATGAGAAAGAAGTCATCACAACTCCTAGCTCTACTGTCTTCTTGAGCAACTTGCTATCTCAGAACCTTAAAAAGAGTGAGGGAATTCTTATTTTTTGCCAAATACTTTTATTCCTTAACCTAAAAATTGTTCTGAAAGAGCTAACAAAGGTGACTCAAGGGATGAATATTCCTTCTAGATACTCAAATTCCCTGGAAAGATGTCACGGAAGCCCACTGAGCAAGCTAAAGGAGATTACTTAGGCTTCTAGATGGTCTGATTCTAAGGGAACACCCTTGAACATTCAGACTGTGACCACTGCATCGCAAGCTCTGCTATCAATAATACACACCATAAATTGTGGATCAAGTGATTCCTTCAACTTTCAACTGTAGTTTAGACATTTTATTAGCAGAACCTTTTCAGTCCTGGTGTGATAGTGCCATGCTATGGTGCCAATACTTTGTCCACGAGATGGCCAGACCTCAATTCTAATCTGCTTTTAGCCGATTGGAAGCTACAAACAGACAATTAGTTATTTTAAAATTAAGTTTGTGTGTTATTTATTATTTTTTTAATTTTCTAATTTTTTGACATTTCAGGAAGAGTTTTCAGCAGTTTCTCCTATCTTCAGAGGCAAGGTTACAATGACAAGTGACACCTCAATAATCAGCTGACAAAATAGGAACTACCAATCACAGTAAATGTTTTCACAGCTCCTCCTATTTCCCACCCTTCATATTGTTCTTTGCACACGCTCATTAGATGATTCAATATATAAGATACTGTCTAAGTCAGTCTATTGCTGCTAATGCACGTGAATTTCCACGAGAACAGCAAGAGCAGAGTCTTGAATAGTCTCAGTGGCCATTTTGAACATTACAAGGTTTCTAATCTTTATTTTTCATACAGATCGTGGTACTGAAAAAAAAAATGCCCTAAATTTTTTACAACCACTGAGGACTCTCAATTCTGAATATTTTTCAAAATTTTTTAAACATACATTTAACAGAAAAACCTGCCAATCAATAGGTTATTTTCCGATTAGACATTCCCTTAAGAGGATAATACCAGTAGCTCATGGAAACAAATGGCACAGTTATAAAGTATGTGCAAAAATGCTGAAAAAAAGTATTGATTATTGCCACCGAAGTAGCAGACAGAGTAAGGACAGATCGTCATGGAACATGACAATAAGAAGGTAGAAAAAGAGACGACCGCACAGTCCCATATCATGTAAAAGTATAAGGGTCCCGTTATATTTAGCGATGCACCAGCAATCTCGACAACGATCAGGATCACTGGTGCATCGCTAAAGGGTCGCTAGTGAGCTGCCAAACAGGCTGATCTCACCAGCGACAAAGCAACGATCCAGCGATGCTCAGCAGTCGCTACTCCCTGTCACACGGCAGCGATAATGACGACTTCTGCCTGCACCCATGGGTCGCTAGTCGGCGCCAGCGGGACACCAACAAGAAGAAAATGGCCCAGGACGTTCGAGCATGATCAGCAATATCGCAGCGGGGGGCCGGTCGGAGGTAAGTGTCACATGTAGCGAGATCGCTAGCGATATTGCTGTTGCATTACAAAATCGGTGACGCTTGTGTAAAAGGCCCTTAACAAACCTTTATTAAGTATTAATAAAAACAGATAGAAGAGAACGTGAGTACACAATCTATACAGAACGTGCATAGACACACAAGGCAGAGAATTATAACATACCTAAATGGGAGAGTACGAGAGGTGGAATAAATGTAGCATGTGAAGCAAAAACACAGCACATGAGCATTAAAGTTAGCCCTGCACTAGAAACCAAGTCGTATGGTTTTGAATCATGCATATAAGCATGGGTGAAGGTTTAGCTGATGGAGGTTGGTTCTGAAACGCGCGTTGGGGCGGACACACAGGCAGTGTGAGTCCCTGCTCCATTGGTGTGCAGCCCGCAGGTATAACATACCTCTTATAGAATTGTTCTCATATTTCCCTGCGGGCAGGGTGTTACCTGAGCTATAATACTCATACTATTATGCTATGCATATTGCTTGTATAATTTTTGGTATTGGTAAGCCTTCAACCATGCTTATGTGCATGAGTCAGCGGAGGGGTCCGTCCTATAAACTCTGAGCTGTGTAGTCAAGAACGTGTCAGAACAAAGTCCCCAAGTTGACAACCTTACGGCAGTTAACTAAAAGTTGCCTGGTTATGTTGACCCAGACCTAAAGAGGTTTCCACTAATTTAGCATCAATGGCCTATCCTTAGGTGAAAGTACTCACTTGCGTAGCTGACCGTCTTTTGATAGTGGCTGAGGCTTGGTACTATATATTTGTCTCCTATTCAAATCAATAGGAGGTGGATGTGTACCCTGCGGTGGCCACTATCAGAAGACCACTAGTTCCGTATGTAAGTACTTCTGGCTGGCGCTGAGAACACCGGTAACAGCTGATCGTTGGGGGTACCAGGTGTCAGACCCCTACCGCCCAGTGGTCAGAGCTCATAACAAGTGATCATTTTAGCTACATAGAGCAGGGCTGAATAAAAATAAAAAGTACAAATATTAAAAAATACAAAAGATCAACTCATCCCCCTTTTGCACCATTCAAAATAAAACAATAATAAAAAGAAAACACATATTTGGTATCGCTGAGTTCAGAATTGCCAGCTCTAACAATATATAAAAAAAATTATTCCAATCAATAAACAACATAATGATAAAAAAGTAAAAACGCCAGAATTACGTTTTTTTGGTCGCCACAACATTGCATTAAAATGCAATAACGGGCAATCAAAAGATCAAATCTGCACCAAAATGATATCAATAAAAACTTCAGCTCGGCACGCAAAAAATAAGCTTTCCCCCAACCTGAGAACACGAAAAATGGAGATGCTACAGGTCTTGGAAAATGGTGACACTTTTTTTTTTTTTTTCAGAAATTTTGAATTTTTTTTACCACTTAAATAAAAAATAACCTAGACATGTTTAGTGTCTATGAACTCGTAATGACCTGGAGAATCATAATGGCAGGTCAGTTTTAGCAGTTAGTGAACGTGATTAAAAAGCAAAACAAAAGACAATTGTGAAATTACACTTTTTTTTTCAATTTCACCACACTTGGATTTTTATTCCCATTTTCCTGTACACTATATGGCAAAACCAATGTTGTCTTTCAAAAATACAACTTGTCCTGCAAAAAACAAGCCTTCACGTGGCCATATTGATGGAAAAATATAAAAAGTTATGGCTCTGAAAAGAAGGGGAGCGAAAAACGGAAACTCAAAACACTGAAAAGTCCAAGGTTGCGAAGGGGTTAAAAAATATATATGCAAAAAATGAATCATTGTAATTGAATACCTAAATTTTTGTTTTTTGTGTCAATGGAAATAACCTATAAATCCAAAAAATTTAGACTAAGAAAAATATTTAAGAAGGTATTTTTTGAAAGTGGTAAATTGTCAGAGAATGTGTCAAGGAGAACAGGCCTGTCAACATAGAATGTACAATCACACAGATAAGACTTTCTGATAGGACACAGGCACATTTCTCCAGCTCAGAATTAAAGCTGCCGCACTCACCTGTATGTTTACCCATAAATACGCCTTTAGCCTTATTGTAGAGATTTTACACCTGGAAACCTATCTGTCATATTAATATATGTGAGTGGCTCGAAGATGAGTGGGGAACGCAGCGGTGGAGAAGATATTTACTGGGCATCTGTCAGCAAGACTTAAAATTGGCTATTTATCCTTAAATATTCAAAAAGCTGACTTCAAGAAGACAAGAGGAACATAAGAGGAACAAATGCTTAGGCTTTATTTTCAAACAGAGGAAAAGTTGGTCAAAAGTCAGAAAATGTCCCCAAATTATTATGATAATGTAAGGTGTACAAATTATTTTTATTTAAAAGAAAACCAATTTTCAGGAAAGAATGATTTGGAAAAACATCTTAGAGGATGGAATTTTTTTTGAAACAAGGCGAATTAACGTTAGAAGTCAGGGAAAATATCGTATTTTTCAGACTATAAGACGCACCGGACCATAAGATGCACCCCAAATTTTCAAGAGGAAAATAGGGAAAAAAGATTTAATGCGTCAAATAGGGGTCGATCTTACAGTTCGAATTCAACTTACTGGATGTGGGGTGGCGGTGGTGAAGGATTGGGGTCACAAGAGATGTTCTGAGGTGCGATGCCGCGGGGGATGCTGTGAGTCCCATCCCAATCAAGTAGAAAGTGGCTTTTCGATGATGCTCAGCGACACTTGGCTCAGATTTAGTTTTCGGAGCTTGTCGTTTTGTGAAAGCCAGGAGCACCCGCTCTTCCACGGTTTCAATGCGGTGGACTCTGAGAAAATGGCCACAGGAGACCACGCATGTACAGATTGAGATCTAGGCACTGAGATATCGTCTCCCGGGATCTTGGTGCCAAGATCTCAATTTGTGCAGGTGCCATTTTCCCAGAGTCCACTGCATTGAAACCATCGAAGTGTGGGGGCTCCGGGCTATCACAAAATGTCATTGGAACCCCAACACCACTAAACACCTCCTCCTACCAACCTGGGACTCTCCACATTCCCCCGCAGAATCGGCGTAAGTTTAGAAGAGCCTTGAGATCACTGGTGGACTCAGGTGGTTGCTCCTCTAGCATGGTAGACTTGGGTCAGATGTCAAATATTCCATTCTCCATGGCCCCAATGGGCAAGTTGCGATAACTGTTAGACAAGGGAGGCTTCCGAAGTGATAGGGAAAAAAAAGAGAGAGATAGCATGTTCTAAATATTCACCCTTTATAAAAAGTTTTTTTTTATTTAGGCCGGGGTCACACTTGCGAGTGCAATGCGAGAAACTCGGGCATCAACACCCGACACTGCCGCCGGAGTGTGCGGCTGCAAGTATTTCTATGCAGCAGAAAGCTTCAACTTTTTTTTGCATAATATATATATATTTATTTAAAATACTAATCCCCACTTTGTCAATCCTAAACATTGCACAAGAAAAAAATATAGATAAATATTTGTTGGTTGTGGAACGTTTCATGAAGGTGGGGGGGATGGATTAAAACGATTAAAACAATTTTTTTTCTTCCTTTTTTGCTAAACAACTTCCTTAAGGGGAAAGGTCAGGCTAATCAGAGAGAAATGAAACGCAGCTGTGGAGCAAGATTCTTCTTAGAGAAAATACTTAGAACCTAAGTAAATGTCTAATTGCCTCCTCGCTCTCTGTTTCCATCCACAATAGCAATTTTATTTGGAGCCAGTTATATAATGAGTTTCGGAAGTGTCCGGAATTTACATAGATTATAACAATGTCTATTGCCATAACTGGCAGACACATGGCCTTCAAGAGTCATTTTTTTATGTTAAACCCAGAAAGAAATACAATTCATTCATTGCCAATACTTTTTTTAATTTAATAATTTTTAGAATTTTTTCAAGTATTTGCCCTTTAATTTTATTATAACCTGTAGGTGGCACTGTTGCTGCCTGTGAATATTGGCTCATCAGGAGATTTAGCAAAAGTGGTTTAAAGGGAATCTTTAGTTCTGCAAACACAATATAATAAATGGCTGTGTATAAGCAGATATAAGCTATAGGTTGGGATCACACATGCGAGAAACTCAGACGAGTCTCGCATGTTAATACCCGGCACTGCCGCCGGCACTCGGGACTGGAGTGTGCAGCTGCATGTATTTCTATGCAGCCGCATGCCCCGATCCGAGTGCCGGTGGCAGTGCCGGGTATTAACATGCGAGACTCGTCCGAGTTTCTCGTATGCGTGATCCCAGTCATAGGCTTATATCTGTGGCCACAGTTAATACATAATGTTTTGTGAGCCTGCAGAAAACACTAGAGGGAGCACACTGTATACAGATTAAGGCCTCTTTCACACATCAGTATTTTTGATCAGTATTTCATCAGTATTTGTATGCCAAGACCAGGAGTGTCTCCAAAACAAAGAACAGACATCAGTCTTTCAATTATATTTTTTGCTTGGTAAGTTCCATTCCTGGCTTTGGCATACAAACACTGATGCAAAATACTGACCAAATACTGATGTGTGAATGAGCCTTAAAGAGAATCTATGAGCAGGCTTTGATATGTAATCTGAGACCAGTACTATGTAGGGGCTGAGACCCTGATTCCAGCGATGTGTCACTTACTAGGCTATGTGTTATTACTTCATTACATATAGTGTTATAGCAGCAGGAGATTTTCACTATAGGACATGATGTCTGATGCCTCCTACTCAACCCGCTCTATGTAACCCAATTTCCTACCACTGATTATCAACTTACTACCCAAGCACAGTGTACACAAAAGCTGCCAATCAGTTGTGTGCGCGGGGTTATACAGGGCTCAGTATTGAGCTTTGCTAGATCTGAAGCAAAGAAAACTGTGATTGTATGACAGCATGCAGACAAGCAACTGACACCACAATGGACATCATGCTGCATTGAGATTACAAAACCTACAAAAGACAAAATGAGAAAAAAAAAAATAAAAAAAAAAAATAATGTGTTTTTGCATTGCGATCACAAAGCAAATACCTGCTGACAAATTCCCAGTAATATGGCATACATGAATGCAGTGAGCTCCCTCTAGTGGTGGCTGGTGACAGAATTTTATCATGTAACTCTATTCAGAGGATTTGGAGCTCTAGAGCAGAAAACCTGCTCTCTGATTGTAAACGTTTCCTGCAATGTCACATTTTCTAGGCTTTTGGTATGATCTACATTGCATAACCTGGGAGCATTTCCTCTAAGAGAAATCTAATATATAAAGCTCAAGTGTATGTATGTTTGTATGTGTGTGTGTGTATGTCCGGGATCGGCATCCGCACCGTCGCAGCTACAGCCACAAAATTTGGCACAGTCACACGTCTGGACCCCGAGAGTGTCCTAGGCTATGTTGTGAGGTGAAATTTTAACCCCGTGCGTTCCAATTTACCAAACAATTTTACCCCTATCTACATAATGGGGAAAAAGTGTGTGTGTATCAAGCCCCACGCCTCGTTATGATGTCATAATGGTTGCCATGGCGACGCTGATTCATCATAGGTTGCAATGGGGATGTTTATGTCATAACGGTTGCCATGGTGATGATGATGTCATAATTGGTATATGGGCACGGGACTATGGGATGGAGGATGTGTGATGAGTATATGGGCATTGGACTAAGGGATGGCGAATATGTATGATGGGTATATGGGCATTGGACTAAGGGATGGCGAATATGTATGATGGGTATATGGGCATTGGACTAAGGGATGGCGAATATGTATGATGGGTATATGGGCACGGGACTATGGGATGGAGGATATATATGATGGGTATATGGGCATGGGACTATGGGATGGAGAATATGTATGATGGGTATATGGGCATGGGACTATGGGATGGAGAATATGTATGATGGGTATATGGGCATGGGACTATGAGAAGGAGGATATGTATGATGGGTATATGGGCATTGGACTAAGGGATGGCGAATATGTATGATGGGTATATGGGCACGGGACTATGGGATGGAGGATATATATGATGGGTATATGGGCATGGGACTATGGGATGGAGAATATGTATGATGGGTATATGGGCTTGGGACTATGGGATGGAGGATGTGTGATTGGTATATGGGCACTCGACTATGGGATGGAGGATATATATGACGGGTATATGGGCACAGGCCTATGGGATGGTGGATATGTATGATGGATATATGGGCACGGGACTATGGGATGGAGGATATGTGATGGGTGTATGGGCACTGGACTATGGGAATGAGGATATGTATGACGGGTATATGGGCACGGGACTATGGGATGGAGGATGTGTGATGGGTGTATGGGCACGGGACTATGGGATGGAGGATGTGTGATGGGTGTATGGGCACCGGACTATGGGAAGGCGCATATGTATGATGGGTATATGGGCACGGGACTATGGGATGGAGGATATGTATCATGGGTATATGGGCATGGGACTATGAGATGAAGGATGTGTGATGGGTATATGGTCACTCGACTATGGGATGGCGAATATGTATGATCAGTATATGGGCATGGGACTATGGGATGGAGGATGTGTGATGGGTATATGGGCTTGGGACTATGGGATGGAGGATGTGTGATGGGTATATGGGCACTCGACTATGGGATGGAGGATATGTATGATGGGTATATGGGCACGGACCTATGGGATAGTGGATATGTATGATGGGTATATGGGCACGGGACTATGGGATGGAGGATAATTATAATTTGTTATAACTAACCACAGTTAGTTACTATGCTCGGGCAGCGCCGGGCTCTTCAGCTAGTATTAGAATATTTTCCTATGTTCCTGTGATGGGATCCAGTTTCATCCCAGGAAAAAGTTTACCTTGCTGGGATCTGTTCCTACGGCCAGGGTCACACTTGCGAGTGCAATGTGAGAAACTCTCTTGCCTCAATACCTGCACTGCCGCTGGCACTCAGTACCGGAGTGTGCGGCTGCATGTCTTTCTATGCAGCTGAACGCTCCGGTGTCCTCCACTTCAAATATACTTGCCAACTCTACCAGAACATCTGTATGGCTTTGAGAATAAGTGGAGACCTTCAGGTCTCCCAAAAAAGTCTCATAGATCCTATATGAAACCTCTCAAAAACAAGTAACACCAGAGGTTTCTACATTTAGAGAAGTAGAAACAGGGAGTGGGGTGGTGAGAAATGGGCATAGAGGGCTGTGGCAGTGGGTATCTGGACCTCCACAGAAGTCATCCAGTTCCCTATGGCCAAAAGTGGTCAATTATGCCCTAGAGGTAGACTGAAAAGGAAGACAATAAATCGGAGAAGCCCATGTTTCTGGTATTACTCAGTAGAAAACAGATCAGCAATTCAGCCACAGGAATTTCTACTAGAGACAATGAGATATTAACAAAAAAATCCAAATTGAATTATATCTTAAATTATGAATATATTAAAAATGTACACCATTTTTTCTTTATAAAAAAAAATCTATTTTTTTTAATACATTCTTTGAACAACAATCAGTATTCATGACCCATGTTCTATGTGTCGCCCATGTGATGTTTGGGATTATGGTATCACACAAACTTTACAAAATACTATAACATAGAATTATATTGTAACTTGATAATGAAATTAATGTGCAAACCAGAAGGTAATTAAACAGTAATCCTCTGTATATGTGACAAGTTCACACATGTGTCGGACTTTTATTGTTTTATTTTTGGTATGTGCCTTGCGATGAGTGCAGCAGTGTGGCCCCGGGGATCCTTTTGGTTGAGAAAAAATCATACAATTCAGTTGGTTAATGAAATAGACAAAAATAGACACTTGTCACAATGATTTAATTCACTTCACACACACAAAAAAAAGTTTAAGCAAATATTTCTAAAATATTATGTCGGAGTGAGGATTGTGTGTCAGTCAAGTGACTTCTTCGGGGAAATCTGCAGACACTTGGGGCTATGTTCTCATTGTAAATGCACCTGATTTCATTTCGCTTTACTTATATATATATTTCTTTTTTTTTTCAGGAAAACAATAGAAGCAATATGATTGATCTTGGTTCTCCTGTACTCACATGATTGTGACATCCCATGTATCTTCTTGGAAAAAAGAAGAAAAAAAAAACTGTTGACCTTTTTCTGGCACAGTCTATGGCCCTGATTCATGGAGCAATGTTCGCCATTTTTTGGCATAAAAGTGCTTAAAATGTCACAAACATTTTGCAGCTTTTTATGGCAGACTTGGCCAATAAACTCAGAGTTATTTATGCCTCCTAAATGAATCTGGTGCATCTAACTCCAGCGCACCATTCATCAAAAATGGGGTATAAAACTTCAGTCTTGATGAATCAAGGATCAAATCTTTAAGGAATTGGTTCGGAAAATGTTGTCCACATTTTGGGACAATCTTTTTTTCTTCTTAAAGAGGTTGTCCAGGCTTGGGCTTCAAGTTTGCCGTCACTCTATGTGACGGCAGACTTGTGATTCCTCACAGCTCGCATAGTGTGCACGGTCAGGATTCTGTAGTGCCGATGCCGAAAGCAATCATCACACTTTCAGCCACATTCCAACTAGTCGTGCACAGTTCACTGGTATTGAGCAAGGCTGCGCACGCCTAGTCGGCACGTGACCGCATGTATACAAATCACCAGCACCGGAGAATCCTGATATTGGGCACTGCTCGAGCTGTTAGGATAAAAAAGTCTGCAATCGCTCTCTGTGACTGCAAATTTGAACCCCATGTCTGGACAACCCCCTTTAAATGCATGCATTTGGAACTAAAAATCATTTTTCAAATTGGACTTAATTACAAATTTTGCACTATCTTGCTTTTACAGGCTTTTTCTTTCCCTGCACATTCAACTTTGATGTGGTCATAAATAAGTTGAGAGTAGCTCAGAAAAAGAAATTTACAAGAGTTAGAATCATAGAGTCTTAAGGAGCCGTCACACACAGAGAGATCGCCAGCGAGATCGCTGATTTTTTGACGCCACAGCAATCTCGCCAGCGATATTGCTGTGTGTGACATGGATCAGCGACCGGCCCCCCTGCCGGGTATCGCTGATCCCACTGGACCGTCCGGGGCCGTTTTTTGATCGTTGGTCTCCCGCTGGCCAGCACGCATCGTGTGGCAGCGAGAGACCAGCGATCAGCAACGCTGGGAGCTGGTTTCCAATGTAAACAGCGGGTATCTAAGAGCCGCGCGGCTCTTAGATACCCGCTGTTTACATTGGAAACCAGCGTGCTCGCTGGTCCTGATCGCTGGAGGGGCTGTCTATGTGACAGCTCACCAGCGATCAGCTAACTATGTCCCAGCGATCCCATCCACGTCGGATCATTGGTGGGATTGCTGGGACATTGATACGTGTAACGGGGCCCTTAGAGTTGAAAGGGACCTCCAGGGTAATCATGTCCAACCCCCCTAAAAGACAAACTTTTTAAGGAAACTCAATTGCAAAAATGATTTTTAACCCCAACTACATGCATATACATACAGTAAGTGAAAAATAAAAGTTATCCCCATAGATGGACAACCCTTTATGATGACTTGGTAGGAAATACACTGAAGTTTTTGGATTTGTCCATCTATATAATAAAACATTTCCATCTCTTATCAAGACAAATGTCAAAATCGTTTTGAAAATAAATATTTTTTTTACAGAATGTTACATCACAACATTGCTATCAGAACTAGAAATATATGTACATACTGTACATATTTAGGCCAAAATCTAATCAAAGAAATTAAATTAGTATTGATGATATTTTTGCATCGAGTGTTCTTCTAGTTACTCTATGTATCTGGGATTGTCAATCAAGTCTTGACATTAACGCTTTAATAACCTGAAACGGCTTGAGAAAAGTTTTAAAATGCGCTAATTAAGACGTCTCTGCTTTATTTCATTTACAGGGTGGCAGTGGAAATTATTAATAAACAGAAAAATCAAGGGCTGTAACTAATACGTTCCATGCCTCCGAAGCTTTAAAGAGGAACATCTGTTTTTAGATTAACCTAAGTACCCAGAACATCTAATGATGGTCCAGATGATTTCCTTGACTGAGTCTAAAGATCTCATTTCCGGCCACAGGAGAAGACCAGGCATTGAACACCTGTTACAGGTTGTACATCGGAGCCAGAACAACAACCACTAATTAATAGGAACATTATAGCCAAACAAACACTGAATAGCAACTTTATTTCCACCTCTAGATTTTCTGATAGTGGTTAGCCCTAAAAGAAAGTGACATCAATAAATCTTTAGGACATTAGAGGAAAAAAAAGCCATTAACGCATAACGCATCTGTGGCGCCCCCAGGAGTAAGGTCGCCACACTGGCTTTGCCTTCCTCCAGGGGAGGGTAATGCCAGGCTTGGAGGCAGTGAAGGGTCTCTCTCGCAGTTTACCTATGCATACAACACAGTTCCACTCCAGGCCAGCAGGGGGAACTCTGAACCGAGATTAAAGGAAGGAGTGCTCTCTGAGGGCCAAGAGGAAGGAGTGGTTAGTTAGTCTGCGGAGGGTGAAGTGTGCAGATGTGTAGAGAGAAGCTGGAGGTTGAGCTGAGAAAAGAGAGCTCCCTCACAGTGAGAGCGCATGATCTGGAGCCTGGTCTCCACGGCTGTATGGACACTGATGGTCCTACAGCAGATACCAGGGGAGTAGGAGGCTGTAAATGCCCTACCCCCATCTAAGACTCGGAGGCACAACAGCATGCAGTGAGCCAGGAGAGGAATAGCGGCTACAGCTGTCTGCCATACGAGGAGAGAGTAGAGGAGAACTGAGAGGAACTTCAGTGTAACTCAGTACTAGGAGTACTTCACACAAATAAGCGCTAGGAAGGAGACAGCACAGCCCTTCTGCTGAGAGAGAATCCTGAGCTGCTTCCAGGCCAGCCTGCTCTGATACCATCTGTAATCAGGAACCTGGACTGCAGTTATCAAGTAAAGGTACAGAAACTGCACCCCGCTGTGTCTTGTCTGCTTCCTACCTTTCCGGCACTGCTACATCCCCATGCCAATCACATCTACACTGCCCTGGGACTACAGCTTCACCTGTGGGGAGCTTTTACATCTCTGCTGCGTCCTACCATCAGTCCCAGCGGATCTGCATGCAGCGTCGGCTTAACACCTCCCTTGCCGAGCACCACAGGTGGCGTCACGAACTATCCATCTAACTACGTTCCACCATTACATTCCCCCATTACTTGGGCGCCCAGGGCCACGGACTGGGTCACCGCTGCTGTGACACATCCCGCCGACAACGGCCTGATGCCGAGTACCCCACAGCCCTGGGAGGGCGACCCAACTTGGCATCATGAACAGGATTACGGAGCCCGGTACCCCCCGGGTCCTGTGTGCCATAGACTGTTTGTGAAAAAGACTGTGTGTGAAATTGGCGCCAATTGCCGCCATTGCCGCGCTGTTTGGCGCGCGCGGGAAGAAAGAGGGGCGGCCTTCATGGGCGGAGCCTGCCACAGAGCGCGAAGAAGTGAAGTGCCGCGCGGGAAGAGAGGACAGTGCGCGAGAAGGGGTGGAGCTGAGGCCTACAGCCCGGAGCGTTGGGCCTGCGAAGCGGCCGCCGGTGAGCTCACACAACCCCCGGCCCTGGCTAACGTTAACTGGGGGGGAGAGAATGTCCGCGCCACACAGCGATGCAGCGGTGGACACTGTTGCTGACCCCGCAGCACTGCAAGGAGGAGCACCCGCCGCAGTGGTCCTCATAATGCCGCTGTCTATGCCCTATATACCGGGAGCGGCCTGGCTACCGCAGTACTCGGGTGAGTCACGTACCCTGAGTGAATTTAAAGAGAGACTGTGCAGTTTGTTTAAAGTATACCCTCTGTCTGAAAGCCAGAAAGTGAATATTCTGATTGGACAGCTAATGGGTGCAGCACAGAGAGAGGTGAAAGCCTGGCAGGACACGGATAAAGAGACTGTTGCAAAGATCCTGGCCAAGCTGAGAAGCACCTTTGACACTCGCAATGCAGCTGAAATCAAGATGAGGTTCTTTGGCTGTAAACAGAAGGCGCAGGACAGTATAAGGGACTATGCTCTCAACCTGCAGGAGGTGCTGCGAGCAGTTAAGCAAGTTGATCCTGACAGTGTAAAGGAGGAAGATAAACTGTTAAAGAAGCAGTTCATTGAAGGACTTCTATCCAGTACACACAGAGGACAGTTGCGCATCATAACCCTGCAGGACCCTGATCTGGACTTTGCTGATTTTAAGAACGGGGCTATACGGGTGCTGCAGGAACCCATTGACAGCCGTCCAGCGCCCCTGAGGCGTCCAGCGATCACCTACCACCAGGAAGCAACGTCTTTCCCTTCCATCCCTGTGGAGACTGATGCACAGACTATGGATAACGACCCAACTGAAGAGCTGCGTCTTCAGGTCCAGGAGTTGACCAAAGGAATGGCTGCGCTTACTAAAACTGTGCAGTCTCTGCAAGTGTCCTCCAAAGAAAAGATCCAGCTTGCTTCCAGTCCAGAGGATGTCCCGTGGCTCCGGAGGAGGAGAGCCCCACCACTTCGAGGAAGGAACAACGATCGCTATGACAAGGACGGACGTTCCATCTGTCGTCGCTGCTACAAGGCAGGTCATCTTGCAAGATACTGTCCTTTAAACGAGCAACCCCTGGGGCAGAGGGCCAACCCCCAGGAGTAGGACCACAAGGCCCAAAGAACTGGAGAGCCAAGTATGTTGGAGGGAGACCAATCCTTCCTGTGGTGATTGATGGTATCCCCATGAATGCTTTGCTGGATACTGGCTCCCAGGTGACCACTATGCCGTACGTTCTCTACAAGAGGTATTGGGCTGATTCTGAACTCATCCGTGGCCCAACTTATGAACTGACGGTAGTTGCAGGTAATGGTCAATCTTTGCCGCAGATTGGATGTAAAGAGATTACTGTTAAAGTGGGTCTGGTAGAGCTAAAATCTCAAGGTCTGATAGTTGTTGATATTGATTGACATGAATGTAATCCCATGATAACTCTTGGTACAAATGTAATTGAAAACTGTCTTTCTGAGGTTATTGTCTTGTTGCAACAGGTGGCTGAGACTGCTGGTTCCAGTGAACAACGAGTCCTGCAGAAGGAGATCAGAGCCCTGATGCAAAGACAACAGGTAGAACTCTCTGGCGGAGAGATTGGCAGTGTCAGAGTGAGTGATGCTTTCCCCATTGCAATACCCCCCAGATGTGAAATGTTGATTTGGTGTCGGGCAGCTATAGGTCTCAGAGGGAGAGATTACCAGGCATTGGTAGAACCAGTATATTCTGATAGCAGGCCCACTGTCCTGACAGCCAGAGGGGTGGTTGATGTATGAAAAGGGAGAGTACCTGTACGCCTTTTGAATTGTGGGGAAGAGCAGGCCACAATAACTCGGTACGCCACAGTTGCGAAGCTGCTCACTGTTAATAACAACTCTTTGCAGGCGGCAGAGCCCTTGGTCTCATCCGATCAAGTGGAGGACAATGGATCTGTGAAGCAGATGCAGGAGTGGTGCCAGCAACTGCAGGTGGAGACTGACTCTACACCTTCATACCAGAAAAATGGGGTTTACAGAGTGACACAAGAGTATGAGCGGGTATTCAGCAAACACCCACTAGATTTTGGGCAGGCAAAAGGGGTTCAACATCATATCCCCACTGGAGACCATCCACCCATAAGAGAGGGGGTGAGAGGGGAGAGACCTATACCCCCAACACAATACCAATGTGCCAAGAGTATGTTGAGAGAGATGAAGGAAGCTGGGGTTATCAGAGACAGTTGTAGCCCCTGGGCAGCTCCAATAGTTTTTGAAAAGAAAAAGGATGGTACCATGAGAATGTGTGTTGATTACAGGAAAATTAACAGCATTACACATAAAGATGCCTACCCATTACCCAGATTGAAGAGTCATTATCTGCACTTAAAACTGCTAACTACTTTTCCACCTTGGATCTCACCAGTGGGTATTGGCAGGTTCCCGTGGCAGAGGCAGACAAGAAGACAGCATTTACCACTCCAATGGGTCTCTGTGAGTTCAATTATATGCCATTTGGGCTCTGCACTGCTCCAGGAAAATTTCAACGGCTAATGGAGTGCTGTCTGGGACACATGAATTTTGAGAAGGTCCTGTTGTACCTGGATGATGTCATTGTCTTCTCCAAAACCTATGAAGATCATCTGGAGCACCTGGCTGAGGTGTTTGAAGCTTTGTCCAATTTTGGCCTGAAGGTGAAGCCTTCCAAATGCCACCTCCTGAAGCCTAAGGTACAGTACCACGGACATGTGGTGAGTGCAGAAGGCGTGGCACCAGATCCGGACAAAGTCACAGTCATCCGGGACTGGCCGAAGCCCAGCAACCTCCATGAAGTACACCAATTCCTTGGACTGGTGGGCTACTACCGAAGATTCATCAAAGGCTTTACAGAAATAGCCACCCCTTTGCAAAATCTCCTGGTGGGGCAGTCCAAAAAGACCAAACAGAAAAGTTCCACCTTTGAATGGACTGAAGAGTTGGAGAGATCTTTCACTCGGTTGAAGATGGCTCTCACAGGTGACAAAGTTCTGGCCTACCCAGATTATGACAAACCCTTTGTGCTGTACACTGATGCTAGCAATGTGGGGCTAGGAGCAGAGTACTGTTGCAGGTACAGAACGTAAAAGAAAGAGTGATCTCCTACGCCAGCAGGAAGCTGTGTCCCACTGAAAGGAACCCTGACAACTACAGTTCTTTCAAGCTGGAGTTCCTTGCCATAGTCTGGGCTGTGACCGAAAGGTTCAAACATTACCTAGCCTCCGCCAAGTTTACTATCTTCACGGACAACAATCCGTTGACCCACTTGGACACTGCAAAACTAGGTGCACTGGAGCAGCGATGGATGGCTCGGCTGTCTAACTATGAGTTTACTATCAAGTACCGAGCAGGGCACAAGAATGCCAATGCTGACGCGCTGTCCAGGATGCCTAATCTGCCAGATGCAGGTGAAGACCCTGAGGCTCTTGAGGAAATAGCGTTGCCTCCCTTCCACCGGCCACTTGCGGCCCAATGTGCTCAAGGAGTGAGAAACCGACGGTCTGGCTTGAAGGAGGTCACCCTGAATCCATTGCCCCATCATGACTGGGCAGAAACGCAAGATAGTGACCCTGCAGTCCGCCTGGTGAAGGAGCTACTGTCACAAGCTGACTCACGCCCAGAGTTGAATGCTCCTGAAGAAACCCAGCAGTTGTGGAAGGAGAGAGGCCGGCTGTTCATCTATGAAGGAAAGCTGTGTCGGAGGAGTATCAATGCCCGCACTCATGAGCTGGTCTGGCAGGTGATAGTCCCAAAGAGAGAGGCATCAATGGTCCTGGAAGCATACCACAATGGAGCTGGACACTTCGGATGGAAGAAGTTGGAAGCATTGCTCCGGGAGAGGTTCTACTGGGCTGGCATGAGGAAAGCCATTGAGAGGTGGTGTCGGGAGTGTGGACAATGTAACCTACGCAGAAAGGATTGAGACAGCCAGAGAGCTCCTCTGCAGCCAATCATCACCAAACAGCCGCTTGAGTTGTTAGCTCTGGATCATGTGAAGCTGGTTCCAAGCCAGTCGGGCTACATCTACACTCTTACCATTGTGGACCACTGCTCAAGATTCCTGGTAGTTGTACCTGTCAAAGATCAGACAGCCAGGACCGCAGCCAGAGCATTCCAACAGCACTTCTGTAGACCGCATGGCTATCCTGAAAGAGTGCTTACAGACCAAGGTCCAGCTTTCGAGGCAGAAGTGTTCCAAGAATTCTGTAACTTGTAAGGTTGTAAGAAGATCCGGACAACACCATGTCACCCACAGACCAATGGCATGTGTGAGAAGATGAACCAGGTAGTGATTGACCTCCTGAAGACTTTGCCCTTGGAGGAGAGAAATCTATGGCCAGAGAAGTTGCCAGATCTGGTAGACCTCTACAACCACATTCCAGTGAACTCCACCAACTGTACCCCAGCCTACCTAATAAGAGCGAGGCCTGGTAAACTGCCTTTTGATTTGGACATGGGAGTCCTTACACCTGAAGTTACGTCCCCAGATGCTGACTGGGATACAGAAAGACAACAACAGTACAGAAGAGTACAGGAGTGTGTGGAGAAGAGTCTAGCCGGGGCAAGACAAAAGCAGGAGAAGCTTTACAACCAAAATGCACCTGCCGTTCCTTTGTAGCCGGGAGAGCAAGCCTTAAAAAGGAAGAGAAGATGGCACAAATTGGATGATCAATGGGAAGCTGAACCTTATACCCTTCTGCCCTCAAATTTTGATAATACCAAGGTATGCCTTGTTAGTAAAGATGGAGGAGAGACCTCAGCAGCGGTATTGAGGGATCATTTGAAGTTATGTCCTGACCAGTTAAAAGAAAGAAAAAAAGAACTAGATAACATCCAACCCATAGAGGAAGAAGAGAAGGTCAGCACAATACTTGGAGAATTCCCTGCGAATTGGACTAAAGTGAATGATGTTGTGGTGGTACCAGTGTTGATATTTCCCCAAGTGGTAGCACAGGAAAACGTGACTCAAGAAAATCCTGAGGATCAGGAAAATCAGGCAGCAGATGCCACACCAGTAGTGGAGCCAGAGAACCCTCGCCCTGCCAGTGGTGAACCTGTTATGCCCATGGTGAGTCTAAGAGTCTATAGGAGAATACTACCCAGTTTACCCACACTAGAGTTACACAGGTCTACCCGTAACCACACAAGGTATACCACCAATCAGATATCGTATATAGCAAAGCAAAAGTGAATGTTGAAATTGTTTTTAAATATGTAACTGTTTTCAAGTTTTGTGCCTACAGGTAACCTGTAAGAGTTTCCCTTATTTATGGACATAGTACCACAGGACTTGTGTGGTCAAAAACTTTCTTTGTAAATATTTCACCAGTTGCCCAGGAATGGACCATGGACATTGATGCTTGGACTTATCATTAGAGTTGAGCGACTTTTGGTTTTTTAGGGTCGCGTTTCGTTTCGTGAAACCCGACTTTTCCAAAAGTCGGGTCGAGCAAGATCGTCCGATTATAGGGAAAAGTCGGGGTCGTCCCGAAACACGAAACCCAATGTAAGTCAATGGGGAATAAAAGTCGGCAGTGAGAGGAGGACAGGAAACACACCAACAGTGCCCATTTGAATGCCAAAAGCATCAATTCTTCTTACTTAAGCTTGTCAACCTTAATTAACTTCATAATACAAGTTACGCACTGAAAAATGGGGGTTATTTGGCTACAGACTGTGGGGGGGAGGGCTGGCTCCAGGTTTTCATGTGCCCTGGGCGAAAGAGCGCCCCTTTAACACATACCACAACTCATCATGCTCCGATACGGCAGAGAAATAGCGGTATAGTACAATGAAAAATACCTCACTTTTTACATCTCATGACGAGGCCCATCTATTTCTCCATACAGAATCATTGGTCCCATATAATGTTTGAAACAGTATATGATGAGCTCCACATAATGCTACAGTATATGTTGGTCCCCATGGATGAAGCTCTACTATCTTATGGGCCCAAATAATGCTCCAAACATAATGGGCCCCATTTCTAATGCTCTAGTGTATAATGGGCCCTGTAAATGCTGCTCCAGTGTCTGATGTCCACCTTTGGAATGTTCCAGTGTATGGTGGGCCCCATCTATCATTCTCAGACTGTGTTAGGCCCAGTATGGATTGCACGTGATTGCACAAAGGTTAGAAAGGGTACCGTATCCCCAGATAACATGTATGGATAGCATACACATTCAAAATATATGTCTCAGGAGGCAGGCTCAGACGGTGTTAGGCCCAGTATGGATTGCACGTGATTGCACAAAGGTTAGAAAGGGTACCGTATTCCCGGATAACATGTATGGATAGCGTACACATTCAAAATATATGTCTCAGGAGGCAGGCTCAGACGGTGTTAGGCCCAGTATGGATTGCACGTGATTGCACAAAGGTTAGAAAGGGTACCGTATCCCCAGATAACATGTATGGATAGCGTACACATTCAAAATATATGTCTCAGGAGGCAGGCTCAGACGGTGTTAGGCCCAGTATGGATTGCACGTGATTGCACAAAGATTAGAAAGGGTACCGTATCCCCGGATAACATGTATGGATAGCGTACACATTCAAAATATATGTCTCAGGAGGCAGGCTCAGACGGTGTTAGGCCCAGTATGGATTGCACGTGATTGCACAAAGGTTAGAAAGGGTACCGTATCCCCAGATAACATGTATGGATAGCGTACACATTCAAAATATATGTCTCAGGAGGCAGGCTCAGACGGTGTTAGGCCCAGTATGGATTGCACGTGATTGCACAAAGGTTAGAAAGGGTACAGTATCCCCGGATAACATGTATGGATAGCGTACACAATCAAAATATATGTCTCAGGAGGCAGGCTCAGACGGTGTTAGGCCCAGTATGGATTGCACGTGATTGCACAAAGGTTAGAAAGGGTACCGTATCCCCGGATAACATGTATGGATAGCGTACACATTCAAAATATATGTCTCAGGAGGCAGGCTCAGACGGTGTTAGGCCCAGTATGGATTGCACGTGATTGCACAAAGGTTAGAAAGGGTACCGTATCCCCAGATAACATGTATGGATAGCATACACATTCAAAATATATGTCTCAGGAGGCAGGCTCAGACGGTGTTAGGCCCAGTATGGATTGCACGTGATTGCACAAAGGTTAGAAAGGGTACCGTATCCCCGGATAACATGTATGGATAGCGTACACATTCAAAATATATGTCTCAGGAGGCAGGCTCAGACGGTGTTAGGCCCAGTATGGATTGCACGTGATTGCACAAAGGTTAGAAAGGGTACCGTATCCCCAGATAACATGTATGGATAGCGTACACATTCAAAATATATGTCTCAGGAGGCAGGCTCAGACGGTGTTAGGCCCAGTATGGATTGCACGTGATTGCACAAAGGTTAGAAAGGGTACCGTATCCCCGGATAACATGTATGGATAGCGTACACATTCAAAATATATGTCTCAGGAGGCAGGCTCAGACGGTGTTAGGCCCAGTATGGATTGCACGTGATTGCACAAAGGTTAGAAAGGGTACCGTATCCCCAGATAACATGTATGGATAGCGTACACATTCAAAATATATGTCTCAGGAGGCAGGCTCAGACGGTGTTAGGCCCAGTATGGATTGCACGTGATTGCACAAAGGTTAGAAAGGGTACCGTATCCCCGGATAACATGTATGGATAGCGTACACAATCAAAATATATGTCTCAGGAGGCAGGCTCAGATGGTGTTAGGCCCAGTATGGATTGCACGTGATTGCACAAAGGTTAGAAAGGGTACCGTATCCCCGGATAACATGTATGGATAGCGTACACATTCAAAATATATGTCTCAGGAGGCAGGCTCAGACGGTGTTAGGCCCAGTATGGATTGCACGTGATTGCACAAAGGTTAGAAAGGGTACCGTATCCCCGGATAACATGTATGGATAGCGTACACATTCAAAATATATGTCTCAGGAGGCAGGCTCAGACGGTGTTAGGCCCAGTATGGATTGCACGTGATTGCACAAAGGTTAGAAAGGGTACCGTATCCCCGGATAACATGTATGGATAGCGTACACATTCAAAATATATGTCTCAGGAGGCAGGCTCAGACGGTGTTAGGCCCAGTATGGATTGCACGTGATTGCACAAAGGTTAGAAAGGGTACCGTATCCCCAGATAACATGTATGGATAGCGTACACATTCAAAATATATGTCTCAGGAGGCAGGCTCAGACGGTGTTAGGCCCAGTATGAATTGCACGTGATTGCACAAAGGTTAGAAAGGGTACCGTATCCCCGGATAACATGTATGGATAGCGTACACATTCAAAATATATGTCTCAGGAGGCAGGCTCAGACGGTGTTAGGCCCTGTATGGATTGCACGTGATTGCACAAAGGTTAGAAAGGGTACCGTATCCCCGGATAACATGTATGGATAGCGTACACATTCAAAATATATGTCTCAGAAGGCAGGCTCAGACGGTGTTAGGCCCAGTATGGATTGCACGTGATTGCACAAAGGTTAGAAAGGGTACCGTATCCCCGGATAACATGTATGGATAGCGTACACATTCAAAATATATGTCTCAGGAGGCAGGCTCAGACGGTGTTAGGCCCAGTATGGATTGCACGTGATTGCACAAAGGTTAGAAAGGGTACCGTATCCCCAGATAACATGTATGGAAAGCGTACACATTCAAAATATATGTCTCAGGAGGCAGGCTCAGACGGAGTTAGGCCCAGTATGGATTGCACGTGATTGCACAAAGGTTAGAAAGGGTACCGTATCCCTGGATAACATGTATGGATAGCGTACACATTCAAAATATATGTCTCAGGAGGCAGGCTCAGACGGTGTTAGGCCCAGTATGGATTGCACGTGATTGCACAAAGGTTAGAAAGGGTACCGTATCCCCAGATAACATGTATGGATAGCGTACACATTCAAAATCTATGTCTCAGGAGACAGGCTCAGACGGTGTTAGGCCCAGTATGGATTGCACGTGATTGCACAAAGGTTAGAAAGGGTACCGTATCCCCGGATAACATGTATGGATAGCGTACACATTCAAAATATATGTCTATACATCAGGAGGCAGGCTCAGACGGTGTCAGGCACAGTATGGATTTGACGGCCCAGATTACACAGCGGAGGAGCAGGGAGAGGTAAAGATTGCAAATGCTGGGGCCCTGCCCAAGCAAGGGGGGCCCACTCGTGGGCGTCGGTACTGGCACTGGGCCCCTCATAGTACAGCGGTGTGTCTGACGGCGGGTGTGCACCACCACCGTCAGAGACACTTGATTGCACTATGACGGACCCTGTGCCAGTGCCCGCACCCAAGAGTCGGCCTACCCACCTGTCCAGGGCAACGGCACTCGCACGGTGTCGTGCGCTAGGTGGTGACCCCGGCCATGGGGGGGGAGGCAGCACAGTTAGGGAGTTTTAGAAAGTGGCATATGTTGATGTTGGACATTCAGCTGATGCAAAAGGCGAAATAGGTGAAGTACCAGGAAGAGGTGGACCAAAGCAAGCCATTTTTCTGTCACCCTATGTGTCATCAGGGGAAGGTGGGACAAAATCCTTGGAAACCCATGCGTGGTTCATTTTAATGAAGGTTAGATCATCCACATTTTGGGTTGACAGACGGGTCCTTTTTTCTGTCAGGATTGATCCAGCTGCACTGAAGACTCTTTCCGATAGCACACTTGCAACTGGGCAAGCGAGCTCCTGTAAGGCATATTGGGCCAATTCAGGCCAGGTGTCCAGTTTAGCGGCCCAATAGTCAAAGGGGAATGACCTGTGTGGGAGAACATCGATATGGGAGGAAAAGTAGTTTGTAACCATAGTTGACAACTGCTGTCTCCTGTCACTTTCCATCGATGCAGTATTACCAGTTGTGTGAGCGGTATTTGAAAAATCAGTCCACAACATTGTCATGAAACCCCTGTCTCCAACGCCACTTCTGCTGTGTGCACCACGAACACCTCTGCCAAGCTGCCCCCGGACCGTACGGCTCGTGTGAGAACCATCACCGCTGCTGTGTGCTGGGAATGCCTCAAGCAACCGATTTACCAGAGTTGCTTGTTTATTAGCCAATATTAGGTCAAGGTTCTTCTGTGGCATGATGTTTTGTAATTTGCCTTTATAGCGTGGATCCAGGATGCCGGCCAACCAGTAGTCGTCATCGTTCATCATTTTGGCAATGCGGGGGTCCCTTTTTAGGATCCGCAAGGCATAATCTGACATGTGGGCCAATGTTCCCGGTGTCAATGATGCACTGCGAGTGCTGGGTGGAGGAGCACTTTCTGGCAAATCCACATCCCTCCAGTCACGCACAAACCCTGTACCAGACCTTGCCATGCCAACATTTTCACTTGCCCCATGAGATGCATCCTCCTCCCCTAAGTAATCATCCCCATCATCATCCTCCTCCTCCTCTTCTTCCTCCACCTCGTCCAGGAGAGGTCCCTGAGCAGACAATGGCTGAATGTCATCAAGGATTCCCTCCTCCTCTTCCTCCTCATCAACATTGGCTGCAGACGCCTGCTCCTTAAGGTGCGTCAAAGTTTGCATGAGCAGACGCATAAGTGGGATGCTCATGCTTAGGATGGCGTCGTCTGCGCTTACCAGCCGTGTGCATTCCTCAAAACACTGAAGGACTTTACAAAGGTCTTTCAGCTTCGACCACTGCACACCTGTCAACTCCATGTCTGCTCCCAAAGTGCCTGGCCGTGTATCCTCCCACAAATGCATTATGGCCTGCCTCTGCTCGCACAGCCACTCCACCATGTGCAGGGTGGAGTTCTACCTTGTTGCAATGTCGATAATGAGGCGGTGGTTGGGAAGGTGGAGCAATCGCTGCAGCTTCTGCATACGAACGGAGTGTACAGGCGACCGGCGGATGTGCGCGCACAGTCTTCGCACCTTCTGGAGCAGGGCTGTTAACTCCGGATAATTTTTGAGGAAGCACTGCACCACCAGGTTCAAGGTGTGAGCCAAGCAAGGTATGTGGCTGAGTTTTGAAAGGGCTATGGCTGCCACAGAATTACAGCCGTTATCACTAACTACCTTGCCTGCCTCAAGATGTACACTGCCCAGCCATGACTCAGTTTGTCGCTTCAAGTACTCGGCCAGCACCTCGACGGTGTGTCTGTCGCCCAAACACATCATCTGCAACACAGCCTGCTGACGCTTTCCACTAGCTGCTCGATAGGGGGACACATCGTGTGCAACAGTGGCAGCTGCAGATGGAGTGCTCGTACGACTGCGCTCTGTGGACGAGCTTTCGCTTCTGGAGGAGGAGGAGGAGGAGGAGGAGGAGGGTCGAACGCCTACAGCCAACTGTTTCCTATACCGTGGGCTAGGCTGCACTGTCCCACCACCGCTGTCCCCTGTGGACCCTGCATCCACCACATTAACCCAGTGCGCAGTGATGGACACGTAACGGCCCTGGCCATGCCGACTGGACCATGCATCAGTGGTGAGGTGCACCTTTCCGCTCACTGACTGCTTGAGTGCATGGACAATGCGGTCTTTCACATGATGGTGGAGGGCTGGGATGGCTTTGCGAGAGAAGAAGTGGCGACTGGGTAGGTCACAGCGTGGTACTGCATAGGCCATGAGTTCACGGATAGCTGTGCTTTCCACCAACCGAAAGGGCATCATCTCTAACGAGATTAGTTTGGCAATGTGGGCGTTCAAACCCAGTGTACGCGGATGAGAGACTGAGTACTTTCTTGACCTACTCATAGTGTCTGGGAGGGTGAGCTGGACTTGAGAGCTGCATATGGTGGAAGTGGCGGTGGACAGGGCGGACTGAGAGAGGGTTGATGATGGTGATGGAGTTGGAGTTCTTTCTGATGGCCTAGAATCAGTCTTTCGTTGATATAACAGTGGGATTCCCTGACTGCTGTGGTCTTGCAACGACACCTCAACATTTGCTGCTGTGCTAACCGGTGGGCTTACAGTGGGGGAAACAATGTAGCGTTGCTGACTACCTTCGTTGTGATCAGTTGCACATGTGGCACTTGAGGTTTGGTGTTGTGTCCACGCTTGCAAGTGCATGCTGGTTAAATGTCTAAGCATGCAACTGGTATTCAAATTTTTCAGATTTTTTTTCTTTGCGCACTTCTTACAGATAACCTTGGCCTGATCATGAGGATTTTGTTCAAAAAAGTGCCACACTGCACTCTTCCTACTTTGGCAGACATTTTGCGGCCTAGCACTCTGTGATCTTTTGACCCTCTGGACAAGCTGTCCAGCAACTCTTTTGATGTTTGGAACCTGTCTTTGGAGTGCTCCGGGCCTGCCAGATAACAGCTGTTGCGATGTCGATGTCTGCTGTGGATGCTCCTCATCTGAGCTATTGGAAGCAGCACCCTCTTCCCCCAATGGATGCCAATCTGGGTCAACAACTGGGTCATCCATCACCTCCTCTTCTATGTCATGTGCACCTTCCTCTGTGTCACCGTGTATGGTGGTATAGTGTGCGGGAAGGGGCACCTGAGTCTCATCAGGGTCAGAATCTGGCTCTGTACACTGCGAGGACAATGTAGTGCTCTGAGTGAATGTACCAGCAGAATCATCCATCAGCGGCTGTGCATCAGTACACTCCATGTCAGATTCATCTTGGCCTGGGTAATTCACCATTTCACTTGATAATCCAGGCATGGTATGTGAAAACAGCTCCATGGAGTAATCAGTAGTATGGCCTGCGTCATCCTTCAATCTTGGTTGGGGTGAAGGACACAAGGAAAGGTGTGGTTCATGAACATGAGCCTCCAATGACGACTCAGTGCTTTTACTTTTTACAACTGAAGAAGAGGAGGCGATAGAGCTGGAGGCTGAGTCAGCAATGTAAGACAAAACTTTTTCCTGATGCTCTGGCTTTAAAAGCGGTTTGCCAACTCCTAGAAAACTAAGCGTTCGAGGCCTTATGTAGCCAGACGATGACGCAGGGTCAGCACCTCCTGCATTCGGTCCTATTTTGCTCTTGCCACTACCATCAGATCCACCACCAACACCATCATTACCAGCTGCCAACCCCCGCCCAATTCCATGGCCTCTTCCACCAGCCTTCCTCATTTTTGGTAGAAATGTAGACAAAATCCAACAAACTATATAGTAATGCAAAACAAGGTACAAGGTGTCTATAGGACAGGGGAGATTTTGAATTTCTGCAGACACTTGTGGACACTGGACACTTTTGGATTGTGTGAGGCCCACTGATATCTGAGCGCTATGTGACAGGCTCGATGGCACAGCTGTGACCAAAGTGACTAGAGGATAAGGGAGATTTTGAATCTCTGCACACACTTTTGGACACTGGACACTTTTGGATTGTGTGAGGCCCAATGAATATCTGAGCGCTATGTGACAGGCTCGATGGCACAGCTGTGACAAAAGTGACTAGAGGATAAGGGAGATTTTGAATCTCTGCACACACTTTTGGACACTGGATGGACACTTTTGGATTGTGTGAGGCCCACTGATATCTGAGCGCTATGTGACAGGCTCGATGGCACAGCTGTGACCAAAGTGACTAGAGGATAAGGGAGATTTTGAATCTCTGCACACACTTTTGGACACTGGATGGACACTTCTGGATTGTGTGAGGCCCACTGATATCTGAGCGCTATGTGACAGGCTCGATGGCACAGCTGTGACCAAAGTGACTAGAGGATAAGGGAGATTTTGAATCTCTGCACACACTTTTGGACACTGGATGGACACTTTTGGATTGTGTGAGGCCCACTGATATCTGAGCGCTATGTGACAGGCTCGATGGCACAGCTGTGACCAAAGTGACTAGAGGATAAGGGAGATTTTGAATCTCTGCACACACTTTTGGACACTGGATGGACACTTTTGGATTGTGTGAGGCTCACTGATATCTGAGCGCTATGTGACAGGCTCGATGGCACAGCTGTGACCAAAGTGACTAGAGGATAAGGGAGATTTTGAATCTCTGCACACACTTTTGGACACTGGACACTTTTGGATTGTGTGAGGCCCAATGAATATCTGAGCGCTATGTGACAGGCTCGATGGCACAGCTGTGACAAAAGTGACTAGAGGATAAGGGAGATTGGATTGCTTTTAAAAAAGCAGTTTGCGGAGCAGTGGGTAAACAGCAATGCAGGAATGTCAGGAAGCCTTAGAAGGCAGCCCAACAACCAACACCACTGATACACCACTATATAGCCTCCCCTTGCACTGCACACACAGTGACTGGTGTGTTGTGCAGGCCAAATTGCTAGCAGCAGAAGCAGTTTTTTTGTCTTCTCAGCAGGACAAAAAAAAAATTGGGATTGCGTTTAAAAAAGCAGTTTGCGGAGCAGTGGGTAAACAGCAATGCAGGAATGTCAGGAAGCCTTAGAAGGCAGCCCAACAACCAACACCACTGATACACCACTATATAGCCTCCCCTTGCACTGAACACACAGTGACTGGTGTGTTGTGCAGGCCAAATCGCTAACAGCAGAAGCAGTTTTTTTGTCTTCTTCCCTGCCTAACGCTCTCCCTACAGAATCAGCAGCAACCTCTCCCTATACTAAGATCGGCAGAAGTAAGATGGCGGTCGGCGTGCACGCCCTTTTATACCCCCTGTGACGCCCACCAAAGCAAGCCAATCACTTGCATGCCCTTCTGAAAGATGGTGGTGACCCGTGCCTATGTCATCACGTTGCCCACAGTGTCCGTGGATCCTGATTGGCTGAAAAAGAGCGCAAAACAAACTTTTGAAACGCGACTTTGGCACGTAAGTCGCCGACCTCGTGGCCGACCTCATCCTAGGGTCGGGTTTCGTTTCATGAAACCCGACTTTGCCAAAAGTCGGCGACTTTTGAATTTTTTCGACTCGTTTCGCTCAACTCTACTTATCATCATAGGACCGTTTTTGAAGCACTTGGTTTTTGTAACTTTTTCATTTTTAAAATTTTCTACAATTATTATTGTTCAACTATATACATGTTTTTCTTGTTTTGTTCAGCCCAGGAGTGCTGACTTTCACTAGGGGGGAATGTGGTGCCCCCAGGAGTAAGGTCGCCACACTGGCTTTGCCTTCCTCCGGGGGAGGGTAATGCCAGGCTTGGAGGCAGTGAAGGGTCTCTCTCGCAGTTTACCTATGCATACAACACAGTTCCACTCCAGGCCAGCAGGGGGAACTCTGAACCGAGATTAAGGGGAGGAGTGCTTTCTGAGCGCCAAGAGGAAGGAGTGGTTAGTTAGTCTGTGGAGGGTGAAGTGTGCAGACGTGTAGAGAGAAGCTGGGGGTTGAGCTGAGGAAAGAGAGCTCCTTCACAGTGAGAGCGCATGATCTGGAGCCTGGTCTCCACGGCTGTATGGACACTGATGGTCCTACAGCAGATACCAGAGGAGTAGGAGGCTGTAAATGCCCTACCCCCATCTAAGACTCGGAGGCACAACAGCACGCAGTGAGCCAGGAGAGGAATAGCGGCTACAGCTGTCTGCCATACGAGGAGAGAGAGAGTAGAAGAGAATTGAGAGGAACTTCAGTGAAACTCAGTACTAGGAGTACTTCACACAAATAAGCACTAGGAAGGAGACTGCACAGCCCTTCTGCTGAAAGAGAATCCTGAGCTGCTTCCAGGCCAGCCTGCTCCGATACCATCTGTAATCAGGACCCTGGACTGCAGTTATCAAGTAAAGGTACAGAAATTGCACCCCGCTGTGTCTTGTCTGCTTCCTACCTTTCCGGCACTGCTACATCCCCGTGCCAATCACATCTACACTGCCCTGGGACTACAGCTTCACCTGTGGGGAGCTTTTACATCTCTGCTGCGCCCTACCATCAGTCCCAGTGGATCTGCATGCAGCGTCGACTTAACAACTCCCTTGCCGAGCACCACAGGTGGCGTCACGAACTATCCATCTAACTACGTTCCACCATTACATTCCCCCATTACTTGGGCACCCAGGGCCATGGACCGGGTCACCACTGCTGTGACACATCCCGCCGACACCGGCCCGGTACCGAGTACCCCACAGCCCTGGGAGGGCGACCCACATCTTCTACAGAAAACAAATGGTATATGAAAATATCTAATATTTGTGTAAGTCAGTTAGAACCAGAACAAGAGTTTTGTTAAGAGGGGGTCTAATAGGTACAGGTCTCGACTGGATACCAGGTTATAGACAATGCGCTCAGGGTCATAACTACCACAGTCGCAGCCATCGCTTCTGCAACCGAGCCCAGCGGGTGAGGAGCTTTCTGACACCAGCAAATACTTCCTCTTGATGAGCGTCCTTGGACACACATTCCACTGAACTATATTGCGGCACGGTCTGTGATTGACAATATATGCTGGAGGCCAATCAGAGGTCACCAGCTGACGTTAGTGTGCAGGGCTGCCACTAGGAATTTCTGGGCCCCATACTGACAAAATTTTCGGGGCCCCCTTGAGACTCCATCCAGGCTCCACCCCTTGAACTGTCCACAGTCCCACCGCTCTCTCTTGGAAAAACTCCACTTATCACCTATCACACAATAACATTTCCCATCACCAGATCACACATATAGCCGGCAGCTTTTGCTTTGGCCAAAAGAATTTTTTAAGCCACCACCATAACAGGGTAGACACTTTTGGCCAGGCTCTACTCTACTGTAACCTATTAAATATTTGTTAAAATATGCAATACAATTTAGGTATATTTTTATTTATTTTTCAATTTTTAAAATGACCAATAATATCACATACAAGGAACAAATACCGCTACACCATGTCCAGACCACATATTACCACCACATAGTGACTTATAATACCACATACAAGGAACAAATACCATCACACCATGACCAGACCACATATTACCACCACATGGTGACTGAATACTACAATACTGATCATTAAAAAAACATAATATTATCACCATAAGTGGCATTATACACTGGAGATCTGTATATAATGTACAGGTAACACAGTGATCACTGGTGACATTATACACAGGACCTCGGTATATAGTATACAGTGTATAGTGTCAGTGTATAGGCAACACACTAGCTCACCAGTGATGTCTCTAGGTGAAGTCGTTCATCCTTGCTTTTCATCTTTTTTCCAGCAAGGACTCGTCTCTGCAGGAAATAACACAGTTATCTAGAGCTCCGCTTGCAGAACACATTACTTATTTTTTCCCAACTTCTACATTACACCACATGAAGAAAAAAAGGCGACATAGTGTCGCTCTGCACAGTAACAGGACCGCCCCCCCCCATTTAAAACAGTATAATCAAAAAATTAAATACATCACTGCAGTAATAATATCCCTTAATTAGCCCCTATGGTAATAATATCCCCCATCCTGGCCCCCGTGTGTCTCATTCCTGGCTTCAGCCATATGTTCTCCCATCCCACCTTCATGAGTATCTATTCTGCCCCCTATGATCTCCCCATCCTGCCCCATTTTTCTCCATCGTATCCATCATGCCCCATGATCCTGTGCAATCTGTCTCCAACACTACCCCATCTGTCTCCAATCATGTCCCGTGTCTCCATTCTGCTCCGTGTCTCCAATCATGCCCCGTGTCTTGCATTCTGCCCCATGTCTCACATTCTGCTTTCCACAGAGACTTCTTACCTCTGCACATAGCATTCACTTGGTACATCACTCAGCTTTCCACAGAGACTTCTTACCTCTGCACATAGCATTCACTTGGTACGTTACTCAGCTTTCCACAGAGACTTCTTAACTATGCACATAGCATTCACTTGGTATATAGAATCATAGAGTTGGAAGGGACCTCCTGGGCCATCTGGTCCAACCCCCTGCTCAAAGCAGGATTCGCTAAATCATCCCAGTCAGATGTCTGTCCAGCCTCTGTTTGAAGACTTCCATTGAAGGAGAACTCACCACTTCTCGTGGCAGCCTGTTCCACTCATTGATCACTCTAACTGTCAAAAAGTTTTTTCTAATATCTAATCTGTGTCTCTTCCCATTCAGTTTCATCCCATTGCTTCTAGTCTTTCCTTGTGCAAATGAGAATAAAGTTGATCCTTCTACAATGTGACAGCCCATTAGATATTTGTAGACAGCTATTAAGTCTCCTCTCAGTCTTCTCTTTTGCAAACTAAACATTCCCAAATCCTGCAACCTTTCCTCATAAGACAGGGTTTGCAGACCGGTCACCATTCTGGTCGCTCTTTTCTGAACTTGCTCCAGTTTGTTGATGTCTTTTTTAAAATGTGGTGCCCAAAACTGGACACAATATTCCAGATGAGGTCTGACCAAAGAGGAGTAGAGGGAAATAATGACTTCACGTGATCTAGACTGTATGCTTCTGTTAATACATCCTAGAATTGCATTTGCCTTTTTTGCTGCTGCATCACACTGTTGACTCATATTCAGTCTGTGATCTATTAGTATACCCAAGTCTTTTTCACATGTGCTGTCACTTAGCCCTATTCCTCCCATTCTATATATGCTTTTTTCATTTTTATTGCCCAGATGTAGTACTTTGCATTTCTCCCTGTTAAAAACCATTCTGTTAGTTGCTGCCCACTTCTCCAGTTTATTTAAATCTTTTTGAATCCTCTCTCTCTCCTCTCTAGTATTAGCTATCCCTCCTAGCTTTGTGTCATCAGCAAATTTAATCAGTTTACCCTCAATTCCTTCATCTAAATCGTTGATAAAGATGTTGAACAATACAGGGCCCAGGACAGAGCCCTGTGGTACCCCACTTGAGACATTCTTCCAACTGGATGTGCAGCCATTTACGACCACTCTTTGGGTCCGATCACTAAGCCAGTTATGAATCCACCTAACAGTTGCCTTGTCCATTCCATACTTAGTCATTTTTTCAATAAGGATTGTATGAGAGACTTTGTCAAATGCTTTGCTGAAGTCAAGATATACTATATCTACAGCATTTCCTTGATCCACCCAATCAGTGATACCGTCATAGAAGGAAATTAAGTTAGTCTGACATGACTTATCAGTTACAAACCCATGCTGACTCTGTTTAATCACTTCATTCTTATCCAGGTATTGACATACATGTTGTTTAATAATTTGTTCAAAGATCTTTCCTGGTATAGAAGTCAGACTCACCGGCCTATAGTTGCCTGGGTCCACCTTCTTCCCCTTTTTGAAGATAGGAACAACATTTGCTCTTCTCCAGTCTTCTGGCACTTCTCCTGTTCTCCAAGAATTTTCAAAGATTATGGAGAGGGGTTCAAAAATTTCTTCTGCTATCTCCTTCAGTACTCTGGGGTGTAATTCATCTGGACCTGGAGACTTGAATTCATTTAGGTTAGCTAAGTGTTTCCTCACTATCTTTCTGTTTATAGATATCCTGGATTCTTCTATTCCCTTAATAGGACAGTGAATAACAGTTGATGTTGCATTTCCTTTCTGAGAGAAAACAGATGCAAAATAGGAATTTAAAAGTTCAGCCTTCTCAACATCCTGTCTTACCATTTCATCATTTTCATCCTGTAAAAATACTATAGCATCTTTGACTTTTCTTTTACTTTTGACATATCCCCAAAATCCTTTATTATTGCTTTTGACATCTCTTGCAAGCCTCAGTTCATTTTCAGCTTTAGATAATCTGATTTGTGCCCTGCAGGTTCTGCAGACAGCATTATATTCTTCTTTAGATATGCCTCCCTCTATCCATTTTATAAACATTTTTTTCTTCCTTTTTAGCATGTGCTTAAGTTCTGTGTTCATCCATCCTGGTTTCCTTAAATGCTTCCTATTCTTCCCTCTTTTCGGAATTGTTAACAACTGTGCATTGAGAATTTCATTTTTCAAGATTTCCCATCCTTCCTGGACATTTTTGTCTTTAAGGATATCCAGCCATTGGATCCCTCCAATTCTCTTTCTGAATCCCTTAAAATCTGCCTTTCTGAAATCTAACCTTGACGTCTGAGTCTTCACAGGTCTTCCACCTCTAGTTATCCAAAATTCTAAAATAGCATGGTCGCTACCTCCTAGGGTCCCAGCCACTTTTACCTCCTCAACCATTTCCTCCCTGTTTATAAGGATTAGATCCAAGGTAGCAGTTCCCCTTGTTTTCTCCCTTACCTTTTGGAAGATAAAGTTGTCAGCAACAGAGGATAAGAATTTCCTTGACCTGTTAGTTTTGCCTGAGAGAGATTCCCAACAAATGTCTGGATAGTTGAAATCTCCCATGACAACCATGTCATATTTTTTGGAGAACTTGGCCATCTGATGCATAAAGAGTTCATCTATATCTTCGGCTTGCACAGGCGGCCTGTAGTAAATGCCTACAATGGTGTCCTTTCCATTGTTCTGTCCTTGTATTCTTACCCAAACAGTTTCCACAGAACTCCCAGTCTCTGAAGCTTCAATCTCTGTGCAGATATACGCGTTTCGAACATACAATGCGACACCCCCTCCTCGTTTATCAAGTCTGTTTCTTGCAAATAAGTTGTATCCTTCTAGTCTTGTATTCCAATCATGTGTATTGTCCCACCAAGTTTCAGTGATTCCAATGACATCATATTTCTTTTCCTGTGTTAGTAGTTCCAATTCTCCTTGTTTGTTGCCCATGCTTTGTGCATTAGTATAGAAACATTTTAGTTTGTGATTGGTTTCTCTTTCTCCAATATTTTTATTAATTAGATTCTTTCGTCTTTGTTCTTCCTTTCCACTTCTAATAGCAGAGTTCTCAATAGCATTTGTCAGGTGTATGGCTTTTTCTGGTCTTTTGCTTCCCTTCCCATGTTGTTCTAGTTTAAAGCTCTCCTTACAAGTGTAGCAAGGCGACTTCCAAATACATGCTTTCCAGTCTTCCATATCTCTCAACTAACCCTGTTGTGAGCTCATTTTCAAGTTTGCCTCTGGCTTCTGGTGAGGGTTATGGAGCTGGCTTTGATGACAGAGGAGTAGTGAGTTCTCTATCTGAACTCCCTCTGTTGCTGAAGGGAGGTAATGAAGCTGATCTAAATGGCAGAGACTGGCCACCTGAGGAAGAGGACTGCGATTGGACATCAGGAGTTTCTGATTGGATTTAAGGCAGCCGACTCCCTAGTTTCTTGCTGGTGATTTTTCCTGACTGTGGCTCCTGGTTTTCAGTTTGGTTTTCTCTGCTATTGTTCATATGAGTTTTTGTCTGGTTTACTTAGTTTTTGTGTTCAGCCAGCCCTGGCTGGGACAGGGCTGAATCCCCATTTTGCCTCTGATACCTTGGTTGATGAAATCCATCTTGTGGCCGTTTCTTAATCTTTATTTTCAGTTTTATGTTAATGATATGCTCGTGTCCTGAGGTGCGGTTCATGCATGTGGTGCTCAGATTAGGTATTCATAATTCTGACTGCTGACAGGTCACTGATCCCTCACTGACCTGCCCCCTAGTTTGAATACCATCACATACAGAAGAAAGAGACAAAAACACTTCTGCAGGCAGGAGTGAGCCATGGCACGAGCGCTGCAGCATAATCGCAGGTTTAGTGTGCCAATAATACATTTTCTTGATGTTATTCAGCAAGGGGAAGAAAAAATCAATTTGAAAATAGCGCCCGACACACACACTGAATAAATCCCCCACACAGTTAACAAATCACAAACACACACACACATTGAATAAGTAAAAATAAACACACTCTGAATATTCACAAGCATATACATACCCATCCATTCAACGCTGAATCTTCGGTGTCTTCAGCTCCACAGCCACAGGAGACTTACCACCGAGCCTCTTCTCTCTTCTGCGCGCATTACATGATCACACTGCTCACGTCGGTCTAACCCAGCGGTGAGAGCCTCAATTGTACTCGCGTTTGTTAGATGTGAGTACAATTGATCCCTTGGGAGCCGGTGCACTGCAGCTTCTCTGTGCCGGCTGTCAGCTTGACAGGCGGCTCACGGAACTGCCGACTCACAGTCCAGTGGGCGGTAGAATGCAGCCTAAAATCTTGTTTGCTTTTGCAGCTGCTGCCTGACATTGAGTACTGCTGCTCAGCTTACTTGTAACCAGAATACCCAAGTCCTTCTCCTGTTCTGTAGTCCCGAGTATACTCCCATCTAATGTATATGCAGCAATAGGATTATTCTGGCCTAGATCTGCCGAACATAGTTTTCAGAAATAGAAACATCTAACTGACATGAGCCCCTGGCATATTCCCGAGTTCACAGGGTTCTGGTGCAGACTCTGACAATAGGCCTCAAGGATGCCATATTATCCTAATATGTCACCAGAGACTGAACACGGCCACACTGGATTACCTTAAAGGTGACTGCTATCTCAGTTACCCCCAAAATCACTAGTGTCACCAAGAACTAGAAACTACAGGATCATTCATCAGGTCTAAATGTTGTACCACTTGACCTCTAGGGATTTGACAAAGCACAATAGGACGGTCAGGTATTTAATTCTGGTTAAAAGATCTTATCACATCAAGATTTTCCAGCATGTCCAGTAGGATTGTCCATGGTGTTTGTTAGGGAGAATTGTTTCATTATGGGCAATGTTAGTAAATATGCCTTGGTGATTGTCAGGACTCTGTTCTTCATTGTCCTCTGGATTTCTGCGACTACCTGCATATGACTAGACTGGATGTGAAGCCTTCACCTGCATTAGTTGGAGACAATGCTCAGTAATTAGGCATTAGCACCTCTTACCTGCTGCTCTGGGTTTTAGTTTGTGGCTTGTTTGATGGAAGGAGACAGGATAAGGACTGCAAAGAAGAGTTGTTGTCAGGCAGTTTCCCCTGGAGGGATAATACAAGCCGCTCTCAGCCCTTCTAAGTAATTATAGATAATCAACCCAAAAACGTCTGTGGTCTTTTCTTGTGTTCTGCATTCCACACTCCACCCACAACAGGATCTCCACAGCAAAAAAAAAAAAAAAATCTGATTACTCCTAATTTGGACACTTTCTAAACTTGTGCTTTTACAAATAGTGCATAGAACAGCGCACACTCCACATCCTGCAAATGCTGAATGAAAGGCTGACGCAAACTGCCCGGATATATCGACGACGTTTCTCTCTAAGACATCCTGCAATTAAATCCTGCAGAGCCGTGACAGCCCCCCCACACATCATTATAATATCTGTGCAGCAGGGTGGGGATGGAAAAATGCAATTGTAGATTAAATTACACCAGAAAAATAAAAATGTTTAGCCTGTAATAGAGTTTGAGGAGGAGGCAAAGATAAGACACTTAATCAATGGTCATAGAATCCAACTTATAGGGTAGTAGAAAATCACTAATAATTGTAAGCAATTGAGTCATTTTCTTTTATCATGTATTAGAAAATGTGTTGAAAACTTTTTTTGTCAAATATGGAAAATCTTAGTGACTAGTTTGGGTAATTTGTTACATTTAGGTCAAAGATTGCATAGTTACATAGATTGAATAAAGACTCCGGTCATTGAAATTCAACCTTTCTCCACCAATTCAACAATCATGTGTTTGGAAAAGTGCTAAGATCCAGCTACCCCATTTCCAACCTCTTAATTGCCACTGTCACAACTGACAACATCATCTAAACAATTAAAACCGCATTGCAGCATTTAGACAGGTGTCAGCTGTGTAACACAGATGGAACCTGCTTTGTTTGTAGTGGTCTATGTCATCCATTCCCTTGACAAAAGCAATTATCAGCCCCTTTCTAGCCAAACCCTGTACATTTCTTCTGGATTAGAAAAACATTCTTTTTTGAAATAGTGCCACACCTGCCCAAAGGTTGTGTGTGGTATTGCACCTCAGGTCTATTGATTTCAGTAATGCTGAGCTGCAATAGAGCACACAACCTGTAAACATATGCAGCTCTGTTTCTGGAAGCCATCAGCCATGTTTTCATAATTTTGGGGAACCCCCTTTAATGTATCTAATTGTGGACTGTAGATTCTTTCTAGTTACAGACCTTCAGGTGCTGCCTTACAAGCTGGAGTTTTTGACAACTCATTATTTACATCTCCTTGCAGGCATCACCATTGTCAACTGCAAATTCAAAAATGTCCCTTTAAGACATAAAAACTTTAAAAAGGAAAAGATGGAAGGATGAGGTTAAGGAGGAGGATGGGAATCAGAGCATAGCTCCGGGTGTTGTCTGCAATGTGAGTTCCCACCACAAGAACTGATCAATCACACAGTCGTAGGTGCAGCTGAAATAAACATATATAGTGTCATATGTGCCTGTTAGGTGTGATCCATGCAGCTATCTTCTGCTGCGGACAGAGTGTATAAATTTACCAGATCTTATATTCTAAACCCAATCTCACAGTATACTGAAGGAATATAACTGAGGATCAGTACAGGATAATTAATGTATGCACACAATGACTGCAACAGCAGAATAGTGCGTGCAGCTCTGGAGCATAATACAGGATGTAACTCGGGTTCAGTACAGGATCAGTAATGTAATGTATGTACACAGTGACTGCACCAGCAGAATAGTGAGTGCAGCTCTGGGATATAATACAGGATGTAACTCAGGATCAGTACAGGATAAGTAATGTAATGTATGTACACAGTGACTGCACCAGCAGAATAGTGAGTGCAGCTCTGGAGTATAATACAGGATGTAACTCAGGATCAGTACAGGATCAGTAATGTAATGTATGTACACAGTGACTGCACCAGCAGAATAGTGAGTGCAGCTCTGGGATATAATACAGGATGTAACTCAGGATAAGTACAGGATAAGTAATGTAATGTATGTACACAGTGACTCCACCAGCAGAATAGTGAGTGCAGCTCTGGAGTATAATACAGGATATAACTCGGGATCAGTACAGGATAAGTAATGTAATGTATATACACAGTGACTCCACCAGCAGAATAGTGAGTGCAGCTCTGGAGTATAATACAGGATGTAACTCAGGATCAGTACAGGATAAGTAATGTAATGTATGTACACAGTGATTACACCAGCAGAATAGTGAGTGCATCTCTGGAGTATAATACAGGATGTAACTCAGGATCAGTACAGGATAAGTAATGTAATGTATGTACACAGTGACCCCATCAGCAGAATAGTGAGTGCAGCTCTGGAGTATAATACAGGATGTAACTCAGGATCAGTACAGGATAAGTAATGTATGTACACAGTGACCCCACCAGCAGAATAGTGAGTGCAGCTCTGAAGTATAATACAGGATGTAACTCAGGATCAGTACAGGATAAGTAATGTAATGTATGTACACAGTGATTACACCAGCAGAATAGTGAGTGCAGCTCTGGGGTATAATACAGGATGTAACTCAGGATCAGTACAGGATAAGTAATGTAATGTATGTACACAGTGACTCCACCAGAAGAATACTTAGTGCTGCTCTGGAGTATAATACAGGATGTAACTCATGATCAGTACAAGATAAGTAATGTAACGTATATATTCAGTTACTCCACCACCAGAATAGTGAGTGCAGCTCTGGAGTATAATACAGGATGTAACTCAGAATCAGTACAGGATAAGAAATGTAATGAATGTATACAGTGACTCCACCAGCGGAATAGTGAGTGCAGCTCTGGAGTATAATACAGGATGTAACTCGGGATCAGTACAGGATAAGTAACGTAATGTATGTACACAGTGACTGCACCAGCAGAATAGTGAGTGGAGCCTTTGAATATAATACAGGATCTAACTCAGGAGTAGTACAGAATAAGTAATGTAATGTATGTACCAGGGGCAGACACTAACAGCTTGGGGCCCCTGTGCAAAAAATGTGTTTGGGCCCCCCTCCTTTTATGACGGCAAAGCTATATATATATATAGTAATATAGAGCTTATTGTTAGTATTTTGGGGGACACTGACTTGGCTGCGATATTGATGCATACAGGAACACTTTCCACTTAAACAGTCTAGTGCAGTTTATAATGCCTTCATAAACTGCTGAGGAACATGTTACACGTCACATGCCAACACATAGTCCAACACAATCCTTGGTACACGGCTTTATCACACTGTCACTAAACACGCTGGACCTTTTTGTCCAGTTACCCTGGGTGACCGCACACCGAACAGTTCATTAGTGTCCATAGAACATCACGGGCACCAACAGTTATATCCCCATATCCGGGGTTACCTCGCAGGAGCTCCTGCTCCAGATGATGACTCTTTGGTAGTCATCTCTCTCAGGGAAGCTGCTGAACTGGGATCACCGTCCCGAACAACGCCTTGCTCACCAGGCCACCTGACAGTCCAGATCCACAGACGGACAGTAGCTCCCCAAGTGCAGTGCCGTCACTGACTCTGCAAACATACGTGGCCTGTCTGTGTGCTATTCAGGACATCCGTCCCCACTTTGGAACCGTCCAACATACAGGCCTCACCGGGTGCTATTCAGGGATCCGAACCTCCTCACAGGGTCTCCTAACACACTGGCCACCAGGTCCAGGGCCTCAGCGGGTGCTATTCAGGACGTCCGTCCCCTCCTGAGACCGTCCAACAAGGATTCCTCCCCTGAGGCAGAGGATAAGGGGAGTGGGAAGATGAAAGCCATCTAACTCAATCACCAATGATGGCGGTACCCACTCCGTTGATGCTGGGGTCCATTAATGTCGCCAGCACAAAGTCAAATACAGACAGATTTGTGGCCTCTGATTTTCTCAGTCGGGTTGAAGCTGACATTTTCTTTTTGCAAGAGACCAGGCTGCCAAACATGGGAGGGAGTGGAGACTCGGGTCCTCCTATTGGTCTCTTGCAGCCGAGCCGTATAGCGGAGTGGAGGTCCTTGGAATGGTGACGGGTTATTGAGTGAGAAATGGGAAGGTGCCTGATATTAGATGTCCCCATGAAGGGACAAGAGCTCCGGCTAATTAAAATCTATGGTCACCAATCTAAGTGTGACCGGAAGTATCTCTTTATGAGGATCAAGCCCTACTTTTTTTTACAAGTCGGCAGGTGGTCTTTGGAGGGGACTTCAATACTGTCACGAGGCCCCGAGATAGAGGAGGTTCCAGAGACAAGCTGAGTTATGATAGCGTCACCCTTAATAGTATAGCTAGTGAGGCTCGCCTGGTGGATGTCCACATTCGGCACACCCCAGGCCACGAGGGTTCACCTATCATAGAGGTAACTGTAGGTCCAGAATAGATAGGTTTTATTTAAAGGAGTTAATTTTGTTTTCTCTGAATATTACAGAGACCCTCCAACTGGGAAGAGGCTTTTGGAGGCTCAATTCGTCTCTCTTGGAAGAAGCAGATATATGAAATGGTCAGCACGGTGGCTCAGTGGTTAGCACTGCAGCCTTGCAGCGCTGTGGTCCATGGTTCAAATTCCACCAGGGACAACATCTGCAAGGAGTTTGTATGTTCTCCCCATGTTTGCATGGGTTTCCTCTGGGTACTCCGGTTTCCTCCCACATTCCAAAGACATACTGATAGGGAATTTAGATTGTGAGCCCCATCGAGGACAGTGCCAATAATGTCTGTAAAGTACTGTGGAATTAATGGCGCTATATAAATGAGTAAAATAAATAAATAAGACATTCCTTTGAGGATTTTCTTCAGAGCCAGGTACCCTTACTGGATCTTTGTAGTAGTAAGTAAGAGTGGTGGGAGATGTGCAAGAAAAGGGTGTTGAGATTCTTCCGCCAGCTCTCGAGCTTCAGAAGTCTGAACAGGTACCGCCTGTATCAGGGTCTGAGGAGGAAATTTGAGCATCTTGTCTCAACTGGAGGTAGCCGCGAGGAGATCTTCAGAGTGAAATCTTTGCTTATGAGGTGTCAGTATTATAGACACACATCTTTGGTTTTGAGAGGGATTACGGTAAGTACCACTCGCCCAACCCTTACAGAAACTGCAAGATGTCAGTGAATAGTAAAGTAGTTACAGAACTGGTCGACACTACGGGGTCCCTGAGGCGATCCAGATCAGGAATCCTGGAGGTTGTCAGATCTTCTACTCGCATCTCTTGGGGAAGAGGGATCTTGATTGGGATGAGATGTTGGCTTTCCAGGATGAAGATGTCCCCAAATGAGGGGTAGACCCCTCTCTTGACGTCTTGACAGAGATGATCAGGGAAGAGGAAGTTAAGTTGGCGATTGAAGGGCTTGTATAGGAGAAGAGACCTCCGCCGAGTACCCGGGTCGGAACCGAGGGGACCATCTTCCAGGTTCCTGGCGTATCTGTTTCCAGGGAGCAGAGCTAGGGGAGGGGCTGCTGAGACTGACAGGGCAGTTGGGGGAGGAGTCCAGAGAAGAGGGGCGGAGAGGGCCAGACTGTGTGAGTCAGCAGAACGAGGGAGAAGGAGGTGGAGACTTGGGGAGGGCCAGAGAGCGAGAGCCACGAGCAGCTTCCAGAGAGGAGGACAGCGACAGGAGGGAGACTCTCGGTGGACCGCAGGGAGATGGCACCGAGCTTACCGACAAACGACGACTACTGCCTCACTCCAGCTCTTGGCTGCGGCCTACTTGCAGCCATCCGCGGCCGACGCCGCCTCACTCCATCTCGTGGTTGTGGCCTCCTCGCTGCTGCCCGCAGCCACTGCCGCTTCACTCCTGACCACGGCGGCGACTCCTCCTTTGCCGCCCGCAGCTGCCACTGCTCCGCTCCAGTCCACGGTAGAGACTGGGCCTGTGCCAGCTGCGGATCCTCCAGTGCGGCCTCAGACTGCGCCTGTGGCCTGCCACTTATCACCGCCGCCACCAGTCCCTGTGAGGGAGTTGCGGCCTCCACCCTCCCACTTCCAGGCGGTATCCCGCTGCCTCCGCTGGGGGACATCCCGCCAAAGAACTCTCCGCGGGCCTGTTGTGCCCCTACTCCTCCTGGGCGTCGAAACGCCCGAAGACTACGCCAGATCTTCAGCGGCTGGGCCCAGTGGCTGCAACGCAGACACACCATGGAACAGAACGTTGAAGAAAGTCAGGACGGATAAGTGATACATAGTGACTAAGGACCCGTAGTCGGCCATTCCGCGGCCATATAGTAACCGGTCTTTGCCGGATTAGTCGTGTTCTCCCAATCCTTGTTTATGTGTATTGGCTCCCTGCGAGGACAACTACTGTTATTCTGTTGGTTGCGTAACAATAGCCCTAACGGCATTTATCTATAAAAGTTAACGTTTAAAGTCATTTCTGCCTCGCATCTAGTCTCCCAGCACGTGTAGTCAGGCGCGTGCAGGAGAGCAGGAGCAGGGAATGACAGTCCCTGTCGGGAAGGTCCAGAGTGTGGAGGCCGCTGTGACTGCTGTCGGAGAGCCCCAATGGATAGAAAAGATGAAACAAGAGCTGAAGAACATCAGGGGCGAGTTGCCCGAAGTGAAGAGAAGAACCGAGGTCACGTCTGGGTGGCCTAGTTTCAATCCCGGGCCCTGGAGGCCTCGGAATGCTTGGAGCGGACGGCCCTTATAGCCCCAGTGCTATGAGTGCAGGGAGCTGGGCCACTTCGCACGAGAGTGTCCGTGGCGTGGGAGGCGCCCACCCTGGCCGCCGTTAAACTAGAGGGCTCCGGACTGGGGGGACGCCGCTCTGAGCCAGAAGCCACGATATGGGGTGGTGGAAGTCCCAAAGATCTGGTCGCAAAGTGTCCGGTGGTATGGGCAGAAGTCGAGGGCCGTGCCGTACGGTGCCTAGTGGACACAGGGTCGCAAGTAACAACCTTGCCTGCAACTTACTTTCGGCAGCATTTCCCTGAGGCAGTGAGACCTCAGTGGGGACTCATGATAAAACTGGTAGCCGCCAATCAATTACCAGTCCCTGTCACCGGGGTGGTTTGGGTGCAGATGATGCTGTGTGGCAAATCCCTCGGACGCCGGGGAGTGGTCTTGACTCATGGAGAAACCAATGACAAACATCTAGTTATCCTGGGCATGAACATCCTGCCAGAGTTTGGCAATTTACTCCTCAATGACCCCACGCAAAAGAGACTCTGAACCAGTGGGGTTTCCGCACGGCCCAAGGGCAGGTCTTCCAGCAGTTGGTGCGGGAGGTGCGAGTTCTCCAGGACTGCCAGGAGGGCAAGGCACTGGACAAAGTCATTGCGCCAGCGGCTCCCCTGCTCATACTGCCCCCCGGGCAGACAGTGGTGGCCCTGCCCATCCGGGCCCCAGTTCCTTTGGAGGGCGTGGAGATGCAGGTGGAGCCATGCTACTCGGAACGTCTGCTTCCTGGCATACTGGTGGCCCGCTCCCTGGCCACTGTGCGGAGAGGGACCGTCCTGGTGTGCTGTGTCAACCTAGAAGACCAAGACATCGTCTTAAGGCCCCGGGTCGAGATGGCCAAGCTGGTGAGGCCGCTGGAAGAGGTGCTGCCAGCCCCTACGGTCCAATTGAAGGTGCAACCTGAGAACCCTTGGGCAGTGACTATTCGAACTCTGCAGGCTGCCGAGTCCTCGACTCAGGAAAAGGGCCGAAACATCCTGGAAAGAATGCGGGCTGAACTCTCTGGCCTGGCTCCCACCCAACTTCTCCAGGTAGAAACACTACTAGGAGAGTATCACGGGGTATTCGCTAGCCACGAGGATGATTTTGGATGCACCACAGCCATCATGCACGGAATTCCCAGGCAGGAACGGCCCCCATACGGGAACGATACAGACAAATTCCCCCACAACTATACCAGGAGGTAAAAACTTCACTGGCCCAAATGCTGCGGAAGGGGGTCATACGAGAGAGCCAGAGCCCCTGGGCGGCTCCCATCGTGTTGGTCCGCAAAAAGGATGGCACCCAGCGGTTCTGCATGGACTATAGAAAGCTGAATGTACCATTAAAGACTCGTACCCATTGCCTTGTATAAAAGAATCCCTGTCCACCTTGGGGAAGGCAAAGTACTTTTCAACGTTAGATCTGGCCAGCGGGTATTGGCAGGTGCCGATGTCGGAAGAAGACAGGGCTAAGATGGCGTTCATTCTTCCTATGGGACTGTTCAAGTTCAATCGAATGCCATTCTGGCTTGCCAATGCCCCAGGGACCTTTCCGCGGCTGATGGAGCGGTGTCTGGGGGATCTCAACTTCGAGGCCACGCTGATATACCTGGATGACATAATCATCTATGCCACCACGTTTGAGGACCACCTGCGGCGGTTAGGGCAGGTGCTCGGCCGGCTGCAGAAGTACGGGTTGAAGGTGAAGCCCCAGAAATGCCACCTGTTTCGCACCCAGATTGAATATCTGGGGCATGTCGTCTCTGCCGAGGGTGTTAGACTGTCCCTGGAAAAGGTTGCTGCCATTCAGGGATGGCCTATCCCCGAGACGATAAAAGACGTGCGGGCCTTCCTGGGGCTGGCTGGATACTATCGTCGTTTCATAAAGAATTTTGCACGCCGGGCCCGAGCCCTGCAGGACCTGCTAAAGGGGGCTCCTGCCGGGGCGAATGGACGGAAAATCCAGTGGCAACAACCGCAAGAAGAGGCCTTCCAAGACCTTAAGGCTGCGCTCTCGGGTACCCCAGTGTTAGCTTATGCGGATTTCTCCCAACCGTTCATACTACACACTGACGGGAGCCTCCATGGGCTAGGGGCTGTATTGTCACAGGTTCAGGACGGCCGGGAGAGAGTGATCGCATATGGCAGCAGATCACTTCATGACTCCGAGTGAAACCCTGACAATTACAGCTCCTTTAAGCTCGAGCTCCTCGCGGTAGTGTGGGCCATGACGGAGTGGTTCGCAGAGTACCTGGCGGACTCCTAAGTGGTGGTGCGGACCGACAACAACCCGCTGGCCCACCTGGAAAATGCCAAATTGGGGGCTCTGGAGCAGCGATGGGTGGCCCGGATGGCCAAGTTCAACTACAAGATCATCTACAAAAGAGGAGCAGAAAATGTGCACGTGGATGCCCTCTCCAGGATCCGGCACACAACGCCAGGGAAAAGTCAAGACGATGAATTGGAAAGAGAAGAGACACTGTATGCCCTCACCGCTGCCATGCTCATGGCTGCCACGCAAGAAGGACCCCCAAGGGGTGTGCTGGAGCAATCACGTGACAGATGGATCCAACAGCAGCAAGAAGATGAAGAAATTGGGCTCCTACGCTGATGGGTGACCACCGGCAGACTACCCACCGACACCCAGAGACAGACTTTGTTGCTGATGCTACGCCAATTGGAGAAACTAGTCATCAAGAAAAGACTGTTGTATCGTAAGACAGTATCACGGGTGACATCTGCAACAACTTGGCAGGTAGTCGTGCCCAGAGCCCAACTCAGTGAACTGGCACGGGAAGCACACGAAAAGGGCGCTCAATTCGGAGTCCAGAAAACCTTGCAATGTTTGCTTCAGATAGTTTACCATCCGCGCTTGCACGCTGCTGTGGAAGAAACTTGCCGGGCCTGCCGTCTATGTGAACTAGCTAAACCACCCGCACAACGGGCCCCGATGCAAACGATAGTGACATCAGCACTCCTCGAGCTCTTGACGGTGGACTATGTGACCATTGGCCCTGCATACCAGGGGTATGAGCATTGTCTCGCCATGGTGGATCACTTCACCAAATTTGCCGTGGTAACCCCCACCCGAGATCAAACTGCAGAGTCAGCCACCTATGCAATCTGCAAGAACTTTATCCAAGTGAACGGTTGCCCTCAACGGATACATTCAGATCAGGGAGCATGCTTCCTGGGGAAGGTCATGGAGGAGCTACATCGCCTCTATGGTATCAATAAATCTCGGACCACCCCATACCACCCACAGGGAAACGGGGCCTGCGAGCGCTTTAATCGGACACTAATTCAAATGTTGCGTACCCTGGAGAGTGACCGGAAGGCACGCTGGCCCGAGTAGGTCCCTGAACTAGTGTGGGTCTATATAAACTGGGTGCACTGAGTTACCGACTATACCCCCTACTCACTGCTATTCGGGTGAGAAGGCAAAGGGATCACGGAGGTAGAACTAAACCCGGAGGAACCCCAACCCTGGTCTGGAGTGTCATCATGGGTCTGAAACCACCGACACCGGCAACAGACCCTTCACCGCATCATCCAGACAAAACTCCAGGACCTAGAGCACCCAGGGGGGACTCTACCTCCACCCACCGACTTTCAGACTGGGGATCGAGTACTCGTACTAGACCAGCGCCCCCAGAACAAGCTAGAACACCGGTGAGAAGAGAGTCCTTACCGAGTATTGCGCCGAATAAGCCCCGATGAGCCTGTGTACGAGATACGACCTGAAAGGGACGGGGCACTTCCCACTCATACTGTGCTCCATAATATGTTGCCATCCCTGTATATCCAACGATCCCGTGCAACCTGAACCCACTCCTCAGGCCCCCGAACCAATGCCCACGGTCTGGGACCTAGATGACGAAGATAGACTAGCGGTACAAGCGGGCCATCCAAGGAACAATATCTCAGCAAGTCACGCCAGCCCACCAGAATCGGCCAGTCCACCTCCGGCCACCACCCCAGAAAGCTCCACCACAGTCGAACTAAGACGCTCCGAGCGGACAACAGCCGGCAAACCCCCCCGAACGCTACGAACAGGATCAGTTCGTATGGCAACAGGAACTTTTGTCTCAAAAGGCCAAGTGGCCCAGTGGCTGCGGCACAGACGCAACGTGGAACAGAACGCCGAGGGACGTCAGGATGGATAAGTGATACATAGTGACTAAGGACCCGTAGTCGGCCATTCCGCGGCCATATAGTGACCGGTCTTTGCCGGATTAGTCGAGTTCTCCCAATCCTTGTTTATGTGTATTGGCTCCCTGCGAGGACAACTACTGTTATTCTGTTGGTTGAGTAACAATAGCCCTAACGGCATTTATCTATAAAAGTTAACGTTTAAAGTAATTTCTGTCTCGCGCCTCGTCACTGCATCCTGCGTACCTGCTATTACCACACTTGCGCAAAAAAAATTGCCCTATCCGGATGGCTTAACATCTGAATTCTATAAAACCTTTAACCCCTTAACCCCCAAGGGTGCACGTGCACGTTCATGACCGGGCCAATTTTTACAATTCTGACCACTGTCCCTTTATGAGGTAATAACTCTGGAATGCTTCCATGGATCCTGGTGATTCTGACAATGTTTTCTCATGACATATTGTACTTCATGCTAGTGGTAAAATTTAATTCATATAACTTGCGTTTATTTGTGAAAAAAACGGAAATTTGGCAAAACTTTTGAAAATTTCGCAATTTTCCAACTTTGAATTTTTATGCCCTTAAATCACAGAGATACGGCACACAAAAAACTTAATAAGTAACATTTCCCACATGTTTACTCTACATCAGCACAAGTTTGGAACCCAAATTTTTTTTCTTAGATAGTTATAAGGGTTAAAAGTTGACCAGCGATTTCTCATTTTTGCAACACCATTTTATTTTTACGGACCACATCACATTTGAAGCCACTTTGAGGGGTCTATATGATAGAAAATACCCAAAAGTGACACCATTCTAAAAACTGCACCCCTTAAGGTGCTCAAAACCACATTCAAGAAGTTTATTAACCCTTCAGGTGCTTCACAGGAATTTTTTGAATATTTAAAAAAAATGAACATTTAACTTTTTTTCACAAAAAAAATACTTCAGGTTCAATTTCTTTTATTTTACCAAGGGTAACAGGAGAAGTTGGACTGCAAAAGTTATTTTGCAGTTTGTCCTGACCTGAGTACGCTGATACCTGATATGTGGGGGGGAACCACTGTTTCGGCGCATGGCAGAGCTCAGAAGGGAAGGAGTGCCGTTTGACTTTTTCAATGCAAAATTGGCTAGAATTCATATCGGACGCCATGTCAAGTTTGGAGAGCCCCTGATGTACCTAAATAGTGGAAACCCCCCCCACAAGTGACCCCATTTTAGAAACTAGACCCCCCAAGGAACTTATCTAGATATGTGGTGAGAACTTTGAACCAACAAGGGCTTCACAGAAGTTTATGACGTACAGCGGTACAATTAAAAAATCATATTTTTCCACAAAAATGATCTTTTCACCCCTAATTTTTATTTTCCCAAGGGTAACAGGACCCTAAAAGTTATTGTGCAATTTGTCCTGAGTACGCTGATACCCAATATGTGGGTGTAAACGACTATTTGGGCGCATGACAGAGCTCAGAAGGGAAGCAGCGCCATTTGACTTTTTTGGCTGGAATTGAGATCGGACACCATTTCGAGATTGGAAAACCCCTGATGTACCAAAACAGTGGAAACCCCCCACAAATGACACCATTTTGGAAACTAGACCCCCCAAGGAACTTATCTAGATGTGTGGTGAGAACTTTGAACCCCCAAGGGCTTCACAGAAGTTTATAATGTACAGCCGTACAATTACAAAATCATATTTTTTCCACAAAAATTATCTTTTCACCCTCAATTCTTATTTTTCCAAGGGTAACAGGACCCTAAAAGTTATTGTGCAATTTGTCCTGAGTATGCTGATACCCCACATGTGGGGATAATCCACTATTTGGGCGCACGGCAGAGCTCGGAAGGGAAGCAGCGCCATTTGACGTTTTTGGCTGGAATTGAGATCGGACACCATGTTGCGTTTGGAAAGCCCCTGATGTTCCAAAACAGTGAAACCCCCCACAAATTACACCATTTTGGAAACTAGACCCCCCCAAGGAACTTATCTAGATGTGTGGTGAGCACTTTGAACCCCCCAGTGCTTCATAGAAGTTTATAACGCCCGGGTGTGAAAATAAAAAAATCGTATTTTTTCCACAAACATGATCATTTAGTCACCATTTTTTTTATTTTCCCAAGGGTACCAGGAGAAATTGGACCCCAAAAGTTGTTGTCCAATTTGTCCTGAGTACGCTGATACCTCATATGTGGGAGAAAACTACTGTATGGGCACACGTCGGGGCTCGGAAGGGAAGTAGTGACGTTTTGGAATGCAGACTTTGATGGAATGCTCTGCGGGTGTCATGTTGCCTTTGGAGAGCCCCGAATGTACCTAAACAGTGGAACCCCCCATAAGTGACACCATTTTGGAAACTAGACCCCCTAAGGAACTTATCTAGATGTGTGGTGAGCACTTTGAACCCCCAAGGGCTTCACAAAAGTTTATAATGCCCGGGCGTGAAAATAAAAAAATCGTATTTTTTCCACAAACATGATCATTTAGTCCCCAATATTTTTATTTTCCCAAGGGTAACAGGAGAAATTGGACCTCAAATGTTGTTGTCCAATTTGTCCTGAGTACGCTGATACCTCATATGTGGGAGAAAACTACTGTATGGGCACAGGCTCGGAAGGGAAATAGTGACGTTTTGGAATGCAGACTTTGATGGAATGTTCTGCGGGTGTCATGTGCGTTTGGAGAGCCTCTGATGTACCTAAACTATTGAAACTCCCCACAAGTGACCTCATTTTGGAAACTAGACCCCCCACGGAACTTATCTAGATGTGTGGTGAGCACTTTGAACCCCCAAGTGCTTCACAGAAGTTTATAACGCCCGGGCGTGAAAATAAAAAAATCATTTTTTTCCACAAAAATGATATTTTTGCCCCCAATTTTTTATTTTCCTAAGGGTAACAGGAGAAATTGGACCCCAAAAGTTGTTTTGCAATTTGTCCTGAGTATGCTGATACCCTATATGTGGGGGTAAAACACTGTTTGGGCGCATGGCAGAGCTTGGAAGGGAAGGAGCACCATTTGACTTTTTCAACGCAGAATTGGCTGGAATTGAGATCAGACGCCATGTTGCATTTGGAGAGCACCTGATGTGCCCAAACAGTGGAAACCCAGAATTCTAACTCCAACCCTAACCCCAACACACCCCTAACCCTAATCTCAGCCCTAACCCTAGCCCTAGCTCTAACCCTAGCCCTAGCCCTAACCCTAACCCTATTGGGAAAATGGAAATAAATACATTTTTTTAATTTTATTATTTTTGCCTAACTAAGGGGGTGATAACAGGGGGTTTGATTTACTATTTATGGTGGTTTTTATATTTGGCAGCTGTCACACGCTAAAAGACGCTTTTTATTGTAAAAATAGTTTTTGCATCGCCACATATTGAGAGCTATAATTTTTCCATATTTTGACCCACTGAGTCATGTGAGGTCTTATTTTTTGCAGGACAAGTTGATGCTTTTATTGGTATCATGTTTGGGCACGTGACATCTTTTGATCGCTTTTTATTCCGATTTTTGGGACGCAGAATGAACAAAAAACCAGCGTTTCATGAATTTCTTTTGGGGGGTGCGTTTACACCGTTCTGCGTGCGGTAAAATTGATAAAGCCCTTTTATTCTTCGGGTCAGTACGGTTACAGCGATGCCTCATTTAGGTCGTTTTTTATGTTTTGGCGCTTTTATGCAATGAAAACAGTTTTATATAAAAAATAATTATTTTTGCATCGCTTTATTCTGCGAGCTATAACTTTTTTATTTTTTCACTGATGATGCTGTATGGCAGCTCGTTTTTTGCGGAACAAGATGACGTTTTCAGCGGTACCATGCATATTTATATGTGTCTTTTTGATCGCGCGTTATTGCACTTTTTGTTTGGCGGTATGATAATTGATAATAAATAATTATTTTTTGCTTCGTTTTTTATTTTTATTTTTTAAGGGGTTCACTAAAGGGGTTAACTAATGGGACATTTTTATAGGGCGGGTCGTTACGGACGCAGAGATACCAAATATGTGTACTTTTATTGTTTTTTTTTTTATTTCCAAAAAATGAATTTATTAGGGAATATTTTTTTTTTTTTTAATTTATTTAGCGATTTTTAAAAAATTATTTTTACACTTTTTTTTTTTTTTTTTAACTTTATTACATTGTCCCAGGTGGGACATTACTGTTCTGTGACAGATCGCTGATCTGTCACATCACAGATCACTGTGACAGATCAGCGATCTGTCACAGGCACTGCACAAGGCTTCCTCCTTGCCTGCGCTTTGCAGGCATGAGGAAGCCAGCTCCCTGCAGGCCCCCGAACGTCCCCGTTGCCATCTTGGATTCGGGGACCTGCAGGGATGGAGCCCCCCGCAGCAGCGCTGCACATTGCGCTGCTGTGGGGAGCTCAGGGAAGCACGGAGGGAGCCCCCTCCCTGCCGATGCTTCCCTTTAACCCCCGGTACACCGCGATCGTGTTTGATCGCTGTGTGCAAGGGGTTAACATGTCGGGAGCAGTCCGTGACCGCCCCTGATACATTGGGCCGGGTGTCAGCTGTGATAATCAGCTGACACCCGGCCGCGATCAGCGGCGCTCACCACGTGGGCGCCGCTGATCGCTGTGATGTACTATCCCGTACCCTGGGAATTAAGTCCCAGGGCACATGGATGGGATAGTACGTCACATGACAGAAAGGGGTTAAGGATGCTTGGGGTCACCTCTTGACTGAGGTATTCAATGAGTGTCTTTCCTCGGGTACTCTGCCGAAGTCAATGAGGAGGTCTGCCTTGATGTAACATCCCTGCTTGCATCACTGCATGGCTTTCCATCTCCCATTTTACTCACCACTCCTGGCCATGCTGTGAGTTCTGTCCTCTGCCGGCTCCTTGCTGTGAATCTCATGTCCTTGCGTGCTGCATTATTCCTGGCTGTATACTTAGGGCGGTGGACCCGGCACTTATAGAGTCTTATAGAGACAGTGTGAACTCTCCTAATATGTCCCCATCCTATTGCCAAGAGGTATCGGCTACTTAAGGCATCTCCATCCATAAGGAGATGCCTGAGCAACAAACTGTCAGTCTGTACTTTGCTGTTGAGTTTCCAGGTCCTGTCTTGTGTTCCACCTCTCTGGGGGCTGCATACCCAGACCCATTTCTGTGCTCTGTGTGTCTTGTGTTCCGCCTCCCGAGGGGCTGCATACCACGGCCTGTATCCTTCATCTTGTACTCGTTCCTGTGTCCATCCTTGTCTGTACTAAGTCCGTTTCTTGTACCTGATGGTATCCTTGTTTGTTTCCTTCCCTACTCAGCTATGTGTAGTCTTGTGTCTACGCCTTCTGCTCTGCTCTGCGGCTGCGGCTCTGCTATCCGTTCCACACCCTGCGGCTCTGCTCTGCTCTCTGCTCCGCACCCTGCAGCTCTGTTCTGTGCTCCACACCCTGTGACTCTGATCTGCTCTCCGCTCCGCAACCTACAACTCTGCTCTGCTCCCGTTCCGCACCTTGCGGTTCTGCTCTTCTCCCATTCCATACCTTCTGGTTCTGCTCTGCTTCAGTTCCACACCTTGCAGTTCTGCTCTACTTCTGCGTCCTGCAGGTTTTTGTCCTTCTAGTCTGAACTGGTTCCTAACAGTTCCTGTCCAGTCTGAAATGGATCCTACCTTTTCTCTTATCTTATTCATACCTGACTGTGTTCCTGTCCTACCCGTTATGGTTCCGATTCCTCCAGTCTGATCCGTGCCCGCCTGCCAGAGTGCCAGCCGTGCCCACCAGAGTACCAGTCGTGTCCCACTGGGATCAGCTGCTAGAGCCAGACAGCGCCCTGGAGTGGTACCTGGCAGCTACCTGCTGCACAAGCCTGACATCACCACTATAGGCTCCACTGAACACCAAGGTAGCTGCCTAGTCACACCCCTCCAGGGTAGTCTGGTTTGTGGCACAGTGGGGCCACAATCATCGCTGGCGCCATCCAGTCTGGGTGTGAGCGTTACACCTGATCATGTTGTCAAAGGGTAAGGACACATCTTGCATTGATAACTGGCATCCCATAGCGCTTCTCAATGCAGACAGGAAGGTTCTGACAAAGGTGCTGTTTAATCGTCTGGTGAAATTTGCAGAGGCTCAGCATTGCTCTTTTCCAGGCAGCAGCATATTTAGTGCTGCGTTCTGTGTCCGAGAGGCAGTGGAGCAAGGTAGAGCTGGTCACTCGAAGGGGTACATGCTGTCACTGGAGCAGGCAAAAGCATTTGATAGGGTTAATTACGAGTACCTCTGGTTTGTCCTTCTGAGATATGGCCTGCTGGGGAGGTTTGTTGATTGACTTAATTCAGAAAAAGAAATCTGGCACTCCCAAATGCTGAAAAAATAGTTTAGTTTTATTCACAGCTTAATAATCCACACGGTGTACATTCTATTTGTTATGTTTCGGTCACTATCATGGACCTTCTTCAGACAATGGCAAAACCTGTTAATATTCTAAAAATATGACACTGTGGGCTCAGAATAGCGTATGGCAATGTAGGCAAGCTGCTCATGTGGAGCTGTGAGGAGAGCAGGAGGAGGAACAAAGCGCTGACAGAGATATGCTGTATTGCTATGGTGCAGTGCTGGATTTCTTTTTCTGTATTGAATTGGGACTGGTATCCTTTTCTGTGCACCGCACATCTGAATTCTCGGAGTGACGTGTCTTTTTTGTCATGTTGATTGACTTAATACCTTGTACGGTGGGGAAGAGAGTTTCCCACTTGTGAACGGTTGGATTGGCAGCTCTTTTGAGGTTGGATCTGGTGTTTGCCAGGGTTGTCCCTTGAGCCTGCTGCCGTACGTGTTTGAGATTGACCCACTTCTTAGGAGGGTGGAGCGTGGACCGTTGGCTGGGATCGGGATGGATCAGGCAGCACCGGAAGTCACTTTGAGGGTGGTGGCATTTGCTGATTATGTCACTGTTTTTGTTTCCTTTCGCGAGGTGGCAGAGTGGCTGATGTCAGAAGTAGATCGCTACTCGGAGGCATCCTGGTCCAATATAAACCGGGATAAGTGTGAGAGTCTCTGGCTGGGAGGAGGAGATCTGTTGTGAATTCACTTTCTGGCCTACCTCTCGTTGCTGGTGAAGGTAGTGGAGATGGTTGTATTGACAGAGGGGTCGCGAGTTCTCTTTCCGGGCTCCCTCTGGTGGTTACAGGAGGTAATGGAGCTGATCTAATTAACAGAGGCCTGCCACCTGATAATAAGGAGGACGATTAGACATTGGGAGTTTCTGACTGGATTTACGACAGCCGGCTCCCTCTATCCTTGCTGGTGATTTTTTCCTGCCTCCTGAGGTCTTAGTTTCCAGCTCAGTCCCTGCATGCTCAAGCTAAGCGTTCTTTTGCTATTGTTCACATTTGATTTGGTTTTGTCTATTTCAGTTATGTGTGGTCAGCCAGCCCCGGCTGGGGTTGTGTTGAATTTCCATCCTTATGTTATTGTTTGTGCCAGTTTGTTTCTGTCCCTTATTAAATTGGCCTCTCTTTGCTCTGTTTTCAGAATATACCAGAGTGCTGATATAGTGGGTGAAGTCTAGTGACTTCAATATTTTTTCTATCAGACGTGTTGGGCATTTTTTGCAGGGTTTTTTGCATGATTGCAGACAGTGTCTTTGCTTTCCTGTCCTGTCTAGTTAGTTTGGGTCCCATCGTTTGCTCAGCCTATTTTCCTACCTGCGTTTGTGTTTTCATCTTGTCCCACCAACAATATATGTTTGGGGGCTATCTATTCCTTTGGGGCCTGCTCTGGGGCATTTTAGATTTCCCCTTTCTTGCTTTTTGGCTTATTTAGTTCTCCGGCTGTGTCGAGGCATCTAGAATCATCGTAGGTACGCTCCACAGCTACTGCTAGTTGTGTGGATAGGATCAGGGGTCTGCAATCCACTTAGTTACCAACCTCTCTGGTTTTCTGTGGCTTAGCTTGGTCTTGCTTTCCTACTCGGTGACCCAATCATAACAGAATCACCAGCCTAAACCGCAGATTCTAGGGTACTCAAAAGCAGGAGAGAATTGTAAAAAAAAAAAAAGTGTGTCAGAACTATTTCTTGCCTTGAAGTCTAACTCATCGGGGAGCTCTGTGCAGCAGGTTAAAATTGTCATCTCCTTGCTGCGCGGCGATCCCCAGGATTGGGCTTTTTCTCTGACACCTGGAAATCCTATTCTGACTAATGTGGATGCATTTTTTCAAGCCTTGGGGTTGATGTATATTGAACCTAATGCTATTGATCAAGCTGAGAAAACCCTATTGGCATTGAACCAGGGTCAGGATTCTGCAGAGTTATACTGTCAAAAATTCCGAAAGTGGGCGGTCCTTACTACATGGAATGACGGTGCCTTAGCAGCGCTCTTTCATAAGGGTTTGGCAGAAACCGTAAAAGATGTTATGGTGGGATTTCCTGTTCCCTCTGGTCTTGATGATTCTATGTCATTAGCCATTCAAGTTGATTGGTGTCTATGTGAACGTAAAACTACATGAGAGGCGTTGCCGCCTTTTGAACAAACGTCTGAACCCATGCAATGTGATAGGGTTTTGTCTAGGGCGCAACGTCAGGAGTTTAGAAGGCGTATAAAGCTGTGCTTTTTCTGTGGAGACGCCTCTCATACTATTTCTGTCTGCCCTAAACGAGAGAAACGTTTTGCGCACACATTTGCTGTGGGCAGTGTACAACCTAAGTTCCTTTTAGCAATTACTCTGATATGCTCCTTATCTACATTTTCCACTAAGGCTTTTGTGGATTCAGGAGCAGCTTTGAATCTGATGGATTTGGACTTTGCTAAATGTTGTGGTTTTCCCATGATACCCCCGTAGACTCCAATCCCTTTGAGGCGTATTGATGCTACTCCTTTGGTGGAGAATAAACCCCAGTTTTGGACCCAGGTGATAATGCGGGTCGCCCCGGACCACCAAGAAAATTGTAAATTTTTGGTGCTGCACAATTTGCATGATACTATTGTTCTGGGTTTTCCCTGGTTGCAAACTCATAATCCTGTTTTGGATTGGAATTCTGTGTCTGTGGTGAGTTGGGGTTGTCAGTGTGTTCTTAGTGACACTCCTGCTTTCTCCACCTCTCCCCAGTCTCATGATATTCCTGATTATTGGGCTGATTTTTCTGATGTATTCAGTAAGAGTAAGTCTGCGTCTTTTCCTCCTCATAGGAGTTATGACTGTGCAATTGAGTTGATGCCCGGGTGTAAATTTACCAAGGGTCGGCTTTTCAACTTATCGGTACCCGAACATTATGCTATGCAATCTTATATCAAGGAGTCGTTGGAGAAGGGTCATATTAGACCATCCTCTTCACCCTTAGATGCTGGGAGTTTTTTTTGTGACCAAGAAAGATGGTTCATTAAGGCCTTGTATTGACTATCGTTCCCTTAACAAAATCACTGTTAAATATCAGTACCCGTTACCCCTGATTTCTGATTTATTTTCCAGAGTTAAAAGTGCCTGCTGGTTTACCAAGCTTGACCTCAGGGGGCGTATAATCTTATTCGCATCAAGCACGGGGATGAATGGAAGACGGTGTTTAATACTCCGGAGTAGCTGGTGATGCCTTTTGGGCTCACTAATGCCCTTCTGTCTTCCAATCTTTTATGAACGATATTTTCCGGGACTTTGTGAATAAGTTTTTGATCATTTATCTGGATGATATTTTGATCTTTTCCAGTGATTGGGATTCTCATGTGGAACATGTCCGGACTGTGTTCCGGATTTTGAGGGAAAATTCCCTGTATGTTAAGGGATCGAAATGCCTCTTTGGTGTACAGAGGATTTCATTTTTGGGATTTATTTTGTCTCCGCCGGCTATTGAAATGGACCCAGCCAAGGTACAGGCCATTTATGATTGGGTTCAGCCCACTTCTTTGAAGGCTCTCCAGAAGTTTTTGGGTTTTGTTAATTTCTATCGTAAATTTATAGGTAATTTTTCTGGTATAGTCAAACCACTGACTGATCTGACTATAAAGGGCACTGATGTGGTGAATTGGTCTCCAGAGGCAGTCTCGGCATTTCAGGAGCTTAAGCGGAGATTCACTTCTGCTCCGGTTCTACGGCAACCTGATGTCTCACTTCCATTTCAGGTGGAGGTAGATGCTTCTGAGATTGGTGCAGGAGCTGTTTTGTCCCAAAAAGATCCGGTGACTTCTAAAATGAATCCCTGTGCCTCCTTTTCTTGAAAGTTCTCCCCATCTGAACGTAATTATGACGTGGGGAATCGGGAATTGTTGGCCATGAAATGGGCATTTGAAGAGTGGAGACATTGGTTGGAGGGAGCAAGACATCAAGTTGTGGTCATCACCGACCACAAGAATTTGATTTATCTTGAATCAGCCAAACGCTTGAATCCTAGACAGGCTAGGTGGGCCTTGTTTTTCACGCGTTTTAATTTTGTGGTCTCTTTTCTTCCGGGCACTAAGAATGTTAAGACGGACGCCCTTTCTAGGAGTTTCTTTGTGGATTCTCTTATTGTGACCGAGCCTACTGCCATTCTTGGTGAGGGGGTAGTTCTTTCCGCCATCTCGCCTGATTTGAGATGTGCCCTGGAGGAATTTCAGGAGGACAAACCTGAGCATTGCCCTATGGAAAAATTGTATGTTTCTGACCAGTGGAGGAAGAGAGTAATGTCTGAAATTCATTGCTCCATGTTGGCTGGTCATCCAAGTATTTTTGGTACCAGAGATTTGGTGAATCGGTCTTTTTGGTGGCCTGCCTTATCTCGTGATGTCAGGAATTTTGTGCAGTCCTGTGGGACTTGTTCTCGGTCTAAGCCCTGTTCTCGTTCTAGTGGGTTGTTGATGCCCCTGCCGGTGCCCTAGAGGCCATGGACCCATATCTCAATGGATTTTACTTCTGATCTTCCTGTCGCTCAGAGAATGACTGTTATCTGGGTGATTTGTGATAGATTTTCTAAGATAATCCATCTTGTACCACTCCCAACATTGCCATTCTTCAGGGTTGGTGCCCTTGTTTTTACAACAGGGGTTCGGTTGCATGGGATTCCTGAGAACATTGTGTCGGACAGAGGAGTCCAGTTTGTTTCCAGATTTTGGAGAACTTTTTGTTCCAATCTGGGAATTCAGTTATCTTTCTCCTCTGCGTTTCATCCTCAGACCAATGGGCAGACTGAGAGAACAAACCAGACTTTGGAGTCCTATTTGAGATGTTTTATATCTGCTGATCAGGATGACTGGGTCTCATTTTTGCCCTTGGCCAAATTCGCGCTAAACAATAGAGCTAGTTCTGCCACTTTGATGTCGCCCTTTTTCTGTAACTTTGGGTTTCATCCTCGATTTTCTTCAGGTCAAATGGAATCTTTGAACTGCCCAAGTGTGGACACTGTGGTAGAGAGAATGCAGCAGATTTGGGACCAAGTGGTGGATAAGTTGTCCCTCTCTCAGGAACAAGCCCAATGGTTTTCCAACCGGCATAGGACCATTGGTCCCCAGTTTAAAGTGGGTGATATGGTTTGGTTGTCGTCAAAGAATATTCCCATGAAGGTTGCGTATCCAAAGTTCAAGCCAAGATTCATTGGACCTTATAAGATTTTGGAGATTCTTCATCCTGTTTCTTTTTGATTGGCTCTTCCAGTTACATTTAAGATCCATAACGTGTTTCATAAATCTCTTTTGAAGAGGTTAGTGGAGCCAGTATTTCCTATGGTGGCACCTCCTGACCCTGTATTGGTTAAAGGCAATGTGGAATATGAGGTAGAGAAAATATTGGATTCTCGTTTGGCTAGATGGAGACTCCAATACTTGATCAAATGGAAGGGTTATGGCCAGGAGGATAATTCTTGGGTCTCTGCTTCTGACATTCATGCTGATAGATTGGTTCATGCTTTTCACCGGGTCCATCCTGATCAGCCTGGTGGCGTGGATGAGGGTTCAGTGACCCCTCCTCAAGGAGGGGTACTGTTGTGAATTCACTTTCTGGCCTACCTCTCGTTGCTGGTGAAGGTAGTGGAGATGGTTGTATTGACAGAGGGGTCGCGCGAGTTCTCTTTCCGGGCTCCCTCTGGTGGTTACAGGAGGCAATGGAGCTGATCTAATTAACAGAGGCCTGCCACCTGATAATGAAGAGGACGATTTAAGACAGCCAACTCCCTCTATCCCTGCTGGTGATTTTTTCCTGCCTCCTGAGGTCTTAGTTTCCAGCTCAGTCCCTGCATGCTCAAGCTAAGTGTTCTTTTGCTGTTGTTCACATTTGATTTGGTTTTGTCTATTTCAGTTTTGTGTGGTCAGCCAGCCCCGGCTGGGGTTGTGCTGAATTTCCATCCTTATGTTATTGTTTGTGCCAGTTTGTTTTTGTCCCTTATTAAATTGGCCTCTCTTTGCTCTGTTTTCAGAATATACCAGAGTGCTGATATAGTGGGCGAAGTCTAGTGACTTCAGTATTTTTTCTATCAGACGAGTTGAGCATTTTTTGCAGGGTTTTTTGCGTGATTGCAGACAGTGTCTTTCCTGTCCTGTCTAGTTAGTTTGGGCCCCATCGTTTGCTCAGCTGTTATGATTGAGTCACCGAGGAGGAAAAAACAAAACACAAGCTCAGCCCAGAAAATCAGAGAGGTTGGAAACTAGCAGATTGCAGACCCCTAATCCTATCACACAACTAGCAGTAGCCATGGAGTGTTCCTACGGTGATCCTAGACACCTCGTCACAGCCAGAGATCTACATAAGTCTAAAGAGAGAAAAGGGAAAACTGACTGCCCCAGAGCAGACCCCAAAGCAATAGGCAGCCCCCAACATATAATGACGGTGAAGCAAGATGAAAACACTAACACAAATAGAAAGATAGGTTGAGCACACGATGGGGCCCAAGCTAACTAAAATGGACAGGACAGAAAAGCTGCTGTCTGCAATCCGAGAAAACCCTGCTAAAAATATTACCAACACAACTGATAAGCAAAAAGGACCCTGAAGTCACTAGACTTCAAACCCTATATCAGCACTCAGAATATTCCGAAAGCAGAGCAAAAGAGAACACTGATCAAGGAAAAAGAATCCAGCACACCCCCAGCCGGGGATGGCTGAACTCAGAAAACAAGGAAAACAAAACCAAAACTAATAAGTTCAATAGCAGAGCAAAAACTTATCTTTGGGAAGCAGGAATCAGACTGGTCTCCAAGAATCCAGCAGAGAAATCACCAGCCACTCAGAAGGGCGTTGGCTACCTTACATCCAGTCTGAAGTTCCCGTTACCCAGTCACAATCCACCTGATCAGGTGTTTGGTTTCTTTCATCAGCCTCCCTACCTTCCTTCACCAGAAGAGGGAGATCCTTGGACACAAAAGGTGAATGAACAGATGAGCTCACAACACTCAGCCTATTTTCCTACCTGCGTTTGTTTTCTCATCTTGTCTCACCGACAATATATGTTTGGGGGCTATCTATTCCTTTGGGGTCTGCTCTGGGGCAGTTTAGATTTCCCCTTTCTTGCTTTAGGCTAATTTAGTTCTCCAGCTGTGTTGAGGCGTCTAGAATCATCGTAGATACGCTCCACGGCTACTGCTAGTTGTGTGGATAGGATCAGGGGTCTGCAATCCGCTTAGTTACCAACCTCTCTGGTTTTCTGTGGCTTAGCTTGGTCTTGCTTTCCATCTTGGTAACCCAATCATAACAGAGATCCTTGTTTTGATCTCCCAGACACCCTTCCAGGTCCCAAAGTCTCTACAAATCTCCTTGGCATTGAAGTTGGCCAGGGGATTACCCCAAACAAAATTGGGACAGCAGGCTAGAGATCTCCACTCAGAAGGTGAACCAATGGAAGGGTTGGTCTTTGACCCTAAGGGTAAGGGTAAACCTGATCAAAACTTAACTGCTCTCTTTACTGATTTATCTGGGCAGTGTGTGCATCTTGCAGGAGTCTCTCAGCAGAAAGTTGCAGTGACAGACCAGAAAGCATTCTATTATATACAGTAAAGTTTTCCTGTTGGAACAGAACTGTGACTGTGGTGTTTCCCTGCGAGCTCATTCCCAGTGGTTGGAGTACACTTATGATGGAGGTAACTGACCATACCACAGGACTAGGACTTCACGTGTCTGTTTTTGTGCAAGAGACCGGGGTGCTCATTGACTCTGTCTTAGTAAACTTGGCCATCCACAGGTCTAGGACTTGTCTGTTTGTGTGCAAGTTATCGGGGTGCTCACTGACTGTGTCCTAGTAAACTTGGCCATGACTACCACCCCGTGCCACCTTGTTACACTTGGCATAGTCAGCAGGATCAAATTCAGAAGCCCTACAGCTACAGGACTAGTGGAAAAGACTCCCAGGACTTGGTGATTGAATTGTGGCCCAAGATGGTGGCAGGCACTGTCGAGAAGGAGACAGTCAGTGGCACAAACATGGAGGGCGGTGCCGTCCTTCGCGGGCGTCTTGTGAAGAAGTTGGTGACAAAAGGAAGGAGGTTGCGCCCCACTGTGACTAATGCCCGGCCGAAATGGGTGCAGATGACGAAGAAGCTCCCACCCCTGCAGCAGAATCTGGAGAAATGGATGGAGCAGCGTAATGTGACTCTGCCCATGAACAAGTGGAGCCCAGGAAAGCAAGGGAGCGTGTTGAGAGAGGAAACGCCATTGCCAAACAGTATGCAGAGGGGGAGCATGTCGTCGAGCGCCAGGAGTGGCAACGATCTAAGGCCTGGGCGGAGACGGGCCTGTGATTGGAAGCCTGGTGGACAGAAGAATGGGAGGAGTGGCACCCTTTACGATGGCTAGACATGCAGGCTGTAGAGGATGAGGAGATCACGGGACTGAACCGGAACCGGAAAAGGCTCGGAAGACCTTGTAGGCTGTCCTGAGAGGGGTCGTCTTGACCGTGGGTCCCGACTTTCGCGACCACGCATGAAGATCGTCACCGGACGCAGCGGCAGTGAGTAGGGAACCGGCCAGACGGCGGCATCAACTCCTACCCCCTCACCTTCTTCGACCCTGCCAACGTCGTCGACTCACGCTGCCTCATCCAGCATATCTCTGGAGGAGCTCAGAGTGTGCTCTCTTGAGGAGCTCGGTGGATTCGGGGAGGCATCAAAGAAAAGAAGCGGCAAGAGCGCCGAATTGTGAAAGAACTGCAGCGCCCCGCAGGGGAGCTATGGCTGGATGGGTGACCAGCGGCGTTGTCCGGCACTTTGACTCCATGATGCATTAGGGATTAGATATGAGCAAGCACTAAAATGCTCGGGTGCTTGTTGCTCCGGTCAAGCAAATTGGAATGCTCGGGTGCTCGACCTGAACAACGAGCCCAATGTAAGTCTATGGGAAAACCGAGCATTTTTGCCGCGACCCCCCCCGGGGGTCCTTTTAGGGTCTAAAAACATCTGAAATTGAGGGAAGCAGTGCTCAAATGACATTGGAATACCCCTGTAAGTATTTCTAATACCCTGGTCACAGCTGTTAACAATGTTGTCAGACTGTTACGCCACGTTTTCAGACGCACAATAAAACATACAAAAACAACACCAAAATCGATTTTCCTGGGAAATATGTTAAGGTACATCCTTTCCAGGGTAATCATTTGTATGTAAGGCAAAATAAATAACCCAAAAAATGTTCCTCCACCACTTGGGTTATGTTCACAGGTAGCGTTTTTGATGCGTTTTTCAACTTTACCATGGCTTTCAACAAAGACAAATGTATTCACTGGGAAATGTCATTTTAACAGTTTACAACCTTATTTGGCCATGTGGTGTGTGACACATCATCAGACACATCCTGTTTCATTTATGAAGGAGGGACTCTGAAAGTCACAGCGCCTATTTTTATAGGGCCAGCAGTCAGCCCTTACTTTTGTTAGAGAGCCATCAGCCTGCTATGCTTTGTTGTTCCCATTATTAAACAGTGGGACCCTTATACTGTTATTGCGTATGCAGTGAGTGGCAGGACTGCAAATTTTGGACACACCCCAACAACCCATTGAATTGATGTCATGGATGACCACATGCAACCAAAGTTCCAAGTATTCATTTGGTACTCCCATACTGTTTGCATATGCATTAATGCAAGGCCTGCCCTGCACCAAAGTTACATGAACCCCAATAAGCCTTTGGTCCCTCGTACTGGATGGCCACAGGAAAACCCACTTCACATTTTTTCATTTGGTACTCCCATACTGTTTGCTTATGCACTAAATGCAAGGCCTGCCCTGCACCAAAGTTACATGAACCCCAATAAGCCTTTGAACCCTCATACTGGATGGCCACAGGAAAACCCACTTCACATTTTTTCATTTGATACTACCATACTGTTTGCTTATGCATTGAATGCAAGGCCTGCCCTGCACCAAAGTTACATGCACCCCTATAAGCCTTTGAAATCACGTACTGGATGGCCAGATTAAGCCAAAGTTCCCATTCTTATTTATTTGGTACTGGCATACTGTTTGCCTATGCATTGAATGCAAGGCCTGCCCTGCCCCAATGTTACATGCACCCCAATAACCATTTGAAGCAACGTACTGGCTGGCCACCTGAAAACATTGTCTCTAGTAATTTGGTATTCCCATATTGTTTGGCTATGCAGTGAATTGTTGATCCTGAAAACCCGGTAGAACCTGAAGAACCTGCACTGGAGAATGTCATTGTTGAGGATGAAGACCCGGCAGTGGCGAATTGCCGTGTTGAGGCTGAAGACTCGGCATTGGCGAATTGCAGTGTTGAGGCTGAAGACCTGGCAGTGGAGCATTGCTGTGTTGAGCCCAAACAACCAGCTTTGCAGCATTGCAGTGTTGAGGCTGAACACCTGGCAGTGGAGCATTTCAGTGTTGAGCCTGAAGAACCAGCAGTGGATAATTGCTGTGTTGAGGCTGAAGATCCTGCATTGGAGCATTGCAGTGTTGAGACTGAAGAACCAGCAGTGGATAATTGCTGTGTTGAGGCTGAAGATCCTACATTGGAGCATTGCAGTGTTGAGGCTGAACACCCGGCAGTGGAGCATTTCAGTGTTGAGCCTTAATAACCAGCAGTGGAGAATTGCAGTGTTGAATAATAATAATAATCTTTATTTATATAGCGCCGACATATTCCGCAGCGCTTTACAGTTTAACAGTTTCAAAACACAAGTCATAAGTAACAACGTTAACAATACAATAATTAAAGCAAAATAAGATGACCCTGCTCGTAAGAGCTTACAATCTATAATGAGGTGGGGAGATACCAAGTACAGGTGTGTATTTACAATGGTGTATTTACAATGATGGTCCAGCCATCTTGAGGGAGTGAGGGATGGATGGAGATAGTGAATGGGCTACACATACACACTTACACATAGAATGACTTTGATTAGTGAACATGATAAGCCGCTCTGAATAAATGTGTTTTGAGGGCGCGCCTGAAACTATGCAAATTGTGGATAGTCCTAATTAGTGTTGAGCATTCCGATACCGCAAGTATCGGGTATCGGCCGATACTTGCTGTATCGGAATTCCGATACCGACTTCCGATATTTTTTCAATATCGGAATTCGGCATCGGAATCGGAAGTTCAGTTGATTGACGGCCTGATGTCATCATGATGCGCGGTGTGTGCGCATCATGATGCGCCGTCATTTCGGGCCTTCCGGGGGTCTCTGCCGGCCTGCCGGGGGGCTGTGCCGGCCTGCCGGGGGGCTGTGTGGACTGCCCGGGGTCTGTACCGGCCTGCCGGGGGGCTGTGCCGGCCTGCCGGTGGTCTGTGCACCCTGTGGGGGTCTGTACCGGCCTGCCGGGGGGCTGTGCCGGCCTGCCGGGGGGCTGTGCAAGCATCGTCCGATGGGACTACAAGTCCCATCGGGCGATGCCTGCTACCATGACAGTGATTGACACATTAGCCAATGATGGGACAGTAGTAGTCCCATCATCCGGCTAATGTGTTAAATGTTAAAAAAAAAAAAAAAAAAAAAAAATACTACATACATACTACATGCATGCTACATACATACTACATGCATGCTACATACATACTACATGCATGCTACATACATACTACATGCATGCTACATACATACTACATACATACTGCATGCTACATGCATGCTACATACATACTACATGCTACATACATACCACATATATACTACATACATACAATACATTCATACAATACATACATAGACATACAGTACATATAACATAGAGTAACATACTTACCAATACTTGTCACATTGTTCCCCGAAGCCATTGTCTTTTCCGGGATAAATATTAACATAACAAACCACAAAAATACTCACCCACGATCCGAAGCAGTCCACGAGTGTGTCCCACGACGATCTTGGGTAGAGAACGGCAGCATCAGATGATGCTGCCGTTCTCTACGGGCTGCAGGAATCCAATGACGGAAGGTAGGTATCCTTCCGCACTGTATTCCTCCGCCACTTAAAAAAAAAAAGTCCCTAGTCTCACTTTATGCCATTGCTGTGTGGGAAATTCCCACACAGCAATGGCATAAAGTGAGACTAGGGACTTTTTTTTTTTAAGTGGCGGAGGAATACAGTGCGGAAGGATACCTACCTTCCGTCATTGGATTCCTGCAGCCCGTAGAGAACGGCAGCATCATCTGATGCTGCAGTTCTCTACCCAAGATCGTCGTGGGACACACTCGTGGACTGCTTCGGATCGTGGGTGAGTATTTTTGTGGTTTGTTATGTTAATATTTATCCCGGAAAAGACAATGGCTTCGGGGAACAATGTGACAAGTATTGGTAAGTATGTTACTCTATGTTATATGTACTGTATGTCTATGTATGTATTGTATGAATGTATTGTATGTATGTAGTATATATGTGGTATGTATGTAGCATGTAGTATGTATGTAGCATGCATGTAGTATGTATGTAGCATGCATGTAGTATATATGTAGTATGTATGTAGCATGTAGTATGTATGTAGCATGCATGTAGTATATATGTAGTATGTATGTAGCATGTAGTATGTATGTAGCATGCATGTAGTATATATGTAGTATGTATGTAGTATGTATGTAGCATGTAGTATGTATGTAGCATGCATGTAGTATGTATGTAGCATGCATGTAGTATATAGGTAGTATGTATGTAGCATGTAGTATGTATGTAGCATGCATGTAGTATATATGTAGTATGTATGTAGTATGTATGTAGCATGTAGTATGTATGTAGCATGCATGTAGTATGTATGTAGCATGCATGTAGTATATATGTAGTATGTATGTAGCATGCATGTAGTATATATGTAGTATGTATGTAGCATGTAGTATGTATGTAGCATGCATGTAGTATATATGTAGTATGTATGTAGTATGTATGTAGCATGCATGTAGCATGCAGTATGTATGTAGCATGCATGTAGTATATATGTAGTATGTAGTATGTATGTAGCATGCATGTAGTATATATGTGTTATGTATGTAGCATGTAGCATGCATGTAGCATGCATGTAGTATGTATGTAGTATATATGTGGTATGTATGTAGCATGCAGTATGTATGTAGCATGCATGTAGTATTTATGTAGTATGAATGTAGCATGTATGTAGTATGCATGTTGTATGTATGTAGCATGTAATTTTTTTTTTTTTTTTTTTACATTTAACACATTAGCCGGATGATGGGACTACTACTGTCCCATCATTGGCTAATGTGTCAATCACTGTCATGGTAGCAGGCATCGCCCGATGGGACTTGTAGTCCCATCGGACGATGCCTGCACAGACCCCCGGAGCCTGCACAGCCCCCCGGCAGGCCGGCACAGCCCCCCGGCAGGCCGGCACAGCCCCCCGGAGCCGGCACAGCCCCCCGGCAGGCCGGCACAGCCCCCCGGAGCCTGCACAGACCACCGGCAGGCCGGCACAGACCACCGGAGCCTGCACAGACCCCCTGGCAGGCCGGCACAGCCCCCCGAAAGGCCCGTACAGACCCCAGAGAGGCTGTACAAGGGCAGGAAAGGGTTTTTCTTATTCCGATACCGGAAGTCCCATAGACTTGAATGGGACTTCCGGTATCGGAATCGGCGATACCGATACTTTTTTTAAAGATCGGCCGATACCATCCGATACGATACTTTGAAGTATCGGACGGTATCGCTCAACTCTAGTCCTAATTTCTTGGGGTAGAGCATTCCAGAGGATTGGCGCAGCACGGGAGAAGTCTTGGAGTCGGGAGTGGGAGGTACGGATTAGTGCAGAGAACTGCTAGTGGAGAATTACATTGATGAAGATGAAAAACCAACAAAGTTCACATTATTAGTAAGTGGGTCTCCCATACTGTTTGCCTATGCAGTGAATGCAAGGCCTGCCCCAAATTTGGATGCACCCCAATACCTTTTGGAAGAGACGTGGAGGAAGGCCTCCTAAAAATCTGTTCCCATTATAAAGGAGCGGGTCTCCTATACTTGTAATACCCATAGAGTAAGTGTATGGGCAGACAAACATTTCCCCCTGGGGGTACACATCAACATAGTGTGTCAACATATTTGTTACTGGCATCATAAACACCCTTCAAATAATAACGTGGCTGCTGTATCACACAACACGTTCACCCTGGTTATCTTGTGTTGGTGTTGGAAGAGATGTGGAGGATGGCCTCCAAAAAATGTATTCCCAGTTTAAAGGAGCTGGTCTCCTATACTTGGAATCAGGCCCGGATAGATAATCTGCCCAACCGGGCATTTTCCCGCTGGGCTGGGATGTGTGTGACTCTGTGGGCCACTGGGGTGGCGGTCACCGGCCCGTTTTAAACTTTTGCCCCCGGCCCTTTAAATCTGTGGGCACGACGGTTTTACACAGGCTCGAGCTGGCAGCAGCAGCTGCCTCATCACTCACCACAATTCAGTGGCACAGGAAGGGGTTAAGAACGTCTGACGTTGCAGTCAGGACGTTCTTTGTGGGAGGAGAGAGCCGCTCTGCTCTCATGACTCCTGCTCCAGGCTGAGGCTGCAGCACTGACGTATCAGAAAAGACTCAGGACATCCGGCCTACCTTCGCGTGCCTGCAATAAATCACTGGATGCTGTCAGGATTAGAGTGACGGATGGGTCTGGGACTTGGTGAGTGAGTGAATAAAGGTTCTGCTGGGCTGCAGTGGGGTGGCTGGCTGGTATATACAGTGCTGCTGGGTTGCAGTGGTGTGGCTGGCTGGTATATGCAGTGCTGCTGAACCGCAGTGGGGTGGATGGCTGGCATATACATTGCTGCTGGGCCGCAGTGGGGTGGCTGGCTGGCATATACAGTACTGCTGGGCTGCAGTGGGCTGGCTGGTATACATAGTGCTGCTGGGCTGAAGTGTTGTGGCTGGCTGGTATATACAGTGCTGCTGGGCTGCAGTAGGGTGGCTGGATGGCATTTACAGGTGCTGCTGGGCTGCAGTGGGGTGGCTGGCTGGTATATATACAGTGCTGCTGGGCTGCAGTGGGGTGGCTGGCTGATATATATATACAGTGCTGCTGGGCTGCAGTGGGGTGGCTGGCTGGCATATACAGTGCTGCTGGGCCGCAGTGAGGTGGCTGGCTGGCATATACAGTGCTGCTGGGCCGCAGTGGGCTGGATGGTATATACTGTGCTGTTGGGCTGAAGTGAGGTAGCTGGCTGGTATATACAGTGCTGCTGGGCCGCAGTGGGGTGGCTGGCTGGCATATACAGGTGCTGCAGGGCTGCAGTGGGGTGGCTGTCTGGTATATATACAGTGCTGCTGGGCTGCAGTGGGGTGGCTGGCTGGTATATATACAATGCTGCTGGGTTGCAGTGGGGTGGCTGGATGGCATATACAGTGCTGCTGGGCCGCAGTGAGGTGGCTGGCTGGCATATACAGTGCTGCTGGGCCAGAGTGGGGTGGATGGTATATACAGGAAAGCTGGGCTGCAGTGGGGTGACTGGCTGGTACATACAGTGCTGCTGGGCTGCAGTGGGGTGGCTGGCATATACAGTGCTGCTGGGCTGCAGTGGGGTGGCTGGTATATATACAGTGCTGCTGGGCTGCAGTGAGGTGGCTGGCTGGCATATACAGTGCTGCTGGGCTGCAGTGGGGTGGCTGGCTGGTATATATACAGTGCTGCTGGGCTGCAGTGAGGTGGCTGGCTGGCATATACAGTGCTGCTGGGCCGCAGTGGGCTGGATGGTATATACAGTGCTGCTGGGCTGAAGTGAAGTAGCTGGCTGGTATATACAGTGCTGCTGGGCTGCAGTGGGGTGGCTGGCTGGCATATACAGGTGCTGCTGGGCTGCAGTGGGGTGGCTGGCTGGTATATATACAGTGCTGCTGGGCTGCAGTGGGGTGGCTGGCTGGTATATATACAATGCTGCTGGGCTGCAGTGGGGTGGCTGGCTGGTATATATACAATGCTGCTGGGCTGCAGTGGGGTGGCTGGATGGCATATACAGTGCTGCTGGGCCGCAGTGAGGTGGCTGGCTGGCATATACAGTGCTGCTGGGCCGCAGTGGGCTGGATGGTATATACAGGAAAGCTGGGCTGCAGTGGGGTGGCTGGCTGGTATATACAGTGCTGCTGGGCTGCAGTGGGGTGGCTGGCATATACAGTGCTGCTGAGCTGCAGTGGGGTGGCTGGTATATATACAGTGCTGCTGGGCTGCAGTGAGGTGGCTGGCTGGCATATACAGTGCTGCTGGGCTGCAGTGGGGTGGCTGGCTGGTATATATACAGTGCTGCTGGGCTGCAGTGAGGTGGCTGGCTGGTATATATACAGTGCTGCTGGGCTGCAGTGGGGTGGCTGGCTGGCATATACAGTGTTGCTGGGCCTCAGTGAGGTGGCTGGCTAGCACACACAGTGCTGCTGGATGGTATATACAGGAAAGCTGGGCTGAAGTGAAGTGGCTGGCTGGTATATACAGTGCTGCTGGGCTGCAGTGAGGTGGCTGGCTGGCATATACAGTGCTGCTGGGCTGCAGTGGGGTGGCTGGCTGGTATATATACAATGCTGCTGGGCTGCAGTGAGGTGGCTGGCTGGTATATACAGTGCTGCTGGGCTGCAGTGGGGTGGCTGGCTGGTATATACAGTGCTGCTGGGCTGCATTGGGGTGGCTGGCTGGTATATACAGGTGCTGCTGGGCTGCAGTGGGGTGGCTGGCTGGTATATACAGTGCTGCTGGGCTGCAGTGAGGTGGCTGGCTGGCATATACAGTGCTGCTGGGCTGCAGTGGGGTGGCTGGCTGGTATATATACAGTGCTGCTGGGCTGCAGTGAGGTGGCTGGCTGGCATATACAGTGCTGCTGGGCCACAGTGGGTGGATGGCTGGTATATACAGGTGCTGCTGGGCCGCAGTGGGGAGGCTGGCTGGCATATACAGTGCTGCTGGGCCGCAGTGGGGTGGCTGGCTGGTATGTACAGGTGCTGCTGGGCTGCAGTGGGGTGGCTGGCATATACAGTGCTGCTGGGCTGCAGTGGGGTGGCTGGTATATACAGTGCTGCTGGGCTGCAGTGGGGTGGCTGGCTGGTATATACAGTGCTGCTGGGCTGCAGTGGGGTGGCTGGCTGGTATATACAGTGCTGCTGGGCTGCAGTGAGGTGGCTGGCTGGCATATACAGTGCTGCTGGGCCGCAGTGGGGTGGCTGGCTGGTATATACAGGTGCTGCTGGGCTGCAGTGGGGTGGCTGGTATATACAGTGCTGCTGGGCTGCAGTGGGGTGGCTGGCTAGTATGTACAGTGCTGCTGGGCTGCAGTTGGGTGGCTGCTGGTATATACAGTGCTCAGGGCTGCAGTGAGGTGGCTGGCTGGTATATACATTGCTGCTAGGCTGCAGTGGGGTGGCTGGCTGGTATATACAGTGCTGCTGGGCTGCAGTTGGGTGGCTGGCTGGTATATAAAGGTGCTGCTGGGCTGCAGTGGGGTGGCTGGCTGGTGTATACAGGTGCTGCAGTGGGGTGGCTGGCTGGTGTATACAGGTGCTGCAGTGGGGTGTCTGACTGGTATATACAGTGCTGCTGGACTGCAGTGGCGTGACTGGCTGGTATATACAGTGCTGCTGGGCTGCAGTGGGGTGACTGGCTGGTATATACAGTGCTGCTGGGCTGCAGTGGGGTGGCTGGCTGGTATATACAGTGCTGCTGAGCTGCAGTGGGGTGGCTGGCTGGTATATACAGTGCTGCTAGGCTGCAGTGGGGTGGCTGGCTGGTGTATACAGGTGCTGCTGGGCTGCAGTGGGCAGCAAGGCAGATGGTGATGATATATATACAGGTGGTGCTGAGCTCAGTGGGCTGGTGCTGGACCTGGTGATATATATACAGGCGGGGCTGGGCTCAGTGGGCTTGTGCTGGACCTTGTGATGATGTATATACAGGTGGTGGTGCTGGGCTCAGTGGGCTGGAGCTGGACCTGGTGATGATATATATACAGGAGGTGCTGGGCTCAGTGGGCTGGGGCTTTACCTGGTGATGTATATACAGGAGCTGCTGGGCTCAGTGGGCTGGTGCTGGACCTGGTGATGATATATATACAGGAGGTGCTTGGCTCAGTGAACTGGTGCTGGACCTGGTGATGATATATATACAGGCGGTGCGGCTGGGCTCAGTGGGCTGGTGCTGGACCTGGTGAAGATGTATATACAGGTGGTGGTGCTGGGCTCAGTGGGCTGGGGCTTTACCTGGTGATATATATACAGGAGGTGATGGCTCAGTGGGCTGGGGATTTACCTGGTGATGATATAATGTATATCATAGAATCATAGAATCATAGAATCGCAGAGTTGGAAGGGACCTCCTGGGCCATCTGGTCCAACCCCCTGCTCAAAGCAGGATTCGCTAAATCATCCCAGTCAGATGTCTGTCCAGCCTCTGTTTGAAGACTTCCATTGAAGTAGAACTCACCACTTCTCGTGGCAGCTTGTTCCACTCATTGATCACTCTAACTGTCAAAAAGTTTTTTCTAATATCTAATCTGTGTCTCCTCCCATTCAGTTTCATCCCATTGCTTCTAGTCTTTCCTTGTGCAAATGAGAATAAAGTTGATCCTTCTACAATGTGACAGCCCTTTAGATATTTGTAGACAGCTATTAAGTCTCCTCTCAGTCTTCTCTTTTGCAAACTAAACAATCCCAAATCCTGCAACCTTTCCTCATAAGACAGGGTTTGCAGACCAGTCACCATTCTGGTTGCTCTTTTCTGAACTTGCTCCAGTTTGTTGATGTCTTTTTTAAAATGTGGTGCCCAAAACTGGACACAATATTCCAAATGAGGTCTGACCAAAGAGGAGTAGAGGGAAATAATGACTTCACGTGATCTAGACTGTATGCTTCTGTTAATAATCCTAGAATTGCATTTGCCTTTTTTGCTGCTGCATCACACTGTTGACTCATATTCAGTCTGTGATCTATTAGTATACCCAAGTCTTTTTCACATGTGCTGTTGCTTAGGCCTATTCCTCCCATTCTGTATATGCTTTTTTCATTTTTATTGCCCAGATGTAGTACTTTGCATTTTTCCGTGTTAAAAACCATTCTGTTAGTTGCTGCCCACTTCTCCAGTTTATTTATATCTTTTTGAATCCTCTCTCTCTCTTCTCTAGTATTAGCTATCCCTCCTAGCTTTGTGTCATCAGCAAATGTAATCAGTTTACCCTCAATTCCTTCATCTAAATCGTTGATAAAGATGTTGAACAATACAGGGCCCAGGACAGAGCCCTGTGGTACCCCACTTGAGACATTCTTCCAACTGGATGTGCAGCCATTTTAGACCACTCTTTGGGTCCGATCACTAAGCTAGTTATGAATCCACCTAACAGTTGCCTTGTCCATTCCATACTTAGTCATTTTTTCAATAAGGATTGTATGAGATACTTTGTCAAGTGCTTTGCTGAAGTCAAGATATACTATATCTACAGCATTTCCTTGATCCACCCAATCAGTGATTCCGTCATAGAAGGAAATTAAGTTAGTCTGACATGACTTATTAGTTACAAACCCATGCTGACTGTTTAATCACTTCATTCTTATCCAGGTACTGACATACATGTTGTTTAATAATTTGTTCAAAGATCTTTCCTGGTATAGAAGTCAGACTCACCGGCCTATATTTGCCTGGGTCCACCTTCTTCCCCTTTTTGAAGATAGGAACAACATTTGCTCTTCTCCAGTCTTCTGGGACTTCTCCTGTTCCCCAAGAATTTTCAAAGATTATGGAGAGGGGTTCAAAAATGTCTTCTGCTATCTCCTTCAGTACTCTGGGGTGTAATTCATCTGGACCTGGAGACTTGAATTCATTTAGGTTAGCTAAGTGTTTCCTCACTATCTTTCTGTTTATAGATATCCTGGATTATTCTATTCCCTTAATAGGCCAGTGAAGAACAGTTGATGTTACATTTTCTTTCTGAGAGAAAACAGATGCAAAATAGGAATTTAAAAGTTCGGCCTTCTCAACATCCTGTCTCACCATTTCATCATTTTCATCCTGTAAAAATCCTATAGCATCTTTGACTTTTTTTTACTTTTGACATATCTCCAAAATCCTTTATTATTGCTTTTGACATCTCTTGCAAGCCTCAATTCATTGTCATATATACAGTTGGTGTTGGGCTAAGTGGGCTAGGGCTTTACAGGTGGTGGTGCTGGGCTCAGTGGACTTGTGGTGGACCTGGTGAAGATATATATACAGGAGGTGCTGGGCTCAGTGGGCTAGGGCTTTATCTGGTGATGATGTATATACAGGTGGTGTTGCTGGGCTTAGTGGGCTTGTGGTGGACCTGGTGAAGATATATATACAGGAGGTGCTGGTCTCAGTGGGCTGGTGCTGGACCTGGTGATGATTTATATACAGGTGCTGAGGCTGATGTATATACACCAGCCCCCAGCACCTGTATATATCAGCCACAGCACCTGTGTATACACCAGTATCTCCATATACTTATAAAATAAAAATCTTTATTATAAATAAAACAAAACACAGTTTTAATTTTTTATTTAAAAATAACAAACACAGTTATACTCGCCTAACGCTTAATTCCACCAAAGCCCCTGTTCTTCTATAATAAAACAAAAAACAATATACCATACCTGTCCATCATTGTGTCACATGCCGTAATCCATGTCGGTGAGAAAAGCCTAGTAGACATCTCAATTGGGGTTTCCCCTTACAAAACTAAAAAATGTCAGTGGGGTCACACTGCAGTCACAGAAGTCTGTATCTCCCAGATCTTAAAGGCAGGGAGAGGGACATGAATTGTAGCACTTACAAAGTCATTTTCCCCTATTGAACCCCCTTAGTGTTCTCACCCATTACAATAATCCATTAATTGCCATCATAAAGCATGATACCAACACATTTTTCCCACAAACGCATTATTATTTACCGTATATACTCGAGTATAAGCCGACCCGAGTATAAGCCAACCCCCCTAATTTTGGCACAAAAAACTAGGAAAACTTATTGACTCGGGTATAAGCCTAGGGTGGAAAATGCAGCAGCTACTGGTGATTTTAAATAATAAAAATATATACCAATAAAAGTAAAATTAATTGAGACATCAGTTGGTTAAATGTTTTTGAATATCCATTTTGAATCAGGAGCCCCACATAATGTTCCATACAGTTCATGATGGCCCCATAAGATGCTCCATATAAAATACACCCCATATAATGCTGCACAAAGGTTAATAATGGCCCCATTAGATGCTCCATAGAAAAATATGCCCCATATGCTGCTCCATAAAGGTTATGGCCCCATAAGATGTTCCATAGATTATGCCCCCATAAGATGCTCCATAGATTATGCCCCCATATGCTGCCCCCATAAGATGCTCCATAGATTATGTCCCAATATGCTGCCCCCATAAGATGCTCCATAGATTATGCCCCCATATGCTGCCCCCATAAGATGCTCCATAGATTATACCCCCATAAGCTGCCCCCATAAGATAATCCATAGGTTATGTCCCTATATGCTGCCCCCATAAGATGCTCCATAGATTATGCCCCCATATGCTGCCCCCATAAGATAATCCATAGATTATGCCCCTATATGCTGCCCCCATAAGATGCTCCATAAGATTATGGCCCCATATGCTGCCGCCGCTGCTGCATTTAAAAATAAAAAAAAATGACATACTCACCTCTCCGTCGCTGGGGCCAGGTGCTGGTGTCACTGCTGGCACCTGAGATATTCACCTGTCCTGCATCCATGGCTGCTTGCTGCTGTCTGGCACGTCATCTGTCAGTTACGTTCAGACTGCAGGGGGCGCGGTGCGCACTAACCACGTCACCGTGCCCTCTGCTGTCTGAACGTCACTGACAGATGACATGCCGGACAGCAGCAAGCAGCCATGGACGCAGGACAGATGAGTATCGCTATACTTGCCCATCCGGGCGCTGTCTCTTTAGCCCCCAGCTTCTCCGCGATCTCCCTTCCTGCCTTCAGTGGTCACGTGGTACCGCTCATTAAAACTCATGAATATGCGATATTCATGAGTTTAATGAGCGGTACCATGTGACCGCTGAAGGAAGGAAGGGAGATCACGGAGAAGCTGGGGGCTGAAGAGACAGCGCCAGGACAAGTAAGTATGACTTTACACCCCCGCCCCCCCTCCCCCTCCGACCCCCTGGTGTATATGACTCAAATATACGCCAATAGGGGGACTTTCACCCAAAAAAAATGGGCTGAAAATCTCGGCTTATATTCGAGTATATACGGTATATAGCGACATTGGTTCCATGGTGCTGTACATGAGAAGGGATTACATGCAAATTACAGATATCACTTACAGTAAACAAACTTACAATGACAGACTGATATAGAGGGGAGAGGACCATGCCCTTGCAGGCTTACATGCTACAAGATGGTGGGGAAGGAGACAGTAGGTTGGTGGGCTGCAGCAGTTCCGGTGTTGGTTGAGGTAATATCTCTGGTAGTAGTGAGGAGGTAGCGGGGTCACATGACACCCTCACAGTTAATGCCTCAACACTTGTTTTTCCACAATGCTAATATAATTACAAATGGTAGCTTTGTATTATGGTTTATTCAAGTTAGAGCAATCCACCTTGATAGTACTGTAACATGAAGCAGAATTTCCGCACGTAAACCTGCAACCAAAAATGTGTTGTGAATTTATACTGTAGGACCATACTTTAAAGACGTCTGTTTTATGGAAAATGTGCTTCTGTGGATCTGTAGAATTTCCCAGATATTTCTGATTAATCAAACTGTAGAGAAGAGGTTGTATTGAAAAAGACATCCTCACAATTTATTTATTTATTTTTTTTTAAATGTATGTGGGCTGCTTTGGTTGGTGTGCCAGGGCTGATTTTCAGTCCCAGTCCGGCCCTGCTTGGAATGCCCATACACTAAGTGTATGGGCTGAAAAACATTTTGCCCTGGGGGGGCACACATAAACCTACTGTGTAAATTTTTTTTTACGGCCATCATAAACACCCTTGCAAAAAACTATCATGACTGTTGCTCCATGGAAAATGTTCACCCTGGTGATCTAGTGGTGGTGTCGGAAGAGATGTGGAGGATGGCCTCAAAAAAATGTCTTCCTAGTTTAAAGGAGCGGGTCTCCTATACTTGGAATTCCCATAGACTAAGTGTATGGGCTGAAAAACATTTTCTCCTGGGGGTACACATCAATCTACTGTGTAAATTTTATTTTTACGGCCATCATAAACACCCTTGCAAAAAACTATAGTGGCTGTTGCATCACAGAACACGTTCACCCTGGTGATCTAGTGGTGGTGTCAGAATAGATGTGGAGGATGGCCTCCTAAAAATGTCTTCTCAGTTTAAAGGAGCGGGTCTCCTATACTTGGAATACCCATACACTAAGTGTATGGGCTGACAAACATTTCCCCCCTGGGGGGTACACATCAACATACTGTGTCAACATTTTTGTTACGGGCATCATAAACACCTTTCAAAAAAATTATGTGGCTCTTGTATTGTGCAATACGTTCACCCTGGTGATCTAGTGGTGGTGTCGGAAGAGACATGGAGGATGGCTTCTAAAAAATGTTTTACCAGTTTAAAGGAGCGGGTCTCCTATACTTGGAATGCTCATACACTAAGTGTATGAGCTGACAAACAATTCCCCCTGGGGGGTACACATCATCATACTGTGTAAACATTTTTGTTACGGGCATCCTAAACACCCTTCAAAGCAATAACGTGGCTGTTGCATCACGGAACACATTCACCCTGGTGATGTAGTCGTGGTGGATGATGAGGATGAGGAGAAGGTGGAGGATAACATGAAATAGCCAAATTCAGGAAGCGTATATCCATGTGTGGGTGTGAAGAGGTGCATGTGAATATAGTGTACCTCCCCAAAAAAGACACTGGATTTGAGGTTATGTTTTGCTGTTATCATGCGGTGGTGTAGAGAAGTCTGGCCCAACCCAGCCCGTGTTCATTTTTATAAGAGACAGCCTGTCAGCATTTTCAGTTGACAGGCAGATGCGCTTATTATTTATAATTCCACCAGCGGCACTAAAAACGCGCTCTGACAAAATGCTAGCAGCAGGGCAGGCCAGGACCACCAAGGTGTAGAGAGCCAGTTCATGCCACGTATTCAGCTTTGAGCCCCAATAATTATAAGGCACAGAGGAATCACGGAGGACGTTGGTACGGTCAGCAAGGTACTCCCTCAGCATCTTCCAAAACTTTGCACTCCTTGTGAGAGTGAGGTACTCGCAGGGACGAAGGATGCAGTGACGAGCCAGAGACGGGGCAAGCTTAAACTCAACCTTTATATATGGATTATATGGATCAATGGTAAAGCTGACAATAATTTTCCATGCAGGGAAGCTAGACACTATTACACCAATAACACGATATTAGACAACTCGGCAAGTGCCGGCAACTATATGGCTGCGATATGGCCAACTACGGGTCTTGAGACTATAATTAACGATCAACGAAGTGTCACTTATCCATCTCTGACGTCCTGCAGAGTTGTTGTCCGGGAGATGTCTGTATTGCATCTCAGCCGCTAGGCCCAGCCGACGAGGAGTTGTCGCAGGCTTCTGGCGTCCCTACGCCCAGGTGCGGAAGGGGCGCAGCAGGCCCCAGGAGGGTTCCTCTCCATCAGGGTCACCCCTCTAGGAGGCGAGGTAGTGGCAGCCGCGGGTCTTGATGTACAGACCGCAGCTGCAGTATAGAGCGGGACAGTGGCTGCCGCGGGACTCAGCGTGCAGGCCGCAGCTGCGGTATGGAGCGGGCAATGGTGGCTGCAGGTATAACTGTATCTCTCCCTCGCGTTGCTCGGTACCGTCCTCTCCCCGGGTTAGGCAAGCCCCCGTCCTTTCTCTCTGGTAGACGCTGGCTCCCTCTTGCTCTCCAGCGCCACCTAGACTCCTTCTTCCTGCCTCTCGTCTCTCCTTGTCGAGTGCCCCCTACTGGTCTCCTGTGCTCCTTTTATAGTCGCCCCGCCCCCACACTTTCTAGAAGAATCTTCGTCCCGGCCTGTAACTACTTCCCCGGGAACATATCCTCTGGGAACCTAGGTGACAGCCCCCTTAGTTCTGGCCTGGTTATACAGAGGGCCCTTATTCTGGGGCTCTCTCTCCTACAAGAGTACCCCACGCCTCAGGTCCACTGCAATGGTAGGGTCTGAGAAAACTCTTCCAGAACTTTGCCAGTGTTCCCCTGCCTCAGCTGTATGGGACTTGTGTCTCTTTCACATGTACTCCTTGGTTGTCCATTGAACTGTAACCTCTGCCGCCAGTGTTTTCAGATGGGAATTTTCTTAATAATTCTGCAACAAAGACCTTCTGGTACTGCAGCATTTTGGTACACCTGTCTGCCTCTGGAAAAAGAGACTGAACGTTCTCCTTGTAGCGTGGATCTAGAAGTGTCACCAACCAGTAATGAGTGTCATCCAAAATTTTGACAATTCGAGGGTCTTGGCAAAGGCAGCACAACATAAAGTCTGCCATGCATGCCAGAATGCTACCAGGCAAGACTTCCGTGTAATCAGCAACAGGACGACTGACCATGCTCTCCTCCTCCTCCCTGTCCTCAGGCCATTCACGGTGAACAGACGGTATGACAGTTGTGCTTGTAGTACCGTCTATAGTGCTTGAAAGTAGCTCCTGTTCTTCCTCCTCTTCCTCATTGTTAACTAATCAATGTAGGGATGACATGAGGCTGGCCTGTGTGTAATCACCATGTATGCTTCCTTGCTCCATCTCATCACACTCCGCCTGCAATGCATCCTCTATGATTGTGAGCAGAGAGTGTTTCAGAACACAATGAAGCGGGATGGTGACGCTAATTATGGCACCTTCGCCGCTCACCATCTTGGTGGACTCCTCAAAGTTTTGTAGGAAGATACAGTGGGGCAAAAAAGTATTTAGTCAGTCAGCAATAGTGCAAGTTCCACCACTTAAAAAGATGAGAGGTGTCTGTAATTTACATCATAGGTAGACCTCAACTATGGGAGACAAACTGAGAAAAAAAAATCCAGAAAATCACATTGTCTGTTTTTTTTTCCTTTTATTTGCATATTATGGTGGAAAATAAGTATTTGGTCAGAAACAAGCAATCAAGATTTCTGGCTCTCACAGACCTGTAACTTCTTCTTTAAGAGTCTCCTCTTTCCTTCACTCATTACCTGTAGTAATGGCACCTGTTTAAACTTGATATCAGTAGAAAAAGACACCTGTGCACACCCTCAAACAGTCTGACTCCAAACTCCACTATGGTGAAGACCAAAGAGCTGTCAAAGGACACCAGAAACAAAATTGTAGCCCTGCACCAGGCTGGGAAGACTGAATCTGCAATAGCCAACCAGCTTGGAGTGAAGAAATCAACTGTGGGAGCAATAATTAGAAAATGGAAGACATACAAGACCACTGATAATCTCCCTCGATCTGGTGCTCCACGCAAAATCCCACCCCGTGGGGTCAGAATGATCACAAGAACGGTGAGAAAAAATCCCAGAACCACGCGGGGGGACCTAGTGAATGAACTGCAGAGAGCTGGGACCAATGTAACAAGGCCTACCATAAGTAACACACTACGCCACCATGGACTCAGATCCTGCAGTGCCAGACGTGTCTCACTGCTTAAGCCTGTACATGTCCGGGCCCGTCTGAAGTTTGCTAGAGAGCATTTGGATGATCCAGAGGAGTTTTGGGAGAATGTCCTATGGTCTGATGAAACCAAACTGGAACTGCTTGGTAGAAACACAACTTGTCGTGTTTGGAGGAAAAAGAATACTGAGTTGCATCCATCAAACACCATACCTACTGTAAAGCATGGTGGTGGAAACATCATGCTTTGGGGCTGTTTCTCTGCAAAGGGGCCAGGACGACTGATCCGGGTACATAAAAGAATGAATGGGGCCATGTATCGTGAGATTTTGAGTGCAAACCTCCTTCCATCAGCAAGGGCATTGATGATGAAACGTGGCTGGGTCTTTCAACATGACAATGATCCAAAGCACACCGCCAGGGCAACGAAGGAGTGGCTTCGTAAGAAGCATTTCAAGGTCCTGGAGTGGCCTAGCCAGTCTCCAGATCTCAACCCTATAGAAAACCTTTGGAGGGAGTTGAAAGTCCGTGTTGCCAAGCGAAAAGCCAAAAACATCACTGCTCTAGAGGAGATCTGCATGGAGGAATGGGCCAACATACCAACAACAGTGTGTGGCAACCTTGTGAAGACTTACAGAAAACGTTTGACCTCTGTCATTGCCAACAAAGGATATATCACAAAGTATTGAGATGAAATTTTGTTTCTGACCAAATACTTATTTTCCACCATAATATGCAAATAAAAGGAAAAAAAAACAGACAATGTGATTTTCTGGATTTTTTTTCTCAGTTTGTCTCCCATAGTTAAGGTCTACCTATGATGTAAATTACAGACGCCTCTCATCTTTTTAAGTGGTGGAACTTGCACTATTGCTGACTGACTAAATACTTTTTTGCCCCACTGAACATATGTCTGAAATCCATGTCCACTCCTGAGGTCTTATGTGTGGAGTCTGAACTGAATACCGACGGCCTTGTTGATGCTGGTAGTCCCAACTGCCCAACGTGTGGGGACATCACACACCAGTCAGTGAGCCGGAAATTGCAATCGCTGCTGAAGCACGGCTAGGGCGGCGGAAGCTGTAGCTAACTTTCTAAAAAGGACACACGGGTGGCATATTTCACAAGCAGATCCGGCAGCTCCAGGTAGCTTTTGAGAAACCGTTGAACAATGAGGTTAAGCACATGGGCCAGGCATGGTACATGTGTGAGCTCGCCTCGCTTCAATGCTGCCACCAAGTCCCGGCCATTGTCCCACACGACCATGCCTGGCTGTAGGTTCAGCGGTGTCAGCCAAAGATCTGCCTGCTCTTTCAGAGCTCTACACAACTCTTCAGTATTGTGCGGTTTGTCACCTAAGCATATTAGCTTCAGTACAGCCTATTGCCGCTTGGCTGAGGCAGTGCTGCAGTGCTTCCAGCTTGTGACTGCTGTGGTAATTTTGGAGATGGAGGCTGAAGAGGAGGAGGAAGTGCAGGACCTGTAGACTGTGGGGGAAACCCTTATTGATGTAGGGCTCGCAATCGTCGGTGTCAGGAGGACGTGTTCCATCACAAGGTCCGACTGGGTCCCGGTTCCACTATATTAACCCAGTGTGCCGTCAGTGAGATGTACCATGTACCGTCGCTGCCCAGAAGCACTTGTACACGTGTCCGTGGTTAGGTGGCCTTTCCCAGTAACAGCATTGTTGAGGGCACTGCTAATGATGTCGAACACATGCTTGTGTAATGCCGGGACGGCACACAGAGAGAAATCGTGGTGGCTGGGGACTGAGTACCTTGGGATGGCATCCGCCATCAGGTTGTGGAAAGCTTCCTTCTCAACAAGCCTAAAAGGCAACATCTCGAGCGCAAGCAGATGAGAAATGTGTATATTTAGTTCTGTGGCCTGTGGGGCGCTGGCTGCATATTTCCACTTGCGTTCCAATGACTGGGGTATAGACAACTGAAGGCTGTGCAGCGCCGAGTACCGCGAGTACAGTGATGATCAAGCGAGTACCGAGCATTACAGAGTATGGAGATAAAGTTTATGTGAACGCTGGATCCATTGCTACTAGAGGTACCCTTCAAGTATGGGACTGTGTCACCTTCGTGAAGGAGCAAGGACCTCGAGGGCCATATGCAGTGGCTGTTAAAATGGCCTCCAATCTGGAGGAAGGACGACCGCAGGAGGCTCACAGTTGTGAGCGGCTGACTGCAACGGTCGTTCCACGTCACTCGAGGGCAAGGAGTCCTGTACGGCACCTGGACGAGGTGTCAGTGGTGGCCATCAAGGTCACCGGTAAAAAACTTTATTTTACCCCTCCTCCAAGCTTCTTTGCGCACAGTTGCGCATCCCCTGCTGGATTACGGGGCTGAAACCCTGTGAGGGTTGGTTGCTATGGACTATGTGTGAGGCTACTCTATGAACTGAAATATTTTAACCTTGAGCTTTGCCCCTTCTTTTAACCTGGAACTGTTTCCCCGTTGAAAAAAGCAGTCCACCAGCTTTATAGTTATCCTGTAATCAGCTCACAGGAGGGAGAGGGAAGGATTTATACAGGAGGGTTCAAGGAGCGAGCCGAGTCAGGACTATATGGACCATGGATAAGTTGCCCGTCGGGCCCATGTGTTTGTTTACGGGTCCCAGAAGCCAAGGGACTGGGGTCAGTCGGACACACACTAAGAGAACTTGAACTCTTGTTCCGGTGCTCCAACCGAGTGGAGCCGAGGTCATGGTTGACCCATAAGAAGTGTTGAACTGAGACTGTATTAACTTGATTAATGTTTTATATATGATGTCTGAGGTTTACAGGTGCCGTGTCGGGGACGACCATATTTTAGGAGGCAGGAGAGTAAGGAGGTGGCAGGGACCCTCACGAACCTCCGCTCTCCTGAACATTCCATGGGGCACCCTGGTGTTTATTGCTGTTTTAGTCTTGTAATTACTAATTAGTACAAGAATATCCAGACTTATATACAGTATAATGCAGCGGTGAATATCACCTGCTCACTACATGTGACTCCATATGCAATAGTACACAAAACCAGAGCATCATCGGAGTTTAGAAAAAGTAGAAAAAACACTTTATTGTCACGATACAAATGAATAAAAAGAGATAAACAGGATAAAAAGATGTGTTATAATAGACACCACAAATTTGGCACACAGCAATCAAATATTTTACATTATATCCTATATGTTATCCATTACAGGTGAGACAGCCCTCACATACATAAACCCAAAGCATGTTTACAATCGATCTATATATGAGGCTTCTTTTAAACAGTACTCCCGTTATTGCCCCAATACACCCCCTATATCAATAGCCAACTCTTTCTTCAATGCACAAAGTGTGAGGAAAGGAGAGAAGGGCACAGGAGAAACTGAGCTCTCACAGTATGCTGTGATGCCACACCGGATGCACCACGACGCACATTTTGCCGCTGTAAGCACTCGCTTTCTCAAGGGGAGGTGTGATATGACTCTCCTAACAGGACCTTAAATATCCATAAATTATGGTCACGTGAGAAGCACGTGGTCCAGCCTATCTCCAGTTGTGTGGGTATGGTGCATGCATGCGTCATCCCATTACTTACCCCACGTGACCCGGACGCGTCCAGCCACTCAGATGAGTGAACGCCAAATAAGGCCCTCAGTAGCAAGCAAGCGGGACAGTGCCTGGTGACAGGGGGCAGCCACGAGTAACAAACGCGTGCATGCGCACCACAACCAGAACAGTTACAGCTCAAAATATATGTCACGCCAATATGTAAATAAAGTATAATACAAAAATATCTAAACAAACAGAGAACAGCCAAATCTTAATTATAATCCTATGCAGTCCATAATCCCATACAAATACCATATTGTTGCTTAATTGATGTTCTTTGGACAGCTTCTGTTATATCACATATCCTTATTGCGGGATATTATAAATTCAGAGTAGATGACAGCATCAGGAGTAAGGCAAATACTGAATTCAGGAATCCCATAGGAGATTAAGCTTAAGAGGTCGAAATTGAATAAGAAAAAATTTCCAAGTTACAAACACAAAAAAAAACACACACACATATTGGTTAAAATACAAATGAGGAGGGGATAATCCTAGGGTTACTTATAATAATGCCATAAACATCATAGAAAGGGGGCAAAATTCAGGGAATCATTTAAGCCAGGGGGTTTCATTGTCCCCAATGTCACAATCCATTTAAACTCCCACTGCGCTAAAAGATTTTTGACTTTTCCCCCCCTAATTCCCGTATGCACCACATCAATCCCCCTGACCCAAAATTCCGTAGGGTCACAATTATGGACCATCCTAAAATGTTTTGGAATGGTCTTAAGGCTGGATACATCCTCCACTGTCCTGGCTGCGTCAATGCCCCGTACGTGTTCCCTTATCCATAATCTCACTTCACGTTATGTCAAACCTATATAAATTATTGGCCAACTACATGTTGCCTAATAAATTACATTGCTCGTATTACAGGAAATATATTCCCTAATTTCATACTCTTTTTTACCATCTGTCGAACTGAAAGAAACACTGCGAAGGACATTGGCGCTAGCCACACAGTGGACACATTTGAAATAGCCTCTCACTGCTTTTGTTGATCCAAAAGGTTTTTTTTTTCGGTGCTACATAAAAGCATATCCTTAACATTTTTGGATCTCTTTGGGGTCAGAAGAGGCCGGTCTGTAAGAAAAGGTCCCAGGGAGGGTTTGGTAATCAAAATGGGCCAGTGCCTGGTTTAAATTGCCCTCATATTCTCCCACTCATAATAATAATAATAATAATAATAATTTTACCCTTCACCACGACAGCACCCACTGGAGGTATCGGATCCGCCCCATTTAGAACAGGAAACCCTACAGGAAAGATAAAAGGGGGGCGGTCCGCCTTCCTCCTCAGTTTTGGTTTCCTGTTCCAAACGGAGCCACGATCCTTCAGGAAACATACCTGGGCCATGCACGCAGCCTGTGCAGTCTCCATGTGAACGGCAGGGGCTGCGGTCCGGAGGCAGCGTTGGGGGAGACTCCGTTAGACGGCTCCCCCCTCGTCTGGTGTATGGAGGGTGATGAGCGGGTCCGGGGTGGGCCGCCCGGTCTCACCCAGGAGCGCGCCGGGTGGCACCAGGGCTCCGCCGCTGCTAGCGGTAAGTGCGCCAGTGGCGCGAAGAAGGGAGCAGCGGTGGCGGTGACATAAAAAGCGCGGGCCGCATGTACCAGCGGTGGTGCGGTAGCCGGCCGGCGCAGAGGCTCCTGACCCCCGGGAGTAATGGTTGAACTTCCGGGGCAGGATGGCTGAGAGCGCGACAGCGCATGCGCGGTGATCCCGGGGAGGAGGAGCGACTTCCGGGAGGGCGAACACAGGAAAAAAAAAAAAAAAAAAAGAGCGCGCAATCTATTTAAACAGCGCCGCAGCTGAGCGGTGGTGAGCCATGTCGTCCCCTACGGAAGCGCACGCTCCAGCAGGAGACTCTGCGGGGGGCAGCTCCACCAGGGACCGCAACGCTAGGACAGACACCGGTCGCAGGAGCGACACGGGAGAGTCAAGACCTAGGACGGGATCTCAGCCATCCGATCCGGTAATAAGGCTTCACTGGGTGAGTGTGCAAAGTATATACTCTGCCTATTAAGCTGACCTCCTACCCCCCCCCCCCTCTCCTCTCGGTCTCCCTTTCTAGACAAAGAAAAAAGAAAAATCTAAGCATAAGGAATGCGCATTATGTTCTGAACCTCTCCCTGACTCCTACCCCAAAAAGCTCTGCAAGCAGTGCACCAGAGAGACTAGGCAGGGGTCCGCAATGTCGTCAAAAGACATCCGGGCCATAATCAGGGAGGAAATACAGGCTATCAACCGCGCCAGTACTCCCTCAGAGACTAGGAGCAAGAAACAGATGACCCTTAGCTCAGAGTCAGAGGAAGAACAAGGGTTAATCTCCGATTCCTCACTCACATCCTCGTCATCAGACTTGGAGGGACGGTCATGTTTTCCCCTGGATAGTGTGGATAACCTGGTCAAATCTGTGAGGAGCACTATGGGGTGTGAGGAACCAAGGGGTGCCCAAACCGCACAAGACATAATGTTTGCGGGGTTGGCAGAGAAGAAAAGGAGAGCGTTCCCAGTGATACCGGCAGTTAAGGCCCTAATAAAAAGAGAGTGGGAAAAACACGATCAGAGAAGTTTTCTCCCATCAGCCTCTAAAAGAAAATATCCATTTAACGATGACGAGCTATTAAAATGGACCAAGGTGCCAAAGGTTGATGCCGTTGTAGCCTCTACCTCTAAACAATCTACCATTCCGGTAGAGGACGCAGGATTATTGGCAGACCCGCTAGACCGTAAGGCAGAGTCAGCATTAAAAAGGTCTTGGGAATCTACTACGGGTATATTTAAACCAGCAGTAGCCAGCACATGCACCGCCAGATCTATGCTTGTATGGTTGGACCAATTGGATCAACAGATCGAGCAGAAGGCATCAAGAGAAAAGCTACGGGCCACTATTCCATTGATCAGAGGGGCAGCAGCCTTTATGGCCGATGCTTCGGCGGATACTCTGCGGTTGGCAGCAAGATCGGCAGCTCTTGTGAACAACGCCAGGCGGGCATTGTGGATGAAGAGCTGGAAGGGGGACGCGCAATCAAAATCTAAGATTTGTGCAACCCCGTGCGAGGGTGAGTTTCTCTTCGGGAAAGCCCTAGACGACATACTCGCCAAAGCAAAGGAGAGGAAGAAGGCGTTCCCTGACTCTTCTATTCCTTTCTATAGGAAAACCTTTAAAAGACGACCGTTTGGAAGAAGAAGACAAACGGATAGGTCAAATAGATGGCCCACGAAGGAAGAAAAGCAAAAGCGTAGCATGTTCCCAGGGGGTTCAGCATTCCGGAGGGAAAATAAAAATTAAAAAATCAGACCCACCAGTAGGGGGTAGATTAAAAATTTTTTATTCAAAATGGGAACAAATAACTTCGAGCCCATGGATCTTAGGTATAATTAAAGAAGGAATGAAGATAGAATTCCTTCAAACCCCTCATGATTTCTTTTTCATGACCCGCCTTAACTCCATAGTTCAACAAAAGGCCCTCGAAGAAGAAATTCGGAGCCTATTATCCAAGGGGGTTTTAGTGGAGGTCCCAGAGGGACAGGAAAGTAGAGGTTTCTACTCTCCTTTATTTTTAATTTCTAAACCAGATGGCACGTTTAGAACAATTATTAATTTAAGGAAGCTTAATACGTTTATAAAAAATTATAAGTTTAAGATGGAATCAATCAGATCCACCATAAAGCTTCTCTTTCCAAACTGTGTAATGGCGGGGATTGACTTGAAGGATGCTCACTATCATATTCCTATCCATGATAGATACCAAAAATACCTAAGGGTCGCAGTGGTGTTCGAAGGCAGGATCCATCATTTTCAGTATACAGCCATGCCTTTCGGTCTCTCTACAGTGCCAAGAATCTTCACCAAGGAGATGGCAGAGGTGATGGCCTATCTTCGCCAAAAAGACACTCTAATTGTACCTTACCTAGACGACTTCCTAATAATCGGGAACTCGGTCACCCAATGTACCAAACGTGTGGCTGATGCAATCTCATCTTTGCAGGGTCTAGGCTGGATCATCAATATACAGAAGTCCAGATTCTTTCCACAATCCCTCCAGATGTTTTTAGGTTTCCAGTTAGAATCCACAACCCAGAGATGTCTACTTCCTCAGGTAAAGATTGCACTCACAAAAGGAAAAGTAGAGGCAGCCATAGATAGACCACGCATGTCTCTAAGAGAAGCGATGTCGCTATTGGGGTCGCTAAATTCCTGTGCCCCAGCAGTCCGGTGGGCCCATTATCATGTCCGCACACTTCAACACCAGATCCTCCAAGAGGACAGGCGACATGGTGGTCACCTCGAGAGCAAGATAACTTTAACTCAGGAGGTCTTGGCTTCTCTAGAGTGGTGGCTAGAGGATGACCATCTATCCTCCGGAGTCCCATGGGTCATAGTACCATCTTGTATCCTAACCACCGATGCTAGCCCCCATGGCTGGGGAGCCCATATGGGGAATAGCTTTTGTCAAGGAAGGTGGAATAGAGAGGAAGGGGAATACTCGTCTAATTTAAAAGAGCTGACAGCGGTATACTATGCTCTACACCATTTTCTTCCACAGCTCCAACAGAAACATGTCAGAATCTTGTCAGACAACACCACTACAGTGGCCTACATAAACAGACAGGGAGGTACACGATCAGAGACTCTGATGTCTTCTGCGGCAAGAATCTTAAACTTAGCCGAAAGCTATTTGTTGTCCCTCTCGGCACTTCATATCAGAGGAGAGAACAACCAAGAGGCAGACTTTTTAAGCCGACACACGCTTCGGCAAGGGGAGTGGGGCCTCAGCCGCCGGATCTTCAAGGACATAGTAGCCTTATGGGGACAACCTCAGGTGGATCTCTTTGCCATGAGGGAGAACAGACAGATAAAAACATTTGCTTCCCTGTCTCCGTCAGATCACCCAGACATACTGGATGCCCTCCAAGCCTCATGGAAGTTCAAACTGGCATACGCCTTCCCTCCGTTGATTCTCCTGCCACAGGTGATTCGGAAGATCAGAGAGGACAAGGCGAGAGTAATCTTGATAGCACCATTCTGGCCCAAGAGACCGTGGTTCTCATGGCTACGAATTATGTCAGTGACAGATCCTTGGGTCCTCCCTTCGATTCCCAACCTACTCTCCCAAGGCCCTTTCTTCCACCCCCAAGTGGACAGCTTACACTTGACGGCGTGGAATTTGAAAGGCAGCTACTAAGATCAAGAAGGTTTTCTGAAACACTGATTGCTACTCTCCTGCAGAGCAGGAAGCAGTCAACGACCCAGATTTATACTAGAATATGGAAGAAATTCCTACAGTTTCATATAGCACCCCATACAGCAGAAGTCCCGATAGTTCCTATTTTAGAATTTCTACAGAGAGGAAAGGACTTGGGTCTGGCAGTAAACACACTGAAAGTACAGGTGTCTGCATTAGGGGCACTGTACGGCCATAATATAGCAGGAAATAAGTGGATATCACGATTTATTGCAGCCTGCGAACGCATAACACCAGTCCAGATACCTACAATCCCCACATGGGACTTAAATCTGGTCTTAGACGCCCTGATGGGGGAACCCTTTTAACCGATAGACACGATATCCCTCAAATACTTATCGTTCAAGACGGTCCTCTTGGTAGCACTGACATCTGCTAGAAGAGTAGGTGATATCCAGGCCCTGTCCATAGATCCACCCTTTTTTCAGGTATACCAAGATAGGTTATTATTAAAGCCAGACCCCTCATACCTGCCTAAGGTATCAACAAAATACCATAGATCTCAAGAGATACTCCTCCCAACCTTCTTTGAGGATCCCTCCACTCCAGAGGAGCAGAAATTCCACACTTTAGACGTCAGAAGAACTGTCCTAAAGTATATTGAGAGGTCTAGGAGCTGGAGGCAGTGTAGGGCTCTGTTCGTTTCTTTTCAGGGCCATAAAAAAGGGTACGGAGTCACGAAGAGCACCATTTCCCGATGGATCAGGGAATCCATTCGGTTAGCCTACTCCGCAAAAAATGAAAATCCTCCAGAAGGCATCAGAGCGCATTCCACTAGAGCAATGGCGACCTCCTGGGCCGAGAGGGGAGACGTTCCAATTGAAACCATATGTAAGGCGGCAATTTGGTCATCCCCTTCTACCTTCTATAATCACTATAGACTTGACCTTTCATCAACTGCTGACCTAAGCTTTGGCAGGACTATCCTTAGCACGGTGGTCCCACCCAGGTGATGGTCTCTGGAATCTCTCCAGTGGGTGCTGTCGTGGCGAAGGGTTGGCGCTATAGAAATAAAAAGCCGGATTACTTACCGGTAATGCTCTTTTAATGAGTCCACGACAGCACCCACTCGAGGTATCGGATCCGCCCCATTTGGAACAGGAAACCCTACAGGAAAGATAAAAGGGGGGCGGTCCGCCTTTCCTCCTCAGTTTTGTATTTCAGAGTACCAGGAGGACCGCCAAGGATTAGGCAATGTCTTTGTATATCTAACCTTACTTATTCATCTTTAGCAGATACACTTTATTATCGATATCTTTAGCAGGGAGGGAAGTGAGCGGGTGCTGTCGTGGACTCATTAAAAGAGCATTACCGGTAAGTAATCCGGCTTTTTATTTCTATAGCGCCAACATATTCCGCAGCACTTTACATTTCAGATGGGACTTGTACAGATAATAGACATTACAGCATAACAATAATCACATAGATCATAACAGATACCAAGAGGAATGAGGGCCCTGCTTGCAAGCTTACAGTCTATGAGGAAAAAAGGTAGACACGAAAGGTGGGTGGTAACAATTGCCCTGATTGTTTGGATCAGCCACAATGTTAAGTGTGTAAAGGGCCCTATACACATAGCGATATCGCTAGTGATATCGCTAAAGCGTCACCGATTTTGTGATACTCACCTCCGACCAGCTCCCCCGCTGGTTATCGGTGATCACGCGAGATCGGCCTGGTCTATTTCTCGTCGCCGGCTTCCTGCTGCCGCCGATGAGCGAGACATGGACGCAGGCGGAAGAAGCATTATCGCTGCGTCTGAAAGGTAAGTATGACCGCCGGCCGCTGCTGCATCGCTAGTGAGATCTGTCTGTTTGGCAGCTCACTAGCGACCATGTAGCGATGCACCAGCGATCCTGACCAGGTCGTATCATGGTCGGGATCGCTGGTGCATCGCTAAATGTAAAGGGGCCTTTACAGTACAGACCCGGGTGCTGATAGACGCATAAAGCAAGTGGGAACATGATACAGGGAGCCTGGTTATGGTAAAACTTTTGACTGCCACACAGGGATAGTTAGGTTAATGTGTTGAGGCAGTAGGCCAATCGGAATAATGGTTAAATACTGAATTGAAGTGCATATTTTCATCTTCCTTCTCTTTTTGGGCCTTATGGTACTGCAAAAGGTCTTGAGATGTTTGTTCGGCCCTATTATATCCTCTCTTCACATTTCTCTTACTGTAGCCTCATTGCCGAAATCTTTCCCTAAGGTCACAAGCCTGTGCTTCAAACTTCTGCCGTCTCATCCTAAAGAACTGTCTGACCGGGACGGCCCCGATTGTGGTTTGGCTATGTGCTGACTTGGCATGCAAAAGGGTATTTACTGATGTTGTCTTGCGAAAGACATCAGTCTGGATGGACAACCCAGTATCCACCTCCAGATGTCCAAAAAATCGATTTTAATAGGATCATGCCTATATGTCAATTTGATATTTAGATAGTTGGTATTTAACACAGCCATAAAATCCTCCAACTGCAGCACCGTCCCATGCCACAGTAACAAAATGTCATCAATATAGCATAACCAGCACAGCACATGGTCAGCGGCCTCCGCGTCACCAATAACCAACCTCTCCCAGTAACCTAGAAAGAGGTTGGCATACGCGGGTGCACAGACCGCCCCCATGAATGCACCATGCTTCTGACGGTAAAACTGATCTTTAAACGTGAAAAAAATTATGCATTAGGACAAAGCGCAACAGTTTGAGGATTAACTCACAAAGGTGGCCATCCAGATCGTAGGCATCTAGGAAGTAACAGACCGCCCGCAAACTATCATCATGATTGATGCAGGTGTACAATGCTTCAACATGTGCTGTCACCAATACTGTCCCAGTATTAACAGGAATGCCATCAACCCTAGTGAAGATGTCTGATGTGTCTTTAATATAAGATGGTAAAGTCTCTACCAGGGTCTTAAGGTAACAGTCAAAGAATTTACAAATAGGGTCACATAGACCCCCAATTCCAGACACAATCGGATGTCCCGGTGGCGTCCTTGTGCACCTTGGGAAGTAAATAGAAGGTTGGTACCTAAGGGAATGCAACTGTTAGACCTTCCAGGATCTTTTTGCTGATAATTCCTTGATCAAATGCTTTAATAAGAATTTTTTGGAGTTGTGCCGAAAAAGAGGTCATCGGGTTGTGACTTAATTTTGTATATGCTTGGCTGTCCTGAAATTGCCGGAACGCTTCCCAGTCATATTTTACAATTGGCCAGATGTTCCCCCCTTGTCATCTGACTTAAATAAAACATCATCCCATGATTGTAATTGGCGAATCCCTTCCCTTTGTTTGTGGGTTAGGTTGTCACAACGACCGTATGTGGATAGCTTTTTTAAGTCCTCTGAAACTACTTTAGTGAAGTATGGATTTAGGAAACCCACCTTGACTAGACAGGATTTGTTCCTCAAGTAATTCTTCCAATGTCTGGATGGCATCTCTTTCAGTAGGACTCCAATGATCCAGCTCATATCCGCCCTTACAGTGTAATTTTTTCAAGATCAATTTACGCGAAAAGAGATGGAGCTCCTTTAACGTTGCAAAATAATTAAAACCATTAGTTGGGGAGAAGGATAATCCCTTACTTAATACCTCTAATTGTGTATTAGTCAACACGTGGTCTGATAAATTGATTGCCTGTATCCCTCCCTGGGATTTAGCTTCCATCTATTTGCCAGACATTCCTTTTTTGGCATTTTGTCTAGTATTTATTTTCTTGTTACCACTTGTGGAGGCGCCATCATTCTTCGTCTCCAATCTATTCTTTTTGGGGATTTGGTGTTCCTCCACTGATATAGTTGATCTTACAGACGTGGACCGAAACCGTGACAGAGACCCATTTCTATAAAAGGGTCAAGATCTTTCATTTAAATTTCTCCATTTATATGTCTTATTTAATTGCTTATCATTCATATCTCATTGGAATTTCTTAGATTTTGTCAACTGTATCTCATCTGCCCATTTTTGCGCTTCTTCCTCAATCTCTGTGTTAAATTTCTTTAAGGCTTCATTTGACATATCTTTCTTAATGGTCTCTTGTAGAACGTCCATCTCACCCTCAATAGTCTTCAGGGAATCGGAATTCATCTCCTTTAAAATTTCCATAAAGCCAAAAGAGCATGTATTGGCATGCCCCTCCCATCTATCACATATTTCAGGATTTTCCACAGGGAAAGACCTGTACACTTAAGTCCCTTGGGATAAGACCCTTCTATAATAATAAATGCGCTAAGCAGCTTCCAGGTTGTAACAACTTCCGTCCAGTTGTAACTGGTGACGTCACAGCACACCTCTTGCCATGTTAACCCTCAACACACCACTCCTCCTCAACACACACTCCTCTCACCTTTCACCATCTCCACTCACTCTTTCACTCCACATACAACTCTATCTCTCACTCCGTCTCTCATAATCACGACATCATCGCCGCTGCTCCACGATCCTCGGCATCTTCTTCCGCCGGCTCTATCCTGGATCCAGACGTTGTCCACGCCGGCGACATCTTCTTGCGGTGACGCCATCTTGGATCAGCGGAATCCCGCGATACTCAAGATGGCATCGCCGCAAGAACATGTCGCTGGCGTGGACGACGTCGGGATCCAAAATGGTGTCGGCGAATCTCGCGAGATTTCGCCAACGTCATCCTGGATCCCGACATTGTCCACGCCGGCGACATGTTCTTGTGGCGACGCCATCTTGAGTATCGCGGGATTTCACGATACTCAAGATGGCGTCGCCAGCATGGACAACGTCGGGATCCAGGATGGCGCCGGCGGAAGAAGATGTCGGGGATCGTGGAGCAGCGGCAATGACGGCGTGAGTATGAGAGACGGAGTGAGAGAAAGGGTTGTATGTGGAGTGAAAGAGGGGGGGACGTGAGTGGAGATGGTGAAAGGTGAGAGGAGTGTGTGTTGAGGAGGTGTGGTGTGTTGAGGGTTAACATGGCAAGAGGTGTGTCACTATCCTCCCGAAGCAATAGCATCGGGCCTTAATCTAGTTCTTAAATACTTGTCCGAAAAAGCATAGTTCCATCATATCTTAGTTCTCATCCTCAGAAGATCCTTACATTTTGTAGTGGTTTCCAATAACCCTTTAATATTGCCCTCCACATTTGCATCACTGGCATCTTTAAACACATCATCTATTTTAGAAAGCCATGCTCAGTCACGGGCCCTAAAGTCCATAATAGTAGTGCTGGAGATTACTGTGAGAAACACAGAAATTAGCATTAGTACAAGAATATCCAGATACTTAACGTATATATTGCGGCGGTGAATATCACCTGCTCACTACATGTGACTCCATATGCAATAGTACACAAAACCAGAGGATCATAGTAGTTCAGAAAAAGTACAAAAAACACTTTATTGTCACCATACAAATGAATAAAAAGAGACAAACAGGATAAAAAGATGTGTTATAATAGACACTACAAATTTGGCGCACAGCAAAGAACTATTTTCCATTATAACCCATATGTTATCCATTACAGGTGAGACAGCCCTCACATATATAAACAAAAAGCATGTTTCCAATCTATCTATATCATGAGGCTACTTTTAAACAGTACTCCGTTATTGCCTCAAACTCCTATGATCCTTTATTCTTGTAATGTGTAATGTATTATATACTCGTTGCTAGTGTATAAAGTTAGCTTAGGGATAGAAGCAGGGCCGGACTGGGACTAAAATTCAGCCCTGGCATTTGAAGTTACACAGGCCCACTAGTCACATGGTGACTATATAATATCTTTGTACACTTGTAGTTTACAAGAAGTGAGAGGAGATTAACACGACTATATAACATGTAGTCACAGCTGTGCCCAGTATTTCAGCTCAGTCCTATTTATTGCTTTTAGGTACAGTACTCCTCCCAAATCTCTGTCCCCTTTTGTATGCATGATTACAGAATTCCTGGCAGAACTGCTCTCTATTGGGCAACCAGACCCCCTGGTCATAGCCGCCCCTATCATACCTCCCATCTTTTGAAGAAGGGAAAGATGGACAAAGACTGCGGCGCGCGCAGCGCGACGCTGCAAATTTTGGCCACGCCCAGCCACACCCATTTCACAACTAGTCACACCCATGTCCACACCTAATCGCACCCATTCAGCACTGCTGATCACACTGACTGGTACTGAGGGCACAGTGGCTGGCATTATGGGCACACTGACTGGCACTAAGGAAGAGAGAAAACAGAGAGAGAGAGAAAAAAGAAAACAGAGAGAGCGAGAAAGAAAGAACACGGAGAGAAAGAAGAAAGAACAGAGAGAAAGAAAGGGGAAAGAAAGAAAGAACAGTGAGAGACAAAGAAAGAACAGTGAGAGACAGAGAAAACAGAGAGAGAAAGAAAGAGGGGAAGGAAAGAAAGAACAGAGAGAGACAGAGAAAGAACAGAGAAAGAAAGAAGTAAAGAAAAGAAAGAAAGAACAGAGAGAAAGAGAGGAAAGAAAAAGAAAGAAAGAACAGAGAGAGAAAAAAGAAAGATTAGAGAGAGAAAGAAAGAACAGAAAGAGAAAGAAAATGAGGGAAAGACAGAACAGAGAATGAAAGAACAGAGAAAGAAAGAAAAAGAGAGAAAGAAATAAAGAAAGATTCTACAAAGATACTATAGCAGCCTGGCTCCCATTGCAGTGCCCACCTGAGCCTCCCGGTGCAGGACCTATCATGATCCGCTCACATGGCTGGCATCCCCGATTCCAAGGCGATCCTGCTGTCTGCGCTGTCGGAGGAGGACACGGTGATGGATCTGAAGCATTCCTGGTTCCGTCACAATCTCCTCAAGAAATTATCTCATTTCCGGTCAGCTTCCAGCACATCACTTCAGGTGGAACGTCATGTGTGTGTTTTAAAATGCTCCTCGGGGCTCCGCTGTGTACTCCTGTGTTGGTGGGAAAAGCCTGCTTTGTATGCTTTGTACACACTTGGCTCCGCTCCGTACATCCCGTACACATATGGCTCCACTCCATACACACACGGCTCCACTCCGTCCACCTCGTACACGCGTGGCTCCTCTCCGTACACCTCGTACACACGCGGCTCCGCTCCATAAACCTCATACACACAGGGCTCCGCTCCGTACACCTCATGCACACAGGGCTCCGCTCCATACACCTCGTACACACACGGCTCCGCCCCGTACACCTCGTACACACACGGCTCCGCTCCGTACACCTCGTACACACGCGGCTCCACTCCGTACACCTCGTACACACTGCTCCGCTCCGTACACCCTGCTCCGCTCCGTACACCTCGCACACATGTGGCTCCACTCCGTACACCTCGTACACACGCGGCTCCACTCCGTACACCTCGTACACACGCGGCTCCACTCCGTACACCTCGTACACACGCGGCTCCGCTCCGTACACCTCGTACACACGCGGCTCCGCTCCGTACACCTCGTACACACGCGGCTCCGCTCCGTACACCTCATACACACGCGGCTCCGCTCCGTACACCTCATACACACAGGGCTCCGCTCCATACACCTCGTACACACACGGCTCCGCCCCGTACACCTCGTACACACAGGGCTCCGCTCCGTACACCTCGTACACACACGGCTCCGCCCCGTACACCTCGTACACACAGGGCTCCGCTCCGTACACCTTGCACACACGCGGCTCCTCTCCGTACACCTCGTACACATGCGGCTCCGCTCCGTACACCTCATACACACAGGGCTCTGCTCCGTACACCTCATACACACAGGGCTCCGCTCCATACACCTCATACACACAGGGCTCCGCTCCATACACCTCGTACACACACGGCTCCGCTCCGTACACCTCGTACACACGCGGCTCCACTCCGTACACCTCGTACACACTGCTCCGCTCCGTACACCCTGCTCCGCTCCGTACACCTCGCACACATGCGGCTCCACTCCGTACACCTCGTACACACGCGGCTCCACTCCGTACACCTCGTACACACTGCTCCGCTCCGTACACCCTGCTCCGCTCCGTACACCTCGCACACATGCGGCTCCTCTCCGTACACCTCGTACACACGCGGCTCCGCTCCGTACACCTCGTACACACGCGGCTCCGCTCCGTACACCTCGTACACACACGGCTCCGCCCCGTACACCTCGTACACACAGGGCTCCGCTCCGTACACCTTGCACACACGCGGCTCCTCTCCGTACACCTCGTACACACACGGCTCCGCTCCGTACACCTCATACACACAGGGCTCTGCTCCGTACACCTCATACACACAGGGCTCCTCTCCATATACCTCGTACACACAGGGCTCCGCTCCGTACACCTCGTACACACAGGGCTCCGCTCCGTACACCTCGTACACGCGCGGCTCCGCTCCGTACACCTCGTACACGCGCGGCTCCGCTCCGTACACCTCGTACACGCGCGGCTCCGCTCCGTACACCTCGTACACGCGCGGCTCCGCTCCGTACACCTCATACACGCGCGGCTCCGCTCCGTACACCTCGTACACGCGCGGCTCCGCTCCGTACACCTCGTACACACGGCTCCTCTCCGTACACCTCGTACACGCGTGGCTCCTCTCCGTACACCTCGTACACACACGGCTCCGCTCCGTACACCTCATACACACATAGCTCTGCTACATCCACACTGTAAATCCTGACCCCACACATACTTACCTCAACCAGCACCATGACAACAGCAAAGCAGAGTCTTACAGACGGTAGAGGCAAGGCTGAGCGCACAGGACCTGTGATTAGGTCACAGGAGGGGCAGAGTCAGGGGTGACATGTCGGGGGTCTGGACAAAGGCTCCTGATCATGTGACCCCCTGACTCCTCCCCTCCTGTGACCTCATCACAGGTCCTGCAAACAGAGCGAGCAGGCAAGCGAGTGCGACGCTGTGAGTGGCTGCGGGGGGGAGGGGGTCTCATGCTACGGCGAGGATGGGGTGCGTGGGAGGGGCGTGGCGGCTTATCTCCCTGCAGTGCGGGAGGAACTTGAAACTATCACCGCCGTGCTGCAGAGGGCCGGCGGCAGGAGCAACAGTGGCCGCAGCAGCTGGCAAGCGGCCAGATGATCGGTCGCTGCCGCCCGCGGCCCACGTGACAGCGGCCCAGCGGGAAAATGCCCGGTTGGTTATATTGCCAATCCGGCCTGGATAGAAGTGGTTAATGAAAGGGGTTGGTCCAGCAAGCTGAGAGGGAAGAAATTTACTTTTTGCCCGAGGCTGAACCTGCTTCACTGCCAGGAGCAGCGGGTACCCTGGTCCAGGGGAGACTGTTGTGAGCTCATTTTTGGGTTTTCCTCTGGCTTCTGATGAGGGTTATGGAGCTGGCTGTGCTGACAGAGGAGTAGTGAGTTCTCTATCTGGACTCCCTCTGTTGGTGAAGGGAGGTGATGAAGCTGATCTAAATGGCAGAGACCGGCCACCTGAGGAAGAGGACTGCGATTGGACATCAGGAGTTTCTGATTGGATTTAAGGCAGCCGACTACCTAGTTTCATGCTGGTGACTTTTCCAGACTGTGGCTCCTGGTTTCCAGTTTGGTTCTTGCCTTCCTAAAGCTAAGTTTTCTCTGCTATTGTTCATATGAGTTTTTGTCTGGTTTACTTAGTTTTTGTGTTCAGCCAGCCCTGGCTGGGACTGGGCTGAATCCCCATTTTGTCTCTGATCAGTTGATCTCTTTTGCTCTGTCTTCAGAATATACCTGAGTGCTGATATAGTGATTTGAAGTCTAGCGACTTCAGGGCCTTTTTCTATCAGACGTGTTGGACATTCTTTTTGGCAGGGTTTTTTGTGTGATTGCAGACAGCAGCTTTTCTTTCCTGTCCTTTCTAGTTAGCGAGGGCCCCATCGTTTGCTCAGCCTGTCTTTCTGCCTGTGTCTGTGTTTTCATCTTGTTTCACCGACAATACATGTTGGGGGCTGTCTATTGCTTTGGGGTCTGCACTGGGGCAGTTTAGATTTTCCCCTTCTTTCTTTAGGCTTATTTAGTTCTCCGGCCGTGACGAGGCGTCTAGGACCACCGTAGGCACACTCCACGGCTACTGCTAGTTGTTGTGGATAGGATCAGGGGTCTGCAATCCGCTAGTTACCAACCTCTCCGGTTTTCTGGGCTTAGCTTTCTTTTTGTTTTTTCCTCCTCGGTGACTCATTCATAACAGAATCACCAGCCATACCGCAGATTCTAGGGTACTCAAAAGCAGGAGAGAATTGTAAAAAACAAATAAAAAAAAGTGTCAGAATTTTTTTTTATATGTATATTTTCTCTTTTTCTCTGGGGCTGTAGGAGGATTCTTTTTTTTTTCTCCTTGATGGAGATTAAGCAATTGTCTGATCGTGTGGAGCAGCTCGCTGCTGAAGTGTGGGGAATTTCCGCCTATCTCACTCATTCACATGCTGTTGAACCAAGGATCCCTGCTCCTGATGTGTTTTCTGGGGATCGGTCTAAATTTTTGAATTTTAAGAATAATTGTAAATTATTTCTTGCCTTGTTTTGAGGGAGAATTCCTTGTATGTTAAGGGATCGAAGTGCCTTTTTGGTGTACAGAGGATTTCATTTTTGGGATTTATTTTGTCTCCGTCAACTATTGAAATGGACTTGGCCAAGGTACAGGCCATTTATGATTGGGTTCAACCCACTTCATTGAAGGCTCTCCAGAAGTTTTTGGGTTTTGCTAATTTTTATCGTAAATTTATAGCTAATTTTTCTGGTATTGCTAAACCACTGACTGATTTAACTAAGAAGGGTGCGGATGTGCTGAATTGGTCTTCAGAGGCTGTTTCGGCCTTTCAGGAGCTGAAGCGGAGGTTCACTTCTGCTCCGGTTTTGCGACAACCTGATGTCTCACTTCCTTTTCAGGTGGAGGTAGACGCTTCAGAGATTGGTGCAGGAGCTGTTTTGTCCCACAAAGATCCAGTGACGTCTAAAATGAATCCCTGTGCCTTCTTTTCCCGAAAGTTCTCCCCATCTGAACGCAACTATGATGTGGGGAATCGGGAATTGTTAGCCATGAAATGGGCATTTGAGGAGTGGAGACATTGGCTGGAGGGAGCTAGACATTAAGTTGTGGTCCTCACTGACCACAAGAATTTGATTTACCTTGAGTCGGCCAAACGCTTGAATTCTAGACAGGCTAGGTGGGCCTTGTTTTTTACGCATTTTGATTTTGTGGTCTCCTTTCTTCCAGGCACTAAGAATGTTAAGGCAGACGCCCTTTCTAGGAGTTTCTTTGCTGATTCTCCTATTGTGACCAAGCCTACTACCATCCTAGGTGAGGGGGTAGTTCTTTCTGCCATCTCGCCCGATTTGAGACGTGCTCTGGAAGAATTCCAGGAGGACAAACCTGAGCGTTGTCCTATGGGAAAATTGTATGCTCCTGACCAGTGGAGGAAGAGAGTGATGTCTGAAGCTCATTGCTCCGCATTGGCTGGTCATCCAGGTATTTTTGGTACCAGAGATTTAGTGAGTCGGTCTTTTTGGTGGCCCGCCTTATCTCGTGATGTCAGGAATTTTATGAAGTCCTGTGGGACTTGTTCCCGGTCTAAACCCTGTTCTCACTCTAGTGGGTTGTTGATGCCCTTGCCAATGCCTAAGAGGCCATGGACCCATATTTCAATGGATTTTATTTCTGATCTTCCTGTCTCTCAGAGAATGACTGTTATCTGGGTGATTTTTGATAGATTCTCTAAGATGGTCCATCTTGTGCCACTCCCAAAGTTGCCATCTTCCTCAGAGTTGGTACCCTTGTTTTTACAACAGGTGGTTCGGTTGCATGGGATTCCTGAGAACATTGTATCGGACAGAGGAGTTCAGTTTGTTTCCAGATTCTGGAAAGCCTTTTGTTCCAAGCTGGGAATTCAGTTGTCCTTCTCTGCATTTCACCCTCAGACCAATGGGCAGACGGAGAGACCAAACCAGATTTTGGAGTCCTAGTTGAGATGTTTTATATATGCTGATCAGGATGATTGGGTTTCATTTTTGCCCTTGGCCGAATTCGCTTTAAATAATAGAGCTAGTTCTGCCACCTTGATGTCGCCCTTTTTCTGTAACTTTGGGTTTCATCCTCGATTTTCTTCAAGGCAAGTGGAATCTTCAGCCTGCCCAGGTGTTGACACTGTGGTAGAGAGAATGCAGCAGATTTGGGACCAAGTGGTGGATAAGTTGTCTCTCTCCCAGGAAAAGGCCCAGGGGTTTTCTAACCGGCATAGGACCATTGGTCCCCAGTTTAAAGTGGGTGATATGGTTTGGTTGTCATCAAAGAATATCCCTATGAAGGTGGCTTCTCCAAAGTTCAAGCCAAGATTTATTGGACCTTACAAGATTATGGAGATTCTTAATCCGGTTTCTTTTCGATTGGCTCTTCCTGTTACGTTTAAGATCCATAACGTGTTTCATAAGTCGCTGTTGAAGAGATGTGGAAGGGTTATGGCCAGGAGGACAATTCTTGGGTCTCTGCCTCTGATATTCATGCCGATAGATTGGTTCGTGCTTTTCATCGGGCCCATCCTGATCGGTCCGGTGGCGTGGATGAGGGTTCGGTGATCCCTCCTCAAGGGGGGTACTGTTGTGAGCTCATTTTCGGGTTTTCCTCTGGCTTCTGATGAGGGTTATGGAGCTGGCTGTGCTGACAGAGGAGTAGTGAGTTCTCTATCTGGACTCCCTCTGTTGGTGAAGGGAGGTAATGAAGCTGATCTAAATGGCAGAGACCGGCCACCTGAGGAAGAGGACTGCGATTGGACATCAGGAGTTTCTGATTGGATTTAAGGCAGCCGACTCCCTAGTTTCTTGCTGGTGATTTTTCCTGACTGTGGCTCCTGGTTTCCAGTTTGGTTCCTGCCTTCCTAAAGCTAAGTTTTCTCTGCTATTGTTCATATGAGTTTTTGTCTGGTTTACTTAGTTTTTGTGTTCAGCCAGCCCTGGCTGGGACTGGGCTGAATCCCCATTTTGTCTCTGATCAGTTGATCTCTTTTGCTCTGTCTTCAGAATATACCTGAGTGCTTATATAGTGATTTGAAGTCTAGTGACTTCAGGGCCTTTTTCTATCAGACGTGTTGGACATTCTTTTTAGCAGGGTTTTTTGCGTGATTGCAGACAGCAGCTTTTCTTTCCTGTTCTTTCTAGTTAGCGAGGGTCCCATCGTTTGCTCAGCCTATCTTTCTGCCTATGTCTGTGTTTTCATCTTGTTTCACCAACAATACATGTTGGGGGCTGTCTATTGCTTTGGGGTCTGCTCTGGGGCAGTTTAGATTTTCCCTTTCTTTCTTTAGGCTTATTTAATTCTCCGGCCGTGACCAGGCATCCAGGACCACCGTAGGCCCGCTCCACGGCTACTGCTAGTTGTTGTGGATAGGATCAGGGGTCTGCTATCCGCTAGTTACCAACCTCTCCGGTTTTCTGGGCTTAGCTTGCTTTTTGATTTTTCCTCCTCAGTGACTCATTCATAACAGGAGACAGTAGCTACCAATACTTCCGGGCAGTGTGGACGGGCCCTAGTGTTGTGGGACCGTCCCCAGAAGAACTTTTGTGGCTTCCAAACCTGTATGGGTGAGCTCATTGCCAGCGGTTGGAGTACACGTATGATGAAGGTAACTGACCGTACCGCAGGACTAGGACGTTACTTGTGCAAGGGGCCAGGGTGCTCACTGACTGTGTCTTATTAAACTCAGCCGTGACTACCACCCTGTGCCACCTTGTTACTTGTACACAGTGACTGCACCAGCAGAATAGTGAGTGCAGCTCTGGAGGATACAGGATGTAAATCAGGATCAGTACAGGATAAGTAATGTAATGTAATGTAAGTACACAGTGACTCCACCAGCAGAATAGCTGGTTAGTTTAAAATGTAGCCTTAATTTAGATTTGTTAGCATTTGAGTATTGGGGATGAACTTTTTTTTTCCATTTCCTAATTAATTTTTTACAAAACAACACAAATTGATTTTTTTTTATCCGTTTTGGGATTTGAGGGGCCTATACACATTGGAGTAAAGTTTGATTAACCCTTGGATTCTTGCAGGATTAATGTGTGTAGAGCCTACCAATCTTCCCCAAGAGTTGATGTTGAGGGGGAAAGAATGTCCAGCTGTTGGAATTTCATTCGCCAATCCTTTTGTCCAGCGGTAAGAGTCTAATAGCGGCTCTCTCATAGAGAATACAGGAGAGCTCAGTTGAGCCGAGAGTTACTGTATAGAGGAGCATCATGACAAACAGCTTTCAGCTGACAGCTAATGTCATTGGGGGCCTTTAATACCTCTGTAGCTTTCATGTTCCTAAATCTCACTCCATGAACTAGCTGAACTGGCTGGAGTGACCAGAGTGTGACCTGATAACATCCCTCTAATCTGCTTGGCTTTGGGCAATTTTGCATTATCTTCAGACGTAATTAGAAAAGAGAATTCTTTGCAGTCAGTGGTGAAAATCTACAGAATCTAGACATCTACGGATCTGAAGGCTTTTACATTTTTAAGGTGAGGTCAACATGCTGTGACTGATGCATATACCGAGATAACCAAAAAAAGAATCCCGTTCAAAGCTGGACAAAGTTTTGTGAAACACCTGGACAAAACATGTGGGTGGTATGGGAAGGGAAGAGTAAAAAATAGAGTATGCCACACAGGGCTGGTTTTAGACAAAGTTGGGTCCTGGGCAGAGGCGTAGCTAAGGTTTTGGTTCAGGGGGGGCGAAACTTCTGAGTGGGCCCCTAACCAGGTAACTTTGATTGCAACTCGGTGACGCACCCTAATAGTTGATGTAGGAGATGACTGTGCTGTTACTGAAAATAATCCCTACATAAAGACCAAGAGTGATATTACCGCCATATGGTCAGTAGTAAATACCAGTCCTACAAAACATATAACTGATTACTGCACAGTTATAGTTGGTGTCTTACCGCTGACGATCTTTCTGATGGAATCGTTCACTTTTCATGTCTTTTCCATCTGGCCCAGACCGACATGACAGCTCCTCCAGCCACGACTCTGCTACAGAGAACGACACGTTTCACTTCTCATATTCCAGCCCCATCACCATCTATCTCCAACCTGCACAAACCCCTCATCCTGCTGATACCCCAATGCTGAGCCGCTGCTGATGCTGCATGTGTCCCTATTACTGCACCTGATACCCCAATGCTGAGCCGCTGCTGCTGTATGTGTCCCTATTACTGCACCTGATACCCCAATGCTGAGCTGCTGCTGCCGTATGTGTCCCTATTACTGCACCTGATACCCCAAAGCTGAGCCACTGCTGCCGTATGTGTCCCTTTTACTGCACCTGATACCCCAATGCTGAGCCTCTGCTGCCGTATGTGTCCCTATTACTGCACCTGATACCCCAATACTGAGCCGCTGCTGCCGCATGTGTCCCTATTACTGCACCTGATACCCTAATGCTGAGCCGCTGCTGCCGTATGTGTCCCTATTACTGCACCTGATACCCCAATGCTGAGCCTCTGCTGCCATATGTGTCCCTATCACTGCACCTGATACCCCAACGCTGAGTCGCTGCTGCCGTATGTGTCCCTATTACTGCACTTGGTACCCCCATGCAGCTCTGTTCCATACACCTTGTACACACGTGGCTCTGCTCCGTACACCTTGTACACACGAAGCTCTGCTCCATACACCTTGTACACACCATACACCTTGTACACACACGGCTCTGCTCCGTACACCTCGTACACATGCGGCTCTGCTCCATACACCTTGTACACACGCGGCTCGGCTCTGTACACCCCGAACACACACGGCTCCGCTCACCACATACACACGTGGCTCCGCTCCTCTGTACACCTCATACATGCATATCTCTGCTACGTACACTTTCTACACACATGGCTCCGCTCTGTACACCTCATACACACACGGCTCTGCTACATCCACCCTGTAAACCCCTCCTGACCCTACACAGAAACTTACTTCACCTCATCCAGCACCATGACAACCAGCACAGCAGAGTCCTGCAGCCACTGAAGCCTCTGATAATGTGACCCCTGACTCCGCCCCTCCTGTGACTTCATCACAGGTCCTGTGCGTACAGAATAGCCCAGGACCACATTGCTGGCTGTGAGGTGGGGGGCCCACTGCTGGCAGTGGGGCCCCCCTCCGCCTTCTCAGGGACCCTTAGCGGCTGGGCGGCAGAGTAGGGAGATCGATTCTCCCTGCTCTGCCGCAGAATGTAACTATCAGCGCACTGTGCACTCCGATACAGTTACAGTAGTATAGCTCTGTTGGGCTCCCTCAGAGCGCGGGGCCCAGGACCACCGCCCCCTCTGCCCCCCCGGTAGCCCCCCAGTAGCTACGCTAATGGTCCTGGGCAAAACTTTAAATTGGGGCCCCAAATGCTCACATATGGCACCATCACGCAGAAAAACATTTAGGTTGTATTTACATGCGCCGAGTTCAGGCCGTTAAACGAGTGTGATCTACAATACTAAGGTTGTTTGACGCTTATTTCCTGGCCTCTTTACTCTGGCTGAGGTTGAGGAAGAATTATGGACACAGGACAATCACTAATAGTGCCCTATAGCCATCCACATAGCATAATGTTCCCCATAGTCCTCCACATAGTATAATGCACTCACCATAGAGATCTGTGGTGCCCCTGAGGCTCAGTCGCCACAGAGGAACTGCACCTTCTCCTAAGGTGTAGTGCCCCACCAACTAGGTAAGTTGGGAACTCCTTTCCACACTCCAACACCTGCATCCCACACACAGGATAGTTCAGTAGGTCCGCCTAGCAGCTTCAGGCTGGAGGTAGCAGGGCACCCTTCGTGGAACCCTGCTTCGTAACACGAGATGTTGTGAGTTCATTTTTCCCTTCACCATTGAGGTCTGATGAACTCCCTCCTCTGGTGAAGGAAGGTAGTGAGGCTGATTACCAAACACCTGGGCAGCTAGTTGATGACTGGGTGGCTGGAATTGAGGACTGGATATAAGGCTGCCGTTGCCCTTCTTCCTGGCTGGTGATTTTCCTGCTGGATTCTTGGACACCAGTCTGATTCCTGCATCTCAAAGCTAAGTTTTTCTGCTCTGCTTTGTACTCTTCAGTTTTGTTTTTGTTTTGCCTTGTTTTTTGGGAGTTCTGCCATCCCCGGCCGGGGGTGAGCTGAATTCCATTTTTGTCTCTGATCTGTTGATCTTTTGCTCTGTCTTCAGAATATACCTGAGTGCTGATAGTCTTTTGAAGCCTAGCGACTTCAGGGCCTGTTTTTCCTATCAGTCGGTTGGCTCATTTTGATAGGGTTTTTGCGGATGGCAGACAGCAGCTTTCCTATCCTGTCCTATGTAGTTAGCTTGGGCCCCATCATTTGCTCAACCTATCTTTCTATCTGTGTTAGTGTTTTCATCTTGCTTTACCGTCATTATATGTTGGGGGCTGCCTATTGCTTTGGGATCTGCTCTGGGGCAGTTTAGTTTTTCCCCTTTCTGTCTTTAGGCTATGTAGTTCTCCGGCTGTGATCGAGGGGTCTAGGGCACCGTAGGAACCCCCCACGGCTACTGCTAGTTGTTGTGGATAGGTCCAGGGGTCTGCAATCCGATAGCTGCCAACCTCTCTATTTTTTCTGGACTTAGCTGGTATTTTGTTTTTTCCTCCTTCGGTGACTCATCATAACAGAATCACCAGCCATACCGCAGATCCTAGGGTACTCAATAGCAGGAGAGAATTGTAAAAGAAAAAAAAAGTGTCAGAATTTTTTTTTTTGTGTGCATATTTTTTCCTCTATATCTCTGAGGCCCACTCCTGATGTGTGTTTTGAATTTCAAGAATAATTGTAAATTATTTTTTGCCTTGAAGCCTAACTCGTTGGGAAACTCCGTGCAGCAGGTTAAAATTGTCATCTCTTTGCTGTACGGCGATCCCCAGGATTGGGCGTTTTCTTTGAAACCTGATGATCCTATTCTGAATAATGTGAACACATTTTTTCAAGCCTTGGGGTTGTTGTATGATGAACCTAATGCTATTGATCAGGCTGAAAAGACCCTGTTGGCATTAAGCCAGGGTCGGGATTCGGCAGAGTTGTACTGTCAAAAATTCCGAAAGTGGGCGGTCCTTACTACCTGGAATGATGGTGCCTTGGCAGCCCTCTTTCGGAAGGGTTTGTCAGAAACTGTAAAAGATACTCTGGTGGGATTTCCTGTTCCCTCTGGTCTTGACGATTCTATGTCATTAGCCATTCAGGTGGATCGGCGTTTACGTGAACGCAAAACTACACGAGAGATGTTGCCACCTGTTGAACAAATGTCTGAACCTATGCAATGTGATAGAGTTTTGTCTAGGGCGCAACGTCAGGAGTTCAGAAAGTGTAATAAGCTGTGTTTTTTTTTGTGGAGATGCCTCGCATATTATTTCTGTCTGCCCTAAACGAGAGAAACGTTGTGCACACACGTTTTCTGTGGGTGGTGTTCAACCTAAGTTTCTTCTGGCAATTACTCTGATCTGCTCCCTGTCCACATTTTCCGCCAAGGCTTTTGTGGATTCAGGAGCAACTCTTTACCTGATGGACTTGGATTTTGCTAAATGTTGTGGATTTCCTATGACACCTCTGCGGACGCCTATCCCTTTGAGGGGTATTGATGCTACTCCTTCGGCGAAGAATAAACCTCAGTTTTGGACCCAGGTGGTAATGTGGGTCGCCCCAGACCATCAAGAAAATTGCAGATTTTTGGTGTTGCATAATTTGCATGATACCATTGTTCTGGGGTTTCCCTGGTTGCAAATCCATAATCCAGTTCTGGATTGGAAATCTTTGTCTGTGGTGAGTTGGGGATGTCGGTGTGCCCTTAGTGATGCTCCTGTTTTCTCCACCTCTCCCCAGTCGCATGATGTTCCTGACTATTTGGCTGACTTTTGTGATGTATTTAGTGAGAATGAGTCTGCGTCTTTGCCTCCTCATAGGAGTTATGACTGTGCAATTGAGCTGAACCCGGGGTGTAAATTCCCCAAGGGTCGGCTTTTCAATTTATCTGTACCCAAGCACGAGGCTATGCGATCCTATATTAAGGAGGCATTGGAGAAGGGTCATATTAGACCATCCTCTTCACCCTTAGGTGCTGGGTTTTTTTTCGTGGCTAAAAAGGATGGTTCATTAAGGCCTTGTATTGACTATCGTGCCCTCAACAAAATTACTGTTAAATATCAGTATCCGTTAACCCTGATTTCTGATCTATTCTCCAGAGTTAAAGGTGCTTGCTGGTTTACCAAGCTTGACCTCAGGGGGGCATATAATCTTATTCGCATTAAGCATGGGGATGAATGGAAGACGGCGTTTAATACTCCGGAGGGACATTTTGAGTACCTGGTGATGCCTTTTGGGCTCACTAATGCCCCTTCTGTCTTCCAGTGCTTCATGACCGATATATTCCGAGACTTTGTGGATACATTTTTGATTATCTATCTGGATGATATTTTGATCTTCTCCAAGAATTGGGACTCTCATGTGGAACATGTTCGGACTGTGTTCCGGATTTTGAGGGAGAATTCCCTGTATGTCAAGGGATCGAAATGCCTTTTTGGGGTACAGAGGATTTCATTTTTGGGATTTATTTTGTCTCCGTCAACTATTGAAATGGACCCGGCCAAGGTACAGGCCATTTATGATTGGGTTCAGCCCACTTCTTTGAAGGCCCTCCAGAAGTTTTTGGGTTTTGCTAATTTTTATCGGAAATTTAAAGCTAATTTTTCTGGTATTGCCAAGCCATTGACGGATTTGACTAGGAAGGGTGCTGATGTGCTGAATTTGTCTCCGGAGGCTGTTTCTTCCTTTCAGGAGCTGAAGCAAAGATTCACTTCTGCTCCGGTTTTGCGGCAACCTGATGTCTCACTCCCGTTTCAGGTGGAGGTGGACGCTTCTGAGATTGGTGCAGGAGCGATGTTGTCCCAAAAAGATCCTGTGACATCTAAAATGAATCCTTGTGCTTTCTTTTCCAGAAAGTTCTCCTCATCCGAACGTAACTATGGTGTGGGGAATCGGGAACTGTTGGCCATGAAATGGGCATTTGAGGAGTGGAGACATTGGTTGGAGGGAGTCAAACACCAAGTCGTGGTCCTTACTGACCACAAGAATTTGATTTACCTGGAGTCGGCCAAGCACTTGAATCCTAGACAGGTTAGGTGGGTCTTGTTTTTCACACGTTTTGATTTTGTGGTCTCTTTTCTTCCAGGCACTAAGAATGTCAAGGCAGACGCCCTCTCTAGGAGTTTCCTTGCTGATTCTCCTGTTGTGACTAAGCCTGCTACCATCTTAGGCAAGGGGGTAGTTCTTTCTGCCATCTCACCCGATTTGAGACGTGCTCTGGTAGAGTTTCAGGAGGACAAACCTGAGCGTTGTCCCAGTGGAAAGTTGTATGTTCCTGACCAGTGGAGGAAGAGAGTGATGTCTGAAGTTCATTGCTCTGCATTGGCTGGTCATCCAGGTATTTTTGGTACTAGAGATCTGGTGAGTCGGTCTTTTTGGTGGCCCGCCTTGTCTCATGATGTCAGGAATTTTGTGCAGTCCTGTGGGACTTGCTCCTGGTCTAAACCTTGTTCTCGCTCTAGTGGCTTGTTGATGCCTTTGCCGGTGCCCAGGAGGCCATGGACCCATATTTCAATGGATTTTATCTCTGATATGCCTGTCTCTCAGAGAATTACTGTTATTTGGGTGATTTGTGATAGATTCTCTAAGATGGTCCATCTTGTACCACTCCCTAAGTTGCCATTTTCCTCTGAGTCGGTGCCCTTGTTTTTGCAACAGGTGGTTCGCTTGCACGGGATTCCTGAGAACATTGTATCTGACAGAGGAGTTCAGTTTGTGTCTAGATTTTGGAGGACTTTCTGTTCCAAGCTGGGAATTCAGTTGTCCTTCTCCTCTGCGTTTCACCCTCAGACCAATGGGCAGACGGAGAGAACAAACCAGACTTTGGAGTCGTATTTGAGATGTTTTATTTCTGCCGATCAGGATGATTGGGTTTCATTTTTGCCCTTGGCCGAATTTGCTTTAAATAATAGAGCTAGTTCTGCCAGTTTGATGTCACCTTTTTTTTGTAACTTTGGCTTTCACCCTCGATTTTCTTCAGGGCAGTTGGAGCCTTCTGCCTGCCCAGGTGTTGACACTGTGGCGGAGAGAATGCACCAGATCTGGGACCAAGTAGTGGATAAGTTGTCTCTCTCCCAGGAAAAGGCCCAGCGGTTTTCCAACCGGCGTAGGACTGTTGGTCCCCAGTTTAAGGTAGGTGATATGGTTTGGTTGTCATCAAAAAATATCGCTATGAAGGTGGCTTCTCCTAAGTTTAAGCCTAGATTTATTGGACCTTACAAGATTTTGGAGATTATTAATCCGGTCTCTTTTCGGTTGGCTCTTCCTGTCACATTTAAAATTCATAATGTGTTTCATAAGTCCTTGTTGAAGAGGTTTGTTGAACCAGTAGTTCCTGTGGTGGCACCTCCTGACCCTATATTGGTTGAAGGTAACATGGAATATGAGGTAGAGAAGATACTGGATTCCCGTCTGGCTAGACGGAGACTCCAGTATTTGGTTAAGTGGAAGGGTTATGGTCAGGAGGATAATTCCTGGGTCTCGGCCTCTGATATTCATGCCGAAAGATTGGTGCTCACCCGGATCGCCCTGGTGGAAAGAGTGCTGCAGCTGCCTCAGTGATCTGAGCCAGCTGGCACGGGAAAGGAACAGAAGGAGAAAGACGTAGACTTGCAACCTTAGCTTCCATAAGAGAGAGAAGGAACAGCGCGGAACGAAGGAGTAGGAGAACAGAGAGGAGTTGTGGGTTGGAAGAGGAACCCTGCCTATAGGTTCTCAGCGCAAGGCCGGGGCCCGGTCCCCGAGGTTGTATGGACACTTATGGTTCTGCAGCAGACACCGATGGAGTAGTTGGCTGTAAATGCACTACTCCCATCCAAGACTTGGGACACAACAGCAACCGATTTGCGAGCCAGGACTCTGAGAGGAGTCCTCGATAGAGGGTACAGCTGTCTGTCATACAAGTAAGGTTCTAGGAACATCTGACAGGAGGAATTCCAGAGAACTACGGTACTGGAACTCTTCACATTGGCGGAGTGTTGGAGAGGAGAACCCTGACTTGCCCGGGAGGTTGATTGAGTCTCTACCCCGGAGGACACGGCACAGAGGCGGGCACCAGTGGGTACCACAAACTGTGAGTAAAGCTTTGAAACTACAAGCCCTGGTGTCCTCCATTCATTCGTCGCTAACACCTTCAGCACCGCTACATCTGGGTACCAGCAGCTATACCATTCTGCGCCTCTCCTCATCCATTGCACCTACACTGCCCTGGGACTACAGCTCCACCTGTGGGGAGCTATACCATCTTTGCTGCACCACACCATCAGTCCCAGCGGATCTGCATGCAGCGTTGGCTTACCATCTCCCTTGCCAAACACCACGGGTGGCGTCACGAACTATTCAAATAAACTTTAACACCATTAACATCACCACCATTGATATTGGGCGCCCAGGGCCACGGACCGGGTCACTGCTGCTGTGACACATTCCCCCTGACACTGGACTGGTACCGGGTACCCCGCTGCCCTGGGTGTGAGGGGCGACCCACATCCACATAGTATAATACGCTCCCCATAGTCCTCCACATAGTATAATGTGCCTCATTGTCCTCCACATAGCATAAAGTTCCCCATCGTCCTTCACACATTATAATACACTCCCTATAGACCTCCATATAGTATAATACGCTCCAGATAATCTTCCATAAAGTGTAATGCACCCAATAGTCTCCCATATAGTATAATGCACCCCATAATCCTCCATACATTATAATGAACTCCAATAGTCCTCTATATAGCATAATACACTCCCCATAGTCCTCATTATAGTATAATGCATCCCATAGTCCACCATATAACATAATGCACCCCCAGAATCTTCCATATAGCACAATGCACCCCCATAGTATATGTACCCCATAGTCCTTCATATAGTATAATGCATTCCCATAGTCCTCATACAGTATAATGCATTCCCCATAGTTCTACAAACAGTATAATGTAGCCCCCATATAGTACACATAGTATAATGCACTCCCCATAGTCCTTGATAGAGTGTAATGCAGCCTCCATAGAGTATAATGCAGTCTCATAGGAGTATAACTCAGCCCCATAGAGTATAAAACAGCCCCATAGAGTATAACGCAGCTCCACAGAGTATAATGTAGCTCCATACAGTAAAATGCACATCTCTTATTCCTCCAGTATTATGTCCACCATGTACTCACTGATTTAAAAATAAATAAATACAATGCTCACCTTTCCTTGTTCCCCCACTGCTCTGGTCTCTGCAGCAAGTCTTCTCAGCAGCTCCACTGCTCTGCACAGCATGGCACGCAATGATGTTATTGTGTCCACTGTGTCAGAAGCAGAGGGGGAATAATTGGGAGAGGGAGCGTCACCGTATGCCCACTCCTCCATTATTGATTTCAACTGCAGCAGCATCTATGAAGTCGATACAGTGGTATGTGCTAGGTGCCTTTGGGAGATTGGGGTCCCTAGGCAAATGCCTAGTTTGCCTGCCCCTAACACCAGCCCTGATGCCACATAATTCTGGCATATAGCCCACACATAAGCACTCTCGTAGTATAGTAATACTGCCACTGTGCTCGAGTAATATTGTCATATAATGCATATACAGTACAACACTGTTATTCAGCACTTCCATTATATTGAGACAGTGCAAAGTGCTAACCTCATGCTGCCATATTGCCCATATATAATACTGTTATTCAATGCCCACATCATACTTCCACATAGGAGAAGCCGGAACCCATCCACCACCACCCCATGGCATGACAATGGATTGGAGGGAAGTGAGGTTAACATCAGGCGAGCGGTGGGCCAGGAATTAAGGGTTTATAGAGACAGGGGATTATCATTATCCCGCTCACAGGGGTCAGTCACAGAAAACATTCTAAAAGTAGGGATCGGTTATACTTTGGGACAATTTCGGGTCATGGTGACTATTGGCGGTTGTGGGTTCTTGAATTTGGTTCTAAATTTGGTCTGGGGGATTAATTAGAACATGGATTCCTCAACTGGAAAAGCTGGTCTTTGGTCAGGTGAATTTGATGGAGACTTATGTCGGGTCCCTGGAATTTTAAATTTGGAATGGAACCCTTTGGGTTATAGTGCTTCTGAGCCAGAGCGGGTAAGGGCTGGGAATAATTATTGATTATGGTTTCTGCTTTTGGTAATCACCAGATTTTGGAGCTTCATGGACCCTAGCATTACTACATGTATTAAACGTTTGAATTTTATTATCTGTTTGTTTAAATAAAGGTTACTGTGACCAAATGATCCAAACTCCTGTGTTATGTTTTATTTGTAAAATGGTTGTAAGGATGGGGGTTTGGAGTGGGGAATAGAGTTGAGCGAAACGGGTCGAAAAAATTCAAAAGTCGCCGACTTTTGGCAAAGTCGGGTTTCATGAAACGAAACCCGACCCTAGGATGAGGTCGGCCACGAGGTCGGCGACTTACGTGCCAAAGTCGCGTTTCAAAAGTTTGTTTTGCGCTCTTTTTCAGCCAATCAGGATCCACGGACACTGTGGGCAACGTGATGACATAGGCACGGGTCACCACCATCTTTCAGAAGGGCATGCAAGTGATTGGCTTGCTTTGGTGGGCGTCACAGGGGGTATAAAAGGGCGTGCACGCCGACCGCCATCTTACTTCTGCCGATCTTAGTATAGGGAGAGGTTGCTGCTGATTCTGTAGGGAGAGCGTTAGGCAGGGAAGAAGACAAAAAAACTGCTTCTGCTGCTAGCGATTTGGCCTGCACAACACACCAGTCACTGTGTGTGCAGTGCAAGGGGAGGCTATATAGTGGTGTATCAGTGGTGTTGGTTGTTGGGCTGCCTTTTAAGGCTTCCTGACAGGCTGGCATTGCTGTTTACCCACTGCTCCGCAAACTGCTTTTTTAAAAGCAATCCCAATTTTTTTTTTTTGTCCTGCTGAGAAGAAAAAAAAACTGCTTCTGCTGCTAGCAATTTGGCCTGCACAACACACCAGTCACTGTGTGTGCAGTGCAAGGGGAGGCTATATAGTGGTGTATCAGTGGTGTTGGTTGTTGGGCTGCCTTCTAAGGCTTCCTGACAGGCTGGCATTGCTGTTTACCCACTGCTCCGCAAACTGCTTTTTTAAAAGCAATCCAATCTCCCTTATCCTCTAGTCACTTTTGTCACAGCAGTGCCATCGAGCCTGTCACATAGCGCTCAGATATCAGTGGGCCTCACACAATCCAAAAGTGTCCACTGTCCACAAGTGTGTGCAGAAATTCAAAATCTCCCTTATCCTCTCGTCACTTTTGTCACAGCTGTGCCATCGAGCCTGTCACATAGCGCTCAGATATCAGTGGGCCTCACACAATCCAAAAGTGTCCACTGTCCACAAGTGTGTGCAGAAATTCAAAATCTCCCTTATCCTCTAGTCACTTTTGTCACAGCAGTGCCATCGAGCCTGTCACATAGCGCTCAGATATCAGTGGGCCTCACACAATCCAAAAGTGTCCAGTGTCCAAAAGTGTGTGCAGATATTCAAAATCTCCCTTATCCTCTAGTCACTTTTGTCACAGCAGTGCCATCGAGCCTGTCACATAGCGCTCAGATATCAGTGGGCCTCACACAATCCAAAAGTGTCCACTGTCCAAAAGTGTGTGCAGATATTCAAAATCTCCCTTATCCTCTAGTCACTTTTGTCACAGCAGTGCCATCGAGCCTGTCACATAGCGCTCAGATATCAGTGGGCCTCACACAATCCAAAAGTGTCCAGTGTCCAAAAGTGTGTGCAGATATTCAAAATCTCCCTTATCCTCTAGTCACTTTTGTCACAGCAGTGCCATCGAGCCTGTCACATAGCGCTCAGATATCAGTGGGCCTCACACAATCCAAAAGTGTCCAGTGTCCAAAAGTGTGTGCAGATATTCAAAATCTTCCTTATCCTCTAGTCACTTTTGTCACAGCAGTGCCATCGAGCCTGTCACATAGCGCTCAGATATCAGTGGGCCTCACACAATCCAAAAGTGTCCACTGTCCACAAGTGTGTGCAGAAATTCAAAATCTCCCTTATCCTCTAGTCACTTTTGTCACAGCAGTGCCATCGAGCCTGTCACATAGCGCTCAGATATCAGTGGGCCTCACACAATCCAAAAGTGTCCAGTGTCCAAAAGTGTGTGCAGATATTCAAAATCTCCCTTATCCTCTAATCACTTTTGTCACAGCAGTGCCATCGAGCCTGTCACATAGCGCTCAGATATCAGTGGGCCTCACACAATCCAAAAGTGTCCAGTGTCCAAAAGTGTGTGCAGATATTCAAAATCTCCCTTATCCTCTAGTCACTTTTGTCACAGCAGTGCCATCGAGCCTGTCACATAGCGCTCAGATATCAGTGGGCCTCACACAATCCAAAAGTGTCCACTGTCCAAAAGTGTGTGCAGAAATTCAAAATCTCCCTTATCCTCTAGTCACTTTTGTCACAGCAGTGCCATCGAGCCTGTCACATAGCGCTCAGATATCAGTGGGCCTCACACAATCCAAAAGTGTCCACTGTCCACAAGTGTGTGCAGAAATTCAAAATCTCCCTTATCCTCTAGTCACTTTTGTCACAGCAGTGCCATCGAGCCTGTCACATAGCGCTCAGATATCAATGGGCCTCACACAATCCAAAAGTGTCCAGTGTCCAAAAGTGTGTGCAGATATTCAAAATCTCCCTTATCCTCTAGTCACTTTTGTCACAGCAGTGCCATCGAGCCTGTCACATAGCGCTCAGATATCAATGGGCCTCACACAATCCAAAAGTGTCCACTGTCCACAAGTGTGTGCAGAAATTCAAAATCTCTCTTATCCTCTAGTCACTTTTGTCACAGCAGTGCCATCGAGCCTGTCACATAGCGCTCAGATATCAGTGGGCCTCACACAATCCAAAAGTGTCCAGTGTCCAAAAGTGTGTGCAGATATTCAAAATCTCCCTTATCCTCTAGTCACTTTTGTCACAGCAGTGCCATCGAGCCTGTCACATAGCGCTCAGATATCAGTGGGCCTCACACAATCCAAAAATGTCCAGTGTCCAAAAGTGTGTGCAGATATTCAAAATCTCCCTTATCCTCTAGTCACTTTTGTCACAGCAGTGCCATCGAGCCTGTCACATAGCGCTCAGATATCAGTGGGCCTCACACAATCCAAAAGTGTCCACTGTCCACTTGTGTGTAGAAATTCAAAATCTCCCCTGTCCTATAGACACCTTGTACCTTGTTTTACATTACTATATAGTTTGTTGGATTTTGTCTACATTTCTACCAAAAATGAGGAAGGCTGGTGGAAGAGGCCGTGGAATTGGGCGGGGGTTGGCAGCTGGTAATGATGGTGTTGGTGGTGGATCTGATGGTAGTGGCAAGAGCAAAATAGGACCGAATGCAGGAGGTGCTGACCCTGCGTCATCGTCTGGCTACATAAGGCCTCGAACGCTTAGTTTTCTAGGAGTTGGCAAACCGCTTTTAAAGCCAGAGCATCAGGAAAAAGTTTTGTCTTACATTGCTGACTCAGCCTCCAGCTCTATCGCCTCCTCTTCTTCAGTTGTAAAAAGTAAAAGCACTGAGTCGTCATTGGAGGCTCATGTTCATGAACCACACCTTTCCTTGTGTTCTTCACCCCAACCAAGATTGAAGGATGACGCAGGCCATACTACTGATTACTCCATGGAGCTGTTTTCACATACCATGCCTGGATTATCAAGTGAAATGGTGAATTACCCAGGCCAAGATGAATCTGACATGGAGTGCACTGATGCACAGCCGCTGATGGATGATTCTGCTGGTACATTCACTCAGAGCACTACATTGTCCTCGCAGTGTACAGAGCCAGATTCTGACCCTGATGAGACTCAGGTGCCCCTTCCCGCACACTATACCACCATACACGGTGACACAGAGGAAGGTGCACATGACATAGAAGAGGAGGTGATGGATGACCCAGTTGTTGACCCAGATTGGCATCCATTGGGAGAAGAGGGTGCTGCTTCCAATAGCTCAGATGAGGAGCATCCACAGCAGACATCGACATCGCAACAGCTGTTATCTGGCAGGCCCGGAGCACTCCAAAGACAGGTTCCAAACATCAAAAGAGTTGCTGGACAGCTTGTCCAGAGGGTCAAAAGATCACAGCGTGCTAGGCCGCAAAATGTCTGCCAAAGTAGGAAGAGTGCAGTGTGGCACTTTTTTGAACAAAATCCTCATGATCAGGCCAAGGTTATCTGTAAGAAGTGCGCAAAGACCTTTAGCCGAGGGAAAAATCTGAAAAATTTGAATACCAGTTGCATGCTTAGACATTTAACCAGCATGCACTTGCAAGCGTGGACACAACACCAAACCTCAAGTGCCATATGTGCAACTGATCACAACGAAGGTAGTCAGCAACGCTACATTGTTTCCCCCACTGTAAGCCCACCGGTTAGCACAGCAGCAAATGTTGAGGTGTCGTTGCAAGACCACAGCAGTCAGGGAATCCCACTGTTATATCAACGAAAGACTGATTCTAGGCCATCAGAAAGAACACCAACTCCATCACCATCATCAACCCTCTCTCAGTCCGCCCTGTCCACCGCTACTTCCACCATATGCAGCTCTCAAGTCCAGCTCACCCTCCCAGACACTATGAGTAGGTCAAGAAAGTACTCAGTCTCTCATCCGCGTACACTGGGTTTGAACGCCCACATTGCCAAACTAATCTCGTTTGAGATGATGCCCTTTCGGTTGGTGGAAAGCACAGCTTTCCGCGAACTCATGGCCTATGCAGTACCACGCTATGACCTACCCAGTCGCCACTTCTTCTCTCGCAAAGCCATCCCAGCCCTCCACCATCATGTGAAAGACCGCATTGTCCATGCACTCAAGCAGTCAGTGAGCGGAAAGGTGCACCTCACAACTGATGCATGGTCCAGTCGGCATGGCTAGGGCCATTACGTGTCCATCACTGCGCACTGGGTTAATGTGGTGGATGCAGGGTCCACAGGGGACAGCGGTGGTGGGACAGTGCTGTCTAGCCCACGGTATAGGAAACAGTTGGCTGTAGGCGTTCGACCTTCCTCCTCCTCCACCTCCTCCAGAAGCGAAAGCTCGTCCACAGAGCGCAGTCGTACGAGCACTCCATCTGCAGCTGCCACTGTTGCACACGATGTGTCCCCCTATCGAGCAGCTAGTGGAAAGCGTCAGCAGGCTGTGTTGCAGATGATGTGTTTGGGCGACAGACACACCGCCGAGGTGCTGGCCGAGTACTTGAAGCGACAAACTGAGTCATGGCTGGGCAGTGTACATCTTGAGGCAGGCAAGGTAGTTAGTGATAACGGCCGTAATTTTGTGGCAGCCATAGCCCTTTCAAAACTCAGCCACATACCTTGCTTGGCTCACACCTTGAACCTGGTGGTGCAGTGCTTCCTCAAAAATTATCCGGAGTTAACAGCCCTGCTCCAGAAGGTGCGAAGACTGTGCGCGCACATCCGCCGGTCGCCTGTAATAATAATAATAATAAATTTTATTTTTATAGCGCTGACATATTCCGCAGCACTTTACATTTCAGAGGGGATTTGTACAGACAATAGACATTACAGCATAACAATAATCACATACAGTAGATTATAACAAATAACAAGAGGAGTGAGGGCCCTGCTCGCAAGCTTACAGTCTATGAGGAAAGAGGGAGACACGAAAGGTGGGTGGTAACAGTTGCTCTGATTGTATGGACCAGCCATAATGTTAAGTGTGTAACAGTACAGACACCTGGGAAGTGCATTCCAAAGAATTGGCGCCACACGTGTAAAGTCTTGGAGACGGGAGTGGGAGGTTCTGACTATTGAGGATACTAACCTCAGGTCATCAGCAGAACGGAGGGCGCGGGTAGGGTGGTATACTGAAACAAGGGAGGAGATGTAGGGTGGTGCTGAGCCATGGAGGGCTTTGTGGGTGAGGGTAATAAGTTTATACTGAATTCTGGAGTGGATGGGTATCCAGTGTAATGACTGGCACAAGGTAGAGGCATCGGTGTAACGATTGGCGAGGAATATGATCCTGGCTGCAGCATTCAAGACAGATTGGAGAGGGGAGAGTTTGGTAAGAGGGAGACCGATTAGAAGAGAGTTACAATAGTCGAGACGAGAATGAATAAGAGAAACAGTAAGAGTTTTTGCAGAGTCAAAAGTAAGAAAAGGTCGAATTCTAGAAATGTTTTTGAGGTGCAGATGACAAGAGCGAGCCAGTGATCGAATGTGGGGGGCAAAGGAAAGCTCGGAATCAAGTATGACCCCAAGACAGCGGGCATGTTGCTGGGGAGTAATAGTGGAACCACACACAGAAATAGCAATGTCGGGTATAGGTACATTAGTAGAGGGAGGAAACACCAGGAGTTCAGTCTTTGACAGGTTCAGTTTCAGATATAGTGAGGACATGATATTAGACACAGCGTTTAGACAATCGCCAGTGTTTTCTAGAAAGGCTGGCGTGATGTCAGGAGAAGAAGCGTATAATTGGGTGTCATCAGCATAGAGATGGTACTGGAAACCAAATCTACTGATTGTTTGACCAATAGGGGCAGTGTACAAGGAGAAGAGGAGGGGGCCTAGAACCGATCCTTGAGGAACCCCAACAGTAAGGGGAAGGTGAGAGGAGGAGGAACCGGCAAAAGAAACAGTAAAGGAGCGGTCGGAGAGATAGGAGGAGAACCAGGAGAGAACGGTGTCCTTGAGGCCAATGGAACGGAGCATAGTGAGGAGGAGCTGATGATCCACAGTGTCGAATGCTGCAGAGAGATCCAAGAGAATTAGCATGGAGTAATGACCATTTGATTTAGCTGTTAGCAGATCATTAGAATCATAGAATCATAGAATCATAGAATCATAGAATCGTAGAGTTGGAAGGGACCTCCTGGGCCATCTGGTCCAACCCCCTGCTCAAAGCAGGATTCGCTAAATCATCCCAGTCAGATGTCTGTCCAGCCTCTGTTTGAAGACTTCCATTGAAGGAGAACTCACCACTTCTCGTGGCAGCCTGTTCCACTCATTGATCACTCTAACTGTCAAAAAGTTTTTTCTAATATCTAATCTGTGTCTCCTCCCATTCAGTTTCATCCCATTGCTTCTAGTCTTTCCTTGTGCAAATGAGAATAAAGTTGATCCTTCTACAATGTGACAGCCCTTTAGATATTTGTAGACAGCTATTAAGTCTCCTCTCAGTCTTCTCTTTTGCAAACTAAACATTCCCAAATCCTGCAACCTTTCCTCATAAGACAGGGTTTGCAGACCGGTCACCATTCTGGTCGCTCTTTTCTGAACTTGCTCCAGTTTGTTGATGTCTTTTTTAAAATGTGGTGCCCAAAACTGGACACAATATTCCAGATGAGGTCTGACCAAAGAGGAGTAGAGGGAAATAATGACTTCACGTGATCTAGACTGTATGCTTCTGTTAATACATCCTAGAATTGCATTTGCCTTTTTTGCTGCTGCATCACACTGTTGACTCATATTCAGTCTGTGATCTATTAGTATACCCAAGTCTTTTTCACATGTGCTGTCACTTAGCCCTATTCCTCCCACTCTATATATGCTTTTTTCATTTTTATTGCCCAGATGTAGTACTTTGCATTTCTCCCTGTTAAAAACCATTCTGTTAGTTGCTGCCCACTTCTCCAGTTTATTTAAATCTTTTTGAATCCTCTCTCTCTCTTCTCTAGTATTAGCTATCCCTCCTAGCTTTGTGTCATCAGCAAATTTAATCAGTTTACCCTCAATTCCTTCATCTAAATCGTTGATAAAGATGTTGAACAATACAGGGCCCAGGACAGAGCCCTGTGGTACCCCACTTGAGACATTCTTCCAACTGGATGTGCAGCCATTTACGACCACTCTTTGGGTCCGATCACTAAGCCAGTTATGAATCCACCTAACAGTTGCCTTGTCCATTCCATACTTAGTCATTTTTTCAATAAGGATTGTATGAGAGACTTTGTCAAATGCTTTGCTGAAGTCAAGATATACTATATCTACAGCATTTCCTTGATCCACCCAATCAGTGATACCGTCATAGAAGGAAATTAAGTTAGTCTGACATGACTTATTAGTTACAAACCCATGCTGACTCTGTTTAATCACTTCATTCTTATCCAGGTACTGACATACATGTTGTTTAATAATTTGTTCAAAGATCTTTCCTGGTATAGAAGTCAGACTCACCGGCCTATAGTTGCCTGGGTCCACCTTCTTCCCCTTTTTGAAGATAGGAACAACATTTGCTGTTCTCCAGTCTTCTGGCACTTCTCCTGTTCTCCAAGAATTTTCAAAGATTATGGAGAGGGGTTCAAAAATTTCTTCTGCTATCTCCTTCAGTACTCTGGGGTGTAATTCATCTGGACCTGGAGACTTGAATTCATTTAGGTTAGCTAAGTGTTTCCTCACTATCTTTCTGTTTATAGATATCCTGGATTCTTCTATTCCCTTAATAGGACAGTGGATAACAGTTGATGTTGCATTTCCTTTCTGAGAGAAAACAGATGCAAAATAGGAATTTAAAAGTTCAGCCTTCTCAACATCCTGTCTTACCATTTCATCATTTTCATCCTGTAAAAATCCTATAGCATCTTTGACTTTTCTTTTACTTTTGACATATCCCCAAAATCCTTTATTATTGCTTTTGACATCTCTTGCAAGCCTCAGTTCATTTTCAGCTTTAGATAATCTGATTTGTGCCCTGCAGGTTCTGCAGACAGCATTATATTCTTCTTTAGATATGCCTCCCTCTTTCCATTTTATAAACATTTTTTTCTTCCTTTTTAGCATGTGCTTAAGTTCTGTGTTCATCCATCCTGGTTTCCTTAAATGCTTCCTATTCTTCCCTCTTTTCGGAATTGTTAACAACTGTGCTTTGAGAATTTCATTTTTCAAAATTTCCCATCCTTCCTGGACATTTTTGTCTTTAAGGATATCCAGCCATTGGATCCCTCCAATTCTCTTTCTGAATCCCTTAAAATCTGCCTTTCTGAAATCTAACCTTGACGTCTGAGTCTTCACAGGTCTTCCGCCTCTAGTTATCCAAAATTCTAAAATAGCATGGTCGCTACCTCCTAGGGTCCCAGCCACTTTTACCTCCTCAACCATTTCCTCCCTGTTTATAAGGATTAGATCCAAGGTAGCAGTTCCCCTTGTTTTCTCCCTTACCTTTTGGAAGATAAAGTTGTCAGCAAGAGAGGATAAGAATTTCCTTGACCTGTTAGTTTTGCCTGAGAGAGATTCCCAACAAATGTCTGGATAGTTGAAATCTCCCATGACAACTATGTCATATTTTTTGGAGAACTTGGCCATCTGATGCATAAAGAGTTCATCCATATCTTCGGCTTGCACAGGAGGCCTGTAGTAAATGCCTACAATGGTGTCCTTTCCATTGTTCTGTCCTTGTATTCTTACCCAAACAGTTTCCACAGAACTCCCAGTCTCTGAAGCTTCAATCTCTGTGCAGATATACGCGTTTCGAACATACAATGCGACACCCCCTCCTCGTTTATCAAGTCTGTTTCTTGCAAATAAGTTGTATCCTTCTAGTCTTGTATTCCAATCATGTGTATTATCCCACCAAGTTTCAGTGATTCCAATGACATCATATTTCTTTTCCTGTGTTAGTAGTTCCAATTCTCCTTGTTTGTTGCCCATGCTTTGTGCATTAGTATAGAAACATTTTAGTTTGTGATTGGTTTCTCTTTCTCCAATATTTTTATTAATTAGATTCTTTCGTCTTTGTTCTTCCTTTCCACTTCTAATAGCAGAGTTCTCAATAGCATTTGTCAGGTGTATGGCTTTTTCTGGTCTTTTGCTTCCCTTCCCATGTTGTTCTAGTTTAAAGCTCTCCTTACAAGTGTAGCAAGGCGACTTCCAAATACATGCTTTCCAGTCTTCGTAAGGTGCACCCCATCTCTAGCAAGTAGTCCATCGTATAAGTAGTTCACTCCGTGATCCAGAAATCCAAATCGTTGCTGACGGCACCATCGACGTAGCCAGTTGTTCACCTGCAGAATCTTATTCCACCTCCTTGTTCCATGGCCATCCACTGGGAGGATGGAAGAGAAGACCACCTGCGCTCCCAGTTCTTTCACTTTCTTGCCTAAGTCTTCAAAGTCTCTGCAGATGGTTTCCAGGTCGTTTCTTGCGGTGTCATTTGTCCCCACATGTAGTAGCAGGAATGGGTAGTCATCTGTAGCTCTGAAGAGTCCTGATATCCTGTCAGACACATCTTTAATTTTTGCACCTGGAAGACAGCACATTTCTCTTGAAGTTATATCCGGTCTGCAGATAGCGGCCTCTGTTCCTCTCAGCAGGGAATCCCCCATGACCACCACTCTCCGTTTCTTCTTCACAACATTTTTCTTTCTCCATCCAGGAGGACTCTGAGGGCGTACAAGGTTGCTGTTTGTTGGCAAAGTCTTATCCTGATGTATTTCTTCATCGTTTTCCTGCGTGAGAGCCTGGTACTGGTTTCTGAGCAGTATGGGTGCTGACTGCCTCCTGATCCTCCTGCTTCTCTGGGTCACATGTCTCCATTCCTCTGTTTCTTCAGGTGCACTTCGAATTTCTTCTCTTTCTGTAACATGAAGAGATAATTCTGCTCTGTCCAAGAACTCTTCACCTTCCTTAATGATCTTCAACGTAGCTAACCTCTCTTCGAGATTTTGCAACTTTTCCTCCAACAGGGACACAAGCTTGCATTTGTGGCATGTGAAGTTTGGCTTTTCCACTGGTAAATCTGTGAACATGTAGCAAGAAATGCAGCTCACCAAATGGCTCCTGGCCTCTTCCATCTTGAGATTTCTTAAAAACGATGAAAGATGAGCCAAATTTCGGCGCGCGGTTTTTTAGAGACTTTAGTGAGGGCAGTTTCAGTGGAGTGTAAAGAGCGGAAACCGGATTGGAGAGGGTCGAGAACAGAGTTTTCTGAGAGATAGCGGATAAGACGGGAGTGGACCAGGCGTTCCAGGAGTTTAGAGATGAAGGGAAGATTAGAGACAGGTCTATAGTTAGCGGCACAGTTTTGGTCGAGGGATGGTTTTTTTAAGTAGTGGATGTATGATGGCATGCTTAAATGAGGAGGGAAAAATACCAGAAGAGAGAGAGAGGTTAAATATTTTAGTTAGGTGAGGGGTGACAGCAGGGGAAAGGAACTGGAGGAGATGTGACGGAAATGGGTCACTGGTGCAAGTAGTTGGGCGAGAAGATGCAAGGAGCCTGCTTACTTCTTCTTCTGTGACTGGTTCAAAATCAGAGAGTGAGTTAGATGCAGTGGGGGAGGGAGGACAGTGCATGGTATGAGGGGATTTGGAGATAATTTCCTGTCGGATCTGGTCAATTTTTTCTTTGAAGTAATTGGCCAGATCGTCAGCTCGGAGCTCCGTGGTTGGGGCCTGTACTCTTGGATTGAGTAGAGAATGAAAAGTGTCAAAGAGACGTTTCGGGTTATTGGACAGTGAGGTGATGAGGGTGTTGAAATAGGTTTGTTTGGAGAGGTGAAGGGCAGTGTTGTATGTTCTAAGCATAAACTTAAAATGGATGAAATCTTCGTGTAGATTGGATTTTCTCCACAGACGTTCGGCGCACCTGGAGCACCGCTGCAGGAAACGTGTTTGCACCGTGTGCCAGGGTTGTCGCCGTCTGTGTTGTGGTGTTCTATTTATAGGGGGTGCAAATTCAACCAGGGCACTTTGAAGTGTTTCATTGTAATGCTTCAATGCAGAATCAGGACATGAGAGGGAGGAGATAGGGGCCAATGAAGACTGCAAGTTCTTCAGAAGTTTCTGGGTGTTAATGGCCTGTATGTTTCTATAAGTCTGGACAGTGGGGGTGACCTGAGCAGCCTGGCAGTTCTTGATAGAGAATGAAAGAAGGTTGTGGTCAGAGAGCGGGAGAGGGGAGTTTGCAAAATCATCCACTGCACAAAGCCGAGAGAAGACCAAGTCGAGGGAGTTTCCGTCTTCATGTGTTGGAGAATTAGTAAGCTGCGAAAGGCCAAATGAGGAGGTTAGAGATAAAAGGTGAGTAGCAGATGGGGAGAGGGGAAGAACAATGGGGATGTTGAAATCTCCCATGATGAGGGTAGGGATGTCACAGGAGAGAAAATGTGGAAGCCACGTGGCAAAATGATCCAGGAACTGATGGGAGGGGCCGGGAGGACGATACACCACCGCCACTTGCATGGAGAAGGGGGTGTAGAGTCTGACGGCATGGACCTCAAAAGAAGGGAAGACAAGTGAGGGTACTTGAGGGATAACCTGAAAGGTACATTTTGGTGATAGGAGCAGACCAACGCCTCCACCAGCTCTATTGTCTGATCTTGGGGTATGAGAGAAGTGTAGCCCCCCGTATGAAAGAGCAGCAGCAGCGGTAGTATCTGACTGCTGGATCCAGGTTTCAGTAAGAGCCAGGAGGTTAAGAGAATTAGAAAGGAAGAAGTCATGAGTGAAGGAGAGTTTGTTACACACTGAGCGAGAATTCCAAAGTGCACAATTAAGAGAGACAGATGGCATGCAGGGAATATTAATAAGATTAGAGGGGTTTCTGAGTGTAGCAGTGGGGGGGTTTGACTTTCTATAACATGGGGGACCAGGGTTGGGAGCAATGTCTCCTGCGACTAGGAGAAGGAGGATAGAAAGAGTGAGCAGATGGTTAAGTGATTTGTGAGAGCGTCTCTGGTGTTGAATGGTGGGACTGCCTGGATCTGTGCAATTTAACAATGTGAAAAGAGCGTGAGTGCTATACATAGGAGAGGAAAGAAGCGAGGGGCCAATATGGATGGAGTGTGGAGAGTTAATGCCAGGGCGGTGGATGTGTGTGAATGCAGCGGCCAGGATATAAATTACACAAATGCATATGGCATATATTTGTTGTACTCCTAATGTACAGGGAGTAGATGTATATAAATGTCTTACCTGTCTCCTGCCCTGTCTAACTGCCATGTTATAACTGCCAGAAGTACTTTGATACATGTACTTCGATTACATGTGCATAAATGCCACCCCTGCATAAATGCTCCCCCTAGCTATGTCTGAATATATAGGAGGTTAAGGCTAAGTTTTTTTTTTTTTTTTGGCTCTCTCTTCTCGTTAATCAATCACACTAAATTGAGACACCAGGACCCAATAAAATGTTGTGCCTGTACACTCCGTTCGTATGCAGAAGCTGCAGCGATTGCTCCACCTTCCCAACCACCACCTCATTATCGACATTGCAACAAGGTGGAACTCCACCCTGCACATGGTGGAGCGGCTGTGCGAGCAGAGGCAGGCCATAATGCATTTGTGGGAGGATACACGGCCAGGCACTTTGAGAGCAGACATGGAGTTGACAGGTGTGCAGTGGTCGAAGCTGAAAGACCTTTGTAAAGTCCTTCAGTGTTTTGTGGAATGCACACGGCTGGTAAGCGCAGACGACGCCATCCTAAGCATGAGCATCCCACTTATGCGTCTGCTCATGCAAACTTTGACGCACCTTAAGGAGCAGGCGTCTGCAGCCAATGCTGATGAGGAGGAAGAGGAGGAGGGAATCCTTGATGACATTCAGCCATTGTCTGCTCAGGGACCTCTCCTGGACGAGGTGGAGGAAGAAGAGGAGGAGGAGGAGGATGATGGGGATGATTACTTAGGGGAGGAGGATGCATCTCGTGGGGCAAGTGAAAATGTTGGCGTGGCAAGGTCTGGTACAGGGTTTGTGCGTGACTGGAGGGATGTGGATTTGCCAAAAAGTGCTCCTCCACCCAGCACTCGCAGTGCATCATTGACACCGGGAACATTGGCCCACATGTCAGATTATGCCTTGCGGATCCTAAAAAGGGACCCCCGCATTGCCAAAATGATGAACGATGACGACTACTGGTTGGCCAGCATCCTGGATCCACGCTATAAAGGCAAATTACAAAACATCATGCCACAGGAGAACCTTGACCTAATATTGGCTAATAAACAAGCAACTCTGGTAAATCGGTTGCTTGAGGCATTCCCAGCACACAGCAGCGGTGATGGTTCTCACACGAGCCGTACGGGCCGGGGGCAGCTTGGCAGAGGTGTTCGTGGTGCACACAGCAGAAGTGGCGTTGGAGACAGGGGTTTCATGACAATGTTGTGGACTGATTTTTCAAATACCGCTCACACAACTGGTAATACTGCATCGATGGAAAGTGACAGGAGACAGCAGTTGTCAACTATGGTAACAAACTACTTTTCCTCCCATATCGATGTTCTCCCACACAGGTCATTCCCCTTTGACTATTGGGCCGCTAAACTGGACACCTGGCCTGAATTGGCCCAATATGCCTTACAGGAGCTCGCTTGCCCAGCTGCAAGTGTGCTATCGGAAAGAGTCTTCAGTGCAGCTGGATCAATCCTGACAGAAAAAAGGACCCGTCTGTCAACCCAAAATGTGGATGATCTAACCTTCATTAAAATGAACCACGCATGGGTTTCCAAGGATTTTGTCCCACCTTCCCCTGATGAACATAGGGTGACAGAAAAATGGCTTGCTTTGGTCCACCTCTTCCTGGTACTTCACCTATTTCGCCTTTTGCATCAGCTGAATGTCCAACATCAACATATGCCACTTTCTAAAACTCCCTAACTGTGCTGCCTCCCCCCCCCCATGGCCGGGGTCACCACCTACCGCACGACACCGTGCGAGTGCCGTTGCCCTGGACAGGTGGGTAGGCCGACTCTTGGGCGCGGGCACTGGCACAGGGTCCCTCATAGTGCAATCAAGTGTCTCTGACGGTGGTGGTGCACACACGCCGTCAGACACACCGCTGTACTATGAGGGGCCCAGTGCCAGTACCGACGCCCACGAGTGGGCCCCCCTTGCTTGGGCAGGGCCCCAGCATTTGCAATCTTTACCTCTCCCTGCTCCTCCGCTGTGTAATCTGGGCCGTCAAATCCATACTGTGCCTGACACCGTCTGAGCCTGCCTCCTGAGACATATATTTTGAATGTGTACACTATCCATACATGTTATCCAGGGATACGGTACCCTTTCTAACCTTTGTGCAATCACGTGCAATCCATACTGGGCCTAACACCGTCTGAGCCTGCCTCATGCTGTATAGACATATATTTTGAATGTGTACGCTATCCATACATGTTATCCAGGGATACGGTACCCTTTCTAACCTTTGTGCAATCACGTGCAATCCATACTGGGCCTAACACCGTCTGAGCCTGCCTCATGCTGTATAGACATATATTTTGAATGTGTACGCTATCCATACATGTTATCCGGGGATACGGTACCCTTTCTAACCTTTGTGCAATCACGTGCAATCCATACTGGGCCTAACACCGTCTGAGCCTGCCTCCTGAGTCATATATTTTGAATGTGTACGCTATCCATACATGTTATCTGGGGATACGGTACCCTTTCTCACCTTTGTGCAATCACGTGTAATCCATACTGGGCGTGAGAACGGCTGGCGAGCTGTTAAGCAAGCTACAGCACCTGTCCAGACAAGTACAGGGATTCCCTAGCGAGGAGACTTATTTGATTGTTTTCAATGTTGGGACAGCAATTTTTGGGGAGCACTATACTCTGGAGAATGATAGATGGGGCCCACCATACACTGGAACATTCCAAAGGTGGACATCAGACACTGGAGCAGCATTTACAGGGCCCATTATACACTAGAGCATTAGAAATGGGGCCCATTATGTTTGGAGCATTATTTGGGCCCATAAGACAGTGGAGCTTCATCCATGGGGACCAACATATACTGTAGCATTATGTGGAGCTCATCATATACTGTTTCAAACATTATATGGGACCAATGATTCTGTATGGAGAAATAGATGGGCCTCGTCATGAGATGTAAAAAGTGAGGTATTTTTCATTGTACTATACCGCTATTTCTCTGCCGTATCGGAGCATGATGAGTTGTGGTATGTGTTAAAGGGGCGCTCTTTCGCCCAGGGCACATGAAAACCTGGAGCCAGCCCTCCCCCCCCACAGTTTGTAGCCAAATAACCCCCATTTTTCAGTGTGTAACTTGTATTATGAAGTTAATTAAGGTTGACAAGCTTAAGAAAGAAGAATTGATGCTTTTGGCATTCAAATGGGCACTGTAGGTGTGTTTCCTGTCCTCCTCTCACTGCCGACTTTTATTCCCCATTGACTTACATTGGGTTTCGTGTTTCGGGACGACCCCGACTTTTCCCTATAATCGGACGATCTTGCTCGACCCGACTTTTGGAAAAGTCGGGTATCACGAAACGAAACGCGACCCTAAAAAACCAAAAGTCGCTCAACTCTAGTGGGGAATAATAGAGACCGATAATGCAGATTTTTCACCGGAGGATCGACAATACCAGTGTCAGGTGGCTACACAATAGTGACCTTGTACTGTATATTAATGTTGCTCTCATACAGTGCCAAACATTAGTAGCATGCAATGCTAGCATCCTCCTATATCACAGTGCCATTATACTACACTACAGTGCCACCTTACAATAACTATATAATAATGCTATGCATTTTTTGTTGGTATAAATATTATCACAGACTAAATAAACATTTTATATGGTAATCTTTGGACGTTGTAGAAAAATCAACTGGTAAACTGCACAGAGGAGAGGACATAAATGGAGATATAACATCATGACGGAACGCATCAAGTTTTAACCATTAAGTAATACAATCACATGATTTTACAAAGTTTATCACGTGCCCTAATAATAGTAACAAATAAATGTAAGAAAATAATAGTAAACTGCTCTAGTAATACCATATCGACGAGTGCTGTAATATTGCTACACACTTACCAAATAAGATTATTAATCAATTCCCAAATACTAGTGGTATCCCGTGCCCTAAAAACAAAAGTTATTTGCCACACAAATAACTGCCACAAAATACTCTACTATTTACCATCCATTTTTAATTAATTTTGCTATACCATGCTCAAGAAACAGTTTGTAGTTAAGTGGAATGTGTCATCTGAAAAGGACCTATTGTTTTAATGCCAATATCCTGCAGTTATTGCGTTAATCTGCAGGTTAAGAGTGTTAGAAAGCCGTCCCTCCGCTGTACTTAAAAGCCAACGGCTCCCAAGAGAATATGAACTTTTTCCCTTCTGGGAGCTGCCGGCTTTCAGTTATACAGGGATGCTGGCACGACTGCAGTTACTGCTCACAGGACTATGAGCAACGGCTGTAAGAACGCCCCGGCATTTTGACGCTGAGTCGGCGCTTCAACATTTTTGCCAATTTTATTTTTTTCTATATCACAATAGTAACATAGTAACATAGTTAGCAAGGCCGGAAAAAGACATTTGTCCATCCAGTTCAGCCTATATTCCGTCAAGAGTAAATCCCCAGATCTACGTCCTTCTAAAGAACCTAATCACTGTAAGATACAATTTTGTTATGCTCCAGGAAGATATCCAGGCCTCTCTTGAACCCCTCAACTGAGTTTGCCATCACCACCTCCTCAGGCAGCGAATTCCAGATTCTCACTGCCCTAACAGTAAAGAATCCTCTTCAAGTGCAAAGACACTCTTTAGCCCCCCACCTGCCTGAGATGTTTTAAATATTTTTTGGACCAATAAAGTTTGGACTTCATTCCGGTGAGTGTCATCTCTTTTCATTTCATTTGGATTATGTTGGTGGAAAAACCTTCTCTCCTGCAGACGCAGAGAATGCCCCCTTGTGACTGTCACCTTCCTTGGTATAACAGATCCTTGGAGAGATATTTGTATTGTTCCCTTATATACTTAGACATGGTTATTAAATCGCCCCTCAGTCATCTTTTTTCTAGACTACATAATCCTAATTTTGCTAATCTCTCTGGGTATTGTAGTTCCCCCATGCCCTTTATTAATTTTGTTGCCCTCCTTTGTACTCATTTTAGTTCCATTATATCCTTCCTGAGCACCGGTGCCCAAAACTGTACACAGTACTCCATGTGTGGTCTAACCAGGTATTTGATACAGAGGCAGTATAATGCTCTCATCATGTGTATCCAGACCTCTTTTAATGCACCCCATGAACCTGTTTGCCTTGGCAATTGCTGCCTGGCACTGGCTGCTCCAGGTAAGAAGCTGTCAGTAGGATTGTGATGAACAACATACAGACAGTGTAAGGTCGGCGCTGTCATACTGATTAAAATGATACCTGGGTTCATGAAATCCATCTTGTGATTGTTGTTTAATCTTTATTTATAGTTTATGATATGCTCGTGCTCCGAGGTGGCCTGTCAGCAGGGCTGTAGGCGCGGCTTTATGTGCTGCTCTGCTTACATATTCATCTGTATGGCTTAAGACAGGTCACTGATCCCTCACTGACCTGCCCCCTATTTTACATACTGAAAAAAACAAGCCATTACATGACATTGTCAGCAGAAATATGGAAAAATTATAGCTCTCAAAATATGGTGATGAAAAACTAGTTTTTGCAATAAAAAGCATTTTTTAGTGTGTGTAGTGTGTGGTAGCAGCCAAACATAAAATACAATATAAATCTGGTATCACTGTAATCGCACCGACCTGAAGAATAAAGTTGCCTAATCACTTATACCGCACGAGGAACGGCACAAAAAATAAATAGAACCAATTCTTCACCTTCTGTTGATTTTTTTCATTCTGCCTCCCAAAGATCGAAGTAAGGCTCGGCGCACATTTATCCTGCGCTCTCTTCGCTGAGCGCTTTTACCGGGGTTTCCATGTAAATCTATGAAATACGTGATTCAGATGGAATCCCCATCAGAAGATTCCCTATAATAAGGCAGATTGAGGCACTGTGGACGCTGTCTGACCCGAGATTCGCTGCTGTCCATCTTGTTATTAGGAGTGCATAAAAGTGCCGTCGGCCACAGTTTTGTGCACCTCTGAAAAATAGGACACTGCTGAACAGAGCCCAGAGTAACTCATCTGCCGCATTATAGTGAATAGATCCCTTGGGGGGGTTTCATCTGAATTATGTCACTCTGAGATTTAAAGGGAAACCCCAATGTAAGTGGTCAGCGTAGACTGCCCGATAAATGTGATCCAAAATGGTATCTAAAATGTTCCAAATAAAAGCTTCAAGTCAATCCACAAAAAAAGCAAGTCACCACTCAGGTCTGACACCTGTTAACAGAAATATAGGGGGCTTCCACATTATAAAAGACTCCTGAAAAGTGAAATGGCCCTCTCCCCCAAAAGAAATTCAGCAAATTCTCTGCTCCCAAATCCAAATTCCCCCCCTCCCTTCTGATCCCCAGTTAGTGTCCACACGTTTGGCATTTCTGTAGTGATGAGAGCCCGCCTAATTTACAGGTGCATGAGCTGGGCACAATGTATGGGCACTACGATGTACTGGTCACTGCAACATACTGGTCACTACAACGGCAGTTTGCAATTTTCACTCAGCAACATCCATTGCTGCTTATTTTTGAAAAACACCCATTGAGTCAAAATTGTCATGACACCTGTAGATAAATGCCCAATGAGGTATAATTTCCAAAATGGGGTCACTTGAGGGGAGGATTCTGCTGTTCTAGCACTTAGGGGCTCTGTATATGGTGTCCGCAAACTATTATAGAAAATTCTGTGATCCAGGGTGCCGTGTGTATAACTGTACTTCTTAGCCATACGGCGAGACTCAGGAGGGACAGAGTGCACATAGTGCTCCGTTCCTCCCGAGTCTCGCCATATGGCTAAGCAGTGCTGTACAGCCACATATGGGGCATTTCTACATTCAGTAGAGATTGTGGGACAAATTTTGGTGCCATTTTTTACCAATTTCCCAGTTTGAAAATCTGGGGATAAAACTAAATTTTGGTGGTAAAAATGTAATTATTTTTTCCTTCATTGCCCAATGGTATAAAATTCTGTGACCCACCTATAGTGTCAATACCATCACTGTACCGCTAGATAAATTCATTGACAGGTGTAGTTTATAAAATGGGGCTTCTTATGGGGGGGGATTCTGATGTTCTGGCACCTCAAGGGCTCTGTCATTGTGACATGGCACTCTCAAACCAGTCCATTAGAATGTGAACTCCAATATGGTGCTTGTTACTTTCTGAGCATTGCACTGTGCCTCAAAAGTAGTTTTTGACAACTTGTTTGGTATTGGCGCACTTAGGAGAAATTTCGCAACAAATTTTGAGTCCATTCCTCCAACTATCCCTGCGAAAAAAAAAATGGAGCTAAAATAACATTTTTGTGGGAAAAATTTTATTTTTTTATTTTCACGGCTCTGTGTTCTAAAGCAGCTGGGGATTTAAGGTGCTCACCACACATCTAGATACATTTCTTGAATGGTCTAGCTTCCAAAATGGTGTCAGTTGTGATGGTTTTCCACTGTTTAGGCACATCAGGGGCTCTTGAAATGAGACATGACACCAACAGACCATTCCATCAAAGTATGCATTCCAAAATGTCACTCCTTCTTTTCTCTTTTCTAAGCCCTACCATGAGCGCAAATAGTAGTTTACCCCCACATATGGAGTATCTGCGTACTCAGGAGAATATGCACAACAAATTGTGGGGTCCATTTTCTCCTGCTATCCTTGTGGAAAGAAAAACTGGGGGCTAAGGCTGGTTTCACATTTGCGTTTTTTTGCGCTTTAAAAAAACGCATACGTGCGCATGCGTTTTTTCCCCTATATTTAACATGGGTGCGCATACCTGCGCGCTGGCATGCGCATGTATGCGATTTTCATGCGCTGCGTTTTTTTGGGGTGTGCGTTTGTATTTTCCAGACGCAGCATGTTGCATTTTTTGGCCCTGCAAAAAAGCGCATGCGCACGTATGCGCACATTTTGCGCTAAAAATGGCCATTATAGCCTATGGATGCGCATACGTGCGCACTGGCATGCGCATGTAAGCGTTTTTTTAGCGCTGCGTTTTTTTGGTAGTGACCACTTGTTGTACTAGTTATAATCTTCTAAAGTCAAAAAAAAAAAGTCTATATAAAGGAGGTGCCTGCCAAAACTCTGCCACTACTACACTGACAGATTGGAGAGCAGACAGTCAACAAGGAACCCATCTTATATCAGCGAAGAATGTGAGTATATTACATTATATGCCTGTCCTTTTAAATTATGTATGTACTAATGATTTTTATTATTTTTACATGCAGTATGTCTTCAGAATCCGAGTATTCCCCATCGCGGCAGGAATTGGCGCAAGCAGACCGTGAGGTGATTATTTTCGTGCATCTGGTAAGTATATCTGCTGCTTCTCCAAATCTCTTACGTTTTTTTCTACTTTTTTAAGACATCGTCATCATCATCTTCTGCGGACGGGACTAGTGAGGGCGAAGAGCAGGAGCAGCGAAGCCAAGTCCCGGTGGTGATACGGAATGTATGTATCAAATGATTTGTAATGTTCTTTATTTTTTATCTTCTATTTTTACTCTTTTTTATGTTTCTTTTTTTGTAACTTTTTATTCAATTTAAATTTGATTATTCTAATGAATGTGTTTTGTCTAGGTTCCACAACGGGATGAAGACGTCTACCTGGATAATGAGCAGCTCATCAGCCTGGTCCAGGAGCGTTCGCCGTTGTGGGACAGCCGTGACCGGCTGCACAAGGACATTGTGGTGACACGGCGGCTATGGAATGAGGTGGCCGCAGCGTTGATGGATGGCTGGGACAGCGCCACAGCATCCTCCAAAAAGGCGTTTAGTGAGTATTTCCCTGCTCTGTATTGTGCCGCAGTGACTGTTGTCCTTGACGGCACTGTTGGGTTTCGTGCTAGGTGTATTCTAGCAGGAAACCCAACAGTGTCATCGGGGTCTACAGTGACTGCTTTGAGTATTGTATTGCTACATTGTGCCGCAGTGACTGTTGTCCTTGACGGCACTGTTGGGTTTCGTGCTAGGTGTATTCTAGCAGGAAACCCAACAGTGTCATCGGGGTCTACAGTGACTGCTTTGAGTATTGTATTGCTATATTGTGCCGCAGTGACTGTTGTCCTTGACGGCACTGTTTTTTTTTTTAACAACAGTGGACAAAGTCCGAACACGTTGGCGTTCGATCAAGGACCGCTTCAACAGTGATGTTCGTGCTGAGGGCCAGGTTCGCAGTGGATCTGCGTCAAGGACCAGAACTAGATACCGTCACTATCACGCGTTGCAGTTCCTAAGACCGGTCCTTGCCACGAGATCGTAAGTATTATAAATTTTGGGTTTTTATTTTTATTAATCTGTGTTTTTCTAATCCACAGCTGATGCTTCTTGTAAAGGCATGGTAGTAATGATTTTCCTTTATTCCACAGCACCTGGAGCAGCACCCTGCAACCTGGCCCTGGAGCGGTCCTTCCTCGGATGTCCTCTGACCCGTCCCAGCCATCCGACAGCCAGGAAGCACCTTGCAGGTCAGCCACACACACAGCTGGTGACCAGGAAGCTGGGCCATCAGGTGTTCCCCTGTCCCAGGTCTCTGCCACTGGTTATGCGGGCACTACCCGCCAGCGGCAGAGGGCCTTGGACAGGAATGTCTTGCCCGAGTTTATGCATTTGAGCGAGGCCTTTAATTCCAGCCTCAAGTCACTGTCCGACAGAGTTGAAAGCGGTTTTGCACTCATGGAACGTGGTTTTAACCACTTTGAACACCGCTTCAATTCTGTAGAACAGCGCCTTGACCGTCTGGAGGCCGACCTCAACAGACCAGCACACCATTTTTTTAGTAAGATTGAAAAGGGCATGGCGGAACACCTTAGTCCTGAGCAACAGCTGAATGTGCTGCAGGCCTGCAACAATGCTTTCTTGCAGGCTATGCAGCATAATCGGTACGGTCAGCAGTCAGTGGTGTCATTTCCACCTGTGCCACCATTGACTCGCTTCACCTCACTACCGACTTGTGCTGCATACCACTGCACGGACACCTCTATTCAAAGCCAGGACACCCACCGTTACACCACCACAAGTCTGAGTGCAGCTGGTCACTTCACCGACACCACCATGGCAAGCGCTGCTCCTGTCTGGAGCACCACCGCCACTCCCATGCATGCGTGGAGCTCAGCCACCACTAGGCAAACATGGAACAGCCCTGCCGCTACAACAACATGTAGTAGCCCTGCCACCACCACTCTGCAAACCTGGACCATCACTGCCGCCACCAGTCCTCCTGCAAGGACGAGCACTGCCAACGAAGAGCAGCAGCAGCAGCCACCTCAGCAGCAGCCACCTCAGCAGCAGCAGCCACCTCAGCAGCAGCAGCCACCTCAGCAGCAGCAACAACCACCTCAGCAGCAGCAGCAGCAGCCACCTCAGCAGCAGCAGCAGCCACCTCAGCAGCAGCCGCCACCTCAGCAGCAGCAGCAGCCACACCTGCAGACGGGGGACCTACACTCAATATTTGCCCCTAGTTCAAGGCGAAATCTATCAAGGCGGGCATTGGGCCAAAGTCGTTCCAGGCACACAAGCCTACGGCGACATGCCATTACAACTAATGTACCTGAACAGATTTCCTCTCCTCCAAGTGTTCCTACTTTAATTCCCTTAACTGGACTACCTTCCCCCACAAGTTTTGTTGCCCCTTCCCCTCAAACACCGTCTTCAACTGCAAGTGTTGCATATTCCCTGCACACCCCCAAATTGAAACCATCTGCCCCCAAACGCCGTAAAAAATAATTTTTTGGTTTACTTTTTTTGATTAAAAATAAATTTGCATTTGTGGTTCACCATTAAAAAGTTTCATTAATGTTGTTTGCGCCGCTCACACACACTGATGGGTAAATACATGTTAAAAACCAACCCAAGGCCTAGTATAGTCATATGTGAAATACCACGGCCTAGTATAGTCATACCAAGGCCTAGTGTAATAACTCTAGTTTTACCAACTTGGATCTGGTTTCATGAAAAACAAACTGTTGAAACTTGTCTAAAAAATAAGTTTCTTTCTAGTTTCACCAGTTTGTTTTTTGTGAAACAAGATGCTAGTTGTTAAAAATCGAGTTATTACAGTAGGCCTTGGTATGACTATACTAGGCCGTGGTATTTCACATATTACTATACTACTAGCCCCAAGGCCTACTATACTCATATTTGAAATACCACGGCCTAGTGTAGTCATTCCAAGGCCTAGTGTAATAACTCTAGTTTTACCAACTAGAATCTGGTTTCATGAAAAACAAACTGTTGAAACTTGTCAAGTTTCAACAGTTTGTTTTTCGTGAAACAAGATCCTAGTTGGTAAAAATCGAGTAGGCCTTGGTATGACTATACTAGGCCGTGGTATTTCACATATGACTATACTAGTAGGCCCAAGGCCTACTATACTCATATTTGAAATACCACGGCCTAGTATAGTTATTCCAAGGCCTAGTGTAATAACTTGTAAGTTGGAATGGAGCAGATTACATTCATCCACTCAATGCTGACTTGTATTCCCCATGGACTTTCATTGGGGTTGGGTTTTGAGGGTTGTGTTTTGAGCAAATCACATACTTTTTTTTTCAACTACCGTATTTTCCGCTTTGTGAGGCTGGTTTCACATTTGCGTTTTTTAGCGCTGGAAAAAAACGCTAACCTGCGCATGCGTTTTTTCCCCTATATTTAACATGGGTGCGCATACCTGCGCCTTGTAAGCGCATGTATGCGATTTTCATGCGCTGCGTTTTTTTGGGGTGTGCGATTGGATTTTCCAGACGCATCATGTTGCATTTTTTGGCCCTGCAAAAAAGCGCATGCGCACATATGCGCACGTTTTGCGCTAAAAATGGCCATTATAGCCTATGGATGCGCATATGTGCGCACTGGCATGCTCATGTAAGCGTTTTTTTGCATATGCGTTTTTTTTTTTTAACCATGGAATTTAGGGGTTTGGGTTAGAGTTAGGGTTAGTTAAGGGGGTTTAGGGTTAGGGTTAGGGTTTGGTTAAGGGTTAAGGTCAGGGTTAGGGTCAGGATTAGGGTTAAGTATGGTTTTGTTAAGGGTTAGGGTCAGGGTTAGGGTTAAGTATGGTTTTGTTAAGGATTAGGGTCAGGGTTAGGGTCAGGATTAGGGTTAAGTATGGTTTGGTTAAGGGTTAGGGTCAGGGTTAGGGTTAGGGTTAGGGTTAGGGTCAGGATTAGGGTTAGGGTTAGGGTCAGGGTTAGGGTTAAGTATGGTTTTGTTAAGGGTTAGGGTCAGGGTTAGGGTCAGGATTAGGGTTAAGTATGGTTTTGTTAAGGGTTAGGGTCAGGGTTAGGGTTAGGGTTAGGGTCAGGATTAGGGTTAGGGTTAGGGTCAGGGTTAGGGTTAGGGTCAGGGTTAGGGTTAAGTATGGTTTTGTTAAGGGTTAGGGTCAGGGTTAGGGTCAGGATTAGGGTTAAGTATGGTTTTGTTAAGGGTTAGGGTCAGGGTTAGGGTTAGGGTCAGGATTAGGGTCAGGGTTAGGGTTAAGTATGGTTTTGTTAAGGGTTAGGGTCAGGGTTAGGGTTAGGGTTAGGGTCAGGGTTAGGGTTAAGTATGGTTTTGTTAAGGGTTAGGGTCAGGGTTAGGGTTAGGGTTAGGGTCAGGGTTAGGGTTAGGGTTAGGGTTAGGGTTAGTTAGGGTTTAGGGTTTGGGTTAAGTATGATTTGGTTAAGGGTTAGGGTCAGGGTTAGGGTTAGGGTTAGGGTCAGGGTTAGGGTTAGTAAAGTCATGGTTTGGGTAGTGTGAGGGGCCACCTAAAAATGTTGGAAAAAAACGCAAACGCGGTAAAAACGCACTAAAAACGCATACAAACGCTTAAAAACGCTGCGTTTTTTTCATGCATGCTCATAAAAATGCTTGAAAAAATCGCAGCAGTTGTATGCTTTTGTATGCGTTTTTTCAATGCGTTTTTTTGCGGGAAAAACGCGCTGCAAAAAAAAGCAAGTGTGAAACTAGCCTGAGACGCACTTTTTTTCCCCAAAATTTGGGGGGAAAACAGGGGTGCGTCTTACAAAGCGGACATGCCTTACCTAGGCTGTGATCGGGGGCGTCCGGCGGTTGCTGGCCGCTGCTGCGGGTGTGTCCGGTGCCGCGTTGTGTGCCCGTCGATGCCCGGGGCTCTGCCAACATTGTGCGACAGGCCAGAGCCCCGGCATTTCCTCAGTTCCCTGTGTGCCGGTAAAAAGATGGCCGCCGGCGCGTGCGCAGATGGGATCTCGGGACCCAGTTCTCGAGAGATGAGATTTGAAATCTCATCTCTCGAGAGGTGGGTCCCGAGATCCCATCTGCGCACGCGCCGGCGGCCATTTTCCCTGGGTTCCCTGTGTGCGCGCGGTGGTGCCTGCAAAAAAATGGCCGCCGCGCGTGCGCAGATGGGATCTCGGGACCCAGCTCTCGAGAGATGAGATTTCAGATCTCATCTCTCGAGAACTGGTCCCGAGATCCCATCTGCACACGCGCCGGCGGCCATTTTTTTTTACCGGCACTTCAGCGCACATATACAGGGAACCAAGGAAATGCTGGGGCTCTGGTCTGTCAAACAATGTCGGCAGAGCCCCGGGCATCGATGGACACACAACGCCGCACCGGAGCACCTGCAGCACCGGCCTCCAACCGCCGGACAAGTGGAGAAACCTGACACCAGCACAAGACTCTGCAGCAGCAACAGCACACATCGGAGCCCCCCCTCATCCCTGAATGCGGCCTGCAGCATCACTCCACGCCTGCCTCCTCCAGCAGCGAGCCTGGGACCCCTCTACACCGCAGCCACCAACCCCGGTAAGCAATAAGATGCAAGGATTATAAGAGGCACCACCATTTTATTAAAAAATATTTTTTTCTTATTTTTCTCCTCAAAAATTGTGGTGCGTCTTATAATCCGGAGCGTCTTATAAAGCGAAAAATACGGTAGTTGCACAATTTTCTCTTGAAAAAATTTGTTTTCCTGATTCATGGCCTGCAGCTTTGCTCGTTCCAATATATTTCACGCAGACTAGCAATGCTGCATTTTAACTCGTATGTGTATTTACCTGCCCAGGTGTGTGAACATCAAAAAATTCAGTTATACATGGGAAGTTTTTTATTTAATTGGAGTTTAAAAAATATAGTGCACTCAGTAATGGTATCAAATAAGGTTTTTTTATTACCATAAACAAACAAAAACATTACACCATTTCATCTTGCCAGTGCACCCGTCCTACATCAGAAATAAAGTAGGCCGCAAATTGGTCCCTCATTTGGCCAACTTCAACGGATGACCTGAGAGTGTGCTGAGTGAATTCAGGCAATGGGTTAGGAGCATCATCGTCCAGTTCAAAGGTCGGGTGCTCTTTAGCCATCACAAAGTTATGTAGAACCACACAGGCCTTCACCACCTCATCGACTGTTTCAAGTTTAAGATTAATGGCCGTGCCCAGAATTCGCCATCTGGAGACAAGAATCCCAAAAGCACACTCGACAGTTCTTCTGGCCCTGGTCAGCCTGTAATTAAATATTTTTTTGGTATGGTCCAAGTCCCTGCTGGAGTAGGGTTTCATTAAGTTTCCGTACATTTGAAAAGCCTCATCGCCAACCATTACAAACGGCAGTGGCGGAGCTTCGGTGTGAGGAAGAGGCCGTGGCATAGGGAAATTAAATTGGTTGCCATACAACCTCCGGCCCATGTCTGAGTTTTTAAAAGCCTGTGAGTCATTACCACGGCCAAATGCTCCAATGTCCACTGCTACAAACATACATCCGGCATCCGCAATCGCCATGAGTACTATTTAAAAGTACTTTTTGTAATTATAGTACTCAGATCCCGTTCTTTGGGGTTTGATGATCCGTATGTGTTTACCATCAACAGCTCCCAAACAGTTGGGAAAATTGCATACTGTCAAGAATTTGTCAGCAATTTCCATCCACTTTTCAGCTGTGGGCAGGGGCATAAATTCTGGACAAAGAACATTCCAGAGAGCCCGGCAGGTGTCAGCAACAATTCCAGACAAGGTAGAGATTCCAATACGGTACTGGAAGTGTAGTGAAGATAGGGTTTCTCCAGTCGCCAGGAATCTGTGAACAGACAAAGAAGTAAAATTAATATTTATGTATATTATTTTAAAAAACTATAAAATAAAATATTAGTACATTCACGAAAACTAATTACCCAAGGTTTTGAATACTAAATTTAAAAAAAAACCATCAGACCGCACCCCTTGGTTTTTAAAACATACCGTAATGTCACCAGTAGCCGTTCCTCAGGAGGAATCGCACGACGGAGCTGTGTGTCCTGTCTCCGGATGGATTGTTGGACACGAGCAAGCAAATCCATGAAACTTTCGTGGGACATCCGGATATAATCTGTAAATTTCTCCGGGTTTGACTGGAGCTCGCTGTAGAGGGTGTGGTATGCCCCACGGCTATCCCGGAGTTCAACAATCGGATGTATCCACATACGCCGCCGTCTTCGCTGCCTCTCTCTCTTCCTTTGTTCATGGCAAGCAACTGCATACGCCTGAGCCATCGCGATGTCCAAATCCAAGTTGAAGTGAAAACTCTTCCAGCGCAGATCCATGGTCACGAGAAGAATCAAGCAAATGTGAAGAATACTGTAGACAGGGTCTATATATTAACATACCACACCCACAATGTAGTCCCATTGGTCTTGTGTGTTGTTGAATGGTTGTTTTTTCTTTTTTGTGGGGTTTTTCCAAAATCTGTAAAAAAACGCAAACGCACAAAAAACGCATACAAACGCACAAAAACGCTGCGTTTTTTTCCTGCATGCGCATAAAAATGCTTGAAAAAAACGCAGCGTTTGTATGCATTTGTATGCGTTTTTTTAATGCTTTTTTTGCGGGAAAAACGCGCTGCAAAAAGAAGCAAGTGTGAAACTAGCCTAAAATAACATTTTTGAGGGAAAAATTTTTTAATTTTTATTTTCACAGCTAAATGTTATAAACTTCTGTGAAGCACTTGGGTGTTAATGGTGCTTACCCCACACCTAGATAAGTTCCCTGACGGGTCTAGTTTCCAAAATGGTGTCACTTGTGGGGGGTTTCCACAGTTAAGGCACATCAGGGGCTCTCCAAACACGACATGGTGTCCGTTAATTTTTCCCTTCCAAGCCTTGTAACACGCCCAAACAGGGGTTTTCTCCCACATATGAGGTATCTGCATGCTCAGGAGAAATTGCACAATAAACTATGTGGTCCATTTTTTCCTGTTGCCTGAGTAACCTGAAGTGTACAGTTTTTTTATCAGAATAGTTTCACTTCTGGGTATTTTCTGTCATATAGGGCCCTCAAAATCACTTCAAATATGAGGTGGTCCCTAAAAAATGGTTTTGTAATTTATTTTTTTAAAAATGAGAAATCGCTGGTTATCTTTTGTAGGGAAGGTGACCTGACGGACTGTCTTGTCTGTAGGGAGAAGGGACGGTTGGTGCACTGTAGACGGATGTTTGTAATGACAAAAGGGAAACAGCTGGGGAAAACGGAAAAGGAGTGCAGTACTTAAGTTTGACCACAAGATGGCAGGAGGGAGCATGAGAACAGCACTTGACAGCAGCTTAAGGCTACGAAAATGCTTAGTCATGGGGGGGCGGGGAGACAGGAACCCAGGAGGGAAATTCCCGAGGAGGGAGATAAATAGGACAGGAGAGGGTTCCAGTCCCGGGAGGAGCTCAGGAAGAGAAGAGACAGTGAGGAGAACGGACAACGGTGGAGAGCTCGACCAGGGGACTGAGGAGAGGAGACAGTCAGGGGGGTGGCCCCGACACGAAGAACCGCAGAACAGATGAGGCCCCGGGGGTACCAAACTGATGACGACCTCGGACTGGTGAAGCACTGGCGGTAGATAGGCCTAGGGCAGCCCCAGTGAAACAGCCATGAGGAACGTCACTACGACAGAAGGAAGGTACCCGGGCCTGAATACGGAGAGCTATGGAAGTGCTGCGGTGTATTGCTGTGGTCGTCAGGAGGACGGACAATAAACTCGGACATGTTGTACCCGAAATCTGCCTCCGTCTCGTGTCTGTGTCGTCTGTTCGCGTTAAGCAGTGGACCACCCCCCCAATCTGGCCCTTACTACATTTTTAACCCTTAAAACTTCCTAACAAAAAAAAATTATGTTTCAAAAGTTGTGCTGATGTAATGTCGACATGTGGGAAATGTTATTTATTAACTATTTTGTGTAATATAACTCTCTGATTTAAGAACATAAAAAGTAATAGTTTGAAAATTGCAAAATTTGCAAAATTTTTGTCAAATTTCTGGGTTTTTTTCCACAAATAAATGCAAGTCATATTGAAGAAATTATACCACTATCATAAAGTAGAATTTGTCATGAAAAAACTTTCTCAGAATCATTGGGATCTGTTGTAGCGTTCCTGAGTTATCACTTCATAAGTGACAATGCTAAAAATTGTAAAATTTGGCCTGTTCATGAAGGGGACCTTGGGGGTTGAAAGGGTTAAAATTAACTTTGTTCTTGGGAAAACCCCTTTAAATCATTGTCCTATCCATATTTGTTTGCAGGGAAATTGTCCTGCTTTAACCCCCATTTTGCTTCCTTTTGCAGCCTCCTAGCCCTTACTACGCCCATTTTACATCATCAAAGTTCGGGTCCCTATTGACTTCTATGGGTCGGCTCATCCCTACTGATGAATGATGGACGAGGTCATAGTTGCTTCCTCTGCGAGGCCGGTTATTGGGAACTCCTTGTGAGCGTATGGTATATACACCCCCGATTCCAACACATAAAATGTACAGGTGCATCTCACAAAATTAGAATATTATCAAAAAGTTAATTTATTTCAGTTCTTCAATACAAAAAGTGAATCTCATATATTAGATAGATCACTCTGTTTGTAATGACTCTATTTCACGTGTTTATTTCTGTTAATGTTGATGATTATGGCTTACAGCCAATGAAAACCCAAAAGTCATTATCTCAGTAAATTAGAATACTTTATAACACCAGCTTGAAAAAATGCTTTTAAAATCCGAAATGTTGGCCTACTGAAATGTATGTTCAGTAAATGCACTCAATACTTGGTCGGGGCTCCTTTGGCATCAATTACTGCATCAATGCGGCGTGGCATGGAGGCGATCAGCCTGTGGCACTGCTGAGGTGTTATGGAAGCCCAGGTTGCTTTGATAGCAGCCTTCAGCTCGTCTGCATTGTTGGGTCTGGTGTCTCTCATCTTCCTCTTGACAATACCACATAGATTCTCTATGGGGTTAAGGTCAGGTGAGTTTGCTGGCCAATCAAGCACAGTGATACTGTTGTTTTTAAACCAGGTATTGGTACTTTTGGCAGTGTGGACAGGTGCCAAGTCCTGCTGGAGTATGAATATTCTCCAGGTCAATTTCAATTACGGTGATACCAAACATTCATAGACATTTTTATCTGTGAAGAAATAAATAAATTGGGGTTTCCTATGGCATTTTTTTGTGACTGGTACCAGTTTTTTTTTTCCATGGAGCTGCGTGGGGGCTAGCTTTTGTGGTGTGGTGAGCTGACGTTTTTATCCATACCAATGTGGGGTACATAAGTTTAATTTGATTTTTTCACCATGACAGAGAGGAGCCAGAAGGCCGCAGCATAAGATGTCTTCTACTCCTGCAAGGATTAGAAGCACTTCAACTTCTTATTAAACGGTGTAAATTTCTTTGGACAGTACAGGGGTTAATCTGCTCTCCTCAGAGCTCCTGGACCATTAAGGCTCTCAGCTGTGCACTGTTAGCCACTCCAATTTCCTATATAATCTGGGTCCTGGCTAGCACTCATTGTCAGAATAGCTTTTGCTGCATGGCTGGAGGTTGTTAGTGGTTGTTATTGGAGTAGGCGTTTGGTGGATGCATCTGTGACTGTTGCTAGGTTTTGAGTGTGTGATAATTCCTTTTCTTCTCTTACTTTGGTTTAACCCCATCCTCCACTCCCCGGTGCATTCCTCAGTTGTTAATGTGTGTATATTTGTATGTTTGTTTTTTTCATTATCCCTGTTCGTATTACCTGGTTAGTCTGGCTGGTGTATTATGGTATACTATTATTCCCCTCCTCCTTTGGTGGGAGAAGGGTACAGACTGAGAGCAGATTCAGGAGCTAAAGCAAGTTATGTGGTCCCCGGCATCTTCACCATCAGAAGTAATCCATGGAACAGGGCGAGATAAGGCACCCCCTAGCATTAGGGACAGGGAAGGAGCCTCTAGTGCTAGGACATCTGACAACAGATTGGGGACAGTGCCAAAAAGGTGCATCTCACAAAAGTAGAATATAATGAAAAAGTTAATTTATTTCTGTTCTTTAATGCAAAAAGTGAAACTCATATATTATATACAGTCATCACAAACAGTGATCTATGAACTTTTGGTATCGCCGTAATTGAAATTGACCTGGAGAATGTTCATGGGTTATTTTGCCATGAAATGAATACTGTAAAAGCAAAAGCACAAAAAATCAACGATGCAATTTTGTTTATTCACTGCCAGTGTATATTGCACTGTGGGGAGTGGGACTGCATTTCAATTTTTATCTCAAGCAGCCAGAAAGCTAGAATCGGCCGGGGAATGACAGGATAGAATGTATCACATATAATAGACTTAGATATACTGACTCCTGCTATTGATTAGTCACAAGTATTACAGCACCCATGAAGCTGATGAGTAATATTCTAGTATTAAGGTACTGTCACACTTAGCGATGTACCAGCGATCCTGACCAGCGATATGACGCGGTCAGGATCGCTGGTGCATCGCTAAGTGGTCGCTAGTAAGCTGCCACATAGGCAGATCTCACCAGCGACATCGCTGGGGACGGGGGTCACTACTTACCTGTCACACTAGGCGATCCTGACGTCCTCCCGCCCGGCTCCGCGCTCGTCGCTCGTCTCTCCACAGGAAGCGCCACAGGAAGCTGACGACGAGAAACAGTCCTGGACGTTCTCACGCGATCAGCGATAACCAGCGGGGGGAGCGGGTCGTAGGTAAGTATCAGACACAGCGATATCGCTAGCAATATCGCTATAACGTCACAAGTTATAGCGATATTGCTAGCGATATCTCTTAGTGTGACATGCCCTTTACATTACAGATAATTGGCATCCACAATAGGGATAGCTGTTAATAGAGTAGGCAAATAAGTATCCTTAGAATGAAAGACATTGCTCTTTGACATATTGACTCTCCTCTGAGGACACAAACCTCTTGCAAAAGAGTTGGATGACCCCAACCTATGTCACTGTGGTGGCTCCAGGAGCTCCAGTAAAAGCAGGACTCCCAATCTGCCAGCGCCAAAAGCTGGCAAGAGCCAACCTGCCATGAGTCTGTCAGTCTCAGTGCAAATCAGCACCCCACGGTTTATAATGCAGCCCCTGAATACAATGAAGAGTGGTTCCTTTGAAAAGAAGGCTGTTCGCTGAAGGAAAGACCATTAGATCATAGTAATTATTCCATTTACATGGCACAGAGTCACAGTGGGATCCTAAGATCTCATCAAACACTTCTCTCTCCCCCTGTCCTGGGCTGTTAATGAGGCAGACTGGATGCCTTTGTATGATCCATTCACTCATGGAAGACGTCTATCCAGCCAGCAACAGCTTTGTGCACAAAACAGGCCCTGCTTTTCAGAAGCCATTTATTCCCCGGCGACCTTTGACCTGCGGGGTTGTGACATCAGCAGGCAGATTTGCGATCATTTTTATTGGCAAACACTCAACTCTTGTTCTGTGTCTTTAACTCCAGTCTCCCATTTTGTGGCTATACACTCCGCTCTAACAAAGCATCTGCCAAATAACTAGAAAGTGGGCCAGGGTCTCACAATACACCCTGTTATCTTAGGGAAAAAAAAAATGAAAAAGCTCACCCGTCCCTAAAAATAATGGCCCTATAACAGGAATTTAATTGTCTAGATCATCGAATAAGTGAGACGGTGAAATATTCAGCTAATCACATCACAGAGGGAGCCGGCTATAAAAATACAATGTATATTTTTAGCTTTAAGGACTTTTATAGGGTCGGGAATATTTTTGTAAAATCGTAATAAATAACTACAGTAGTTAAATATAGAAATAAATTGATGTAATCAAATTAATAAATGCCAACTATTAAATAATAAAAATATATTAAATCATCCTTAAAAAATGAGTCAATAAAATAATAATAATTAAGAATAAATTATGACTTATACTCATGATAATTCATACTAAAAGAAAGGGGGGAATTATTATAAAGTGAATTAATAATGATAATAAAAGTATAAAAATTGATATACAACTACATGAAAAATAAATCAAAATAAAATTAAGATACTAAAACTATAATAATGAATATGTAAATAAATAAAAAATAAGAATGATAATAAAAGTGTAATCCTTAATATAAATAAATACTTAGAAAAATCATTATATAATATTATATACGGTAATTAAAATTACACAAATGTAAAAAATATACAAATAATAACTGAAATAAAATAATCAAATTACAGGTGAAATCGTGCTAGAGACTAATAAATAATAGGGGCGCTTAACCTCCATTTTAACTCACTTCACCACTTCTGTTCTCTTGGTGCTTCACAGATTTGGACAGTACAGCAAGAAATTTAATCAGGCAAAATTTAAAGGGCTATAATCACCTTTTTTTAAAAGTAGTTAACATATAAAGCTCTCTGTACTGAATAAACAGTCTAGCCTGTTATGCGTGTGTTATTTATTAAAAAGTTATAGCAGCTTAAAAGAACATTTTGTCTGTGTAAAGGGTTGCAAAGACTGTCTTGTCCCCCACAAACATCCCGGTAAACTAATGGTTAAGGTTTTACACTTGTTTGCTGCTATGTGTATACCTTGTAATACTGTATAGTGTAATATATGCCAATAGATATGTAGGGAAGTGTAGTTCCTTAATTAGGTCACAAGATGGGGGCATATGACACCTTAGTATTGTAAATAATTAACACAGGAGGAGTCTGCTGTAGGTAAGCTAGAAACATTTCCTGCTTGTAAGCAAAAGGGCCAGGGAGCCCATAGAGTCCGGTCAGACTATAGAGCCTGGGACAGCACAGGGACCCCGCAACATTTAAGTGAGAAGCCCAGCCATCCAGGTCCTTTGAGCCAGAAGGGCAGCAGTGATAGCAACAGAGGGAACAGAAACTGTAGCAATAGCCTCAGCAATACATAAATGCAGGTCGCTCCATAATGTGGCAGCTTACTAGATGGGCAGATACCCTCATATCTGGGGCGAAACAGACAAGGGAACATCTGAATGTAGTGAAGCAGACGGGACTATCTGGGTACCAACTGAAGAACACAGGGAAGAGCACAGGGAAAGTGAAGGATGTGAAGTGTGCAGAACATTGTGTTGATGCTGTAATTGATGTGGATGTGCTGCGATTGAAAACAAGTAAAGTTCTACTTTTAAAGTTGGAATTGGACTCTGTCTCTTTATGTGCCAGATCAAAGGAAGAAGTGTCTCTGGGTCTAAGGGAAACCTCTGAGAACTAGGCAAGTGAGACTTTATATATGTGATGCGGGTGGCCAGAGCGCGCTGAAGCAGACACCTATGCGGGCCAAGACTATGGCCCTGGCTGCAGCTCACATCTGTACCAGATTTCACTAAGGTTCTCGTAAATTTTTTGCTGCCACCAGTGATAAAAAGGGGAACTGCAAATGATAAAGGTAAAATTTAAAATAGAATATTTGATGGGAGATGTTCATACGTGTAATAGAGCATGGAAAAGCAGTGCTTTGGTAAGGGGTCCAAGTGAATTACCAGAACCCTGGGAATTAATGTAAAAAAAGTAAGGAGCTTCCTTGGTGTTAAGCATTGGGTTTCTTCCTCTCCTATTCAGTCTTGACCTCAGAGGGAGCTGCTAAGCAGAGACGTCGATCCTAGCATCTTGCTCAGGCTAGTGCTGTCAGGTTGGTTGCTGCTGCCACCTCTGTTTCAGCTATAGCAACCCGCACTAGCCAGCAGCGAGCAGTCCTGGGGACTAAGTCCTTTTTGCAGCCTACTGAGCATGCCCACGGGACGACCTCTTATTGGAGATCGGAGGTCACATGCTCAGGTCCTCAAGCAGCCCAGATTGGGCCATCAGGAAGGTCCCAGAAGGCTGCCGTTATAAAAGGATCACGCGGCCATCTGGCCATGCGTAAGTATAGACCATGTGGAGTGAGTGTTGTATGCACGTATGTATGTCTCAGGTGAATGACTCATTATGAAACCCCTACTCTTAGAATGCATGTGTTGTTCAGCCAGGCCAGTTGGTGCCTAGGCTGAGAGTGCATGTAAGAGGCTGAGTCAGGGACTAGCATCAGCGCCAAGTAGTGGCTTGCCAGTACACCACTGTGCACTTGGCCTGCACTTGACGCTAGCCAGCGCCTATTTAGTGGTGATCGCTGATGCAATGCCATGCACTTAGCTGGTCTAGAGGAACTCTGACCCTGTGTCCTTGGGGCAGAGTTCTGTGACTCTTCACTAGCGCTCACTTGCCAAACTCTGTGACCTTAACAGGCTACGGCATTTATATTCTGCGGTATTGCGGTTCTGTGAGGTAACTGAATCCGCCTCATTACACACCGGGTGATGTTAACCCGTGTGAGTTCTTCTATTATACCGCCATATAGCTTCCGCCATTACCGAGCAGCAGTTAACATCTCTGCACGGTGGACCCCGGGCTGCGAATGCACCTCATTACCACCTTATTATTATTTGGTGCGTTTCACTAGCCCATAACACATGGGGAGTTTTTTTAAATAAAAAAAATCCAAAATGACAATTTTTAGATGGAAAAAGAAAATTATGGTAAATTTATTCATATTTTCAATATGTTTGGAGAAGACATCTTAAGTTTTGAAAAGTAAAATCATTTCCTGATGCTAAAAAAAGGCCATTTTCACCTTGCCTGTTGTGTGTAGCATTTCTCCGCTTTACCTGCCACCTGAAAAAGCATCATTTATTCTCACCTTGCCCACATCTCCGTGACAACGTGATTTCACTTGTCACAACAACTCGAGACGACACCCGGGCCACCATTAATTAGACTAATTAGAGGCAAAGGACGCCGCCTAATTAATCAGTTTGGTTAAAATAAAATGTCCTCTTGTTCGTCAGCATTAGAAGTGTGATTGTTAATTGACAACGCTTCTTTTTAACCCCATGAATACTGAGACATGGTAGATGAATGAACCGCTGGGCCACCTGAACTTTGGTGCATAAGCCTCCCGTACCTAATAGATAGCTGTTAGATAAACAATTGCTTGGTCGCTATCTCTGCCAATTCCTCCATGCACAAGAGTGTCACATGCACCTGTGTTCCCAAGTCAAGAGTGGAAACCAGATAAACCATTGCTAGAGGTGAAACAATAGTGGTTTCAAACTGGAAATTACCATCAGGGTGTCACGGCACTGGCACCTGCTCCTGCTTACCTCTCTGCGCGCTCTGCCCGGCGCGCTCCTGCTTCTCAGCGCGCCCTCGCGCCCGGCCTCCGGCTCCCTCGACGTCGGGTGCGAGCACACAGCGCGCGGTCTCCTGGGTAATGTGACGTGCTAGCCCCGCCCCAACATGGCGGCGCCCACCGCTACATATGCCCGGCGCCTGCTCTGGTAAGACGCCTGATTATCTCATGCGGTGACGCTGTCTGCTGCGGTGCTCACTGTATCCTCAGGCCCCCTCTCATTCTCTGTCTGTGCTGTGTTAGTTTCTTGGTTCTCCCTAGTCCGCTGCCTGCTTGTTCTCAGTCTGCCTCTCCTGTACTCTGCCCTCCCAGTCTCCCTAGGGCTTTCCCCCTTTGTGCTGCTTCCTGCTCGCCCCTCTCCGTCTTGGTTGTCTGCCGTCTTACTCCTTGTTCATTGTTGTGCTTCTCTGCCTTTACAGCCTCCAGTCCTGTGCTCCCCTGGTTCTCCGGTCCTGTACCCCACTGGGTCCCTGCCCTGCCCGGTGCTCCGCTTATCGTCCACGTCTGTGCTTTCTGTCTATTGCCTCAGTCGTCCCTTTGGTTCCGGCAGTTGCGGCTCTATCCCCTGGAGGTCTGTCCCTAGCACTCCCTGTATAGGGGTGGTCCTCACCTGGGCACTCGCCTTCGGGGGCTCTGGAGTCGTGACCCAGAGGGTCCACTTTCAGGTGCATCATTATTTTTTCCTCTTCACCGTAACACAGGGTTATATTTGAGAAACAGAGCTGGCATCATAACTTGGGTTAAAACTGGTTATGGGCCTCAGGGCTATAGTTGAGGAACAGAGCTGGCAACATAACTATTGGCAACCACAGAAGAGGTAAAGAACTACAAGAGATGTGGTCCAGACAAGTCAAGAGTGGGATCTTGAAGACTGATGAACTGAAAAGACAACCAGGTGGACAAGTATGGAATAAAAATCTAAGAACATACTAGCTCAAAACCAAGAAGGAAGAACCGTAGGACAGCAGGCTAGAGTCAAGGTTAGTATCAATGAAGAAGGTCTGAGGTAGGCAAGTATTGAAAAACCCACCAATGGGGATATTGTCAAGCTGTGCTTGGATAACTAGCATTAACCTCCCATTCTATGATGTTATCAGATGGTGAAGATGCAACCATATCAGCTGGAGCATGTCACTAGTCATAACTTGGTCAGAGTCTGATAGCACCAATACTAAAGTTCTATGTTCCAGTGACCTGTAAAGGTCAAAATATAGAGAACCTGTGTTGGTGGTAAATAATATATACATCTATGCATAAAAAATTGACCATTTTTAACTTTGCTTCACTGTTCTTGTAAAGTTTCATTGCATCTGTCGCCATTTACAGCCACAGCTGCTTTCACAATTCACAATGGAAATAAAGTTCAGGTCCATCTTTCTGGCATGTGACCTGACAGCTTTAAAACTTGTGACTCTTATGTGATTTCCCACAATGCACAGCTCTTTGTTAAGATGAAACAAGCAAAATTCTGCTGTCGACACAAATAAAAAAGAAAATATCAAGTAACTTAGTCAGGCCCAAACGGAAAATTTTCAAAAAAAATTTGAGCAATTTACACTTTTTTTAAACATTTTTGTTAAATTTTGGAAAAAAATACTCAGGTTACCTATCCAGTCATAAAGCCTCATTGGATAGTCTAAAAGTAAGTACAGTCCTAGATACATAGTGATGAAAGGTAATGAGAGGCACTGCAAATTCTTTAATGGTAATTTACCGTGATGGATTTCTTGATGTATCGCTCCCGTGGAGAATCATAACCTGATAAGAGTAAACTGATATTTTTGTCATGTGTTCATAATTACAGATATAAAATGTAATCTACGTAAGGTCAAGCCGGTAACACTGCCTGTAGCATTGGTCATACTTGAGGAAAAGACAATGATCCTATAGACATATAGCGATAACCACAGCACCAACAAAGAGGGACATAGATGGACTTGCTGCAAATGCGATTAATTTTGATTCGGCACCAATGAAAAATCAGATCTTGCCCAACGTTTCGACCAGTTTATGGTCTTGATCAAAGACATCTCTGTGCGTAGTGGCCAGGTGTATGAGGTGTATACGGAGCTTGATGTGTCATGTAATCTAGTTGTTGAAGGAAAGAGAATACAACATGTAAAGAGATCATCCACCCAAATATGATGAAGGGCAGACGTTGTATGAGAATCCTCTGCACTGATAACATCTACTCCCAGGGCCTAATAAAACTGTTCTCAGGATCCTCTGATTCACCACAAAACCATCTCCAAATCTTGAATGACTCACACCCTGGAGGTGACTGTCACACCAGAGAATTCAGACCCGTTCCAGATATATCACTGAAGGTAAAAAATGAACTTGCGTAGATTATGGTGGAGCTTGACGGTGATCACTATCTAGTCATTCATAAGAGCAAAATGTTCAATCAGGAGTAGAGTTGAGCGAAACAGATCGGTCAGATTCAAAAGTCGTCGACTTTCGCCAAAGTCGGGTTTCTCCGAGCGAAACCTGACCATAGCGTGAAGTCGGTCATGCGGTCACCGACCCGAGCGCCAAAGTCGCGTTTCCCATAATGCTTTCAGGCACCTTTTTTCTGCCAATGAGCAAGGATGCACGCTGTGGGCAACGTGATGACATGGGCAGCGGCCACCACCATCTTAGAGAAGGGCATTGCAGTGATTGGCTTCCTTTGTGTGGCGTCACAGTGGCTATAAAAGTCCTGACCGCCGACCGCCATTTTACTTCTGCCGATCTTAGCATAGGGAGAGGTTGCTTCCGCTGTTTCTCAATAGGGAGGGTTTTAGGCAGAAAAGAAAACAGATAGGCAGGAAAGAAAAAGCATTCTGTGCTTCTGCTGATAGCAATTGTGCTGCACAGTTAGTTTTCAGTGACAGGGGAGGATTTTTTTGTGTGCAGCAGCGCTGGTTATTAGGCTGCCTAATAGCTGTATTGCTGTGTGCACACTGCTGTGCAGACTGCTTTTTACACAACACTCATACTTTTATTCTTTTTTTCTGCACAGTTACTGAGCGTTCATTTTTTCCCGCACCGTCTAGAGCTGTACGCTCCTCACACACTGCCGTGTACCGGCTGGTATCACGGACAAATACATGCTATCTGTGTGTGACTCCGGAAATAAATATACGGAGATTTACATTTTTCCATACACCGTATAGAGCTGTCCGCTTCTGATACAGTACTGTATATCTGCTGTTTGGATTGTGGTCAAATCCATACTGAGACAACGTCTGTGTGTGACTCCCGAAATAAATATACAGAGAATTACATTTTTCCATACACCGTATAGCGCTGTCCGCGTCAGATACAGTACCGTATATCTGCTGTTTGGATTACGGTCAAATCCATACTGAGACAGCGAGTGTGTGTGTGACTCCGGAAATAAATATACGGAGATTTACATTTTTCCATACACCGTATAGAGTTGTCCGCTTCTGATACAGTACTGTATATCTGCTGTTTGGATTACGGTCAAATCCATACTGAGACAGCGAGTGTGTGTGTGACTCCGGAAATAAATATACGGAGATTTACATTTTTCCATACACCGTATAGAGTTGTCCGCTTCTGATACAGTACTGTATATCTGCTGTTTGGATTACGGTCAAATCCATACTGAGACAGTGTGTGTGTGTGACTCAGGAAATAAATATACGGAGATTTACATTTCCCCCTACACCGTATTCAGCTGTCCGCTTCTGATGCAGTACCGTATATCTGCTGTTTGGATTACGGTCAAATCCATACTGAAACAGTGTGTGTGTGACTTCGGAATTAAATATAAGGAGATTTACATTTTTCCATACACCGTATAGAGCTGCCCACTTCTGATACAGTACCGTATATCTGCTGGTTGGATTACGGTCAAATACGTACTGGGAGAGCATCTGTGACTAAGGAAATATATACGGAGATTTAAATTTTTCACTACACCTTATACAGCTGTATGCTCCTCATATAGTACCATATATCTGCAGGTATTTTGGGTACATTTTCCCAAACATGAGGAAGTATGGTGGAAGAGGCTGCGGACTTGGGCGGGGGAGGCAGCTGTTACTGATGGTGGTCATGGTACATCTGCTGGTCATGCCAAAAGCACAATAGCAGCTAAGGCAGGAGATGTTGAGCCTGCGTCATCATCTGGCTCCAGAAGGCCTGTAAGGTTCCCTTTTCTGGGAGTAGGTAAACCGCTTTTAAAGCCGGAGCATCAGGAACAGGTTTTGGCTTATATTGCCGAAACAGCCTCCAGCTCTATCGCCTCCTCTTCTGAAATTTCAAAAACTGCAAGCACTGAGTCGTCAGTGCAGGCTTCTTGTCAGGAACAACACCTTTCCTTGTGTCCTTCACCCCCACCAAAAGTGAAGGATGCGGCAGGCCACACTTCAGATTACTCCATGGAGCTCTTTTCACATATCAAGTCAAATCCTGAATTCCCCAGTCCAAGATGAATCTGACATGGAGTGCACTGATGCACAGCCACTGCTAGATGATTCTGCTGGTACATTGACCCAGAGGACTATATTGCCCTCGCAGTCTACTGCGCCAGAATCTGACCCTGATGAAGCTCAGGTGCCCCATACCGCATACTATACCACCTTACACGGTGACACAGAGGAAGGTGCAGATGAAATTGAAGAGGAGGTGATGGATGACCAAGTTGTTGACCCGGATTGGCATCCATTGGGGGAAGAGGGTGCCGCTGGCAATAGCTCAGAAGAGGAGAAGGATCCGCAGCAGGCATCGTCATCGCAGCAACAGCGGTTATCTGGCAGGCCCGTAGCTGTCCAAAAATGTGGTAAAAAAACAAAAAGAGTTGCAGGACAGCTTGGCCAGATGGACACATTAGCACAGCGTGCAAGCCCTGAAAATTTATACCATAGTAGGAAGAGTGCAGTGTGGCACTTTTTTGACCAAAATCCTATTGATGAGGCAAAGGTTATCTGTAAGAAGTGCGGAAGGACCTTTAGCCGAGGGAAAAATCTCCAAAATTTGACTACCAGTTGCATGCTTAGACATTTAACCACCATGCACTTGCAAGCGTGGATGGACTACAAAACCTCAGGTAGCACATGTGCACCTGTTCCGACTTAAGGTAGCCAGCAACGCTCCATCGCTTCCCCTACTGTAAGCCCACCGGTAAGCACACCATCAGCAAGAAATGTTGAGGTGTCGTCGCAAGGCCAAAGCAGTCAGGGAATCACAATGTTTTTTCAACAAAAGACTGAATCTAGGCCATCACCACCACCACCATCACCAACCCCCTGTCAGTCCGTCAGGTCCACCGCTAGTTCCCCCATATGCACCTCTCAAGTCCAGCTCACCCTACCAGACACTCTGAGTAGGACAAGAAAGTACTCATCCTCTCATCCGCGTACACTGACTTTGAACGCCTACATTGCCAAACTGATCTCATTAGAGATGATTCCCTTTTGGTTGAAAGCGAAGTGTTCCGAGAGCTCATGGCCTATGCTGTCCCGCGCTATGACCTACCCAGTCGGCACTTCTTTTCTAGAAAAGCCATCCCTGCCCTCCACCTGCATGTGAAAGACTGCATAGTCTATACACTCAAACAGTGAGTGGAAAGGTGCACCTCACAACAGATGCATGGGCCAGTAGGCATGTCTAGGGCCGTTACGTGTCCATCACTGCGCACTGGGTTAATGTGGTGGATCCAGGGTCCACAGGGGACAGCGACGGTGGGACAGTACTGCCTAGCCCACGGTATAGGAAACAGTTGGCTGAAGGCGTTTGACCCTCCTCCTCTAGAAGCGAAAGCTCATCGACAGAGCGCAGTCGCACGAGCACTCCATCTGCAGCTGCCAGTGTTGCACACGAGGTGTCCCACTATCGAACAGCTAGTGGTAAGCGTCAGCAGGCTGTTTTAAAGATGATGTCTTTGGGCGACAACAGACACACCACGAAGGTACTGGCCGACTACTTGCAGCGAGAAACTGAGTCATGGCTGGGCAGTCTACATCTTGAGCCAGGAAAGGTAGTCAGTGTTAACGGCCATAATTTTGTGGCGGCCATAGCCCTTGCAAAACTCAGACACATACCTTGCCTGGCTCACACCTTCAACCTGGTTGTGCAGTGCTTCCTAAATAATTTTCCAGAGCCAACAGCCCTGCTCCATAAGGTGCGAAGACTGTGCTCGCACATCAGTCGCTCGCCCGTAGTCTCCAGTCGTATGCAGAGGCTGCAGCGATCATTCCACCTCCCCAAGCATCGCCTAATCATAGACGTTGCAACAAGGTGGAACTCCACCATGCACATGGTTGAGAGGCTGTGCGAACAGAGGCAGGCTGTAATGCATTTGTGGGAGGATACACGGGCAGGCAGTTTGAGGGCAGACATGGAGTTGTCAGGTGTGCAGTGGTCAAAGCTGAAAGACCTCTGTAAAGTCCTTCAGTGTTTTGAAGAATGCACACAGCTGGTAAGCGCAGACGATGCCATCATAAGCATGAGCATCCCACTTATGCGTCTGCTCATGCAAACTTTGACGCACATTAAGGATCAGGCGTCTGCAGCGGAGGAGGAAGAGGAAGAGGAGGGAAGCCTTGATGACAGTCAGCCATTGTCTGCTCAGGGAACTGTCCTGGATGAGGTGGAGGAAGAAGAGGAAGAGGAGGAGGAGGAGGATTATTTTGGGGAGGAGAATGCTTCTCGGGGGCAAGAGAAAATGTTGGCTTGCCAAGGTCAGGTACAGGGTTTGTGCGTGTCTGGAGGGATGTGGATTTGGCAGAAAGTGCTCCTCCACCCACCACTGTCAGTGCATCATTGACACCTGGAACATTGGCCCACATATGTGATTATCTCTTGCGGATCCTAAAAAGGGACCTCTGCATTGTCAAAATTATGAAGGATGACGACTACTGGTTGGCCAGTATCCTCGATCCATGTTATAAAGGCAAATTACAGAACATCATGCCACAGGAGAGCGTAGAGCTAATATTGGCGAACAAATAAGCAACTCTGGCAACCCGTTTGTTAGAGGCATTCCCAGCACACAGCAGCGGTGCAGGTTCTACCACGAGCCGTACTGGGCCAAATGGAAGAGGTGTTCGTGGTGCACACAGCCGAACTGGCGTTGGAGACAGGGGTTTCATGAACATGTTGTGGACTGATTTCTCGAGGACCGCTCACACGACTGTTAATACTGAATCGATTGCAACAGACAGGAGACAACAGTTGTCAACTATGGTTCAAAATTACCTCTCCTCCCCTATCGATGTTCTCCCTTACAGTTCATTCCCCTTTGACTACTGGGCCTCTAAACTGGACACCAGGCCTGAATTGGCACAATATGCCTTACAGGAGCTCGCTTGCCCTGCTGTTAGTGTGCTATCAGAAAGTCTTCAATACTGCTGGATCAATCCTGACAGAAAGAAGGACCCGGCTGTCGACCCAAAATGTTGGTGATCTGACCTTCATTAAAATGAACCATGCCTGGGTTTCAAAGAATTTTGTACCACCTTCCCCTGATGACACATAGGTTGCCAGCAAAATGGTTCGCTTTGTCCTCCTCTTCCTCCGACTCTGCAATTCCTCCATTTGCAGCTGCTGAAAGTCCAGCCTACACCTCAACATATGCCAGTTTTTCCACCTCTGGGCTGTCCCCCGCCCAGGGCCGGCATCAGCACCTGGCGCACCCAGGCAACTGCTGAGACCCTGAGCAGGTGGGGGGGCCCACTCGTGGGCGACTGCACTGGCAGGGCCCCTCACAGTACGCAAAAGTCTCTGATGGTAGGGGGGCCCACTCGCCGTCACAGACACCGTTGTACTATGAGGGGCCCTGTGCCACTGCCGTTGCCCACGAGTGCCCCCCCCTACCTGCTCTGAGCAGGCACTATTCAGTACTGGGTATATTCATTAATAATGTGGAGAAACAGACGTCTGGGAAGCAGCAGCTACTGAGGATGAAAGGACACCATTCATGTAAGAAATCACCAGACCCACGGGTTTGACACCTTGGGTTATACAGGGACCGGTAGATCCAATGATTGATGTGGGTGTCCAGAAATTTGTACTGTAATATATTCAGGAAACTATCCTGTATTGTTTGTGACAGGCATGAATGTCCACAACTGAGTGCTGTGATTCTCCAAATGGTCTGTCCTGCCCAGGGAGGCAAGTGTGTCACAGGGAGAGTGAACGCGCTGTTCAGGAGAAGCACTGAGGGTGCAGAGGAATAGCAGCACATGCGTCCAGCCACAGACCAAGCGCTATTCCTCTGCACCCTCAGTGCCCAGTACTGAATAGTGCCTACTTATGACAGCGGTTCTTTAATAATAATATATGGAATTTTCCATTACAGTTCCTCTTAGTTAAAACCAACTGTGAAAAAATTCTGTTTCTGATGAAGGTCAATTTTATGACCGAAAACGTTTAAAGAAGTAAAAGAAGTATATTTAACTGGATGCCTTTTACAATAAAGGAACTGTCAAATCAATTTTTCTTTTGAGTGCCAAGTTTTTGTACTACATTGTTAGTTGGCTGGATACCCGACTTGTGCACTTCCCTCCATCCACACTGAGTGCTGTGTTTTTTCTATTTAACAAGGGGGCCATGTCATTATTTTTTCTTCTTTTAGACCTTTACTGGTATGCCACGCTGTGGAGTATTTCGATGCATGTGATGGAGCATTGTCCTGCATGAAAATCATGTTTTTCTTGAACGATACCGACTTCTTCCTGTACCACTGGTTGAAGAAGGTGTCTTCCAGAAACTGGCAGTAGGTCTGGGAGTTGAGCTTCACTCCATCCTCAACCCGAAAAGGTCCCACAAGTTCATCTTTGATGATACCAGCCCATACCAGTACCCCACCTCCACCTTGCTGGCGTCTGAGTCAGAGTGGAGCTCTCTAGCCTTTACTGATCCAGCCTCGGGCCCATCCATCTGGCCCAGCAAGAGTCACTCTCATTTCATCAGTCCATAAAACCTTACAAAAATCTGTCTAAACATATTTCTTGGCCCAGTCTTGATGTTTTATCTTATGTTTATTGTTCAAAGGTGGTCGTTTTCCAGCCTTCCTTACCTTGGCCATGTCCCTGAGTATGGCACACCTTGTGCTTTTTGATACTCCAGTAACGTTGCAGCTCTGAAATATGGCAAAACTGGTGTCAAATGGCATCTTGGCAGCTTCACGCTTGATTTTGCTCAATTCATGGGCAGTTATTTTGAGCCTTTTTTTATCAACACGCTTTTTGCGACCCTGTTGGCTATTTGCTATGAAACGCTTGATTGTTCAGTGATCACGCTTCAAAAATTTGGCATTTTAAAGACTGCTGCATCCCTCTGGAAGACATCTCACGATTTTTGACTTTTCAGAGTCCGTCAAATCTTTCTTCTGACCCATTTTGCCAAAGGAAAGGAAGTTGCCTAATAATTAAGCACACCTTATATAGGGTGTTGATGTCATTAGACCACACCCCTCCTCATTACAGAGATGCAAATCACCTGATTTACATAATTGGCAGTTGGCTTTCAAGCCTATACAGCTTGGAGTAGGACAACATGTATGAAAAGGATGATGTGATGAAAATGCTCATTTGCCTTATAATTCTGCACACAGTGTATAGGCCCATCATACACTGGAGCATCATCCATGGGGCCCATCATATACTGCAGCATCATATGGGGCCCATTAAATATGGAGCATTATATAGGCCCATCATACAATGGAGCATCATCCATGGGACCCATCATATACTGGAGCATCATATGGGGCCCATCATATACTAGAGCATCATATGGGGCCCATTATATATGGAGCATTATATAGGCCCATCATACAATGGAGCATCATCCATGGGGCCCATCATATACTGGAGCATCATATGGGGCTCATTATTTATGGGGCATCATATAGGGTATGGAGCATTATATGGAGCACATATGGGGCCTATTCTGTATGGAGCATTTTCCAGATAGTCGGCCGATTTCGTTCGACTCAACTTTTGAGAAAGTCGGGTTTCATGAAACCCGACTCGACCCTAAAAAAGGCAAAGTCGCTCCTCTCTAATCAGGAGCAGTCATGCCCAGTTTTTGAAGGGACCAAAAAATCCTGTGGTGTTATTACATTGCTGCAGTCTCTTGAGCTTAAAGAGGGGCAAAAGGTCACTTTCGCTCATATGGGATCATCATTACTATTGGCCCTGTTGGAGATTTTGGGGCCAACGAGCTTCAAGTTACGCCATTGCACAAACTCTACTACTACCAGAGGAGTGACTTAAAGCCCATCTGTCCTCTTTAAAACCTCCGTAACAGGGTCCCCTCCTACTAGGGAACCATATCCTGGGTACAACTTCTAACTCTTCACCTTGCATAGATACAACCTTTGAGGGTTGTCTGGAAAGTATTGTATCTGTACAGGTCCATATGGGCCCAATGGCGTAAAAGAAAGAGGTTACTCTAAACTGGTGGCCTCTTTTATCTAGACCCTTGCCATCTGATAACTTTCATTGCTCCACTGTACCTATAGAGCAAAGAGCACTGTCATGTCTTCCTCCATGGTATCTTTCTTATCTCACCCAATAGTGGTAGCATCTAAGTATATTGCCAACATTACCCATAATATTGGTACTCCTAGTGAGGAATTTTTAGATATGTTATTCTGATAGCTGCACCCTAATTTAACATAATAGGGATTTTTGGAGTGTAATGTCTTGCCTTGTATGGGAATGTGGCACTTAGTGAGCACAAAAGCCAAGAGAAAACCTATAATTTGGGGCCAAGTTTCAGAATTTAAGAACAGAAACAAAAGTGATCTTTGTCCCTGGTGCGAGCTGAGCGACCATAACGAGTGGTTTCTCACCTGTGGTAAGTGGGTGGGATGGGTAATTATCACCTTTAGACAGGTCCTGCGCTAATCCCACAGATTAAGTGGACAGAACGTACACAGCTCCTGTGTGATATAAAGGACAGGTGGATAGAGGTCACACCCTGAGCAGAAACCTTAATTACACAAGTGACAGTTTCCCTCTCTTTCAGCATTGTGCCCTTTAATAATGAGATTAATGGTTTCTTATGGGCAGGGAGCAGGTGAATTGCAGAAGAGTCAGGGTGGTCACCTACATCCCCCATAATGAGCAACTTATAAATTGAGTCAAAAGTCCAAAAGGTCATATTGATATTTTTTATTTCAATTTCTTAAGATCTATTGTCACTTTCATTGGAGGAAATATGATTGTTTACATGTAATATTCATAAAATAATCAAACACTTGGTAGAAATGTACTATAACTTTCATTTGCTGCATTCTCCTTTTGTCCTATTGTACCAGTCCTTCTTGCCACTCTCTTTCTTTTGTCGTACTCTTCATTTTGTTGCACTTTCTGTATTATTTTATCATGTTGCACTCTTCTAATTTGTGCTCTTACTTTTGTTTTTTCTCTTTCTTCCATCGCACTCTTTTTGCCATACTCCTGTCTTGCCACATTCTTCATTGTGTTGCACTCCTTTTCAACCTTATTGAAGTCATGTCCTCATTTTCCTTCTGTACTACTTTTTCTTTCGTTTTGTTCTTTTTTCTGCTCTTTGTGTTCTTTCTTTTCAATCACACTCTTTCTTATAGTTTGCTGCTCTTTGCTTTGCTTTTTTGTCACACTCTTTTGCTTTGCTGCACTCCTGATTTTGTTGCACTCTTTTTCTGTATTCTTATATTCCCTTTTTGTCACACCATTTAGGCTGAGTTCACACGTGGCGTTTTTTTCGCGTTTCCGCGGCGGTTTTAACCGCGCGATTTTGCCGCGAAAACGCGAAAAATAAGCATCCCATGCATTCCTATGGGATTCCGCAATGCTGTGTTAATGCTGCGGTTTTTACCGCGGCGGAATCGCTTCGCGGTAAAAACCGCAGCATGCTCATTAATTTGCGGAATCGCGGCGATCCCGCACCCATAGGAATGCATTGTTCCGCTTACTTCCCGCATGTGGCTGTGCACACCATGCGGAAAGTAAGCAGAACATTTGCGGATGGTACCCACGGTCCGGAGGAGAGGAGACTGTCCTCCAGGCTTTGGGTACCATATCCCTGTAAAAAATAGAATTTAAAAATAAAAAATATTGTTATTCTCACCCTCCGACGTCCCGCGCAGTCTTCCCGCTTCTCTTCACGCTTTCGTTCCCAGTAATCCTTTGCGAAAATGCCCGCGATGGCGTCCGTTCTCGCGGGATCGCGAAGTCTCGCGGTCATTCACGCGACGTCATCGTGAATTACCGCGAGACGTCGCGATCCCGCGAGAACGTACGTCATCGAGGGCATTTTCGCAAAGGATTACTGGGAACGGCTTCGTGGGACGTCGGAAGGTAAGAATAACACCATTTTTTACATACTATCTTTTACTACTGATGCTGCATAGGCGGCCTCAGTAGTAAAAAGTTGGTCACACTCATCAAACACTGTGTTTGACGAGTGTGACCAACCTGTCAATCAGTTCTCTAAGCGATGCTATAGATCGCTTGGAAAACGCTAGCATTTTGCAAGCTAAATACGCTTGCAAAATGCTAGTTTTTCCGCGGGAAAATCGCGGGAATTTAAAATGCGATTTTCCCGTGGACTGGAATTCCGGAATTCTCGCGGTAATTTCCGCGAGAGTTCCGGTACGTGTGCACTTAGCCTCATTCTGTCACATATTTCTTTTTCTTACGTTCTTTTCTTTTGCCTTTTTGTGCTCATATTTTCTTCTTGCCTTTTTTCCTGATAGAAAAGTGCGACCTATCACATTCTTAACTGATCACACTCTTTTTTTCTGTCATGTTGAGCTCTTCCTTTTGTCATTGTTTTCCTTCTGTTGCAGTGTTTATGTTGTCTTTCTTCTGCCACAACGCACTCTTCCTTTAGTCGCCTCTTTTTCTTCTGCCTCCTTGCGCTTTCTTTTTTCGTGCTCTTACTATACTTTTGTTTTGTCTCTCACTTCCATCACACTGTCCTTTTTGTCTTACTTTTCAGTCGTGTTACACTTTTCATGTTGTTTCACTTTTTTCTGTCTTGTTGCGCTTTTACTTACGTCATGCTTGTTATTTTTTTCTTTTTTAAAGCTTTCTTCTGTTTTTTTCCTCTAACTTGCTTTTCACTCTTCTTTAATCACGCTCTTTGTTCTGTCTTGTCTCACACTGCTTTGTTTTGTCGCGATCATTCTAATATCAGCTTGTTTTTCATACTTTTTCTTCTGTTTTGTCAAACTCATCTATTGCAATCATTTTTTGGTCACACTTATTTTCTGTCTTGTTCTGCTCTTCATTTTCTGATTCCTTTCATTCTGTAGTGCTATTTATTTTGTCTTTCGTCTGTCTCCTCTTGCTTTCCCTTTTGTTGCACTTTTTCTTCTGTTTTGTCTCACTCTTCCATCTAATTCTTCTCTTAGCACACCCTTTCTTCTCCACCATTATTTTATTGCTCTCTTTTTCCATTTTTTTGCACTCTTCCTTATGTCTTACATATTTTTCAGTTGCACTTTTATTTTTGTTCTGTTCTTTCTTCTGCATCCTTGCGCTCTTCTTTTACTCACACGCGTTTTTCTATCTTGTCACATCACAGTTTTTTTTTCGCTCTTTTTCCCCATCTTGTCTCTCTTCCTCAGGTCTTACTTTTGCTGCACTCCTCCAGTTTCACTCACAGTTCCTTTTGTCGTGCTCTACTTTCTTTCTAGCTTTTGCACTTTGATGATGACACAATAGATGATTAGATAATCTGCAGATATAATTTTCCCTCTGTTTTTCATAAGGACAATATCTTATTAGCATAAGAGACAGGAAGAGTTGTGAAATGTTCTGATTATGTAACAATCCCAGGTGAGCACGTTGATCACATCCTCTTGAGTCTACCTGAGCACAGGGTTTTAATTATTTTAATGGGAATTGTGAAATTAAGGGTTCGCTCACCCTGGCGAGTTGTATCCGAAGATATCATGCGTGAGAATCGGATGCTATATGCAAATGACCCTCGGCTCAAACTCTGCTGCAATCGTCAGCCAAGCGTCCTTTTACTGTGCTCCGATCCTCTCGCATGCAAGAATCGAATCACAGGTATGGAGGAGAAAGAGAACTCAAATTTCTCCATCTTCTCCATTCTGTGAGTCGGAGTATATATGACTGCACTCGGATGTCATCCAAGTGCAGTCCGATATTTTGCACGCACCCATAGTCTTGCACGGATGCGCTCCATCTCATATACACTGCCAGTTGCAGCATGCAGATATTTTTTTCTCCATTGGTGTAATAAAATAAATGCTAATCGGCACTGCCCCATAGTATAACATTGGAGTGAGTGCTATCCAATGAAACATTGGATAGTACTCGGCCATGTTATATGCTGGCTACTCGCCAGTGTGAGCGAGCCCTAATTTTTCACGCTGAGCACTGGCTAGATGCCGGATATTAAAGGAGGAACAGTTTACGCTGTCAATTATTCCCAAACTGAGCAAAAAGAAAAGTTTTACTATGAAACAAGTCAAAATAAGATCACATGGTGGACATTTAAGCTGAAACTATATCTGATCACAGACATGACTAAAGGGTGCACTTGCATCTGATCACATGATTGATAAGCACACGTTTATCAAATCACATGACTTGAAGCTTATAAATTGTCAAATAATTAGTGCACACTTGTATCAGATCACATAATGTGTACACTTGTATCCGATCACAGTTTTTACATGCATGCTTGTATCTGATCACATCAAGCACACACTTGTATCCGATCACAGTTTTTACATGCATGCTTGTATCTGATCACATCAAGCACACACTTGTATCCGATCACAGTTTTTACATGCATGCTTGTATCTGATCACATCAAGCACACACTTGTATCTGATCACAGTTTTTACATGTATGCTTGTATCCGATCCCATAAAGTGCACACTTGTATCCGATCACAGTTTTTATATGCAAGCTTGTATCTGATCACATCAAGCACACACTTGTATCCGATCACAGTTTTTACATGCATGCTTGTATCCGATCCCTTAAAGTGCACACTTGTATCTGATCAGTTTGTACATGCACTCGTGCATCTGATCACATAACGTGCACACTTGTATCTGATCTCATAAATGACACACTTGTAATCAATCACATAACGTGCATACTTGTATCTCATCAAAGTTTGTACAGGCACACTTGAATCCGATCACACATTTGTTTCCGATCACAAAACGTGCACACTTGTATCTGATCACAGTTTTTACATGCATGCTTGTATCCGATCACATAACGTGCACACTTGTATCCAATCACAGTTTTTACATGCACACTTGCATCCGATCATATAACGTGCAAACTTGCATCTGATAACATTTAGTGCAAACTTGTATCTGATCACAGGTTGTACATGCACACTTGAATCTGATCACATAACATGCACACTTGTATCCAATCATATAATGTGCACACTTGTATCCGATCACATAACGTGCACACTTGTATCCAATCACAGTTTTTACATGCACACTTGCATCCGATCATATAACGTGCAAACTTGCATCTGATAACATTTAGTGCAAACTTGTATCTGATCACAGGTTGTACATGCACACTTGTATCTGATCACATAACATGCACACTTGTATCCAATCATATAATGTGCACACTTGTATCCGATCACATAACATGCACACTAGTATCCGATCACATAACGTGCACACATGTATCTGATCACAGTTTGTACATGCACACTTGTATCTGATCACATAATGTGCACACATGTATCTGATCAGTTTGTACATGCACACTTGTATCTGATCACATAACATGCACACTTGTATCCAATCATATAATGTACACACTTGCATCTAATATCATAAAGTGCACACTTGTATCCAAACACAGTTTGTATATGCACGCTTGTATCTGATCACACAAAGTGCACACTTGTATCTGTTAACAGTTTGTACATTCACACTTGTATCTGATCACATAACATGCACACTTGTATCCAATCATATAATGTGCACACTTGTATCCGATCACATAACGTGCACACATGTATCTGATCACAGTTTGTACATGCACACTTGTATCTGATCACATAAAGTGCACACTTGTATCTGTTCACAGTTTGTACATGCACACTTGTATCTGATCACATAAAGTGCACACTTGTATCTGTTCACAGTTTGTACATGCACACTTGTATCTGATCACATAAAGTGCACACTTGTATCTGATCACAGTTTGTACATGCACACTTGTATCTGATCACATAAAGTGCACACTTGTATCTGTTCACAGTTTGTACATGCACACTTGTATCTGATCACATAACATGCACACTTGTATCCAATCATATAATGTGCACACTTGTATCCGATCACATAACATGCACACTAGTATCCGATCACATAACGTGCACACTTGTATCTGATCACATAACATGCACACTTGTATCTGATCACATAACATGCTCACTTGTATCCAATCATATAATGTGCACACTTGCATCTAATATCATAAAGCGCACACTTGTATCCAATCACAGTTTGTATATGCACGCTTGTATCTGATCACACAAAGTAGGAGCTTGTCTCTGATCACACTGAAGGGTATGACTGTCTCTGATGATCACAAGTTTAAAATGTATATGCTCATATCTGATCACATAGTTAAAGCACACGCTTCGACCATCTGATCGGCTATTCTTGTATTTGCTCACATGAATAAATTTGCACACTTGTATGTGACCAAACATCTGAAGGGCAAGTTGATATCAGATCTCTGTTACATAGTTGAAAGAGCAAGGTCCGCAGCAGCACAGAGTATTTCAGCAGCGGGTACCACGCTCTCCTAACAGTGCGCTCACACAATATGACAATAAGAAGAGGAGATGCCATATCACTATGACTGCAAGCATCTGGTTCTCATCTGTCTTTATGACTCTCCTCCTGATGCCCATTATGGGGACATTTGAAAGCCATTACCCGGAGAGATGTTTAGGAAGGGATGGAGAATAGTGGGAGAAGGAGCGCCAGAGTGCGTGACATCCATGTTAATTGGTCAGCAGAATGTATCGGCGGATCTTTAAGGGGGTAATTAACGTGTTTTGATGAGAGGGCAATGCTTTTCTTTATAATTGCTGAAATGTCTATGAAACATTTGAGCCAGATGCCAAACTGTCAAGTAAAGGCTGAGTGCGTGACCGTCGGGGGACAGAAAGGCGTCAAATAAAAGAAAAAGACATGAACCGGTCACCGCCAAATATAAAATAATTCATTTACTTGTGTCAGGGTAGAAAAAGCCTCGCCCAAGCCTGTAATATAACCCCCACGTCCGAAAGCCATGTGCAAAAATTCTTGCAGAATGGAAAGTCCTGAAACTTTCCTATAAACTTTGGCCCTGATTCATGACCTCCTTATTCTTTACTGTAGTTTTTTCTGTCCTGATTTTCTGCTTTTCTTGGTTTATTTTGCATAAAAAATTCATTGAAACGGCACAGGATGTTTCATGACTTTGGGTCAAATAAAACATTTTTTTTTTCGTTGCCACATTTTCTTTATCTTTTTAATAAGCTTTAAAATGTTGACTGTAAGGCTATGTGCCTACGTTGCAGAAATGCTGCAGAAATTTCCACAACTCCCGCCGCGGGTAAAACGCATGTGAATTCACATGCGTTTTCCCGAGAAATCGCTTGGAAATGTGATTGACAGGGTGGTCACACTCGTCAAGCATAGTGCTTGACAAGTGCGACCAACATTTTACTATTGATACTGCCTATGCAGCATCAGTAGTAAAAGATAGGATGTTAAAAATAATAAAAAGAATAAAAAAATTGCTATTATCACCTTCCGACAGCCCTCGACCCTGAGCAGCGCTCCCGGCATCTTCCGGTCCCAGTAATGCTTTGCACGAAGGACCTGAGATGACGTCACGCGTGCGAGACCACGACGTCATCGCGGTCATTTGCGCAAAACATTACTGGGACTGGAAGATGCCAGGAGTGTGGTGAGAGGCGGGAAGGACTTCTGGGGCCACCGGAGGGTGAGTATATCTCTATTTTTTATTTTAATTCTATTTTGTACAGGATTATGGTACCCAGGACCTGGAGGAGAGTCTCCTCTCCTGACCCTGAGTACCATCCCCACATGATCCGCTCACTTTACACATGGTGGGCATAGCCACATGCGTAAACTGAGCATTTCAATGCAATCCTATGGGTGTGGAATCGCCGCGATTCCGCAAAAAGAATGAGCCTGCTGCGTATTTTTCCGCTATGCAATTCCACAGCGGAAAAGTCCACAGCATTAGCACAGCATTGCGGAATCCCATAGGATGCGGCTTTTTGCGTTCAGATATAAAAAAGCATCATGTATAACTAGAGATGATGGTATGTAATAAGGGATGGTGTTATACATAAAAAAGAGGAAACTATGTAACTAAGGATGGTGTTATACGTAATAAGTGAGTACACTATATACTAAGGGACTGTGTTAGACATAATAAGTGAGTACACTATATACGTACTAAGGGACTGTGCTATACATAAGTGAGTACACTATATACTAATGGACTGTGCTAAACATAACAAGTGAATACACTATATACTGAGGGATGGCACTATACATATTAAGCGAGTACACTATGAACTAAGGGACTGTGCTATACATAATAAGTGAGTACACTATATACTAAGGGACTGTGCTATGTATAATAAACGAGTACAGTTTATACTAAGGGACTGTATTAGACATAATAAGCGATAACAACATCTTCCTCCACCTCCCCTGTTCCTAAATCCATTATAAATCCCCTTTCCTCCCTTCCAATTCCCCCACACCCCTCTTTGTCCTCCTCCAATCGCATTCCATTATTGTCCTCTCCCCCACCCTCATCATTGCCCTCTTCACCACCTCCATCATTGTGTTCTCCCCCACCATCACCTTATTGCCCATTCCACCACCTCCATCATTGGCTTCTCCCTTACCACACCATCACTGCCCATTCCACCATCATTGCCCTTTCCACCACCACCATCTTTGTCTTTCCCCCACCACTCCATCATTGCCCAATCCACCACCTCCATCATTTCCTTCTCCCCCTCGACCCCCATTATTGCCCTTTCCACCACATCATTGTCCTTCCACCATCACCATCATTGCCTTTTCCCCTCCACCCCTTCATTACTTTCTCCCCCACCATCCCATCATTGCTCTTTCCACCACCTCCATCATTGCTTTATCCCACAACAACTCCATCATTGCCCTTTCCACCACCTCTATCATTGACTTCTCCCCCACTGCATCCATGATTGCCCTTTCCACCACCTCCATCATTGCCTTCTCCCCCACCACCTCCATCATTGCCTCCTTCCCCACCAGCCCCATCATTGTCCTTTCCACTGCCACCATTATAGCCTTCTCCCACACCACCCCATTATTGCCCATCCACCACCTCCATCATTTCCTCCTCCTCACCATTCCCATCATTGCCCTTTCCACCACCATCATAATTGCCTTTTTCCCACCACCCCATCACTGCTTTCTCCCACACCACCCCATCATTGTCTTTTCCACCACCTCCATCATAGCTTTCTCCCCCACCATCCCCATAATTTTCCCTCTCCATCACCCCATCATTGCCTTCTCCCCCACCACCCCATCATTGTCCTTTCCACTGCCACAATCATTGCCTTCTCCCAACCACCCCATTATTGATCTTTCGTTCGACCACCATCATTGTAGTTTCCACCACCTCCATTATTGTCTTCCTCCACCATCATCATTGCTCATTCCACCACCTCCATCATTTCCTCCTCCCCACCACCCCTATTATTGCCTTTTCCACCACTCCATCATTGCCTTCTCCCCATGACCGCATCATTGCCCTCTCCTCCACCTACACACAGAGACACACACAACACCATTCACCTCTCTGCACATTCCCACGCAGCGCTACACAAGCACACACACACACACACACATCACCACCACTCATTTGTACACACAGCACCTCTCCCCAGTCAGCATGCTCTCCTGCAGCTGGCAGCTTCTTCTCACCGGCACGGCGGCAGCGGCGCTGAATGATGATGTCATCCAGCCATGCTGCTGACTGCTGTGTGAGACAGGAAGAGCGGGCATTTAGCAGGATGGATCACTGCAGCTTCACTCCACTGCCATTTTGTCTTGCAGGCAGCGGAGCTGCAGGGATCTCTCTCTGCCCGCCGCACATGAGGGCAATCCTGCCAGGCCCCCCCCCAGAGCCTCGGGGCCAGATAAACAGGCCGGATTGCCCTCATTATTAGCCACCCTGAAGGGGCCCCCTTCCACCTCCGGACCCCGTGCGGCACCCGCACTGAAAGCCCTGCTGCCGGAAGGAAATTAACTTTATTCCTCTTGGCAGAATTAGTTAACTATCGGACATGTCTCCATGATTTTTTGAGGACCACTCAGTCCGCAAAGTTACACAAACATGTGAACAGTCCCATAGACTATACTAGGTACAAGTGCTATGCATGAAAGCCATGGATAGAACTCATAAGAAAAACTGACAACTGAATGAGGCCTTAGAGGAAATCTGTCAACAGGATTTTGCCATTTAATCTGAGAGCAGCATAATGTAGGGGCAGAGACCCCAATTCCAAAATGTGTCACTTGTTAGTTTCAATACAATCAATGTTTTATTAGCAGGAGATATCACTGCCTGACTAGGTGTAACTCCGCCCCTACCACTGATTGGCAGCTTGCTGACAATGTACACAGGAAGTCGCCAATCAGTTTTGTGGGTAGGGTTATATACAGCTCAGCATTTGAGCTCTGCTAGATCTGCAGCAGAAAAAACTGCACCAAGAAATCCAGTAAGTGATACATCGCTGTAATCAGGGTCTCTGCCCCTATATTATGGTGCTCTCAGATTACACAGCAGAAACCTGCTGACAGATGTTTACATTCAAAAGTAAACTTTGTCCTGCTCACAGAGCTGCAGTTTGTTTCACTGTATCCGATGAAGTAAGAGCCATGTAGCCAGGACAGGAGAGAGATTATCAGTGTTTGATTATTAAAAAGGTTTTCCACTACCTTAGGATTGAAGACTTATCCATAGCATAGGTCATTTATAACTAATCGGTAGGGGTCTGACACCCAGCACTTCCACCAATTAGCTGTTATTGATGGTGGCGGCTGCCAGTACTCACTTGCGGAGTTTGTCGTCTTCTGATAGTGGCCAAGGCTTGGTACTGCACATCCTCCTCCTATTCAAATCAATAGGAGGCGGATGTGTAGTACCCTGCAGCGGCCACTATCAGAAGATTGAGCAGATCCGCAAGTGAGGATTTAGGGCAGGCATCATCAATAACAGCAGATCGGAGGAAATGCAGGGTGTCGGACCTGAACAGATCTGACATTAATGACCTATTCTAAGAATTGGTCATGAATAGTGTTGAGTGATACCTTCCGATATTGGGAAATATCGGATCGGATTGGATCGGACCGATACTCCAAAAATATCGGATATCGCCGATTCCGATACCAGAAACCAATGCAAGTCAATGGGACATAAATATCGAAATGAAAATAAACCCTTACTTTCCTTGTAGGTTAATTCTACATGAAGGAAAACAACTAAGAATAATGTAGAATGTATTGGGGGAGGTGGAGGAGACATTAAAAGCATAGAGGTTTAGCCTAGGGATGGGCGAGTCTACTCGCTAGGACTCGTTACTCGGCGAATAGTAAGGGACTCGCTGGACTCGTTACTCGGCGAGTCTCCCAGTGATTACTCGCACAGTAACGAGTCCAGTGCAAGTCAATGGCAATCCTAGTTTTGTCAGAGTTTTTTTTTCTCACTCGCTAGACTCGCTATATCACATCGCTGTCAACAGCGAGTCTGAGCGAGTCTACGATTCCGAGTCCTGTATACTGGATTCGGGACTCGCTTATACAGAATCTGTTATGTTCCTACAAGTTTCCAAGACAGCCTATGTCAACACACAGCGATTGTGAGCGAGTCTGAGCGAGTCTACGAATCCCGAGTCCTGTATACTGGATTCGGGACTCGCAAATATAGAATCTGTTATGTTCCTTTGTAATTTGTAAATCGCACATTACTCGCTAAGACTCGCTTCCCCATTCATTAACATTGGACTCGCTAGACTCGCAACGAGTAGCGAGTCCCGGGCTCGGACTCGCTAGAGTCAAGCGATTCCGAGTAATTTAGGACTCGCCCATCACTAGTTTAGCCCAATCAAATGGAATAGCAGGAATTAATTTTTTTTTAAGACGTTCGAAGTTACAAAGATATTGACTATGTTAAGCTTTTTTATATTTTGTCAGATATTTATGTTTCGCTACTTCCATGCTCTTCACCTTCTTTTTTACTTCTCCCACACTTTCTCCTTCATCATCCTCTTCAGGGTCATCTTCTTGGTCTTCTTTGGGGTGGTCTTCAGGGTCGTCGTCTCCAGGGTCGTCGTCTTCTTCGGGGTGGTCTTCAGGGTCATCGTCTCCAGGGTCGTCATTTTCGGGGTCGTCGTCTTCTTCGGGGTGGTCTTCAGGGTCATCGTCTTTAGGGTCGTCGTCAGGGAGATCCAGAGTGATTACCAAAAACCATTTCAAAAAGCTTGAACTTGGAAATGTAGCAGAAGGTACAAGAAGGCTGAGGAAATGCTGAGAACCAGCTGACGGTACTGGAACCTGGATCGGTAGCCGAAGGTACAAGAGCCAATGGAACTACCGAGGACCAGCTGATGGTACTGGAGCCCGGTTACTAAGCAGGAGGTACCTGTGCCAGAAAGCACTACCAAGGACCAGCAGACGTTGGTGGAACTCGGATACCGAGAAGGAGGCACCTAAGCCAAAGGCTCTGCCTGGAACCAGCTGACGTAACTGGAACCCAGGGGGACATATTCAAGATTGACTGCCAAAAGAACCAGCTAATGGTACTGGAACTCAGATAGGCAGCAGAAGGTACACATAAAAAAAAAAGTTGCAAGGCCGCGAGCCGGCCGGAGTTACCGAAACCCACAGTCCTACAGGGGGAGCTTGTCCTATTGGCACTATGGAACCAGCCTTCATTGCCAGATCCCGCTGCCCACATAGGAAGCACCTAAACTGCAGGCACAATAGAGTCGGCTAACCCGACCGCAACACGACAGTACAACGTATTGGAGGCAAAGTGACGTTGACACTACCCGGAAACAGCTGGTGTGCTGGAACCATGTTGAGCAGGAGGGAGTACCCTTGCCAAAGACACTTCTGAGCAGCAACTGGTGGTGTTGGAGCCCAGGGATTACAGTAGAAACAGAGTGGAGGCAGAGGCCTAATTGGAGCAAGATTAATATCTGTAGTAGTGTGAATGTGGACAGAGCAGGAGAAATTGCCGGACACACAGCAGGGGATCAGCTGACGTTACTGAACCCCAATAACGCTGGAGCATGTGTTGACTGTGCAGTCGGCACTTATGAGCAGCACCTGGCGGTGTTGGAGCCCAGGGATTACAGTTCAGGTGGTAGAAACATGAACACAACAGGAGACCTGGGTACTGTTGCCACCCAATTATTTAATCTGGAAGAGTACTGGCAAATTCCTGCGAGATCCAGGCCTTGTTCATTTTCAGAAAAGTAAGCCAGTCAACGATATCAGAGGATAGTCGCATGCGACGGTCTGTCAGTACACCACCTGCGGCTCTAAAGACGCGTTCCGATAATACACTAGCAGCAGGGCAAGCCAGCACCTCCAATGCATACTGGCTAAGCTCTGGCCATGTATCCAGCTTAGAGACCCAAAACTTGAAGGGGGAAGAGCCGTGTGGGAGAACACTGAGAGGGCAAGACATCTAGTCTGTCACCATTTGACGGAAACGTTGCCTCCTGCTGACTGGAGCCGTCTGTGATGGTGTAGACATTTGTGGCGGGGACACAAAACTTTGCCACATTTGGGCCATACTGGTCTTGCCTTGTGCTGAGGCACTGCTTCTGCTCCCTCTTTGTGCAGAGCTTCCTCCACTGCCTTGACGCACTGAGCTGCTTTGTAAAGCACTAGCAGAACTTCTCTCTCCAACTGGCCAAGAAATGCTGTCCCCTGCTTGAGGCGTCATCTCTGCCTGCTCTGCATCACCCCACCCTCGCTCTACATACTGACTACTAGAGCATTGTGTACCTCCCTCCTCTGGACAGATGTCTTCCTCCTCCATTGACTCCTCCTCACAAAGTGTCCCCTGCCTAGGCCTTTGTGAGGAACCACGTTGCGCAGACTGTCCAGAAGCAGATGACATTTGTGACTCCTCATCCTCCACCTCTTCCACAACCTCCTCCCTTAGTGCTTGCAGTGTTTTTTCAAGCAGGCAGATAAGGGGGAAAGTCATGCTGACTAGTGCATCATCTGCACTCGCCATCCACATGGAATCATCGAAGGCACGCAAAACGTGGCAGATGTCCTTCATAGAGGCCCATTCAGTGGTGGTGAAGTGTGAACGGTGCGCAGACTGGATTCCTGTAATCCTTGGAGTTGGCAGAACACATACAGCGCCACTCTCAAAATCTGTACCCGGCTTCACAACATTTACCCAATGGGCAGTGAGGGAAAGATATCGTCCCTGTCCATGGTTACTGGTCCACACATTGGTGGTCAGGTGGACCTTGCTACTGACGGCGATTAGTAGTGCATGTTTAATTTTTCCCTCCACATGCTTTTGCAGGGCAGGGACGGCTTGCCTGCTGAAATAAAAGCGGCTGGGCACGTTGTATTGTGGGACTGCCAATGCCATGAAGTTACGGAAGGTGTCAGTCTCCACCAGCCTGAATGAGAGCATTTCAAGGGACAGTAGTTTTGCAATGCCAGCATTCAGAGACTGTGATCGGGGGTGGTTTGCCGAGTATGGGCGCCTTTTCTCCCATGCCTGTGCTACCAATGGCTGTAGACTGGCCTGGGAGTGTGAGGATGACAGGGAACGTGATGCTGTGGGTGGAATGACACTGTGTCTCTGTATAACAGTGCCAGAGGTTCTTCCATGGCGATCCTGTGAGGAAGCCGAACCAGCTGTGTGTGAGCTGGAGGAAGAGGCTACGACACGAACTGAAGAGGTGGTAGGTGGCGCTGCAGGTTGGCCTAGGTCTTCAGTGTGTCTTTGTAACTCCACCACGTGCTTGGTCCGCACATGTTTCCACATATTTGTGGTATTGAGGTTGCTGACACTTTTCCCTCTTTTCACGTTCTGATTACACAGCTTACATTTGACAAAGCAAATGTCATCTGCAACTGTGTCAAAAAAGGACCAGGCACTGCCAGTCTTGGGAGCGATGGGTGCCGAAGTGGAGGCTATAGGCAACCGAGTCTGCCCCCTCCCTCTCCCTCCTTTTTTGGCCGTTCGGGGAATCTCTTCCTCAGAGCTGCTCCCACCACCTTCCTGTACCTCACGCCATGATGGGTCAAGTACCTCATCATCTACACTACCCTCTTCAAACGACTGCTTCTCCTGGGTAGTCTCGACAGAACAGTACGCACCAGAAAGTGGCACCTGAGTCTCATCATCAGATGCGTACTGAGGTGTGCTGACCATAGGCACTGGCCCACCCGCCTCTTCAGATTCATAGAGACAAAGCTGTTGTGCATCACTGCATACTACCTCTTCTTCAAATTCTCGAATGCTGCTTGGCTGGCCCCCGTTTCCAAACCAACAGTTTCAGAGAACAGAAGTAGAGATGGCTCCTGTCCAGGGCTCTCTGACTGCCTGGGCAATTTGGCAGGTGGTGAAGAGACAGATGGGTGCTCTTCAGTGCTCTGGACCTGAGAGGATCTGGAACTAATTGAAGTCGATGCGTTAGCTGCCATCCATCCGACAACGGCTTCAATTTATTCGTCCTGCAGCAGTGGGGTATGGCGAGCTCCTACAAAGCTGCGCATAAAGGACTGTTCCCTGGGAAAACTGGGGAATGCTGAGTCACTGGTGCCCGCAGCAGGCACAGAGTCCCCACGTCCTCTCCCTGCAGAAACTCCACACCCATGACCAGGTGCCTTACTCCCTGCCTTCTTCATCTTGGTAGACTGATAAAGATAGGCAGAAAAGTACTAAGGGCTTAGTGTGCTTATTCCTGAACAGCTGATAACAGGTATAAGAAACACTAATTTTATAAAGTGTGGACTAGACTTTAATATGAGCTAATGTGGCCTACACAACTGTAAACTGAAGTGTTTGGTAAACTTTATTAACTTTTTTTTTTCACAAAAGACAATGGATGTGCCCAAAGATGTAAAACCGATAGTATCACAAACTTTTTGTAGCTATTGCAATGCAGGAAGGTAACCTACAAAGCATTAGATGAGGCTCCAAAAAATAGGCTAATACTTATCTGGCTGGGGCTGCAGGGCACAAGCCAGCAGAAAGGCTCCTCTATCTACTCCTATATAGTGTTTGCAAATATTCTAGCTGGATACGGATGGAACCACACTAATAGGAGAAATCTGAAAAAATGAGCAGCAATAATGCAAAAAAGGGCAATGTATGAGGCAGTGACGCATGCTGAATGGACTACAACCGGAGGTGGCTGCAGAACACACTACAGCGTGAGCTGCACTCACACACAGAGACCTCGCAGACAGCTGTGAACAGCGCTGCAAGGCAAAAGAAAGTGGCCTGGGTAAAGAACAATATAGCAAATCACTAGGTCACACTGTCCCTCAGAACAGCAGCGTCCTATCCCCAACTGAATTCACAGCAGAGTGAACCCAAAATGGCGGCGGCGGCTTTTATAGTGAATCATGACATCATTTCAGCAGCCAATCACAGCCATGCCAGTAGTTACATGCCTAACATGCTCTAACAGAATGTGCCCACAATTCTTAGGATCCTCATTGGCTGAATAAAATCAATCTGGCTCATTGCATTATGGGAACTTCCGATTCCGGTATTCGATATACTAAAAGTATCGGAACTCAGTATATGAATTCCGATACCGCGAATATCGGCCGATACCCGATACTTGCGGTATCGGAATGCTCAACACTAGTGATGAATTCTAAAATAGTGGACAACCTCTTTAAGGAAATGTTTATATTGATACCTTGCCACAAAGACTGGGGCTGCATGGGGTACATCAAACGTCTATGCCGTGTCACCAAGCAAAGATCTTAGATATAATGAAGAAAACAGACACAAAATAAACACTGATATCTTTGAAGATGGGCTCCATATTTCATCTACACCTGCGAGTACTGCAGTCCCATGTAAGTTTCAATGGTTAAGTAGTAGCAAACTTTCTATGGGATCCAAAGAAATGGAAAATCCTACAATGCAGCCTCCTTCACCTTCACATGTGTGTTCCATTCATACTGTTAATTACCACTTATGTTCTGCAGTTTGCAGCACAACCATCATCATCCACAGCTCATGTATGCCCTGCCGGATATGAGCTAGTTTTAGATTAATTAGAGGAACTGGTGTCTCCTGAGTCACAATTCCCAAATCAGAATTAACTCATTCTGCCCCAGGAGCAATCAAAGCAACATGTAAAGTTTCAACACTATAAGCAATGGAGAATTCCAGCATGCAGTATCTAGGATTGTCCTCTAGGGGTGCTATCTCATAGTCATAGCTGCAGCTTTTCTCTGCTCTGCAGTGAAGATACATTGTATATATTGTATGATATTGTATGATATTCACATACAGTGGTGTAAAATATTATTAATCATAATTCGCAGAGCTATATTTTTACAACAGAGAAATTCCCAGCAGCCCAGATGTAAACAGGGCATACAAACGGTTAGGATGATCCAGATGACCTTATCTGACCTTTCAGCTTGACCTAAAGCTAAAAGGATCATCTCTGAACTCCTATATATTGCAATGCTCTAGGCCAGTGGTTCCCAAACTCCAGTCCTCGCAGACCCCAACAGGTCATGTTTTCAGGATTTCCATAGTGTTACACGTGAGATAATTCCTGATGCCTTGATGATACTTCCATCACCTGTGAAATACTAAGGAAATGCTGAAAACATGACTTTTGGGGTCCGTGAGGACTGGAGTTTGGGAACAACTGCTCTAGGCAGACAGCTTGGCTCCATGGTCATGTGGCCACATGATTAGTCACATGACCCTCAAAATGTGAGCTCCAGAGTTCTCAAAATATAACTTGACCTTTGACCGGGCCATCAGATCTGCAGAGCAGTATCATGAGATTTTGGGGATTGTAGTTGCTTGTTGTTCTCGGAAGTTGTATTTCCCATCATAGATGAAGATACGGCGATACAAAATTTAGCAATTTTTAACATTTCGAGAAGGTTCTAAATTCAGTGATGTCACTGCTGGTCTCTGGTGTATGGTTAGGCTGCATGCTCAGTGATGTCACTGCTGATCTCAAGTGTATGTGTAAGATGACCAGGGTGGTAGTCATTGCAACGGGCTTTACGGTTCTCACACCCTGGCGCCCCAAGGATAAAACACAATGTCGTTTTTGCTGCATGTGCAGTGTACATAGCAGAACAGTTACAGTCACTGTCAAGAGTCCTTTCCAGTTCTATTACTCCGGCTCCACGTTTCCAAGTTCCACAAAACACCGCAGAGTCACAGTTCTTTCCTAACAGTTGAACTTTACTTAGCAAGAGGGCATTATGCTAACAGCACAGGTTATACACAGACATCTTTCTATCTCTCCCTGCCACCTGGGCAGCCTCTTCAGACAATCCGTGTCCCATCCGTCACCAGCTCACTGTCAGCCCCTTGTCCGGTTCCAATTGGGAAAGGTGCCGGAACCACCATCTCAGCGACTTACTCCCCAGTCTTAGCCCCCGGATCCTTCCTGGGGATGGTCCCGTTGAGCTGGTGCCAACTGCACTGTTCTCTGCCTGGGGCTCCTTACTGCTGTAACAGTTTTATCCCCAAGGCTGTCCATCCACTTAATGTGCTGCTCACACCTCACCCTGAGCAAGCCTGCCAGGGCTCTGCTGCCTATATAGGAAGTCCCTTCCTTATATCCCTGGTTCTGCACTTCCCTGCACTGTAACTCCTCCCATCTGCCAAACCCCTATCTATTCTATTCTATATCTCTAACGTGCCCCCCTCTATTCTAATCCCCCTATGGTCCTATACTATCCCTAAACCTATACATAGTACATGACAGACACATGACATTACAGTACATAAACATTATATTTCACATTAATAAACAATGAGGTGCCTCATGCAATCATGTGAACAATGTCCAGGGTAGAGGAGGCATGTGAGGGTCCCCGCCACCTCTTTACATTCATCCCTCCTAGAATATGGTCGTCCCCAACCATGGCGGCACCTGTCAATGTAAAAGTGTTAGAAAATATTTTTTTTTTTAAAACATATATACAATTTAATACAGCCCTGGAACAAAAGAGTTCAAGTTCCTTTATTGTGGGTCCCACTGATCCGGGTCCCCTGGCTCCTGGGACCAGTACTCATACGATGCTAAACAACAACAGTTTATGCCTGTGGGCTAGTCCTATCCTGCTCTGGGTAGCCAAACTCAGGAAGTCGCTTTAAACACATGGCCCGACGACCGACTTAACAACAGTCCATTTAGTCCATTCAGTTCTAACCCAACTCCCTTCTTGGTTTCTCCTGCACAGATCATTCCCTCTCCTTGCTGTAGTGGAGTACGGGCTCCTAAAAACAATCTTTTGTTAAGGGGGAACAGTCCAGGGTTAAGACAAGTAAAATGCAGGGTTAAAACAGTTCAATTCTTAAAGCATCCACACACACAGTCCATTTTTCTTTTAAGGGTGATTAACCCTTCAGGGCCTCGGTCCAGTTGTCCAGCAGGGGGTGTGCAAACGTGCGCATGTAAAACTTGGATGGGGGGGGGATCAAAAGTCACTTAACTGTGACCATACTGGCCACCACTGGCACCCAGTCCTGGTGCCTCCAGGGCTCCTTGCCCTTCCGGAGACGTGGAACAAGTCTCTCTCTTGCTGCAATCCGTGCAACTACAGTAGCACAACACAATAAAAGAGGCCACTCTCGTCAATGCAGGGCTGCTGACCAGCGCAGTGAGCCGCATTCTGGCCCTGAACAATGGTAAAGGTGTGACCGAAAAACCCGCTGGAGGAGGACTCTACACTGTTTCTTCTGCTCCTCCCCTCCTCCAGTGGCAAATTCAGCGCACCCGGAGCCTCCGGTTCCCATGACTGACTGCAGCCACCATGTCCATTAAGTTCCATTGCCCCCTGGCTGACTGCAGGGGCTGCGACTGTTGTAGGCGGCCACACACAATATTGCGCTTCCCGCGCCCGTCTCTCCTCATTGCTGTAGACCATTTTCGCTGCCACTGCATATGGTCCCCGGGGCCCTTGCTCCTTTATAAATGTTACTCGGTCCCACTCCTACAATGGACCATTACAATCAATGGACCCGACATTCACATATACCTTGTCCTCGGTCTCGGTCTCGTGGATGAATCCATACCCCCGGGTGGGATTGAAATATTTGATGAGGCCGCGTGTCATCCAGCCAGACATGGCTTCCCCACCAGGGCGCCACCGCTCCTTTAAAATCCGATGCTCCCGCCATTTCTTCTCTTCGAGTATGCTCCTCACCCCCTGGGCCTCCTCCCCTGTGGGAGTCCGGTGTTTGGGTAGGTGTTACGGAAGGACGCTGAGGCCGGGGATGGTGATGGAGCAGGAGTCGGTGCAGGACCTGAGGTGGGTGCGGGTTTTTCACTTCTCTCAGGTGGAATCACGGCTAAAGGGAAGGAAAAGTCGCACAGGGGTTGTGAAGACTAACGGACCCCCAAAAGTTCCTCTGCTGCCCAGGTTTTCATTGGGGCCCTGGGGTGTCACCATTATGACACATGGTTTGGAAGCTTTAATCGTGAGTTACATTTTAACTGTTTATGTAAATCAAGCAAGAATTAAGAAATAAATAAGGAAAACAGGATTTGGGGCCGTTTATGGCAGCGATGTGATCCATTGCGACACTACAATGTAACAGACTGAGCAGAGAGGATTAGCTGGAGACTTGTCACATATGTTTCCGATTTTCTCAGCTGTTGCGCTACAAAGTAAAACATGTTAAAGGGACGGTGCGCAGTCACACTACGTCCCCAGAGGCCTCAGCTCCACCAATGTCTTACTGATGTCAGAAGTTTCTTATTAAGATAAAGACATTTTGCTGTAGGAATCTCTTATTGTAAAGATATATACAGAATTTCCATAGTACTTCCCTACCAGACATTTAAAGGGAAAATGGTGCCACAAAACTATTCTGGTGGTCATATGTCTTTAAATTAATCCAGGATCTTTTTTTTTTTTTTAATTACCCTTACTAGTAAACACAGTCAGAGCATTGCAAACCTCTCTCTTCCCTTAAGGCCTGGGTGACAGTAAAAACAAAAAAAAAACCTATGGTGTTAATGAATTTGGAAGGTGCCAGTTCCCTGCCAGGCTGTGTATCTGGGTTATTTGTCCTTAATGTTTGGAACCAACCTGGGGTCTATTAGTTCCCAGGGGGATGCAAGATACACATGGCAGAAGCTGACTAAATATACAAGGAAGGTGGATCAACATTAAGACTGATTCTGACCTGAAGGCTTGATTTACAGCAAGCAATGCAAATGCCACAATAATTCTCTTCCTCTTTAGATTGAGAGAACCCTGGTAATATCAGACCCAAGGTGAGTAGGTAACAAAATGTCAGTGCCCACCATTACAGTACCCATACTGGCAGCTTTCCATAGACCTAAGTGGCATTTCTTGGTCAAGTCCATGTTCAGTCTTATGTACGGAAAACTTCATCACTATACTGTATATAGAAAAGTTCAGCAACTTTCTAATTGTCTTTTTGTTACGATTCTTCATCTCTTTCAAGACCCCTGCTTCTCGTAAGTGAATGGACCAGAAATGGAACAAAAAAACACTTATGTGCCAATACTTTTCACAGCTGAAGGCTTGTTACATTGTATCCAGTGTAGACAATCCTCTGGGATAGTTACATAAAGGGGGCTGATCAAGTCACTGGAAGGAGTGGGATCACGGTGCTGGCATGGGGCACCATAACGAACAAGCCCCCCCCCTTCCCCCGGCTCCATACATTCATTTTCATGAATAGGAGTGCACAAACCTCTTGGCGGGGAGTGGTGATGATTGGCAGTTCGGACCAGCAGTAATGTTGGGCTGCTGGTGAGAACTCTGGACTGGGCTGCCAATGGCCCACCAGTAACCAACTCCTGGTATCCACTTCTCAGCCACATAGAAATGTGACATTATCCTCAATAACAAAATAAAAGCAATGAACTTGGTGTCAGGAACACCGCACTGCACTTGCTCGCTGAGCCAGTGCACGTGTCCTGAGTAAGACAACCTGTGCTCAGAGATACCTGTGGAGCAGGCAGCAGCAGAGAAGATGCGTGCTTCAGACCCACAGGACCTGAAGCATGTGACTGCTGGGGGCGTGGCCTAAACTCCCAAGAGCTAGGAGCTGCAGGAAAACTCCTAGAATGGTAACTACGGAACAAAGTTACTAACTGGCATAGACAGGGAAATAAACCAGATCAGGCCGGGGTCAAAGCATGAGATAGCACGACAATTACCAAAGGGCAAGACAGAATGGATAGTCAAGACGTAGCCAAGAAGTCAGAAACCAGAGAAGCAGATATACAGTATAGAATCAGCAGGCAAACTGACAACGGGGGACAGAACCGGATCAGAACCATATAAGCAAGCTATAAGACAACGAACAGGCACACAGGGGTCACAACACTCGGCCAAAGGCAAAAGTATAACTGACAGGGATTGGAGTATCTCAGGGCAATAAAAAGCTCTGCCTGAACCAAAGAGAGGCCACAATAATTAACCCCAGGTGTGCAGGTCAAAGCCTGCACTGAGCTCAAGACATTAACCCCTGACGTGCAGTTCAAAACCTGCACTGGGATCATGACCCTTGGTAAATTTTTAACTGAATAAGATTCTGCCTTTGTCAGTACATAGGGATTCAAGTATATTGTGCTAAGTACTGCTCATGTGAGAGCAGTGAGGCCCACCAGTGGATTTTCCTGTTCTCCTGTGGGCTAGTCCAAACCTGACTGTACGCTTTCGGTGCTGCAATCAGATGCAGCTTTACCACTGCAAAATCGGAAGAGCGCAGGGACATTGAGGGTGGCCAGATCTAGCAAACTCCCAGGCTTTAGAGCAGTGAGTACAAGCTCTATAACTTACAGAGAATGGTAGTCTAGGCAAAACAGCTGTACACAATAAAATGAAAAGTCTCTCTTTTCAACTGAAAAGATTTTTTAATAACAAGTAGGTTGAAAAGTTCTTGTTTTTTGCCACTAAAGAACAATAAACTTAATACACATTAGAAACTGCGTACACATTGGACTAATGTCTGTGGATCCAGTCTATATCAACGGGTTCGACCAACAGTCTAATTTGTATGGGATCAACTGGACAATTTATTGTAGGGGGAGATGCTGATCAGGCGTGTCTGATTTGGTACTGCCAATCTTTTTGCACTCTGGCCTTAGTTCTGTCATGGAGAACACAGGAGCGCTCAGCCAAATGAGAGCTGCTGTGTATGGGAGACTCGGCCGAGAGGGGCTTAGCCTTTTGATAGGCAGTGACCAAAATCCATAGACTTTCCCATTGCTATAATTACAGTATGCAGCTGTCATTTTATCTTTTGGAAAAAGAGGGGGTGAAGGGTCACTGTAAGGATTCCGGACTTTTCTTTGTGCCTGTTTACCCTTATCCAGGATGGAGACTTGTATCTCGCCTTGCCATGGAACTTCCTGTTTGTTCTGATTATTTAAGTCTGGGTCGTGTGTTCCTCTTTGACTGAGTATTTTGTTGCTGTTGGCTCCTGAGCTCCTGCCTGTATACTGGTGGGCTCCCTGCTGCTGCTCATTACTCGGTGCTCTTATTCTCCACGGTATGCTGCCTACAGTCCTCTGTGCATCTCCCTGATGCTGTCTGTGCTTAACTACGTTCTGGACTTCTAGTGTGGAACTATTCACCTTTATATCTGCAGTGGCCTGTAAAGAATCCTGACATCACCATCTTCTTGGCCTATGTTTGCTGGGCTGCGGTGCTGGACTTGTGCGGGACTTTCAGCCCAAAAAGGTACATATAGTGACCTTCTCCTGTTAATGCCACTCCTGCATAATGCTGGTCTTCTACATTTAAGTGCCATGTACATTTCCACCCATATGATTTCTGGACTTCTGCTGTAGTGCTGTGTGCATGCTCATTCATAATAAAGCTGGACTTCCTTATTAAACACGGTTTGCTTATTCTCATACTTAAGCCCCCGTTACACACTGCGATATTGCTAGCGATATCGCTGCATGTGATACTTACCTCTGACCGGCTCCCCCGCTGGTTATTGCTGATCGCGCGAGAAGCTCCTGGATCATTTCTCGTTGTCCACTTCCTGCGGCGCTTCCTGCTGTGACGACGAGCGGTGCGTGGAGCTGGGCGGGAGGACGCAGGATCGCCGCGTCTGACAGGTAAGTAGCGACCCACGTCCCCAGCGATGTCGCTAGTGAGATCTGCCTGTGTGGCAGCTCACTAGCGACCACCTAGCGATGCACCAGCAATCCTGACCGCATCATATCGCTGGTCGGGATCGCTGGTGCATCGCTAGGTGTAACGGTACCCTTACTACTGGACTTCCACATTTAGTGCCTCGTGCACACCTGCGTCATATTACTGTTGGACTGGTTCATATTAGCGATCGCACCCCGCTCTTCAGTTACACTGGACATTTCCTATATTGTGCTGTGCAATCTTTACTGTTGCAGGAAGAGCTCCGTTAGTTTTGGTTTACTTGCATCATTCTATATTGTGCGGTGTTTTCGTTACTATTGCAGGAAGTGCTGTTAGCTTTGTTTCTCTTGTTAATTTACTCATTTGCATCAACTTTTGTCTCAGTTTCGTATTATCCCATGCAATCAGATTCTGTAGTACCCACATAATTGTTACAGTCACCATTTACAGGTGCTTCTCACAAAATTAGAATTTATTTCAGTTCTTCAATACAAAAAGTGAAACTCATATATTATATATATTATATAGAGTCATTACAAACAGAGTGATCTATTTCACGTGTTTATTTCTGTTAATGTTGATGATTATGGCTTACAGCCAATGAAAACCCAAAAGTCATTATCCCAGTAAATTAGAATACTTTATAACACCAGCGTAAAAATGATTTTAAAATAAAAAAGCTGGCCCACTGAAATGTTCAGTAAACGCACTCAATACTTGGTCAGGGCTTCTTTTGCATCAATGCGGCGTGGCATGGCGGCGATTAGCCTGTGGCACTGCTGACGTGGACATCTGTCAAATCATCAGTCTTCCCCATGATTTTGGAGCTTACTGAAACAGACTAAGGGACCTTTTTAAATGCTTAGGAAGCCTTTGCAGGTGTTTTTGTTAATTATTCTAATTTACTGGGATAATGACTTTCGGGTTTTCATTGGCTGTAAGCCATAATCATCAACATTAGCATAAATAAACACTTGAAATAAATCACTATGTTTGTAATGACTCTATATAATATAGGAGTTTCACTTTTTGTATTGAAGAGCTGAAATCGATTAACTTTTTGATGATATTCTAATTTTGTGAGAAGCACTTGTATGTATGACACTATTAACTTTTATCATACCCTAATGATCTTCAATTCAGTTTTATGGCTTTCTCTTTGGCTACTCTGTGACATTAATTTACTATCCAGAATCACCACAAAATGGCTACTGCCTTCACTGCCTTGGCTTTCATACAGGCTGTAATAGTTCCTCCTGTGCTACACCATGTAATGGTTTAGCTGCAACTCATTATAGGGAAGCCTGCCAGAGGTCATGTGATCTTTCATTGGCTGTGGCAATCATCTGGAATTAATTCTGCACAAAGGGACTGCAGTGCTTACCTGCCCAGTTCTCAGAATCAGTGCACTCTAAGGATGCAGCAAACCCATATAATAAACATGTGCATTACCTGTGTGTGACCAGTGCCCTATACAAGCCTCTTTTGTGCAATCTAATACTAAGCAATCATCATGAGTTGGTAATTTGTGAGTGGTTGCCTCATCAGTATTTTGCACCTGTATTGCTGCCATCTTTATTACATGGGTTTGCTGCATCCTGAGAGTGCACAAGTTGTGAGACCAGGGCAGGTAAGCACTGCAGTCCCTTTGTGCTGTATTAATTTTTGAATTTTTTGAGGATTTTTAGTCCTCTTTTTGCGGTTTTTCCCTGAGGTAATCTTCTGCCAAGTGTAAAATGATAATTGCCATATTAGGCGATTTACACAAAATGAATGTCAAATTAGTTAAATTTGCCATAATCAGCAAATTTATAAAAATTACCATATTTTTTGGATCATAAGACGCACTTTATTCACCCAAAATTTTGGGGGAAAATGGGGGTGCGTCTTATGGTCAGAATATACTTACAAATCCGGTGGTGGCGGTTCTGATTCTGATGCAACATCCCTTCCCAGGCTGGTGCGGCTGTGGTGCGGCGTGGCGGTGCTCTGTGGTGCTGCAGTGGCGGGGCTCTGTAGTGCAGCAGGCCTCCGCTGGTATTTAGTGAAAGCCCCGCAGCTCTGTTGCTACGATGCGGTGGCCTCCGGGAATATGGCCGCAGGGGGCGGCGCATGCTCAGATTCAGATCTCGTCCGAAAAATATGATTCACATTGAATGGATTCACTCACCTCTAACTACTCAGGTGGCTGTGAGCTGGGCCATGTCCTGTGAAGCACTAAGATACCAACCTGCTTTGACCGGGGTACAAAGTTACAAGGTAAGGGGCAGTGAATTTAATCTTTGCCCCAGATGCAGCAGATTTAAAGGGGTGGTCGGAAGATCAAAGTTATTTTTTATTCTAAATCCTTATTTAGTACCATAATCTAAACTATTTTCTAACATACTTGCATTAAAAATTCCCTATCCTTTCACTACTCAAACTACTATTTTATTTTTTTCCCCTACTTCCTTTTTGATGATGCAAATCCCAGTGCATACTAAGATACTCAAATGAAGAGTCATCAAGGGGCAGAGGCTGCTGTCATTGATGTAGCCTCTGCCTCTGCCCCAACCCCGAAATGAAGCATCACCATGGACACCTGTTTCAGGGGCTGGGCTAGTCCCTGCACGATGTGCGCTGTGCTCTGTGTACAAAGACAGTGCACTCTCTGCTGTCAGCTCAGAGCAACAGTAACCAGACAGTAGGAGAGTGCGTTGTCAAAATATCCGGCGTGCAGGAACCAGTGACATCACTTATGGGGCTATTTGTTTTTTTACCTTGACAGAAACGTCGGCCCGGCACCGAAATGCATTGGGACAATAAAGAACTATTTTGGAACACAAAAGGCTTCTCATTCACCATAGCGCAGCCTCCTTTACTATAGTGACTGTGTGGGCACTGTTATTAGGGCACTATGTGGCTATCCGTGTTATTGCGGCACTATGTGTCTGTCCCTGTTATAGCAGTAATGTTGCTGTCACTGTTATGTTTACACTGTGACTTTTGCTTAGGCGTTTTTGACCATCAGTCAAAATCCGCCAGTTTTTGAAAAAAACGGATCTGCAATTTTTTTTGGTGGATCCGTTTTTTTCCCCATTGAATTGCATTACCGGCGGATTTTGACGGATGGCCATCCATTGGATCCTTTTTTTGCGGATCCGCCAAAATGTTTGCGTCCGCCGGCATGCCTGGACGGACCCTGCAACGTTTTTTTTGCTGTAGGATCCGCATTTTACAGTACGCATGCCCGGAGAAAGGAAGTCAGCCAGGGATTTAACCCTGAAATCCTTTCTGGCGGTGGGAAAAAAAATTCTCTCTCTCTCTCTCTCTCCTTCCTGGACTGCGGTTCCTTTAAAATTCTGCATTCAACGGATCCGTCAAAAAAACGGTCCGGTGGCATCCGTTTGCATCAGTTACAAACGGATCCGCTTTCCACCATTTTGGCGGATTTTAACTAACAAGAAAAAACGGAAGTGTGAAAGAGGCCTTAGGTTTTCACTTTGACAAACAGATTCTCCTAGAAACACTTCCTCACTTTTTTTCTACATAATTTGTTACAGAAACTCTGATAATTCGGCACTTGTTTCTATCAGGAGGAAACTGAGCAGATAAAGAATCCTTAAGCTATGTGCACAAGGCATCATTTAGATGCCGAATTTTCCCACTGTTCCCTGGTAAAGACGCTTCAGGAAAATGCCGGCAGTTTTTTCCGAGGCGGCTTTCCCGTTGTTCTTGCGGTGGCTCAGCCGCCAGCGTCTTTCACTTCATACAGTTACCAGCAGAAGCCACCCGGAAATAAATACACAGCAATGTCGTTTTAACATTGCTGTGCATGATATTCATCTTCTAGAGCTTGTTTGTGGTGCTTCTTCAGGCAAATTGTGGATGGAATCCACCTGAAAAAAAACGCGGTTTGCACATAGCCTTAGGCTGGGGTCACACTAACCGACGCAAAATACGGTCAGTATTTTACATGCGTAATACGGATGAATGACCCCTAAACACTGCTCCGTATGTCATCCGTAATCAAGGTGTGGTCGCGTATTTTGCGCATGTCAGCATCCGTATTTAATCTGTATGGCATCCGTATGGCGAGATTTTCTCGCAGGCTTGCAAAATGGACATATAATGGAGCCCTATGACAGGGTTTCTAACATAAACCAAAGAATAGATATAGACACATAGAATGTGTATATATATATATATATATATGTGTATTCTATGTGTATGTATCTATTCTTTTGTTTCTTTATTAAAACTGTCAGTGAGAGTTTACTGTATAGCGCACTGAATTGTCGGCTTTGCTAAAAGACACCGGGTGCGTATTTCTCGCAAGTCACATGTGTGGTCCGTGTGTAATCCGTATTTTTTGCGCACCCATCGACTTGCATTGGGGTACTATGGGCGTAGTACGCTGACAATCGCAGCATGCTGCGATTGGCACGGAGCGTAGAATACGGATGAGAAATATACGGCTGGTGCGAGGGACCCCATAGAGAATCATTGGTCCGTGTGTAATGCGTGCTTTTAGCGCCTCTCACTCGGCCATATTCCTCGCCATTGTGACCACAGCCTTAGGGTATGTTTCCACGGGCCAGATTACATCCAGATTAGCTGCGGATTGAATGCTGCATTCAGCTGCAGCATTCAATCCGCAGCGTCCAGATGTTACAGCAGAGTGGAGGGGATTTTATGAAATCCCGTCTCCACTATGCGTGCGAACATGCATCCGGCGGCCCTGTGTTTCCGGACATGCGGCGTGTCTTTTTAGACCACAGCATGTCTGTTTACCTTGCGGTGACACTCCGTCTCCGCAAGGTAAATAACACAGTCCTATGTATAGGGTGCGGCGACTCCGGATGTGTTCATTGAACACATCCGGAATCACCGTGTGTACAGAAGGGGGCGGCACTTTGGGCAGAGCGGGGTTTTCCACACCATCCAAAGCGCCAATAATCTGGACCGTGGAGAGGTACCCTTATAGGGATTATCTGATGTTACTGTTTCTTTCCTACATTTCTCCTTACCGGGATCTTACTGAGAGATCTGATCTTCCAGAAACCTCAGTCCTTGTATGAAGTAGGATGAGCAGAACCTGAGTGACGTGCTGGGCGCCCATTTACCACACATCAGGCCCTGTCTCCCTGGCACTGAGGCGTCTATGGAGCTTGTAATTCTGCTTATGTTTGCTCCAATTAGCACTGAATAACAAAAGGATGGCAGCCGCAGCGACACCTTTACTGCAGCATCACCGCTGAGCTGTCAGATGTTGAGCCGTGCGAACACGGCAAGACATGCTTGCTGCGTCATGTTCTGTACCAACCAGCAGCACAAAAAGCCAATCCAGGGGCCCCAGAGCTACAGATACAGCAGTGCTGGTAGGTGACAGCCAGAGGACTCATGGCATACATTGTAACCTTCTTCCTATTTTATGCCTCTTCCCATAATCCGATTCTCTGCAGCTCTCCATAACTAGGAAGGGCACAGAGATTTTACTTTATTGTAGCCAGAAATTCCCTTTTTGGACACACTAGATTTTTATTACAATTACTGTATATCCCAGACACCGAACACGCTACGTCTCCATCTGTAGGCATTTATAACATAAGTAGGTGACATCACACAAAAAGGCGACTGTCCCCGCGAGTCCCCGCTTTAATGGTTGCTCGGTAGTATGGCATCATACAGGCTCCATGGCCTTTGATGTTTAAAACCAGTTGTAAATTCCTTGAATTAAGCCCGACTTCCTCTTGTTTCAGCATGTTAACAAGACTTGGACGACTGACAGACGAACGTACATGAGGACACAGCTAGGCACTTCATGATCATGTCCTCTAATGAGAAGCAGGACATGACACTGCGCTGTACCACCCGGACAGGAAGGACCATCGAATCGGTGCGGGGGCAGTTGGGATTAATTAAGAAAGGAAATGCCACAATTAGTTCAGTGACTTGAGCAGTCCTATCCCATTTGCTATTGCCATTCATCCTGAGATTATATTGTCATGTGAGGGATACTTCAGGTCATAGAGTTTCCAAGGATGAGAATGTGCCTGATTATTCAATATTTTACCCATTAAATAAAAAATTTGGATAGAACTCAAGATAGAGTGGTGATTGGAGGGATCGGGGAAGATGCCCTAAGATCTTAAGTAATAGTATCTCTCCTGAAGCAATCCTGGCTGGAGCAGTGCCTAAGTGGCTTTACATGGCCCATGAGAACAATAAGGCCCAAGTAGAGGCGACATGGAGTGGGTATCTATTTACAGGACCAATTGACTCAGCCCAAGGGTCCAAGTCCACCTCATTTAATACAGACCTACTTGGGGTAGTAGTAATTCCGCCACTTGGGCTGAAGCTACTTCTGCCAGTCCTCACTTCCACCACTGTTAGATGACAAGTGTCATCAGTGGATTTCTATGGATTATGAGTGTTGCATGACCTCATGGTTTAAGTGTGTATTTCTAGAAAAAATACTAAGCAACGAGAGTTGCATTTGTTAACACAGCACCTGATCACAGCAGCCAAACAGTGGCCTCACTGCTCACATGCTAGATTCACTGGCATCATAATTCAGAGATCAGTAGTAGTGCCAACAGTTGGCACCATCCTTATACAGAAGTGCCAAATCTGGCAAATCCAGCAGATGTCCATTTTTCTAGCTAAGTGCAGGCAGTGCCTTATATTGAGATCAAAAGTAGTAAACTGATAATTTGGTTGCTGTATTACACACTGTTTGGCAGTATTATTTGAGCACTATATGGCACTTTAATTTTGTGACATCATGGTATCATTTAGACAATGTTTCGCTCTGATACTTCAGAAATCTTTGTCCCTGCTCTTAGGACAATATAAAATGCTATTAACTAAACAGTGGTAATTAGCTATTCTAGATCTGTTGTTCTGGTTGGGCTCTTTATGGCAGTATTATTAGCAGTCTCAGACTAGACAACAGGGGAACCAGTGAAGTCCCCAGTTGCTCCAGAAATAACTGGCAGCTTCCATATTTAGGAAGTCTGCGCACACTGATCTGTCAACCTACCTCCATCACTGGTCAACATGCAAGATCAAAACCACAACCACTCCGGATGTCACAATCCAAGCGCACTGAGGCCCGTCATCTTTTTTCTTGGGCAGCTCCTTATGATCTTATATAAAGACTCCATAACTTATTGGACTGCATAGAGTCTCTAATCATAGAAATGGGAACTTAGCATTTCTATGACTAAGGACTGACTCCATGTAGTTTTCCGTGCATGTTTTTTACTCCTTTTAATCATGTTGTTTAAATAAAGATATATAATTTTAATTTTTTGCAGTGCTGGATAGATATGAGTGAACAGGAACTTAAAAGTTCGGGGTTCGTGTCTGGTGCTAAACTCCGAACACGGACTTCTCCCGGAAGTCAATTTTAATGTTCGGAGTTCCAGGGCAAGCCCGGGGATGAGAAAGAGAAGAAAGAAAGAAAGAGAATTCTGCCATCAACCCAACTACAACATCTAGTATATCCTGACAGCAAAAAATCTTTAGTGTATGCTGAGAGCTGTAGTTTTCAAAACTTTGTGGGCAATTTGTGGGGGAATTCACTAAGGAGGTATCTCACTATGTGTGCCAGGTGTTAGAAGGCATTTTGGGGGCAGAAGAAAGATCCTGCATCAAAGCTCGAGATGTGAAGGCCGAGCGATAAATCAGGGCCTTCCATCTGAAATTTCTTAGGAAATCTGGGGATCCAATGGCCCCCCCATAAGCGTGGGTACTATCATGATTCCACTCCTCAGTGTGTCTGGGATGCAGTTACTGAAGATTCAGTCGTCCAATATGGTACAGGGGCATACTGAAGCTGTCAGTACTTTGATTGACAGCTCAGTGTCCAGTCTGGTGCAGGGGCATGCTGAGTTGTTGGTATTTTGATTGACGGGTCAGCCGTCTAATCTGAGACTGGGAGGTGCTGGTTGTTTCCAGGTGTTCATTTTCCCAGATGATTGGTCAGCTACTTAGCTGAGCTGTTAGTACCAGACCTCTGCCAGATGTAACTTCAGCTAAGCATGGTTGGTTTTCTCTGTGCCAAGTGATTTGCTTGATGGTCTTTCATTGCCTGACCTTGGACCTCATTCTGACCATCCATCTGTTTAATCCCTTTTGTGAAGGATGACACCGGAGAGATCACGCAGAATCCCACCGCTGCCATGACATGTGAGGAACCCACACCTCGCCACCCCGCCTGACGTCACTATTATGTCACACGGATCACGTAATGCGGTCTCCCCACTTTCAGCAAAGTGACGTTCTGCACCCCTTAGGGACACATAAGGTCTGCTTGGTACATTTTTACACAGACTTCCCCGTTCACATGAGCCCAGGGAGGCGCGAGGAGTGAGAGGATGTGTCCCACGCAGTCACTGACGTGGCACTACACTTGCCCACAACCATGACAGGCCCCTTTAACTAGCACCAGTAAAACAGAGCGCTGCCAGGCCAATAGGACTGCCACCAGTTCCTCATTAGATATAAGCCCGATCCCTTAACGGGACTATATCTGGCCAGAAACTAGCCAAAAGAACAACCCAAGGTTAAATGATACATTTTATTGCCTTAACACCTTTCTGACATCAGACGTACTATCCCGTCCATGGGACCCGGGCCCCTATGCCCATGGACGGGATAGTACGTGTAGCACGATCAGCGGCGCCCACGTGGTGAGCGCCGCTGATAGCGGCCGGGTGTCAGCTGATCATCACAGCTGACACCCGGCACAATGTGTCGGGGCGGTCACGGACCTCCCCCGACACGTTAACCCCTTGCACACCGCGATCAAACATGATCGCGGTGTACCTGGGGTTAAAGGGAAGCATCGGCAGGGAGGGGGCTTCCTCCGTGCTTCCCTGAGCCCCCCACGGCAGCGCAATGTGCAGCGCTGCTGCTGGGGTCTCTTTCCCTACAGGCCCCTGAATCCAAGAGGGCGACGGGGGCCTTCGGGGGCCTGCAGGGAGCTGGCTTCCTCAGTGCCTGCAAAGCGCAGGCATGAGCAAGTCTGCAGTAGTGCCTGTGACAGATCGCTGATCTGTCACAGTGATCTGTGATGTGACAGATCAGCGATCTGTCACAGGACAATGAAGTCCCACCTGGGACTATGTAATAAAGGAAAAAAAAAAAAATAAAAAAAAAGTGTTAAAATAATAAAAAAAAAAAAAAAAAAAAAAAAATCGCCAAATAAATTAGAAAAAAAAAAAAAAATATTCCCCCAATAAATCCATTTTTTGGAAATAAAAATAAAAAAAAAAACAATAAAAGTACACATATTAGGTATCGCCACGTCCGTAACGACCCGCCCTATAAAACTGTCCCATTAGTTAACCCCTTTAGCAAACCCCTTAAAAAATAAAAATAAAAAACGAAGCAAAAAATAATGATTTATTATCATACTGCCAAACAAAAAGTGTAATAACGCGCGATCAAAAAGACGCATATAAATATCCATGGTACCGCTGAAAACGTCATCTTGTCCCGCAAAAAACGAGCCACCTTACAGCATCATCAGCGAAAAAATAAAAAGTTATAGCTCGCAGAATAAAGCGATGCAAAAATAATTATTTTTTATATAAAATAGTTTTCATTGCATAAAACCGACAAAACATAAAAAATGACCTAAATGAGGTATCGCTGTAACCGTACTGACCCAAAGAATAAAACCGCCTTATCAATTTTACCGCACGCGGAATGGTGTAAACGCACCCACCCCAAAAGAAATTCATGAAACGCTGGTTTTTGTTCATTCTGCGTCCCAAAAATCAGAATAAAAAGCGATCAAAAAATATCACTTGCCCGAAAGTGGTACCAATAAAAACGTCAACTCGTCCCGCAAAAAATAAGACCTCACATGACTCAGTGGGACAAAATACAGAAAAATTATAGCTCTCAATATGTGGGGATGCAAAAACTATTTTTACAATAAAAAGCGTCTTTTAGCGCGCGACAGCTGCCAAACATAAAAACCGCCATAAATAGTAAATCAAACCCCCCGTTATCACCCCCTTAGTAAGGGAAAATACTAAACTTAAAAGAAAATGTATTTATTTCCATTTTCCCATTAGGGTTAGGGTTAGGGCTAGGGTTAGGGCTAGGGCTAGGGTTAGGGCTAGGGCTGAGATTAGGGTAAGGGTGTGTTGGGGTTCGGGTTGGAGTTAGAATTGGGTGTTTCCACTGTTTGGGCACATCAGGGGCTCTCCAAATGCAACATGACGTCTGATCTCAATTCCAGCCTTGGAAAAGTCAAATGGTGCTCCTTCCCTTCCAAGCTCTGCCATGCGCCCAAACAGTGTTTTACCCCCACATGTAGGGCATCAGCCTACTCAGGACAAAATTCAAAACAACTTTTGGGGTCCAATTTCTCCTGTTACACTTAGGAAAATAAAAAAATTGGGGGCAAAAATATCACTTTTGTGGAAAAAAATGATTTTTTTATTTTTAAGTCCGAGCGCTATAAACGTCTGTGAAGCACTTGGGGTTTCAAAGTGCTCACCACACATCTAGATAAGTTCCGTTGGGGGTCTAGTGTCCAAAATGGGTTCACTTGTGGGGAGTTTCAATAGTTTAGGTACATCAGGGGCTCTCCAAACGCACATGACACCCACAGACCTTTCCATCAAAGTCTACATTCCAAAACGTCACTACTTCCCTTCCGAGCACCGACGTGTGCCCATACAGTAGTTTTCTCCCACATATGGGGTATCAGCATACTGAGGACAAATTGGACAACAACTTTTGGGGTCCAATTTCTCCTGGTACCATTGGGAAAATAAAAATTTGGGGACTAATTGATCATGTTTGTGGAAAAAATACAATTTTTTTTATTTTCATGCCCGGGCATTATAAACGTCTGTGAAGCCCTTGGGGGTTCAAAGTGCTCACCACACATCTAGATAAGTTCCTTGGGGGGTCTAGTTTCCAAAATGGGGTCATTTGTGGGGGGTTTCCACTGTTTTGGTACATCAGGGGTTTTCCAATCGCGACATGGTGTCCGATCTCAATTCCAGCCAAAAATGTCAAATGGCGCTGCTTCCCTTCCAAGCTCTGCCATGCGCCCAAATAGTGGTTTACCCCCACATGTGGGGTATCAGCGTACTCAGGACAAATTGCACAATAACTTTTAGGGTCCTGTTACCCTTGGGAAAATAAAAATTGGGGTGAAAAGATCATTTTTGTGGAAAAAATATGATTTTTTAATTGTAACGCTGTACGTTATAAACTTCTGTGAAGCTCTTGTGGGTTAAAAGTTCTCACCACATATCTAGATAAGTCCCTTGGGGGGTCTAGTTTCCAAAATGGGGTCACTTGTAGGGGGTTTCCACTGTTTAGGTACTTCAGGCGCTCTCCAAACGTGACATGGCGTCCGATCTGAATTCCAGCCAATTTTGCATTGAAAAAGTCAAACGGCGCTCCTTCCATTCTGAGCTCTGCCATGCAACGAAACAGTCGTTCCCCCCCACATATCAGGTATCAGCGTACTCAGGACAAATTACACAATAACTTTTGCAGTCCAATTTCTCCTGTTACCCTTGGTAAAATAAAAAAAATTGAACCTGAAGTATTTTTTTTGTGAAAAAAAGTTAGATGTTCATTTTTTTTTAAATATTCAAAAAAATTCCTGTGACGCACCTAAAGGGTTAATAAACTTCTCGAATGTGGTTTTGAGCACCTTGAGGGTGCAGTTTTTAGAATGGTGTCACTTTTGGGTATTTTCTATCATATAGACCCCTCAAAGTGGCTTCAAATGTGATGTGGTCCGTAAAAATAAAATGGTGTTGCAAAAATGAGAAATCGCTGGTCAATTTTTAACCCTTATAACTTCCTAACAAAATAAAATTTGGGTTCCAAAATTGTGCTGATGTAAAGTAAACATGTGGGAAATGTTAGTTATCAAGTTTGTTGTGTGTCGTATCTCTGTGATTTGAGGGCATAAAAATTCAAAGTTGGAAAATTGCGAAATTTTCAACATTTTCGTCAAATTTCTGTTTTTTTCACAAATAAATGCAAGTTATTTGAATGAAATTTTACCACTATCATGAAGTACAATATGTCACGAGAAAACAATGTCAGAATCATCGGGATCCATGGAAGCGTTCCAGAGTTATGACCTCATAAAGGGACAGTGGTCAGAATTGTAAAAATTGGCCCGGTCATGAACATGCAAACCACCCTTGGGGGTGAAGGGGTTAAGGGCACACTAGGTAATACACTATATACACGATGGTTACACAATGGTACAGATATGCAAATACAGATAGTGGCAGGACAAAAGATATAAGCAGAATATATGTCAATTACCGGGTTGATGTTCGACAGTGTGTGTGCTTGGCTGCAGGGGGAATGGGCTGCCAGCTGGCTCCTAGGTCCTTCACAGCATATTACTCGACGCGATCCCCACTGTCAAAGTGGACCGCATGCATAACAGAGATAGACCACATGGCCTTACCGCTATCCTTTATGTCCTTTGGGTCACTCCCCTCCTGCCCTGTGGGGTGAACCTAAATCCCCTCTCCTCGCTTCTGCAGCTAAAACTTCAAAACCTAAAATGGGTCATGAATCCTTAATAGACGGGGTCCTAGGGATTCGGTTTTGGCACTATCAGATTTGTACCCCTGCAATGTGTTAAGACCAAACACCGCTTTGCTATCTGGGTTTTACTAGCTGCATATATCTCCATACCCCTGGGTGCTAGAACAGGTCGAGACCCAGGCGAGTGTTCGTCATGTCCTGGGGATCTCAGAAATATACATGATGTACGGCTAGGATGTATAGTATCTCCATAACTCCTTATGTAATTATTTTTCGGGAATGTTCTAGAAGGTGTCTGCAGCCTCAGCAGGATTCTATTGCAAGCAAGCCTATGTCCTGCTCTGAGCTGGTCAAGGTGTGAGATTTGTCTGGGTCAATGTCTGGGTCAATGTACCAGCAGAATCATCTAGCAGTGGCTGGGCATCAGTGCACTTGTGGCGCCCCCAGGAGTACGGTCGCCACAGTGGCATTACCTTCCTCCTAGGGAGTGTGATGTCATGCTTGGGAGCAACGAAGGATCTCTCTAGCAGTTAAACAAACACACAACACAGTTCCCACTCCAGGCCAGCAGGGAGACCTCTGAACCTGACTGCTGAGGAGCTGCTCTCTGTGGTCGGGAGGAGGTAAGTTAGGGCAGTCTGTGAAGGGAGAAGGGGAGCTGGAGGATGAGCAGAGTTAAGGCTCACTCCTCGCTGGAGCGCATGGTCCGGATTCCGGTCGTCGAGTTTGTAGGGACACTGACGGTCCTGCAGCAGAAACCGGAGGAAGTAGCAGCTGTAAATGCTCAGTTCCCAGCTAAGGTTCGGAGGCCCCAGCAGCGACATGTGGGAGCCAGAAGGAAAAGGCTATGGCTGCCTGCCATACGAGAAAGTTCCAAAAGATAGTCAACAGGGGGAACTTCAGTGAACTCAGTACTGCGAGTACCTCAGATAAGCGCTAGAACGGACGCCACACTACCTATCTGCTGAGAGAGAATTCCAAATTTGCTTCCAGACTGACCAACTCCTTCTCCATCTGTACTCTGGGTCCTGGACGGCACTTATCAAGTACAGGTAAAGAAACTGCACGACTGTGTCTGTCATCTTTCTCCTGCGCCTGGCTCTGCTACATCCTGCACTGCACACCATCTACCAACTCTTTCATCTGCCCTGTGCAGGGCTTCTACATCTTAGCTGCACCACGACATCTGTCCTAGAGAAGCGACACTGCAGCGTGGGTCAATCTGATCAGAAACCACAGGTGGCGTCACGTATCATTCACCTATAAACGTTATTCACCCATTTGCTTGGATGCCCAGGGCCACGGAACGGGTCGTCACCACCAACGTGACACATCCCTCTGAGACACCGGCCCGGTACCGATTAACCCCACTGCCCTGGCTGGCCACCCTCCATGTCAGATTCATCTTGGACTGGGGAATTCACGATTTGACTTGATAACCCAGGCATGGTATGATAGAAAGAGCTACATGGACTAATGTGAAGTGTGGTCTGCTGCATCATTCACTTTAGGTGGGGGTGAAGGACACAAGGAAAGGGGTTCTTCCTGACCAGGAGCCAGCACTTGATGACTCAGTGCTTGCATTTTTTGAAACTTCAGAAGAGGAGAGCATATTTGCTGGAGTCTGCTTTGGCAATGTAAGCCAAAACTTGTTCCTGAAGCTCCGGCTTTAAAAGCGGTTTACCTACTCCCAGAAAATTGAGCCTTCGAGGCCTTGTGGAGCCAGACGATGACGCAGGCTCAACACCTCCTGCCTTAGGTGCTATTGTGCTTTTGCCACTACCAACAGATGCACCACCAACACCACCATCTTCAGGACAAGCTGGCAACCCCCGCCCACTTCCACGGCCTCTTCCACTATACTTCCTCATTTTTGTGAAAATGTACCCAAAATACCACCAGCTATATGGTACTGTAAAACAAGGTAGAAGGTGTATATAGTATTGGTGAGAATTTGAATCTCACTAGAGATTTGAGGACGCTGAACTATTGTCTCAGGCACAGGAGAGATTACACCTCAATGTAACAGGCTGAAATTGGATGGTGTATGACAAGGTGGAGGGTGTATATAGTATTGGTGAGAATTTGGATCTCACTAGAGATTTTAGGACGCTGACAATGATGCTCTCAGTCCAAGTATGGGCACAGGCAGCCTAATAAGCAGGACTGCTGCACACAAAAGGGTGGAAAAATGAATGCTTGGTAACTGTGCAGAAAAGAGGAAGAAAAGTATTTTTGCTTTTAAAAAAGCAGTTTGCACAGCAATGTGCAAACAGCAATGCAGCTATCAGGGAGCTTTATAAGGCAGCCAAATCACCAACAGAGCTGGTGCACAAAAATAGAGCCTCCCCTTTCACTGCACACAAAGTGTTGTGTTGTAAGTGGAAATCGCTAACAGCAGAAGCAGTTTTTTTGGTTCTTCTTCCCTGCCTAACACTCTCCCTTATTCTGAATCATCAGCAGCTGCAACCTCTCCCTAACGCTAATATCGGCAGAAGTAAGACGGCGGTCGGTGTGCACGCCCTTTTATAGCCCCTGTGACGCCACACAAAGCAAGCCAATCACTTGCATGCCCTTTTCAAAAATGGTGGTGACCGATGAATATGTCATCGCGTTGCCCACAGTGTGCGTCCTCCATCATTGGCTGAAAAAGGGCGCTGGAAGCATCATTTGAAACGCGACTTTGGCGCTCGGGTCGCCGACCTCGTGGCCGACCTCACGCTATGGTCGGGTTTCGTTTCATGAAACCCGACTTCAGCGATAGTCGACGACTTTTGAATTTGACCGACCCGTTTCGCTCAACTCTAGTTGCCACCACTTTTTCCACCAAATGATGTGATTTGTTGTGTCACTTGCAGGCTGCAGTCATTTAGCAGCCACTCATCAGCTGCAGCCTTAACTATTTTGTGTCAGAGAGGACATCTGCTCTGACTGAAGCTGCAGCTAAAACTAGGTTATTCTCTGGTAATAGTGGCACCAACATCGGTGGAATGGCGCCACCGCAGGAGTGTAGATTGTTTTTATTTTAATTGGTCTCCTGGACTAATTAAGCATGGATTATCCGGTAGTGGACTTCCCCTTTAATGTTACTATTTAAAACTGTGGTGGCATTTCTCAGATTCTTGTATCTCACTGTGAGTTCTTTATGACTTTCATCATGTAAAATCAATGTACACGTTTTCATGGTTGACCCATAATTCCTCTGAAGTTCAAGAGTTATTATGTAGTACAGATTCGTGTAGTGGCAGAAGGCCTATACAATGCTGGTAAACTGTACTGTGTAATACATGAATTATAGATGAGGGACTCTTAGCACCTGTTTAATGCACTCGGCTCCAAACAAAGTCCCTTGAAATGGCAGCAGGATAGTTGAGAAGCAAAACATTAATTATGTACAAATTCACATCCAAAAATACCGTTTGGCCTCCAGACATGAGCAATTATATCATCGTAACACAAAAGTATACACAGCAGTTTATGAGGTTTGGTGGGGCCGAGAGACCCAGTGTCACCAAAAAGAGGGGGCACTGTGGGAAGAGGTGACTTTTGGCAGTGAATGACTTTTAATGCAATTTTCACATCGCAGCTAAGAGGATAATTGTGCAGAAAATACATGTTTACATCAGACTGGTAGTATAAAAATTCAGCATTGCTTGAACGTTTGTGAGGCCTTAACAATTTTCCATATTTTTGCATAAAACTTGTCACCTGTTTTTTCCCATATAAAATATGGCCATCCCCATTAAGACTTTTTTTTTTTACAACATACTAGAATACTGTAAAAAAGAATCCTCCATCCCCTCTGTAGATCCCAAAAAACACCTTTTTTTTATACTCACAGATGGAGTGGTCTGGTCCGATTGGCGTCTCTGGCCTTGATCCAGTGCCTCCTTTCTTCCTTACCTGCTTCGTGTGGATGATGTGACCTACGTCATCCACACAGTGTCCGTCAATGAGGCTCCTGCACAGGTGCACTTCTCTCTGCCCTGTCGAAAGTAGAGCAAAGTACTGTAGTACGAATGCGCCAGCTCGGCTTTCTGGTCATCTGTGTTCTTCTTTGGCCAATGTGACTAATGGCCAAGCAGGACTGGGACCCAACTATGGACACACAGCAATGGGATGCTATATAAATGTAATGCCCAGCTCAAAGATAGGGAGTCCATGCCCGAAAGCAATGGAGTATACGTTGGCATACATGCAACGTATAGGAGCATATTCAGACTGGCCACTAAACAGACAAAACCTACGATAGAAACAAAATGAATATACACCATGCTATAAGTAGCAGGTGCTTTAGGTTCTTGTGATCAGTGCTCCAAGGGCATGGCCTCCATTTCTTTGAGCTGGGCATTACATACATAGTGTCCCATTGGTGGGTATCCATAGTTGGTTCACACTCCTGATCGGCCCTTATTCACATTGAGGTTATTTTTTATGCATGGTAAGGTTTTAATGCTAGAGGTTTGGACCGTCCCGACTGAGTACACCTTGACGTTGGTGAGATGACTTTTCCGCTTTTTTATTTTTTTAAAATCAAAAACAGTGTTTTACTAGGTACTCTATGTTATTTATATTTATTATTGCTTTTTACTTATAGAAGAGTATATATTCATTTTGTTTGTATCTTAGGTTTGTCTCTTTAATGGCCAGTGTTGCCTACACATTTTGCTTTTTGCATTAATACACACAGACCTAGTAAAAATGATTGAATCCTTTGAAATTCGAATTCTCCTGGTTCAGAAAATCTTTAAAAACAATTTAATTCACAGGTATTCCAATTGCCCAGAAAATATCGAGGTCTCCTATGACTGTAAACAACCACTTTCAGGCTCTGTAATGTGAACACTGCTTTGGTAATGTCAAAGTGACTCATCTTAGAAACTAATGGTAACTGGTAGTAACCCATAGCCCATTTAACAGCTATATTACATAATTTGAATGTTTTGTTTAATTAAAAATAGTGGTTGTATTATCCCATAGCCCATCTATCAAATGGGCTGTTGGTTGCTACCATGTAACCATCCAGAAAGTGTATTAGTGGGGAGAAAGCAGAAGGTATAATGGAATATTTGGAACATAACTTGTCAGTTACAGCAGAATGATGTTACCTCTGACAGCAGCACCATTAGTTTGAAACAGTGTTCTTCAAAGAATATTTATAAATGACTAAAAGGGATTATTTTTGGACAGTTTTTTAATTAAACAAAAAACATGAAGAGTCTGTTTGCGGTGTTAGGGATTTTGGTTACCAACCATTAGTATGGTGATATCATTTTATAAGGTTCTCGGCTTTGTTTGTGTTATAGAGCTTAAAAGGGATTGTATACGGTCTTAAGAGACCTTAGAGGGGCACACACAAATTTTAAGGGAAATTAGAGGCTAGTACTGTAGCTATATTCTTCTAGTTAAGAACAAAATTATAGTAATTATATTCTTGCACCTAGGGAGCAGTATTATAGTATTTATATTCTTATATATTGTATATGTATTATAGTAGTTATATTCTTGTACACAGGGGGCAGTATTATAGTAGTTATATTCTTGTACATAGGAGACAGTATTATAGTAGTTATATTCTTGTACATATGGGGCAGTATTATAGTAGTTATATTCTTGTACATGGGGCAGTATTATAGTAGTTATATTCTTCTACATAGGTACAGTATTATAGTAGTTATAGTCTTGTATATAGGAGCAGTATTATAGTAGTTATATTCTTGTACATGGGGTCAGTATTATAGTAGTTATATTCTTGTTCATAGGGGCAGTATTATAGTAGTTATATTCTTGTACATGGGGTCAGTATTATAGTAGTTATATTCTTGTACATAGGGGCAGTATTATAGTAGTTATATTCTTGTACAAAGGGCAGTATTATAATAGCTATATTCTTATACATAGAGAGCAGTATTATAGTAGTTATATTTTAGTAGATAGCTAGCAATATTACAGTAGTTACAGTATATTACTGTACATATGGGTAGTATTATGGCATAAAAAGAAAAAATAGAACAGCATCGAGAGGGTATGGGTACATAGCCTCCCTGGCAAGGACCAAATTATCCAGATATACAGTAACATCTGAAGGCAGCACTCAAAAAATGGTGGCAAAAAGCATTATGGTAACTATATTTTCCTAGAAGGGAGCAGTGTTACAGTAGTTATATTGTATACAGGTGGTTATACTATAGTAGCTATGTTCATTAGTGTGATCTAATTCTCTAGAATGCAAGAATAGTATCAAAGGTGTGGAGAAGACGGAGAACTTAATTTCTCAATCTTCTCCATTGTCTGAGGCCACAGATGTCAGACTGCACCTGGATGACATCCAAGTGCAGTCCGATGTTATACACGCACCCATAGACTTGTATGAGTACATATTGTCAGATTATCGGATGCACTCACAGTATGCTGCAATTTTTTTCCTCAGGCTGATTCAGCCCTGCCCCGATCTGCACTGCCCAATATAACATTGGGCCGAGTGCTATCCAATAAAACCTTGGATATCACTCAACCATGTTATACGTTCCTGTGAATGAGCCCATAAGGTCAGTATTTTAGTAGTTATATTCTTGTATACAGAAGTCATTATTACTGCCCTGTATGTGTAATAAGTACTATAAAATTACTATGACAGGCACGTAAGTACAATAATATAAATGTTATAATACTCATCTTATGAAATAGAATATAATGAATTTTAATGCTGCTGGCTGCTAAAGAGAAATGAATATTCACTGTGCTTGCAATGAATATTCATTTCTCTTATAGCACGTACACTGAAATCCACAGTCGCCGGCTTCCAGAAGACATCCTACTCACATTCCTGCGCGCCCTCGCTGCATCTCGTTGGTTCCGGCACCAGCAGCATTTCCGGCAGAGCGATCATGTTGCCCCGCTCATTAAGGTAATGAATATGCAAGCTTCTCCACTCTCATAGGCGTGGAGTGAATATTCATTACATTAATGAGCAGAGTCACGTTTTCGCTTTGGCAGGAAGAGCAGCTGGCTCCGGAACGAGATGCATCGAGGGCACGCAGAAAAGTGAGTAGGATGTTTGCTTTTTTTAAAAGGAAACATGCATACATGGATAGGGGATAAGGAGCCATGCATACAAGGACAGCGATGGGGAGCCATGTATACAAGGTGTGATGACTCCTGGAGTGGACCCTCTGAGTCATGGCACCAACCCTCCCAGGGAAAGCTGACCTAGTGAAGACCACCCCCTATACAGGGAGTGTCAGGCGCAAGCCCCAGGGGGTGAGGTACCACGACTGCTGGTACCAGGCAGCCGGCTCACAGGAGACACGAGTGGGTGAGTGTGTCTGCAGGAACGTGTAAAGCGTGGACACGGGAACACGTGGTATACTGAGATTTCGTACGTCCGGGTGTAAGTGAAGCAGTATGCGTGCAAGGAGCCCGTCAGGCAGCAGGTGTGCCAGGAGGTGTAACAGTACAGGAGCAGGGTGTGTGCCAGAGGGCACAAATGAGCATAAGACAAAGTGCAGGATTGGAACGTGTGCCAGGAGGCACAACTGAGTAGGAGACAGAGTACAGGATTGGAACGTGTGCCAGGAGGCACAACTGAGTAAGAGACAGAGTACAGGATCAGAGCATGTGCCAGGAGGCACAACTGAGTATGAGACAAGGCACAGGGTCCGAGTGTGTGCCAGGAGGCACAACTGAGTATAAGAGAGCACAGGATCAGAGTGTGTGCCAGGAGGCACAACTGAGTATGAGACAGTACAGGGTCAGAGCGTGTGCCAGGAGGCACAACAGAGTGCAAGGCAGAGTGTAGGTTCAGAGTGTGTGCCAAGAGGCACAATAGAGTGCAAGGCAGGGGACCCGAATACAGCGCACAGCCAGGCAGGGACACGGCAGACCAAGCCAGGAAGCACAACAATAATCAGGCACCTCCCCTAGGAAGAGGCAGCCTGATATAGCACATGATCAAGAGAGCTTCCGGGTCAAGTCCTCCAGTACCATAGAGAGGACTGACCTGGAGACCGAACTGAGAAAAGCGTGCAAGCGCAGACATAACATAAAGGAGACAGGGACCTAGGTACGAGAGGTGTGCGTGCGCACCCGGCGGGACCCCCGGAGTGACCGCGGCTCCGGAAGAGATGACGTCGGGGCCGAGGTCCCGCCCCCAGGTGAGCGCGGCGTGACAGTACCCCCCCTTTACGCCCCCTCTTTCTAAAACTGGAGAGGAACTTAGACAAAATCTGGGGTGCGTGGATATTCTCCCTGGGCTCCCATGACCTCCCCTCGGGGCCAAAACCCTTCCAATCGATCAAGAACATGGTTCTCCCTCTTACCTTCTTCATGGCCAAAATGTCATTCACCTCTAACTCATCCCCCAAGCCAACAGGCTGGGGTGTGTGGCCTGGATGAAATCGGTTAAGAACCACTGGTTTAAGGAGAGACACATGGAAGGAATTGGGAATACGGAGTGAAGGAGGCAGCTTCAATTTGTAAGCAACATCATTAATCCGCCTGAGGACCTCAAAAGGACCAATGTAACGGGGACCCAGTTCCCAGTTTGTTAGATGGTACCTTAAGGCGGACGTATTTGGTGGAGAGCCACACCTTGTCACCAGGGAGAAATGGAGGAACATCCAGGCGCCTCTTGTCAGCTTGTAATTTCTTTCTGGGCAGCACGGTGGCTCAGTGGTTGTCCTGGGTTCGAATCCCACCAAGGACAACATCTGCAAGGAGTTTGTATGTTCTCCCCGTGTTTGCGTGGGTTTCCTCCGGGTACTCCGGTTTCCTCCCACACTCCAAAGACATACAGATAGGGAATTTAGATTGTGAGCCCCATCGGGGACAGTGATGAAAATGTGTGCAAACTGTAAAGTGCTGCAGAATATGTTAGCGCTATATAAAAATAAAGATTATTATTATTAAGATTATTTCTGTCCCGTGCTTTCTCGAGAGCGGTTTTGGTCTCCTGCCATACCCTGGAGAACTCCACAGACAGAGAATCGGCAGCAGGTACCCCCGAGACAGGAAGTACCGGTAGAGGCACATTGGGATGCTGTCCAAAGACGATGAAGAAAGGAGACTTGGTAGACGATTCACTGGAGTGATTATTGTAGGCGAACTCAGCCCAAGGAAGTAGACCGACCCAGTCATTCTGATGAGCATTAGAAAAATGCCGGAGGTAGGATGTAGCGGCGAAGGCTTGTTTCAATGACTGGAAGGTCTCTTCAGCCTCAGAGGGCCAAGCCTTTGGGTTAGCTCCCTTGCAGATAAGGGACGAGATGGGGCGAACCAACGAGGAGAAATGAGGAACGAACTGTCGGTAGTAGTTCGCAAAACCAAGGAAGCGTTGGATTGCCTTCACCCCATGGGGCTGTGGCCAATCGAGGACGGCGGACACCTTTGCCGGATCCATGCGTAGACCTGTTTCTGAGATAATGTACCCCAAGAATGGCAGGGACGTTTGCTCGAAGGCACATTTCTCGAGCTTGGCATAAAGGCGGTTCTCCCTCAGGCGCTGGAGGACTTGACGCACGTTCTTTCTGTGGGCGGAGAGGTCTGGAGAAAAAACGAGGTTGTCATCCAGATAGACTACCACGCAGGAGTACAGCATATCCCGGAAGACGTTATTCACGAACTCCTGGAACACCGCTGGGGCATTGCAGAAGCTGAAGGGCATGACCAAGTACTCGTAGTGACCGTCTCTGGTGTTAAAGGCGGTCTTCCACTCATCACCGGAACGAATGCGGATCAAGTTGTAGGCCCCACGAAGATCCAGTTTGGTGAAAATTCGAGCTCCTCTAAGCCGGTCAAAGAGTTCCGGGATCAATGGCAATGGGTACTTGTTCTTGACCGTGATATCGTTCAGGCCTCGGTAGTCTATGCAAGGACGGAGGGAGCCGTCCTTCTTTTTGACAAAGAAAAATCCCGCTCCCGTGGGCGAGGAGGACTTACGGATAAAACCTCTCGCAAGGTTCTCCTGGATATACTCAGACATAGCTTGGGTTTCAGCAGGGGATAGCGGATATATTCTACCCCTGGGTGGCGTAGAACCAGGAATGAGGTCAATCGGACATTCATATGGCCGATGGAGGGGCAGAGTCTCGGCCTCCTTCTTGTCGAAGACATCTGCAAAGGACCAGCAGACGGCAGACCTGTAGGTGCCGGGGATGGACAGGCAGAGTTCATCGGATGGACGGGCAACAGGCACTTCTCCTGACAGGACGGTCCCCAACAGAGTATCTTGCCCGACCGCCAGTCCAGGGTTGGCTCATGAGTCCGTAGCCAAGGGAGACCTAGAAGAAGCGTGTGAGACATGGTAGACAAGACGAGGAAGGAGATCTTCTCCCTGTGCAGGGCTCCGATCTGCAGCTCGATGTCTTCGGTGGCCTGGGTAACGGTCTCCTGCACGGACGTACCATTGACCGAAACTATCGACCGAGGAGTCTCCAGGGATCTGACAGGAATCCGGTATTTTTTAACTGCCTCGAGTGTGATAAAATTCCCCTCCGCACCAGAATCCAGAAAAGCCTCCTCAGAATAACGCTTGGTGCCGAGATTCAATAACACGGACACGAGCAGGGGAGGAGAGGGATCACGTACACCTAGGGAGGCCTCTCCTACCAACCCTAGGCGGAGAAGTTTCCCGGCTTCTTGGGGCAGGAACGAAGGAGGTGAGAGGAGCTCCTCTCTCTGGCTGATTCACGGGCACGTTCCTGAAACCGCAGGTCAATGCGTGTCGCCAGAGAGATCAGATCCTCTAAAGAGGACAGGCCACGCCAAAAGATCCCTACGAGAGCCTCGTTGTTCCAACTGAGTTCGGAGGACAAGGTACGAAAACGGATGGCATACTGTCCCACCGGTAGCGTACCCTGATGGAGGTTAAAGAGAGACTCGGTGGTAGAGGCCAGCCGACCCAGCTGGTCGAACACCTTGCGGAAGGTGTCCAAAAAGGTGGAAAGCTGAGAGATGAGTGGGTCATTGCGCTCCCAGAGGGGGTTCACCCATGCTAACGCCTCCCCCTCTTAGTGTGAAACAATAAAGGCAATTTGGGTGCGCTCAGTGGGATAGTGCAGCGGCAAAAGCTCAAAATGTAACCGGCATTGGTTCAGAAATCCTCGACAAAACTTAGGGTCCCCGCTATATCAGGGTGGCTTGCCGAGGCGCGGCAGCGGGTGCGGGGCCAGGACTGGGCAGAAACGGCTTGTATGGAAAGAAGCCGACTGTCTACCGACGCCATATAGTTGAGGATATGGACCTGGGTGTCGCGTTGCTGTGTGAGTTCTTGCTGGAGGCTGGCCAGCTGGGAAGCATTCCCAGGGTCAGAGGACTGCATGACCGACAAACGGGACTCCATGGATTTCAGAGAGGACATGATCCTGGTCTGACTCTCCCGTAGGAACACCAGTTCCTTTTGGACGGAGGCGGTGGTACCAGCGGGGTCCATGGCCTGATTATACTGTGATGACTCCTGGAGTGGACCCTCTGGGTCGTAGCACCAACCCTCCCAGGGTGAGCTGACCTAGTGAAGACCACCCCCTATACAGGGAGTGTCAGGCGCAAGCCCCAGGGGGTGAGGTACCACGACTGTTGGCACCAGGCAGCCGGCTCACAGGAGACACGAGTGGGTGAGTGTGTCTGCAGTAACGTGAAAAGCGTGGACACGGGAACACGTGGTATACTGAGATTTCGTACGTCCGGGTGTAAGTGAAGCAGGATGCGTGCAAGGAGCCCGTCAGGCAGCAGGTGTGCCAGGAGGTGTAACAGAGTACAGGAGCAGGGTGTGTGCCAGAGGGCACAAATGAGCATAAGACAGAGTGCAGGATTGGAACGTGTGCCAGGAGGCACAACTGAGTAGGAGACAGAGTACAGGATTGGAACGTGTGCCAGGAGGCACAACTGAGTAAGAGACAGAGTACAGGATCAGAGCATGTGCCAGGAGGCACAACTGAGTATGAGACAAGGCACAGGGTCCGAGTGTGTGCCAGGAGGCACAACTGAGTATAAGAGAGCACAGGATCAGAGTGTGTGCCAGGAGGCACAACTGAGTATGAGACAGTACAGGGTCAGAGCGTGTGCCAGGAGGCACAACAGAGTGCAAGGCAGAGTGTAGGTTCAGAGTGTGTGCCAAGAGGCACAATAGAGTGCAAGGCAGGGGACCCGAATACAGCGCACAGCCAGGCAGGGACACGGCAGACCAAGCCAGGAAGCACAACAATAATCAGGCACCTCCCCTAGGAAGAGGCAGCCTGATATAGCACATGATCACGAGAGCTTCCGGGTCAAGTCCTCCAGTACCATAGAGAGGACTGACCTGGAGACCGAACTGAGAAAAGCGCGCAAGCGCAGACATAACATGAAGGAGACAGGGACCTAGGTACAAGAGGTGCGCGTGCGCACTCGGCGGGACCCCCGGAGTGACCGCGGCTCCGGAAGAGATGACGTCGGGGCCGAGGTCCCGCCCCCAGGTGAGCGCGGCGTGACACAAGGAAAGGGACCGGGAAGCCATGCATACAAGGATAGGGGATAAGGAACCATGCATACAAGGACAGGGACGGGAGAGCCATGCACACAATTATAGGGGATAAGGAGCCATGCATACAAGGACAGGGACGGGGAGCCATGCATATAAGAATAGGGGATAAGGAGCCATGCATACAAGGACAGGGACTGGGGAGCCATGCATATAAGAATAGGGGATAAGGAGCCATGCATACAAGGACAGGGACGGGGAGCCATGCATACTAGGACAGGGAGCCATGCATACAAGGACAGGGACTGGGGAGCCAAGCATACAAGGACAGGGACGGGGAGCCATGCATACAAAAATAGGGGATAAGGAGCCATGCATACAAGGACAGGGACGGGGAGCCATGCATACCAGGACAGGGATGAGGGGACAATGCATACCTGGCTTATCCTCGAGTCAGTAAGCTTACCCAGGTTTTCGTGGAAAAATTAGGTGCCTTGGCTTATACTCGGGTCGGCTTATACTCGAGTATATACAGTAGTTATATTCTTGTACATAGGGGGCAGTATTATAGCAGGTATATTCTTGTTTGCAGAGGGCATTATTTAAGTATGTATTTTTTTGTACCTAAGATGCAGTTTTATACTAACTTTAATCTTACACATAGGGGGGCAGTATTTTAGTACATAAAGTATTTTTTTTATATAGGGGCACCCTAGTAGTAAATGATCTTATGCAGAAAGCTTGATATTCATAATTATAAAATGATTTACAATAATCTATTCTTCACAATGTGCTTAACTTCTTCTGCCGACTGCAATTTGTTTAGGAAAATAATAATTTGCACTTACCTTCCCCAGGTCCCTCGCTGCTCCCTGTGTCTATTATTATCTACAGTATTGATGTCATGTCAGCAATAGTGCAGTCTATAACAGAGCTCACTGATTGGCTGCCACACTGTCGACGTGATGTCAGTACTTCAGAAAGTAACAGAACTCAGGACCTCAGCACTGGACCAAGGAAGGGTGAGGAAAGGTCAGTTTGCTTTTTCAAAATAAACTGCAGCAGGGGTACAGGGCTGTTTTTAAACCGGACATCCCCTCCAAAGTTTTTCTGCAACAATCAGTCCTAAGATGTTTCAGATATCTTTCCAATCCACATAAAAATCATTGTAGCTCAGTTTAGTCGGCATGTGCCAGGATACAGACTCCTTAGGCAAAGCTGGCTGGGTAGGGGTCGGATCACACATATGACATGCAGCGGTTGAGCCGGGCATTGCCCGAGGAATACAGCAAGCATACAAGGCAGGTTGAACAGGCCCATAGCACAGAGGGCATAGGACTTGCCGCTCAGGCTCCGCATACTGTATGCATCAGTAGCCATCTCCCTGTAGTCACATCCAATCCAGTCTCCTTCTGCTAGGATGTTCCTACTTGTCACAGCTCATACGTGTCTCCCAGTGGGCATATTACTGTCATATATATTTATCTGTGTGACTTCTCACAAGCAGAAATTCTCATTGCTGTTCCACGACAGCTTAGGATAAGAAAAAATATCACAAAGGAAAACTATGGTAAATGTATTCTTGTGCACATAAAAGATGTGGAAAGACATACAAAGTGAAATGCGCCTCTTCTGGGAAATAATGATATACAGTATGTACAGCTGGTATAACCTGGGCATCTTCTCTATATAATTATATATATATATATATATATATATAGCTGATATAAGTGATACATTTTCTGTACATAGTGATATGGAGCATGCTGGTATAACCTGGGTATATTCTGTATATAATTATATATGAATAGCTGGTATAAGTTATACATCTTCTGTATATAGTGACATGGAGCATGCTGGTATAACCTGGGTATATCCTGTATATAATTATATATGTACAACTGGTATAAGTTATACTGTATATCTTCTGTATATAGGGATACGGAGCATGCAGGTACAACCTGGGTATCTTCTATGTGTAAGGGTGGGCCAGGGTGGTAGTCGTGGATGAGGACTTCTGCTTCATCACACCCTGGCCTTCTCTCACATAAACATAGTGTCCCTTAGTCAGTATACCTGTGTCTTCAGGTCCAGCATCGTCAGGTTCTCTTCTGCGCCACTGAAGGCTGTCTGCAGACGATTTCGCAAGAATTGAGACGCAGTCCATTTCAACTTGAAACTGAACATTTCCATTTCTCAGCACATCCAAGTATTTCACAGCATTAATCACAGGTTGCACATCACATGTATCTTCATCTTTCCCTGCACTACTTTCCACGTCCTCCAGTACACTATGGGGTAATAGCGTATTTGGGGATCACATCATCTGTTTTGCCCCGGATCGGAGGGCATCAGCCCACGCAATGACCTGCCATATATTGGACAATCTGTGCCCTGTACTCTTCCCGGACCGCTTTCTTTCTTCTCTTCCAAACTGCTGCAACACTGACACTTATTACTGTTCTTCTGTCCTAAGGACCTCCGAATGGCTGGGCTTCACTGCTTTCTTAACGTTACGGGTCTGCTGCGGCATCCTGGGCCTATAACCCATGTGGACGGTTTGGGTGCCCGGGCGCTTCTGACTCTACCTAAACATCTCCCCTTCCTTACCACACAGCAGTCCCTCCTATAGTTAACTGTTTCCTATGCTACATTCTAGCTGAAAACTCTATATACTAAAATGCCCCTACCTAGTAGCCATTCTTGTAATTGCACTTACCCTATTCCCTAAACATAGCAGCATAAAGGTACATCACATCAAATATACATTTGGTAAAAATGATAACACACATAGCAGCATTACAAAAGTATACCATTATGCAAATATATATATACACACTTATAACGTACGATACTGGGACAAGAGCGTAACGAAGAAGAATAGCATACCCCTTACATATATATAATTGTATATGTACAGCTGGTATAAGTTATACATCTTCTGTATATAGTGATATGGAGCATGCTGGTATAACCTGGGCATCTCCTGTATATAATTATATATGTACAGCTGGTATAAGTTATACCCGTATTTTTCGGATTATAAGATGCACCACATATTTTGAGGAGAAAAATAGGAAATTTATTTATTAATAAAATGGTGGTGTTTCTTACAATCCATGCGTCTTTTGCTTACTTGGGGTGGTGGCTGCGGTGAAGCGGGGTGCCATGGTTGCTGATGGAGGAGGTAAGAGTGGAGCGTTGCTGCAGGCTGACATGAGGGGGTGTTCCAATGTGAGGCACGCCTTTGCGAGTGTCCGATGCTGCCGCTGCCCTGTGTCCGGTGCTCCCGTTGCCCTGTGTCCAGTGCTGCTGCTGCCCTGCCCTGTGTCCGGTCTTGTTGTGGGGGCTCTGCCAACATTTTGTGAAAGGCCAGAGCCCCTGGCAGTTCCATGGTTTCCACCTGTGCGGTGGACTTCGGGAAAATAACCGCCGGGGGGTGGCACATGCGCAGATAGAGATCTCGGCACCAAGATCTCGGGAGATGAGATTTCTGTCTTACAGTCCAAATTCAGCTTACCGGGGTGGGGGGGTTGGCAGCGCTGATCTAGCATGGTCACAGGGGGTGTTCAGTGGTCTGGCGGTGATATGACTCCCATCCCAGACTGGTGCGGCAGCTACGGCGGTGCTCGGGGCTCCGCCAACACTTTCTGAAAGCCTGGAGCCCCCACACATCCATTGCTGCGATGCGGTGGCCTCCAGCTAAATGGCCACCAGGGATGGCGCATGCGCAGATTAAGATCTCATCTCCCGAGATCTCGGGACGAGATCTCGTTGCCGAGATCTCAATCTGCGCATGCGCCTCTTCCTGCAGCCATTTTCCCGGAGGCCACCCATCTCAGCAATGGAAGTGCAGGGGCTCCGGGCTTTCATTAAATGTTGGCGGAGCCCCAAAACCATAGAGCACTGCCGAATACTGACGTACCAGACTGGGAAGGGAGTGTGACCAATGACCATTGCCCTGCAGCGTCGGACTGGCTCAGAAACTCCCAACTCCTGCTTCCGCCACACTACTTGTAAGTATATTCTGACTATAAGACGCACCCCCATTTTCCCCAAAAAAATTTTTTGGGAAAAAGTGCATCTTATAGTCCGAGAAACAAGGTATGTACAGCTGGTATAAGTTATTATTATTATGCATTTATATAGCCGCATTTATTCCATGGCGCTTTACATGTGAAAAGGGGAAATATAGACAAGTATAATAAACATGTGTAAGACAAGGGACACACAAGTAGACAAAGAGAGGGGACCCTGCCCGCGAGGGCTCACAGTCTACAGGATGGGTGAGGATGCAGTAGGAGAGGGTAGAGCAGGTTGTGCGGTGGTTCAGTAGACCGAGGATCATTGCAGGCTGTAGGCTTGTCTGAACAAGTGGGTCTTCAGGTTCTTCTTGAAGGTTTCCGTTGATGGTGAGAGTCTGATGTGTCGCGGCAGAGAGTTCCAGAGTATGGGGGAAGCACGGGAGAAGTCTTGTATGCGGTTGTGGGAAGAAGAGATAAGGGAGGAGTAGAGAAGGAGATCTTAAGATCTTGAGATCTTGGATTAGTCGGGCAGCAGTATGTAGGATGGACTGGAGCGGTGCCAGAGTGCTAGTGGGGAGGCCAGAGAGTAGGAGGTTGCATTAGTCGAAGCGGGAGATGATAAGACCATGCACTAGTGTTTTTGTAGTTTTGTGGTTGAGGAATGAGCGGATCCGGGAAATATTTTTGAGTTTGAGGCGGCAGGAGGAGGCGAGGGCTTGGATATGTGGTTGAAAGAGAGCGCAGAGTCGAGGATCACCCTAAGGCACCGAGCGTGCGGGACTGGGGAAAGAGAGCAGCCATTGGCATTAATGGATAGGTCTGGTGGAGGGGTAGAGTGAGATGGGGGAAAGATGATGAATTCTGTTTATACATCTTCTGTATATAGTGATATGGAGCATGCTGGTATAACCTGGGTATCTCCTGTATATAATTATATATGTACAGCTGGTATAAGTTATACCCGTATTTTTCGGATTATAAGGTTTTCCTGGGCCCCAGGCAAAAGTGTCTCAGTGGGCCCCATTAGCACATACCACGATTCATGATGCACAGATACGGGGGGAGAAATATAGGTATTGTTCAATGCCAAAGATTTCTATTACTTCTTACATTACATGAGTGATATCTATAGTAAATTCTACAGTACCATACATGTAGTATAATGCATCCCATAGTCCTCCATATAGTATAATACACAGCCCACAGACCTCCATACAGTATAGTACACAACCCATAGTCCTCCATATGTAATGCAAAGCCCATAGTCATGCATATAATGTAATGAACCCCCCATAGTCCTCCTCCATATAGTATAATGCACAGCCCATTGTCATCCATATTAGTATAATACATAGCCCATATCCTTCATATAATATAATGCACCATCCATAGTCCTTCATATACTATAATGCACCTCCGTATGTAATGGACAGCCCATAGCCATCCATGTAGAATAATGCACAGCCCATAGTTCTTCTTTTCGTATAATAGACAGCCCTTAGTTATCCATTTAATATAATGCACAGCCCATAATCATCCATGTAGTTGCATGGCCACTTACTGATTTAAAAAAATGAATAAATACTCAACTCCCATCCATTCCCCTGCCATGCGGCATCCTCTTATGAAGCCGGCAGCTGACTTAAGACTGCAAGCGACGGGAGTGTATGACGTCACTGTCATGCGCCCACGATCACGTGCATGCTGATGTCTGCTGCTAGCCTCTGATTGGCCAGCAGCGTGTATTACCACGCATGGACCCGATGGGTCTGTGCGCCACAATAAATTTCAGCTGGATGTGCATAGGAGGATGCACATCTAACTGAAGTATTTGCAGGCTTCGGTGGGCCCCTCACCCACTGGGTCCAGGCAGTCACAGCAAGGACCACAGTAGTTACACTCCTGCCGACGGTGAATGAACCCTTCCTGTTTGTTCAGGAACCCGGCACTTGCCTGAGTATATAAAGGTATATAACCTTTAATTTCAGATATCTGTGGGAGCATTCTTGGTATAACTTTTCCGGTAATGAGCTGAGTCAGTGTTCTGGTAGCAGCATACTATTCTGGTTATGTAAGACAGCAAGAATCCAGTGCTTGCTCCTGCCGAGCTCTTGTTATAGCAGCACCTTGTTGTTGGACAGGATCTGGTGAGTCATATGGTGAATCATGAGGACTCTACAAGCAGCTAGAGGAGCTCCCTAGACCAAAGCCGTGCAGAAGCCGACTCCTCACAAAACTTGCTGGTGTCCTTGGTGCAGGATGGTGCTGCGCTGTAGCATATCTCCAAAGCATTTGTCACACAGCTTTTCCAGAACTAGATATAACGAATTAACTTTAGACCCATTTTTTTCTCGCAGTATCAGAATACAGCCTTTTGCTTTGTGTGGCTGTCATCTTCCGCTTGGTGCTTAGGGCCTCTAGATCAGTGCAGGCACCTGGATTGCTAGTCTAGGACATGTTGGCTCCTGTCAGGCCGGCACCTGCTGATATCACACCCACATTCTTCTCATTGGGACTGACCCTGGAAAATGAACTCACTACTAGATATTGAGGATGCATGGAAACCTGGGATATTCTGTATATTTGAGGCTTTAATGCTGTGTGTATCCAGGACAGTCATTAGAAAATCTTGGGCCCCATACAGTTCAGGGAGACCTGTGAGTCACCACAGTGTTGGATTTGGGTGTCAAGGTCCCGCCAGTAACATTGACTTGGGGGGCCCAATGTTCAGCTTCATGCAAATATTAGATTACCCGCTTTCAAAAATTTACTTTGGCTTCTATATAAAAATAATCTAGGTCAGTGATGGTGAACCTTTCTGAGACCGAGTGCCCAAACTGCAACCTAAAACCCAATAATTTATGACGAAGAGCCAAGACGTACCAAATGCCCCATCATGATCCCCTTCATGAAGAAATATGCCCCATCATGATCCCCTTCATGTAGAAATGCCCCATCATGATCCCCTTCTTGCAGGAATATGCCCCATCATGATCCCCTTCATGCAGAAATATGCCCCATCATGATCCCCTTCATGCAGAAATATGCCCCATCATGATCCCCTTCATGTAGAAATATGCCCCATCATGATCCCCTTGATGCAGAAGTATGCCCCATCTTCCTCTTCTTGTGGAAATTGACCATTCCACCATCTCCATCATTTCCTCCTCCCCATCATTACCCTCTCCCCATCACACCCATCATTGTCCCTCTCCCCGTCACTCCCATCATTATCCCTCTTCCCATCACTGGCCGTCTCCCCATCACAGAACATTTAGAAGGAGATGAATGAAACCTCTCTATGTTACCCATAGCAACCAATGACAGCACAGCTTTCATTTCTTATCACGTTGTAAAAACATGAAACCTGCTTTGTGATTGGTTGCTATGGGCAACATAGACAGTGTGTTTCAGCTTAATTTCATTAATTTGGCCCTTAGATTTCATCACCTCTATGACACCCAGAAATAAAATCATAGAAATATTTTACCTTGGTAAGAAAAATTTTTTTTGATGGCCTTGTAACCTATTGCAAATGGTGTGATAAGTCCTTATGCAGATGTGCATGCTGCACGTACAGTATGTGTTGTATCCGTTTTTATTTTCACAGATACAACACATACCCACTATAATCTAGGGTGCTGTTCACATGTCCATTTTTTTCAGACAGCACAATTGAAAAGGGCCAATACAAGTCTATGCATCCACGAAAAACACGTAGATCACACTGATGGCATCAGTGTACAGTCTGTGTTCTGTCCGTATCTAACATTGCAAAAGATAGGAGCTTTGCAATTTTTATTTATTTCTTAATCCATCTGTGAAAAACACTGACGCTGATGGTAAAAACGGATGCATTGATGTCACAGGGATCCAAAATACTGATGACACTGGTACCATTTTTTCATGTACGTGTTTAAACCTAAAACAGGCCTCATGCAGATGTCAGTTTTTCTGGTACGAGTGCCCACCATGTTTTTTGCAGATAGCCCTTATACCTATAAGTCTATGTACCCACAATGAGATTTTTTACTCTGCATATTTTTGAAAAAAAATGCAAGTAACCTACGTTACTTAATGGGTGCAAAAAATCTGCCACATCAAAAACTCATCATGAGAACCACTTTAATAGTCTATGGGGTAGTTAACCCATGTCCGCAATGTGCAATAATAATATGCACATGTTGGAATCCCCCTGTTTGGTGCAGGCTACTGGGCCGAGCCCGCATCTTTCTGGGCACAAGACAGCTGATCTATACAGCTTACATGTGCCCGCAACAGCCGTGGGTGGAATTGTGTTCCACCCGCAGTTGTTAACTAGTTAAATGTCTATCTGACAGCGGAATTTAATTTGCACTTACAGGAAGTGCGTTATATGATTGCGGGTCACCAGGACAAACAGAGTTCTGCAGCAGACCTCTGTGGTTGTCATTGTCAGACTGCTATGAGTGCTGCCCCATGGTTGACCCTCATAGCAAGTGAGCATTTCTGCTACATACAGGCGATCTGATCATCACCCGTGCGTAACAGAGGCGATCAAAGTACTGCAGTTTCTAGTCTCCCATGGAGACTATTGAGTCATGTAAAAAAAAAAATGTTTTAAAAAATATTTTAAAAAATATAAACACTCAAATCACCCCCCTTTCGGCACATTCAAAATAAAACAATAAAAAAAACAAATATACACATATTTGGTATCGCCGCGTTGAGAATCATCCAATCTATACGTATAGAAAAAAATTAACCCGATCACTAAACGGCATAACAAGAAAAAAATTCAAAACACCAGAATTGCATTTTTTTTGGTCGTTGCTACATTGCAATAAAATGCAATAATGGGCAATCAAAACATTGTAGCTACACCAGAATTGTAGCAATAAAAATGACAGCTCGGTGCACAAAAAATAAGCCCTCACCCGGCCCCAGATCATGAAAAATAGAGAATCTACAGGTCTCAGAAAATGGCACCATTTCTTTTTTTTTTTTTTTTAACAAATTTTTTTTTTCTCTCCACTTAAATAAAAACCTAGACATTTTCAGAGTCTGTGAACTCATAATGACCTGGAGAATCACAATGGCAGGTCAGTTTTAGCATTTAGTGAATATGGGTAAAAAAAAAAAAAAAGTGGAATTGCACTTGTTTTGCAATTTCACCACACTTGGAATTTTTTGCCCGTTTTCCAGTACAAGATATGTTATAACTAGAGTTGAGCGACTTTGGTCGGATCAGGTTTCGTGAAACCCGAATGAAACAAAATAAGTTTCAGATGAAACTCGTCCGACTAGAGCAAAACAAAGTCGGAGTTTCGTCCGACTTTTATTTCCCATTGACTTGCATTGGGGTCGGGTTTCGGACGAAACTCCAACTTTGTTTTGCTCTAGTCGGACGAGTTTCATCTGAAACTTATTTTGTTTCATTCGGGTTTCACGAAACCCGATCCGACCAAAGTCGCTCAACTCTAGTTATAACCAATGGTGTCGTTAAAAAGTACAACTCGTCCCACAAAAAACAAGCCCTCCCATTGCCATATTGACAGAAAAGTAAAAAACTTATGGTTCTGGGAAGAAGGGGAGCAAAAAATGAAAAGGCAAAAATGGAAATGGCCCTGTGGTTAAGGGGTTAATATGTCTGATTTTTTTTTTTTCCTTAGACTGAGTGGTCCGTGCAAAATTGAAGCAGCATGTCTGATATTTATCCACTGTCGTATCAAATTAGGTAATGCAAGTCTGTAGGTCCGTTTTTCATGGACTGATAGAAGGGGAAGACACTTTTTTTTTCTCATCAGTGAAAAACTGATGAAACTCGGACCAAAACTCTGATGAAACTGATCCAAATCACTGAGGAAACTCAGATCGGTTTTCTCGTATGATAAAATCACTGATGTCAGAATATGGCCTAAGGGTGTGTTCACATTCTAAAAAATGCGGCATTTTACAGAACTAGCAAAGTGAATGAGAATTCTGAAATCTCATGCACACACTGCTTAATTTTTCAAATCTGTGGCATGATACCCCTTTAAGTGTTTTTGCAGCGTTTTTCAACAATTCAAATATGTTTTATTAAAAAGAAAGCAAAAATGTAATTAAAAAGGTGTGTCAAATATTTTAGGCAGCGTTTTTTTCCTGCCAACACTCTGATTTTTGCTGCAGAAAAATCTGCTCCAAATACTCAACATATGCACTTAGCCTAAGGTTGTGTTCTCACTATGATTTTTTGATGTTGCAGATTTTCTGCACCATTTTCCACACCCATTAAGGTCTCTTTCACACATCAGTATTTGTATGCCTAAACCAGGAGTGTCTCCAAAACAAAGAACAGACATCAGTCTTTCAATTATATTTTTTTCTTGGTAAGTTCCATTCCTGGCATTGGCATACAAACACTGATGCAAAATACTGACCAAATACTAACATGTGAATGAGCCTTAAGTAAAATAAGTTACTTGCATTTTTCCAAAAATACTCAGCGTCAAAAACTCACCAAAAACTCATAATGAGAGCACAGCCTGACCTGACAGAGTTTTTGATGCCAAGGTTTTTGTCTCTTTTTAGCATGTTTTAAATAAAACTGCTATGAGTTTGCACAACAATTTTTTTTTTTTTAAACTGCAAATCTTCTGTATCTAATGCCACTCAATTGGAAAAAAAAACACACATAAATCCCGCAAGAGATATTGAAATGCCACGAATTGGAAACTCGTACTGCAGACTCTGGTACCTTGATTTCCAAATGAAATGCAAAATTTACTTTCCTTGTGGAGAGTGTCAATGACTGCCTTCTGGACATCTGTCAAGTCAGCAGTCTTCCCCATGATTGTGGAGACTACTGAAACAGAATAACGGACCTTTTTAAATGATTAGGAAGCCTTTGCAAGTGTTTTTTGTTAATTATTCTAATTTACTGAGATAATGACTTTTGGGCTTTCATTGGCTGTAAGCCATAATCATCAACATTAACAGAAATAAACACGTGAAATAGATCACTCTGTTTGTAATGACTCTATGTAAGAGATTCACTTTTTGTATTGAACTGAAATAAATTAACTTTTTGATGATATTCTAATTTTGTGAGAAACACCTGTGTGTTTAGAAAAAAAATTAAATTGCAATTTGTTTTTTGTAATGTAGGTCAAAAATTTTAATTTTAATTTTTCCTTTATAAAACTTCTTAAATGATAAATATATTAAACAAATGTAAATTACTCAAGATGGTTCAACCTCACTTGGAGAAACTTGTGGTTTCACCTACTAATAATAACACAATAATGGAACGATGATCTAGCTATTGCTACAGTGGGATGGTTCATTCTATTTCTTCTGACTCCAGGTAACTTCAAGGGTTCGTGCTCCTCTGGTTCACATCCTGCAGCTTCTCTGCATTTGTGCAAGTAGAAACAAAAAAATAGAAATCACAAGATATAAAACAGAACAAATCTGTAGCAATTCCCCGGCCTGGGCCCCTTCTGCTGGATGGATCTGAAAAACATGAATACTTTGTTGCAAACAGTTTGTTGCTCAGTAGGATGCAGCATTACATGTAAGAAAGGCAATGTTTATAGTCTGGTATCCATTATATGCAACATGTGTCCTCAGAAGTGGTACAATGTATCCAAGTCTCACCACAACAATGTGTAAAGGCCCCGTTACACATAGCGATCTCGCTAGCGAGATCGCTGCTGAATCACAATTTTTGTGACACAACAGCGATCTCACCAGCGAGATCGTTGTGTGTGACAGCGATCAGCGACCGTCCCCCCCGCTGGTATCGCTGATCGCTGCAGGACAGGCCAGGACTTTTTTTTGGTCGCTGGTCTCCTGCTGGCCACCACGCATCGCTACGTGTGACAGGCGGGAGACCAGCGATCTGCTGGTAACTAATGTACACATCGGGTATCCAAGGGACGTGCGTCCCTTAGATACCCGATGTGTACGTTAGTTACCAGCGCACTGATGCAGGGAGCTGGTAACAAACGTACACATTGGGAATCTAGGGACGCACGTCCCTTGGATACCCGATGTGTACGTTAGTTACCAGCTTCCTGTATCAGCGCGCTGGCTGCTAACGTGCACAGCGACGCCGGGCGTCGCTGTGCTGATCGCTGGTGAAGCTGTCTGTTTGACCGCTCACCAGCGATCACATAGCAATTCACCAGCGATCCTGACACATTGATATCATTGTCAGGATCGCGGGTGAGTCGCTATGTGTGACTCCAGCCTAAGGTTCTCAAGGACTTCATCTGTGCAGAATCTATAGAGATAGATGAAGACATGACATAGATAGATATGAAATAGATAGATAGATAATAGACATGAGGCAGATAGGAGATAAATATGAGATAGATAGATATGAGATAGATAAAAGACAGACAGATAAAATATATAGATAGTTTTATAGATATGAGATAGATAGATAATAGATAAATCCTAGATTGATTGATCGATCGATAGATATGAGAGATAGATAGATAAATAAATAGATGAGATAGATAGATATGACATATGGGATACTGTAGATAGATATGGGATAGATATATGATATAGAGAGATAGATATATGATATAGAGACATACAGTTGTAGCCAAAAGTATTGACACCCCTGCAATTCTGTCAGATAATACTCAGTTTCTTCCTGAAAATGATAGCAAACACAAATTCTTTGGTATTATTATCTTCATTTAATTTGCCTTACCATATATACTCGAGTATAAGTCGATCCGAGTATAAGTCGACCCCCCTAAATTTGCCTCAAAAACCTGGGAAAACGTATTGACTCGAGTATAAGCCTAGGGTGGGAATTGCCGAAGATACTGGTAAATTTAATGCTGCACAACATACAGTATGCCCCCAAAATGCTGCATAGTGAATGCTGGCCCAAATAATGCTGCACAACATACAGTATGCCCCCAAAATGCTGCACAGTGAATGGTGGCCCAAGTAACGCTGCACAACATATGCTCCCATAAATGCTGCACAGTGAATGGTGGCCCAAATACCGTAATGCTGCCCCCAAAGTGATAGGATTACTGGTAATCCTATCATGTTGCTGCCGCTGCCCCTGCTGGAATTTATAAAAAAAAAAAAAAACACTATATACTCACCTACGTTGATGACAGCTGCTCCTGAGCGTCGCCGGCTCTTCAGTGACTCAGGCAGAGGGCGCGCGCTTTCCACATCATCGCGCCCCCTGCACGTCACTGCCGGAGGATGGGAGAGAGCAGCGCGCAGAGATTTTGAACGCCGCCGCGGCCCTATCATCACCCGCCGCCGCCGCCAGGACCCTGCAGGGGACCGCAGACGAACACCGGGGACCGCGGAGACGACTGGGACCGCAGAGATGACGGGGACCAGGTAAGTTAGCACCGTGACCCGAATATAAGTCGAGGAGGGTCTTTTTCAGCCCCGAAAGGGGGCTGAAAAACTCGACTTATATTCGAGTATATACGGTAAATGAAAAAACACAAAAATAATTGTCCTAAAGCCAAATTGGATATAATTCCACACCAAACATAAAAAAGAGGGTGGACAAAAGTATTGGCAATATTCGAAAAATCATGTGATGCTTCTCTAATTTGTGTAATTAACAGCACCTGTAACTTACCTGTAGCACCTAACAGGTGTTGGCAATAACTAAATCACACTTGCAGCCAGTTGACATGGACTAAAGTTGACTCAACCTCTGTCCTGTGTCCTTGTGTGTACCACATTGAGCATGGAGAAAAGAAAGAAGACCAAAGAACTGTTTGAGGACTTGAGAAACCAAATTGTGAGGAAGCATGAGCAATCTCAAGGCTACAAGTCCATCTCCAAAGACCTGAATGTTCCTGTGTCTACCGTGCACAGTGTCACCAAGAAGTTTAAAGCCCATGGCACTGTGGCTAACCTCCCTAGATGTGGACGGAAAAGAAAAATTGACAAGAGATTTCAATGCAAGATTGTGCGGATGTTGGATAAAGAACATCGACTAACATCCAAAAAAGTTCAAGCTACCCTGCAGTCCGAGGGTACAACAGTGACAACCTGTACTATTCGTCGGCATCTGAATGAAAAGGGACTTTATGGTAGGAGAGCCAGGAAGACCCCACTTCTTACCCTGAGACATAAAAAAGCCAGGCTGGAGTTTGCCAAAACTTACCTGAAAAAGCCTAAAACGTTTAGGAAGAATGTTCTCTGGTCATATGAGACAAAAGTAGAGCTTTTTGGGCAAAGGCATCAGCATAGAGTTTACAGGAGAAAAAAAGAGGCATTCAAAGAAAAAAAACACGGTCGCTACAGTCAAACATGGCGGAGGTTCCCTGATGTTTTGGGGTTGCTTTGCTGCCTCTGGCACTGGACTGCTTGACCGTGTGCATGGCATTATGATGTCTGAAGACTACCAACAAATTTTGCAGCATAATGTAGGGCCCAGTGTGAGAAAGCTGGGTCTCCCTCAGAGGTCATGGGTCTTCCAGCAGGACAATGACCCAAAACACACTTCAAACAGCACTAGAAAATGGTTTGAGAGAAAGCACTGGAGACTTCTAAGGTGGCCAGCAACGTGTCCAGACCTGAATCCCATAGAACACCTGTGGAGGGATCTAAAAATGGCAGTTTGAAGAAGGCACCCTTCAAATATCATGGACCTGGAGCAGTTTGCCAAAGAAGAATGGTCTAAAATTCCAGCAGAGCATTGTAAGAAACTCATTGATGGTTACCGGAAGCGGTTGGTCGCAGTTATTTTGGCTAAAGGTTGTGCAACCACGTATTAGGCTGAGGGTGCCAATACTTTTGTCTGGCCCATTTTTGGAGTTTTGTGTGAAATGATCAATGTTTTGCTTTTTGCTTCATTCTCTTTTGTGTTTTTTCATTTAAGACAAATTAAATGGAGACAGTAATACCAAAGAATTTGTGTTTGCAATCATTTTCAGGAAGAAACTGAGTATTGTCTGACAGAATTGCAGGAGTGTCAATACTTTTGGCCACAACTGTAGATAGATAGATATGAGATATGGAATAGATTGATATATGATATACATAGATAGATATGAGATAGTTGATAGATAGATAGAGTAAAAAAAATAGAAACAGCACTCCGAATGGCAGTTGTAAGGTGCTCTTTAATGGCCCATGTGGCCAAGGCTTGAGAAAGGTCTGCACTTAGGACCAAAACGTCGCCACTAGAGTTGAGCGAAACGGGTCGGTCATATTCAAAAGTCACCGACTTTTGCTGAAGTTGGGTTTCATGAAACGAAACCCGACCATAGCGTGAGGTCGGCCACGAGGTCGGCGACCAGAGCGCCAAAGGCGCATTTCAAAAGATGCTTCCAGAGCCCTTTTTCAGCCAATGATGGAGGACGCACACTGTGGGCAACGCGATGACATAGCCATCGGTCACCACCATCTTTGAGAAGGGCATGCAAGTGATTGGATGGCTTTGTGTGGCGTCACATGGGCTATAAAAGGGCGTGAACACCGACCGCCATCTTACTTATGCCGATCTTAGCATAGGGAGAGCTGCTGCTGATTCTGTAGGGAGAGCGTTAGGCAGGGAAGAAGAACCAAAAAAACTACTTCTGCTATTAGCGATTTCCACTTACAACACTGAACACTTTGTGTGCAGTGACAGGGGAGGCTCTATTTTTGTGCATCAGCTCTGTTGGTTATTAGGCTGCCTTATAAGGCTCCCTGAAAGCTGCATTGCTGTTTGCACACTGCTGTGCAAACTGCTTTTTTAAAAGCAAAAATACTTTTCTTCCTCTTTTCTGCACAGTTACCAAGCGTTCATTTTTCCACCTTTTTGTGTGTGCATTGTGCAGCAGTCCTGCTTATTAGGCTGCCTGCGTCCATACTTGGACTGAGACCATCATTGTCAGCGTCCTCAAATCTCTAGTGAGATCCAAATTCTCACCAATCCTATAGACACCCTCCACCTTGTCATACACCATCCAATTTCAGCCTTTTACATTGAGGTGTAATCTCTACTGGCCAGAGACAATAGTTCTGCGTCCTCAAATCTATAGTGAGATCCAAATTCTCACCAATCCTATAGACACCCTACACCTTGTCATACACCATCCAATTTCAGCCTGTTACATTGAGTTGTAATCTCTACTGGGCCAGAGACAATAGTTCAGCATCCTCAAGTCTATATTGAGATTCAAATTCTCACCAATCCTATAGACACTCTCCACCTTGTCATACGCCATCCAATTTCAGCCTGTTACATTGAGGTGTAATCTCTACTGCGCCAGAGACAATAGTTCAGCGTCCTCAAATCTGTAGTGAGATTCAAATTCTCACCAATCCTACAGACACCCTACACCTTGTCATACACCATCCAATTCCAGCCTGTTTCATTGAGGTATAATCTCTACTGGGCCAGAGACAATAGTTCTGCGTCCTCAAATCTCTAGTAAGATTCAAATTCTCACCAATAGTAGATACACCTTCTACCTTCTTTTACAGTACCATATAGCTGGTGGTATTTTGGGTACATTTTCACAAAAATGAGCAAGTATCGTGGAAGCCGGAGCTTCAGGAGCAAGTTTTGGCTTACATTGCTGACACAGCCTCCAGCTCTCTCGCCTCCTCTTCTGAAGTTTCAAAAAATAAAAGCACTGAGTCGTCATTGGAGGCTCCTGGTCAGGAGCAACACCTTTCCTTGTGTCCTTCACCCCTACCAAAAGTGAAGGATGTGGCAGGCCACACTACCAATTACTCCATGGAGCTCTTTTCACATACCATGCCTGGGTTAGCAAGTCAAATCGTGAATTCTCCAGTCCAAGGTGAATCTGACATGGAGTGCACTGATGCACAGCCACTGCTAGATTTTTTGCTGGTACATTCACTCAGAGCACTACATTGTCCTCGCAGTGTACTGAGCCAGAATCTGACCCCGATGAAACTCAGGTGCCCCTTCCCGCATACTATATCACCTTACAAGGTGACACAGAGGAAGGTGCACGTGAAATTGAAGAGGAGGTGATAGATGACCCAGTTGTTGACCCAGATTGGCATCCATTGGGGGAAGAGGGTGCCGTTGCCAATAGCTCAGAAGAAGAGGATCCGCAGCAGGCAATGACATCGCAACAGCTGTTATCTGGCAGGACCGTAGCAGTCCAAAAACGTGTTACAAAAACCAATAGAGTTGTAGGACAGCTTGGCCAGACGGTCAAATTAGCACAGCGTGCAAGGTCTCAAAATGTCTTCCATAGTAGGAAGAGTGCAGTGTGGCACTTTTTTGAACAAAATCCTAATGATCAGGCAAAAGTTATCTGTAAGAAGTGCACAAAGACCTTTAGCCGAGGAAAAAATCTGAGAAATTTGAATACCAGTTGCATGCTTAGACATTTAACCACCATGCACTTGCAAGCATGGATGGACTACCAAATCTCACGTACCACATGTGCACCTGCTCCGAATGAAGGTAGTCAGCAACGCTACATCGCTTCCCCCACTGTAAGCCCACCGGTTAGCACACCACCAGCAGAAAATGTTGAGGTGTCGTCGCAAGGCCAAAGCAGTCAGGGAATCACAATGTTATTGCTACGAAAGACTGAATCTAGGCCATCAGCAACACCACCAACACCATCACCATCACCAACCCTCTCCACCACATGCAGCTCTCAAGTTCAGCTCACCTTACCAGAGACTCTGAGTAGGGCAAGAAAGTACTCATCCTCTCATCCGCGTACACTGGCTTTGAACGCCCACATTGCCAAACTAATCTCGTTAGAGATGATGCCCTACCGGTTGGTTGAAAGCAAAGCTTTCCACGAGCTCATGGCCTATGCAGTACCACGCTATGACCTACCCAGTCGGCACTTCTTTTCGCGAAAAGCTTTCCCAGCCCTCCACGTGCATGTGAAAGACTGCTTTGTCCATGCACTCAAGCAATCAGTGAGTGGAAAGGTGCACCTCACAACAGATGCATAGTCCAGTAGGCATGGCCAGGGACGTTACGTGTCCATCACTGCCCATTGGGCTAATGTGGTGGATGCAGGGTCCACGGGGACCGCCGCGGTGGGACAGTGCTGCCTAGCCCACGGTATAGGAAACAGTTGGCTGTAGGCGTTCGACCCTCCTCCTCCTCCGGAAGCGAAAGCTCGTCCACAGAGCGCAGTCGCACGAGCACTCCATCCGCAGCTGCCAGTGTTGCACACGAGTTCTCCCACTATCGAACAGCTAGTGGTAAACGTCAGCAGGCTGTGTTGAAGATGATGTGTTTGGGCGACAACAGACACACTGCGGAGGTACTGGCCGACTACTTGCAGCGACAAACTGAGTCATGGCTGGGCAGTCTACATCTTGAGGCAGGCAAGGTAGTTAGTGATAACGGCTGGAATTTTGTGGCAGCCATAGCCCTTTCAAAACGCAGACACATACCTTGCCTAGCTCACACCTTGAACCTGGTGGTGCAGTGCTTCCTCAATAATTATCCGGAGTTAACACCCCTGCTCCATAAGGTGCGAAGACTGTGCTCGCACATCCGCCAGTCGCCCGTACACTCCAGTCGTACGCAGAAGGTGCAGCGATTGCTCCACCTTCCCAAGCACCGCCTAATTATCGACATTGCAACAAGGTGGAACTCCACCCTGCACATGGTTCAGAGGCTGTGTGAACAGAGGCAGGCTGTAATTCATTTGTGGGAGAATACACGGGCAGGCAGTTTCCAGGCAGACATGGAGTTGTCTGGTGTGCAGTGGTCGAAGCTGAAAGACCTCTGTAAAGTCCTTCAGTGTTTTGAGGAATGCACATGGCTGGTAAGCGCAGACGACGCCATAATAAGCATGAGCATCCCACTTATGCGTCTGCTTATGCAAACTTAGACGCACATTAAGGAGCAGACGTCTGCAGCCAAGTAGGAAGAGGAAGAGGGAATCCTTGATGACAATCAGCCATTGTCTGCTCAGGGAAGTCTCGTGGATGAGGTGGAGGAAGAAGAGGAAGAGGAGGAGGAGGAGGATGATGGGGATGATTATTTTGGGGAGGAGGATGCTTTTTAGGGGGCAAGAAAAAATGTTGGCGTGGCAAGGTCAGGTACAGGGTTTGTGCATGACTGGAGGGATGTGGATTTGCCAGAAAGTGCTCCTCCACCCAGCACTCGCAGTGCATCATTGACACCTGGAACATTGGCCCACATGTCTGATTATGCCTTGCAGATCCTAAAAAGGGACCCCCCGCATTGCCAAAATGATGAACGATGATGACTACTGGTTGGCCAGCATCCTGGATCCACGCTATAAAGGCAAATTCCAAAACACCATGCCACAAGAGAACCTAGAGCTAATATTGGCTAACAAACAAGCAACTCTGGTAAACCGTTTGTTTGAGGCATTCCCAGCAAACAGCGGCGGTGATGTTTTTCCAACGAGCCGCAGGGGGCAACATGGAAGAGGTGTTCATGGTGCACACAGCCAAAGTGGCGTTGGACACAGGGGTTTCATGACCATGTTGTGGACTGATTTTTCAAGTAACGCTCACACGACTGGTAATACTGCATCGATCGAAAGTGACAGGAGACAGCAGTTGTCAACTATGGTAACTACTTCTCCTCCCATATCGATGTTCTCCCTCACCGGTCATTCCCCTTTGACTATTGGGCCAGTATACTTGACACCTGGCCTGAATTGGCACAATACGCCTTACAGGAGCTCGCTTGCCCTGCTGCTAGTGTGTTATCTGAACGAGTCTTCAGTGCTGCTGGATCAATCCTGACAGAAAAAAGGACCCGTCTGTCGACCCAAAATGTTGATGATTTAACCTTCATTAATTTGAACCATGCATGGGTTTGAAAGGATTTTGTCCCCTGCTGACACGTAGGTTGCCAGTAAAATGGCTTGCTTTTGTCCTCCTCTTCCGCGGACTTCTCCAATTACTCCATTTGCAGCTGCTGAATGTCCAACATCAACATATGACAATTTTTCCACCTCCCTAACTGGGCTGCCTCCCCCCACAGGGCCAGGGTCACCACCTGGCGCACGCACCCGTGCGAGTGCCGTTGCCCTGGACAGGTGGGTGGGCACACTCTTTGGCAACGGCACTGGCACAAGGTCCCTCATAGTAGAATCAAGTGTCTCTGATGGTGGGGGTGCACACCCGCCGTCAGACACACCGGCGTACTATGAGGGGCCCTGTGCCAGTGCTGTCGCCAATGAGTGGGCCCCCCCTGCTTGCTCAGGATCACAGCACTTGCAAAGTTGAAATACTTACCTCTCCCTGCTCCACCGCCGTGACGTCTTCCGCGTTTCCTGATAGTGACATTCTGGTCAGAGAGCGTGATGACATCACGTCTTTACGCCTTCTACCTAAACAGTCCAAGTGCAGTGAGATGGAAGATGGGGACGACGAGGAGTCCAGACTAGTACAGGGATTCCGATACAAGCAAGATAGGTCTAAATGCATCTGCACTAATACAGGGTGCAGCGGACCCAAGTAAAATGGCAGCTGCACAGGTGCATAAATACCAAATGAAACAGCCAGCCTACAATCAGGGATTGGCTGTGTGGTACACCAGTGCAGAAGAAATAATCCACATGTGGCAGTGTTCACACAGGGAATGCAGGGCTTCTGGTTCACAACCTCTTAGTAACACCATATAGTGGGGCTGCCCAGTGCCAACTAGAATGCATCCCGTGTGAACAGAGGCCACAAGTTTGCAGAACCATTTGGGCCCAACTGCACCCTGAAAGAAATATAAAAAGTGCACAAAAAACATATCAATACAGTTGTGGCCAAAAGAATTGACACCCCTGCAATTCTGTCAGATAATACTCAGTTTCTTCCTGAAAATGATTGCAAACACAAATTCTTTGGTATTATTATCTTCATTTAATTTGTCTTAAATGAAAAAAACACAAAAGAGAATGAAGCAAAAAGCAAAACATTGATCATTTCACACAAAACTCCAAAAATGGGCCAGACAAAAGTATTGGCACCCTCAGCCTAATACTTGGTTGCACAACCTTTAGCCAAAATAACTGCGACCAACCGCTTCCGGTAACCATCAATGAGTTTCTTACAATGCTCTGCTGGAATTTTAGACCATTCTTCTTTGGCAAACTGCTCCAGGTCCCTGATATTTGAAGTGTGCCTTCTCCAAACTGCCATTTTTAGATCTCCCCACAGGTGTTCTATGGGATTCAGGTCTGGACTCATTGCTGGCCACCTTTGAAGTCTCCAGTGCTTTCTCTCAAATCATTTTCTAGTGCTTTTTGAAGTGTGTTTTGGGTCATTGTCCTGCTGGAAGACCCATGACCTCTGAGGGAGACCCAGCTTTCTCACACTGGGCCCTACATTATGCTGCAAAATTTGTTGGTAGTCTTCAGACTTCATAATGCCATGCACACGGTCAAGCAGTCCAGTGCCAGAGGCAGCAAAGCAACCCCAAAACATCAGGGAACCTCCGCCATGTTTGACTGTAGGGACCGTGTTCTTTTCTTTGCCTCTTTTTTTCTCCTGTAAACTCTATGTTGATGCCTTTGCCCAAAAAGCTCTACTTTTGTCTCATCTGACCAGAGAACATTCTTCCAAAACATTTTAGGCTTTTTCAGATAAGTTTTGGCAAACTCCAGCCTGGCTTTTTATGTCTCGGGGTAAGAAGTGGGGTCTTCCTGGGTCTCCTACCATACAGTCCCTTTTCATTCAGACGCCGACGGATAGTACGGGTTGACACTGTTGTACCCTCGGACTGAAGGGCAGCTTGAACTTGCTTGAATGTTAGTCGAGGTTCTTTATCCAACATCCGCACAATCTTGCGTTTAAATCTCTTGTCAATTTTTCTTTTCCGTCCACATCTAGGGAGGTTAGCCACAGAACCATGGGCTTTAAAATTCTTGATGACACTGCGCACGGTAGACACAGGAACATTCAGGTCTTTGGAGATGGACTTGTAGCCTTGAGATTGCTCATGCTTCCTCACAATTTGGTTTCTCAAGTCCTCAGACAGTTCTTTGGTCTTCTTTCTTTTCTCCATGCTCAATGTGGTACACACAAGGACACAGGACAGAGGTTGAGTCAACTTTAATCCATGTCAACTGGCTGCAAGTGTGATTTAGTTATTGCCAACACCTGTTAGGTGCCACAGGTAAGTTACAGGTGCTGTTAATTACACAAATTAGAGAAGCATCACATGATTTTTCGAATATTGCCAATACTTTTGTTCACCCTCTTTTTTATGTTTGGTGTGGAATTATATCCAATTTGGCTTTAGGACAATTCTTTTTGTGTTTTTTCATTTAAGACAAATTAAATGAAGATAATAACACCAAAGAATTTGTGTTTGCAATCATTTTCAGGAAGAAACTGAGTATTATCTGACAGAATTGCAGGGGTGTCAATACTTTTGGCCACAACTGTATATGTGAGGTATTGGTTGATATTAAGGCCTTAATATGGAAGCTGGCAAACTGCGTCTCAGGGATTCCCTAGCGAGGAGACTTATTTAATTGTTTTCAATGTTGGGACAGCTATTTTTGGGGAGCACTATACTCTGGAGAATGATATATGAGGCCCACCATACACTGGAGCATTCCAAAGGTGGACATCAGACACTGGAGCAGCATTTACAGGGCCCATTATGCACTGGAGCATTAGAAATGGGGCCCATTATATATGGAGCATTATTTGGGCCCAAAACACAGTGGAGCTTCATCCATGGGGACCAACATATACTGTAGCATTATATGAAGCTCATCATATACTGTTTCAAACATTATATGGGACCAATAATTCTGTATGGAGAAATATATGGGCCTCATTACTCTGTATAGCGCACTATGCGGTGGCCATAATTCTGTATGGAGTAATATACTGTCCGTTTTTGGAGCTATTGGAGAATTTAAAATGGATATCAGTCATGAGATGTAAGAAGTGAAGTATTTTTCATTGTACTATACCGCTATTTCTCTGCCGTATCAGAGGATCATGAATTGTGGCATGTGTTAAAGGAGCCCATTGACACTCTTTGGCCCTGGGCCCATGAAAATCTGGAGCCAGCCCTACCCCCCCACAACGTTAGCCAAATAACCCCCAGTTTTCAATGCCTAACTATTATTATAAAGTAAATTAAGGTTGACAAGCTTAAGTAATAAGAATTGATGTTTTTGGCATTAAAATGGGCACTGTAGGTGTGTTTCCTCTCCTCCACTCCCAGCCGACCTTGGTTCCCCATTGACTTGCATTGGGTTTCATGTTTCAGTCGGCCTTTGACTTTTCACGATAATCGGCCGATTTCATTCAACCCGACTTTTGAGAAAGTCGTGTTTCATGAAACCCGACTCACCCGAAAAAAGGCAAAGTCGCTCATCTCTAGTTGCCACATGGGCCATTAAAGAGCACCTTACAACTGCCATTCGGAATGCTGTTTCTATTTTTTTGACTCTATTTACAAGGTTTGGTACATGCCATTGAAACTTTACACCCTCTTTTTTATTTTTTCCTGTGCTGTGCTAAATCTTTTTTCTAGATAGATAGATAGGTTACAGAGTCTACAAACTGGCTCCATATCTGGAAAAACTCCACAACCCCAAAGGCCATTACATCCTGAGCTGGTACAGACTAAGCGTCCATGGTCTGACCATTAAATCCTGCCAAAACAGACAGACACACAAGCCCAGGCAGAACAGACTGCTCAAACTGTCACCTGGAGGCCTAATACCTAAGACCAAATACTCACCAGAGAGGGGCATTCAGTTCAGGAGATGCTATGATCTCCTCCTGGATTTCAGTTCCATGGAGGAGAAAAGGAAATTCTACATCTTGTTGGGTAAAGACAAAAACATGGTTGATATAATGCCACAATATGTGAGTGCATTCCATAAACCGAACGGAACGCGTTGTGCCATTGACTTCAATACCCTCACCCTGGATTTATCCCTACCCCTCATTCACAAAATCCCTATCCCTGATGCACATAGTTCCTTGATTTCCCTTTTTTCTAGCTTTGGCTATGCAAATATGTGATTTCACACGAATTTGAACATTTTGAGATTCGATTCACAATTCTAAAAAAAAAAAATTACCCTGCACCATTTCCCACACTGCTGAAGCATCGGAGACAAAGCTAATGTAATTTTGTGTTGCTACACGGGCCTTCCCATAATGCCCTGCACCTATGACATGTAGTAGTTTATCATACCTTATACAGTGGTGGTGGTCACTACCTGGGCCATCACAGATCAACGGTTCCCAGTGGAGCACATTTTATATGGCAGAGTCGTTTTCTGTCTCCAGAGTCACTGGGTAAGTCTTTCTCTTCTGTGGAGTATAAGCTCTTCTGGCCAGCAGGGGCTTCTCTCTCTGCTATAGAGTATAAGCTCCTTTGGTCAGCGGGGTCTTCTCATTCTCTCTCTCTCCCGTAGAGTGCAAGCTCTTAGGCTATGTGCACACGTAGCAGAAAATTTCTGCTGAAAAACCTGACTCCCTTCCCAGAAACCGCGTTTTTTTCTGTGCATTTTCCATGCGTATTCTGCGCAAAAAATACGCAGTTTTTGTGCGTTTATTTTTGGCACGTTTTCAAGACCCATAGAAATAGCCAGAAACGCGGAAAAATCCGCGAAATTAATGAGCATGCTGCGTTTTTTTTTTACCGCGAAGCGTTTTTTTTCGCAGTAAAAAAACGCATCAGTATGCACAAAAAGTGCAAAATGCATAGAAATGAATGGGAAGCTTATTTTTAGCGGTTTTATAGGCAAATCCGCTAAAAATACCGCTAAAAAAATGCTGAGTGTGCACACAGCCTTATGGTCAGCAGGGTCTTCTCAATCTCTCTCTCTGTCTCTCTCCTGTAGAGTGTAAGCTCTTATAATCAGTGGGGTTCTTGCTCTATCTCTCTCGCCTATAAAGAGTAAGCTTCTATGGTCAGCTGCATCCTCTCTCTCTCTCTACTTGCCAACGTGTTTTTTCCGAGCAATTACAAGATTTCCAGTATTGAGATTTGCATAAATTTATTTACTGCAAATCGAATCATTCGGCAAATTCAAATTTGAAAAGATCCAGTCATTTCTATGAGATAGATGGAGATGAAACACTGTGTAAGTCCAATGACGAACAGGTTAAAACCTGCATCCCAATATTAATCCCTTTTGTCCCGTAGTTCAGTCCGGATAGTAGTCCTAGGGCTGTCAAGCTTGTTGTGTAAGTTGCTAGAGTCCAATTGCCCACATAGATTTGGTCATGTCCTCTCTGGCCGTCCATGTATTTCTTTGACATGATCTCATCATTTTCTGCTCAGATCCTGCTTGCCTTCCCTTGTACTGTCCAGAGCTGCACACAGTTGTCTCTTTATGTTTTTCATTCACATCTGCAGAGTTGAAAACCTTAAAGCAACCTGAAGGCCATGACAAGGAGGGTCCGTACGCCATTGAGCGGATTGATCGACTCTGATATCTTCTCCTCTTAGAACTTGTTTTACTGAGTGAGCTGCCACATACATACATCACCCTGGCTCCTTCACGCCAGGCCAGGTGCTGTCATTTTCAGTAGCAGGGCCGGATGGGGTCACATAATATCTTACAACTTGCCTTTCAAAAACTACTTTCTTTCTAGCTTGTTGGACAGGTAGGTTCTCCGGTTTCTCTCCAGATAACAAAAACATACTGACCATTCTTACATTGGTGCACAACAAGAAAAGAGTTCTGGCGTTTCACCTTGCTCCTAATGCAATTTCTTAAGGGGCACCAAGACGTGACCAGTATCTGAACTTTGTACAGATTTTGCATAAGGGGCCTAGAATCCTAAAGCTACACCTCTGAGGGCCGACATAGAGAAATTGAGTAACATCAATATGAATTATGAACCGCATGATCACTTGCCCTTTCATTGACATTAAAAGTCACTTTCATAGCATCCACATACATTTCACTGAATGGCTGATGATCAGTAGTAGACAGGGGCTAATTTGTTCAGGTGGAATTGAATTTTCCAGAATCTTTTTTTTTATAATTCACTGCATCACCAATTTGTTGAACCATGAAAGGCCAGGCAAGCAGTTAAAAAAAATGTTACTAATGCCTCACCGCTAACCTGTCCGGCTGCCTCCTCCACTGTCTGGTCCTCCACGCCTCTTTTCCCCTTCCCTCTTTGCAAGCATTCTCTGCCAGTACTTCCAGTACTTCAATCCAGGCCAGGGCTTCTTCCTTGACTAGGCCACAATATTACAACGTATGTCACCCAAATGATGTCAGAGGCCCGGTTGAGCTGGAAGCCAAAACCAGGAGTGAATATGTCAAAGAAAATGTGTATGATGGGGGAAGGGGAAAAGAAGAGGCGAGGAGGACCGAACGGCAGGGTGTGGGAACAACGGTAAAGGTGAGCAGTGAGGCGAGTATTTTTTTTCTTTAATATCCTACATTTATTGTGCTCTGGGGTCTTAACAGAAGAGACCCCAAAGCATAAGTTGCAGAGACTAGCTTCACTTCAAATCTAACTTCCCTGTAAAATCCACACAATTTGATGAATTTGAATCTTGGCAGATTTGATCATCAATGGCCACTCAATGATCCCTAAAAGAAAATGCAGAAGTCAGGAATGATCCAAGCACCAACTTCTTGGTAAGATTGTGCCAATAAGAACAGACAAAGCAGCAGTGTAAAGCATACGGGAGGGATATAGCCGTTTCCTGAGTCTCCAATTAGATGTTGGACATCTTCAGACTTACAAGTAACCTGGAGGTCATTGATCATGGCAGGGAAAAAGCAAAAATCAAATGCCTATAAGAAAGGCAATGCTGGCCTTGCAATGGTTTCTTATGGGCAGTGTCAAATTATGGAGGGATCCTCCTCTTTCCAGTAGTACCTAATAAAGGCAAGGTTATGCCAGCTTAAGGCTACTTTCACACTTGCTTTGTTTTGCAGCGCATTTTTCCCGCAAAAAAACGCATAGAAAAAATGCATACAAACGCATACAAATGCTGCGTTTTTTTCAAGCATTTTTATGAGCATGCATGAAAAAAACGCAGCGTTTTTATGCGTTTGTATGCGTTTTTAGTGCGTTTTTACTGCGTTTGCATTCTTTTCCAACATTAGTTGGCCCCTCACACTAACCCAAATCATGACTACCCTAACCCTAACCCTTAACCAAACCATACCCTAACCCTGACCCTAACCCTGACCCTAACCCTTAACCAAACCCTACCCAAACCCTAAGCCTAAACCCTAACTAACCCTAAACCCTAACCCTTAACCAAACCATACTAACCCTAACCCAAACCCTGACCCTAACCCTAAACCCCCTTAACTAACCCTAACTCTAACCCAAACCCCTAAATTCCATTGTCTAACTAATGGTCAACAAAAAAACGCATGCGCAAAAAAACGCATACATGAGCATGCCAAAGCGCACATATGCGCACCCATAGACTTATAATGGGTGTCTTGCTGTAAAAAAAACGCATTGCGCGCGCATGCGTTTTTTTGAGGCAAGTCGGACGCCCAAAAAATGCATTTTGTGCGCCAGAGCGCACACCACAAAACAACGCATGCGCGGAAAAATGCATACAAACGCATGTGTATGCGCACATAAACGCATCCCATGCAAAATATAGGGGGGAAAAACGCATGCGTTTTTTAGCGCTAAAATACAGCGCAAAAAAACGCAAGTGTGAAACCAGCCTAAGAGTTCCTCTTTTCGTACATAGTATGTAATGGCAAAATTGCATTAATTGTTACCTTAACTAAGACCCCGTCGTTCTTTATCAAATCAAATCAAATTTATTATTATCGCCAAGTACATATTACATATATACAAGGAATTCTTTGTGGCAAAGAGGCAACATAATATATAACAACAGATACAACAAGTAACATCTAACAAGACAGATACAGTATATAGTCTACACATGACGATTTAATTGTTGAACAGAGAGTGGATAGAAGCTGTTCATATGGCGGTTGGTGCTGCATTTGGGGACTCTGAAGCGACGTCCTGAAGGGAGTAGTTGGAATGAGGAGTGTCCCGGGTGAGAGGGATCGGATGAAATTTTCAATGCGTGGGATCGAATACTCTTATCATAAAGATCCTGGATTTTAGGCAGGGGGGAACCTATAATTCTCTCTGCTGTTCTGAAAGTCCTTTGTAAGCGGAGTTTGTCATGCGCAGTGGCTCCCCCATACCAGACTATCAGAGAGGAACAAATCACAGATCTGATGACAGCATTAAAGAATAAGATCAGCAGATTCTTAGACAAACCATATCTTTTCAGCTGACGCAGGAAGAACATCCTCTGTTGTGCTTTTCTTATAACAGCATCCACGTTTTTCCCCCATTTAAGATCATGAGAGATGATAACACCAAGGAATTTGGTCTCTGTGACCCTAAGAACCACTTCGTCATGGATGTAGATTGGAAGTATCTCATGTTGATCTTTCCTAAAATCCACAACCATCTCAGCAGTTTTTTTAGTGTTGTGTACAAGATTATTGGCTTTACACCAGTCACATATTCTTTCCACCTCACTCCGATACAAGTCTTCAGCATTTCCCCTGATGAGACCAATCAGTGTCATATCATCGGCAAATTTCAAGATTTTTACTGAGTCTGCTGAAGAGATGCAATCATTCGTATAGAGAGAAAACAGTAACGGGGACAAAACACACCCCTGAGGTGCCCCGATGTTTGTGACCAAGGTGTCCGAAGTGAATGGTCCAACTTTTACACTCTGTATCCTGGCTGTCAGGAAGTTATAAATCCACAAGCATAAGTTAAGAGGGACTCCAAGAGCTACCATTTTCTTATGAAGTAAATTCGGATCAATGGTATTGAACGCTGAGCTAAAGTCCATGAAAAGAATCCGGACATATGAGTGCAGTTCATCTGTATGATCCAAAATGTACTTCAGTGCCAGATTGACAGTGTCGTTTGCCGAACGATTCTCCTTATAGGCAGCTTCTGCGTGAATTTTATCAGGTGGGACATCATAATTCTTTCGAAGACTTTCATAGCTACAGATGTGAGTGCTACTGGTCTATAGTCGTTCAACTCAGAGGATCCCACTTTCTTGGGGACAGGGATAATTGTGGAATTTTTCCAACACTGAGGTACAACGCACTCTTTCAGTGACACATTGTATATATTTGTCAGTATAGGGGCAAGCTGGGTAGCACATACTTTCAGACACATTGGAGATACACCATCAGGGCCAGGTGCCTTTTTGACCTTAAGTCCCTTCAGGATGCGTATCACCTCTGCCTCGGAGATCACTACTTGGGTGTTGCACAATGAATGATCTTTATATGAACAGACTGAGGAGCTTAGAGATGAATAGCCACTGTGTGTGGAGCTTGCCTCAAATCTGCAGTAGAATTCATTTAACTCTGCTGCCAGACTTCTGCTGGGGTTCACTATAGTGGGGTGGCTTTTATAATTGGTGACCTCTCTTAATCCTCTCCATGCAGATCTATTATCTTTTGATGAGAACCTTTCCTCCAGAATCTTTGCATACTCGTGTTTGGCTAACTTGATCTCTTTAGATAGCGAGTTCCTAAGTTTCTTGAATTCAGTAATATCGCCTGCTTTATAAGCCTCCTCTTTTCTCTTACGGATCAACCTGACTTTATTTGTAAACCACGGCTTGTTGTTTCCCCGAAAGTGGACAGATTTGGATGGAATAAACGTGTCTTCACAAAAACGGATATATGAGGACACTGCATCAACCCATTCATCCAGACCCGAGCATGTTTCCTGGAATACCTCCCAGTCCGTGCATTCAAAGCATGCTTGTAGTTGCAATTTTGCCTCCTCAGACCATGTCTTCTTTGTATAAACTGTAGGTTTGGATGTTTTCAACCTTTGCCTGTAGGCTGGAATTAAATGAATTATACAATGATCTGAAAAGCCCACTGCTGCTCTCCTCACTGCCCTGTAGGCCCCTTTTATGACTGTATAGCAGTGATCAAGCGTATTGTTCTCTCTCGTGAAGCAGTTTATATGTTGAGTAAATTTGGGGAGATCCAGGTTGAGTTTTCCTTTGTTAAAGTCCCCCATTACAATCACAAATGCTTCTGGAGATCCTTTCTCCCATTCTGATATTTTGCATGCTAATTCACCAATAGCAGCTTTAACAGATGCTTGGGGGGGAATATATACTGCAACCAGAACCATAGATGAAAACTCTCTTGGAGAGTAAAATGGTCTACAATTGAGTGCAAGGTACTCTAGATCTGGAGAGCAACCTTTTCCCAGTATGTTAACATCACAGCACCAGCTAGTGTTGATGTAGAGACATACCCCACCCCCCTTTGTTTACCTGAAGCTACACAATCACTGTCAGCTCTGTAGATAACAAAACCAGGTAGATCCAGACTACAATCAGGGATGGTCTCATTCAACCAGGTCTCAATAAAACAAAGAGCAGCTGAATTGGCCATATCAGATCTCATGTTACAAAGTAAGTTCAGTTCCTCCATTTTGTTAGATAAGGAACGGACATTAGCCAAGTGGAGTGAAGGAAGAGCTGTTCTGAACCCTCTCCTCCGAAGGCGTGCCAGGACTCCTCCTCTCCTACCTCTCTTGCAGTACACCTCCACAGGTTTCACAGAAGTAATGGATTTTATGTGCTCAATTGTTGAATTAGCAATCATGCTCCAAGAAGGGGAGTCCATGAGAAATTGCGGATGATTCCAGAATAATAAATCGTCCCTTGAAATCATAAGAGTAGGTTTACAGAGTGCAGTGGCCATGATTACACTCAGCTTGTAGCTATAAAGACTGAACAGTCACAGCTTAGCAAAGTTAAATGTACAACTTTCCATAAAGGGTGCTTCCAGCACTGCTGGGGGGTAGGGCATGGGTGCAACAAGACAGGGAAATCAGGGGACATGCCAACAGTCAGTCCAAACCTGCCCAGCTCACCCCTTCAGCTTCACCTGGACCACAAGATCTCCAGAACATCTCCAGCACCACACACTCCACCAGCTTTCCTATCCCGGGATCATCTGCATTCTGGAAATGGGTACAAGTTGTAAGAAAGTTGGCAGGCAGCTAGCAGCTTCACTCTCCCCCAGCTGAAACCAGGCACGGAGCTCCACGAGGACAGAAATACACCGGTCCCAGCTGGTCGCAGTCTCCACACTACTCCCAGCTCTGCCGAATCCTGTAGCCCTACAGCTCCACGTGGACCACAAGATCTCCAGAACAACTCCAGCACCGCACACTCCACCAGCTTTCCTATCCCGGGATCATCTGCATTCTGGAATTGGTTACAAGTTGTAGGAAAGTTGGCAGGCAGCCAGCAGCTACTACTAGGGTATATATTGTTTCTAATCATACACTGATATAAGCTTTGCTTATGCTTCACTGCACAATGAAACTCCAACCAGAGTCAACTAAACGTCTTTAGCTTTAAAATCACAATAAAATATTTGATTTTCTGCCATATAACATTAGAGTGGGGGGGAAGTGGTGACTGGATTGGGGGATAAATACATCTATGACATACATACATCTAGCTAATAAAGCAAACAGAACTGAGAGCCTTAAAAGTATGAAGTTATTGCAAGGATTACTCTGAGTCTTTAAGATGTCAGAGGCGGCTTGTACTTAAGAAAATTGCGCTCTATTGACATCTCGTGCGTAGAGTCTACAGAACTTTACCTGGTACTTGGTGAATAACTCAGACGAAAGATGGGATTGGGACACATGCTGTGCAAACAATGGGGAGTCCAATGATGACATGTGACCATTAAATTACTAAAAAGAGGGATTGTGAGATATGGTAATATTGTCAACTATCAGCTACTGTGTCCAGTATTGAGTGTGTCACAACTAAACCACTGTGCTGGGGAGTGAAGCTGCTGTCTTTTGATAGCCGCTCCCTTCTTTTTCTTCCTGTATCCGTTCCTGATGGCAGATACTAGGGCAGGAAGAATAAACTCCATAAGATCAGCTAGATATTGTGGCTATGACTAAAGGGGGCTTTGCACATAGCGATATCGCTAGCAATATCACTAAAGCGTCACCGATTTTGTGACTCAGTAGCGATATTGCTAGCGATATCGCTACATGTGATACTTACCTCCGACCGGCTCCCCCCGCTGGCTATTGCTGATCGCGTGAGATCGGCCTGGTCCATTTCTCGTCATCGGCTTCCTGCTGGCGCCGATGAGCGAACCATGGACGCAGGCAGACGACAGACACCCTCGCCGCATCTGAAAGGTAAGTGCGACCGCCGACCGCTGCTGCATCGCTAGTGAGATCTGCCTGTGTGGCAGCTCACTAGCGAACATTTAGCGATGCTCCAGCGATCCTGACCGGGTCGAGATGGCAGAAAGAACTACCCCTTCGCCTAAGATGGTAGCAGGCTTGGTCACCACAGGAGAATCAGCAAAGAAGCTCCTAGAGAGGGTGTCTGCCTTGACATTCTTAGTGCCAGGAAGAAAAGAGACCACAAAATCAAAACGTGTAAAAAACAAGGCCCACCTAGCCTGTCTAGGGTTCAAGCGTTTGGCCGACTCCAGGTAAATCAAATTCTTGTGGTCAGTGAGGACCACGACTTGATGTTTAGCTCCCTCCAACCAATGTCTCCACTCCTCAAATGCCCATTTCATGGCTAACAGTTCCCGATTCCCCACATCATAGTTACGTTCAGATGGGGAGAACTTTCGAGAAAAGAAAGCACAGGGATTCATTTTAGATGTTACAGGATCCTTTTGGGACAAAACAGCTCCTGCACCAATCTCAGAAGCGTCCACCTCTACCTGGAACGGGAGTGAGACATCAGGTTGCCGCAAAACCGGGGCAGAAGTGAATCTTCACTTCAGCTCCTGAAAGGAAGAGACAGCCTCCGGAGACCAATTCAACACATCAGCACCCTTCTTAGTCAGATCAGTTAATGGCTTGGCAATACTAGAAAATTTTGCTATAAATTTCAGATAAAAATTAGCAAAACCCAAAAACTTCTGAAGGGCCTTCAAAGAAGTGGGATGAACCCAATCATAAATGGCCTGTACCTTGGCCGGGTCCATTTCAATAGTTGACGGAGACAAAATAAATCCCAAAAATGAAATCCTCTGTACCCCAAAAAGGCATTTCAATCCCTTGACATACAGGGAATTCTCCCTCAAGATCAGGAACACAGTCTGAACATGTTCCACATGAGAATCCCAATCCTTGGAGAAGATCAAAATATCATCCAGGTAGATAATCAAAAATTTATCCACAAAGTCTTGGAAAATGTCATTCATGAAGCACTGGAAGACAGAAGGGGCATTAGTGAGCCCAAAAAGCATCACCAGGTACTCAAAATGTCCCTCTGGAGTATTAAACGCCGTCTTCCATTCATCCCCTTGCTTAATGCAGATAAGATTATACGCACCCTGAGGTCAAGCTTGGTAAACCAGCAAGCACCTTTAACTCTGGAGAATAGATCCAAAATCAGGGGTAACGGATACTGACATTTAATAGTAATTTTGTTGAGGGCATGATAATCAATACAAGGCCTTAATGAACCATCCTTTTTGGCCACAAAAAAAAACCCCAGCACCTAATGGTGAAGAGGATGGTCTAATATGACCCTTCTCCAACGCCTCCTTAATATAGGATCGCATAGCCTCGTGCTCGGGTACAGATAAATTGAAGAGCCGACCCTTGGGAAATTTACACTCCGGGCTCAGTTCAATTGCACAGTCATAACTCCTATGAGGAGGCAAAGACGCAGACTCATTCTCACTAAATACATCATAAAAGTCTGCCAAATAGTCAGGAACATCATGTGACTGAGGAGAGGTGGAAAAAACTGGAGCCTCACTAAGGGCACACCGACAACCCCAACTCACCACAGACACAGATTTCCAATCCAAAACTGGATTATGAATTTGCAACCAGGGAAACCCCAGAACAATGGTATCATGCAAATTATGCAACACCAAAAATCTGCAATTTTCTTGATGGTCTGGGGCGACCCGCATTACCACCTGGGTCCAAAACTGAGGTTTATTTTTCGCCAAAGGAGTAGCATCAATCCCCCTCAAAGGGATAGGCATCCGCAGAGGTGTCATAGGAAATCCACAACGTTTAGCAAAATCCAAGTCCATTAGGTTCAGGGCTGCTCCCGAATCCACAAAAGCCTTGGCGGAAAATGTGGACAGGGAGCAGATCAGAGTAATTGCCAGAAGAAACTTAGGTTGAACACCACCCACAGAAAATGTGTGTACAAAACGTTTCTCTCGTTTAGGACAGACAGAAATAATATGCGATGCATCTCCACAAAAAAAACACAGCTTATTACGCCTTCTTATTACGCCTTTTTTTTTTTTTTTACAATTCTTTCCTGCCATTGAGTACCCTAGGATCTGCGGTATGGCTGGTGATTCTGTTATGAACGAGTCACCGTAGGAGGCAAAAAGAGAAATGCTAGCTAAGTCCAGAAAACCAGAAAAGTTGGCAGCTATCGGATTGCAGACCCCTGAACCTATCAACAACAACTAGCAGTAGCCGTGGGGGGTTCCTACGGTGCCCTAGACCCCTCGATCACAGCCGGAGAACTACATAGCCTAAAGACAGAAAAGGAAATCTAAACTGCCCGAGAGCAGACCCCAAAGCAATAGGCAGCCCCCAACATATAATGACGGTGAAGCAAGAAGAAAAAACACTAACACAGATAGAAAGATAGACTGAGCAAATGATGGGGCCCAAGCTAACTAGATAGGACAGGATAGAAAAGCTGCTGTCTGCAATCCGCCCAAAACCCTATCAAAACAAGAGCAAACAGACTGACAGGGAAAAAGGCCCTGAAGACGCTAGGCTTCAAAAAGACTATGTCAGTACTCAGGTATTTTCTGAAGACAGAGCAAAAAGACACAAAGGAATTCAGCTCACCCCAGCAGGGAATGGCAGAATCCAGAAAAGCAAGGCAAAATAAAACCAAAACACAAATGCAAAAAGCAAGGCAGAAAACTTAGCTTTTGAAGAGCAGGAATCAGACTGGTCTCCTAGAATCCCTCAGAGAAATCACCAGCGAGGCAGAAGGGCGTCGGCTGCCTTATATCCAGTCAGCAATTCCCGTCACCCAGTCATCCTCTACCAGCTCAGGTGTTTGGTAATCAGCCTCACTACCTTCCTTCACCAGAAGAGGGAGTTCATCAGACCTCAATGGTGAAGGGGAAAATGAACTCATAACAGCCCAAATTCCGACCAACTATTGTGAGAAGCTTGTGGAAGGATACCCAAACATTTCATCCAAGACATTTAGTTTAAGGGCAATGGTACCAAACACTAATGAAATGTATGTAAACGTTTGACTTTGCAGTAAGTAATAAAAATGCCTTAAAACATTCTCTCTCATTATTCTGGCATTTGGCAAATACTAATAATTATAGTAATCCTAATTGATCTAAAACGGGAAAGGTTTATTCTGATTTCATGTCAGATATTGAGACAAACATGCATATGTGTCTTTTTATATAGTGTATGTAAACTTCTAGTTTCAACTGTACAGTTGTGGCCAAAAGTATTGACACCCCTGCAATTTTGTCAGATAATACTCAGTTTCTTCCTGAAAATGATTGCAATCACAAATTCTTTGGTATTATTATCTTCATTTAATTTGTCTTAAATGAAAAAACACAAAAGAGAATGAAGCAAAAAGCAAAACATTGATCATTTCACACAAAACTCCAAAAATGGGCCAGACAAAAGTATTGGCGCCCTCAGCCTAATACTTGGTTGCACAACCTTTAGCCAAAATAACTGCGACCAACCGCTTTCGGTAACCATCAATGAGTTTCTTACAATGCTCTGCTGGAATTTTAGACCATTCTTCTTTGACAAACTGCTCCAGGTCCCTGATATTAGAAGGGTGCCTTCTACAAATTGCCATTTTTAGATCTCTCCACAGGTGTTCTATGGGATTCAGGTCTGGACTCATTGCTGGCCACCTTAGAAGTCTCCAGTGCTTTCTCTCAAACCATTTTCTAGTGCTTTTTGAAGTGTGTTTTGGGTCATTGTCCTGCTGGAAGACCCATGACCTCTGAGGGAGACCCAGCTTTCTCACACTGGGCCCTACATTATGCTGCAAAATTTGTTGGTAGTCTTCAGACTTCATAATGCCATGCACACGGTCAAGCAGTCCAGTGCCAGAGGCAGCAAAGCAACCCCAAAACATCAGGGAACCTCCGCCATGTTTGACTGTAGGGACCATGTTTTTTTCTTTGAATGCTTCTTTTTTCTCCTGTAAACTCTATGTTGATGCCTTTGCCCAAAAAGCTCTACTTTTGTCTCATCTGACCTGAGAACATTCTTCCAAAACATTTTAGGCTTTTTCAGGTAAGTTTTGGCAAACTCCAGCCTGGCTTTTTTATGTCTCGGGGTAAGAAGTGGGGTCTTCCTGGGTCTCCTACCATACAGTCCCTTTTCATTCAGACGCCGACGGATAGTACGGGTTGACACTGTTGTACCCTCGGACTGCAGGGCAGCTTGAACTTGTTTGGATGTTAGTCGAGGTTCTTTATCCAACATCTGCACAATCTTGCGTTGAAATCTCTTGTCAATTTTTCTTTTCCGTCCACATCTAGGAAGGTTAGCCACAGTGCCATGGGCTTTAAACTTCTTGATGACACTGCGCACGGTAGACACAGGAACATTCAGGTCTTTGGAGATGGACTTGTAGCCTTGAGATTGCTCATGTTTCCTCACAATTTGGTTTCTCAAGTCCTCATACAGTTATTTGGTCTTCTTTCTTTTCTCCATGCTCAATGTTGTACACACAAGGACACAGGACAGAGGTTGAGTCAACTTTAATCCATGTCAATTGGCTGCAAGTGTGATTTAGTTATTGCCAACACCTGTTAGGTGCCACAGGTAAGTTACAGGTGCTGTTAATTACACAAATTAGAGAAGCATCACGTTTTTTTTCAAACAGTGCCAATACTTTTGTCCACCCTCTTTTTTATGTTTGGTGTTGAATTATATCCAATTTGGCTTTAGGACAATTCTTTTTGTGTTTTTTCATTTAAGACAAATTAAATGAAGATAATAATGACAAAGAATTTGTGTTTGCAATAATTTTCAAGAAGAAACTGAGTATTATCTGACAAAATGGCAGGGGTGTCAATACTTTTGGCCACAACTGTATGTGTATATACACACACTGCACATACACATGTACTGTATATACACACACACTGCACATAAGGTACATACCAGCCTGTCTCTTCTCAAGTTCCTCAAGATTCCCACAGTTAAAGGAACTTTTTTGTGCAATCAACACTGTGATGTCACCAGAGGTCCATAAGCAGTCTTAACCTCGGAATAGAAATGCTGGGGATCCCTAAGAGTGTGGGATCCATAAGCAATTGCTCAGTTTACCCTCCTCCCAACACTGGCACTGACTTTAACTAGGGCTTATTTTTGGAGTAGGGCTTATATTTTGAGCATACTCCAAAATACAAGAAAAAAAATAATAGGACTTATTTTCATAGAAACACAGTATAAAGAAGAAAGAGAAATAGAAAGTCCACTTGAGACCTTCCCCGGTCCCAAAACCTTAAAACACTGTGAAGCCGCTCAGGGTCCTATATGCCTCAAGCAAACCAAACGTGGTAAACAATAGAGAGGAGCGAAACTACTGAGATTTGAATTTGTCAGAGTCACTCAAATTTGTCAGTGGAATTCGATTCTCATCAAAGTTTTCCAATACAAATCAAATGTTCCTTATTATGTTGTGGGGTCTATTAATAATGGAGTGAACAAAAATACCTCACAGCTTATTTGCCCTAGTTGCCGCAGCCCGCTTTCCAGTGTTCCGCACTTCCTCTTGTGTCTCCTTCTCCTCCTTCTGCAATCTTCGCTTAGTATTGGGCTTCTGGTGCCGAGTAGGCCTCAGACGTCACAACTATGTCTATGCACATCTTGACTAGAGATGCGCAAACCCAAACAGTAAAGTTTGGCAACCGTATTGAACACCTACTGCTTTTTTTAGGCTGGGGGGGAATATCCGTGGCCCCTTACCAGCCTGAGAATACCAGCCTCCAGCTGTCTGCTTTAGATTGGTGGGCTGTCAAAAATGGAGGGGACCCCACAACGTTTTTTAAAATTACAGTTGGAAGGAACCTCCAGGATCATTGTGTCCAACCCCTTGTTTGATGCAGGACTCACTAAACCATCCCAGACAGATGTCTGTCCAGCCTCTGAAGACTTCTATTGAAGTAGAACTCACTACCTCTCATGGTAGCCTTTTCTACTTATTGATCACCCTCACTATCAAAAAGTTTTTTTTTTCCAACATGTAATCTGTATCTTCTCCCTTTCAGTTTAATTCCATTGCTTCTTGTGTTTCCATGTGCAAATGAAAATAAAGATGATCCCGCTATACTATGACAGCACTTCAAATATTTGTAGACAGCGACTAAGTCTCCTCTTAGCCTTCTTTTTTGCAAGCTTGTAATACCATGGCCGCTGGGGGGTAGCTTCTGCGGTCACTCCAGTACTCACTGTGCTGGAGGCTGTTTCATCACCCGTATACTGTTCACTCTGGGGACTCAAATGACTGCAGATGGAGGCTGGAAACAACTTTAACAACTCGGTTTTATTCTCTTCAGGGCACAGCATATCCACAATGGCTACCGGACTCTTTACTCGATAACAGCAATACATATGCATCTACAGCAGTACGTTACTTCTTCCTTCACTTCACACGTATGAACCACGCAGACAAGCTGACACATCACACGGACACATCACACGGAGCACGATGAACACGGAACTCTTCCCTTCTTCCTGAGCCCGACTTCAGCCCACGAAGGTACCTGACTTATCCGTTACAGCTCACCCCTTTACGGCACTGTTGCTCCTGTTCATGTCCTAGGTTCGCAGCTCACTAGACTCTCCATAAAGTTCCCGTATTCCAGCTGCTACTTCCACAGGGGGCTCACCCACGGACCTCCCTGGCTTGCACTACTCCAGACACGGGCTGGATTCAATAGATTGGCTTGGTTGTCACTTCAGCTCTTCCTTGCTAGCTGACTTGACCACTGCGACTCCTTCTTCGGTCTCCCTAGCCCTGCAATTCCCAGTCTCTAACTGCAGAACCTCCAGCGACTTCCTCGCTGGCTACTGCTGTAGGCATTCGCTGTGCTTCACTTCTGTCCAGTATAGTTACCCCCCACGGCTTAACTAACTCTGGAGGGGAAACTATCTCCCTTTTGCTCCTGTCTGGCCACTCCTCTAAGTTAACCCTTCTAATGGTCTTCTCACTAGTTGAGCTCAGTGCCCCCATCTAGTGGCCCTTTTCTAATATAACACCTACCTAACAACCTAATGTCATGTGGACGCAAACACATACATGTACATGACATGCAATGGCGGATCCTAATAGGGGCGGATGGGGTGGTCGCCCCGGGCCCAAGGTTTTTTGGGGGTCCAGGGGCAGGGGCAGGGGCGGGCTGGGCCGGGTGGCAGAGAGGCAAATGCCACCCGGACCGCTCCCCCAGCACCTGTACAGGGCCGGCCGTGCCCTGTGCTGCCTGTGTCGCCGCCGGCAGCAGACAGCCGCCCGCGTCACATTCTATGAGGGGCCGGGAGCTGTGCACGGCCGTCACCTTGACGGCTGCTCAGCTCCGGCTCCCTCCGGCTGTACTTCCGGGTCAGATGTCGGGCGTGCGCGATGACGTCATCATGCACGCGCCGACATGTCCCGGAGGATGCTGAAAGCAGAGGCGCTGCTGGGGAGCGAGCCGGCTGTGAGGTAAGTATGGGGAACTTTTTTTATTTTTTTTTATTTATAAAATGAATTAAATGGGGGAGGGGGTGAGTGGGGGCTGTACACAATGAAGGGGGGGTGACTGGGGCCTGTATATGATGACGGGGGGGTGACTGGGGGCTGTATATGATGAAGGGGGGTGAGTGGGCGCTGTATATGATGAAGGGGGGGTGACTGGGGGCTGTATATGATGAAGGGGGGTGACTGGGGGCTGTATATGATGAAGGGGGGGTGACTGGGGGCTGTATATGATGAAGGGGGGTGACTGGGGGCTGTATATGATGAAGGGGGGTGAGTGGGGGCTGTATATGATGAAGGGGGAGTGACTGGGGGCTGTATATGATGAAGGGGGGTGACTGGGGGCTGTATATGATGAAGGGGGGTGACTGGGGGCTGTATATGATGAAGGGGGGTGACTGGGGGCTGTATATGAAGAAGGGGGGTGACTGGGGGCTGTATATGAAGAAGGGGGGTGACTGGGGGCTGTATATGATGAAGGGGGGTGACTGGGGGCTGTATATGATGAAGGGGGGTGACTGGGGGCTGTATATGAAGAAGGGGGGTGACTGGGGGCTGTATATGATGAAGGGGGGTGACTGGGGGCTGTATATGATGACGGGGGGGTGACTGGGGGCTGTATATGATGACGGGGGGGTGACTGGGGGCTGTATATGATGACGGGGGGGTGACTGGGGGCTGTATATGATGAAGGGGGGTGACTGGGGTTGTACAGGATGAAGGGGGTGAGTGGGGGCTTCACAGGATGAAGGGGGGATGAGTGGGGGCTTCACATGGTGGAATGGTGGCGGGTTTTCCGTATGGACCCGCAGCAAACCAAGTGCTGCGGTCCGTACGGCTGTCAATTCCCGCACGGGGACCGCAGCGCTCAGGTGGGAAGGGGGGTACAGGGGCCCAAGTTTTATGAACAGCCCCGGGCCCATAGTCCACTTAATCCGCCACTGACGACATGCATACTGCACACAAAATATATAACAGCATCAATATTTGCAGGGCGAAGCCCTTGACCTTCTTAAAAGCTAAACGTTCCCAGATTCTTTAACCCCTTTCCGATATCGGGCGTAATAGTACGCCGATGTCGGTCTCCCTCACTTTGATGTGGGTTCCAGTGGTGAGCATTTAACAAGCACTTCCGGCAATCGCGCCAGAAATACGCACACCGGTGACCTGTGCCACGTGATTACGCGTCACCAGTGTGTTGGCATGACAACCGGAGGTCTCCTGGAGACATCTATGGTTGTCAGTGCTGGATTGCTGTGAGCGCCACCCAGTGATCGGCGCTCATAGCAAGTGAACAATTCTACTACGTCGAGGAGATCTGACCATCGCCTCTATGTAGCAGAGCCGATCGGGTTTTGGCAGCTTCTAGCCTTCCATGGAGACTATTGAAGCATGCTAAAGGTAAAAAGAAAATGTTTTTACAAATATTTAAAAAATATAAAAGTTCAAGTCACGCCCCTTTTGCCTCATTCAAAATAAAACAATAAAAATAAAATCAAACAAACACATATTTGGTATCGCTGGGTTGAGAATCACCCGATCGATCAATAAGAAAAAAAGTAAACCTGATCGTTAAACGGTGTAAAGAGAAAAAAATCAAAACCCCAGAATTACGTTTTTTTGGTCGCTGCAACATTGCATTTAAATGCAATAACGGGCGATCAAAAGATTGTATCTGCACCAAAATGGCATCATTAAAAATGTCAGCACAGCACGCAAAAAATAAGTCCTCACCCAACCCGAGATCACGGGTATCGGAAAATGGCACAATTTTTTTTAACAGAGTTTGGAATTTTTTTCACCACTTGGATAATAAAGAGCCTAGACATGTTTGGTGTCTTTGAACTCGTAATGACCTAGAGAATCATAATGGCAGGTCAGTTTTAGCATTTAGTGAACCTTTTAAATAAAACAGACAAAAAACAAGTGTGGGATTGTACTATTTTTGCAATTTCACCACACTTGGATTTTTTCCCGTTTTCTAGTACACGACATGGTAAAACCAATGCTATTGTTTAAAAGTACAACTTGTCCCGCAAAAAACAAGCCCTCACATGGCCATATTGACAGAAAAGTAAAAAAGTTATGTCTCTGGGAAGGAGGGGAGCGAAAAACGAAACCGCAAAACCGAAAAAAGTTTTGGGGGTTAAAGGGTTAACTGTTCCCTGTAGGACATACTTTGCAGTCCGCTCACCATACTGATAGCTTTTCTCTGAACTTGTTCCAGTTTTTCAATGTCTTTTTTAAAATGTGGTGCCCAGAACTGGACACAATGTTGCAAATGAGGAGTGGAGGGGAATAGTTACTTCACGTGATCTAGGCTCTATGCTTCTCTTAATAAATCGTAGAATTGTTTGCCTTTTTTGCTGCTGCATCACACTGTTGACTCAAGTACATTCTGGGATCTATTAGTATACCCAAGTCTTTTTCACACGTGATATTGCTTAATTCAATTCCTCCCATTTTGTAGATGTAATTTTAGTTTTTCTTGCCTAGATGTAGAATTTTGTATTTTTCCCTGTTAAATACCATTCTATTAGTCGCTGCCCATTGTTTAAGCTTATCTAGATCCTTCTGAATCCATTTTCTGTCTTCTCTAGTGTAAGGCTAGCTTCAGACTAGCGTTTTTGCCTGCAGCACACGGCGCTGCTAAGCCCCGCCCCCTGCTGCGCCCCCTCCGGTCATCTCCGCCTAGTGTCGCACATCACTGCTTGCGATCTGCACACCCTATCTTTAGCATAGGGTGCGCAGACCGAGCACTGGCCATGCGCTAGTAGGATTTTGCGCGCACTGCACCCTTTTGACGGTGCGCCGACATGCGCCGAACGCACCATGTTGCATTTTGGTGCGCTCGGAGCATGGTCAAAAGGGCACAGCGCACGCAAAATCCTACTAGCGCATGGCCAGCGCACGGTCTGCGCACCCCATGCTAAAGATAGGGTGTGCAGATCGCATGCAGCGATGTGCGACACTAGGTGGAGATGACCGGAGGGGGCGTGGCAGGGGCGGGGCTTAGCGGCGCTGTGCGCTGCGAGCTAAAACGCTAGTCTGAACTAGCCTAAGGCTGGGTTCATACTGCGCTATGACAATCCGTTTAATGAATCATCAGCGCTAGCGGTATAGCATAACGCATATCGCGTTATGCTATAGCGTTAACGCAGCCCATCAACGCTATGCATTGATAGGGCTGGTTAACGCTATGTGAACCCGGCCTTAGCTATCCCTCCTAACTTTGCACCATCTGCAAATTTGATTATTTTATCTTCAGTTCCCTTATCTAGACCATTTATAAAAAAAATGTTGAGCAACACTGGGACCAAGACAGAGCCTTAAGGTATCCCACTGGTCAGATTCAGTCTTCTGCCAGAAATCACCATCATATCAGAGTCTCAAATCTGTAATCCCGTGTAGTTTTAATCTAAAATTGTGTGAAGTCTAAGGGTCATTTTACCTTGGAATTATTTTGTAAATTAACCCGAAAAGTAATAGACCCCTATAATGTTCTTAAATGTAAAAAACTAGAACTACAGACTCCCTGGTCGGCAGACCAACACGAGTACAATGACCATGAAAATGTGGAAAGCAAACTCAAGTTGACCTCACCCCCAAACCCAGGTACAGTTGAAACCTGTGTAGGGCTTCTCTTTTCACAAGTATGACAACATTAAAAAACATAGAAGGGAGAGATCGTTCAATGATATGTTATCATAGTACTTTTGCAAGTTATCCCAAAAAGTGATAGAGTCCAGTCATCTTCTTTAAGATCAAATTCAACTTTCTGGAAAATCTAGACTCTCTGTTGCTGTGGTGGGCCACAGTAGCTCTGCGTAGGACCTAATGGTCATGTTACTCTAAACCTGGAACTTGTGGACGAGATACAAGTCTTTGTGTAGGCCATTTAAATGTACAAAGCTCAGCACTTGGTAATTCCAGACTCGGACCCATAAAAGTGATTAGTACTAAAAAACTAGTAAACAAGGAGGTCTAACCATCCCATGCCATACTGCTCTTCGAAAAAATACAAATAGGTATAACATACCAGGGATAAATGTGTGAAGTATTATGGATGCTTACATGGAGAACATCTGTTCTACACAGTTGTTACAGTGAAAGAGGATGATTCTAGATTTAAACATAATTTTATTTGATTTTGAATTTGATAAAATATTTGCAATTTGCATTCAACAACTGCAAATTTTCCCACAGTCTGTGTTTACTGTGAGTCAATTGGTGCATGACACGGTGGTGAAACACGGGTCACAATCATTACAGCTAGAACCTAAATTAGCTTTCTGCATCTAACAAATGATCCATAATTGCTGAAAATCACCCTATTTTTCACTGTCAAGTTTCCTATTATTCAGAGTTGTACGTCCATAAACTCAGTGCTGGGAATACAGCCGCCACCATAGTCACCTCTTCACTTTGTCTTTTTATTTGTCTTTTTAGTTGTTGTGCCAGTGGATTGATATTCTGTACATTTTTCATAAAAAAGAGATTTGTCCCTTTTAGAGTAAACAGGCAAAACAAAATAAGCAAGATGAAGAATGTACATAGTGCCGAGTGATTCAGAGGAAAGTGGATTCTCATCTGATCACCCACAGGTGTGGAAGGAGAATGTCACATGAAGTAACAGGATTAAAATGTAAGAAATTTAAGATAAAGTGAAAAATAAAGAGATAAATAGAATAATAAAAAATAATAATAAATAAATTCAAATATTAATTTTCAAATTAAAGCAAATCACAGGTCTACAAAAAAGATTTTTTGTAATCATCGCAGGTGACTTTGTACTTTTCTGAATCATCTTTTTGTCCTGGTTTAAAAAATGTATATAGTTTTTCTGTAGCACGTATAGTTTCCATGGAGCAGCATCATTATTATAAGGTATAGGAAATATACTGGCGACATTAAGAAACCAGTAATCTACATATCAGAAAAAAATGCTTCACCTTTCTGAGCCAGCTGGCACGGGAAGGGAAAAGAAGGGGAAAGACATAGAACTGCAACCTAAGCTTCCATAAGAGAGAGAAGGATCAGTACGGAACGAAGGAGTAGGAGAACAGAGAGGACGTGGTTTGGAAGAGGAACCCTGCCTATAGGTTCTCAGTGCAAGGCCGGGTCCCGGTCCCCGAGGTTTTATGGACACTTATGGTTCTGCAGCAGACACCGGTGGAGTAGTTGGCTGTAAATGCACTACTCCCATCTAAGACTTGGGGCACAACAGCAACACGGATAGAGAGCCGGGACTCAGGAGAAGGGAGTCCCCGAAGCAGGCTACAGCTGTCTACCATACGAGTAGAGTTCTTGGGAACATCTGAGAGGAGGAACTCCAGAGTACCACGGTACTGGAGATCTTCACACTTTAAGGCGCAATAGAGGAGTCGTTCAGGAAAGGTACATGTTGGCGGAGTGTTGGAGAGGAGCTTTCCATCTGGCATGGAGGTTGGCTGAGTCTCTGACCCGGAGGACACGGTGCGGAGGCAGGCACCCTTGTGTACCGCAGACTGTGAGTAAAGCTTTGGAACTGCAAGCCTCGGTGTCCTCCATTCATTCTTACGCCAACCTGCTCAGCACCGCTACATCTGGGTACCATTCTTTACACTGCCTGCGCCTTTCCACAACCATTACCACTACACTGCCCTGGGACATCAGCCCTGCCTGTGGAGGGCTATACCATCACTGCTGCACCCTACCATCTGTCCCAGAGGATCTGTCTGCAGCGCCGACTTAACACCTCCCTTGCTGAGCACCACAGGTGGTGTCACGAACTATTCCATTCTATTAACTACATTCCCCCATTACTTGGGCGCCCAGGGCCACAGACCGGGTCACCGCTGCTGTGACACATTCCCCTGACACCGGCCCGGTACCGAGTACCCCACAGTCCTGGGAGGGCGACCCACTTATATTGTATAACATCCAAAACCACTGACAGATTTTCATAGCTTTCCTTTAGATGACATGGGTGAGCAATAGGGATTGATGGTTTCATATCTCCATTTTGAAGCAACACTGCTTTCAAACTTCTCTGGCATGAGTCAATAAACAATCGCCAATCTGCAACAAAAAACCTTTGATTCAGTTCTTCAAAGAGGCCATTCACATTGTTACAGTACACCAATGGTCCATCAACTGTGAAAAATTGTGTTAAAGTGTTACTTCTGTTTTGGTAATAACACACTTTAACATCATCATGTAGAAGATTCTTCTGTTTCAATCTAGATGCAAGAAGTTCAGCTTTATCTTTTGACAACGAAAGGACTCTGATGAGATCATTAAATTCATGTTGAGTAAAGCGTTCTGGCTGCTCGGCTGCTCCATCAGGTACATACTCATCTTGACTTGAGGTCTCCATGTCTTCACCAGTAGCTTCAGCTCCATAGTCTTCATATCCTACTTCATTTTCATCCAATCTAGACAACGGTGGTACAGAAACTGGCAAGGTACCATCATGTGGAACTGGCCTAATTGCAGATTCAAGTTCAGGGTAATTAATTTTATGTTTGTTCTTTGTAGAAAATCCCTTCAGTTTGACAAAACAAAAGCAGCAGTCATCACTATGATTTTTGGGTTCTCTCCGAATCATGGGAACAGCAAATAACATAGCCACTTTCCCCATATTCAACCAGTCACAAAGACCATTTGAACAACTTATGCATATTGCACGAGGGACCCAGCTTTTGTCTTGATCACCAAGTGGACTCTTAAAGCACATCTGGTGCATCTTTTTAATATCACGAGTAGTGTTGAGCATTCCGATACCGCAAGTATCGGGTATCGGCCGATACTTGCTGTATCGGAATTCCGATACCGACTTCCGATATTTTTTCAATATCGGAATTCGGCATCGGAATCGGAAGTTCAGTTGATTGACGGCCTGACGTCATCATGATGCGCGGTGTGTGCGCATCATGATGCGCCGTCATTTCGGGCCTTCCGGGGGTCTCTGCCGGCCTGCCGGGGGGCTGTGCCGGCCTGCCGGGGGGCTGTGTGGACTGCCCGGGGTCTGTACCGGCCTGCCGGGGGGCTGTGCCGGCCTGCCGGTGGTCTGTGCACCCTGTGGGGGTCTGTACCGGCCTGCCGGGGGGCTGTGCCGGCCTGCCGGGGGGCTGTGCTGATGTCCGGGGGTCTGTGCAAGCATCGTCCGATGGGACTACAAGTCCCATCGGGCGATGCCTGCTACCATGACAGTGATTGACACATTAGCCAATGATGGGACAGTAGTAGTCCCATCATCCGGCTAATGTGTTAAATGTTAAAAAAAAAAAAAAAAATACTACATGCATGCTACATACATACTACATGCATGCTACATATATACTACATACATACTACATACATGCTACATACATACTGCATGCTACATACATACATACTACATACATACTACATATATACTACATACATACTACATACATACTGCATGCTACATACATACTACATACATACATACTACATACATACTACATACATACTACATATATACTACATACATACTACATACATGCTACATACATACTACATACATGCTACATACATACTGCATGCTACATACATACTACATACATACTACATGCATACTACATATATACTACATACATACTACATACATGCTGCATGCTACATACATACTACATACATACTACATACATGCTACATGCATGCTACATACATACTACATATATACTACATGCATGCTACATACATACTACATATATACTACATACATACTACATATATACTACATACATACTGCATGCTACATACATGCTACATACATACTACATACATACTACATACATACTACATGCATGCTACATGCATGCTACATGCATGCTACATACATACTACATGCATGCTACATACATACCACATACATACTACATGCTACATACATACCACATATATACTACATACATACAATACATTCATACAATACATACATAGACATACAGTACATATAACATAGAGTAACATACTTACCAATACTTGTCACATTGTTCCCCGAAGCCATTGTCTATTCCGGGATAAATATTAACATAACAAACCACAAAAATACTCACCCACGATCCGAAGCAGTCCACGAGTGTGTCCCACGACGATCTTGGGTAGAGAACTGCAGCATCAGATGATGCTGCCGTTCTCTACGGGCTGTAGGAATCCAATGACGGAAGGTAGGTATCCTTCCGCACTGTATTCCTCCGCCACTTAAAAAAAAAAAGTCCCTAGTCTCACTTTATGCCATTGCTGTGTGGGAATTTCCCACACAGCAATGGCATAAAGTGAGACTAGGGACTTTTTTTTTTTTAAGTGGCGGAGGAATACAGTGCGGAAGGATACCTACCTTCCGTCATTGGATTCCTGCAGCCCGTAGAGAACGGCAGCATCATCTGATGCTGCAGTTCTCTACCCAAGATCGTCGTGGGACACACTCGTGGACTGCTTCGGATCGTGGGTGAGTATTTTTGTGGTTTGTTATGTTAATATTTATCCCGGAATAGACAATGGCTTCGGGGAACAATGTGACAAGTATTGGTAAGTATGTTACTCTATGTTATATGTACTGTATGTCTATGTATGTATTGTATGAATGTATTGTATGTATGTAGTATATATGTGGTATGTATGTAGCATGTAGTATGTATGTGGTATGTATGTAGCATGCATGTAGTATGTATGTAGCATGCATGTAGTATGTATGTAGTATGTATGTAGTATGTATGTAGTATATATGTAGTATGTAGTATGAATGTAGTATATATGTAGTATGTATGTAGCATGTAGTATGTAGCATGCATGTAGTATATATGTAGTATGTATGTAGTATGTATGTAGCATGCATGTAGTATATATGTAGTATGTAGCATGTAGTATGTATGTAGCATGCATGTAGTATGTAGCATGTAGTATGTATGTAGCATGCATGTAGTATATATGTAGTATGTATGTAGTATGTATGTAGCATGCATGTAGTATGTATGTAGCATGTAGTATGTAGCATGCATGTAGTATATATGTAGTATGTAGCATGTAGTATGTATGTAGCATGCATGTAGTATATATGTGTTATGTATGTAGCATGTAGCATGCATGTAGCATGCATGTAGTATGTATGTAGTATATATGTGGTATGTATGTAGCATGCAGTATGTATGTAGCATGCATGTAGTATATATGTAGTATGTATGTTGCATGTAGTATTTATGTAGTATGAATGTAGCATGTATGTAGTATGTAGTATGAATGTAGCATGTATGTAGTATGCATGTTGTATGTATGTAGCATGTAATTTTTTTTTTTTTTTTTTTTTTTACATTTAACACATTAGCCGGATGATGGGACTACTACTGTCCCATCATTGGCTAATGTGTCAATCACTGTCATGGTAGCAGGCATCGCCCGATGGGACTTGTAGTCCCATCGGACGATGCCTGCACAGACCCCCGGAGCCTGCACAGACCACCGGCAGGCCGGCACAGCCCCCCGGCAGGCCGGCACAGCCCCCCGGCAGGCCGGCACAGCCCCCCGGAGCCTGCACAGCCCCCCGGCAGGCCGGCACAGCCCCCCGGCAGGCCGGCACAGCCCCCCGGAGCCTGCACAGACCACCGGCAGGCCGGCACAGACCACCGGAGCCTGCACAGACCCCCTGGCAGGCCGGCACAGCCCCCCGAAAGGCCCGTACAGACCCCAGAGAGGCTGTACAAGGGCAGGAAAGGGTTTTTCTTATTCCGATACCGGAAGTCCCATAGACTTGAATGGGACTTCCGGTATCGGAATCGGCGATACCGATACTTTTTTTAAAGATCGGCCGATACCATCCGATACGATACTTTGAAGTATCGGACGGTATCGCTCAACTCTAATCACGAGTGATTGAATGTACTTGGCCTTTTTGGTGTAAAAGAACCGCACACATAGCAGAATCTGCTCGGATGATTGATACACTGTTGGGGCATTTTTCTCCTTTAAATCAGATCAAACAGTAGAGTAAATTCAGTTCAATGGTGGTGACAAACTAAAACAAAAATGCGATGAGCTGACCGACTATATGCTGATATTTCGCCAGTGATGACAGAGGCAGCTTGTATTTAGAATTGAGTTTACTGGAGGTAATCTGGTAGACAGCTATATACAGTTGTGAGGTAAATAGGTCAACCTATTCCTTACAGATGAATATTTGCAGACAGGCAGTTTCTCCGTGTGATATTTGCTGCTTTCAGGTTCTCTATCTGTGGAGACCCTCACTCAGATACACCTCAGTGGCTGAGCTGTTTTCTTCCCTCTGAGGTGACTTGCCCTCCCAGAAATGCAATGTAAATCCTCTCACAATGGCGGCTGTCCACTTCCTTCCCTTCTATCTCCCTGTGGCAGGGTTCAGATCCCTGTAGAGGCCTGTCTCCTGTCAGAGTCTCACATACCAGTCCTTGCTGCCATCACCATCTTTTTCTAACTGACTCAAATCTTACCACCTCATAACAGTTAGCTCCTCCCCATAACATGTGACTTCCCGAGAAGCAGTCATTGGTTGACTACTCTGTCAATACTTCTTCCCATAGAACTCAATAAAACATATACTGATGTTTTCCCTAAAAGAAAATTCAAAATTAAGTAAGACAAGCAAAGAAATGGGAATAACATAGGAAAAACCACATACATTGAAAATGCAGAAATAAGGTAATAACAAAAATACTTCTATCTCAGAAACTTTATGTGATAGAGCAAAACTAAGCATATTTTTGGAATCAGCACATCAAACTCCATAAAACAGACACATTACCTGTTCTGCCTTCATACATGTTGACACAGTGTGCAATCTAGCATACAGCATAAACCACCTTCTACCTTCCAAAATAAGCAGATCGTTCTCTGTAGTCTAACTTGTTTATTGGTGAAGAATATAGAACATGCGGTAAAACTATAAAGAGATTACTGAACAACATCAAAACATTAATATGTTAAAATAGAGGTACACCATTCGGGTACCACATAAAGTGTATGGGACAGGGGCGTAACTAGAACTGATTGGGCCCCATAGCAAACTTTTAAACGGGCCCCCTCAAAGACACACCCCCTCAAAGACACACCCCCTTCAAGACATTCCAAGAGGTCCATGCGGCAGGCAGCTCTGCAGAGAGCTAATAGACAGCGAGGGCTCAGGGAAGGGGCGGGACTGAACTAGTCTGAAGCAATACACTCTGTGACTGGCTGCAGGCAGGGAGGGGGGTCTGTTATGAATGAGTCGCCGATGAGGAAAAAACAAAAGCAAATTAAGCCCAGAAAACCGGAGAGGTTGGTAACTAGCGGACTGCAGACCCCTGATCCTATCCACAACAACTAGCAGTAGCCGTGGAGTGTGCCTACGGTGGTCCTAGACGCCTCGTCACGGCTGGAGAACTAAATAAGCCTAAAGAAACAAAAGGGAAAATCTAAACTGCCCCAGAGCAGACCCCAAAGCAATAGACAGCCCTCAAAATGTATTGTCGGTGAAACAAGATGAAAACACAAACACAGATAGAAAGATAGGCTGAGCAAACGATGGAGCCCTCACTAACTAGAAAGGACAGGAAAGAAAAGCTGCTGTCTGCAATCACGCAAAAAACCCTGCCAAAAAATGTCCAACACGTCTGATAGAAAAAGGCCCTGAAGTCGCTAGACTTCAATTCCCTATATCATCACTCAGGTATATTCTGAAGACAGAGCAAAAGAGATCAACTGATCAGAGACAAAATGGGGATTCAGCGCAGTCCCAGCCAGGGCTGGCTGAACACCAAAACTAAGTAAACCAGACAAAAACTCATATGAACAATAGCAGAGAAAACTTAGCTTTAGGAAGGCAGGAACCAAACTGTAAACCAGAAGCCACAGTCAGGAAAAATCACCAGCAAGAAACTAGGGAGTCGGCTGCCTTAAATCCAATCAGAAACTCCTGATGTCCAATCGTAGTCCTCTTCCTCAGGTGGCTGGTCTCTGCCATTTAGATCAGCTTCATTACCTCCCTTCACCAACAGAGGGAGTCCAGATAGAGAACTCACTACTCCTCTGTCAGCACAGCCAGCTCCATATCCCTCACCAGAAGCCAGAGGCAAACCCGAAAATGAGCTCACAACAGTACCCCCCCCTTGAGGAGGGGTCACCGAACCCTCATCCACGCCACCAGGCCGATCAGGATTGGCCCAATGAAAAGCACGAACCAATCTATCGGCATGAATATCAGAGGCAGAGACCCAAGAATTGTCCTCCTGGCCATAACCCTTCCACTTGACCAAATACTGGAGTCTCCGTCTAGCCAGACGAGAATCCAGTATTTTCTCTACCTCATATTCCACATTACCTTCAACCAATACAGGGTCAGGAAGTGCCACCATAGGAACTACTGGCTCAACATATTTCTTCAACAGCCACTTATGAAACACGTTATGGATCTTAAACGTAACAGGAAGAGCCAATCGAAAAGAAACCGGATTAAGAATCTCCAAAATCTTGTAAGGTCCAATAAATCTTGGCTTGAACTTTGGAGAAACCACCTTCATAGAGATATTCTTTGATGACAACCAAACCATATCACCCACTTTAAACCGGGGACCAATGGTCCTATGCCGGTTAGAAAACCGCTGGGCCTTTTCCTGGGAGAGAGACAACTTATCCACTACTTGGTCCCAAATCTGCTGCATTCTCTCTACCACAGTGACAACACCTGGGCAGGCTGAAGATTCCATTTGCCCTGAAGAAAATTGAGGATGAAACCCAAAGTTACAGAAAAAGGGCGACATCAAGGTGGCAGAACTAGCTCTACTATTTAAAGCAAATTCGGCCAAGGGCAAAAATGAAACCCAATCATCCTGATCAGCAGATAGAAAACATCTCAAATAGGACTCCAAAGTCCGGTTTGTTCTCTCCGTCTGCCCATTGGTCTGAGGGTGAAACACAGGGGAGAAGGACAACTGAATTCCCAGCTTGGAACAAAAGGCTTTCCAGAATCTGGAAACAAACTGGACTCCTCTGTCTGATACAATGTTCTCAGGAATCCCATGCAACCGAACCACCTGTTGTAAAAACAAGGGTACCAACTCTGAGGAAGATGGCAACTTTGGGAGTGGTACAAGATGGACCATCTTAGAGAATCTATCACAAATCACCCAGATAACAGTCATTCTCTGAGAGATAGGAAGATCAGAAATAAAATCCATTGAAATATGGGTCCATGGCCTCTTAGGCATTGGCAAGGGCATCGACAACCCACTAGAGCAAGAACAGGGTTTAGACCGGGAACAAGTCCCATAGGACTGCACAAAATTCCTGACATCACGAGATAAGGCAGGCCACCAAAAAGACCGACTCACCAAATCTCTGGTACCAAAAATACCTGGATGACCAGCCAATGCGGAGCAATGAACTTCAGACATCACTCTCTTCCTCCACTGGTCAGGAACATACAATTTTCCCATAGGACAACGCTCAGGTTTGTCCTCCTGGAATTCTTCCAGAGCACGTCTCAAATCGGGCGAGATGGCAGAAAGAACTACCCCCTCACCTAGGATGGTAGTAGGCTTGGTCACAATAGCAGAATCAGCAAAGAAACTCAGAGAAAGGGCGTCTGCCTTAACATTCTTAGTGCCTGGAAGAAAGGAGACCGCAAAATCAAAACGCGTAAAAAAACAAGGCCCACCTAGCCTTTCTAGGATTCAAGCGTTTGGCCGACTCCAGGTAAATCAAATTCTTGTGGTCAGTGAGGACCACAACTTGATGTCTAGCTCCATCCAACCAATGCCTCCACTCCTCAAATGCCCATTTCATGGCTAACAATTCCCGATTCCCCACATCATAGTTGCGTTCAGATGGGGAGAACTTTCGGCAAAAGAAGGCACAGGGATTCATTTTAGACGTCACCGGATCTTTTTTGGACAAAACAGCTCCTGCACCAATCTCTGAAGCGTCTACCTCCACCTGAAAAGGAAGTGAGGCATCAGGTTGCCGCAAAACCGGAGCAGAAGTGAACCTCCACTTCAGCTCCTGAAAGGCCTGAAACAGCCTCTGAAGACCAATTCAGCACATCAGCACCCTTCTTAGTTAAATCAGTCAGTGGTTTAGCAATACCAGAAAAATTAGCTATAAATTTACGATAAAAATTAGCAAATCCCAAAAACTTCTGGAGAGCCTTCAAAGAAGTGGGTTGAACCCAATCATAAATGGCCTGTACCTTGGCCGGGTCCATTTCAATAGTTGACGGAGACAAAATAAATCCCAAAAATGAAATCCTCTGTACACCAAAAAGGCACTTAGATCCCTTAACATACAAGGAATTTTCCCTCAAAATCCGGAACACAGTCCGAACATGTTCCACATGAGAATCCCAATCCTTGGAAAAGATCAAAATACCGTCCAGATAGATGATCAAAAACTTATCCACAAAGTCCCGGAAAATATCATTCATGAAGGATTGGAAGACAGAAGGGGCATTAGTGAGCCCAAAAGGCATCACCAGGTACTCAAAAAGTCCCTCCGGAGTATTAAACGCCGTCTTCCATTCATCCCCATGCTTGATGCGAATAAGATTATACGCCCCCCTGAGGTTAAGTTTAGTAAACCAGCAAGCACCTTTAACTCTGGAGAATAAATCAGAAATCAGGGGTAACGGATACTGAAATTTAACCGTAATTTTGTTGAGGGAACGATAGTCAGTACAAGGCCTTAATGAACCATCTTTCTTGGCCACGAAAAAAAAAGCAGCACCTAAGGGCGAAGAGGATGGTCCAATATGACTCTTCTCCAACGACTCGTTAATATAAGATCGCATAGCCTCGTGTTCGGGTACAGATAAATTGAAAAGTCGACCCTTGGGAAATTTACACCCAGGTCTCAACTCAATTGCACAGTCATAACTCCTATGAGGAGGCAAAGATGCAGACTTGCTCTCACTAAATACATCATAAAAATCAGCCAAATAGTCAGGAACATCATGCGACTGGGGAGAGGTGGAGAAAACAGGAGTGTCGCCAAGAGCACACCGACAACCCCAACTCACCACAGACACAGATTTCCAATCCAAAACCGGATTATGGATTTGCAACCAGAGAAAACCCAGAACAATGGTATCATGTAAATTATGCAACACCAAAAATCTGCAATTTTCTTGGTGGTCTGGGGCGACCCGCATTATCACCTGGGTCCAAAACTGAGGTTTATTCTTCGCCAAAGGAGTAGCATCAATACCCCTCAAAGGAATAGGTGTTCGCAGAGGTGTCATAGGAAAACCACAACGTTTAGCAAAATCCAAGTCCATCAGATTCAAGGCCGCTCCTGAATCCACAAAAGCCTTCGCGGAAACTGTGGATAAGGAGCAGATCAGAGTAATTGCCAAAAGAAACTTAGGTTGTACACCACCCACAGCAAATGTGTGTGCAAAACGTTTCTCTCGTTTAGGGCAGACAGAAATAACATGAGAGGCATCTCCACAGAAAAAACACAGCTTATTACGCCTTCTAAACTCCTGATGTTGCGCCCTAGACAAAACTCCATCACATTGCATAGGTTCAGACATTTGTTCAAAATGTGGCAGCGCCTCCCGTGTAGTCTTGCATTCACGTAAACGCTGATCAACTTGAATGGCTAATGACATACAATCGTCAAGACCAGAGGGAACAGGAAATCCCAATATAGTATCTTTTAAAGTCTCAGACAAACCCTTCCGAAAGAGAGCTGCCAATGCACTATCATTCTATGTAGTAAGGACCGCCCACTTTCAGAATTTCTGACAGTATAACTCTGCAGGATCCTGACCCTGGTTCAATGCCAATAGGGCTCTCTCAGCTTGATCAATAGCATTAGGTTCATCATATAACAACCCCAAGGCTTGAAAAAATGCATCCATATTTGTCAAAACAGGATCTTCAGGTGTCAAAGAAAACGCCCAATCCTGGAGATCGCCGCGCAGCAAGGAGAGGACAATTTTAACCTGCTGCGCAGAGCTCCCCGATGAGTTAGGCTTCAAGGCAAGAAATAATTTACAATTATTCTTAAAATTCAAAAATTTAGACCGATCCCCAAAAAACACATCAGGAGCAGGGATCCTTGGTTCAACAGCATGTGAATGAGTGAGATAGGCAGAAATTCCCCGCACTTCAGCAGCGAGCTGCTCCACACGATCAGACAACTGCTTAATCTCCATCAAGGAGAAAAAGAAAAAAAAATCCTCCTACGGCCCCAGAGAAAAAGAGGAGAAAACATATATATATATATATATATAAAAAAAAACAATTCTGAAACTTTTTATTTATTTTTTTTTTTACAATTCTCTCCTGCTTTTGAGTACCCTAGAATCTGCAGTATGGCTGGTGATTCTGTTATGAATGAGTCACCGAGGAGGAAAAAGCAAAAGCAATCTAAGCCCAGAAAACTGGAGAGGTTGGTAACTAGCGGACTGCAGACCCCTGATCCTATCCACAACAACTAGCAGTAGCCGTGGAGTGTGCCTACGGTGGTCCTAGACACCTCGTCACGGCCGGAGAACTAAATAAGCCTAAAGAAAGAAAGGGAAAATCTATACCGCCCCAGAGCAAACCCCAAAGCAATAGACAGCCCCCAACATGTATTGTCGGTGAAACAAGATGAAAACACAAACACAGATAGAAAGATAGGCTGAGCAAACGATGGAGCCCTCACTAACTAGAAAGGACAGGAAAGAAAAGCTGCTGTCTGCAATCACGCAAAAAACTCTGCCAAAAAATGTCCAACACGTCTGATAGAAAAAGGCCCTGAAGTCGCTAGACTTCAATTCCCTATATCATCACTCAGGTATATTTTGAAGACAGAGCAAAAGAGATCAACTGATCAGAGACAAAATGGGGATTCAGCCCAGTCCCAGCCAGGGCTGGCTGAACACCAAAACTAAGTAAACCAGACAAAAACTCATATGAACAATAGCAGAGAAAACTTAGCTTTAGGAAGGCAGGAACCAAACTGGAAACCAGAAGCCACAGTCAGGAAAAATCACCAGCAAGAAACTAGGGAGTCGGCTGCCTTAAATCCAATCAGAAACTCCTGATGTCCAATCGCAGTCCTCTTCCTCAGGTGGCCGGTCTCTGCCATTTAGATCAGCTTCATTACCTCCCTTCACCAACAGAGGGAGTCCAGATAGAGAATTCACTACTCCTCTGTCAGCACAGCCAGCTCCATATCCCTCACCAGAAGCCAGAGGCAAACCCGAAAATGAGCTCACAACAGGGGTCCAATATGTGCTTTGCTCTGCACAGCAGGCACAGAAATGCAGCGTAGGCTACGAAATCATAGTGGACATTTTTTTCCGCCGGGGCCCTGGATCCCCCCCTACACCAGTGGTCCCCAACCTTTTTTGCACCAGGGACCGGCTTCAAGCAAGACCATTCTTCCGTGTCCCGGCAGGGCGGGGATGGAGGTGTGACAGGGGCGGGGCTTTGGTCATAAGGGGGTGGGGCTATGGACGCGGTTGTAGTTTAGCAGTGCATACTTATCATTTAATTATAACATTTATAATGTAACTCAACTCACCATAGGTTTTGAATGAGTGGGAGTACCTGGTTTGTTTCTGTTTCAGTGGGAGCACTGGGCTACTTCTACTGATGACCGTCACTTCTAATGATGATTGGAACCTACAAGGAAATGGAGCATTGAGCACTTAAGAAAAATTGTACTGGAGTACTGTTCATGCTGATTATTTTCTAATCATCAGAAAATGTATGTGTGGTTCCCCCCGTCCTGTCCAGCTCTGTGTGTCTCCCCCTGTTGTATGCATGGCTCCCCTGTCCCATCCTTGTATACATGGCTCTGCTCCCATCCTCCCATCCTTGCATACATGGCTACGCTCCCACTCTCCCATCCTGTATGCATGGCTCTGCTCCCACTCTCCCATCCTGTATACATGGCTCCCCTCTCCCATCCTGTATACATGGCTCCCCTCCCACTCTCTCTCCCTTGTATATATGGCACTGGTCCCACTCTCCCTCCCTTGTATATATGGCTCCGCTCCCACTCTCGCTCCCTTGTATGCATGGCTCCGCTCCCACTCTCCCTCCCCTGTATACATGGCTCCCCTCCCACTCTCCCTCCCTTGTATGCATGGCTCCACTCCCACTCTCCCTCCCCTGTATATATGGCTCTGCTCCAACTCTCCCTCCATTGTATATATGGCTCCGCTCCCATTCTCCCTCCCCTGTATATATGGCTCCGCTCCCACCCTGATCCCCTGTATATATGGCTCCGCTCCCACTCTCCCTCCCCTGTATATATGGCTCCACTCCCACCCTCCCTCCCTTGTTTATATGGCTCTGCACCCGCCGGAGCGCCGCAGTAATGTAATTAAATTGCACTACCGGGTAGCGCTGATCGGAGCTGGGGACCCGGGCCCCTACATGGGCCAGGCCCCATAGCAACCATTTCGGGCTGCTACCCCAGTAGTTACGCCAGTGGTACGGGACAAGCACATAGGAGAGAGAGGAGACAGTGAGGTTCTCCGCCACCTCCTTACTCAGTCTCCATCCAATGCTGCAAAGAGACAGCTTTACCTCTGCATCATTGGAGGAACACAGGGGCACTGAAGTTATGATGCTGAGTCACTTCTCGAGGACAAGCCAAAAGTCAGGGAAGTCAAGAAGCTCGAGGTCAAAAGCCAGGAGGGTACGTCCTAAACAGAGGGAAAAGACAAAAAAGACAAAAGACGAGGTCACGATACCAGGAGGAAAGCGGCTCAGAGTAAAGGGACCAGGAACAACGGGTGGTCAGAATGAGGTGCAAGGTCAGGCAACAAAATATCCACAAACAGTACACAAAGCACAGAGAGACAAACCACACAAAGCTGAATGTAAAGCCCCCTTCACACATAGCGAGATCGCTAGTGATATCGCTAAAGCGTCACTGATTTTGTGACGCAACAGCGATATCGCTAGCGATCTCGCTACATGTGACACTTACCTCCGACCAGCCACCCCGCTGGATATCGCTGATCACACAAGAATGGGATGGTCCATTTTCTCATCGCCGGCTTCCTGCTGGCGCCGACGAGCGACGGGGGCAGAAGACGTCAGCAAAGCTGCGTGTGACAGGTAAGTAACGACCGCTGACCACTGCTGCATCGCTGGTGAGATCTGCCTGTTTGGCAACTCACTAGCGACCATTTAGCGATGCACCAGCGATCCTGACCGGGTCGTATTGTTGTCGGGATCGCTGGTGCATCGCTAAATGTAACGGGACCTTAAGTCTGGCAGAGATCTGGAACTGACAGCCCAGCTAAGTAGCTGGGCAGTCACCTGGGACAGGACACACCTGAAAGCAATCCAGAACCTCCCAGTCTCAGAATAGACAGCCAAGCCATCAATCAAAACATTGACAGCTCAGCATGCTGTTGCACCTGACTGGATGACTGAGCTGTCAATCAAAGTACTGACAGATTCAGCACGCCCCTGCACCAGATTGGATGGCCGAGTTATCAATAGCTGCATCCCAGACATATTGAGGGGTGAAATCGTGACTGAAGTTTAAGTTGTCTAAGTTGGCCACCGCTCATAGACTGCACAGTTGACTGGAATCCAGTAAACAATAAAATTTAAAAAAATCCTTTATTCTTGAAAACACAGAGGTTTTACAATACCACTACACTGCATAGTTACTTGTTTTTACAATCACTTTGCAATTTTACCAATTTATTATGATGAAATTAACCCTTTAAAGCAATTATGCATCCTACATATTTAGAAAGGATGTGTAACATTTTTTTTGCTGGAAGTGCTACTTTAATGCAATCATTCAATTTTCTGTATTATTTTATTACTGTTTTGTATATTCTAATAATCTTTTATTTTATTATCTAAATAATCATGATTTTCTTGTATCTAGTTATTCATTCTATTAGTATAATTCTGTATTTATTTCTTCTATTCTCATGATTCCGTATATTTTTTTTTGTTGGACCTGCTCTGTCTGTCATTGAGACAACGCCAATTTCTTCATATTGTTGCCAAGCTAAAGAGGAACTGGCCTGGAAATAACCATCTGGGTCCATGGTCATCTTCCCATTGGGCACTGGTTGATGTTTCTATGTAACTTTCTTTGTGTGACAGTAACAGAGGTCTCACAAGTCACAGCGAACCTGGGGGCTGCCCCTCTTAATCCTCAATATATGACTAACTAATTTAATTAAAATGGATCTTACATTTCATGAAGTAAGGGGGAGGACGATGACAACAACAAGGCCGCTGGGCCGAAAAACAAAATTAGAAAAAAATGATGCTATATATGCCGATGTCTGACAGGCTAAAATCCGTTCTGTAAATGATCACAAGTGGACAGCAACGGCTTAAGGCAACCCCAAAAGATGGAGCAATTAGTGTCAGGATTCGGGTGCGATGCATCGGGAACATGCACCGTTGTGGGCAGTAAGATCTCGTCCTGAGAACCCGGGGAAACATAATTAGTCATTTCATTTGTGTGGTTCAAAAATCACATTTGTCAAACATTCAAAGTAAATAAGGACAATTGTAAATGTTATTTTCTATGTAAATATGTCACCAGCCCTTAAATATTTACTCCCCAATTAGAAGGGAATTTCAATGTTGATTCTGGATTTAGAAATGTATGGTCTATTTTTATATATATATATTTTTTACTGTTTGTGTTATTGATATGTATAATATAGCAGATGTGTTACTTGTAAATTTACTTTATTTCCCCAGGTGCAAACAGACATGTTTTACCAGGTTCATGATAGTTTATTATAGGGCAGCGAGGTAGCACCGATGTACATAATGGAGAGGGGGTATAAATCACCATGCCGCACGCCGCAATACTTGTCTTTGCCAGGCATTCTCAGGCTGAGACAGAAGAGTATGCTGTATGTCTGTTGCAAAAGGCATAGTCAAACCATTTGGGCATAAGTGTAAGGCCTACAGCCAGGATTAACCCACAGCTCTTAAAGGGTACTTCACACATAGCGAGATCACAGGTTTTGTGACGCAACAGCGACCTCGCCAGCAATCTCGCTACGTATGACACATAACGGCGACCGGCCCTCCACTGCGATATCGCTGATCGTGCTTGAATGTCCTAGGCCATTTTTTGATGGGTGGTGTCGCGCCGGCCAGCGCACATCGCTGTGTTTGACACCATAACAACGACGAGCGACCTCGTTGGCGACTCAGAACTCAGGGGCGCAGGCATGATTTTGCTTTGTCTTTTCAACGCCCCCTCAGCTTCGATTGGTGGGCGCTACTGTGCTATCATTCTCTGATTGGGCGACCTCGTCATCAAAGAAGACAACGTACTAGCGCTTCCATCCTTTGTTACAGAGCGCTGTGGATCGTATTATACGGTTTTCAGACAGGGATGCTGAAGCAAACTGCGTAGTGAAATCCACGAATAATAACGCACTAGCGACCCCGTGTCAGTGACTGTGGATCCACGAATAAATAGCGCACTAGCGACTCAGACAGGGACGCTGAAGCAAACTGCGTAGTGAAATCCACGAATAATAACGCACTAGCGACCCCGTGTCAGTGACTGTGGATCCACGAATAAATAGCGCACTAGCGACTCAGACAGGGACGCTGAAGCAAACCGCGTAGTGATAGCGCAGTAGTGGCCACCAATCGGAGCAGAGGAGCATGGAAAAGGCAATGCTGAAGCACGCCTAACGAGGTCTGAGTCGTCAGAATAGCTGCTGTGTGACAAGGTCCCAACGACCGCAGAGGTCGTAATACGGATCGCCGTATCATTGTTGCTTCATTGAGTAGATCTGCCTGTTTGACAGCTTACTAGTGGCCATGTAGCGACGCACCAGCGATCCTTACAGGTCGTATTGATGTCGGGATCGCTGGACCGTCGGTATGTATAACGGGACCCTAAGTTAGATGTGTGCAAGAATTTTGAAACACAATAGTCGCATTCAGTAGATGAATGACAACCAAACCCGTCAATTTTGGCGGGACAAGCCAACCATCTTTGTGCAAAGAGGTGTTAAGATTCTGGGGTCAGATGTCATGGCAAAGAAGGATGGGCCAAAGTGGATTTTACATGTCAGACCCTATGAGCTCAAGGACAATAAGCAGCTGACTTTGGTTTTAGGAAGCGTCTCACTTCCCTCTCCCTATTGAAAGAACATACCGTGACAAATCGCACAGGGGAAGTGGGTGTAGACTTCGCTCACCTCGGGGGAGGGGAGAGAAGGACCCAGCAGGGAATGGTTATCTGGTGCCACCACTTGCTCCAGGTCAGTCAGGGAACTGCACCGAGTGCAAATAGTTGCCGGAAAGGCTTCCCTTATTGGTACGAGTTATTGAGGCGCTCCCAGTGAGGGTGGATATATATTACCAGTCCAGGTTGAGGATATGTATATAAACCTCCCGACTGTCACTTCCCGAGTTCCTCACTAAAACAGTGCGGTCTGCTGCCACCAGTTCCTCAATCGAAATAAGCCCCGTCCGTCAGCAGGCTTATATCAGGTCAGAAACCAACCCAGGTAGCGTATAATAACCAACGGAGCATGCGGACATGGGGCTTCGTGTATCGAGATAAAAGAGCAGCCCAAGATTAATTTTATATTTAATCGCCAAAAGGCGCACTAGAAATATACAGGCATATATTTACAGAACAATATACAGGTATATAGAGTGTAGTACAAGAATAGGATATAGATAGTTTGCAATTACCATGTTATGTAGCTTGTGACCACAGCGAGGCCCTGAAGGATTACAGGTCTAAATCTTAGTTACGTGGTTTCCTTGGCCGTGTCAGCTAACGGATCCTCCTGCCAGTAGAAACCTAAGCTCAAAATTAGGAGCTATCTCTTATCTCCTAGGCTGCTCCCTCCCACACTCTGTGCGCACCCCTGGGCTTGTGCAGCCTGTCTCCTCCCATCTCTGAGAGTATGATTTTTCAGGTAGAACTGTGGATGGCCCTTAACTTTCTGCCCGTAGCTCCAAAAGGGTCAGTGGAGCCACCACTGGGTTCCACTGGATTATATCTGTGCAGAGAGAGACCAAATATGCCTACCGTATGTAATTCCTGGTAGCTATGCTTCATAACTCCATAAAGCAGAGTGCTACAGGTGGCTGACAGGCACAGGTATGTGGGGGAAAGAATGTTGGTTCCGATTATGTGCTTGGCTAGTCTCAGAGATATGGCATTCTGTTATTATAGGTCATTTTCCAGATTCAATACCTCAGAGCCTTGCTGTGACCTGTGGTGTGTGAGTTAGACAAAGGAATCCAATTTGGCTGTAGCTGCATTAGAACTCAAACCCTTGTGCTAATTGCTAATCACTGAGCTTCAAAGGACTCGTCCTTGGAGTTAATTAAAGGAAAACAATGACCTTGTGGAATCCTAAGGGTGGGGGCACAATTCAGGAGTGGAGTGACATGTCCTGAACCTTTAATCCAAAATGGAGTCTCCCTCGTATCTAACACCTCCCTGCTTTAGAGGGCGCAAGGGGGTATCACACTCCTGTGTTCCACCGCATGCCCTTCCGCAACCTCTCCTTGCCGGGATAACCCACCAGCATTCCCATGGTCGTGCCCCCTTTTGTGGCGAATGGTGAAATGTTATTGCTGGAGCGCGAGGCTCCTGCATAGCAACATCTCATTCGCCCCGGAGACAGTGTGCAACCAGCTGAGGGGGTTGTGGTCTGTCTCCATGATGAAGGGGTGCCCATACAAGTAGGGTTGCAGATGCTGCAGGGTCCATACAATTGTCAGGCATTCCTTTTCCATCTTCTAGCAGGCCATCTCTCTCGGAAATAGCTTTCTGCTCAGGCACAGGATGGGGTGCTCCTGGACCATGGTGTTGACCTGGCTGAGCACAGCACCAAGGCCAAAGTCGCTGATGTCGGTCTGTAGTACAAACAGCTGCACAAAGTCAGCAGCTTGTAGTACTGGGGAGCTGGAGAGAACGGTCTTGAGTGCCCGAAAAGCGGTCTCGCAGGCGACTGACCAGTCTATTGCGAGAAGCAGCTTTTCTTGGTCAGGTCCATCAGGGGCTTGGCCAGGGTACTATAGTGTGGAACAAACCTCGTATAGTACCCAGCGGTCCTGAGGACGGACATCACCTGTTTCTGGGTCCTGGGGGTGGGCCAGGATGTGACGGTATACACTTTCCAGAGCTCTGGCTTCAGAACCCCCCCGCCTACCCAGTGACCCAGTGACCCTTTTCCGGCTTGATGGTCAAACCTGCCCAGTGGATCCGCCTAAGCACCTGGGTCAGATGAACTAGATGATCCTCCCATGTGGGACTGAAGATAGAAATATCTTCCAGGTACGCAGCCGCATACCCTTCAAGTCCCTGAAGCAGCATGTTGAATGCATCACAGTGGACTCGTAAAGTCCAAACGGAGTGATAAAGGTAGAGTGCTCCCAGGCCTCGTGGGTCAGAGGGATCTGCCAATAGCCCCAGACAACTGATCGAGCAGGTCATCGATGCGTTGCATAGTGAACACATCGGTGTCCGTGATGGCGCTGAGACCCCGGTAGTCCACGCAGAACTGGGTTGTTTGGTCCTTTTTGGGGACGAGGACTACGGGCGACACCCACACGTTGTTGGATGCCTGGATCATCCCCAGCTTCAGCATCTCATCAATCTCCTGGCGCATCTGCTGCTGCCCCTTGAGAGAGAGACCCAATATGCTGGCCACCGGATCGGGGGGTGATCCCCAGTGTCCATGTGATGGACAGCCAACTTGGTCCTTCTGGGAAGGCTGCTGAACATCTCCCAGGAAGGGGTGTAGCGTATCCGCCTGCTGGGACAGTTGGTCCTCGGAGAGCTGGTGGCCAACCTCTATGTCCTCAATGGATCCACCCACTTTGAGTTGGGTGAGCAGATCCAGGAGAGTTTCAGCCTCTCCTTCCTGGGGAAGGGTGCACACAGGGGGCGAAGGCCTCCCGCTCATGATGGGCCTTCATCATGTTCACATGGAAGGCCTTCTTTCTTCCATGGGCAAAAAAGAACCAGTAGAATTGGAAGGAAGCACAGTAACAAGGAACGGAAAAAGATGTAAAAGCACACAATCTAATATATAAAGCTCAAAGTGTGTATGTATGTATGTATGTGTGTGTGTGTATGTCCGGGATAGGCATCCGCACCGTCGCAGCTACAGCCAGAAAATTTGGCACAGTCACACGTCTGGACCCCAAGAGCGTCCTAAGCTATGTTGTGAGGCGAAATTTTAACCCCGCGCGTTCCAATTCACCAATCAATTTTGCCCCTATCTACATACTGGGGGAAAAGTGTGTGTGCGTCAAGCCCCGCCCCTCATTATGATGTCATAATGCCCCTATCTACATAATGGGGAAACAGTGTGTGCGTATCAAGCCCCACCCCTCATTATGATGTCACAATGGTTGCCATGGCGACGCTGATGTCATCATGCCCCACCGCTAATTATGATGTCATAATGGTTGACTATGGGATGGAGGATGAGTGACGGGTATATGGGCACGGGACTATGGGATGGAGAATATGTTTGACGGGTATATGGGCACGGGACTATGGGATGGAGGATGTGTGATGGGTATATGGGCACTGGACTATGGGATGGAGGATATGTATGACGGGTATATGGGCACGGGACTATGGGATGGCAGATATGTATGATGGGTATATGGGCACGGGACTATGGGATGGAGGATATGTATAATGGGTATATGGGCATTGGACTATGAGATGAAGGATGTGTGATGGGTATATGGGCACTCGACTATGGGATGGCGAATATGAATGATGGGTATATGGGCATGGGACTATGGGATGGAGAACATGTATGATGGGTATATGGGCATGGGACTATGGGATGGAGAATATGTATGATGGGTATATGGGCACTCAACTATGGGATAGAGGATATGTATGATGGGTATATGGGCACAGGCCTATGGGATGGTGGATATGTATGATGGGTATATGGGCACGGGACTATGGGATGGAGGATAATTATAATTTGTTATAACTAACCACAGTTAGTTACTATGCCCGGGCAGCGCCAGGCTCTTCAGCTAGTATATAATAATAAAAGTTCTTCTACGGGCATGGTCTAGGATGCCCAGGTACGTGATGTCATTGAGCTGCTGGTGCACGAGGTATGGGCCCTCCCAGGCTGCTTGAAGCTTGTCCTGTGATACGTGATATGTGATACCCACACTTTCTGACCCACCTGGTAGGTCCTTTCATAAAAGTTCTGGTCATACCAGCGCTTCTAGTCAGCCAGAGCCTGGGCCATATTGTCCTGCACCAGCCGCGACAAGGCCGTCATTTTGTCCCGGAAGCGCATGACGTACTCAACAACAGACACTCCACAAGGTGGCCAAGTCTCCTTTCCATGCCTCTTTCACCAGTGCAAGAGGCCCTCGTACACGCCACCCATACTGCAGCTCGAAGGGGCGAACCCTGTTGAGGCCTGTGGAGCCTCCGGTAGGCAAATAGTAGGTGTGGGAGGTACCGCTCCCAGTCGCTCCTATGGGAGTTAACCAACATCTTAAGCATCTGCTTGAGGGTGCCATTGAAACACTCACACAGACCATTAGTCTGTGGATGGTACGGGCTGGCCACCAGATGTTGCACCTGTATTTGCTTCAAAGGGACTCCATCAGCTGCGACATGAACTGGGTCCCTCGGTTGGTGAGTATTGTTGCACCTGTATTTGCTTCAAAGGGACTCCATCAGCTGCGACATGAACTGGGTCCCTTGGTCGGTGAGTATTTCCTAGGGAAATCACACTCTGGAGAAAATCTCCAGTAAAGCAGTGGCCACCTTGTTGGCCTGAGTGGATGACAAGGCTACGGCTTCCGGGTACCGGGTGGCATAATCCACTACTGTTAGTATGTAGCATTTACCAGAGCGTCTGGGGACAGACAGTGGTCCAATGAGATCTACAGCCACCCTCCGAAAAACCTTGTCAAAGATGGGCAATTGTTATGAATGGGTCACCGAGGAGAAAAAAAAAACAAAACACGCTAAGCCACAGAAAACCAGATGCCTCGTCACGGCCGGAGGACTACATAAGCCTAAAGCAAGAAAAGGGAAAACTAACTGCCCCAGAGCAGACCCCAAAGGAATAGATAGCCCCCACACATGTATTGATGGTGAAACAAGATGAAGGCACAAACACAGGCAGGAAAATAGGCTGAGCAAATGATGGGGCCCAAACTAACTAGACAGGAAAGGAAAGGCAAGTCACTGTCTGCAACCTGCAAAAAACCCTACAAAAATAATGTCCAACATTTCTGATAGCAAAATTAACCCTGAAGTCACTAGACTTCTCCCACTATATCAGCACTCTGGAATATTCTGAGGCAGCGCAAAAAGAGACCGAACTAGTAAGGGACAAAAAGCCAATTGGCAAAATACTGATAAATAAGAGTGGAAATTCAGCTCAGCCCCCAGCCGGGTCTGGCAGACCACACAAAAAACTGAATAGATCAACAAAATCAAGTGTGAACATTAGCAGAAAAACTTAGCCTTAGATGACTGGAACAGAGCTGAAAACCAAGAGCTAACAAGCCAGAAGGAATCACCAGCAACTGAATAGGGCGTCGGCTGTCTTAAATCCAATCTGAGAATCCCGAGATTCAATCATCATCCCCATCCTCAGGTAGCAGATCACCACCGATCAAACCAGCCGCACCACCTCCCGACACCACCAGAGGGAGTTCAGAAGGGGAACCCGAGAATGAACTCACAACAGGCAATGGCACCAGTGGGGCTTTGGGTGCCGCTCCACATTCCCCACTCTCTGACAGGTGTCACACGAACGTAGTCAGCCACATTGGCCCCCATTTTAGGCCAGTAGAAATGCTGGGCTAGCCTGACCTTGGTCTTAGCAATCCCTAAGTGTCCGGCCATTGGAACCTCATGAGCGATCCACAACAACTCCACCCAGAACAGATAAGGTACCACTAACTGTCGGTCCCTAGGCCACGCCTCTGGTGACTCTTGCTGAACCGACACCCAGTACAGCTGTCCCTGGTCCCAGACCACCCGCTCAAGGTCTGAGTCCATGAAAGACTGTGCCGCCTGCTCCTTAAGGGCCTTCAGGCTGTCGTCAGCCTTCAACGCTGCCTGAAACCCCTGACTAGAAGTAGCCAGAATGGACAAAACTGCCACATCTTCTGTCAGTTCCCCGGGACTTTTCTCCAGGCCTCCCTCTAGCTCAACCGCCACTTGGTCGGAAGTCGGAAGGCTTACTTTCCTAAAACTGCTGGGCCTGTGAGAAGAATCAGCCAGAGATGTTCAATGTGAAATATTGAGTATCTGTGATTTTTGTAAGTAGTCACAGTCTATCCTGGATTTGGAAGTCAAGAAACATACCAATGTTACTTATGACCCATATTAGGCATTATATGTCATTAAAGGCCCCTTTACATTCAGCGATGCACCAGCGATCCGACCAGCGATACGACCCGGTCAGGATCACTGGTACATCGCTAAATGATCGCTAGTGAGCTGTCACACAGGCAGATCTCACCAGCGATGCAGCAGCGACGCAGCGCACGATACTCACCTTTCACACACAGCGATCCTGACGTCCTCCCGCCTGCCTCCACGCATCGCTCGTCAGCGCCAGCAGGAAGCTGACGACGAGAAATGGAGCCGGACATTCTCGCGCGATCAGCGATGGACAGCGGGGGAGCCGGTCGGAGGTAAGTATCACACATAGCGATATCGCTAGCAATATCGCTATAACGTCACAAAATCGGTGATGTTATAGCGATATCAATAGCGATATCGCTATGTGTAAAACCCCCTTAAGGAACATAATATTTCCATTAAAACAACAACTCCCATGTCAAGCAAGAGAATCAATAGATTATGTGTTTGCATTCACTAGATCTATGATCAAGCCTTACACTTTACTTTAGCCAAGTGACCCTCCCCCCAAAAGCCATGCCTCAAGCGATCCTATTCAGATGCCCCCAGTGGAATTCACTGTCCCTTGCTGGACACCTGGGACCTGCATCTGTCCATTTCTTCCATCTGGGATCTTGGCTAGAGTAGACACGAAAGATTCATCTGCGTCCGAGCAGGAGAAACCACCAAACACCATCCAAATGCCAGTCTGTGCCACATACACAGTGCTGTGCAGCCAGGCGTTATAAGAGGCCTATGAGCTTCCCAAGTGGTATACAGCAGAAATAATAGAAGATTCTCTTTCCAGAAATTTACCCTTCCACTGCCGGCTGGCTGTTTTGTTTTTTTTTAAATCCTTGTATTCCCAAACCAGGGACATTTGGGTTGAAACTCCCTGAGCTGTAAATGATGCACAGATGGAAACTATTGGCATTGGATGGGCGGTGATTCCCTATGAAACCATGCTGTGTAGAAACAAACATGTGTGAGGTTGTAGTTGGGTACAGTAAGAGCCAAACTCAAGGTTAATGCTGTACAACCGGACAAGGTGTGTGTAAAAAAAACTCCAGTGACAACAAACATACACTATATAGACAAAAATGTTGGGACACCTACACATTACACCAACAGAAGTTTTTATGACCTCTCATTATAAACCCATAGGCATTAATATTGAGTTATTCACCCATTTGCCGCTATGAACCAGAATTTGTGCACTGTTTCGAATCATGCTGGAATTGAAAATTGCCTTTCACAAACTGTTCCCATAAACTTGTCCAAAAGGACTTGTATGCTGAGACTTTAAAGGGAGTCCATCAGCCCCAAAATGCATTATAAATAAGCTATGCAGTGTTGTGGGGGACTTAGCCCCTGGAACAACAACTTTTTAATTCATATTGAAATGAGGAGGCTCAAGTGTATCATGAGGCTACGTTCCCAGGATCCGGAATGGGCAGCGGCCCTGAAAGACGCGCCACATATCAGTTTCCACGGGTGCACATAAAGTAGATGTATAGTGGACATGGGGTTTCTATAAATTCCATCCTCCATGCTGTAACATCTGCGGTTTTGACGCACTATCTGAATGCTGCAATTGTGTGTGCAGCCGTGCACTCATGCAGTGGCCAGGCACGTTCTCTTCAGTGTCTCCTTTCTCCTGACGCCACTGGCTGCACTTCTGGGTGTATTAGTACGTGTGGCAATGGGATTGAATGAAAAACTCAAATCCAATAACTAAGACTCAAATGATATCAAATCACATCATACTCCACCCTTTCCAACATTTAACCCCTTCCCCCCAAAGCCTATTTTCACCTTCCTGACCAGGCCAATTTTTACAAGTCTGACCACTGTCATTTTATGAGATCATAACTCTGGAACACTTCAACGGATCCTGGTGATTCTGAGATTGTTTTCTCGTGACATATTGTACTTTATGATAGTGTTAAAATTTCTTTGAGTTCTTTGATTTCTATGACTTGTGTTTATTTGTGAAAAAAAATGAAAACTTGGCAAAAATTTCACAATTTTCAAACTTTTAATTTTTATGCCCTTAAATCAGAGAGTCATATCGCACAAAATAATTAGGCTACTTTCACACATCAGGTTTTCGGCGTCAGGCGCGATCCGGCGTCATGCCGGAGCGCCGGATCCGGCAAATATTTCGTAAAACCGGATGTGACGGATCCGTTTTTTTGCCGGATCCGTCTTGTTCTTGACAGACAAAACCGGATCCGTCTCATCCGGTTAATCCGGTTTTTGTTCCGTTTTTCGACGGATTACGCCGGATCCGGTTTTTAAAATCGCCCCTTGTGGCCTTCCGAACGGGATTGGCTACTGAAAAACTATATATAGCGTGTTCCTACAGCCCTTCTTTGACAGGTTGTAGAGGAGAAAGTGCAGGTTGGAGAGAAGAGCAAGTTACTGGCGAAGATGGATGTTGTGATTGGAAATATTTTGAAGAATTTGGCGGATTTTACAGCGGAGGCGAATCGTTTGAGGGTGATTGTTCTGGAGAAGGAGAGAGCGAGACAGCAGCGCATCAGGCATCGTAGACGACGTTTGTGGATCCACCCCATCACAGCCAAGAGAATGACGCGTGGGGTCTATTCTACACTCTGCATGGACCTTAGACGAAACCCGGATAAATTTTTTGGATATGTTCGGATGAAAATGGAGAATTTTGATTACTTGGTGGAGCGCATTGCACACCTCATAAGAAAAGCAGACACCTATTGCGGCTTCTCTGTTTCACCCGCAGAGTGTCTGATGGTGACTTTAAGGTAAGCCACATTTATTGGATGTGCTCGCATCAGAGCACACTTTCACTGCAATCTTGTTGGTGGTAGTTTGTATCTCCAAGTGTTATAGCTGAGTTTTGGTATGTAATGCTGTGATTTAAAACTAATTGATTGTTTTTTAATTCCCCACAGATTTCTTGCAACTGGAGAATCCCTTTCGTCACTGCAATTCCAGTACAGACTCGGGATTTCCACCATATCTGGAATAGTGAAGTACACATGCCGTGCACTGTGGGACTCCTTAGCTGAAGAGTTTTTACCAGAGCCCACAACAGAGAGGTGGATTGAAATTTCAGAAAAGTTTCAACAGATATGTCAGTTTCCGAACTGCTTGGGCGCTGTGGACGGGAAACATATCCGCATTGTAAAGCCAGCCGGATCGGGATCGGAATATTTCAATTACAAGAAATATTTTTCAATTGTCCTCATGGCCATCGCTGATGCGGAATACAAATTTATTGCTGTTGATATTGGGGCCTATGGCCGCTCCAATGACTCTCAAGTTTTCAAACTGTCTGCCATGGGGCGTAAACTGTATGGAAACACCTTCCAGTTCCCACCCCCTAGACCGCTGCAGCAAACATCTGGTCCACCTATGCCATTTGTCTGTGTAGGGGATGAAGCCTTCCAGCTGTCAGAACACCTTTTGAAACCGTACTCTAGCAGAGGATTGACAAGAACAAAACGCATTTTTAATTACCGCCTCACAAGAGCAAGAAGAATGGTTGAATGTACCTTTGGTATTCTGACAGCCAAATGGCGGGTCCTATTGACTGCGATCAACCTCAAGACAGAAACTGTGGACGAGGTGATCAGAGCTTGCGTGGTACTCCACAATTTTGTTATCTGCAAGGAACCCATTTCCATTGAGGACACCTCTGAAGAAACCACCTTGCAAGATTACCATGACATTACCACTAGAAGTTCTGTGACGGTTTCAGTAATGAGGGACAATTTTGCACTATACTTTATGTTACCTCAAGGCAGAGTACACTGGCAGGATGACAGAGTGTGAAAGATTTGTGCCCTTAACCAAACTTGTGTACCTTCTGTACCAACAGTATATACCTTTGCCAACCAAAGTTGGCTATCTTGTCATGGTCTTACTATTTTTACCTTTAGGCCACAGGTGTGTACCTGGTTGTGTTTTATGCAAAGTATTTCACCTTGTAACAAAAGTTGTGTACATTGTTAGGAAATCACCAACAATAAACACAACTTTTTAGGTGAAATACTTTGCTTCAAACACAACCAGGAACACAACTGTGGCAAAAAGGTAAAATTTACCCACAGTTATATACCTGGTTTTGAATACATTTTTACCTTTGAAATACCCTGTATTTAACCTTTTTTTTAAACATAGTTCGCCGCAGAAAGAAATGACAGACAACCATTGTGAAACGATAATTAAACTTTTATTTAAAATATTTTTTTTTTGTAAAATGTTTTTAATGTGCAAAAAACTTTTTTAATAAAGGTTTTAAAACCAATAGGCATTTTTATTAAAAAACACATTATAAATCTGTGTAGTGTGGGGTGGAAATACTGCTGGAGGGGCTGTGGGACACTTCGACACTGGGAGTGTGGAGAGAGGACTGGGATCGTGGTGGGGAAGGAACAGTTAGAGGTGAAGGTGTGGAAAAAGCTACAGAATGGGTGGACATGTGGGAGGCAGAAGAGGTGGTGGGCGGTGGAGTGGACGGTTGGGCAGGGACTGTAGGAGCAGATGATGTTGATGGCAAGTTGTATGGGGAAGGAGTTTGGTACGGGGAAGGAGTTTGGTACGGGGCAGGTTGCTGGAAGTGGGGAGATGTCTGGTACTGGGGAGGTTGCTGGTACTGGGGAGGTTGCTGGTACTGGGGAGGTTGCTGGTACTGGGGGGGTGGCTGGTATGTAATAGGAGGGGGAGGATGGAAAGTGGCTGGAGGGGGTGCAGGTGGAGGAACTATTGTGGTGGGAGGAGGAGGTTGGGAGGTAACGTGCTGGAGAGCACCGTGGCATGAATGCATTACATGTATCTGCTGGGTAGGAGAGAGCGTTTCCATGCGCTCCACAACAGACCTGAAAAAGGTGTGGTTTGGCGAAGATCTTGCTTCTGAATGCATGGTTTGCAGAAGTTTCTTCACCTCCAGAATGCTGGAGTTGATCTGCTGAAAGCCTGCGGAGATTTGCTCTGACAAGACTTTTAGACAGTTCTGGAAAGATGCATTCAGATGCAAGAACTCTGGCGCATAAGTCTTTTCCTGACCCCTCTGCCGCTGTCGCCCAGTACTGGCAGGTGTACTAGAGGTGGCAGGGGCAGAAGGGTGGGGTAAAGGGAAAGCGATCTCCTCACCAGCAGCTTCATGTAATGTAGGCGGCCACGATGCTCCTGTGCTGGTGGATGGGACAGATGGGTCGAATGTGTGGGAAGGCTGGGAAGGTGCAGATGTACCGGGGCGGTCGAAGTGTCCCTCGGTGCCGGTCTCCTCAGGGATCGCCTCAGAAGGGTCCAATCGTGCAGGCTCCCGAGTGCTGCTCACCGTGCTGTGGAATAAAGAGAAAAAAAAACAATTTAAATAGTGACATGGTATGGCCCTGGCTGAAAAAAAAAAGTTACATCTAAACATTTTTTTTCACATGTGGTGTGTAATATTTACCTTCTGGTGACCATTGTTTCCCGGAGGAACGACAGGGCTTGTGCGTACTTGTACTTGCTCCTGCGTCCTCCAGATCCACTTGGGGCCCGCATCTCTTTATTGAACTCCTTCTTGAAACGATCCCTCACAGACCGCCACCGCTTCACAATTCTGTCCCCTGAAACGAGAAAGGAGTGGTTAGTATACAACATCAGTGTTTCCCAAACTCCAGTCCTCATGGTCCCCAGGGGTCATGTTTTCAGGATTTCCATAGTAAATGGAAATCCTGAACACATGATCCGTGGGGACAACGAGGACTGGAGTTCGGGAAACACTGGTTTACATCAAGCAACCGGTACTGGTTCCATGACAATTGTGTACAAGATAATTGTGTACGGACAATTGTGTACAGAAAATTGTGTACAGGCCAATTGTGTCCAAGGACAATTGTGTACAAGGACAATTGTGTACAGGGCAATCGCCTTGTACACAATTGCCTTGTACACAATTGTCATTGTACACAATTGGCCTGTACACAATTGTCTGTACACAATAGTCCGTACACAATTATCTTGTACACAATTGTCCTGTCACCACCGGTACTGTATATACTTACGCTCTTTAATCTGGGCCCGAGCATCGAGGTCCTCCCAGCGGTCCACAAGGAGCGAACAGATTTCCTCCCAGAGTCGTCGGGTAACGATCAGGTCAGCATGGCGGCGGTCAGCCATATTCCATAGCGGCTCCCTTTCTCTGACGAGATCGGTGAGGTGGTCCACATCAATCCCTCCATCCTCACCGTCAGAGTCGGGAGCACGCTGTGAAGGCTGTTAAAGAAAAAGACAAAAATAACATAATTAGCTTCCACAAAAGAAATGAAATAAAAAGTGCAAAAAAACAAAGCAAAAATATTTATACTTACACGCTGGTGACCGCCGCGTTGCTGTCGCCGACGACCCTGGGAGGCACTGCGAGGACCTCTTGGCCGAGCACCAGATTGGGAAGACTAGAGAAGAAAACAAAAAATGTTATGTCTTTGGATGTAGGCATTTGTTTGCTGTGTGTGGTCTGCAGAACATTGTTTTCTATGTGTTGTGTGTAGTGTGATGTTGTGTTTCTGCGTTTGATGCAAAAAACTTACCAATTGTGAGCCCACTCCAGGTGTCTGTCCACCCCTTCCTTCTACTTCTGGGAGCTCCTCTTCATCTTGTGATTCCTGTTTTGAAATAAAAGGCAATGAATAGACATATATTACAGAGATGATGGATTTTGGAAATAAAAACTTACCGTCAAACGCTGACGATGCGAGAGAGGGCTCCCAGAAGAAGATGTGCTGTCTTCCTGCTGGCCAGACTCCATGCCTGTGGGTGGTGTTACTGCTGCTGCCAGTGCTGCCACTGTTGCTGCTGCTGCATCTCTTGGGCGGCTGTTGAATAAAGAGAAACAAAGGGCCAATGAATATCTTGATATTCCATGGCCCTAGTTTGGAGGAATGGGGGATTTGATAATTACCATCTCTCATCTGCTGCTGGACTCCCCTCCCGTTGTTCAGCATGCTGCTCCATTTGGGGTGGTGGTGGTGCTGATGGTGCTGCTGCAGTGGTCTCCTGCCTTCTCCTGTGCCTGGTTGCTGTCTTGGGTGGCATGTTGGGTATGGCTGAGGGTCCCACTGTCATGCTTTTATATATGTGTCTTGTGGGCAGAGCTACTGAGCATGCTCAGACCAAAAAAAACGGATCCGGCGCATTGCGGCGCTCATAGGCTTTCATTGTGTGAAAAAGCCGGACACGCCGGATCCGGCGTGTCCGGCTTTTTCGCCGGAGACAAAAAACGTTACAGTAGCCGTTTTTTCCAGACGCCGGATCGCGACACATTGCCGGATCCGGCGAAAACCGGATGAAACGCATGGCCATCCGGCTCGATCCGGCTCTAATGCAAGTCAATGGGGGGGAAACCGGATCCGGCATTGCATTTCGCCGGATCCGGTTTTTGTCAAAAGCGCCGGATCGCGCCTGACGGCGAAAACCTGATGTGTGAAAGAGGCCTTAATAAGTAACATTTCCCACATGTCTACTTTACATCAGCATAAGTTTTGAAATATAATTTTTTTGTTAGGAAGTTATAAGGGTTAAAAGTTGACCAGCGATACCCTTATGAAGGTAAAAAAGGCAAAAGAGGGACTTGAAAAAATAGTAGATCAAGGTGTTACCATATACAGGGAAACAATGAAGGGTTTCTTTTACGAGTTTGCTGACAAGTGCGGGGGCCCGATGGCTAGACGTATTCATCCAAGGAGCCCCCATACCCTCTATTCACAATACCGGAGGGGTAGAGGTGAATTAATCAGGTCAGATTGCTCAGTCATTCAGGGACTATTATGAAGCGCTCTATAACATCACAGGCCACTATGCAGACATGTCCCCCCAAACGTGAGCAAACGAAAATAGATCAATATATCAGAGAGACTGCCCTTCCCTCGTTATCGGCGGACCTTATGTCCCACAGTAAAACGACAGTCATCCACATGTATTCTATCGGTCGATGCTGAAATGGCATTTGACCGGGTGAAATGGTCCTTTCTCCATAATTTAGGGCGGCACGGTGGCTCAGTGGTTAGCACTGCAGCCTTGCAGCGCTGGGGTCCTGGGTTCTAATCACACCAAGGACAACATCTGCAAGGAGTTTGTATGTTCTCCCCGTGTTTGCGTGGGTTTCCTCCGGGCACTCCGGTTTCCTCCTACATTCTAAAGACATACTAATAGGGAATTTAGATTGTGAGCCCCATCGGGGACAGTGATGATGATGTGTGCAAACTGTAAAGCGCTGCGGAATATGTTAGCGCTATATAAAAATAAAGATTATTATTATTAGTGCACTCCGTCAGATCAATATGGGACCTAACCTACAGGAGAAGATACTGGCTCTATATCATAACCCCACAGCTAAAGTAAAATGCAATGGTGTCTTTTCAGATTCTTTTAAGGTATCAAATGGAACGAGACAGGGTTGCCCGCTGTCACCGCTGCTGTATATTATAGTGATGGAGCATCTAGCGGTAGCCCTTAGAAGCAACCCCAATATTACTGGTATACAGGTTGGGCCTAGAATACATAAACTCTCCTTATATGCAGATGACTTATTGCTGTATATCACGAACCTGAGACTTTTGCTACCCATGGTCATGAGTTTGATAGGTATAGCAGGGTAAGTAACTTTAAAATCAATCCATCTGGTGGTGCTACAAAACTCATTTCCCTTTCGGTGGTGTTCCACATCAATGCAATATCTGGGGGTACAATTGACATCAGAGACTTCCCAATTATATCAGGCCAACTTTGCCCCTCTTTTAACAGGTATTACAGCCGACCTTCAAAGATATGGGAGAGCTAGGTTGTCCTGGTTTGGTAGAATAAATGTCATCAAAATGGATATTCTCCCCAGACTGTAGTATCTGTTCCAGGCAGTCCCGGTGACACTCATAGGTAAATTTTTTAAGCATATAGACACAGTCTATAGTAAGTTCATATGGGGACTGAAGAGGCCTCAACTTGCTCGCTCACTGCTTGGCAAACCCAAATCAGAGGGTAGTACGGGCATGCCGAACTTGAGAAACTACCTTCGGGCAGCCATAGTGATATGGGCCTTGTATTGGTTTCATGATCAGGGAGGAAAACAATGGGTCTTGATAGAAAGGTCTCTTTCACTACTGGCACTGGCTTCGCTACTTTGGACCCCTAAGATACATCATAACTGGACCAACTCCCTACCTTTTCTGACACGTGATCTACTTAAAATATGGGACTCCTCTATTTAGGCACGGAGTTTCTCAAACAGCCCCGGTCCCATGACCCCAGTATTTGACAATCCCGAGTTTCTCCCCGGGTGTTGGAGTAGGGCTGTTTTTGGTGTGGTGCAACACACCTATACTCCAAGTGATGTGCATCTCTAGGACGTTAGAGAGACAGTAATTACTGGCAGAACTGAGGTAGGAATTTCCAGATCTCTACATCTCATGGCTTGCATATTTGCAACTAGGTTCCTTCATGTCGTACCTCCTTTAAACGAGACAGATCTGACGCCACTGGAATAATTGATGATACAAGAGATGAGCCCTGCACACTCAGTCTCACAAGTATACTCAATTCTTATGTCAGAGAGAGCTGAGAAAAGTCATGGTTAGGTGTGTCTTCATCCCATCTCTAACACACCTCTTCAACCTTTCACTTACAAATGGTGTCTTTCCCTCATCCTTCAAACATGCCTCAATCACACCCATCCTCAAAAAGCCCTCCCTTGACCCATCCTCTGTGTCTAACTATCGCCCGATATCTCTTCTCCCTTACGCCTCAAAACTACTGGAACAGCATGTATATCTTGAACTGTCCTCCCACCTCTCCTCCTGTTCCCTCTTTGACCGGTTACAATCTGGCTTCTGACCGCATCACTCAACTGAACCTGCCCTAACTAAAGTCACTAACGACTTACTAATTGCCAAGAGCAAGCGACACTACTCTGTCCTCCTTCTCCTGGACCTGTCCTATGCGTTCGACACCGTAGACCATTCCCTCCTGCTTAGACTCTCTCATCTCCTGGCATCACAGACTTGGCCCTATCCTGGATCCCATCATACCTAACAGACCGAACATCTAGTGTCTCCCTCTCACACACCACCTCCTCACCTCGCCCCCTGTCTGTCGGTGTTCCTCAAGGCTCTGTCCTAGGACCCCTACTATTCTCCATCTACACCTTTGGCTTGGGACAGCTCATAGAATCCCACGGTTTGCAGTATCACCTCTATGCCGATGACACGCAGATCTACCTATCTGGACCCAACCTCGCCTCCTTACTGACTGAAATCCCACAATGTCTGTCTGCTATCTCAGCCTTCTTCTCTGCTCGCTTTCTCAAACTGAACATGGACAAAACAGAATTCATCATCTTTCCTCCATCTCACTCTACCCCTCCACCAGACCTATCCATCAATGTCAATGGCTGCTCTCTTTCCCCAGTCCCGTACACTCGGTGCCTTGGGGTGATCCTCGACTCTGCGCTCTCTTTCAAACCACATATCCAAGCCGTCGCCTCCTCCTGCCACCTCAAACTCAAAAATATTTCCCGGATCCGCTCATTCCTCAACCACGAAACCACAAAAATACTAGTGTATGCTCTGATCATCTCCCGCCTCGACTATTGCAACCTCCTACTCTCTGGCCTCCCCTCTAACACACTGGCACCGCTCCAGTCCATCCTACACTCTGCTGCCCGACTAATCCACCTGTCTCCCCACTATTCCCCAGCCCCCCTTATGCCAGGCCCTTCACTGGCTTCCTATTGCCCTGAGGCTCCAATTCAAAACCCTAACCATGACATACAAAGCCATCCACAACCTGTCTCCTCCATACATCTGTGACATGGTCTCTAGGTACTGTGGCAGGGCTAAGGGTCATGTAATCGATGGGAGATATGTGTCTCATAAATGGCTTGTCTCCATAATGTAAGGCATAACAAATATTGCTCTATTATTATTGTTTTGAAGGACCTGTGGTGAGGTCACAGTCATGTGACCAGTCAGCTGCTGGGTTTGTGGGTGTGGCTACACCCTTATAATGTGGCCTGCTCTTGAACCAGGCAGCTGTATGTGAGGGGGGGTATACACCTCCTGTGTGCGCTGAGGCTCGCGTACTGAGCCTGAAGGAAAGGACATGTGATGTTACTTTGTCTCCTGAAGTGATGGCTGTTTATTTTGGTGACGTGCTGTTTGATTTATGACTTAATAAACCACATGAACTTTAAGGGAACCTGCCTCCTGACTGTCTCCCGTCGCACCTAAGCGAGTAGAAGCCCTACAATTGGTGCTAGACGTGTGGGCAGAGTTCCCAGCAGAGACTTGAGACCGTTGCTGCATGTCCTGGGTAAAGTTTTCAGCGAGGCAGCAAGATCTACCCGGAATATTGGAGGACCTGCTGAAACACCTGGTCCAGGCCCAGACACAGCAACAGGAGGCCAACAGGCTGTTCTTACAGCAGCTCCAGCAGAGCCAGCAGGAGCAACGGCAGCAAAGCCAGCTGGAGCTTCTGGCAACCGCCATCCAGGAGGTCAGGACGAGCGCCCCAACCCCAGGTCCGGCTGATGCCACCCACGTCACATCACGCATTGCAAAAAATGACCCCTGAGGATGATGTGGATGCCGAGGTACTGGCCCCATACCTAACGGGGAGCCCTAGAAGGCATACTTTGACCTGATTGTACAAGACGCCAGAGAGTATCCCAAATGAAAAGAGGAAATTCTCGCACGCTTGGGGGTAACAATGACTACCAGGGCACAGCGAGTTAATCGCTGGGCCTATCACCGGGACAAACCGCTGCGCTCCCAAATGTTCGACCTGTTGCACCTGGTCCAGAAATGGCTACAGCCAGAGTCGTCTTCCCCGACACAGATGGTAGAGTGGTCATGGATCAGTTTGTGCATTCTCTGCCGAGACCCTTACAGACTTGGGTTGCCCAGGGTGATCCCCAAAATGCCGATGAACTGGTTGGGCTGGTTGAGAAAAACCAGAGGATGGAAGGTTCCTTGGGGAAGCAGCCCATTCCATATTGGGGGTCCCAGCAGGGGGCGGAGACCCAAAAAGGGGTGGCGCGTCCAAGGTCAAAAGGGGCGGGGGAGGCGGTGCCCAAGGTCCCCACGGGTGATATTATTTGCTGGAAGTGCCACAGGCCTGGACATATAGCTGCCCGTTGTTCCCAGACCACCGAGCAGATGGACTGCAGCATGGGATGCCGTAGTTCATACTTCGCATATCCAGCTTGCAGTGTGAATTCGCCACCTAACGAGGGGCCACAAGCGTGTCCCCATGAAGGTGAACGGGCGAGCAGCAATGGCACTTTTAGACTCCGGGATCTTGATGACCCTTGTGAGGGCCAGTTTTCCTCTCAACATACTCCCGGGTAAAAAGGTTGGCGTTCGGTGCATACTTGGCGATGCAAAGGACTACCCTATGGCCAGGGTGAACATTGAAACGGCGCATGGCACCGAGTCACATGAAGTTGGTGTTGTTCGAGATTTGTTGCATCCTATAATTATTGGCCGGGATTTCTGTCTGTTTTGGGATCTGTGGGGGAAGGGTTCTGAGTGTGCTAGCAAGAGCAGGGAACCAATCCACCCCAATGAGGTATCGCCACCACCAGAGGCAGACGGGTTTCCTTTATGTGTCCTTGTTGGGGATGAAGAGGAAGGGTCCCCTGTACCTGACATCCCGGAGTTAGGGGTGGCCGGGGAGAATTTTGGGACTGCCCAACATAGGGACCCCACGCTGAGGGAAGCCTTTAACGATGTCACCATCATTAATGGGGTTGCACAAGAGCCGGGAGCAGACACAAGGTTTCCCTATTTTATGTTGAGTGGGGAATTGTACCGGGTCACTAAAATATGGGAGGAGGTGGTAGAGCAGTTAATAGTACCAGGCCCCTATAGACGGAAAGTGTTGGACATGGCCCATTCACACATCTTGGGCGGACACCTGGGGGTGGAAAAAACACAGGAACGGATTGTACAGAGGTTCTATTGGCCTGGGTGTCACCGGGAAATAGCAAACTATTGCAGGTCCTGCCCGACATGTCAGTTAACTGCCCCCACATCTCATTTTCGGAACCCTCTTGTACCACTGCCCATTTTTGAGGTGCCATTTGAGAGAATTGCCATGGACTTGGTCGGTCCCTTAGTTAAATCAGCTCGGGGCCATCAGTATATATTAGTCATCCTGGACTATGCCACACGCTATCCTGAGGCCATTCCCCTCAGGAACTCCTCCGCAAAGAGTATAGCCCGCGAGCTGGTCCATGTGTTTTCCCAGACGGGTTTGCCGAAGGAGATCCTGACTGACCAGGGGACACCTTTTATGAGCAAGGTGATGAGGGAATTGTGCAGAGTCTTGCAAATCTCCCAGTTGAGGACTTCAGTGTACCATCCACAGACAGATGGCCTTGTTGAGAGGTTTAACAAGACACTGAAGAGCATGCTGAGGAAAGTCATAGAGAAAGATGGTAGAGACTGGGATTGTCTCTTACCGTATTTACTGTTTTCTATCCGTGAAGTTCCCCAGGCCTCCAGTTAAAAACAACTGTTTGGGCGCACGGCAAGGCTTGGAAGAGAAAGAGCACTATATGACTTTTGGAATGCAAAATTTGATGGAGTAATTAGTTGACACCATGTCACGTTTGAAGAGCCACTGATGTGCCTAAACAGAGGAAACCCCCCACAATTGACACAATTTTGGAAACTAGACCCCACAGGGAACTTATCTAGATGTGTATTGAGCACCTTGAACCCCCAGGTGCTTCACAGAAGTTTATAACGTTAAGCTGTGAGAATGAAAAAAATCAAATTTTTCCTGCAAAAATCCTTTTTTTAGCCACAAATTTTGTATTTTCACAAGGACAAAAGGAGATAATGGACCCCAAAGTTTGTTGTGCAATTTCTCTTGAGTTCACCGATACCCCATATGTGGTTGAAAACTACTTTTGAGGCACAGTGCAAATCTCAGAAGGGAAGTAGCGCCATATTACAGTGCAGATTTTGCTGCACTTGTTTGAGGGTGCCATGTTACATTGACAGAGCCCCTGAGGTGCCAGAACAGCAGAACCCCCATAAGTGACCACATTTTACCAATTAAACCTCTCCATGAATTCATCTAGGGGTGCAGTGATTATATTGACACCACAGGTGTATCACAATAATCATACCACAGGTGTGTCACAAACTTTTATATCTTTGGGCAGTGAAGAAAAAATAATTAACATTTTTGCCGCCAAGATTGTGTGTTAGCCCCAAGTTTTACATTTTCACACTGGGAAATTGGTAAAAATTGCATCAGAATTTGTCCCAAAATTTCTGCTGAATGTAGAAATACCCCATACTTTGCCATACAGAGAGACTCAGGAGGGACAGGGCACTATTTGGCTCCTGGATGCAGATTTTCCTAGACTAGTTTGTGGATTCCATATAAAGAGCCCCTAAGTGCTAGAAAAGCAGGATACCCCCTCAAGTGACCCCATTTTGGAAATTATACTTCTTTGGGAATTTACAGTATCTACAGGTGTTGTGACAATTTTGACTTCATGGGTATTTTCCAGAAACAGGCAGCAGTGGATGTTCCTGAGTGAAAATTGCAAACTGCTGTTGTAGTGACCAGTACATTATGGCCAGCTCATGCTTCTGGAGACATGCACCTGTAAATTAGGTGGGCTTATTTGCTACAGAATTGCCAAACATGTGGGCGCTATATGTGGTTTAGGCGCACTGGGGCTCAGAAGGGAGGGGAGCATTTGGATTTGGAGCGGAGAAATTGCTTAATTTCTTTTGGGGGCGAGGAGCCATTTAGGTTTTCTCAAGCCTTTGTGCAACGAATCACATGGAAGCCCCCTATATTTCCGTTAACAAATGACAGACCTGACTGGGGACTTGCTTTTTTTGTGAATTGAGTTGAAGCTTTTATTGGGAACATTTTACACAACGTTTGGGATCACAGTTATCCGGGGCACTAGACTGAGCACATACTTAGTGGTTTCCATCTAAATTTCTGAGTGATGTAACAGATGAAACCCCCGATGCATCCATTCACTATAGTGAGGCAGCAGAGTTACTCTTCACTCCGTCTGGCCTCTGTTCCGCGGTTTCCTTCTTTTCAGAAGTGCACAAAACCGTGCCTTACGGCACTTTTATACAATCCCAAAAAGACGGACACTGCCGGATCACAGGTCAGACGGTGTCCACAGTGCCTCCATCTGCCTCATTATAGGGAATCTTCCACCGGGGTTTCTGTCTGAGTCACGTATTTCAGAGACTTACATGGAAACCCCAGTGTAAGCGCTCAGCACAAAGTGCAGGAAAAATGTGTGCCGAGCCTTACTGCGATCTTTGGGAAACAGAATGAAAAAATGAACAGCAGGTGAAGAATTTGTTTGATTTATTTTTTACACTGTTCCTCGTGCGGTATAAGTAATTAGGCGACTTTATTCTTCGGGTTGGTGCGATTACAGTGATACCAGATTTATATCAGGTATTTATGTTTGACTGCTGTCACACACTACAAGACGCTTATTATAACTAGTTTTTGCCTCACCACATTTTGAGAGCTATAATTTTTTCATATTTCGGCCGACAAAGTCATGTGAGGGCTTGTTTTTTGCGGGACGAGCTGACGTTTTAATTGGTACCATTTTCGGGCACATGACATTTTTTGATCGCTTTCCATTCCGATTTTTGGGAGACAGAATGAACAAAAAACAGCAATTCAGGAATTGCTTTTTTATACCATTCCACGTGTGGTAAAATTGTTAAGGCAGTTTTATTCTTCAGGTCTGTACGATTACAGTGATACCTCTTTTATATTTTTTTATGTTTTGGTGCTTTTACACAATAAAAACTATGTTATAGAAAAAATAATTATTTTTTGCATTGCTTTATTCTGAGAGCTATAACTTTTTTATTTTTCTGCGGATGGAGCAGTATGGCAGCTTGTTTTATGCGGGACAAGATGACGTTTTCAGCCGTACCATTTTTATTTACATCCGTCTTTTTAACCAATTTTTATTGCACTTTTTGTTCGGCGGTATGATGATAAAGCATTGTTTTTTGCTTTGTTTTTTGTTTTTTTTACAGTGTTCACTGAAGGGATTAACGAGTGGGACAGTTTTAGAGAGCGGGACATTACGGACATGTAATATTACAGGTTATATACACTAGTTTCCTTAATATTGCGTTGATCCAGGGAGCTAGTCTGATTGCCGTATGTGGAATTAGGAAGGAATTTTTTTCCCCAATGTGAAGCTTACTGATTGCCACTTGAGGTTTTTTTTGCCTTCCTCTGGATCAACATGTTAGGGCAGGTTAGGATAGGATATGGGTTGAACTAGATGGACTTAAAGTCTTCCTTCAGCCTTAATAATTACGTTATCTTATGGCGATACCAAATATGTGTCCTTTTATTGCTTTTTTTATTTACATGAATAAATGTATTTATTGGAGAGATATTTATTTCTTTTTTCTTTCTTTAGGGATTTTTAAAAAAATATTTTTACACATTATAATTTTTTTTACTTTTTTACATTGTGCCAGTTTGGGACATTACTATTTCCATCAGATCGCTGATCTAATACTCTGCACTGCAGAATTTCAGATCAGGATCTGACAGGCAGGGAAGGAGGCATGCCGGCGCCTGCTCTCACAAGCCACCTTACCTGCAGGATTTTGAAGGACCCCGCAGCCATCTTGGTGCCGGGAGACTCCATGGAGACCATCAGGACAACGCGATCGCATTGCGTTGTCCTGATGGAAGAGCGCAGGGAGCCCCCTCCCTGCACGATGCTTCTCTATGCTGCTGTCACTATTGACAGCTGCATCAGAGGGGTTAAATGGCCACAATCGATGCTACCACTGATCGTGGGTGTTGCTGTGGGGTGTCAGCTCTCACACAGAGCTCTCACACCCTCTTCCTGGGGTGAAGAGCAACCGCAGATGAGAGATGCTCCCCGCTGAGGTCAACGATCCAGACCAAAGCGCCCACCAGACAGACACAGACGTGAGTGCTGGGTATGCAGAAGGATGGGGCATCTGGCCAGAAATTGCCCTACCCGAGAAATGCGGTGGCAGAGATCCGCTCACCCCTCTGAGGGTCCTGCTAATTGGAGAGATCGTCGCCCCGGAGGGAATGGTACGGTGGGAGAAAGAGAGCTCCACTCAGAGCAAGACAGTGTTACGGTGTCGGACGCCGAGAAGAGATAGAGAGGATGTCGACTGTCCACGATCAAATGTTTGTACTGTCCCGACACGTGGAGGCGGGATTAGTAGAACCCCAACCTGGGTCTAGAGGTCTCGATGTTGAGGTTCAACTCGAAGAGGAGGAAGAGACGATTGCCCGAGTGGCTCATCAAAGTGAATTACTATCAGGCCCGCCACAAGCTACTGGCAAAGGAGAAGAGGTGACAAGAGTCTGAGACACATGCTCCTACGGTTCTGGTCAATGAAAAGAAAGAGCCGCTAGTGTCGTCCTCTGAGGAGCAGCGTGTGCCGGCTGTCAGCTCACAAGATCCTGATCAGACAGAGGAGATGGAACAGCGGTGTGAGACAGGGAATGTGGCTGAGAAGCCCTGGGAAGTGACACCCGCAGAGTCCGGCGCAGATGAAGTTTCTGGCTTGCATGGTCTAAATCCATGCAGTCCTAGTTTGGATGAGAGTCCCCCTGTCAAAGAGGGGGGGAGCTATGGAGAAGAGTCACCTGTATCAAGCTCCCAGACCGAGGAACCCGAGAAAGGAACCCCCCGAGGTTGCCAATAACGACAGAGGAATGGACGAATCGTCTAATAAGGGTCTGGTAGCGGCAATGCAAAAAGAAAGCGGAAAAAGAAGACTAATCCCAGTTCATCCAAGGCATTCTCTTCTGCAGCTGATGAGGATGAGAATAATCTTAACGACCAGCCTTACTTCAAGGACTTGGGGCCAGAAAGATGAAGGGAGTGTGAAAGGATTTGTGAAGCTGTACGTTCTCGGGAGGGCATAGTGGAATACGACCTCTCACCCGTGGAATAGCGAGATTTTAGAGAGGGGGAATGTAAGGGGGTGAAGAATAAGAAGAGCCCAAAGGAGATAACCTTCCCTGCTCCTGATCCGGAACCACTTAGCCAGACAGAAGGGTTGCCAGGGGGGAAGACTTTCTGCCCTGGACGTACTGGACCATGTGACTGCTGGGGGGAGAGAGGAAGCAGGGCAGGGAGAGAGCGCACGCCGCTCAGAGCAGCATGTGCAGGGGACAGAGCAGGTTGCAGCTGCATGCAAGGGAGAAGAGAGAACTCCCTGTCAGAGGGAAAAGACAGGAGGACGGGACATACTTACTGCTGTCTGTGAGTACGTGAACACAGAGTCCCCTGTGATTAGAGTAAGACGTCCTCCTGACCGTGCAGAGACGAAGACCCGTGTGCATAGTCACGGTGGCTGTGGTGACAGGTCAGAGCCCTGATTCCGGAAGAGAGACTGAGTATTGTTCCAGCAGAGAGACTGAAAATTGTTCCAGCAGAGAGACTGAACATTGTTCCGGCTAAGAGACTGTTAGCTTGAAAGCAGAGATTCAGAGCAGGGGAGACCCAGTTTATCCCAGTGTCCCCCTTCTTTCTACCTTAACCCTGGAGATCCCGGCTACCATCTAACAGAGACTACAGCGTATACAGTGACTACAGAGCCTACAAGTGCCAGTGCTGATGGCGCCGACGTTGGAGAAGACGACCCTTCAAACAAGATACCTTCAGACTGATAAGTTTCATGAAAACCCGTTAATTACCATTATCTGCCTTGACTGTTTGATAACTTTGCCTAAGTTTCATAAACCGTTATTTCATCATTCTTTTGCCAGTTTAACCCCCACTGTTTCCTCCCTGCGAGGAGGTTTAGACCCTTGTAAATACTCTGTTCTGTGGTGACATACCCAGCACCTGCACGTTATTACAGGGTCAACACATAGGAGAGCAAGAGGTTCCTGCCACCTCCTTACACAATCTCATTTTATCTAATCCATTGGGGAAAGAGGAAAGGCTATCGGATTATAACACAGAAGATTGACAAGCACAGAGAATGGAGGAAGCAGAAAAGTGTTTGGGTACAGATATATTTAGAGTGAACAAAGACAGTTCTCTATATTTTCCAACTGACTTTGTCCAAAGAATTACAGCTCTGAAGCACAAACTGCTTCTCTTTTAAATGGAAAAACTAACTAGACCAATAAAAAGTGGAGAGTTGTGAAGCAGGAATCTGCAGATGCTTTGGATGATGCTGAAAACGAAAGAGAGGATCTGATGAGAGGCTCACTACGACCTCGAAAAAACTTTCACAACTGTAGCTCAATTAGATTGAACTCCATCCTGGGATGTAACGATCACGGTCCAGAGGGTGTGACTATGACTGGACCCATGCAGATGGGGGCCCGCCAACCTCAGTGCTTATTTCACCTGGATATGCATCCTCAAACGCACTTTCAGCTGAAATGTACAGCGGGGCAGAGTCCCGTCGACTCACCGCACTGCAGTACATGCTGCTGGCTAATCTGAGGCTGGCAGCAGACGTTAGCTTGCCAATAACGGGTGGCATATGGCAGTGACATCAGGTGCTGTCCGTGCTGAAACGCCAAAGTCAGCTGCTAACTTCTGTGCCATCTATTGAGGAGGACGTACGTCACACATTGTGGGAGCAGTGGAAGGTAAGAAGAATTGTTAGTTCTAATTCACCACATCTAAAAAAAAGACATTATTACTGGAAGGGGCCCAGGATGAGGGACATTATACCAGGCACCGGCCTAGGATAGGAGGCATTATACCAGGAAGGTGGGGGGAAAGGATGGGCCCAGGATGAGGGGTATTATTACTGGAAGGGCCCAGGATAGGAGTCATTATTACTGGAAGGGGCCCAAGATGAGGGACATTATACGAGGCATGGGCCCAGGTTAGGAGGCATTATACCAGGAAGATGGGGGAAAGGATGGGCCAGGATGAAGGATATTATTACTGGAAAGGCCCAGGATAGGGGTCATTATTACTGGAAGGGGCCCAGGATGAGGGACATTATACCAGGAAGGTGGGGGAAAGGATGGGCCCATGATGAGGGATATTATTACTGGAAGGGCCCAGGACAGGAGTCATTATTGCTGGCAGGAGCACACAATGAGGGACATTATACCAGGCACAGGCTCAGGTTAGGAGGCATTATACCAGGAAGAAGGGGGAAAGGATGGGCCCAGGATGAAGGATATTATTACTGGAAGGGCCCAAGACAGGGGACATTATTACAGGAAGGGGCCCAGGTCGTGAGACATTATTACTGGAAGGGGCCAGCATGGGGGAGATTATTACAGGAATGATCCAGGATGGGGGACATTATTACATGGTGGGCAACATGTCTTCATAGGATCTATAATGCTGCAAGGGCCCATACATCTGACCAGCATGCAGATGGGTGGCCAGGTCCAAATTTTGTGCCAGGGCCCATTGGATTCTAGTTACGCTTCTGCCTCCATGCCGTGTCTCACAATGTTACCATCCAACGTAAATTTTCAGCTATACATATAAATATATCACATAAAGGATCATGTGGTCTTAGTGGAGCGCTGCCAGGAGTGAGCAGTGATCCGGGGATCAAGTGTCTGCTCTTGAGTATGTCAGCAGTGAATGCACGTAGCCGCCATCGGTTTAATTAATGTCTTTATTGACAGCACCTCTCACTGGCAGGAATGGGATGAGCCAGGTGTTACAGGGCTGCTGATAACAGAGAGCAATGACGTACTGTACCTCATAGAGCACATCAGGTCGAACTGACAGTATTACACATGATAGGCTTAGATACAACAGCTCAGCAAACAATATCACAAATGAAAGGCTTAGATGCAATGGCTCAGCAAATAGTTTTCCCACATAACAGGCTTAGATACAAAGGCTAAATGAACAGTATTATACATGGTAAGCTTAGATACAATGGCTCAGCAAATAGTTTTCCCACATGACAGGCTTAGATACAAAGGCTCAATGAACAGTATTAGACATGGTAAGCTTAGATACAATGGCACAGCAAATAGTATTGCACATGATAGGTTTAGATACAATGGCTTAGCAACAGTATCGCACATGATAAGCTTAAATACAGTGGCTGAGCAGACAGTATTACACATGATAGGTTTAGATACAATGGCACAGCAAATAGTTGTACACATGATAGGCTTAGATACAATGGCTTAGCAACAGTATCACACATAAGCTTAGATACAATGGCGCTGCAAACAGTATCACACATGATAGACTTAGATACAGAATTTCGACAGACAGTATTGCACATGATAAGCTTAGATACAATGGCACAGCAAATAGTATCATACATTATAGGCTTAGATACAGTGGTGCTGCAGACAGTATTCCATATGCTGGGCTTACACACAATGGCTCAGCAGGCGGTAACACATACAATAGACTAAAGGGTGTCTTACACATAGCGATATCGCTAGCGATATCGCTATAACGTCAACGATTTTGTGACGTTATAGCGATATCGCTATGTGTGATACTTACCAACGACCGGCTCCCCCGCTGTCCGTCGCTGATCGCGTGAGAACGTCCGGCTCCATTTCTCGTCGTCAGCTTCCTGCTGGGCTTCCTGCTGTGTGAGACGAGCGACGCTGGACGCGGGCGGGAGGACGTCAGGAGCGCTGTGTGTGAAAGGTGAGTATCGTGCGCTGCGTCGCTGCTGCATCACTGTGAGATCTTTCTGTGTGAAAGCTCACTAGCGATCATTTAGCGATGCACCAGCGATCCTGACCGGGTCGGATCGCTGGTCGGATCGCTGGTCAGATCGCTGGTGCATCGCTAAATGTAAAAGGGCCTTAAGATACAACATCTCGGCGACAGTATCACACTTGATAAGCTTAGATATAGTGGCTCTGCAGACAGTATCACACATGATGGGCTTAGAACACAGCTCTGCAGACAGTATCACAGTTGATGGGCTTAGATACACTGCCTCTGGAGATAATTGGTATATTTAGAGCTGTGTTATGCAGATATCATCATCATACATTTTATCACCTTGGTGATCAGGAGTTGAGGTGTACATACTGAGGTGTTTTCTAGGTGAGGAGAAAGAAGACAAATAATTCAGTGATAATGTAGACATTGCCATCCAGTGCCGATGAGGATATGAATGATGTATACCACCGCTATAACCTGCTGACGCCCCCTGTCAATAGGTTAGACGGGGCTAAATCACTGTTAGAGCTCTATCAGATAAGTGAATTTTATGTCTATGTGAAGTCCGTATGCAGAATGGATTGTATAGCCGACAGCACATGGATCATTGAAAGCCAAAAGGGTAGTTCACAGAAGTGTTTTTACACATGGCTGATGAATGTAAAAAAATTGCAGCATTCACTAGTGCGGTCTGAATTTTTTGTATCAGACTCACCCATTTAAACTCAATGGGTGTGTTATAAAACGGATGCCTTACGGACACCATCCAAATAACATCCACGTTTTTACTGATCCATTGCAATTATTAACATAGAACACTGCATTTGGCTTCTTATTGTTTCTTAAATTGTTAATGGTAAATGGATGTTAAAAACGGACGTACAGATGACATACAGTATGATTCTGACAATGCACCATCTCATGCTGCAAAGAATACCTCTGAGCTATTGGATGCTATGGGCATAAACGGAAGGAAACTCATGGTGTGGCCACCATCCTCCCCTGACTTCAACCCTATCGAGAACCTTTGGAGTAATTGTAAGGTGGCCAGAATGGTAGTCGTGGCAACGGGCTATATGGTTCCCACACCCTGGCGCCCCACAGATAAAATACAATGTCCTTTCTGCTGCATGTGCAGCGTGCGCAGCAGAACACTTATGGTCACTGTCAGAGTCCTTTCCAGTTCTGTCACTCCGGCTCCACAAAACATCACAGAGTCACAGTTCTTTTCTAACAGCTGAACTTTACTAAACAATAGGGCATCCATCACATTGGCAGCACAGGTTATACACAAAGATGTCTTCTTATCTTTCCCAGCTGTCCGGGCAGGCCCTATTCTCTCTATCAGCTTCATTTTCCCATCAATCCCTGCCGTATCTCTGGACAGTCTGTGTCCCATCCATGTCTTCAACATCACCAGCTCCTTGTCAGCCCCTTGTCCGGTTCAAACTGGGAAAGGAGACAGAAACTCCATCTCAGCTGCTTCCGCCCCGGTTTTAGACCCCAGATCATTCTTGGGGATGGTCCCGTTGAGCTGGTGCCTGACTGCACTATTCTCCTCCTGGGGCCTTTTACTGCTGTCGCAGCTTTATCCCCATGGTTAGCAATCCGTCTGGACTCACTACTGCATGCACCCTGCTCTGGGCAAGGCTGCCTGGGCTCTGCTGTCTAAACAGGAAGTCCCTTTCCTATATTCCTGGCTCTGCACTGCCCTGCCCTGTAACTCCTCCCAGCTGCCAAACCTCTATGCTAATCTCCTTAAGGTCATATCCTAGCCCTAAGCTTAAACACAATACATGACAGACACATGACATTACAGTACGTAAACATTACATTTCACATTAATAAACAATGAGGTGCCACGCATAATCCTGTGAGCAGCTACCAGGGGGGAGAGGAGGCACGTGATGATCCCCACCACGTCCTTACACTCCTCCCTCCTAGAATATGGTCATCCCCGACCATGGCTGCACCTGTAAATTTAAAACTGCTAGATTTTTTCTTTTAAGCATATTTGTAATCAATACAATCTTTATCTGATGACTTTGGTGGGTCAACCATGAACTCAGCTACACTCAGTTGGAGCCCTGGAACAAAGGCATTCAAGTTTTTTTCATATGGGTCTGACTGACCCTGGTCCCTTGGCTTTTGGGACCTGTAACACACACACTGGCCCGACGGCCAACTCTACAACAGTCCTTTTAGTCCTGACCTGGCTCGCTCCTCGGGTCCTCCTGTTCAGATTTTCCCCCTCCCTCCTGGAGTATAGTACAGGCCCGTTAAAACAAGTGCGCTGCTTCTGTTAAGGGAGAACAGTCCAGAATAGTAACAGGTAAAATTCAGGGGTAATACAGGTAAAATGCAGGGCTAAAACAGTTCAGTTCTTAAAGAGGCCGCACACATAGTCCATTTTTCTCGAGGGTGATTAACCCCTTAAGGGCCTCGGTCCCACTCCTGTAATGGACCATTAAAATCAATGGACCCGACATTCACATATACCTTGTCCCCAGTCTCGGCCTCGTGAATGAATCCATACCCCTGGGTGGGATTGAAGTACTTGATGAGGCCACGTGTTATCCGGCCATACATGGCTCCCCCGCCAGGACGTCGCATCTCCTTTAAGATTCGGTGCTCCCACCATTTCTTTTTTTCAATAACTTCCCTCACCCACTGAGCCTCTTCCACCATCAGAGCCCGGGGTTGGTCCGGATAGATGTTGCAGGAGGACGCTGTGCCAGGGAAGGTGATGGGGCAGGAGCCGGTGCGGGAACTAAAGTGAGTGCAGGTCTTTCACTCACAGAAGCTGCAACCAGATGTGATGGTCCTCCATGGCAGCTGCGACGATTCCCCTCTGTACGGCTTCTGGCATCTCCATTACCCCTTCTGCTTCCAGCTGCTCTGTGTCCACTATCTCAGCTGCTTCTACCCGTCGTGGATCCTGAATCCTTCTTGGGGATGGTCCCATTGAGCAGGTGCCCGACCGCACTATTCTCCTCCTGGGGCCCCTAACTGCTGTCGCAGCCTTATCCCCACAGCTAGAAATCTGTCTGGACTCACTACTGCATGTACCCTGCCCTGGGCAAGGCTGCCCAGGCTCTGCTGCCTAAACAGGAAGTCCCTTTCCTATATTCTTGGCTCTGCACTGTCCTGCGCTATAACTCCTCCCAGCTGCTAAACCTCTATGCTATCCCCCTACGGTCCTATCCTAGCCCTAAACCTATACACAGTACCTGACAGACACATGACATTACAGTATATAAACATTACATTTCACATTAATAAACAATGAGGTGCTGTGCATAATCTGAGCAACTACCAGGGGAGAAGAGGCATGTGAGGGTCCCCGCCACCTCCTTACATAATCTCAGGCAAAAGATCTACAAAGGTTAGATGCTTTTCACTTTAAAACGGCAGCTCTGGGAGGCTATCCTGGCATCCTGCAAAGGAATTCAAGCAGAAACTTTCCAAAACTCACAAGTTCAATGAATGCAAAAATTGTGAAGGTGGTGTCAAAGAAGTATCTTATGTTACATGTAACTCGGCCGGTTATGATGATTTTTATTTAAGAAGGGGCGGACACTGACAGCTTGGGGCCCCTGTTCAAGAAATGTCTGCCCCCCCGTTTATGGTGACAAAGCTACAGATATTTATTTATTTATAGCCACACACACACATACATATATATATATATATACATATATATCTCTCTTACATAGTCAGTCATTTTATATCTAACAAGAGAGGGCGCTATGTAAAAAAGAGGGTGCTGTGACTAACAAAAATAACAAGAATACATTATGACACAATGTAAGAGACAGAGCTATACATAACAGCAGAGGAAGCTATATAATAGGAGATGGCACCATATATAACAGAGAGGAAGGGACTGTGTTATACATAATAAAAGAGGAAACTATGTATCTAAGAATGGCACTATACATAATAAGTGAGTACACTATATACTAAGGGACCGGGCTATACATAACAAGTGAATACACTATATACTATGGGACTGTGCTATACATAGCAAGTGAGTACACTATATACTAAGGCACTGTGCTATACCTAACAAGTGAGTACACTATATACTAAGGGACTGTGCTATACATAAGTGAGTACACTATGTACAAAGGGTCTGTGCTATACAGTACATAACAAGTGAGTACACCATATACTAAGGGACTGTGCTATACATAACAAGTGAGCACACCATATACTAAGGGACTGTGCTATACATAACAAGTGTTAGGGCTGGTGGAACGCACCAAATAATAAAGATGGTAATAAGGTGCGTTCGCAGCCCGGGGTCCACCGTGCAGGGGTTGTAAACTGCTGCTCAGTAATGGCGGGCGCTATATGGCGGTATAATAGAGGAACACATGCGGGTTAACGTCACCCGGTGTGTACAGGGTCGGACTCTGTTGCTTCACAGAGCCGCACTACCGCTGAACATAAATGCCGAAGCCTGTTAAAGCTCACAGAGCTCGGCAAGGTAAATGCTCAGTATCAGGTCACAGAACTTAGCCCCAAGGACACAGGGTCAGAGTCCCTCTAGACCTACTAATTGTGCGGCGTCGCAACTGCAGACGCCACTAAGTGACGCTGGCGACCGTAGAGTGTCGACCAAGTGAACCATGGCGTACAGACCAAGCCACCACTTGGCGTTGATGCCAGTCTCTGACTCTGCCTCCTACTTGCTCCTCAGCCTGGGCGCTAACAGGCTAGGCTACACAATACATGTGTACCAAGGGTAGGGGTTTCCAATGAGTCATTCACCAGAGACATTCATACATGCATACAACTCTCGCTCCACATGGTCTAAATCTTTCTCTATATTAGCCAACCTTTTATAGCCGCGTCCTTCCGGGACCTTCCTGACCTTCCTGACCTTCCTGATGGTCCAATCTGAGCTGGAGAAGGACTCCAATGAGAGATCGTCCCACGGGCATGCTCAGTGGACTGAAAGGAGGATTTAGTCCCTGGAGTAGCTTGTTGCTGACCAGCATGCGTTGCTATAGCTGGACCAGAGGTGACAGCAGCAACCAAACCTACAGAGCTGGTCTGAGCAGAGCGCCTGGATTGACAAGTCTGCTAAGCAGCCTCCTCTGCGGCCGGAGAGGAATGGGAGACTGCCGAATGCAAGGCTTGGGATTCCTGCTGTGCTGCGACAGGAACCTGATGCCTAACATTGGCCCCCTCCCCTCTGAGCCTCGCTACGCTCACATGCTGCAATGAGAAGCTGAGCGTGGATGTTCTCCACTGGCTCCCAGGTCCGAGCTTCTGGACCATAACCCTTCCAGGCCACCAAATAAAACTTTTTTCCACATACCACCCTGCATCCCACAATGGCATTAACCTCAAACTCGTCTGAGGACAGGTCTGATGTTCCGGCAGATGACTCGGAGAGCTGAGACATGTGGACCGGCTTAAGAAGGGGCACGTGGAAGGTGTCAGAGATAGCCAAGTGTGGTGGAAGGGCCAGCCGATAGACTACAGAACTGATCTGCTCGAGGACCGTAAAGGGACCAATGTAGCGAGGAGCGAACTTAGTGGACTCGACTCGCAGCCTGATGTTAGAGGCGGAGAGCCACACTAAGTTGCCAGGGGAGAAGGTTGGAGCAAGACGCCGGTGTGCATCCGCAGAGACCCTCATTCTCTCCTTAGAGGCCCGAATAGCATCCTGGGTGCGGTCCCAAATATCACGTGCCTCCACCGCCCAGTCTGCCACCCTAGAGTCGGTGGAAGACACGGGCATGGGCACCGAGACACGAGGATGTAGGCCGTAGTTAAGGAGGAATGGGGTTTTGCCGGTGGAATCGGCCACAGTGTTGTTCAAGGCGAACTCTGCCCATGGCAATAAGGATACCCAGTCATCCTGCCTGGCCAAGACAAAATGTCAGAGATATGTGACCAGGGTCTGGTTGGCCCTCTCTACCAACCCGTTCGTCTCGGGATAATTGGCCGAGGAGAGATTCAGCTCAATACTGAGCAAGCGACAGAGCTCTCTCCAGAACCGAGACGCGAACTGGGGACCCCGGTCACTGACCATCTTGTCTGGCATGCCGTGTAACCAGAAAACGAGTTTAACGAACAACACTGCTAGGCCCCGTGCGGAAGGTAGCCGACAGAGAGGCACCAAGTGCACCATTTTAGAAAAATGGTCAGGGACGACCCAAATAATTGTGCTGCCACTGGACTTGGGTAGACCCACCACAAAGTCCATGCCAACCATCTCCCAGGGCCTGTCTGCCACGGGTAAGGGGTAAAGTAACCCAGCGGGTCATTGCCGGGAAGACTTACTCTTGGCACTGGAGACGCATGCCTGAATATAGTCCCTGACGTCACGGGCCATATGCGGCCACCAGTACGTTCTCGCCAAAAGCTCAACTGTCCCCTTTGTACCAAAGTGTCCACCCACCTTGGACGCGTGAGCCCAATAGAGGACCTCCGGGCGCAAACGGGCAGGGGCAAAAGTCTTGCCCGGGGGTACAGAGTCAAGGGCGACCGGAGCCACTGTCCTCAGGCTATCGGATGGTACAATTAACTGAGGCTCCTCCTCTTCCTTCTCTACTGACACCACAGAGCGAGAGAGCGCATTGGCCCGGACATTCTTCTCACCGGAAAGAAAATGTAGGGTGAAGTGGAAACAGGAGAAAAAGAGAGACCATCGGGCTTGGCGAGAATTTAGCCGCTGGGCGGTTTGTAAATACACTAAATTTTTGTGGTCAGTGTACAGTAGACTTGGAAGGGGTAACGGGCCCCCTCCAGGAGATGTCTCCATTCAGAAAAGGCCAATTTCATGGCCAGCAACTCCCTGTCCCCAATGGAATAGTTCCTCTCCGCCGGTGAGAAGGTCTTAGAAAAGAAGAAGCAAGGGTGCTTCCGACCTTGAGCGTCCTTCTGGAACAGGACCGCTCCAGCAGCGACGGATGAGGCATCCACCTCTAAAATAAACGGTTTATCTACATCGGGGCAGTGTAAAATGGGAGCGCTGGCAAAATGAGACTTAATAGAGAGGACAGCCTTGGAGACCTCCTCTGACCACAATTTAGGATTTGCTCCCTTCTTGGTGAGGGCCACCAAGGGAGCTACTAAGGTTGAGAAGTGAGGAATGAATTGGCGGTAATAGTTAATAAATCCGATAAAGCGCTGCACCGCCTTGAGGGAATGAGGTTCCTGCCAATCCATAACTGCCAGTAGCTTAGCAGGATCCATGGCCAATCCCTGGGCGGAGATGATATAGCCCTGGAATGGCAAGGACTCCTGCTCAAACGCACTCTTCTCCAACTTGGTGTAGAGTGAGTTTGCCCGTAGGAGGTCGAAGACTTTGCAAACATCTCTGGTGGGAGTCTATATCTGGAGAGTAGAAGAGGATATCATCCATATAGACTACAACTGAGGTGGTGAGCATATCCCGGAAGATGTCATTCACAAAGTCTTGGAAGGCGGCCGGAGCATTACAGAGCCCGAAGGGCATCACCAGATATTCATAGCGCCCATCCCTGGTGTTAAATGCTGTCTTCCATTCGTCCCCCTGTGATGGTAGTGTCGACCCATTTATCACCCATGTGGTCACTGGCTTGGCAAGCATAACTAGTGGAATTGCGTGCCGTCGGGTGAAGGCAGAGTACATTAAGTTGCCTGGAGCCCCGGAATCCACGCAAAGCTCTACCACATGGGTGGATGGGCCAATAGAAACTGTCCCCTTAAAGGTCAACTTAGAAGAAGACACCGCTGCGTTTAGAGAACCAGCTCCCAAGGTCACCAAAAGGGGACGCTCTCCCAGTTGCCAAGAATATCTGGAGGCGAGATGTCTTGTCCTGGCTGCCTCGATTCTGTCCATTTGTGACCTTGCCTTGACTAGGTGTGTTGGTGTTGTATGTGCAACATGGCAGACAGTCTGAGTTTCAACACAACTGAGCAGGTTCTCTTCAACTGGCTTTTGTCACGCCGCTTTGGTCAACTATACCCAATGATAGTGGATCCGCGGAGGAGGAGATGAATGTGGGTCCATCCACTTTTGAGGCAACGACTCACAAGAGGTCATTTTCACTGCCTCTATTCTTTTCTGCGGGAGCATCCGGAAAAATTTTACCAATACTGTTGCATGAGCCTTGCAACATTTGATCTACTCTTGGAGACAGTGCACCCTGGGATAACCTTTCAGGACACAAGGATGCGCAAAGCTATATCTGCAGAGGAGCGACTTCTACTCACATTACGGTATGTACTACACCACCACATTCTCTATGTTCATGTTGTGTTGCCCAAAGTATGTATTTTTTGCTTCTTGGACTTGTTTAATGCCCTCATCTTATTCCAGATATGATTAAACTTACAGACCAGAATGTTATGTGTAATATGTACTGAATATCATTTAGTCATTGTGCGACCAAATATATGTGTGTTAGTAGATCTGAATCACTAACAAGTTTGGTATGTATGTACCTGGTCTTTTGTTAATTTGTGCATTCTAAAATGTTCCATTTCTGTTGTTCTTCAGCTTCCTGTCCACTAGCCTGTCTTATGCCGCCCTCCACCATGAGTTTCTCATTGGAAGATCTACCATTTCTGGCATAGTCAGGTCGACATGTAGTGAAATATGGTCAAGACTACATCAACTCATCATGCCCGTGTCCAGGATGGAAGACTGGTTGAGGATATCAAGGGACTTTAAGGAGGAATGCCAGTTTCCTAATTGTATTGAGGCCCTTGATGGCAAACATATCCGGGTGCGTAAGCCGCCGAACTCTGGCTCCCAATTCTTCAATTAAAAACAATACTTTTCTGTTGTATTGTTGGCTCTGGCCGACCCTCAATACAAGTTTATAATTGTTGACATTGGGGCCTATGGAAGGACGGGAGACTCTCGAGTCTTCAATACTTCTATGATGGGTCGGCGGCTACGCACCAACCAGTTGGATCTACCACCACCACGCCAGCTACCAGGCTCCACTCAAGAATCAGTCCCTTATGTCCTTGTTGCAGATGAGGCGTTTCAGTTAATGCGCAATGTCATGAGGCCATATCCCCGGCGCAACCTGGACCACCGGCGCAGAATTTTTAACTTGCGCCTATCACGTGCTCAGCAACTGGTGGAGTGTTCCTTTGGCATTCTTTGTGCCAAATGGCAGGTACTCCAGTCTGCCATTCAGCTGAGTGAACAAAATGTTAATGAAGTTGTTAAAGCCTGTGTGGTTCTTCATAACTTCACCAGGATACATGATTGTTCCTCCTCTGTTGGTGTGCGTGGGTCGGACAATGTGCGCAGAGCGAGACCACCTATCAACCCTCAACGTAGACCGCTCTCTGGGCTCAAAGTGCGTGATAATTTCACAAATTACTTTATTTCACCTGAGGGGGAAACTTCTTGGCAAGAGCATGCTGTGTCTATGTTATAGTTTTTTGGTTTATGTCTGTCTATATATATATATATATTTAAACCCCTTAGGCTATGTGCACACGTTGCGGATTCCGCTGCGTTTTTTTCCGCGCGGAAACGCAGGTAAAACCGCAGGTAAAGTGACCTGCGGTTTTCCTGCGGTTTGGTCTGCAGTTTTGCCCTGCGGTTTCACACCTCTACTATGGTAGAGATATGAAAACGCTGTGGAAACCGCACAAACAATTGACATGCTGCGGTTTGTAAACCGCAGCAAAACCGCGCGGAAAAAACCGCACCGTCAGCACAGCGTTTTTGAAACCCCATAGGGTTTCATTTTACTGTACTTGGTCAGCGGAACTGCTGCGTTTCCACAGGGGCAAAACCGCTGCGGAAACGCAGCAGAAACCGCATCGTGTGCACACAGCCTTATGATTCTATGACTGTTTAATTGCATTGGTAAGCGTATGTTAGTATGCTGACAACTTTTTTTAGAATTGAGACAGAGACGTAAAATGTAATAGACAAATGTTTACTTTTGCCTTTTTTTTTTTTTTAAAGAAAAACATATTACCATATGATAAATGTGGCAATGGGCCAAATTGGCCTTTGTGCAGATGTGAACATTGGGTACAAATAACATTTTCTGACATACAAAACAACCACAAAACCATTAGGCAATACCAAAATGGCAACATTATAAATTTTGGTAGGTTGGAGGAGGAGAAGGCGGAAGACCAGCCTGTGTTTGCTGCTGGCTACTTTGCCCAACTTGGTCATCGCCCTGTGTGGGGGCATACTGTTGCCCATGATGTGGGTAGTGTACTGCCTCCTGGGATTGTGGTTGGTACTGGCCAGAGTGTTACTGGAGATGGGGCCTCTTGTTGGGGCTGGTAGGCCTGTGTCTCATACCCACCAAAATAGCCATGTCGTCCCCAACCAGGTTGGGACCAGCCTCCAACACTGGGTGAGAACAAGTGGCCATATTGGTGAGGTTGGCTAGAGCCAGACATATGTGGCTGCTGTTGGAAAGGTTGGGTAGGGGGAGGAAGGGGGTGAGGTGTAGGCCCACATATTTGAGGATCCTCAGAGCCTGCTTGAGCAAGCATGTGTGTGGGGTGTCTAAGGCGCATCAGATTTCTGGGTGAAAGCTGCCACCTCTCCAGATATTCAAATAAATCATATGGGGTATTGGGGTGTGTGCTTGGATCAAGCAGAATCTGAAAACATCCTCGAATACGTAGCCTCACCTCATGGGAAAGGGCACGAAGATAAAGGGCCAGGCTGCGTGAGTATGCCTCCTCGCCATCCTCATTATTGACTCTAGCCAGATAGTTCAGTACCCCTGTGTCAACATTGGTACGGGTATCTTGGACAGGGATATGGCACCTTCTTCTTCCTCACTGGGATGGTCCAGCAGACTGTGGGGAGCCCCGGATCTGGGCAGTTGGGCTGCTGTTGATGTTGCCCTGCTCCACCTGTATGGCTGATGGTGCAGCAGCAGACGGTCCTGCTTGTGGATGTGGTCCTGGTGGTGGGGTTTGTGGTGCAGGCACTGGGTTTTCCTGAGAGGAATCTTCACCCATGCTTCTTGGAGGGAGAGAAGATGGGCCAGCCACCTCTTCCCCTGCAGACCCAGGATCAATGATGGGCTCAGTATCTGAGCCAGTTTCTCTCTCCGTAAGGTTGGACTGAGTTCTGTTATGAAATAGAACAGAGCCAAAAATAAATCACTTTTTTGGGCCCTGTAAAGTATCTGTGTAATGTGGTGTGAGGTATCTACTTACGGTCTCAGATCCAGAATAGGAGTGAGGAAGGAGAGGCACTCATAATAAATATATTTTCACTTTGTGTGGCCCGCATCACCACTCCTGGCCCGCTGCTGACGTTCCCGCCTGTATTGGTTGCGGATGCTGCGCCAGCGTCTCATCACATCTTCCACTGCAATGTGACAGGAAATATTCTCAATTTCACATATTTGCTAGGTCAAATTTGCTACCAGTAGCCTAGGCATGTGGCCTTCTAGGGTGTGCTTTCTATCCAGGGTGGCATATATAATTGGGCCATCCAGGCCAGATACACAGGATCACAATAGTTCAGGCAGGGTCGGCGTTATGGGCAGGCAGACCAGGCAGCTGCCTAGGGCCCCCGCTCCTCCAGGGGCCCCCAGCCAGCGGCACATCACACAGCCACTATGGGGCCCCTGTGAGGCAGGAGGGCCCGCCTGCCCCCAGCGCCGACTCCCGCCGCCGCACTGAAGGAGGCAGTGATGGGGGAGAGAGCGTCAGCTGACGCTCCCTCTCCCATCATTCCCCGCTCTGCCTCTGACACAGCGGGGGCGCAATGACCTCATCGCGCTCTCACTGTGTGCAGGAGGAGACAGGAGCAGCCAGCAGCGCGGGCATGAGGAGAAGGTGAGGAGTGTTGTTGTTTTTTTTTTTTTTTTTTTTTTTAAATCAGTGCGAGTACTAGACTGTGGGGCCACTTTGGGGGGACTATAAAACCATGCTTGGGGGCGCTATATACCATGCTGGGGGGCTATATACCATGCTGGGAGGGCCATATACCATGCTGGGCTGTATTATACCATGCTGGGGGGACTATATGTATACCATGCTCGACTGTATCATACCATGCTGGGGGGCTATATACCATGCTCGGCTGTATTATACCATGCTGGGGGGGCTATATACCATGCAGGGCTGTATTATACCAGGCTGGGGGGGGCTATATACAATGCTGGGCTGTATTATACCGTGCTGGGGGCTATATACCATGCTGGGCTGTATTATACCATTCTGGGGGGGCTATATACCATGCTGGGCTGTATTATACCGTGCTGGGCTGTATTATACCATTCTGGGGGGCTATATACCATGCTGGGCTGTATTATACCATTTTGGGGGGGGGCTATATACCATGCTGGGCTGTATTACACCATTCTGGGGGGACTATATACCATGCTCGGCTGTATCATACCATGCTGGGGGGGGGGCTATATACCATGCTGGGCTGTATTACACCATTCTGGGGGGACTATATACCATGCTCGGCTGTATCATACCATGCTCGGCTGTATTATACCATGCTGGGGGGGGCTATATACCATACTGGGCTGTATTATACCAGGCTGGGGGGGGCTATATACAATGCTGGGCTATATTATACCATGCTGGGCTGTATTATACCATTCTGGGGGGGCTATATACCATGCAGGGTTGTATTATACCATTCTGGGGGGGCTATATACCATGCAGGGCTGTATTATACTATGCTGGGGGGGCTATATACCATGCTGGGCGGTATTATACCGTCCTGGGCTGTATTATACCATTTTGGGGGGGCTATATACCATGCTGGGCTCTATTATACCATTCTGTGGGGGGATATATACCATGCTAGGCTGTATTATACCATGCTGGCCTGTATTACACCATTCTGGGGGGTGCTATATACCGTGCTGGGCTGTATCATACCATGCTGGGGGGCTATATGCCATGCTGGGCTGTATTATACCGTGCTGGGCTGTATCATACCGTGCTGGGGGGCTATATGCCATGCCGGGCTGTATTATACCGTGCTGGGCTGTATCATACCGTGCTGAGGGGCTATATACCATGCTGGGCTGTATTATACCATTTTGGGGGGGCTATATACCTTGCTGGACTGTATTATACCATGCTGGGCTGTATAATACCATTCTGGGGGGGGCTATATACCATGCTGGGCTGTATTATACCATTTTGGGGGGCTATATACCATGCAGGGCTGTATTATACCATACTGGGCTGTATTATTCCATTCTGGGGTGCTATATACCATGCTGGGCTGTATTATACCATGCTGGGGGGATATATACCATGCTGGGCTGTATTATACCATACTGGGCTGTATTATTCCATTCTGGGGTGCTATATACCATGCTGGGCTGTATTATACCATGCTGGCCTGTATTACACCATTCTGGGGGGGGGGCTATATACAGTACCATGCTGGGCTGTATTATACCATACTGGGCTGTATTATTCCATTCTGGGGTGCTATATATCATGCTGGGCTGTATTATACCATGCTGGGGGGATATATACCATGCTGGGCTGTATTATACCATACTGGGCTGTATTATTCCATTCTGGGGTGCTATATACCATGCTGGGCTGTATTATACCATGCTGGGCTGTATTATACCATGCTGGGCTGTATTATACCATGCTGGGCAGGCTATATTATACAATGCTGGGCTGTATTATACAGCCCAGCATGGTATACAGCCTGTATACCATGGTGGGCTGTATACCATGGTGGGCTGGGCTGTATACTATGCGGTGTGTTATATACCATGTAGGGTACAGTTTACACTATATTCTATAGGGGGAGGCTGTGTTAAATAATATGAAGGGCTACATTATATTCTATGGGGAGGTGGGCTGTATTATATTCTATGGGGGACGCTGTATTATAGTTATTATATGAGGAGGGCTACATTGTATTCTATGGAGGGGCTACATTATACTATATAAGGGGCTTCATTATATCCCATGAGGGGGTTGCCATATATTCTATGGAGGGGCTGCATTATACTATATGGGGGGTGGGACTGCATTATATACTATGGGGAGTTACATTATATTCTGTGGAGTGGCTGCATTATATTCTATGGGGGTTACATTATATTGTATGGCGGGGCTGCATTATACTCTGTGGGGTGGCTGCATTATACTATATGTGGGCTGCATTATGCTGTATCGAGGACTATGGGGAATACATTATATGAAGAACTATGGGGTGCATTATGCTATGGGAAGTGATTTGTACTACATGGGTGACTATGGCGGTGCATTATACTATATGGAGTGTATTATACGGAGGACTGAGCAGTGTATTTTAATATATGGAGGGCTATGAGGAGTGTAGTATACTATATGGAGGACTGAGCAGTGTATTTTAATATATGGAGAGCTATAAGGAGTGTATTATACTATATGGAGGACTTTGGGGCAGATTATATTATATGGAGGACTATGGGGTGTAAACTGTAGATGTCCTGCTGATAACATGATACTGTATGGTGATCTGTTAGGGTGGTTTCACATTAACGTTGCAGGCCGCTAAGCCCCCCGCTCTCTGCCGCACCTCCTTCGGTAGCTCCGCCTACGGGTGCATGACGCTTTAGCACTGGGGACGCACACAGCCGCCGCTAAGCCCCGCCACCTGCCGCGCCTCCTCTGGTAGCTCCGCCTATGTGCGCATGACGCTGCATGCGTCCTGCATCCCCTATCTTTAGCACTGGGGACGCAGGCTGTGCGCAGGTATGTGTTTGGCGGTGCATGCGTCCTTTTGACGGTGCGCCGAGCGCACCAAATTGCAACAGGTTGCGTTTGGCGCTGGTCGGCGCACCGTCAAAAGGACGCATGCGCCGCCAAACGCATATATGCGCACGGCCTGCGTCCCCAGTGCTAAAGATAGGGGACGCAGGACGCATGCAGCGTCATGCGCCCGTAGGCGGAGCTACCGGAGGAGGCGCAGCAGGTGGCGGGGCTTAGCGGCGGCCGTGTGCAGGCCGATGCTGCGGCCTGAAACGCTAATGTGAAACCACCCTTAGGGTGTGTGCACACGTTGTGGATTAGTCTGCGGCTTTTTCTGCAGAGAATCCATATCTCTTGGCAGAAACTGCAGGGTAAAACACATGCATTTTTTCTGCGGATTCCTAGCATGTGTACAGCGGATTTGATGCAGGTTCTAGTGCGGTTTGGCAGTGTGAATGAGAGAGAGATTGATTTGTATGTCCTGGAACATACACTGCAGCTGCGGTCCCGCAAAAAAGACGTAACATGCTGCGGAAAATAAACCGCAGCAAATCGGCGCGGAATTTTCCGCAGCATGTGCACGGCGGATTTGGTTTTCCATAGGTTTACATTGTACTGTAAACTGCATGGAAACTGCGGCGTAACCGCAGCAAAAACCGCAACGTGTGCACACACCCTTAGTGATCGTTCTGTTCCCATCATTCTTTCTCAGATGGTGGAAAGAGGCCGGGAAACAAGCATTGAACAACTTCAATTTTGACGATCATTTAGCGGCCCGAACTCAGTGCATGTAAATACAATCGAAATGCTTCTGTGTGATGTGCAGTATGTTAGCATTTGGGGCCCCATTTTAAACTTTGCCTAGGGCCCCACTTTGCCTAAAACCGGCCCTGAGTTCAGGTATCAAGTAAATACACTTAATAACTTGGTTGGCTAGGAGGATGAGGAGCTTGTGGCATGGGCCAAATTATGGCAGTGTAAAACCATGGGTCACATAAAAATCTATCCGCATCATGAGGCAAAAAGTCCAAGAACAGGAAGGGAAGGGGGGCTGATTCTAAATGCCTTTTTTGATGTGAGGTAATTTTAAACAGTTTTTGGGTTGTACTTAGTTGCTGCTGCTCGTGACGTGGCCGATCACCAAAATCGTGGAATATCTGGCGACATATGCGCCTCCATGACGCCTCCTTTCTTGCCTGGTTGGCATGATGGGCATCACGTTGGTCCCAGATTTCTGGCCGCTCCTGCACTAATACAATAAGCATCTCCACATTGAGGAAATATGGCGCCATGACGCTGATGTACTCCGTGGAGGCGTACTTCCTGGATGTCTGGAGCGCTTTTTGAGCTCATTTGCATGTCTAAGCTTCCTGATGATGGATTAGCCTATTTCCTGTCACCTGCCAAAGGACCTGCGTATTTCTCGCAAGTCACACGTGTGGTCCGTGTGTAATCCGTATTCGCACCCATAGACTTACATTGGCGTACTACGGGCGTAGTACGCTGACAATCGCAGCATGCTGCGATTGGCACGGACCGTAGAATACGGACGAGAATTATATGGCTGTTGTGAGCTATCCCATAGAGAATCATTTGTCCATGTGTAATGCGTGCTTTTAACGCCTCTCACTCGTCTGTATTCCTCTCTAGTGTGACCCCGGCCTTATTATGAACCCCACCTTGGCCCGCTCTGAGGGAAAATGTGCAGCCAGGAGCTCAAGGTGTATTGCACACTGGCTCAGAAATCCCCCTACATGCCTTACTATCGCCAGAAAATTTATCTGGCAGCGGGAGGTGGGATAATGTCGGGACAGGGGTGGCAGTGGACAAAGTAGCTGCAGTAGAGCTAGCAGTCTGAACAGCTATTGCGGTAACATCCACGGCTGAGGTTTTGCGCTCAAGAGCCGCCAACCTACCCTCCAGCTGCTGGATGTGCCGCTGCAATCACTGTTCGTCTGCCATTACTAGCCAGACCATGGCGCTAATATAATGTTAGGGCTGGCGGAACGCACCAAATAATAAAGATGGTAATAAGGTGCGTTTGCAGCCTGGGGTCCACCGTGCAGGGGTGGTAAACTGCTGCTCAGTAATGGCAGACGCTATATGGCGGTATAATAGAGGAACACATGCGGGTTAACGTCACCCAGTGTGTACAGGGGCGGACTCTGTTGCTTCACAGAGCCGCACTACCGCTGGACATAAATGCCGGAGCCTGTTAAAGCTCACAGAGCTCGGCAAGGTAAACTCTCAGTATCAGGTCACAGAACTCAGCCCGAAGGACACAGGGTCAGAGTCCCTCTAGACCTACTAAGCGTGCGGCGTCGCAACTGCGGACACCACTAACTGATGCTGGCGACCGTGGAGTGTCGACCAAGTGAACCATGGCATACAGACCAAGCCACCACTTGGCGTTGATGCCAGTCTCTGACTCCTACTTGCTCCTCAGCCTGGGCGCTAACAGGCTAGGCTACACAACAAGGGTAGGGGTTTCCAATGAGTCATTCACCAGAGACATTCATACATGCATGCATACAACTCTCACTCCACATGGTCTAAATCTTTCTCTATATTAGCACATGGCCGCTCGGCCATGCGAACCTTTTATAGCCACGTCCTTCTGGGGCCTTCCTGATGGTCCAATCCGAGCTGGAGAAGGACATGAGCATGTGACCTCCGATCTCCAAAGAAAGATTGTCCCACGGGCATGCTCAGTGGACCGAAAGGAGCTCCAGAAACCCGACGCCTAACAATAAGTGAGTACACCATATACATAGGGACTGTGTGATACCTAATAAGTGACTATATTATATACTTGTCTTAGGGACTGTGCTATATATAATAAGTGAATACACAATATACTAAGGGACTGTGCTGTAGATAATGTGTAAGTACACTATATACTAAGGGACTGCGCTATACATAATAAGGCTACATTCCTGTATCTGTAGTGTCAGAGGGCTGTGCGCTTTTATGGATGCATTGAGCATGTCCTATTCTGATCCTCAAAATTGTTTCATTAGAGGACATTCTCTGAACCTCACTGATCTCATTCTCAGATTTGTGATTTTCACAGATGTGTGAATGGACCTATAAAACTCTACAAGTGTGTGTGCTGTCTAATAAAAAAAAATCTGGAAGCACACAGACATTATACACAAATGTGAAAATGTAGAATAAGGGATTTTACAGATAATATTATTATTACTTCACGTCACACAGTGCAGATACAGAATAATATCTACATCCAGGCACTTTCTGCTGTCTTGTCTAATTAAAGCCGATTTCTGCTGTTTCTTCTCCATCTAGTCAGACCTTAATGTCTACATCTCCCAACCACGACTCGTCTTGTCATGATTGATGATTGTTACAGCCCTGAAAATAACAAGGTCACATCCATTGTGTACGTACATTTGTCTTCTCCCTGAATATACATGTAGCTATGTGCCCCACCATTAAAAATATAAAATGATAAGCAGTAATGTGTCCCCCATTAACTATAATCTCCGCAACCCAATAATATAAATGATTCAGTCTTATCATCGTCTTCTGAGCTATATGACAGTAAGGGCACGTGCATGCGGCAGATTTTCTCGTACATGTGCTATCCATGGTTTTCACAGATAGCACTCGAACCTGTTCTATGGGGCTGTGCTCGCGTCTCCACAAGATAAATACACATGGTGCGGTCTGGAGAGACATGCCGCATGTCAGTCTCCGCAGGTGAGCCAAGGGCGTCTCTGGACGCATAGTGGGCATGGGATTTCTTGAAATCCCATCCACTATGCTGTAACATCTGGCCGCTGCACTTTGGACACTGCATAAGTATGCAGCATCCATCCCGCTGCCAGTTCGGATCGTGGGCACATACCGTATGAGAGCCCCAACATTATGATGCATTAAGATGTGAAGGTAATCGGCGAACGAGCATACTCGTTACCCGATTCAGGCCATCCTTGACAAAATTTTCAGCTCTGGATACGCTGCTATGTACTGTACATCTAAATATATTTCTTTGCAATACAGGTGTTACGTCCCGTAGAATGCACCCTATAAATCTGAACCGAGCCTTAGCCAGACAGGCCAAAAACTATAGCTACTGCTAACGCCAATCTAATTGGAGTTTTACACAATTTTTTCACAAAAATTCTAAAGGGGTTCTAGCCGCTCAAAATGTAAGAAATTTTTTGAAATTTTGGATGTTTCACTATAGTTTGGATTCTAAGGTGCAGATGAGCGTATTTGCTCTCCAAGCGCGATCCGACAAAAAATCAGATCGCACTCGGACCGATATTAAAATGGGGCCATGCACATATCCAAATTTTTTCTTGGTCAGAATCTGGCGAGGAAAAATTTCCAGCATACCCGAGTTTGATCTGAGCCATGCAAGTCAGTGAGTGCTTGGAAAACTTCGGACTGCACTTGTATGACACCTGAGTGCAGTCTGGTTTCTGCGCTCTCATAGAATGAAACAGTAGAAATTTTATTCTCCATCTTCTCCTCATCCAAGAGAATCGGACACTGATCCGAGTTTTATCATAGTGTCTTTTGCATAATCGGCCTGGTAATCTCAGATGGAAGAACCTACGGCGATCTGCAACTGCCCTAAAATTGTATTTGGTTCTTAGCAATCAGGCTGGAGGATGTGACACAGATAAAGGACATTATATGACCGTCTTCCATAGAAGAAGAGTTTGGGTTAATGCTGGGGCGGGCCGTAGCCCTGGTGATGACTGTGCAGGTATTATGATGTGACTCACGCTGTACTGGGAGGGGCTGCTCGGAGAAAGTTGAGAATGTCCTCTCCATGGGCAGGTTCGGATCTCCCTTCCTATTGTGACTTATCTGTGACTAAATGACTTTCTGTCACCTCTGATTCATCGTCTTGTTTTCTGCCATATTTCTCATGAAAATTATTTGCTTAAAAATTTGTTCTGAATTTTTTTTGCATTACAGTGAACAGACATAAAAAAAGTCTTGGGGAAACATGTCAAAGAGCAGCAATTTACTGATCTTATCAACATGTGGGAACGTCTAAACAAGAAAATACTGTATATACCACTGAAAATGGATTCTAGTGACCCAAAAGATGGAATTGTATGATCCACTGATCACCAGGGACCATGAACTGTATATACCACTGACAACCAGGGACCATGAACTGTATATATCAATGACCATGAAGGACCATGAACTGTATATACCACTGACCACCAGGGACCATGAACTGTATATATCAATGACCACGAAGGACCAAAAATATTCAGAATTGAGAGTCCTCAGTGGATGATACCTTTTAATGGCTAACTGAAAAGATGGTAACACATTGCAAGCTTTCGAGACAACTCAGGTCTCTTCATCAGGCATAGACTAATACAAAATCTGAAGAGTCACATATTTATGCACAATACAGCACAGAATATATGCAATAGATGAGACAAGTGAAGTCAAGCAGAATTATGATTATGGGAGAGGGAGAAACATTAATATTGGACCAGTTCATAGATAAGGAGTCCGGATGTTTTATTGTCTTCTGATTGGGGTCTCCTAATGTGTTGTGATGCCCCCACAAGGTCTTAGGAGCAAATTCCTTAATTGATGTAAATTGATGTAATTGAAGGACCATGAACTGTATATACCGCTGACCACCAGGGACCGTGAACTGTATATATACCACGGACAATCAGGGACCATGAACTGTATACATGACTGACCACCACATAAAAATAAGTGTTATACATACTTGTGACTCCATCAAGAATCATTGGTCTGATTTATCTCAGGATTGTCCCACAAAATAAGCCTAAAAGGAGGCTAGACTGTGTACCCCAGAAAGTTGGAGTTAAGAGAATTTTTGTAAGTCCTCTTAGATAGAGGGATGGTGCTTTAAATGTCACACAAATGGAGAATAAAATGTATGTAGGAATCCTGTATATACCAGTAAAATCTACAGCACTGCACGGCTAATGTAACAGACCTCTACCCTAAAGGTCTCTAAATACATTAGAACAATGTTGGCTAAACCACCAAGACCGACGGGTTCAGCCAACAGTATAGTCTCCTGATGATTGAGAGATATGTCAATCGTGTGTCCAATTTTGGATAGCCAATTGAATTGTTCTTCTGAAGGTAAGCCGCCAGCCCAGCCGACATGTCAATTGACAGCTTTCTCTTAGAGTAATGGTTGAAGAGACGCTTACACCGGCCCTTTCTGTTTCCCAGTGGGTAGTGGTTGAAGAGACGATGAATGAAACCAAGGGTCATCCCACCACAATTTCCTACTGGAGAGAGTTCAGTGTGGTCCTTATTACCTTAAAATATAAAGGGGTGTTGAGGTGTAAACCATCAAAAAGAGATGACTCCTCCTTATATATGTAATCAGAAAACATGACAGAAATACTCTTTTTAGACCAACTCTGCTACAGTAAGTTCTTAAAGTGCATCCATTGTTTTGGGTGAGCTATGTTTTAGAATAAACTGTCATATGTGAGTACATGAGGATTAACACTTTTTCTGACTATTAACGTGCAGTCAGACGGCTGTATAACATAATACATGCTGTCACTCTTGGGTGAGGAAAGCCGCTGGCCTGTCCCAGCATTGCAATGCAATTATTGTCCGTGTTACACAGCCTGACTGTGCCCTTACATGACTTGTATCCTGCATTTTTCACCAGGAACCCCCATTGGCAGACTCTATCACTAATTTTCATTTGTCTCTGAACAGGCGAGTGGATCCTAGCTGCTGTGATGTCTTGTCTATGTTTAGCACATGTTCATAAGTGACAACAGCATGGATGGCATTATACAGAAGTATTGAGCAGTGTAGATGCTAATCCAGCTCCTGGGTGAGAATAAACAGTAAGAAAGCAGCACCATCTGGGTGTTTTGTGCCTCTCACTCTGCTCATCCCCTCTTCATAGACTTTAATAGGCAACTTGAGCAGACTGATTTTAACTGATTTTCTGAGTGGATGATGAGTTCAGGATATAAAGAAACCAGTGGCGTAACTAGAGTCTGATGGGCCATTATGGAAAAGTTGGACCGATCCCCTTCATCACTCGCATGTCGGTTACATGTATGGGCCGTTGTAGCTTTCTAAATCTTATAAGGACATGTTGAACCCCCTCTCCCATTATGTAGTAATGTCCCCCATCCTGGTCTCCATCATGGTATAATGTCCCCCATACTGGGCCCCTTCCTGGTATACATGTCCCCCTCTCCTGGGCCCCTACATGGTAAAATGTCCCACATCCTGGTCCCCATCATGGTATAATGTCCTCCACATGTCCAGGTCCGTTTGAAGTTCGCCAATGACCATCTGGATGACCTAGACTTCTGGAGGAAGTGTAAGAGAATGTCAGCAACAACCATGCTCTTTGTCTATCCCTAAGAAAAAAAACAGGTACACTTTAGTTTAAATGTGAATTGTGCTATAGGATGTTTACAAATTTATGTAACAGTTTTATGACTATTTTATACGTGGATAACTCAAGTTTATTTCTCATATGTGTTTTGTGATATTGTAATAAGATTATGGAAAGTATTAGGGTAAGAGATTAGGACATAGATATAAGGATAAGACGGAGTAATAAGTATAGTTAAAATAGATAATAATGGGAAGTGTAGTGGAGGGCAATGTAGTTCAGGAAGTTTGTATGTTCTCCCCGTGTTTGTGTGGGTTTCCTCCGGGTTCTCCGGTTTCCTCCCACTCTCCAAAGACATACTGATAGGGAATTTAGATTGTGAGCCCCATCGGGGACAGTGATGAAAATGTGTGCAAACTGTAAAGCGCTGCGGAATATGTTAGCACTATATAAAAATAAAGATTATTATTATTATTAGATAGGATCATTACAGAAGTTAGGGAATTTCCCCAGTTGGGAGAGGTAGGAGTAAACATAAGAGGGACACTTCCTAGTTTAGGGCAGATAGTTGAAGATAAGAAAGATTGCGTTAGATAAGAGTTTTGTAGGAACATTAGTTAAGGGCCATAGGGCTGAAAGTCACACGAATATGAGGGAAAACGGAAAGAGAAAAAGGGAGCAGCATGAGAACGGCTGAGACCAGGTTCAGTGGTTCATCCCGAAATGCCCGAGGCCAACGGCCTGAAAAAGGTGTGGAAGAGCCAGCTTTGCTTTCGCCCCCAAAGGGGAAAACAGATGGGGATTCACAAACAGGAATCGGGTTGGGTTCTGAGAAGCTGTGGCACCGGACAGTACGTCCCAGGGGCAAGGAGTGCCATCAGAGGAAGGGACAGCACAGGTGGAAAGAACTGTTACCAATGCTATCTACTGTGCGGAATCTGTGACTAAGACTGAACTACACTTGTTGAGTAAAGTTGATCTGTTGAAAATTAACACATAGTCTGTCAATGAGTGTGAGGTGGCGTCCTGATCTGTTATTGCGGGACCTAGAAGCGCAAGCGAGTGTTATACACTACACGCTAACTAGACAGGATATTATTTGTTAGAAGGCGCCAGGGCGTAGGAGAACAGCAGCCCCTTGCCCATGACTACCGCCCTGTGCCTGTCATGCACAGTGTGGGAAGACTAAGTGCAACACAAGGGGAAGAGGGCAAGTAAGCCCAAACGTCAGGGAAAGGGGGAGTGGAGACCGCTAGGCAGATCTACTAGCACCCTGCGTCCCCTACCATCCCTATATTGGTTCCACACCAATTGCTGAGCAGGAACCTAAGCCCAGTATATCCCTAGAGCTAGACCCTGAATAGGAAAGGGGGGGTGAGCACTAGTCAGTCCCCACTGTACACTAACGAGAAGAAGGGAGAGAAACAAGGGGGAAGCAACTTAGCTTGAGCAGACTCAGAGAGGTAATACTAAACATCCTCCAACACCAGAGAGGAAGTTCGCTGACTGCTATTGCTCCAAACCTTCACAAGGGAAAATGTGAATATCACCGGTGACTCCCTGAAGCAGACTGGGAGTCTATAAACATCCAAGTCCAGATGTGTCAATGAGAGTCACTAGGTCCAAAAGTCAGAAGTATTAAGAAGGTGTTTGCAATGCCAGACGCAGAGACCTTCTGCAGCCAGATGCAGAGTGACTGTCTGTAGCATCTGACACATAGTACCCACCCTTCTAGGAGTGGCCTTTGCACACTCTGGGCCAGATATCTCAGGATAAGAGGTGTGGAATGAACGAACCAGCTTGTGGGCATTCACCTCCAATGCTGAAACACACATCCTTTCCTCTGGGCCATAACCCTGCCAGTGTACCAAGTATTGTAGTGAACAACGTTGGAGGTGTGAATCTACAATCCTTGAAATCTGAAACTCTAGATTTTCATCAAACATTACTGGGGGCAGCAGTAGGGGTGAGGACTCAAGAAGTTCCACATATTTCTTGATCAGAGGCCTGTAAAAAATATCTTAAGGGCCTGGGGTAGCTCAAGACAAAACGCTGCTGGGATAATGATGGCGGTTATTTTATAGGGGCCAATAAATCTAGGACCCAAGTTCCAGGAAGGAACCCTCAACTTGATATTCCTGGTAGACAACCACACAAAGTGATTCACATTCAGGTCCAAACCTGGCATTTTCTGTCAGCCATAGGATTGTACAATGCCTTGCGAAAGTATTCGGCCCCCTGGAACTTTTAAACCTTTTCCCACATATCATGCTTCAAACATAAAGATACCAAATGTAAATTTTTGGTGAAGAATCAACCACAAGTGGGACATAATTGTGAATTTGAATGAAGTTTATTGGTTATTTTAAATTTTTGTGGAAATTCAAAAACTGAAAAGTGGGGAGTGCAATATTATTCGGCCCCTTTAACTTAATACTTTGTTACGCCACCTTTTGCTGTGATTACAGCTGCAAGTCACTTGGGGTAAGTCTCTATCAGTTTTGTACATCGAGAGACTGAAATTCTTGCCCATTCTTCCTTGGCAAACAGCTCGAGCTCAGTGAGGTTTGATGGAGATCGTTTGTAAACAGCTGTTTTCAGCTCTTTTCACAGATTTACATTTGGTATCTTTATGTTTGAAGCATGATATGTGGGAAAAGATTGAAAAGTTCAAGGGGGCCGAATACTTTCGCAAGGCACTTGTCATGATCCAGTCCGGAGTTTATTTTCTGCTGTCTTCACTCCAGACTGGTCATGCGGGAGTTAATCTCCTCAGCCTCGTTCTGGAGCTAGCTGGGCTACTTCAGTCTCTCACAGCCTGCTGACCAGTGTTAGTGATAGCTCAAGCTTCCAGTTTAGAGCCTCTGACCCTTGTACCTTGGTGTTCCTCCTGCCTTTGACTGATATTCACGTGTATGACCCGGACTGATTTCTGACCCCGTCTCTTGGTATTCGTCTCTGCTGTTACGCTCCCTCTCTGGCATCTGACTCCCCGGCTTGTACCCCGACCACGTATTTCGTCTCACGTTTTGGACCCCGTGCTCATGTTCTGGCTTTCTGACCCTCGGCTTGGTATTTTGACTACGTGTATTGCTGCTCCTTCTGGTACGTCTGCTCCTGCTAGTTTCTGACTCGGTTCGTCTGACTATTCTCTCTCGTTACCTGTGCTGCCTGTGCTGTTGTTCAGGGTTGCTGCTCTTAGTGTGTAACCTCTCTTCCCTCACCAGCTCCCCCCTGGTGGAGGTTTCACTACAGCACTGTACCTGTCTACTGTGATTTTCAAATTACTCAGAACTCCCTGCCACACCAAAGAGAGCAATGAAGCAAAACGTTCCTCCTCAGGAACTCCCGAAGCCCCTCCTCTGCTAAAAGTACCAAACTGTGGATGGCAACCATTTGTATCAAAGAACAATGACCTGCTCGTAGACTCCTGATGATGAATATTAATAGCAAATTTTGGCAGCAGTAAGTCGGATGCCCAATCCTCCTGATTCTCAGAGACAAAACACCGGAGGTAAATCTCCAAATTCTGATTAACGCACTCAGTCTGCCAATTAGACTGGGGATAGAAGGCAGAGGAAAAGGACAGCTGCACCACCAGTCGAGAACAGAACGCCCTCCAGAACTTGAAAACAAACTGGGTCCCCCTGATCTGACACCACATTGGAGGGAACCCCTTGAAGCTTCATAATCTCATTTATAAACACCTGAGCAAGAGTCTTGGCATTCAGCAGTGCCGGTAATGTGACGAAACGAACCATCTTACTGAACCTATCTACAACCACCAAAACCACAGACTTGCCAGCAGATACTGGTAGGTCAGTAATAAAATCCATAGACAAGTGCGCCCTTGGTCTGCTAGGAATAAGTAGCGGAAGAAGAGTACCAGATGGACGGGTATGAGACACCTTAGAATGCGTGCAGATACTACAAGCAGATACGTGTTAAAACCACTTCCCGATACAACCCCGGCCACCAAAAACGATGAGAAATGAGATCCGCAGTTGCCTTACCACCTGGATGGCCAGCAAGCACAGAGTTGTGATGTTCCTTAATTACTTTGTGGCACAGATTAGATGGTATAAATAACCTTCCTGAAGGGCTGGAGGCTGGAACATCCCCCTGGGACTCCAACACCTCACCCTCCAGCTCAGGTTACAATGCTGAAATGACTACGCCCTTCTGCAAAATCGGGGCAGGGTTCTCATGGTCACCCCCATCAGGGAAGACCTGGGACAAAGCATCAGCCTTGACATTTTGACCCCTGGATGGAAAGTGACAATAAAATTGAACCTAGTAAAAAACAGGGAACATCTAGCTTGCCTAGGGTTGAAAAGTTTAGCCGATTGAAGATATGAGAGGTTCTTATGGTCAGTAATAACAGTAATGGGATGGACAGCCCCTCCAACCAATGTCGCCATTCTTCAAATGGCAATTTAATCACCAAAAGTTCCCTATTGCACACGTCATAGTTTCTCTCAGCCGATGACAATTTCTTAGAAAAGAAAGCGCATGGATGCTATTTACCTAGGTACTGACCCTGAGACAACACAGCCCCAACCTCCAGCTCCGAGGCATCAACCTCCACATTAAAGGGTTGGGAAACATCAGGTTGACGGAGTATAGGGGCCATGGCAAAACAGCTCTTTAGGGAGGGAAAAACCTGCAGAGCAGCATCTGACCATTGGGAAAAATCAGACCCCTTCCTTGTCATGTCAGTAAGTGGTTTCACAACTACAGAATAATTTTGGAATAATTTCTGGTAAAAATTAGTAAAGCCCAGAAAATATTGTAGAGACTTCAGGTTTCTCGGGACGGTCCCAATCAAGGACAGCATGGACCCTCTCTGGACCCATCCGAAAACCCGAAGATGACAACAGGTTCCCCAAAAACTGTATCTTCTGGATGGCGAAAACACATTTTTCTAGATTGGTACATAGTTGCTATCCCTTAATATTTACAACACTTGTTTAACATGCCTGCTTATGTGTCTCAAAATCTGGTGAGTAAGCCAAAATATCGTCCAGATAGACCACCACAAACTTGCCCACCAAATGATGGAAAATATAATTAATGAAATGTTGGAATAACGCAGGTGCATTGGTCAGACCGAAAGGCATGACAAGACTCTCGAAATAACCCTCAGGGGCATTGAACCCTATTTTCCATTCATCCCCTTCTCTGATTCTAACCAGGTTGTAGGCCCCCCTTAAGTTCAACTTGGAGAACACCTTAGCTCTCCCGATCTGGCTGAACAGATCCACAATCAGAGGAAGAGGGTATGGATCTTGGATGTAATCTGATTTCATTTCCGGAAATCTAAACAGAGACGTAGACCACCATCTTGTTTCTTCACAAAGAAGAACCCTGAGGTCACGGGCAAAGATGAGGGTCGGATATGTCCCTTCTCCAGACTTTCGGCAATGAAATCCTTCATGGCTTTTTTCTCAGGGCCAGGAAGATTATACATTCTGGACTTTGGAAGTTTAGCTCCAGGGTTCAGGTTAATAGGACAGTCATATGTACGGTGAGGAGGCAAATCCTGACACCCCATTCGAGAAAAAACATCCTCAAAACCCAACAAAAATGCAGGTACAGTTACTGTACAGACTGTAGAAAGAGAAATATTTAAACAGTTCTCATGGCAGTAATCGCCGCACTCAACGATATTCCTGGTTTCCCAATCCACCAACAGATTATGTTTCACCAACCAGGGAAGACTCAACACAATTGGAGTGGGAAGACCATCCAGGACATAGCAAGGAATTATTTCATAATGAATCGACCCCACACTCAGCCTTACATTATGTAAAATCTGAGTCAGAGCTTTCTGTGCAAGTGGCGCTGAGCCGATGGCAAAGATGGGAATGGGCTTACCTAAAGTACAGCAAGCCAGCCCACGAGTTCTAGCAAACTCAGCATCAATCATGCTGACTCCAGCTCCACTGTCAACAAACAGAAATCTCCCCGGTTTTGCTCTCCAGCACCACCTCTGCTGTCAGGACAAACCGGAACTGCAGGACTGCAGGTTGACAATAAATGCACCCCTTGCTTATACAACTCCAGGCTACCAAGGGTTAAACGAGTCTCCTTTTGCTTAGACATCAAAGGACAGGCCCAATAAAAGCATCCTTCAACCTTTCAGTAAGGCCCTGAAGAAATTTTATTCTGAGAGCCAGGTCATTCGATTTTGTATCAGTTTCCCATTTGTGGAATTCAGAGCTGTACATTTCCAGTGACCGATTCCCCTGCTGAAGGCAAAGCAACCTGGACTCAACCAGGGAGACTCAGTCAGGGTCATCATAGAAAAGGGCTAGAGCCCCAAAAAATCCCTCCACAAACTGGAGACAAACCGAATCCTGCAGCAAAGAGAAAGCCCAGGATTGAGGATCTCCTTGCAGTAGAGAGATCACAATACCAACTCTTTGCTCCTCATTTCCAGAGGAGTGAGGGCAAAGTTCAAAATACAGTTTGCAAGCTTTGTTGAACACAAAAAACTTGTCTCTACCTCTGGAAAACCTGTCTGGGAGGGCAACCTTGGGTTCCAGCTGGACCGGCCTACCTGCAGAGACTCCATCAGCAACCTGCAGCTGCTGTTCCTCTGCTGAAAATCATAGTGGAGGTAATTCACCTCCAGAGACAGACAGCGTAACTGCTGTGCCAGCCCTGAAAATGGATCCATAACCAAGTGAGAAAAGTAAAAAAAAAAGCACAAGGGAAAAAAAACATACCCAAATAGAACCACGTTTCAGTTTTTTTTCTCCTAAATATGAACGGCCGATGATAGTGTCACGCACAGTGTGGTAAGACTAAGTGCAACACGAGGGGAAGAGGGGAAGGAAGCCCGAACATTAAAGAAAGGGAGAATGGAGACCCCTAGGCAGATCTAATAGCACCCTTCCTCCTTTACCATCCATATATTGGTTCCACACCAATCACCGAGCAGGAACCTAAGCCCTCTATATCCCTAAAGCTAGGCCCTGAATAGGGAAGGGGGGTGAGCACTGGTCAGTCCCCACTGTACACTAAAGAGAAAAAGGGAGACAAACAAGGGGGAAGCAACTTAACTTGAACACCAAACGTCCTCCAACAGCACTAGATAGGAAGTTAGCTGACTGCTCTCACTCCAAGCATTCACAAAGGAAAATGTGAATATCACCGTTGACTCCCTGAAGCAGACAGGGAGTCTATAAACACCCAGGTCCATGTGTGTCAATTAGAGCTGGGTCCAAAAGTCAGAAGGATTAAGAAGGAGTCTGCAATGCCAAACACAGAGACCTTCTGCAGCCAAATGCAGAACGAATGTCTGTAGCATCTGACACACCAGTGAAAGTGCCCCTTACAGAGGCATGGGAGAAGGTCATGTCATCAGATGATACCAAAATAGAGCTTTTTGGTATCCACTCCACTTGCCATGTTTGGAGGAAGAAGGTTGAGTACAACCCCAAGAACACCATTTCAAGAGTGAAGCATCGTGGGGAAACATCATACTTCAGAGGTGCTTTTCTGCAAAGGGGACATGACAAATGCACTATATTGAATGGAGGATGGATAGGGTCATGTATGGCAAAATTTTGGGCAACAACCGCCTTTCCTCAGTGAGAGCAATGAAGATAGGTCATGGCTGGGTCTTCCAGCATGACAATGATCAGAAACATACAGCCAAGTCAACTAATTAGTGGCTCTGTAAGAAGAATTTCAAGGTCCTGGAGTGTCCTAGCCAGTCTCCAGACCTGAACCCAATTGAAAATCTTTGGAGGGAGATGGTACTCAATGTTCCCAGTCACAGCCACGAAATCTGAAAGATCTGTATGGAGAAGTCAGCCAAAATCCCTGCTGCAGTGAGTGCAAACTTGGTCAAGAGCTACAGGAAACACCTGACCTCTCTAATTGCAAACAAAGGTTTCTGTTCCAAATATTACCGTAAGTTCTGTTTTTCAATAGTATCAAATACTTATTTCATCCAATAAAATGCAAATTAATTATGTCAAAATCATACAGTGTGTTTTCTGGATTTTTTTTTAAGATTCTGTCTCTCACAGTTGAAGTGTTCTTACAATAAAAATTACAGACCTCTCCATTCTTTGTAGATGTGAAAAACTTGCAAAATCGGTAGTGTATCACATTCCTATTTTCCCCACTGTATGTCCCTCATCCTGGTATATGTGTCTTTCGTTCTGGGCTCATCCTGGTATATGTGTCTCTCATTCTGATATATACAGTCATATGTAAAAGTTTGGGCACCCCTATTAATGTTAACCTTTTTTCTTTATAACAATTTTGGTTTTTGCAACAGGTATTTCAGTTTCATATATCTAATAACTGATGGACTCAGTTACATTTCTGGATTCAAATGAGGTTTATTGTACTAACAGAAAATGTGCAATCTGCATTTAAACAAAATTTGACCGGTGCAAAAGTATAGGCACCCTTATCATTTTCTTGATTTGAACACTCCTAACTACTTTTTACTGACTTCCTGAAGCACTAAATTGGTTTTGTAACCTCATTGAGCTTTGAACTTCATAGTCAGGTGTATCAAATCATGAGAAAAGGTATTTAAAGTGGCCACTTGCAAGTAGTTCTCCTATTTGATCCTCCTATGAAGAGTGGCATCATGGGCTCCTCAAAACAACTCTCAAATGATCTGAAAACAAAGATTATTCAACATAGCTTTTCAGGGGAAGGATACAAAAAGTTGTCTCAGAGATTTAACCAGTCAGTTTCCACTGTGAGGAACATAGTAAGGAAATGGAAGAACACAGGTACAGTTCTTGTTAAGCCCAGAAGTGGCAGGCCAAGAAAAATATCAGAAAGGCAGAGAAGAAGAATGGTGAGAACAGTCAAGGACAATCCACAGACCACCTCCAAAGACCTGCAGCATCATCTTGCTGCAGATGGTGTCACTGTGCATCGGTCAACAATACAGCGCATGCATAACGCCTTTTTGTATGACCAAACAACTCAATCTTTGTTTCATCAGTTCACAGGACCTTCTTCCAAAATGTAACTGGCTTGTCCAAATGTGCTTTTGCATACCTCAGGCGACTCTGTTTGTGGCGTGCTTGCAGAAACGGCTTCTTTCGCATCACTCTCCCATACAGCTTCTCCTTGTGCAAAGTGCGCTGTATTGTTGACCGATGCACAGTCTGGAAACTGACTGGTTAAATCTCTGAGACAACTTTTTGTATCCTTCCCCTGAAAAGCTATGTTGAATAATCTTTGTTTTCAGATCATTTGAGAGTTGTTTTGAGGAGCCCATGATGCCACTCTTCATAAGAGAATCAAATAAGAGAACTACTTGCAAGTGGCCACCTTAAATACCTTTTCTCATGATTTGATACACCTGGCTATGAAGTTCAAAGCTCAATGAGGTTACAAAACCAATTTAGTGCTTCAGGAAGTCAGTAAAAAGTAGTTAGGAGTGTTCAAATCAAGAAAATGATAAGGGTGCCCATACTTTTGCATCGGTCAAATTTTGTTTAAATGCAGATTGCACATTTTCTGTTAGTACAATAAACCTCATTTGAATCCACAAATATAACTGAGTCCATCAGTTATTAGATATATGAAACTGAAATACCTGTTGCAAAAACCAAAATTGTTATAAATAAAAAGGGTTAACATTAATAGGGGTGCCCAAACTTTTACATATGACTGCATGTACCCCTATCCTGTGCCCATCCTGGTATATACTGTATTTCCTTCTTCCTGGTATATGCAAATGCTTCTCACTAATTTAGAATATCATCAAAAAGTTAATTTACTTCAGTTCTTCAATATAAAAAGTGAAACTCATATATTATATAGAGTCATTACAGACAGAGTGATCTATTTCACGTGTTTATTTCTGTTAATGTTGATGATTATGGCTTACAGCCAATGAAAACCCAAAAGTCATTATCTCAGTAAATTAGAATACTTTATAACACCAGCTTGAAATATGATTTTAAAATCTGAAATGTTGGCCTACTGAAATGTATTTTCAGTAAATGCACTCAGTACTTGGTCGGGGCTCCTTTTGCTTCAATTACTGCATCAATGCGGCGTGGCATGGAGGTGATCAGCCTGTGGCACTGCTGAGGTGTTATGGAAGCCCAGGTTGCTTTGATAGCAGCCTTCAGCTCGTCTGCATTGTTGGGTCTGGTGTCTCTCATCTTCCTCTTGACAATACCCCATAGATCTTCTATGGGGTTAAGGTCAGGCGAGTTTGCTGGCCAATCAGGCACAGTGATACTGTTGTTTTTAAACCAGGTATTGGTATTTTTGGCAGGGTGAACAGGAGAATGAAATTTCCATCTACAAACAGAGGGAAGCATGAAGTGCTCTAAAATTTCCTGGTAGACGGCTGCACTGACTTTGGTCTTGATAAAACACAGTGGACCTACACCAGCAGATGACATGGCTCCCAAAACCATCACTGATTATGGATACTTCACACTAGACCTCAAGCAGCTTGGATTGTGGCCTCTCCACTCTTCCTTCAGACTCAATGACTTTTGGGTTTTCATTGGCTGTAAGCCATAATCATCAACATTAACAGAAATAAACACGTGAAATAGATCACTCTGTTTGTAATGACTCTATATAATATATGAGTTTCACTTTTTGTATTTCAGAACTGAAATAAATTAACTTTTTGATGATATTCTAATTAACTGAGAAGCACTAGTATGTATGTCCCCATTTCTGCTGATTGCTAAAAATTCTGCTCAACTTCCTTCACTCCCATGCAACACGCGTCCTCTTTTGTAGCTAGCGCAGGAGGCGGCAGCTGACTTCAGCGTGAAAACGATGGGCAGTACCATGTCCAGCCAGTGACTTGCATGCCGTCATCATCAGGTGCAAGCCTCTGATTGGCTGGCTGTGTGCATTCTGGTGAAGGGACCCAGTGGGTCTCTGCATCACAATGCATTTCAGCTGAAGGTCCATCCTGGACACACATCCAGCTGAAATATGCGCTAGTGTCAGAGGGGACCTTTCCTGCATGGGCCCGGTCATGATCGCACCATATGTGAACTCAATCATTATGCCCCTGAAAGGAAAGGAATAAGTGGTTCATATGTCAAGAGAGAAGGATATTTCTGTAGCAGAATTACAAATTGTTTTATTATTTAAACACCATTTGATGAAACAACCATGACGATAAGGAAAAAAAACTTATTTTGTTGTATGGAGGACTTGATAAAACTGTTTGAAAATTTACGATGACTCCCAAAATTTAATTGTTCCCAAAATATTCAAATGCATTATGAAAAGATGTTGGAAGTAAAAGTCAATGCTTGGGGGTATTATTTAATGGTATTGAGATAAATCCTATTTTTTTTATTTGCCCCCAAGGTCCCATTCTTGCACAATCCTCTTATTACTTACCCTGATTTAGCTGCTGTGATAGGCTCCAGTGGCAATTATGCTAATGCTGTAAAGTAAGTGACCCCACCCTTGGTTTCTTTTCATCTGATTTACTATGCTTACATTGACTGTCCTCAGTGACTCACTCATCACGCTGCTAGAAGACAAATTAATTGGAGTCCCATTGGCCTGTTTACAACTGCCTGATGGTAAAGAAGTGAACATTTAAGGCATTAGTCTAGAAGATTTTTGCTCTAGTAATCCTGCCTCTATTTACATCCCAGAAAAAGCAGTTTTGGTTGGATTGGTGAAATATTTTACCCTGGGGCCGTACAATCTGCACAGCAAAAGACTTTCTGGTAATGTCACTCCTGTTTATACTTTGACAGAATAATTCATGCCAACCTCTCCTCCTCACTGCAAAGTTCTAGCAAATGCATTAGGCTTTCAGTGTGATTTAAGAAGAAAGTTTCCACTAGCCTAAATAAATTATTTATATATATATATATATATATATATATATATATATATACATACATACAGGGCCGGCATCACCACCCAGTGCACCCGGGCAAGTGGGGGGCCCGCTCGCCGTCAGGGACACCGGCACACTATGAGCCAATGAGTCCCGCTCTTCAAATACTCACCTCCCCACTGCTCCTGCCTCTACAGCACCTTCTGACATTCTGCGACTTCTCTGGGCAGAAGACGCGATGACGTCACTGCAGCGCAACCTCTGTGCTGAGCACTGCAGACAGTTAGAAGACACTCATGAGACCGGAGCTGTAGGGTACTGGTGAGGTGAGTTTTTGATTGTTTTTATGTATGGAGCTTTATATGGGGTGCATTATACAGTATGGTGCAATATATATGGGAGCCATTATACTGTATGGAGAACTATATGGGGCCCATTATACTGTATGGAGCAATATGTGGGGCCCATTAAACTGTATGGAGGACTATATGGGGCCCATTATAATATATGGAACAATATATATTGGGCCCATTATACTGTATGGGGGACTATATGGACCCCATTATACTGTATGGAGCACTATGTGGGGCCCATTATACTATATGGAGCATTATATGGGGCCTATAATAGTGTATGTAGCAATATATGGGGACCATTATATTATATGAAGCATTACAGGGAGCCCATTATACTGTATGGAGCACTATGTGGTGCTAATTATACTGTATGAAGCAATATATGGGGCCCATAATACTATACGGAGAACTATATGATGCCCATAATACTGTATGAAGGACTATGTCGTGTCCATAACACTGTATTGAGGACTATGTGGTGCCCATAATACTGTATAGAGGACTATGCGGTGCCCATAATACTGTAGAGAGGACTATGCAGTGCCCATATTACTGTGTGGAGGAATATACTGTTCAATCTAAAATGAAAAGACTTTTAAAAACCCACAGCGCATATGCACTGCGCGCTGTGAGGATTCGCCAGTTTCTGAGCTATTGTACAATTTACAATAGATATCACTCATGTAATGTAAGAAGTATGTGAAATCTTTGGCATTGTACTATACCTATATTTGCTATCTGTGCATCATGAATCATAGTATGTGTTAAAGGGGCCCACTGAGACTCTTTGCCCTGGGCCTACAAAAACCTGGAGTCTGCCCTGTATTTATATTTTTCTTCACGTGCCTCCTTATTGTGCATCTTGAAACAGCCACACCGCTAGTTTTCAGAGAGTCCAGTATTTCACCTGATGTTATTTGTGGGTATTTCTTTGCATCCTGAACAATTTTCCTGGCATAGGTCACAGGTAGGATGTTACCTTTAGTAGCCATTCAAACCCATTATTGACACAGCATGGTCAAGTGCCTTTGATCATCTAACCATCCACTTGTGTGCTGGCCCCAGCTGCCAAATTATACCCAACCAGCTCCCACAATCCCTCTCTCCTGACCCTGTAGTGTGGCCTATATATGTAGTAGTTCCTAAGGGGAAGCACACAGTGTGGGGTGCAGCACGCAAGCATCCCATAAGCAAAGCATCACAGAAGCTAAGCATCATGAAAACGTCAGTTATACATGGCAGTTAATCAGGGCAGGAATCAGGTAACCCACACTTTGCTCTCCCCTTTAACCATGTGATTTATTTTTATCCTCCTGTGTTCCCTTGCCATCCACATTCACCACCCTATCCCCCTCCATCACGACTTATACACATCAGCCCCTCTATACTTCCATCTCCCATGTACAGCTCCCATGCACTCCTCACCTTGCTGAGAAACCTCAGCCCATCTTGCCCAAACACATCGCAGAAAAAAACTACTTACATTTCCAACAACTATTTGCTCTTTATCTTCCTACTCCTACTGATTTCAGGGGACATCCCCCCCCAACCCTGGCCCACCATCCCCCAACCCCTACCTTACCTCATATCGAAACCATAATAATCTTATTAATATTACTTGCACTCCCTCATCTCCATCTTTTAATTGTGCCCTCTGGAATCCACGGTCTGCTTGTAACAAGCTTCCTTACCTACACAACTACTTTCTGAACAACTCTCTTAATCTGTTGGCCCTCACTGAAACCTGGATTCAGGATTCTGACACTGCCTCTCCTGCTGCCATTTCCTATAGTGGCTTACAATTCTCCCACTCCCCGAAACCCACAAACAGACATGGTGGTGGAGTCGGCATACTCCTGCCCCCACAATGCACTTTCCTGGTCATCCCCCCCAGTTCAATCACTCTTATTCCCTTCTTTTGAGGTCCACACCATCAGGCTCTTTCGTCCCCTTTCCTTCAGAGTAGCAGTCATATACCGGCCCCCAGGCTCACCCACCCACTTCCTTGACCACTTTTCAGCCTAGCTGCCGCACTTCATGTCCTCAGAACTTCCAACCCTTATCCTGGGACACTTCAACATCCCCATTAACAGCCCTATCTCACATCCATATACAATCTCTTGCCCACTCTTGCAACTTACACCTAAAGAACATCTCTAAAATCTGTCCTTTTCTCACCATGGAAACAGCAAAAACCCTCACTGTAGCATTGAGCCACTCCCACTTGGATTACTGCAACGCTCTTTTAATTGGCCTCCCCGTCACTCGACTATCCCATCTCCAGTCCATACTTAATGCAGCAGCCATGGTTGTCCATCTGGCTAATCGGTACTTGGATGTGTCCTCTCTTCGTTAGTAATTACACTGGCTGCCCATTCATTATAGGATCCAATTCAAAGTACTTGTTCTCACCCACAAAGCTCTCCACGGTGCGGCACCCTCTACATCTCCTCCCTCGTTTCTGTCTATCGGCCTAGCCGATCGCTGCGCTCTGCAAACGACTTTCGACTAACCTCTGCACTAATCCGTACCTCCCACTCCCGACTCCAAGACTTCTCCCGTGCTGCTCCTATCCTCTGGAATGCTCTACCCCAAGAAATTAGGACTAACCACAATTTGCATAGTTTTAGGCGCTCCCTCAAAACACATTTGTTCAGAGTGGCTTATCACGTTCACTAATCAAAGTCATTCTATGTGTAAGTGTGCGTGTGTAGCCCATTCACTATATCCATCCATCCTTCACTCCCTCAAGATGGCTGGACCTTCAATGTAAATATACAATTGTAAATACACACCTGTACTCTGTATCTCCCTCACCTCATTGTAGATTGTAAGCTCTCACGAGCAGGGTCATCTTATTTCGTCTTATTTTGCTTTAATTGTTGTATTGTTAACGTTGTTACTTATGGCTTGTGTTTTGAAACTGTTAAACTGTAAAGCGCTGCGGAATGTGTTGGTGCTATATGAGTATAAATAAAGATTATTATTATTACTATTATTATTATTATTTGTGTCAAACCCTGTGCATGTTATCAGGCCAAAATCACCAGGGTATGTGAACTTTTGATCAGGGTCATTTGGATGTTTTGGGTTGTGATTATGATCTAAAAAGAGAAAAAACAGTAGTTTGACAATAAATGGCTTCACCCATCCACTAACCACGAGTGGACATAAAGTTTTGGTGTTAGCATTCATATTCTCTGAAAAAAGGCCAAGAAAGAAAACATGGGCTCATATTTGCCTATAAAATACAGTCTAAATATTATGTAAATAAAGAAATCTGAGACACAACAGAAGTTGGCGTAAAGGCCGTGGTGTTTATTTTAGGGTTACCCAAAGTAAATTCATATAATAATACATTTTAATCAAATATGTAGTAAATAATTATACCAAAATTACCTCAATACATTAAAATCCTGTCCACCCAGCATTAGCTGGGCGACCCCCCCCCCCCCTCAAAAGAAACACCGCGGCAAGAAAACAAATAAAATAAAATAGGGGCGGGTGGGCGGCGAGATGCTTCCATGTAGAAATCTTCAGTCAGACAGCTTCAGATCCAGAAAGCAGAGGTTTAAATAGATGCCCGTTTCCCGCCTAAACTGCCAACTGCCAATCAAATTCCTGTTACCAAAATCTGCCATATCACATGACATACTGAAGAAACCTCTAGAAGGTTGATACCACAGAACCTTATGAAACAGGGGGGGGTGGATGAAATTGAATGATAAATGGAACGTACCACATTAATAAAAACTAATAACATTAAATTAATAAAGGCAAAATGATCCCAAGTGCCCCCTTTAAATATATATTATGGGTGCTCAAATTCTGCCGGGGTATGTAAACTTTTGAGCACAACTATATATATACATGTGTGTCTCTAGTCTCCCTGCTCTTCCACAGAGTTTAACTGTATGGGCGCACTGTGCACGCCCATACGGTTAACAGTAGCGTAGCTCCGGGTGGGCCCCTCAGAGTATGGGTCCCGGGACGACCTCTGCCCCCCCTGGTAGCTACAGAGTGCTCCTCTAGTGTAAGGGCAGAAGCGCAGAACTGCTACGTTATTTTAGATAGCACTTACTCTCACTAAAAGACCTTTGTCAATTATAACAAGGAAATGGCTTTAATATGCAAATAGGAGGGTGTACCAGTGCACCAAGGCATAGGCCATGCCAAGGGAGTACAGAAGCATCCTCATTTGCATACAAAAATAAATGTATATAAATGTGTATGCAGAATAATTGGCATTTTGGGGGTGAAAGACTCCTTTTAGATATCATCTTTCTCAGCAACACATTGTCTTGGGTACACATGTGCTGCTGAGAACAATGCTTTTCTAGGTGCACAAGACAATCATGTTAATGTTCGTTAAGTGCACATGAAAGTGAGGTCACATCCTTACAAACAGGCTATTAAAGGGTTTGTCCACTACTAGGACAACCCCTTCTTGAAGTAAATGTTCGGCCCCAATAAAATAAACAAACCTATACTCACCTTCTGTGCTGGCTCTGTTCCAGTGGTGTCTGCACTTGTGGTCCTGGAGCTGTGATGCGGTGGAATGACACGGTGCTTGGTGCCCAATCAGCGCTGGTGTCACTGTTCCCGCTTCCTGTCGAAATGAATATGAAGAGAAAGTCCGAGATCAGCTATAGCCCAGACTTCCCCTTCATGTTCAGTTCATAAGAAGGCGGGACAGTGATGCCAGCGCTCATGGGAGGTGAGTATAGCTTTGTTTACTTTATCGGGGCCAAACATTTAATTTAAGAAGGGGTTGTCCTAGTAGTGGACAACCCCTTTAAGCCACTGCTGATCAGCTTCATATAGCAGGTAAGCAGTCATTTAAAGGCTGCAACTGACCCATGTAAATGCACCTTAGATCTAAGTACCTGACTCCATGATGACTTCTGACATCTAAATAAACTCAATGTTGTGCCACTAAATAAATAATTGCCCCTCCCTGTGCTCCCTGCACAAAAAAATTACCCCACACTGTCTCACTTATGGTACCCATTCTCCACACTGTTCGCTCCAATAAAATATTCCCACTACACTGCCCTAGTGAAAAATGACAGTCACAACACCTCCTCATAAATGAAAATCACCACACTGTTCTCTCCATAATGAATTATACATACCACACCTTCTTGACTTGTTAACAATGTAGAGATCTACATTGTCCCCACTCCATATTGCTCCCTCTTTACTGTCCCCCTCATATTGTCCCAACTCCATACCGAGCTCTCCCTCTCCAAATTGAATCCCCCTCCTCCTCATGTTCTCCATATCGAGTCCCACTCCCCCTCATGTTCTCCATACCAATCTTCCCCCCTCATGTTCTACATATCGAGCTCAAGCCTCAGGTTCTCCATACCGATTCTCCCTCATGTTCTCCATACCGTGCTTGCCCCCTTTTGTTCTCCATAACTTGCATCCCCCTCATGTTTTCCATAACGTGCATCCCCCTCATGTTCTCCATGTGTTTCACCCTCATGTTCTTCATATCGTGCTTCCTCCTCATGTTCTCCATAATGTGCTTCCCCATGTTCTCCATACCGTGCTTCTCCCCTCATGTTCTCTATGCTGTTCTTTTCCCATGTCCTCCATACCTGCTTCCCCTCTTATTTTCGCTATACTGTGCTTCCCCCTAATGTTCTCCATATAGTGCTCCCCCACTCATGTTCTCCATACCATGCTTCCCCCTCTATGATCACTCTACTATGCTTCCCCTCTGCATGTTCTCCATACTGTGCTTTCCACTCCTAATGTTCTCCATAATGAAACACCCCCGCCAGGCTGCATCTTTGGCTCTGTGAGCACTTACCTGCTCTAGGAGACAGCTTGTCCTTTACTTTGCATTGTTGTTGGCAACCTGATGAGATCTCCTCATCGCACGGCCATGACATCAGGAGCGTGCGCATGACACTGCATGCCAGGTCAGGGTTCTGATTTCAGCTCCACTGAAAAAAAAGTTTGAATCTTTACCCAGGCGTCGCCCCCCTGCAACCCGCCACCCTAGACACCGGACCCACATGATGGCTTCTCTCCTGGCAGCAGGGATGCAGCCTTTTCAGTTCCGTCCCGGCACGCAGGTACCCACGGTCTGGCCATCCCCCTTACACTCCCCCTCTTGTTGTGAGTTCATTTTCCCCTTCACCGTCGATGTCTGATGAACTCCCTCTTCTGGTGAAGGAAGGTAGTGAGGCTGATTACCAAACACCTGATCTGATAGATGATGACTGGGTAACAGGAAATTCTGACTGGATATAAGGCAGCCGACGCCCTTCTGAGTCGCTGGTGATTTCTCTGCTGGATTCTTGGAGACCAGTCTGATTCCTGCTTCCAAAGATAAGTTTTTGCTCTGCTATTGAACTTATTAGTTTAGTTTTGCTTACCTTGTTTTTTGGAGTTCAGCCATCCCCGGTCGGGGGTGTGCTGAGTTCCATTTTTGTCTCTGATCAGTTTGTCTCTTTGCTCTGTCTTCAGAATTTACCTGAGTGCTGATATAGTCTTTTTGAAGTCCTAGCAACTTCAGGGCCTGTTTTTCCTATCAGACGGTTGGGACATTTTTTGGTAGGGTTTTTTACGGATTGCAGACAGCAGCTTTTCTATCCTGTCCTTTTTAGTTAGCTTGGGCCCCATCATTTGCTCAACCTATCTTTCTATCTGTGTTAGTGTTTTCATCTTGCTTCACCGTCATTATATGTTGGGGGCTGCCTATTGCTTTGGGGTCTGCTCTGGGGCAGTTTAGATTTCCCCTTTCTTTCTTTAGGCCTATTTAGTTCTCTGGCTGTGTTCGAGGGGTCTAGGGCATCGTAGGAACCCCCCACGGCTACTGTTAGTTGTTGTGGATAGGATCAGGGGTCTGCAATCCGATAGCTACCAACCTCTCCGGTTTTCTGGACTTAGCTTGTATTTTTGTTTTTTCCTCCTTCGGTGACTCAATCATAACAGAATCACCAGCTATACTGCAGATCCTAGGGTACTCAATAGCAGGAAAGAATTGTAAAAAAAAAAAAAGGAGTTTGTCAGAATTTTTTTTGTGTATATTTTTTCCTCTATGTCTCTGAGGCCGTAGGGGGAATTGTTCTCTCAATGGAGATGAAGCAATTGTCTGATCGTGTGGAGCAGCTCACTGCTGAAGTGCGGGGAATTTCCGCCTACCTTGCTCATTCACATGCTGCTGAACCAAAGATCCCTACTCTTGATGTGTTTTTTGGGGATCGGTCTAAATTTTTGAATTTTAAGAATAATTGTAAACTATTTTTTGCCTTGAAGCCTAACTCGTCAGGGAGCTCCGCGCAGCAGGTTAAAATTGTCATCTCTATGCTGCGCGGCGATCCCCAGGATTGGGCATTTTCTTTGAAACCTGATGATCCTATTCTTACTAATGTGAATGCATTTTTTCAAGCCTTGGGGTTGTTGTATGATGAACCTAATGCTATTGATCAGGCTGAAAAGGCCCTGTTGGCATTGAGCCAGGGTCGGGAATCTGCAGAGTTGTTCTGTCAAAAATTCCGAAGGTGGGCGGTCCTTACTACCTGGAATGATGGTGCCTTGGCAGCTCTCTTTCGGAAGGGTTTGTCAGAAACCGTAAAAGATACCATGGTGGGATTTCCTGTTCCCTCTGGTTTTGACGATTCTATGTCATTAGCCATTCAGGTTGATCGGCGTTTGCATGAACGCAAAACCGCACGAGAGGTGTTGCCACCTGTTGAACAAATGTCTGAACCTATGCAATGTGATAGAGTTTTGTCTAGGGCGCAACGTCAGGAGTTCAGAAGGTGTAATAAGCTGTGTTTCTTCTGTGGTGATGCCTCGCATATTATTTCTGTCTGCCCTAAACGAGAGAAACGTTTTGCACACACATTTGCTGTGGGTGGTGTTCAACCTAAGTTTCTTCTGGCAATTACTCTGATCTGCTCCCTGTCCACATTTTCCGCTAAGGCTTTTGTGGATTCGGGAGCAGCTCTGAACCTGATGGACTTGGATTTTGCTAAACATTGTGGGTTTCCTATGACACCTCTGCGGACGCCTATCCCTTTGAGGGGTATTGGTGCTACTCCTTTGGCGAAGAATAAACCTCAGTTTTGGACCCAGGTGGTAATGCGGGTCGCCCCAGACCATCAAGAGAATTGCAGATTTTTGGTGTTGCATAATTTGCATGGTACCATTGTTCTGGGGTTTCCCTGGTTGCAAATCCATAATCCAGTTTTGGATTGGAAATCTGTGTCTGTGGTGAGTTGGGGTTGTCGGTGTGCCCTTAGTGATGCTCCTGTTTTCTCCACCTCTCCCCAGTCGCATGATGTTCCTGACTATTTGGCTGATTATTATGATGTATTTAGTGAGAATGAGTCTGCGTCTTTGCCTCCTCATAGGAGTTATGACTGTGCAATTGAGCTGAGCCCTGGGTGTAAATTTCCCAAGGGTCGACTTTTCAATTTATCTGTACCCGAGCACGAGGCTATGCGATCCAATATTAAGGAGTTGTTGGAGAAGGGTCATATTAGACCATCCTCTTCACCCTTAGGTGCTGGGTTTTTTTTCGTGGCTAAGAAAGATGGGTCATTAAGGCCTTGTATTGACTATCGTTCCCTCAACAAAATTACTGTTAAATATTAGTATCCGTTACCCCTGATTTCTGATCTATTCTCCAGAGTTAAAGGTGCTTGCTGGTTTACAAAGCTTGACCTCAGGGGGCGTATAATCTTATTCGCATTAAGCATGGGGATGAATGGAAGACGGCGTTTAATACTCCGGAGGGACATTTTGAGTACCTGGTGATTCCTTTTGGGCTCACTAATGCCCCTTCTGTCTTCCAGTGCTTCATGAATGATATTTTCCGAGACTTGGTGGATAAATTTTTGATCATCTATCTGGATGACATTTTGATCTTTTCCAAGGATTGGGACTCTCATGTGGAACATGTTCGGACTGTGTTCCGGATTTTGAGGGAGAATTCCCTGTATGTCAAAGGATCGAAATGCCTTTTTGGTGTACAGAGGATTTCATTTTTGGGATTTATTTTGTCTCCGTCAACTATTGAAATGGACCCAGCCAAGGTACAGGCCATTTATGATTGGTTTCAGCCCACTTCTTTGAAGCCCCTCCAGAAGTTTTTGGGTTTTGCTAATTTTTATCGTAAATTTATAGCTAATTTTTCTGGTATTGCCAAACCATTGACTGATTTGACTAAGAAGGGTGCTGATGTGCTGAATTGGTCTCCGGAGGCTGTTTCTTCTTTTCAGGAGCTGAAGCGAAGGTTCACTTCTGCTCCGGTTTTGCGGCAACCTGATGTCTCACTCCCGTTTCAGGTAGAGGTGGACGCTTCTGAGATTGGTGCAGGAGCTGTTTTGTCCCAAAAAGATCCTGTAACATCTAAAATGAATCCCTGTGCTTTCTTTTCCCGAAAGTTCTCCCCATCCGAACGTAACTATGATGTGGGGAATCGGGAACTGTTAGCCATGAAATGGGCATTTGAGGAGTGGAGACATTGGTTGGAGGGAGCTAAACATCAAGTCGTGGTCCTTACTGACCACAAGAATTTGATTTACCTGGAGTCGGCCAAACGCTTGAATCCTAGACAGGCTAGGTGGGCCTTGTTTTTCACACGTTTTGATTTTGTGGTCTCTTTTCTTCCGGGCACTAAGAATGTCAAGGCAGACGCCCTCTCTAGGAGTTTCATTGCTGATTCTCTTGTTGTGACCAAGCCTGCTACCATCTTAGGTGAGGGGGTAGTTCTTCCTGCCATCTCGCCCGATTTGAGACTTGCTCTGGAAGAGTTTCAGGAGGACAAACCTGAGCGTTGTCCCATTGGAAAATTGTATGTTCCTGACCAGTGGAGGAAGAGAGTGATGTCTGAAGTTCATTGCTCTGCATTGGCTGCTCATCCAGGTATTTTTGGTACTTGAGATTTGGTGAGTCGGTCTTTTTGGTGGCCCGCCTTCTCTCGTGATGTCAGGAATTTTGTGCAGTCCTGTGGGACTTGCTCTCGGTCTAAACCTTGTTCTTGCTCTAGTGGGTTGTTGATGCCTTTGCCGGTGCCCAGGAGGCCATGGACCCATATTTCAATGGATTTTATCTCTGATATGCCTGTCTCTCAGAGAATTACTGTTATTTGGGTGATTTGTGATAGATTCTCTAAGATGGTCCATCTTGTACCACTCCCTAAGTTGCCATCTTCCTCAGAGTTGGTGCCCTTGTTTTTGCAACAGGTGGTTCGCTTGCACGGGATTCCTGAGAACATTGTATCTGACAGAGGAGTTCAGTTTGTGTCTAGATTTTGGAGGACTTTCTGTTCCAAGCTGGGAATTCAGTTGTCCTTCTCCTCTGCGTTTCACCCTCAGACCAATGGGCAGACGGAGAGAACAAACCAGACTTTGGAGTCGTATTTGAGATGTTTTATTTCTGCTGATCAGGATGATTGGGTTTCATTTTTGCCCTTGGCCAAATTTGCTTTAAATAATAGAGCTAGTTCTGCCACTTTGATGTCACCTTTTTTTTGTAACTTTGGGTTTCATCCTCGATTCTCTTCAGGGCAGGTGGAGCCTTCTGCCTGCCCAGGTGTTGACACTGTGGTGGAGAGAATGCACCAGATCTGGGACCAAGTGGTGGATAAGTTGTCTCTCTCCCAGGAAAAGGCCCAGCGGTTTTCCAACCGGCATAGGACCATTGGTCCCCAGTTTAAGGTGGGTGATATGGTTTGGTTGTCATCAAAGAATATCGCTATGAAGGTGGCTTCTCCAAAGTTTAAACCTAGATTTATTGGACCTTACAAGATTTTGGAGATTCTTAATCCAGTCTCTTTTCGATTGGCTCTTCCTGTTACATTTAAGATCCATAACGTGTTTCATAAGTCTCTGTTAAAGAGGTTTGTTGAGCCAGTAGTTCCTGTGGTGGCACCTCCTGACCCAGTATTGGTTGAAGGTAATGTGGAATATGAGGTTGAGAAGATACTGGATTCTCGCCTGGCTAGATGGAGACTCCAGTATTTGGTTAAATGGAAGGGTTATGGCCAGGAGGATAATTCTTGGGTCCCTGCATCCGATATTCATGCCGAAAGATTGGTTCTTGCCTTTCATCGGGCCCATCCTGATCACCCTGGTGGCGTGGATGAGGGTTCGGTGACCCCTCCTCAAGGGGGAGGCACTGTTGTGAGTTCATTTTCCCCTTCACCGTCGATGTCTGATGAACTCCCTCTTCTGGTGAAGGAAGGTAGTGAGGCTGATTACCAAACACCTGATCTGATAGATGATGACTGGGTAACAGGAAATTCTGACTGGATATAAGGCAGCCTACGCCATTCTGAGTCGCTGGTGATTTCTCTGCTGGATTCTTGGAGACCAGTCTGATTCCTGCTTCCAAAGATAAGTTCAATAGCAGAGCAAAAACTTATTAGTTTAGGTTTGTTTACCTTGTTTTTTGGAGTTCAGCCATCCCCGGTCGGGGGTGTGCTGAGTTCCATTTTGGTCTCTGATCAGTTTGTCTCTTTGCTCTGTCTTCAGAATTTACCTGAGTGCTGATATAGTCTTTTTGAAGTCCTAGCAACTTCAGGGCCTGTTTTTCCTATCAGACGGTTGGGACATTTTTTGGTAGGGTTTTTTACGGATTGCAGACAGCAGCTTTTCTATCCTGTCCTTTTTAGTTAGCTTGGGCCCCATCATTTGCTCAACCTATCTTTCTATCTGTGTTAGTGTTTTCATCTTGCTTCACCGTCATTATATGTTGGGGGCTGCCTATTGCTTTGGGGTCTGCTCTGGGGCAGTTTAGATTTCCCCTTTCTTTCTTTAGGCCTATTTAGTTCTCCGGCTGTGTTCGAGGGGTCTAGGGCATCGTAGGAACCCCCCACGGCTACTGTTAGTTGTTGTGGATAGGATCAGGGGTCTGAAATCCGATAGCTACCAACCTCTCCGGGTTTCTGGACTTAGCTTGTATTTTTGTTTTTTCCTCCTTCGGTGACTCAATCATAACACCCTCTCCTTTAACTCGCCATTCCACAGGAGAGAGTTCTTTGTGCTCCTCTATATCCTCCTGAAGTGAGACAGATGCTCACAGTTCGCTCATCCTTTTCTGTCTCTCATGCACTACTTTCTGCCAAAAGAAATCGTCTTGTGCATTCCTCAGGGACGAATTACCAGCACGGTAACACGGAGTACTCGGAACTTCAGGTTGAGAGGGCGGGGACGAACCCAAATCTGATGGAGCAGTAATTCCAGGAGCCTATTCCTCTTCTGGGTCAACACGTGGAGGGGCGAGAAATTCCTCCTCTTCACAATTGACGACTGCAGAAGGAGATATCTCAGGTCCACATTGCATCTCTTCTAATTGGTCAGGTTCCCTTGGGCTCGGGGGCTGTTAACTATCCAATTCAGAGAACGAAGCAAGGGATTCTTCTTCATTACAATGTGGAACCATGGGAGTGGGCGTTTGAGGAACACTTGTCACTTTCTCCCCTCCGTCGGGAATTTGTGGCAGGCAAGGTAGTGAGATACTTCGGTGGACTACTCGCGTAGGCGTCCCTTCTTCCATTTCAGATTGAACCTTGCAGATGGGAACTTTGGATCCAATTTAGAGTTTCACCAGATTCGCCTCCACGCTCAAGAGCAGCACAGTCATCTCACTGTAGACAGTCAATACCTTCTCCCTTTATTCTCGGCGTCCGATGTCGTGGCTCTGGCTGGCTCTGGGTGTGGCTCCTCTCTTCTCGCCATACCATTTCTCCCAGGGGTGGCATTCTCTACAATTAGCAGAACCTTCAGAGGGGTGAGTAGATCTTCGCCGTCGGCTCTCTTGGTTGGAGCAACTTCGGGACTGGTGTCCCAGTCTTCCACACGTCCAACACCCACTTCTGCGCCTCTCTGGTGGGCACTTTGGTCAGGATCGCCGTCCTCTATGGGAAGCAAAAGCCCTCTGCAAAAGCTCTCCACCCCACGATATGGGGTTAAATTCTGAAGCTGCTGCTGAGGTTTTCTGCATGCTGCGCACCTCTCCTCTAACTTCTTTCATTTTTTGCCGCGAGTTACCTTGGGATATGACGTTGGACTCCAGGACAGCAGCAAGGGCTTCCTTCAGGCTCTCGAATTCTTCCCATATTTTTTGCATTCCCTGCCATAATTCGCGGGACCACTTCGGCTCTTCCTCGTTTGGGGTGGATGCCTTGCAGCTCTGGACCATCCCCACTAAGGCTGCAGCCCCCTGCTCCTGCTCTCTTTTGTGCGCTTCTGCCCCCATCTCTGAAAAAGTCATGCACAGGTTAGCTTGCAGGCGCTCATGCAAGGCTTGCTTAAGCAGCGCATCTCTACAGCCTGTCACTAGCTGGTCTCGCAGCACTATCTCAGGGGGTCTTACGCCTATGACATCTCGCTTAGCAGTTGCAGGAAGGTCCGCCTCGCTATTGCTTCCCCCAGGCAGCAGGAGAAGGTCCGCCTCACTCAAGCCTCCCTCCAGGTACAGGGGATGCAGCCTTTTCAGTTCCGGACCCGGCATGCAGGTACCCGCGGTCTGGTCATCCCCCTTACAACTTCATCAAATATGTACTACAAAAAATAATTGTTTCCCCATTGTATTCACCTTGTATCTGCATTCATAGAGTGCAGGTATCAATGAAATTGAGATGCTGGTTGGAAGGCTAGCCATGTGATGCAGTACACCACTTTTTTCAGCCCTTTGAATGGCCTAGTGCATGGGCCGGAAAGCAATTGCCAAAACTCTGGACCTTACAAGTTAGTGACCAACATGGACTGGTGGTCACTGATTACTAGAGACTGGGTACTGTACTGTACATAAGACACCACTAATCAGTGGCTGGGTACTTTACATAAGATGCCAATTACCAAGGACTGGATACTATACAGAAGATACCACTAACATAGTCATCCATATAGTATAATACACAGCCCATAGTCATTCATATAGTATAATGCACCTAATAATCATCCACAAAGTATACTGCACAGCCCATAGTTATCTATAAAGTATAATGCACCTCAGTCATCTATAAAGTATAATACACAGCCTATAGTTATCCATATAGTATAATGCACAGCCTATAGTAATCCATGTAGTGTAATGCATGGCTCATAGTCATTCATAAAGTATAATGCACAGCCCATAATCACCCCTAAAGTATAATGCACTCAGACGCACATCCGGTTGAAGATTTTGATGGAATCGGAAGGCCTCTTGCCGGCCAGGCCCTAGTCGCAGTGGTGACCGCTGTGACCACGGTCGTTACGCCACACCTAATTACAATGGACTGGGTACTGAACTTGCTAATAACAAGGGACTGGGTACTGAACTTGCTAATTACAAGGGACTTGGTACTGTACATGCCACTGGTTACCATGGACTGGCTACTGTACATACCATTCATTACAGGGACAGTTACTGTACTTAATAATTATAAGGAACTGGGTACTGTATCACTGGTTACCAGAGACTCATACTGTACATCACACTGATTTCCAATAAAGAGTATTGCGTATACCACAGATTACCAGAGACCAGATCATATAATTACCACTGATTACCAGAGACTGGGTACTGCACTTATTACTGATCACCAGGCACTGTACATACCACTGAATACCAGGGACTGGACACTGTACATACCAATACTTTATATACCGCTGATAGCCATGGTCTAGGCACTGTACTTATTACCAGAGGTTAGGTACTGTATATACCACTGATTACCAGAGACTGGAGACTGTACAAGCCACTAATTACCAAGGACTGGGTACGGCACACACTACTAATTACCGAGGACTGAGTACTGTACTTATTACCAGGGACTGGGTACTGTATATACCACTGATTATCAGCGACTGAGTTCTGCACACACTACTAATTAAGGGGGACTGGTTACTGTATATACCATTAACTACCGAGGACTGGGTACTGTACTTATTACCGGAGACTGGGCACTGTCTATACTGCTGATTACCAGGGGCTGAGTACTGTACAGACCATTGACCACCTGGACCTCAAAGAGCCACAGTCTTGCACAACCTGTAGGGACAATGGGCATAGGATGTTCTTTTTTTCTATGTGTTTTTTAACATTTACAGGAAATCCCGCTTTGATCCCACAATGTTCCCGTAAAACTTTTCTGCCTTTTCACTGAAATCTCTGTTTTGTTTCTCTGTCTTTTTTTGCGAAAAAAAAAATTCTAAATCAACAACGTGAATAAACTTTTCCCTCAGACATCACATTTATCTGATCCACCTAATATAACATCAAATATTTTCCCAGAGATTATAACTTAGAGGTGGGGGGGTTACTCGCAGTTAGCCCCCCACACACACCTTTTACAGGAGTCCATTTGTTTATTTTCCTATAACAACAGTGGTTCGTGCCTTTGCCTTGCTGTTTGAGGACGGAGCACCGGTTGGCATAAGCACACAATGCTGTTTGCGCTCCTATTCTGAGCAAACTGCTACCTGAGCGGTCATCAAATAATAAAACTGCATTTATATAGAATGCGGACCTGTCGAGACAAGAGCAGCATCTGCCGTGCCATTCCTCAACTTGCAGCGTAGTTGAACAGTTAGGTAAACGGCCCTTTAAAATCTTACATTTCTTAGGTTGTTTTGCTACAAAGAATGCTCTTATGCTCAAGTCACATCCAAAGCTGCATCCAAAGTTCTGTTGGCTTCTTGTTAGCTTCCAAGATCATGTCACTATGTTCTTCGTTGTTTGATTACCGCAGGGGTGTAGCTGGGGTTGAGTAACTGAGCCCTGTGCTGACTGCCAGCGGAGTACCAATAAGCAAATTTATATAAAGGGCTTGGGGCAAGCAAACTGAACATTTGCCCTAGGTGATGGAAGGTTGAGCTATGGCTTTGGATCAGTACTTGGAGCATTTATGTCAGGTTTTACCAGGAGTACTTTAACCTACCAGGTGACAATAGCCACCTTGTAGGTTAGGGTACTCCTTCAGAATTATGTCCACTTTCACAACCAGTGTATGGTTCTGATGCATCAAAAATGCAAACTGTGGGACGTGTGGAATACTTCTCACCTTACTATATCAACATGTAGACAATAGTTTGATACCATCATAATAGCTGTAGTGAAGAATACTGTTAGGGCTGGCGGAATGCACCAAATAATAAAGATGGTAATAAGGTGCGTTCACAGCCCGGGGTCCAACGTGCAGGGGTGGTAACCTGCTGCTCAGTAATGGCGAATGCTATATGGCGGTATACTATAAGAACACACGCGGGTTATCGTCACCCGGTGTGTACAGAGGCAGACTCTGTTGCTTCACAGAGCCACACTACCACTGAACAAACGCCAGAGCCTGTTTGTGCTCACAGAGCTTGGCTAAAAGAGCGCACAGTGTATGGCCACAGAACGCTACCCCAAGGACATGAGGTTGGAGTCCCTCTAGGCCCACTGAGAGCGCGGCGTCACTGCCGAGAGCGCCGCTAAAGACGCTGGCTGTGAAGTGTGAGTGTGAAGCACGTGCACTGAGGCGTGCTGTGCTGGATCACTGGTGAGGACCAATGTCTGACTCAAACCCTGACCTACCTACACCTAAGCCTGGGCGCTAGCAGGCTATGCTGCACAACACATGCGTACCAAGGGTAGGGGTTTCATAATGAGTCAATCACCAGACACATTCATACGTGCATACATCTCTCACACCTCATAGTAAATACAGTCTATCCTAGCGCATTCCACTGCGTCTGAAGAAGAATGGGAGACCGCTGGGTGCAAGGCTCTGGATTCCTGCTGTGCAGTGGCAGGAACCCAACGCCTAACATTACCCCCCTCCTAGGGCCCCCTCCCCTCTGAGCCTCGCTACGCTCAAACGCCGCAATGAGGAGCGGAGCGTGGAAGTTCTCCACTGGCTCCCAGGTCCGAGCCTCTGGACCATGACCCTTCCAATCCACCAGATAAAACTTTTTGCCCCGCATCACCTTGCATCCCACGATGGCATTGACCTCAAACTTGTCCGAAGACAAGTCTGATGTCCCGGCAGATGACTCGGAGAACCGGGACAAGTGAACAGGCTTAAGGAGGGACACGTGGAATGTATCAGAGATAGCCAAGTGTGGTGGAAGGGCCAGACGGTAGACCACAGAGCTGATCTGCTTCTGCTCGAGGACCTTGAAGGGGCCAATGTAGCGCGGAGGAACTTAGCGGACTCTACCCACAGCCTGATGTTTCGGGAGGAGAGCCACACCAAGTCGCTAGGGGCAAAAGTAGGAGCAGGGCGCCGGTGTGCGTCAACGGAGGTCCTCACTCTCTCCTTGGAAGCCCAGATAGAATCCTGGGTGCGATCCCAAATGTCGCGTGCCTCCACCGCCCAGTCAGTGGATGACACGGGCATGGGCACAGGGACGCATGGATGCTGACCATAATTCAGGAGGAATGGGGTCTGACCGGTGGAGTCGGCCACAGCATTGTTCAAAGCGAACTCTGCCCACGGCAGCAAGGATGCCCAGTAGTCCTGCCTGGCCGAGACAAAATGTCGAAGATATGTGATCAGGGTCAGGTTAGTTCTCTCTACCAACCCGTTTGTCTTGGGATGATAGGCCAAGGAGAGATTCAGCTCAATGCTGAACAGGGGACAAAGCTCTCTCCAAAATTGGGACGCAAACTGAGGACCCCGGTTACTGACAATTTTGTCCGGCATGACATGCAGGCGGAAAACGTGCTTAATGAAGAACACTGCCAGGCCCCACGCAGAAGGTAACCGGGAGAGAGGTACCAAGTGCACTATCTTAGAGAAATGTTCGGTAACAACCCAAATGACCGTGCTGCCACTGGACTTGGGTAGCCCCACCACAAAGTCCATACTGACCATCTCCCAGGGCCTGTCCGCTACAGGCAGAGGAAAAAGAAGCCCACTGCCGAGAGGACCTATTCTGGGCGCAAGAGACGCACGCCTGAATATAGTCTCTGACGTCACGGGCCATATGCGGCCAGCAGTACGTCCTCGCCAAAAGCTCAGAGGTCCGTTTTGTCCCGAAATGTCCACCCACCCTGGACGAATGAGCCCAAGAGAGGACCTCCGGTCGCAGACGGGCAGGGACAAATGTCTTGCCCGGAGGTACTGACTCAAGGGCAACCGGAGCCACAGTCCTCAGGCTCTCGGATGGGACGATCAGCCGAGGCTCCTCCTCCTCTTCCTCCGATGACACCACAGAGCGGGAGAGAGCATTGGCCCGGACGTTCTCCCCGGAGAGAAAATGGAGGGTGAAGTGGAACCGGGAAAAGAACAAAGACCATCTGGCCTGGCGAGGGTTTAGCCGCTGGGCTGTTTGCAAATACACCAAGTTTTTGTGGTGGGTGAACACCTGGAAAGGGTGGCGAGCCCCCTCCAGGAGGTGTCTCCACTCCGAGAAGGCCAACTTCATCGCTAGCAACTCCCTGTCCCCGATGGCATAATTCCTCTCCGCCGGTGTGAAGGTCTTGGAGAAAAAGAAGCATGGGTGCTTCCGACCTTGCGTGTCCTTCTGAAACAGGACCGCTCCAGCACCGACGGAAGAGGCATCCACTTCCAGAATGAAGGGTTTATATACAACGGGGCGATGTAGAATGGGAGCGCTAGCGAAATGGGACTTAATGGGGGAGAAGGCCTTGGAGACTGGTTACGGCCACAACTTGGGATTTGCACCCTTCTTAGTGAGGGCTACCAAGGGTGCTACCAAAGTCGAGAAGTGGGGAATGAATTGGCGATAGTAATTTATGAACCCCATAAAGCGCTGCACCGCTTTGCGAGAATGAGGTTCCTGCCAATCCATCACCGCCTATAGCTTGGCAGGATCCATGGCCAATCCCCGGGCAGAGATGATATAGCACAGGAAAGGCAAGGACTCCTGTTCAAACACACACTTCTCCAACTTGGCATAGAGGGAGTTTGACCGCAGGCGATCGAAAACTTTGCAAACATCTCTCCGGTGGGAGTCAATATCTGGAGAGTAGATGAGAATATCATCCAGATAGACTACAACCGAGGAGGTAAGCATATCCCGGAAGATATCGTTCATAAAGTCTTGGAAGACGGCTGGGGCATTACAGAGGCCGAAGGGCATCACCAGGTATACATAGTGCCCATCCCTGGTGTTAAATGCCGTCTTCCATTCGTCCCCATCACGGATGCGAATCAGGTTGTAAGCCCCCCGCAGATCAAGTTTGGAAAACACCCTCGCTCCCCGTAGCCTATCAAACAGCTCTGATATCAGGGGCAGAGGATACTTATTCTTAACGGTGATAGCGTTAAGACCCCTGTAATCAATGCAAGGACGTAGTTCCTCACTCTTCTTCTGGACGAAGAAGAATCCCGCCTCCGCTGGTGACACTGACTTCCTAATGAATCCTCTTGCCAGATTCTCCCTGATGTATTGAGACATGGCCTCTGTCTCCGGGAGAGATAGGGGATAGACTCGACCCTGGGGAGGCTCAGCACCAGGCAAGAGGTCAATAGGACAGTCATAGGGGCGATGCAGTGGAAGGGTCTCTGCCGCCTTTTTGGAGAACACGTCCGCATACTTTCGATAGTGTTTGGGGAGTGAGGAGAGATCAGCGGGAACCTCGGTGGAGGCAACCTGAACGCACTCCCTCAGACATCTACCCTCACATGATTTACTCCACCCAATAATCCTCCCTGAGGACCACTCTATATTGGGGGAGTGGTACCGCAGCCAGGGGACCCCTAGGAGTACCTGGTCAATACCCTCGGGCATGTCGAGGAGGGATATCGTCTCCTGATGAGATGGAGCCACTGAGAGTAACAAGGGGACGGTTATCTGTGAGGGTAGAGTGGCGCCGTTCACCACTCTAATGGTGACTGGTGTAGACATCATAACCAGGGGTATAGCATGCCATTGAGCGAAGGCTGATGACATAAAATTGCCCTCTGCCTCGGAATCCACGCAAACCTTCACCGCCAGAGTGGAAGAATCAAACTCAAGTGTCCCCTTAAGGACAGCTTGGAGGAAAACGTCGCTGATTCTAGTGCGCCGCCTCCTATGGCCACTAGGCGCGAGTGTTCTCCCAGCTGCTGTGGGCACCGGTTGCAAAGGTGACCGGACTGCCGGCAAACATGACAGCTCACAGGAGCTCGAGCGGACCGGGGCCTGGATCCCTCACGGGAAGCCCCCTGATGCTCGGACGCCCGATCGGGAGATTCCAGAGGTTTAGCCAAACTAGGTGCCAACCTAAACCTCTGCCTACACTGGTCCCGCTCCAACCTTCGCTCGGAGAAGCGAAGATCTATACGGGTGGAGACAGTGATAAGCTCCTCCAGTGTAGCGGGAATCTCCCTGGTGGCCAGAGCGTCCTTCACATGGCCAGCCAAACCTCTCCAGAATGCCGGAATGAGGACCTTATCTGGCCACTCTAACTCTGAGGCCAGCGTCTGGAACTGGATGGCAAAGTGGCTGACCATGGACGAGCCCTGTGACAATGCCAGCAGCCGGAGCACGGTGTCATGGTCCCAGGAAGACCTGCTTCAGAGTGTCCAAGAACCGCGAGACACTCTGCACCACATGATCACCACGCTCCCACAGCAGTGTGGCCCACTCCAAAGCCCTGCCCGTCAAGAGGGGAATAATCCCACTTTAGTCCGCTCAGAGGGGAATCGTGTGGCCAGCAGCTCCAGCTGTATAGAGCACTGGCTTACGAAACCCTTACAAGAAGCACCATCACCCGAGAACATCTCGGGCAGCGGGAGGCGGGACAAAGTCGGGGCAGGAATGGCTTTGGTCACACGGGAGACAGCCTCCGTGGCTGCTTGAACAGCGACCGCAGTAACATCCGCAGCTGAGGCTGAACGCTCGAGAGCCGCCAACCTGCCCTGCAGCTGCCGGATGTACTGCAGCAGTCGCTGTTCATCCGCCATTACTAGCCAGACCCTGGTGCTAGGATAATGTTAGGGCTGGCGGAACGCACCAAATAATAAAGATGGTAATAAGGTGCATTCGCAGCCCGGGGTCCACCGTGCAAGGGTGGTAATCTGCTGCTCAGTAATGGCGGATGCTATTTGGCGGTATACTATAAGAACACACACAGGTTATTGTCACCCGGTGTGTACAGGGGAAGACTCTGTTGCTTCACAGAGCCGCACTACCACTGAACATAAACGCTGGAGCCTGTTTGTGCTCACAGAGCTCGGCTAAAAGAGCGCACAGTGTACGGCCACAGAACGCTACCCCAAGGACACGGGGTTAGAGTCCCTCTAGGCCCACTGAGAATGCGGCGTCGCTGCCACGAGCACCGCCAAAGACGCTGGCAGTGAAGTGTGGAGCACGTGCACTGAGGCGTGCTGTGCTGGATTACTGGTGAGGACCAATGTTTGACTCAAACCCTGACCTACCTACATCTAAGCCTGGGCACTAGCAGGCCAGGCTGCACAACACATGCGTACCAAGGGTAGGGGTTTCATAATGAGTCAATCACCAGATACATTCATACGTGCATAATCTCTCACACCTCATAGTCTGTAAATACAGTCTATCCTAGCGCATGGGCGTGCGGCCATGCGAACCTTTTATAGCCACGGGCGTCCGAGACCTTCCTGGCTTCTCGGATGGGCCAATCCGAACACGAGCAGGACCTGAACACGTGACCCTCGATCTCCAATGGGAGATCACTCCACAGGCATGCTCAGTGGCCCGACATGAGGACTTAGTCCCTGGAGAATCTTGCTGCTGAGCAGCATGCATTGTCATACCTGTGCCAGAGGTGGCAGTAGCAAGCAAACCCACGGAGTTGGCCTGGGCAGAACGTCGGGACTGACTAATCTGCTGAGCAGACTCCACTGCGGCTGAAGAATGGGAGACCGCTGGGTGCAAGGCTCTGGATTCCTGCTGTGCAGTGGCAGGAACCCGACGCCTAACAAATACATTGATTCACGCTTTATAGTTTCATAATATCATTAGCATTGTGGTGGTTCTTTATGGCGGTAGGATAGTAATAGTCTTAGGTTTATGTTCGATATGTTGAATATAATGTATCACTTTGAGCTATGCATAGCCAAACATATAGAATAATCAACAATGCCCGGAAGCTTTACTCCGGAAAGCATTTTAACCATGAAATGCCGTTCCGGAAGCGGCGAAAAAATCTCTCTCTCTCTCCTTCCAGACCGCGGTCGCTTTAAATTTGCTGCACTTTTCATCTTCGGCGGATCCGAACAAATTAGCGTCCGCTGACATCCATATGTCACAACAGAGGCAGATCCGTTAATTTTCGTTTTTGGCGGATGTCAGCTGTCAGCTGGCGGAAGTGTGAAACAGGCCTTACTTAACAATTATTTGCTGTTTTGTTTATAGAGCTCCTATGCAGACCTATGCATCTACATTATAATCGCCCACAAGCAATCTCATTGAAGTCCAATGCCTAACATTTAGGGATGTCTCTAATCCAACAATGCAAATTTTGTTGGGGAAGTGGGACTTAGCAACCCAGATGTGAGTGTGAAGAGCAATCCAAGTGGTGTGGCTTAAAGGGGATTACCTTTTAAATTAAATTGCCTCCATTGCCATTAAAAAAGCAAACCTCTTTGTACTCACCTTCCCTGGGTCCATCGGAAAGTCTCCGCCACTGTTCCCCGGTGTTTGGCATTGACTGCAGTGCTGGTGACAGCTTGAGAGTGTGCATAAGACAATCAGTGAGCTCAGTGGCTCTAGTGCCACTCGTGTAGATGGAAAGCACTGTTCAGGGCCGCAGAGCTCATTTATTGAGTGCTGTGCTTTCAACATCGTAGCCTGTTGTGTATTCCCTTGCTCGGATTTCTGAGTCGAAGCTCCCTCTGCTCCCTCTGATGGTTACTGAGAGTAGTGGAGCTGGCCAGGTTGATGGAAGTTCCCCACCTGATGATGATAATTGGGAACCTGGGATTACTGGCTGGGAGCATATAATTGAGCTGGCTGCTCTTGAAAGTTGCTGGTGAATTTCCTCCTTGTGCATTTGGAGTTCTTTTGTCCCCTGCCTCATCTGCATGGTTTAGTTAAGTGATTCTTTTGCTAATCCTTTGCATCTAATCTGGTTGTGCCTTTTTTTTTTGCTTTCTGCTTTGTTGCTAGGGTTCAGCGTGCTCCCTGCTGGGCCCTGCTTCATATGTTACAGCCTGTTCTGTCCCCTGTGGTAGTATCTTTTTGCTTTGCTTCCAGTTTATACCAGAGTGCTGATCTAGAGGGGGTGAGGTCGTGTGGCCTCAGGTTTTTTGTATATCAGAAGTGTTGGACTTTTTTAGGGTTTTGTGCGTGATTGCAGACAGTATCTTTTCTGTCCTGTCCTGTCCTGTCCTGTCTAGACAGCTTGGGCCCCACCGTTTGCTCAGTCTGTTCTCTGTCTGTGTTTGTGTCTCATCTTGTCTCACCGACAATATATGTTTGGGGACTGTCTATTCCTTTGGGGATCTTCTCCGGGGCAGTTTAGATTTCACCTTTCTGTCTTTAGGCTTAGTTAGTTCTCCGGCTGTGACGAAGCGTCTAGGGCATCGTAGGAACGCTCCACGGCTACTGCTAGTTGTGTTGATAGGATCAGGGGTCTGCAATCCACTTAGTTACCAACCTTTCTGGTCTTCTGGTGGCTTAGCCTGTTCCTGCCATCCTCCTCGGTGACCCATTCATAACAGTAGCCAATGGCAGACATGTTTTTATAGCAAACTGAAGCCAGGAAATAAATGTTGTTGCAATCTGAATTTTTGGTTTTACGTGTTAAGTATAGTATAAAATTCTTTCCAACATTTTGGTTGAAAAAACAGGAATGTTTATGCCCAGGCTCCAAGGACCACCATGGAATGTGTCTACCTGGATTGAAACATCCAGGTTTAACCCTAACCCTTTTTATTTACCATATCCTATAGCAACAAGCGTAGATGGAATGAAGGACATATTACAGAGTGTGAAGATGGAAAGTTCGAACATGGGATTGGTACTCAATACAAAGAGGACAAAGATATTGACTACTGCCAGGTACGACCAGGACACATTTGAAATGGACTTAGACAAACTGAAAGTTGTAAGGGACTTGAACCTACTCGGACCAATGATAACCCAAGATTAGTGATAAGTGAGTATACTCGTTACACGGGTTTCTCTGAGCATGTTCGGGTGGTCTCCAGTATTTTGGCCTGCTCGGAGATTTAGTTTGTGTCGAAGTAGCATGATTTATGGCTGCTAGCCAGCCTGAATACATGTGAGGAATGCTTGTTTGTTAGGAAATCTCCACATGTATTCAGGCTGTCCTGCAACCATAAATCATGCAGCTGAGACGATGAAAACTAAATCCCTGAACACGCCAAAATACTCGGAGGGCACCCGAGCATGCTTGGGAAAACCCGAGTAACGAGTATACTCGCTCATCACTACTCAAGATGCAAATCAAGGAACATTTCACTGGCAACAAAGACATTGCTCATACATAGTCTGAGCTTTTCTGCAGTAACATGGATGCTAAACCTGGATGATAAAGAAACAAGACAGAAGAAGAAACAACACTTTTGAAATATGACGCTGTAGAATTACAGTATGTTATCAATACCATGGATGGCAAGAAGAACTATCAAATCAATTTTGGAATAAATCAAGCCACACATGTCACTGAAATGACTATATCTCTAGTAAGCTATATTTATATTGTATGCTGTTTATTATACACCATAATTTGGGTATTTTTCTGCTCAGTATCCCTTGGACAGCATTGTGCTTTTTAATATATTTTTATTATTATATTTTAAATATTCATCAATAAAGTTCATTGATTTTACTTTTTTGGGATCTCTTCCTTTTCCCTTATCATAGCACTGTATGGGATAATAGTGATATGTCACTGAAAGCAAGGATCACCGAGCTACGACTTGCCTACTTCAGACACATCATATGAAGAAATCAATCACTGGAGAAGGACATCATGGTCAGAAGAATAGAAGGATCAAGGAGAAGACCAGCAACCCGTTGGCTTGATACAATCAAAATAACGACCCTGATCAACCTATCTAGGCTTGTAGGAAGATAAATCTTCCTACAGATTGTTCATTCATCAAGCTACTACTGATCAACTTCAAGCCGAGCGTCGTTAAGTATATAGTCCTATTTTGGACACAAGCATTATAGAATTTCCTAGTCGATATAAAGAGCATTCTAGGGGAGTGGGGCTGAAAATGTGTCACTTATTAGGTTGTGTGCTGTTGTTTCAAAACTATCAATGTTTTATGAGCAGGAGATTGTCACTACCTGACTTGACTGGCTGCCCATGTGCCTTCTGGTCCAACCATGCCTCCAGCACTGACATGCAGCTTACTGTCAATATACAATGTACATAAAAAGCTTCTAATCAGTAGTGCGGTAGGGGGGCTTAGCTTTCTGAGTACTGCTACACCTACATAAGAGGAAACTCTTATTTCTGCACCTAGTAAAGTAAGTGATACATCAATAAAATCATGGTCTTTTTTCTTGCGTAATGTTGCCCTCAGATGAGGTAGCAAACACCTGGAGACAGATTCCTTTTAAATGGTATGAATGTTGATTTTTCATTGTTGGTAAGGGTAAAGTCTGTCATAGGCTGTCAGCTCAAAAAGTTGAACCCGGATAGTCTTGGCACTTAACCATTTCATCTTGCATATGTAAGGCAGCCACGGTTGTAGTCATGGCAACTGGCTGTTCTGTTCCCACACCCTGGCGCCTCACAGATGAAACAAGTCCTTTCAGCTCTGTATGCAATACTGTAACCCCTTCAGCTGCTGGAGTTTCCACGTTCCCTGTTACTTCAGCCTCTGATGCATAAATCCCATAAATCACTCAGTACTCCATATTACTGCCCAACAGTGCAAATTTACTTAACAATAAAACAGTCTTTACTTTGGCGGTACACATCACATACAGAGTCATTTTCCTTTCTTTCCTGGTCATCTGGACAGGCCCCGTTCTCACTAGCAACTTCCTCTGCCTGGCAATCCCGGCTGTATCTTTTGAGACAATCCGTATCCCTCCTGTCCTTCCTGTTACCAGCTTTGTGTCAGCCCCGTGTCCGGCTCCAATAGGAAGAGGTGCCAGGAATGCTTTCACTGCAGCTCCCCCCAGTCATAGACCCTGGGTCCTAATTAGGGATGATCCATTTGAGCTGGTGCCCATCTGCACTGTTCTCTGCCTGGGGCCCCTTACTGTCACCACAGCTTTATCCCCATGGCTATGATCCTTTGTTTTATCTCTCTGCTCACAAGTCCAGCCCTTGGGAAGGCTGCCCGGGTGTCTGACACAACCAGAAAGTATCCTGACTAAACTCCCCTGCTCTGTGCTGCCCCTCCCATCTAGTTAGCCACTGTGCTGCCTATCTCCTAACCTATTCTATAATACTCTCCAGTCATTTTCTCTATAATGTCCCCCCTTTATTCTACCCCACTATGGTCCTATACTACCTAAGATTCCATTCTATCCCTAAGCCTATAAACAGTGTATGACAGATACAATATCTAAACATTACATTACACGTTACAGGACATGACATTACAGTGTATAAACATTCATAAACAATGAGGTGCCGCATGTGATTGTGTGAACAGCATCCCGAAGAGAGGAGGCACGTGAGGTTCCCCACCACCTCCTTACACATATTCCAGGGCAAAAATTCTTTAAAAACCTGGACTAACAATGGGGCCACCTGGATTGCATCCATGGAATTGTAGCTGGCTGAAGGAGGGAGCCTGAAGCAAAGAGGGTCAAACAAGCCAGATCAGTTTCAGAAAGGACAAAACTGAAATAGAATCATAAGACAAAACCGTAGTCAGTGGAATAGCCAAGGTTATGTACCAGAAGGACAGATAAAAAATAAGGTCAGACATATTGGAGTTAGAGTCAGGAAGGAATACAGATCAATGGAGGTCAGGATAGAGTCAGGTTAGTAATAGGATATCACCTGTAATAGCATAAAAGATGCCAAAGGAAAACTGAGTACCATATCTGGCAACTGCCAGTAGACTGCTAGTAGTTTAAGTAGAGTGTGGTGCTGCCCCATTTGTACAGCATTGAGCAGGTTCGCGGTTGAGTGGAACCATAGATCCTAGCCACATCAGTATCTCTTGGTCAACATCTGCATCGCCCATAGGTACTGGCTGTGACTACTCTATCACCTGTACCACTCTCAGAATGAAAACAATGGTGCCTGGCGACATAGGCAGATGTTTCTGAAGCAGACTGGGTTGGGATATGACAGGTAGATATGATTTTGCTTATACTAACATTTTAGTTGGAAAATAAAAATGTTTTAGTTCCACTTCCAGGAACAACCCAAATTTGGAGGAAATGCTCACTTTGGGAAGGGTTTATGTAACCCCATCCTCTTTCGGTCTGGGACATGCAAGAATTTGTCAGGATTGTTTGCAAAAATTCAGGGCAATTCTGGGAAATTTGGAACTGATGGCAGCTACAAGATTAACAGATTATATGTGTAGCTCTGGAAGTAGCTCTATTATTGGACAAGATGTCTTTCAAGATTTCCAAAGTTTTTCCAAAATGTCTCAATATTATTGGCCTTATTTATCAAAATCGTCTTACAGTAAGATGGCGTTTGTTGCTCATGGCAACCAATCGGTGCTTAGCTTTCATTTTTCCAAAGCAGTTAAAGAAATGTAATGTCACAGTATGTCTGGCTCTGCGTGACGCGACCCAATGATCGGTCGGTCACAAAACAACAAGACTGACAAGGGGACACCGTGGAAACAATTACAACACTGGGCCCTATGATAGGGAACGGGGAAGTGGACACCTCCTCCACTCTCCTAAGGAAGAGCCCTGACTCTCCTCAAGTTCCCTATACAGGTTCTTTTAACCTGTCTCTGACCAGGATACCTCAGTCCCTCACTTGCCCTGCACCTATCCCTTTCTAGGGAACTGGCAAGTGCGGACACTGGTCCTCACCGCTGTACTAATAAACACCAGGGAAAATAAAAAACAGGGAAAAATAAGCAAACTTAGCTTGCTTTGCAGTCATGCACAGGACCGCAGAGTAAGGCACCAGGACACAGCTTCCAGCAGAAACACCAAGGCTCCAGATAAGCTGCAACAGCACTGTTCCAGATAGCTCCTCTCTTCTCAAAGGTTGGTTAGCAAATGACGAGTATTACCAACAGCTAGCTGGTGTACCAGGTGACCTTATATAGGAAGAAGGGAGTGGTCACCAGCAGCTGACTAAACTTAACATGCAGTAACACCAGCGGCCACAAGGGGCAAAAACCCACAAGCAGACCAACTACAGTTGTAGTAACACCAGCGGCCACGGGGGGAAAAACAGGTTATATCAGAGAATCCAGAATCTGATGGATCGTGACATGTAAGCTAAGTTATGATTGGAGCTGGGGGGATCACTGGAGGGTCCCATGGTTTCAAGAGGCAACACTGGCCCAAGTTCATCAAAGTAATTGCGCTAGAACTCTGGAGTAAAAGCATTGAAAAGTTGAGAAATTTTGGCATAGAACGAGGCTTTGATTTTTGGTGGTCTCAAGCCACTTTTGCCCAGCTCTGACTAAGTGTTTGGAGCTAGGGTGAGACATTAGTGAGGTAGCTCCGTAACATCAAATTCATGACGAGCGGCCACAAACCTTACCCAGTCTCTGTAGAGAGGTGCGCATGGAGGTGCACAACACTTTTCAGATATGCTGGATTTATTAAGAGGCGCCCTTTACGTGTAGATGGCTCCTGAAGTCATCAGATCCTCTTGCTCTCTGCTCAGATGTTTTCATTACCTTGACACAGGCAGCCATTACCTTTTTTAAAGAAACAGTGCCAAATCAATATTTCCATAGCAGTACTATAAGCAAAACCTGTGAAAACTTTTTATAATTTTATTAATACTATGATTATCAATAAAAGAAACACACCCAAACCACAGCTAAGCTGAAGCACACGATGTTCCCTGAAAACCCACGCAAAAATAACCTGCGCCATAAATCTTTACAAAATTCCAAACAGGATTTCAGGGTGCAGGTAAGGAAGAGGTTAAACGCGCTATATGTAATATTGTTATTATCATCCGCCCTTGCAGGAAGTGCCTGACGTGTCTTATGATGAAGCGTTTGGAAAGACATAAAGGAAGATCTTAATGATCAGCCCAGGTGCGCGGCACACAGGTAGATTTATTGGAGATGTACATTAAGTGGATGCATTAAAATTTGCTGACAGGACATTTTTTTATTGTAGTTTTTTTAGGGGGAGGTTCAGAGCTTATCCTTAAGGAAAGGTTCACTGAGCCTTCCCACAATCATTTGGTCCTGAGACTACGGCTGGATTTAGGGTATTAAATCATGTATGGAAATCATTTTTTATATTGGCGAGATTATACTTTGTTTTTCCAAAGGTCTGCTTGCTTTTAGAGAATAGGAACATTCATTATTTACAGCCAGAAACTGATAATCTATCCTGAACCAATTCTGCTTACATAACTGAGCTTTTTGGGTTTTTTTGAATGCAGAGGCTACACAGCGACTTTGGCAGGTCACATGGCCAAAGATCTCTGTATGCCACTTCTACGTCACAGCAAGGGTTGCATCATGACCCATGAGGTACTGCAACAAGCAAGGTGCAAAAAGTAGGAACCAGTTAGAATTTTTGTGACTTGGTACATTTTACAACACAATGTGACCCCAATCACTTGTACTATGTTGACAATTTACTTGTTGACAATATCCAAACAGTCACAGGCAATTCTCTAATTCACTGTAGACAGAGGCGTGTAGAAACATACAATCATAGACAGTTAGAATTGGAAGGGACCTCCATGGTCATCGTGTCTCAATGCAGGATTCCATAAATCATCCCAGACAGATGTCTATCCAGCCTCTGTTTGAAGACTTCCATTGAAGGAGAACTCACCCCCTCTCATGGCAGCCTGTTCCACTCACTCATCACCCTCACTGTCAAAGCATTTTTTCTAATATCTAATCTGTATCGTCTTCCTTTCAGTTTCATCCCATTGCTTCTCGTGTTTCCAAATGCATATGAGAATAAGGATGATCCCTCTAAACTGTGACAGCCCTTCAGATATTTGTAGACATTGTAAGGTAGCGCTTGTTAATCAGATAGGGGACACTCGCTAGGCAGCCAAATAATCAGGTCCGGCATGGGTTTCTCATATAACTCCAACAGTCCTTGCGGTTTATTAAGCATCATAAACCATGAACAGCAACAGAAAGTTCATATCAGATCAGCATAGTGTCCATGGCAAAGGTCCACTCTGTTAACCCTGTAGTCACACAGGTTATACAGTGTCCAATACGCAGGCTCTCTAGCCTCACAGTAATCTCACCCCATGGCCGGGTTACCTCATGGTTGCTTCGCCACACTGCAGACGTCCATTCCCTCCCCTGGGAACTCTCAGGCACTTGCAGCCATTAAACACAGCGTCCACACATGCTGTTAGGAAGGCAGCCACGTCAGCCAGACGAGACCTTCTATACGGACCAACCAGGTCCAAGCATTCACTCATGTGACCTACCCTGGCCACATTATATGGTCCGTAGCCAAGCCCACCGGATCACATGGCTATGACCTCATCACAGGTCCTTCAATCATTCACACACATATACTTTACTATGGTGTTCTAGACATTGCCCCTAGGTGGGTTTGTAGGTAGCTGGTTATGCCCGTCTCACCAGCTACCTGGAAAGCTCTCCCGGACACAGTGTAACGAAAGCTCAGCAGTACCTCTGCTGATCAACACACATATTCAAGCTTCCATCTCAAGGCCACCTACCTTGGGATACATAACGATCATTCAGCATCCTGCCACTCATCCTCTCTCCTGGGACACCCACACAGCGCCCCCTAGTGGACACAGTGGTCACTACACCACAACAGCTATTAAGTCTCCTCTTAGGCTTCTTTTTTGCAAGCTGAACATTCCCAGATCCTTTAATTTTTCCTCATAGGACATACTTTGCAGTCCACTTACCATCCCGGTAGCTCTTCTTTGAACTTGCTCCAGTTTTTCAATGTCTATTTTAAAATGTGGTGCCCAGAACTGGACACAGTGTTCCAGATGAGGCTTGGCCAAGGAGGCATAGAGGGGGTGTTATGAATGGGTCACCGAGGAGGAAAAAACCTAAACATGCTAAGCCCAGAAAAAACAGAAAGGTTGGTAACTATGCAGATTGCAGATCCCTGATCCTACCACACAACTAGCAGCAGCCGTGGAGCGTGCCTATGATGAACCTAGACGCCTCGTCACGGCCGGAGGACTAAATAAGCTTAAAGCAAGAAAAGGGAAAACTAACTGCCCCAGAGCAGACCCCAAAGGAATAGACAGCCCCCACACATGTATTGACGGTGAAACAAGATGAAAACACAAACACAGGTAGGAAAATAGGCTGAGCAAATGATGGGGCCCAAACTAACTAGCAAGGAGAGGAAAGGAAAGACACTGTCTGCAATCTGCAAAAAAACCTACAAAAATAATGTCCAACACTTCTGATAGCAAAAGTAACCCTGAAGTCGCTAGACTTCTCCCACTATATCAGCACTCTGAAATATTCTGAGACAGAGCAAAAAGAAGCCAATCTAATAAGGGACAAAAAGCAAATTGGCAAATACAGATAAATAAGAGTGGAAATTCAGCACAGCCCAAGCCGGGGCTGGCTGACCACAAAAAACTGAATAGACCAACAAAATCAAGTGTGAACATTAACAGAGAAACTTAATTTGAGCTGACTGGAACAGAGCTGAGAACCAAGACCTGACAAGCAGAAGGAATCACCATCAACTGAATAGGGCATCGGCTGTCTTAAATCCAATCTGAGACTCCTGAAGTCCAATCGTCATCCTCATTCTCAGGTGGCAGATCTCCACCGATCAAATCAGCCTCACTACCTCCTGTTACCACCAGAGGGAGTCTGGAAGGAGAACTTACAACTGGTGTACCAGAGAGTGAACTCACAACAGGGGGATAATCACTTCACATGATCTGGACTCTATGCTTCTCCTAATACATCCTTGAACTGTTTGCCTTTTTCTGCTGCATCACACTGTTAACTCATGTGCAGTCTGTGATCTATTCATATACCCAAGTCTTTTTCACACGTGCTGTTGCTTTGCTCTATTACTCCCATTCTGTATGTAGATGTAATTTTCATTTTTCTTGCTCAGATGTAGAATCTTACCTTTCTCCCTGTTAAATATCATTCTTTTAGTTGCTGCCCATTTTTCAAGCTTATCTAGATCCTTCTGAATCCTTTGTCTGTCTTCTCTAGTGATAGCTATCCCTCCTAGCTGTGCATCATCTGCATTAGTTTACCTTCAGTTCCCTTATCCAGATCATATATAAAAATATTGATCAACACTGGGGCCAGGACAGAGCCTTGTGGTACCCCGCTTGAAACACTCTTCCTATTGGATGTGAAACCATTTATTACCACTCTTTGAGTACGATCACTGAGCCAGTTATGAATCCACCTAACCATAGCATTGTCAATCCCATAATTTGTCAATTTTTCAATAAGGATAGTATGAAATACTTTATCAAAAGATTTGCTGAAGTCGATATATACTATATTTACCGCATTTCCCTGATCTACCCAGTCAGTGACTCCATCATAGAAGGAAATTAGATTAGTCTGGCATGACTTGTTTGCTTCAAACCCATGCTGGCTTTGGTTAATTACTGTATTGTTATCCAAGTACTTACATACATGCTGTTTAATAATTTGTTTAAAGATATTTTGTTGTGTAGAAGTAAGGCTCACTGGCCTGTAATTTCCTGGCTCCATCTTCTTTCCTTTTTTGAAGATCGGAACAACATTTGCTCTTCTCAAATCTTCTGGTACTTCTCGTGTTCGCCAGGATTTTTCAAAGATTCTAGCTAGTGGTTTTGCAATTTCCTCTGCTAACTCTTTCAGTACCCTAAAATGCAATGTATCTGGACCAGGAGATTTAAATTCATTTAAATTAGCTAATTATTCCCTTACCATCTTTATGTTTATAGATAGTATGGATTCTTTTATTCCTTCAGTGGCACCGTGAAGATCAGTTGATGTTACATTTGATTTCTTAGAGAACACAGATGCAAAATAGGAATTTAAAAGTTCGGCCTTCTCAACATCATTTTTGACCACTTTGCCCTTTTTATCCATTAAAAATCCTATAGCATCTTTGACTTTTCTTTTACTTTTGACATACCCCTAGAATCTTTTTTTTTATTGGTCTCCCTTGGTCTCCCTTGCAAGCCTGACTTCAATAATGGATTTAGTTCTTCTTCTATGCTTGCCTTATATTCCCTGCAGACAGCATTATATTCTTCTTTAGCTATGCCCCCTCTTTCAATTTTTAATACACATTTTAACAAGTGATTAAGTTCTGTGCTCATCCATCCAGGTTTCTTTAAATGTTTCCAACTCTTCCTTCTTTTCGGGACTGTTGCCGATTGTGCAGTGAGAATTTCATTAAGCAAAATCTTAGAATCATAGAATCGCAGAGTTGGAAGTCACCTCCTGGGTCATCTGGTCCAACCCCCTGCTCAAAGCAGGATTCGCTAAATCATCCCAGACAGATGTCTGTCCAGCCTCTGTTTGAAGATTTCTATTGAAGGAGAACTCACCACCTCCCGTGGAAGCCTGTTCCACTCATTGATCACTCTGTCAAAAAGTTTTTTCTAATATCTAATCTGTGTCTCCTCCCATTCAGTTTCATCCCATTGTTTCTAGTCTTTCCTTGTGCAAATGAGAATAAAGATGATCCTTCTACAATGTGACAGCCCTTGAGATATTTGTAGACAGCTATTAAGTCTCCTCACAGTCTTCTCTTCCGCAAGCTAAACATTCCCAAATCCTGAAACCGTTCCTCATAAATCATAGAATCGTAGAGTTGGAAGGGACCTCCTGGGCCATCTGGTCCAACCCCCTGCTCAAAGCAGGATTTGCTAAATCATCCCAGTCAGATGTCTGTCCAGCCTCTGTTTGAAGACTTCCATTGAAGGAGAACTCACCACTTCTTGTGGCAGTCTGTTCCACTCATTGATCACTCTAACTGTCAAAAAGTTTTTTCTAATATCTAATCTGTGTCTCCTCCCATTCAGTTTCATCCCATTGCTTCTAGTCTTTCCTTGTGCAAATGAGAATAAAGTTGATCCTTCTACAATGTGACAGCCCTTGAGATATTTGTAGACCGCTATTAAGTCTCCTCTCAGTCTTCTCTTTTGCAAACTAAACATTCCCAAATCCTGCAACCTTTCCTCATAAGACAGGGTTTGCAGACCGGTCACCATTCTGGTCGCTCTTTTCTGAACTTGTTCGAGTTTGTTGATGTCTTTTTTAAAATGTGGTGCCCAAAACTGGACACAATATTCCAGATGAGGTCTGACCAAAAAGGAGTAGAGGGAAATAATGACTTCACGTGATCTAGACTGTATGCTTCTGTTAATGCATCCTAGAATTGCATTTGCCTTTTTTGCTGCTGCATCACACTGTTGACTCATATTCAGTCTGTGATCTATTAGTATACCCAAGTCTTTTTCACATGTGCTGTCACTTAGCCCTATTCCTCCCATTCTGTATATGCTTTTTTCATTTTTATTGCCCAGATGTAGTACTTTGCATTTCTCCCTGTTAAAAAACATTCTGTTAGTTGCTGCCCACTTCTCCAGTTTATTTATATCTTTTTGAATCCTCTCTCTCTCTTTTCTAGTATTAGCTATCCCTCCTAGCTTTGTGTCATCAGCAAATTTAATCAGTTTACCCTCAATTCCTTCATCTAAATCATTGATAAAGATGTTGAACAATAGAGGGCCCAGGACAGAGCCCTGTGGTACCCCACTTGAGACATTCTTCCAACTGGATGTGCAGCCATTTACGACCACTCTTTGGGTCCGATCACTAAGCCAGTTATGAATCCACCTAACAGTTGCCTTGTCCATTCCATACTTAGTCATTTTTTCAATAAGGATTGTATGAGATACTTTGTCAAATGCTTTGCTGAAGTCAAGATATACTATATCTACAGCATTTCCTTGATCCACCCAATCAGTGATTCCATCATAGAAAGAAATTAAGTTAGTCTGACATGACTTATTAGTTACAAACCCATGCTGACTCTGTTTAATCACTTCATTCTTATCCAGGTACTGACATACATGTTGTTTAATAATTTGTTCAAAGATCTTTCCTGGTATAGAAGTCAGACTCACCGGCCTATAGTTGCCTGGGTCCACCTTCTTCCCCTTTTTGAAGATAGGAACAACATTTGCTCTTCTCCAGTCTTCTGGCACTTCTCCTGTTCTCCAAGAATTTTCAAAGATTATGGAGAGGGGTTCAAAAATTTCTTCTGCTATCTCCTTCAGTACTCTGGGGTGTAATTCATCTGGACCTGGAGACTTGAATTCATTTAGGTTAGCTAAGTGTTTCCTCACTATCTTTCTGTTTATAGATACAGTATCCTGGATTCTTCTATTCCCTTAATAGGACAGTGAAGAACAGTTGATGTTACATTTCCTTTCTGAGAGAAAACAGATGCAAAATAGGAATTTAAAAGTTCAGCCTTCTCAACATCCTGTCTTACCATTTCATCATTTTCATCCTGTAAAAATCCTATAGCATCTTTGACTTTTCTTTTACTTTTAACATATCCCCAAAATCCTTTATTATTGCTTTTGTGCTTTTGACATCTCTTGCAAGCCTCAATTCATTTTCAGCTTTAGATAATCTGATTTGTGCCCTGCATGTTCTGCAGACAGCATTATATTCTTCTTTAGATATGCCTCCCTCTTTCCATTTTATAAACATTTCTTTCTTACTTTTTAGCATGTGCTTAAGTTCTGTGTTCATCCATCCTGGTTTCCTTAAATGCTTCCTATTCTTCCCTCTTTTCAGAATTGTTAACAATCGTGCTTTGAGAATTTCATTTTTCAAGATTTCCCATCCTTCCTGGACATTTTTGTCTTTAAGGATATCCAGCCATTGGATCCCTCCAATTCTTTTTCTGCATCACTTAAAATCTGCCTTTCTGAAATCTAACCTTGACATCTGAGTCTTCACAGGTCGTCCTCCTCTACTAGTTATCCAAAGTTCTAAAATAGCATGGTCGCTACCTCCTAGGGTCCCAGCCGCTTTTACCTCCTCACCCATTTCCTCCCTGTTTATAAGGATTAGATCCAAGGTAGCATTTCCCCTTGTTTTCTCCCCTACCTTTTGGAAGATAAAGTTGTCAGCAAGAGAGGATAAGAATTTCCTTGACCTGTTAGTTTTGCCTGAGAGAGATTCCCAACAAATGTCAGGATAGTTGAAATCTCCCTTGACAACTATGTCATATTTTTTGGAGAACTTGGCCATTTGATGCATAAAGAGTTCATCCATATCTTCAGCTTGCACAGGCGGCCTGTAATAAATGCCTACAATGGTGTCCTTTCCATTGTTCTTCCATCCTTCTTGGACATTTCTGTCCTTTAGACCATACAGCTATTGGACCTTTCCTACCATCTTTCTGAATCCATTAAAATCTGCCTTTCTGAAGTCTCACCTTAAAGTCTGAGTCCTCGCGGGTCTTCCTTTTCTTGAATTCCAAAATTTGAGGATATCATGATCACTGACTCCTACGTTCCAAGCCACCTTTACTTCCTCAACCATTTCTTCCGTGTTGGTAAGAATTAGGTCTAAAGGGGGCTTCACACATAGCGATATCGCTAGCAATATCGCTAAAGCGTCTCCGATTTTGTGATGCAGCAGCGATATTGCTATTGATATCGCTATGTGTGATACTTACCTCCAACCAGCTCCCCAGCTGGCTATCGCTGATCACGCGAGAACATCCTGGACCATTTCTTGTCGTCCGCTTCCTGCTGGGCTTCCTGCCGGTGCCGACGAGCGACGCGTGGATGCGGGCGGGAGGACGTCTTCATCGTCGCGTCTGACAGGTAAGTAATAACCGCCGACCGCTGTTACGTCACTGGTGAGATCTGCCTGTTTGGCAGCTCACTAGCGACCATTTAGCGATGCACCAGCGATCCTAACCGGGTCGTATCGTGGTCGGGATCGCTGGTGCATCGCTAAATGTGACGAGACCCTAAGTTTGCAGATTCTCTTGTTCACTCTTCTACCATTTGAAAGATAAAGTTGTCAGCAAGAGGAGATAAGAATTTTCTGGACCTAGTACTTTTGCATGAGATAGATTTCCAACAAATCTCTGGATAGTTTAAATCTTCCATGACCACTATGTGGTGCTTTTTTTCTTTAAACCAGAGACATCTGATGTCAAGAGTTCATCCCTAGCTTCAGTCTGTCCAGGTGGCCTATAGTAAACACCTACAATAGTGTCCTTTCTGTTCTTTTCTCCTTGTATGTCACTACATTGTGTCCGCTCTGCAAGCTGTGCTGAGCTTCAGAACACATGCTGCAGAGACCGGAGCAGCGGGGGAACGAGGAGACGTGAGCATTTTGCTTTTATTTTTTTTAATCAATGAGTACATTGTGGCGGCTCTTATACTGTTTGCAGGGCTATGTGGAGACCAATTGAATTGTTTGAAGGGCTATGTGTGGGCCATTATACTGTTTGAAGCTTTACATGGGGGGCCATTATACTGTTTGCAGGGCTATATGTGGGGGCCAGTATACTGTTTGCAGGGCTAATGGGGGCCATAATACTGTATGTGGGGAATTATATTGTGTGGGGTCCATAATATTGTGTGGAAGGTTGTGTTGGGGTCCATCATATGGTGTTTTGTATTGGGGCCATAATACTATGTGGAATGGTGGAGAGCCATTATACTGTATGGAGGGCCATTAGACTATATGAAGGGCTGTGCAGGGGGTATCATATTGCGTAGAGAACTGTGCTGGGGTCACTGTGGAGGCATCATACTATGTTGAGGTAATTTATCATTCTTTGAAAGCAGGTACTGTAGGGTCATTCGTGTGGAGGGTAATGTAGAGGAATTCACAGTGGGGCTATCATACCATGGTTGGGGAGAACACTTTTGTTGGCATTATACTTTTATGGGGCCATGAAAGAGAAATCTAAATGTTTGGGAACACTAAGGGGCTTCTGTGGCGCCCCTGAGGGTTCAGTCGCCACAGAGGTACTGCACCTCCTCCTGAGGTGTGGTACCCCATCATGCAGGTAAGGTGGAGACTCCTGACCACGCTCCAACACCTGCACCCCACACCACAAAGTAGTGTAGCAAAGCACCTTCGGTGACTCCCTGCTTGGAGTGAAGCATAGCACCCCTTGGTGGCTCCCTGCTTGGAACACGAAATGTGCTGGGAGGTGGGTGGAGTTTAGTTCACCTAAAAGAGTGGAAAGAGCTGAGTTCAGGCAGTCAGTCCTTTCACTCAGTCAGAGAGTGAGGATGCAGATGGACGGAGTGTGAGACAGAGAAGATCCTCGGGAGAGGAATGGAAGGAGGAAGTGCTGCAGCAGGCCACAGTGATCTGGGTCTGCTGGCACAGGAAAGAGACCGAGAAAGGAAGCTTGATTCTCCATTGGGAAGAAGGATTAGCATGAAACGTGAGGAGAATAAGAGAACAAGGACCAGGGTTAGAGGAGAACCCTTTTCAAGCTCAAAGCGCAAGGCCGGGGTCCAGTCCCCAAGGTTGTACGGATACTAATGGTCCTGCAGCAGACACAGGAGGAATAGAAGTAGTGACCACTTTATTCCCACACAAGACTTGGGGGCACAACAGCAACATATTACTGAGCCGGGACTTAGTAGCAAGGAATCCCCGAAGCAGGCTACAGCTGTCTGCCGTACAAGTAGAGTTCAAAGGAACATCTGACAGGAGGCACTCCAGTGTAACTCAGTACTGAGAGTACTTCATTCTTAGGCGCTATAAGAGGAGACGTTCAGAAAAGGCACATATGTTGGCGTAGTGTTGGAAAGGAGTACTTCATCTGGTCTGGAAGTTGGCTGAGCTCCTGACCCGGAGGACACGGCACGGATGCAGGCACCTGTACTTGCAACAGACTGTGAGTAAAGCTGTGGAACTACAAGCCCTGGTGTCCTCCACTTATTCCGGGGCCAACCTGCCCAGCACTGCTACATCCCTTGTGCCTGACACTACACCATCTAAGTGTCACTTCACCTACAATGCCCTGGGACTTCAGCCCTGCCTGTGGAGGGCTATAACATCGCTGCTGCACCACACCTTCTGTCCCAGAGGATCTGTCTGCAGCGTCGGCTTACATCTCTATTGCCGAACACCACATGTGGCGTCACAAATCACTTATAAACTTTCACCACCATAAGCACACTGAAACAACCCCTTTGCAATGGAGCCCGAAGGCCACGGACACGATCACTGCTGCCGTGACAACCCCCCCCGTTGAGAACATCAACCGGCCCGGTACCGAGTACCCCACGGCCCTGGTGAGTGAGGGTGCTCCACTTCAATAGGAGGAAAAAAATTACCTTGTGCGGTCTGCCAAGTTTTGAGATATGCTCTTCTGTGACCCGGTAGAATTTTCTTACTTTTGGGTAGGGGGCAGTTTGGATTTCTGCTATGGGGCTCTATGATTTCATTGTACATCCCTAACTGTAGAGATTGTAGAAAATAGGATAATTTTACACTAATCCAAACATCTTCTGCTTATGACTCTGTAGTTGTCGTGAGACTAGAATGTCCAACATGTCCACGTTTTTTGTCAAGCAACCCCTAGAATGATTGTCTTCTGAGACTTGCTGGGAATTGTGGTTTCTTTATAAATTATCACCTAAAATAACTGCCTAGCGGAGCTTGCTGGGAGTTGTAGTTTCCTTTGCAACTTCTCTTCTGATTGCCTTTTGCAAAATCCCAGGTTAACATATATACATCACATTCTATCCGCTTCTCAGCTACGACACTGTCATCAAAGGGCAAATAATATTTAAAGTGAAGCAAACATAGCTGCAGGCATGAACATTAAGAGAAGTGACATGTCGTCATTGCGCGTTTTACTCACGAGCGCATTGTACAAACGGATATTGTACACACAGTTCCCCGGTACAATGGATGCTGCTAATAATAGGATTTAGGGGGATTAGAGCAGCTTTATATGGATGTTTCAGTCATAAATCAAAAGAAAGCGTTAAAATACAGCAATGTAAAACCAAAGGAGAAGTGACCTGCGTGGGCTGTGCTCCGGTTCCGGGTCCAGTCCCATGTAAATGATACTGAATAATTGTATAATAAAAAGTTCGGAAACTTCATAATTTACTCTGGGTTCAGTTCCTCATTGCTTTTATGCCATTTTTTTTTTCCTTCAGTGTTGTGTGTTTTGCACCTATTTTTTCTTTCTGACAAATTCATCTTTTCTTTTGCTCCTTCTTTAATGTCACTTTTTTGTATGTTTGTCTTTTTTTTACCATTGTGGGCAGTGTTTAGGCTTTCCGGATTTTTTTTTAGTCTGATACATCAATTGAAACTTCTCAAAAAGTCACCAAATTTTAGCGAAAGTATTATTATTTTATTATTATTATTATTTATTGTTATAGCGCCATTTATTCCATGGCGCTTTACATGTAAGGAGGGGTATACATAATAAAAAACAAGTACAATAATGTTAAACAATACAAGTCATAACTGGTACAGGAGGAGAGAGGACCCTGCCCGCGAAGGCTCACAATCTACAAGGGATGGGTGAGAATACAGTAGGCGAGGGTAGAGCTGGTCATGCAGCGGTTTGGTCGATCGGTGGTACACACCAATCACTCCTTTCTCCCTCTTTTCTGAAGTGGCTTTTGGATAAGTCCAGAATTTTTTGGCTTCATTTGTGTGCCATTTTTGCAAACCATGCAACTTTTTTGGCAAAGAAAGGTTAAATATAAAAATAGAGATGATTTTTGACAAAATTTATGAACCAAATGGATAATTTAAAAAAATTTGGCACAAAAAATTGGCAATAAATACCACAGGACAAAAAGTGACTTAAAATAAAAGGATGCAGATGATGAATTGGGGTCGATTTCTAAGCATTTTTAATATCTTTGCTGTCAGTGAATGGGACTATTCCAGAGTACAATGTAATACATCTCACTGCTGAGTGTTTGTTATAATTATATGACATTATAATTATATGACTCAGACAAGGAACGTAACGCAATGTTTGGATGGGCAGGCGGCCCTCCCAATCAAAACATGACAGCATGTACAGTATTTCTATGCAGATGTCACGCTCAGATCGGGAGAGCCAAGCATTGCATTGCGATCTTCATCTGGGTTATATGACTCTTTCCATAGCTAAGTATATCAGCAGTGTGTATCTCTGTGTACTGGTTACATTTTACAATGTGTCGGTGCAAGAAAAAAATGTATTAGTTTAGAATTAAGGTTATTTAGGTTATAGAGGAAAGGTTAGACTCAATACCATTGTAATAAAGCTATAAAATGTATTAGATCTACAATGCTCAAGTAAATGAAGGAAACACATAAATCACACATTGGATCTAGATCATCGAAAGAATCAAGTTGAAAATCTTTATAGATATACAGTGGGTATGGAAAGTATTCAGACCCCTTTAAATTTTTCACTCTTGGTTTCATTGCAGCCATTTGGTAAATTCAAAAAAGTTCATTGAAACAAAAAGTGAAAAATTTAAAGGAGTCTGAATACTTTCCGTACACACTGTAAATTGTATAATTCATTATCAATGGTCAATGGAAACCAAAATCATCCACCAATCGATTCTTATCCACCATGAAAACCAAAATAAAGAAGTGATACAACAGTAGCATCCGATCTGCCTGAATTTCATCTTGGCAATTTATAACGTGATTCAGTAATGTATATGGCCTACTTGTGCACACCGCACAACGTCTGTTTCCATGGAGAATTGTCTCGCAGACCTGGATCGTGAGCTCCTTGGGCGTCTGTGGCACTACTTGGTGGTGTCAGATAGACTAATACAAATTGTCCCAGAGATTCTCAATTAGATTCAGATCTGTAGTGCGTGTTGGTCACTGGCATCAATGCCTTCATCATCCAGTTACTGCCTACACACTATGGCATCATGAGGCCAGGCATTGTCCTTCACCAGGAGGACCCCATGACACACAGCACTAGTGTAAGGTCTGACAATGCCTCTCAGGACTTTATACCACTACCTGCATTCCAAGGTACTGTTGGCTATGACGTGGAAGTTTGTGTGACCCTACAAGGATATGTCACCATCACAAACCCACCAACAAACCGGTCATGCTGGGTTGCAGTAGGCAGCATAATGCTCACCACATCATCTCCAGACATTTATCACATGTGCTCGGTGTGAACCTGCTTCCATCTGTGAATAGACATGACACCAGTGGCAGACCTGAGAATTCTGCTATTGTCTGATAAATGCCAATAAAGCTACTTCATGCTGGTCTACGAGCACAAGTTCCAATAATGGACGTTGGACCCTAATTCCCCACTCACGGAGGATGTTGCAGAATGTTTGGTCGGAAACATGCGCACAAGTAGCTTGATGGAGATCATTTTTAAGGGCTCTGGCAATCCTCCTCCTGTTCATTCTCTCACAAAGGAGCAGATACCGATCTTGCTGCTAAGTTGATGCACTTCTATACCCCTGTCCATCTCTCCTCATGTAGCCCTTGTCCTGGTATGTGCTCCATGCTGTTGAGGCTGTGCTGGTAGACACAGCATTCTTGAGATGATGTGTATAGATGTGCCATTCCAGAGGAGGAGAACTACCTGTGCAAACTAAATGTTGCCAGTAATGATAATGACACTAGCAAAATGCAAAACTAGAAAAAACTCAGGAAGAGTAAGGAGATAATTTTACCATCCCCTTTATGGGGGTCGTCTTACTGCTGCCGTTCTATTGAACCTGTTATCACTTTCATTTGCACCAAAGCAGGTGACATTTGATTTACAATTTCTGATGCTTCCCACTTGGAGAGATTGGTATCAGAGATGATCAAATCGAATTTATGAAATTGTTTGTTAAATTCGAACAATTTGTGATTCGATTCCAAAAAAATAAATAAAATGCCCAATGCCGTTTCACATATACCCAAGGATTGCATCAGCCAGAGAACATGCATACTTGATGTCAGATGAGACCACGTGGGCGTCCCAATATTCACGTCACATCACATTGTCTAGCGCAGGCTAGTCAATCAAGTTGGACTATCACAGCCACAATTAAAGAGAATGCAGGGATTGCAGTGGCCATTTTAGGGTTTTACAGCTTAGGGTTAGGAAGTCAGAGCCATACCTCATCATTTCAGGTAGGTATAGAAAGGCCTACATCAGAGTGTAGTGTACTACTGCAACAGTGTAGAACATAGAAAATGGAAGTGGTAGTCTCAGACTGTGAATAATAATACATAGATTCACGGGATAAGGAGGTGCAGGACCATAGATTCAAGTGATAAGCAGGTGCAGGACCTGCATAGTCTGTGAGGGCTAAAGAAAAATAATGAAACCAAGGCTAGTATGTTTTGTTTTAGTGTAGCTGTCAAGTTTTTATTATCATTTTGCTTTAGGAAAAAGGGGCGATGTCTTTTTTTTTTTTTAAATTCAACCATACAGCCCACAACAATACTACGAGCTGGTGCTACATTTTCATTTCCGCGCATCTACCTACCAAATTGCATTTTTGTTTGCGGCTCTTCAATGGGAAGGCAACATTTATTTAAAACTATATGTGATTTATTTTTGGCATCTCTATTTCACTAGTCCATATTAGTAACTGTACTCCTCAGAACAATACTGTGTGCTAGTGCTGCATCTTACTTTACGTGAGTAGCATTCTTGCTTACAACTTTTTGAAGGGGATGGGGAGAGAATGGTATTTAAAATAATAAAGTTTTAATTTTTAATTTCTGTTTTATTAGTCCGAATTGACAACTCTGCACCCCACAATTTGACAGTGAGCTGTTTCTGCATTTGGATGCCACGTGTCTCTACCTGGCATTTGTTCTATTGTAAAATGTATTTTGCCTACCAAAAAGTCTAAAATGCGTTTACACTAAAATGAAATATTTAAAGGTAAGTTCACACTATTTTTTTTTACAGCATTTTTTAGTGGATCCTCTCCTAATATAAAGCCAGAAACATCTCTCACAAAATACTCAAAATAATCTTCCTTTTTTAATTAAAAAAACGACTTGCAGTTCATACGGTCAGTCTTTTCAGCATCTTTTAAATGCTCTTTGAATTTGTTCCCAATGGAAAACACTACAGACTAGGCACTGTCCAAACAAAGGATGCAAAAAGCACTTCAGGAAAAAAAAAGCTCTGCAACATCACTTGAAAAACTGCTTCATGAAATACTTCAGTAAATTAAAACACAAAGTAACACACAAAAATCTCCCCAAAACAATAGTTTGCTGAAGCAGTTTCTACCTGAAAACACACTGTTTTTGATCACTAAAAAAACAAAAAACCTATATTGGTCAAAAAGGTCTGTTTTTCGAGTAGGAATCGCTCTTTTTTTCTGGAGTTTTGTAAACGTGAAGCATATTTGTGTGTGTATGTGTGTTTTTTGTTGGTGAGTGCTTTTTTTCTGAGCATTTTTCAGAGCTTATTAGATGTCCTTTTACTAACAGGTTTTAAAGGTTTTTTTTTTCTTTAAATCAATAAACAATTCATTAAGATGTCAGTGTGTTGTAATTTCATTAGCATTTTTAGCCACCATGTGTACTTTTCCTAAAATTTCTGGTTGATTCCATATTTTTTCAGGGTTGAATAAGAGTGGATAAACATTTTTGCCAACTTTATCAAAAAGTACTAAAATGTATGGTAAATGAAAAAAATACAATGGCATAGTACATGCTAGCGTTAGAGTAAAAAATTAAAACATGCAATGCCTGAAAATATGGGAGTCTTTAGCAGCTCCATCAGCGCTGCTGGCACCAGCAGTTGCATCATACACATGTCACGTCTGGTCTCCTTTTTCTCTGGTAGTAAGAAGCGGAGGGTATAATAGAATTTATGACACATCACTTTTCTCAGTAACGGAATTGTGATGTTACTTCTGACAGCGACACAATCAGTTCCACCACAAAGCAACAGAGCAGTGCAACTGAACTAATTTGTGAAATTGCAATATGATAGAATTCACCACTGCGTGTGTTACAGCACAGAATCATAGAATTGTAGTAGAGTTGGAAGGGACCTCCTGGGCCATCTGGTCCAACCCCCTGCTCAAAGCAGGATTCGCTAAATCATCCCAGTCAAATGTCTGTCCAGCCTCTGTTTGAAGACTTCCATTGAAGGAGAACTCACCACTTCTCGTGGCAGCCTGTTCCACTCATTGATCACTCTGTCAAAAAGTTTTTTCTAATATCTAATCTGTGTCTCCTCCCATTCAGGTTCATCCCATTGCTTCTAGTCTTTCCTTGTGCAAATGAGAATAAAGATGATCCTTCTACAATGTGACAGCCCTTGAGATATTTGTAGACAGCTATTAAGTCTCCTCTCAGTCTTCTCTTTTGCAAACTAAACATTCCCAAATCCAGCAACCTTTCCTCATAAGACAGGGTTTGCAGACCGGTCACCATTCTGGTCGCTCTTTTCTGAACTTGCTCCAGTTTGTTGATGTCGTTTTTAAATTGTGGTGCCCAAAACTGGACAAAATATTCCAGATGAGGTCTGACCAAAGAGGAGTACAGGGAAATAATGACTTCACCTGATCTAGACTGTATGCTTCTGTTAATACATCCTAGAATTGCATTTGTCTTTTTTGCTGCTGCATCACACTGTTGACTCATATTCAGTCTGTGATCTATTAGTATACCCAAGTCTTTTTCACATGTGCTGTTGCTTAGCCCTATTCCTCCCATTCTGTTTATGCTTTTTTCATTTTTATTGCCCAGATGTAGTACTTTGCATTTTTCCCTGTTAAAAACCATTCTGTTAGTTGCTGCCCACTGCTCCAGTGTATTTATATCTTTTTGAATCCTCTCTCTCTTCTCTAGTATTAGCTATCCCTCCTAGTTTTGTGTCATCAGCAAATTTAATCAGTTTACCCTCAATTCCTTCATCTAAATCGTTGATAAAGATGTTGAACAATACAGGTCCCAGGACAGAGCCCTGTGGTACCCCACTTGAGACATTCTTCCAACTGGGTGTGCAGCCATTTACGACCACTCTTTGGGTCCGATCACTAAGCCAGTTATGAATCCACCTAACAGTTGCCTTGTCCATTCCATACTTAGTCATTTTTTCAATAAGGATTGTATGAGATACTTTGTCAAATGCTTTGCTGAAGTCAAAATATACTATATCTACAGCATTTCCTTGATCCATCCAATCAGTGATTCCGTCATAGAAGGAAATTAAGTTAGTCTGACATGACTTATTAGTTACAAACCCATGCTGACTCTGTTTAATCACTTCATTCTTATCCAGGTACTGACATACATGTTGTTTAATAATTTGTTCAAAGATCTTTCCTGGTATAGAAGTCAGACTCACCGGCCTATAGTTGCCTGGGTCCACCTTCTTCCCCTTTTTTGAAGATAGGAACAACATTTGCTCTTCTCCAGTCTTCTGGGACTTCTCCTGTTCTCCAAGAATTTTCAAAGATTATGGAGAGGGGTTCAAAAATTTCTTCTGCTATCTCCTTCAGTACTCTGGGGTGTAATTCATCTGGACCTGGAGACTTGAATTCATTTAGGTTAGCTAAGTGTTTCCTCACTATTTTTCTGTTTATAGATATCCTGGATTCTTCTATTCCCTTAATAGGACAGTGAAGAACAGTTGATGTTATATTTCCTTTCTGAGAGAAAACAGATGCAATATAGGAATTTAAAAGTTCAGCCTTCTCAACATCCTGTCTTACCATTTCATCATTTTCATCCTGTAAAAATCCTATAGCATCTTTGACTTTTCTTTTACGTTTGACATATCCCCCAAATCCTTTATTATTGCTTTTGACATCTCTTGCAAGCCTCAAGTCATTGTCAGCTTTAGCTAATCTGATTTGTGCCCTGCAGGTTCAGCAGACAGCATTATATTCTTCTTTAGATATGCATCCCTCTCTCCATCTTATAAACATTTTTTTCTTCCTTTTTTAGCATGTGCTTAAGTTCTGTGTTCATCCATCCTGGTTTCCTTAAATGCTTCCTATTCTTCCCTCTTTTCAGAATTGTTAACAATTGTGCTTTGAGAATTTCATTTTTCAAGATTTCCCATCCTTCCTGGACATTTTTGTCTTAAGGATATCCAGCCATTGGATCCCTCCAATTCTCTTTCTGAATCCCTTAAAATCTGCCTTTCTGAAGTCTAACCTTGATGTCTGAGTCTTCACAGGTCTTCCTCCTCTAGTTATCCAAAATTCTAAAATAGCATGGTCACTACCTCCTAGGGTCCCAGCCACTTTTACCTCCTCAACCATTTCCTCCCTGTTTATAAGGATTAGATCCAAGGTAGCAGTTCCCCTTGTTTTCTCCCCTACCTTTTGGAAGATAAAGTTGTCAGTAAGAGAGGATAAGAATTTCCTTGACCTGTTAGTTTTGCCTGAGAGAGATTCTCAACAAATTTCTGGATAGTTGAAATCTCCCATGACAACTATGTCATATTTTTTGGAGAACTTGGCCATTTGATGCATAAAGAGTTCATCCATATCTTCAGCTTGCACAGGCGGCCTGTAGTAAATGCCTACAATGGTGTCCTTTCCATTGTTCTGTCCTTGTATTCTTACCCAAACAGTTTCCACAGAACTCCCAGTCTCTGAAGCTTCAATCTCTGTGCAGATATACGCGTTTCTAACATACAATGCGACACCTCCTCCTTGTTTATCAAGTCTGTTTCTTGCAAATAAGTTGTATCCTTCTAGTCTTGTATTCCAATCATGTGTATTGTCCCACCAAGTTTCAGAGATTCCAATGACATCATATTTCTTTTCCTGTGTTAGTAGTTCCAATTCTCCTTGTTTGTTGCCCATGCTTTGTGCATTAGTATAGAAACATTTTAGTTTGTGATTGGTTTTTATTTCTCCAATATTTTTATTAATTAGATTCTTTTGTCTTTGTTCTTCCTTTCCACTTCTAATAGCAGAGTTCTCAATAGCATTTGTCAGGTGTATGGCTTTTTCTGGTCTTTTGCTTCCCTTCCCATGTTGTTCTAGTTTAAAGCTCTCCTTACAAGTGCTACTCTCCTTACAAGTGAGTAGCATGTAGCATGAGTACTGGAACTTGTGTTATTGTAAAATCTAGCATTAGCAGGTGTTGAATGTTGTATGCCAGTTACTGAAACCCTTGAAAAAGGGAGCAAAATATATCACAAGGGATAACTGTGCCATCAGCAGACAAGGATACAGCATGGAATAGAGGAACAGCAACTTCTGAAATTTTCATGGTGTCCTTGGTGTTTTGATTCCCCATGGTGTTTCCCATTGCTTTTTCTTTGGCTGTACTCTATGAGCCTACCTCTGTTGTTTCTCATTCTCGTTTTAATTTGCTTTATACCTAAGTCATTTGGGCTTTACTTGGGATGTGGTAGTTAATAGAATTCAACATGTTAGGATGAAATGTTATTGTTGCACTGCCCAAAGAATGTTTTTTTTTTGTTTTTGTAATTTCTTGAAAAGTCATTTCTTCTATCATTAATAATTCCATCATCTGCAGTTTTGGTAAATATGAGGCTGTTTTCTGCCTTTGATTGGTCTGAATTCCCGCAGTTGGACTTGATCGGCGTCAACATCATCATCTACTGCTCGTTGTATTTACAGTAATTCTCCTTCTTTCTTCAAACCAAAATGAATGTGCATTAATTGCTAATATTTTCTACTTTCATCCTTGCTTGGGGTAAACATCATTCAATTATGACTGTCACCTGGAATGACATACAAAAACCATAACATTTTTAAAACAAATTTTCAGACTCAAATTTTCTTAATATTTCTGCGTCTTTAAGGGTGCAGCACCTGTACTGAATTCCCCAGGTAGGACCCTGAACAGGATTGAGCCCCTGACAGATATTGGCACAAAATGCTAAAAAAAATTTGTCTTTCGTTAGTCACATTTTTGGTACATCTCAGACTTCTCATTTTTAGATAAATTATTTTTTTCAGAGCAGACGTGAAATGGATTCCACAGGGAAGAACCTGCACAGGATTGAGCTCCTGTGCAGAGATGGACAAAAAAGAGCAAAAATTATTGCGAAAAAAATTGATGGGCTTCCATAATTCCCAATTTTATTTTGATCTTGGCTTTTTTTTAACTCTCCACTTAATTAATAAAATATATGTTTTTGGAGTCCACCAACTGTGATAAATTTGCCTGGTAGGCTACCGAGCAAGTTGCGCACCAATAATGGACAGGGCACTAAATGAAAAATTGTTGCAACTTAGCAAACAAAAATTCATGGGTATTCTAATAAAGGGAAGCTGACAGGTCCCCCATGGTCCACAGAACCACAAGCAGTTGTGTCTGTATATGTAGACACAGTGTCTAACAGTCCCTGTGTTATATTACACACATAAACAGATCTATTGAAAAAGTATTTCTAAAATCCATTTATGATATGCAAATGAGGGCTTTGACTAGTCAAGGTGGTGTTAGCGTCCCCAGACTGATAAGATTAATGAATTAGGTGCATGTTATTACTGCAAACATATAATTAAGACTGGAGTCTGAAGCACCAGGCTTAATGAATTGGGGCCTTCGCGTGATAATTTTTGGACAGTTTTCAATTTCAAAAAGCATGAAAAGTATGTCCAGGGTATCATTAGATATGCTGCTGGTTAAGGCCGGGTTCACATTTCGTTTGGCAGTCCGTTAGACGGACTGCGTTACGCCGCGGCATAACGCGGTATAACGCAGTCTGTTAACGCTGTCATTGCCCTCCATTGTCGGGCGCATCGCAACGCATGTTGTAAAGCAGCATGCGTTCGTGATGTGCAGTCATTCAGTGATGGAGTCTCGGAAGTGGGCTGCAGCGTCTGAGGTTCCGTCATGGCTAGCACAGATGGAGCATCTGCGCTAGTGGTATAGCATAACACATATCACGTTATGCTATAGCTTTAACGCTGCCCATCAACGCTTTGCGTCGAACGGGCTGTGTTAACGCAATGTGAACCTGGCCTAACATCCATTTACTCATACCCACATATGTTGAGACCACTTGGACATTATTAAGGTTGTCTTTTTGGACATTATTAAGGTTGTCTTTTTATTAAAGAGTTGAAAAGGGGTTTGATATAATTCTAGGGACTTCGGAGTGTTACACATGCCTTTTCTAGACAAATAGAATCTTAACAGTTTTGAGATTCACAATGAATCTGTTCACTGTGAATCAAATTAAAAAAAATAATAATAGAGAAACCTGGAAAATTTGAAATTCAATATATTTGGTCATCTCTAATTAGTATTCCTGAAATTTTAAAGACTTGGTAATATACTTTGAAGCCTAAAAGGGGACTGTACTTTCAGTCTTCCCCTGAGCTCATCATTCACTCTGAATAACAACTAAAATCTGTCTTGTTTTGCAAAAAAGGCTGCAAACACTGAAGTGTAATGTTAAAACTCATACTCTTTGGAGAAAGTGAAGAGGAGTGAAGGAGCAGAGTGAGAAAATTAACAGAGGGAGACACAGAAGATTGTGCTAAGATTTCTAATAGCTCTTTAACCTTATCCCTGAGCTGGATTTACATCTAAACTGATCATTAATTATTGCTAGAAAGGTTTGCTCCTCAGGGGCAGAGCTTCACTTCTGTGCTTAGTACTCACTTTCATATTAAAATATCTTCCTGTTGAAGCTCCAGGAGGGTAATATGTGGATGCATGTCATTCTTGGTCTCCTTAAAGGAGATGTTACTGTAACCCCAAATGGTTACCACTCAGCATGCCCATGCTTCTGAATGGCTAATGCCTGATAATTGATAATTATGCCCATCACCCCTATAACATAACATAACAAAGTAGGTATAAGATGCTCTTTACAGTAATCTGGGAAAAAATGAAATTACAACTCCTGAGGAATTTTCAATTACTTTCATATAGATTGTCACCCAGATTTCCCTGGAAAAGATAACTGAGAAAATGCTGGACAGAAGAAATCTGTCAGGAACACCGCACTGCACTTACTCACTGAGCCACTGTGCATGTCCTGAGTGCAAAAACAGTGCTCAAAGATACCTGTGGAGCGGGCAGCAGCGGTGACGATGCATGCTCCAGGACCTGAAGCACGTGACTGCTGGGGGCGTGGCCTAAGCTCCACAGAGCTAGGAGCTGCAGGGAAACTCCTAGAAAGGTAACTACAGGACAATGTTACCAAGGGGCATAGACAGAGATAGAAACCAGATCAAGCCGGGTCAAAGCACGAGATAGCAGGACAGTACCAAAGGGTTAGACAGAGCGAATAGTCAGGATGTAGCAATAGATCAGAAAACCAGAACGGGCAATGGACGGTACAATAGGGCCAAACTGCAACAGAGTAACAATAGCCAAGCCAGGGGGTCCGAACCAGAGAAGACAATAGTACCAAAACGAGAGACAGAGTACAGAGTGAGGGAACAGGCCGGGTCATACACGGGAATCAAACAAGCAATGCAGAATACACGCACACCAGGGGGGTCAGTCAGACACACAGCCAGAATAACAGTATAGCTGACAGAGAATGCTAGTCTGGAGTTAGTATAAATACCCCTCCCAGATCCAAAGAGAGGCTGGCAAACGTTAACCCTGTGAGAACAGGACATTAACCCTGTCCTAACCATGACAAAATCTTAAAAAGGTATATTCACTGTGGATTCTCACATAGCTGAATATATTGTCTTTACGATCCATAGTTGGTTTTCCACTCCTCCTGCAACCCTGATCCCGGGCGCTCAGTAATAATGGAGACTTTTGGCACGCTGTCATCTGGAGGGAGTTGGCGCAGGATGTAAGACAATTGAAGTGATACATAAATCCTCAGAAAACTGATAGTACGGCATACACCCATTCAAAAAATGTAAGTCAACAGTAAATCCTGTCTCATAATATGTACTGTATGTCATTTCATGCTATAACATGTCCTAATCCTGCTCGCTCTCAGGAAGGAGAAGAAAATATAAACTTAGGTTTTCACCTTTTTCGGACTGACTGAATCCTTTAAGCTCCGCAACTCGTCACAAATGGTATGTCCATCTCTGGTCACCAGCGAAAATATCATCTATATAGACAATGGAGCCATTGCATTACATTAAAGCTCCATCAAAACAGACCAACAATCAGCAGGACAAACATACATGCAAACACTCATTTCCATTCATTGCACATGTAGACATGCCAGTGAGTGCATCTTTTATGAGGGCATAAAAATCACTAATTGTCGCCATCATATTCCATTCTACAAACTGGGATGTGCAGTTATATATGAACAATAATGCAAATGAGGGCTCATGCCCATAATGTCTGCACACTGTCATTGATTAGCACATGTAAATTGAGAAATTAATTTTTTATATCTCAGAAAAGGAGCTACTTATTAGTACTTATCGTGAGTTACAACACTTTAGAGCTGCACTCACTATTCTGCTGGTGGAGTCACTGTGTACATACATTACATTACTTATCCTGTACTGATCCTGAGTTACATCCTGTATCATACCCCAGAGCTGCAATCACTATTCTGCTGGTGGAGTCACTGTGTACATACATTACATATCCTGTACTGGTCCTAAGTTACATCCTGTAGATCTTTTATTATAAAAATCAAAAAAATAGCAATAATAATAACAAAAACATAACAGGAATATCAGCCAGAAAATAATCCATATACTGAACACTGGTCCAGCCACTCAGTCTCTCCTCTCACACATATTATACATATATACAGAATAATAACTAATAATAACTTACACCTTCCGGTCCGGTCACCAACAATCTAATAACAAACAATAAAATAAACAAAGGCCGACATAAATATATACTTTTTTTTTTTTAAATATATACAGTGGGGAAAAAAAGTATTTAGTCAGTCAGCAATAGTGCAAGTTCCACCACTTAAAAAGATGAGAGGCGTCTGTAATTTACATCATAGGTAGACCTCAACTATGGGAGACAAACTAAGAAAAAAAAATCCAGAAAATCACATTGCTGTTTTTTTTTTTTTCATTTTATTTGCATATTATGGTTGAAAATAAGTATTTGGTCAGAAACAAAATTTCATCTCAATACTTTGTGATATATCCTTTGTTGGCAATGACAGAGGTCAAACGTTTTCTGTAAGTCTTCACAAGGTTGCCACACACTGTTGTTGGTATGTTGGCCCATTCCTCCATGCAGATCTCCTCTAGAGCAGTGATGTTTTTGGCTTTTCGCTTGGCAACACGGACTTTCAACTCCCTCCAAAGGTTTTCTATAGGGTTGAGATCTGGAGACTGGCTAGGCCACTCCAGGACCTTGAAATGCTTCTTACGAAGCCACTCCTTCGTTGCCCTGGCGGTGTGCTTTGGATCATTGTCATGTTGAAAGACCCAGCCACGTTTCATCTTCAATGCCCTTGCTGATGGAAGGAGGTTTGCACTCAAAATCTCACGATACATGGCCCCATTCATTCTTTCATGTACCCGGATCAGTCGTCCTGGCCCCTTTGCAGAGAAACAGCCCCAAAGCATGATGTTTCCACCACCATGCTTTACAGTAGGTATGGTGTTTGATGGATGCAACTCAGTATTCTTTTTCCTCCAAACACGACAAGTTGTGTTTCTACCAAACAGTTCCAGTTTGGTTTCATCAGACCATAGGACATTCTCCCAAAACTCCTCTGGATCATCCAGATGCTCTCTAGCAAACTTCAGACGGGCCCGGACATGTACAGGCTTAAGCAGTGGGACACGTCTGGCACTGCAGGATCTGAGTCCATGGTGGCGTAGTGTGTTACTTATGGTAGGCCTTGTTACATTGGTCCCAGCTCTCTGCAGTTCATTCACTAGGTCCCCCCGCGTGGTTCTGGGATTTTTGCTCACCGTTCTTGTGATCATTCTGACCCCACGGGGTGGGATTTTGCATGGAGCACCAGATCGAGGGAGATTATCAGTGGTCTTGTATGTCTTCCATTTTCTAATTATTGCTCCCACAGTTGATTTCTTCACTCCAAGCTGGTTGGCTATTGCAGATTCAGTCTTCCCAGCCTGGTGCAGGGCTACAATTTTGTTTCTGGTGTCCTTTGACAGCTCTTTGGTCTTCACCATAGTGGAGTTTGGAGTCAGACTGTTTGAGGGTGTGCACAGGTGTCTTTTTATACTGATAACAAGTTTAAACAGGTGCCATTACTACAGGTAATGAGTGGAGGAAAGAGGAGACTCTTAAAGAAGAAGTTACAGGTCTGTGAGAGCCAGAAATCTTGATTGCTTGTTTCTGACCAAATACTTATTTTCCACCATAATATGCAAATAAAATGAAAAAAAAAACAGACAATGTGATTTTCTGGTTTTTTTTTTCTCAGTTTGTCTCCCATAGTTGAGGTCTACCTATCATGTAAATTACAGACGCCTCTCATCTTTTTAAGTGGTGGAACTTGCACTATTGCTGACTGACTAAATACTTTTTTTCCCCACTGTATATATATGAAATAACCAATCTATACAAATATATACAAGACTAAACTAAACACCCCACACTCAACCCCACCAGTCCCAACCCCCGCACTGACCTGAGAACTGGTCCTGCGTCTCATGCCTCAGTCCATGTCCAACGTCCATAGGCCAGATCAGGCAGTGCCAGTGTTTCCCCAAACACCCCAGTGTCCCATAGTCCCACAAGATAAACCCCCCCCTCCCTTTTCCCACCACCCAACCTAACACCTACACCCAAATCTATATCCCTATATACAATATATACAAAAACAAACAATACAACTCCCACAAATCACAAGGCCCAAGTTCGGCTCCTGCAGCCCTACATCACTGTATACCGATCACAAAACAAAAATCTACAGTGTCAGAGGCAGCCCACCACCAAGAAAGGAGATGACCAGACTAGGGCACACTAAAAGAAAAGCCCCTCCAGAGGAGAGCGGCCCTACGTGTGCCCAGTCTCCCTTACTCCAGAGAGCGCACCTTCACCAGGTCACCGAGTATGGTCCTAAACACATCGTCCACTGGGAGGATTTTCCGTTGCGTTGATACTAAGCACCGTGCGTTCCACGTGTGATACCTTACCACTGCGCTAACTAGAAATATGGTGCAGCGGTCCCAACCACCAAGGTCTCCAAATGCTCCATAGGCCCATTCCGCATAGGAGAGACCGGCCAGCCGAGACCAGCCAATGGAGGCGACCACCCTGTTGTACACCTCTGTGTTGAAGGGACAATGAAGCAGGAAATGGTCCATGCTTTCCAGCATGGTACCACAATGCTCCTTAGGACAGTTCCTGTCCTCAGAGCTCCTACACTTCAGATTGTCCCTCACACACAGTTTCCCATGGAAGCAGCACCACGCCAAGTCCCAAAACTTCGAGGGAATGCTGATAGAATTCAAAAGATGCAAACCCACCCCAAGATCCCGACTTGGGCAATCCCTGAGCACCAGAGGACTCTGGAAATGGGTCAACAGAACCGTTTTGTCAAGGAGTTTCCTAGGCAGAGTCCTAATCTCCCACATTCCCAGACCCCACCGGCGAATTACCTTCAGAACCAAGGTAGCGCAAGCCGGAAGATGTCCATGTGGTGTGCGAAGATCCTTCACTTGCCCTCCTGTCTCCCATTCCTGGAAGAAAGGCTGAAACCATCCCCCACAGGAGAATACCCACGGAGGATCCCTCTCTTTCCAGAGGTTTGCAATTTTGATCTTAATGAAGGTATCCACAAGGAATACCACAGGGTTGACCATACCCAACCCTCCTAGGCTCCTTGTACGGTAAGTAACCTCCCTCTTGCCCAGGTTCAGTCTATTCCCCCATAATAGTTGGAAGAAGAAACTGTAGACCCGAGTCCAGAGAGACACCGGCAAGATGCACACACTGCCCAGATAAATCAGTAAAGGGAGCAGGTAAGTTTTGATCAGGTTTACCCTTTCCCTGAGGGTCAAAGACCAACCCTTCCATTGGTTCACCTTCTGAGTGGTGATCTCTAGCCTGCTATTCCAATTTTGTTTGGGGTAATCCCCATGGCCAATTCCATGCCAAGGACTTTTGCAGAGACTTTGCGCCCTAGAAGGGTGTCCGGGAGATCAAAACCAGGATCTCGTCCTCCCAGCCTGAGACTCTCACACTTATCCCGGTTGATCTTGGACCCGGATGCCTCCAAATAGCGATCTACCTCTGACATCAGCCACCCTGCCTCCTCGTGAGAGGAAACAAAACAGTGACATCATCGGCATACGCCACCACCCTCAGAGTGGCTTCCAGTGCTGCCCGGTCCATCCCGATCCTGGCCAACGGTCCACGCTCCACCCTCCTAAGAAGTGGGTCGACCGCAAACACATACAGCAGTGGGCTCAAGAGACAACCCTGGTGAACACCAGATCCAACCTCAAAAGAGCTGCCAATCCAACCGTTCACAAGCGGGAAACTCTCTGCCCCACCGTACAAGGTTGTAAGCCAATAACAAACCCCCCCGGCTGGTCATATCTCAGAAGGACAGACCAGAGGTACCCATGATTAACCCGATCAAACGCTTTTGCCTGGTCCAGTGAAAGCTTGTACCCCTTCCAGTGACCAGCCCTACCCTGCTCCACCGCCTCCCGGACACCGAGCACAGCACTAAATGTGCTGCGACCAGGAACAGAGCAATGCTGGGCCTTCGAAAGGAGTCAGGGTGCAAATTTCACTAGCCGATTAAACAGCACCTTTGCCAGAACCTTCCTGTCTGCATTGAGAAGCGCTATGGGACGCCAATTCTCAATGCACGATGGGTCCTTACCCTTTGACAAGATGATCAGGGCAGACCTCCTCACTGACTTTGGCAGAGTGCCCGAGGAAAGACACTCATTGAATACCTCAGTCAAGAGGGGAACCAAAGCGTCCTTAAAGGTATTATAAAACTCAGATGTTAAGCCATCTGGACCGGGTGATTTTTTTTGGGCAAGCCCTTCAATCGCCAACTTAACTTCCTCTTCCCTGATCATCTCTGTCAAAACGTCAAGAGAGGGGTCTACCCCTGGTTCGGGAACGACTTCAGCCAGAAAAGCCGACATCTCATCCCTATCAAGATCCCTCTTCCCCAAGAGGTGCGAGTAGAAGGATCTGACAACCTCCAGGATCCCTGATCTGTATCGCATCATGGACCCTGTAGTGTCGACCAGTCCTGTAACCACTTTACTACTCACTGACAGTTTCTGTAAGGGTCGAGCTAGCGGTACTTCCCGTAATCCCTCTCAAAAACCAAAGATGCGTGTCTATCGTACTGACACTTCATGAGCAAAGATTTCACTCTGGAGATCTTCTCGCGGCTACCTCCAGTTGAGACAAGATGCTCGAGTTTCCTCCTCAGACCCTGATACAGGCGGCACCTGTTCAGACTCCTGAGGCTCGAGAGCTGGCGGAAGAATCTCTCCACCCTTTTCTTCAACATCTCCCACCACTCTGACTTACTACTACAAAGATCCAGTAAGGGTACCAGGCTCTGAAGAAAATCCTCAAAGGACTGTCTTATATCCGCTTCTTCCAAGAGAGATGAATTGAGCCTCCAAAAGCCTCTTCCCATCCGGAGAGTCTCTGTAACATTCAGAGAAACAAAATTAAACAGTGGTCGGAGAACTCCACCTCAACAACAGACACTGCTGAAGAGACAGCTTCCTCCTTTAAAAAAAACCTATCTATTCTGGACCTACAGTTACCTCTATGATAGGTGAACCCCTCGAGGCCTGGGGTGTGCCGAATGTGGACATCCACCAGGCGAGCCTCACTAGCTATACAATTAAGCGCGACGTTATCATAAGTCAGCTTGTCTCTGGAACCTCCTCTATCTCGGGGCCTCGTGACTGTATTGAAGTCCCCTCCAAAGACAACCTGCTGACTTGTAAAAAGGTAGGGCTTGATCCTCATAAAGAGACACTTCCGGTCCCATTTAGATTGGGGACCATAGATGTTAATGAGCCTGAGCTCTTGTCCCTTCATGAGGACATCTAAGATCAGGCACCTCCCCATTTCTAACTCAATAACCCGTCGGCATTCCACCGATGCGGTAAAAAGGACCGCCACTCCGCTATACGGCTCGACCGCAAGAGACCAATAGGAGGGCCCGAGTCTCCACTCCCTTTTGGCTTTGAACACATCTGCCATGTTTGGCAGTCTGATCTCTTGCAAAAAGGAAATGTCAGCTTCAACACGGCTGAGAAAATCAAAGGCCGCAAATCTGGCTGTATTTGACTTTATGCTGGTGACATTAATAGAAGCCAGCATCAACGGAGTGGGTACTGCCATCATTGGTGATTGAGTTAGATGGCTTTGTTCTTCGCACTCCCCTTATCCTCTGCCTCAGAGGAGGAATCCTTCCCCCTCTTTAATGACACAGAGGTGTCCATTCCCACGTGATTTTTTCTTTTTGTCGTCCTCGTCTCCGGACTCCAGGCCAGTCCCTCCCTCCAGGGACCTTACATTCCCAGAAGAAGGAGACTCAGCACCCCCTGTAAGCTCCGCCGAAGCCGGAACCTTACCCTCAGCTTCCTCCTCAGAGGAAGAGATGTTCTCAAGGGCTTGGAATCGGTTAGAAAGACCAACCAGAGGGGATTCAGTTTTTCCTTCCTTAGGTACCTTGGTCAGAGCGGGAGAAGATATTTTATCTCCCTTCTTTCTCTTCTTTTTGGTGCCGAGCTTACGCTTGTCCTCTAGCCACTGCCTATTATCCTCATCCATACTTTCATAATGGGAGGATTTGGAGGCAGTGGCAGTTTCCTCCCTGTGTATCCTCCTGACCTTCTCATCCAACTCTTCATCCCTCGGGGCCTCAGCAGCAAGGCTAGCATCCAGGACAGGGGTCACCGCAGTAGCCCGGGGCGCGCCCAGCTCCCTCTCCTGTCTGCGCTTGTCTAGACGCCTCAGCTGGGCAGGCGTCTTTTTATTGCTTTTCCTCCTTGTCCCCTCAGCTCCCTCACCCCTGCTTTTGCCCTTCCCCAGGAGAATCAGCCTCACGGCTTTCTCCCAATGGGGTCACGACTACATTAGCGAAGGAGCAAGGACAACGGCTGAATGGTTGACCTAAGTCACCACACAGGTGGCACCTAATCTCCACACAAGATGCAGCAAGATGGCCAATATCCCCACACAATGCACATTTCTGCACAGTGCAGTTTGCACTGAAGCATGTGGGGTCGCCGCACTTGTGACAGAGCTTCGGTTGCCCCTGGTAGATCTGGATACGATCCCTACCCAGGAAGGCAGATGATGAAATGTGGGCAACCGTACCACCTGAACGCTTAAGTTTTACCATAAACGTTCAGGCCCCTGACCAGATACCATACTCATCGTGGTTTTTCTTTGGCATTTCCACCACTTCTCCATATCTGCCAAGCCACGTCATGATGTCATAACAAGAAAGCGACTTGTTACAAGTCATCACGGTCACTTTCTGGATTTGATTTTGGCGAGACACTGCCTGGATGGCAAAGTCTCGCCAGCCGGGCTCATTTTTTGCCAATTCATAATTCGACCAGAAGAGCTCAAGCCCCTCTGGCTGAACAAAGCTTACATCAAACTCAGGCGTAGAATAGGAATGTATCAAGGCGTAGATGTCAATACCCTTGAAGCCCATCTTCAGCAGGAGCTCCACAACCTTAGACCTTGGAGAACACGCATCACTGCCCCTCCACCGAAGACGGACCACATTCCTACGCACACTACCTGGCCCGGCTGTCAGAAGGGACCACACTGTATTTCCCCCATTTTGCTCTCGAAAGGCCCCGAGGCCATGCCTCTCTATCTAGAAGGATAGATCAACCTCTCGACCCTCTACCATTAGTGATCTCTCCCCCTTCTTTAGAGCCTCCAGGAGACGCCACTGCAACATGCCGTCCCCAGAGGCCAGAGACGAGGAGGACGCCCTATTTTCCCTGGAGATGACAGTGGCATAACGACTAATGGATACTGCCACCACCGGGGGGGCAACCGGACTAGTGACCACATCAACACCAACAGTATTACTATTACCCACCTCCATAACACCCTCACTCTCCACTAAACCAGCAACCACACCACTAGACAAAGAAATTTCCTCATCCACACCTCCCACCACATTCTCTCCTGCTGGACCAGTGACAACAGGGGGTGGCATTTTGACCTCCGCATCATCAGGCACAAGGGGCTCAGTCTCCTCCACAGAACTGGAGGTGACCTCACCCCTGGACTTACGGGTGCCCTCCACATCATCAGTTGGTAATTTCCGCTGCTTGTCTAGGCGCCACTAATCTTTTGCCGTCGTGAGGTGCCGCTGATCCTTCATATCAAGATCTTGCTGACCAGCGGCGCCAACGCAGAACAGGATCTTGGGAGGATCAGAACGCCCAGCCCTGACAGCCCCCTCACACTGCAGCCGCAGCATTCAGGGGCACCGAGGCTACCGGAGCTGCCCCCGACACTGGGCCGCTCCCCCCTCCCACTGAGGAGCACACCACAGAATCGTGGCCAAGCCGTATGCCCGCTGCCGGGCCACCCTCACTGTCCAGACTCTCGGCTGATGCACCCGCTGCTATGTCCCCGCTACTACAAGCAGAGACGGAGCTCTGCGCCTCACTACTGTGCTCTGTACTCTCCCCGCGCCTTTGCACCAGATCCACAGCAGAACCCGGGCTGGGCAATGGGGCTTATACAGCGAACTGACCCTGCAGCTGACTCAGGGGGTACAGGGAGGGGGGCATATACGTAACTCACCACTTCCTGGAGCTTTGGCTTGGTCTTCTTTGCCTTAGCTTTCTGACCCCCAGGTGCCTCCTCTGGTAAATCATCACCAAGATGGAAGTTCTGAAGGCATACTGGGGACTCAAGGAGCTTGATCTCCACCATTAGCGCCCCTCCCTGGCCGCTGTTGTCTCTGTCCTCCCCAGAGCCAATGTCGCCTGTCCAGCAGGGAGCTCGCTGCACATGACCTGCGGGTGACTTTGCAGGCTGCCAGGTGGGGCTTTCTGCTTGTCATTATCATCATCATCATCATCATCCACCTGGCTCTCAGGCTGCATCCCCATCTGCCTTTGCTCTCTGCTTTCAGCCATTTCTCTGAATCTGTCATCATTCATCAGTTTTTCTTTAAATGTGCCACTTTTCTCTCTTAGGAATGCTTTTCTCACCTCCAGCTCATTAATATCCAGCTTCAGTTGCTTTACCTCCACCTGGAGTTGGGTCTTCCTGGGTCTGGAGGAACCTGCAGCTTTGGCGCTTGTGCAGCGTAGCTCCTCTCTGAGACTTCGGATGGTCTTCCTTGCCTCTTTATACTCACAGAGGTGGCTCATGTCCCGGGAGGCATAGGTGGACACAGACTCCTTTGGTTTCTGCAGCCCCCAACCATCCCCAGTGAGGTTGGCCTCACCTCTGTGAGCACTCAGCTTTCCTCCGGAAGGACCGCCATCTTGCACGCTGCTAGCAGGCTTCTCCTCCATGTTGGAAGCCTTACGGCTTCTCTGGGTCTCTGCAGACCAGGGGGGAGTAGGAGCCACATTGCTGCGACTCCTGGTGGAGTGTCTCACCCCCGTGTCCTCTGATGTGCAGGCCGGTTGCTGGTTTCTTCTGCTTCCCACCAGCCTTTTCCAGGAAACAGAAGCCTGGGACTTGTCTTCTTCACACACCCCAGGAAATCCACTCCTCCCTGGGTAGGAGAGAGAGCAGGTCCCTGGGTGGAGAGGTGTTGATTCTCTGGAGCTCAGGAACACACAGCAGGATCAGTGTCGACCGCACCCACAATTAGCACAATGAGCGGCAGCTGAACAGAGCTGCACTCGCTATTCTGCTGGTGCAGTCACTGTGTACATACATTACATTACTTATCCTGTACTGATCCTGAGTTACATCCTGTATTATACTCCAGAGCTGCACTCACTATTCTGCTGGTGGAGTCACTGTGTACATACATTACATTACTTACCCTGTACCGATCCTGAGTTACATCCTGTATTATGCTCCAGAGCTGCACTCACTATTCTGCTGGTGGAGTCACTGTGTACATACATTACATTACTTACCCTGTACCGATCCTGAGTTACATCCTGTATTATGCTCCAGAGCTGCGCTCACTATTCTGCTGGTGGAGTCACTGTGTACATACATTACATTACTTACCCTGTACTGATCCTGAGTTACATCCTGTATTAGGCTGTGTGCACACGATGCAGATTTGCAGCAGATCCGCAGCGGATTTTACCGCGCAGAAACGTTGCATGTCTGTATTGTGATGTACAGTAGCCTTAAAATCAATGTAAAAAAAAAAACGCTGTGCAGACGCTGCGGATTTTTCTGCGCGGTTTTCCCACGTTACAAAATCTGCAGCATGTTACTTCTTTTGTGCGGTTTTCCATCTCCCCTGTCACCAAATCTGCAGGGGGAAATCCTGAGTTACATACTGTATTATACTCCAGACCTGCACTCACTATTCTGCTGGTGGAGTCACTGTATACATACATTACATTACTTACCCTGTACTGATCCTGAGTTACATCCTGTATTATACTCCAGAGCTGCACTCACTATTCTGCTGGTGGAGTCTCTGTGTACATACATTACTTATCCTGTACTGATCCTGAGTTACATCCTGTATTATACTCCAGAGCTGCACTCACTATTCTGCTTATGAAGACACTGGGAGGATGTTATTATGAGGGTACATTTCAAAATCACTTTTGCTTGTTGCCGTGTTGATGTCATTTGCACTGTATTTATCAATGTATTGCACAATGTTTGATAAATTAGACGCACTTCTTTCTAAAAATGTTTCTCCACATTTACGCCTCCTCCTTACTGGAGTGAATTTGTGATTTTTTTTTAGAGACTTTTTTAAAAATCGCTACTCATAAATCTGGCAAAAATCTAATTTTCATAGCTAAACATGACATATTTTGAGTTTCAATAGCAGCGTAACATAGAAAAAAAATGACAGGGTCTTTTGATAAGACAACATTACCCAGGATGAACATCACCACAGCAATTCTCTGCAGCCGCTGAGCAAGCAGTAAATGCTGGGAGATTTCAGCTCTGAGGTCTGCAATGTTGTTAGAAGAAAAAAATCTTTTGGTTTGTAAAATACTATCCTGCAGTTTTCTGTCGTATTCTCCCATGTACAAGGAGGTATCCCGAGGGTCAGGTTCCCTTTATCTTGGGGAGAAGAGAATATCACTTTAAACTTCAGTTTTCAATAAAACAATGATCCGGTGTTTTACTGATGTGGTTTTTTTTATTGCCTTAAGGGTTATTTTCCCATTGTAAGACTCAAGGATTATCTGTAATACTATTAATTAGTGACTTCAGTCACAGAGGGATCATTGAGGCTCAGTTGCTAGTAGCTGAAGTCTTCTTTGAGACTTGGATAATATAGTACCGTTGGGAAAGCCTCCTTACCCTCAGAGGCGGTTGCCCTTTCCCTTCTCCTGGTGATTTATACTGATTTGTTTAATCAACCTGTACAAATGCTCTTAGTACATGGGTGTCATAGAAGGAGTCACCCTCGGGGGAACTCTATATAAGCCAGGGAGGCGAAAGTCTACAAAAAAAAGGTCAGAAATGGCGTAAATGGTTGTTCTATCAATGAGCGGGACTCCACCAATTGCCATAATGAAGGTCCTGGAAGGAGGTCTCAACATCCTAGATCTCATGGAGGCCAGTAATGGTGCCACCACAAATCCCAAATGTATGAGATATCTAGTGATGCTGGTAAGGAAAGGCCATGACTTAATATATTGAACCCGAAGCTACCTACATTACACCGTGTGTCTATGCTTATACTAGGCCTCCGATCGAGCTTGTGACATCCCCTACTCAGCGTGTATCCTGACTTTCCAGATAGTCTACATTTTTGTGCCTTTTAGGTTTGGCCTGAAAATTTTCTGTGGAAACTCTAAAGACACAAAATGTCAGTCAACTGGTATTGAAAGGCTATGCCGGTCCCCAGAAAACAAACAAACGCTACAAAAGCAGAGAAAAATAAGAAACCTGTGAGAGCTGAGAACAAGGGAAGAGCTCTCCGATGTTTTAGACTTAACCTAGGCAACAAAGGCTATGAGAATTAACTCCTTACCTTCATGCGCATTACACTGTACAAATTGGAGCATTTTTCAACGTTTCAATCTACATCTTAGCTAAACTTCAATCCTCAATGACATGTCTTCTTATGCCCAAATTTTATTTAGTTCCCCTGGAAGGGTCACCTCTTCTGTAGCATTTATTTTGGGGGGAGGTGCAATCAAGAGTCTTTCTCTAACTTCACATTCTCTTTGAGGTCTATAATTTCTTTAGAAAGAGGACAGCTAAAAATAGACATGATGGAACCAAATAGACTTTAGATCCCTGCTCAGACTCTGCTTTGAGATTCCAATAATGTGGGATTGCAAAGTCAGCTATAAACATAAGATATTCGCCAGTTGAATTGCAATCTCCGGTTTGCCATTTAATCTCCTCTTGGCCAAATATTACTTCTATGGCAGGAGGGAGATATGTGACTGTCAGGCACCTTTGGTACCACTTATGTTGGAACAACACAAGATATTTGTACCTTATAAAAAGCATCACTATTATAAATGGCACATGGTAGGAGCAACCCCTAAAACAGCAACAAATTCACACTGTTACATCCTAGTTTCTTAATCGGACTGTCTTCATGGATGAATTGTCTTTAGATCTTCTCATGTGCACAGGACCCACCAACAATGACCTATGTCTAGTTTAATGGGGCTTCTGGTCCAAAAGGGATCATTTCGTTTGATTCATGAGTCAGAGGCTGTCTGTACAATTACATTCAAATATGTTTATCTTTTAAACTCAGAGACCTGAGTAGTCCTCCACTGGTTGACTTCTCATTGCACCCGCTCTAGTTGATTGACAGGTCTCTCTCAATGCACACACGTGGAAGAGAACTGTCAATCAACTAGAACTGGGAGAAGCTGGCCAGTGGTGGCATGGGACTAGTTTTGTCTGTTACGATGATCCCCAGCCAAATCTTTAAACTATGTATCCTCTGAAACAACAGAGCATTTAACAAAAACCCTGGCTTTAATCATGTAACCAGGATCTGTTTCATTTGGCCCCTGGTTTGGGCAGCATGAATCAACTGTCAGGTTCCCTTTAATCTGCCCCCTCTACACCATTCTAATGTTCCCTGATTATGCAATTGGATGCCCGAGCACAAGAAAAATTTCATAAGCATTGCTTTTCGGGAGGCTTTACGGCACCTCTTCCCATGAAGTCTCCCCTTTTTCTGGGAACCTCCTGAACAATCCAGTAGAGTTGGCACATATGATATTTGCTATTCCAAGGCCGGACATACCTTTCGAATATTGGTCAGCCAAACCATACTTCTAGGCAGTGTTGGACTGAGGTGCCAAGGGCCACCAGTCATATCAACTCCAGGGCCCTACTTTTCAGCTACATGCAAATATGACTTCATCCTCGTTTACAAATTTCTATAGCAATAAAATTAGCTAATTGTTGAATAAAAATGATGCTGCCTTTGTCTGTACACAGTGAATCAAGTGTATTGTGTCAAGTACTGCTCATATAAGAGGATGATGGCCCACTCCTGCACAGAGGCCAACAGGAGGATTCTTCTGTTCTCCTTTGGGCCAGTCCAAACATGCTTCTAACTCTCCTAACCGCTCATAGTCAAGAATGTAATTTTATTTCAATGTTACCTTATCTCTGGTGGAACAAGGCATTGGGAATGTGAAATACCTAATCCTTATTTTCACTAATGTTGGAGAATTTTCAGGGCTAGCTTCTGTATACTTTTGGCCAATCCAGCCAATGGTGTTCATGTGAATATCCTGCCTTATGCTAGCCCCACGGATGGTGTTTTGTAATATCTCTGATGCTGCTTATCCTCAAAAAACAGATTAAACAATTTTACCAGTCTCATACAAAGAATAGAGGTGGCCTTCAGTAAAAATGGTGGAACCACTTCTGAAGCTGCTTAATACATCCATACATGTATCTCCTCTATTTGGGGCAGGAAGTTTCTTGCCTTTTATTGATAAGCTTCCTTGTTCAAAACTAAATTTGATGCACCCATGTTATTCCAGAAAAGGTTTGATAAGATGGACTGACTCAGACGGCCTGCCTTCTCTCATACATTAAGGAGTCTACTAAGGCACCATTTCCCAATCTTCTCCAGCAACCCGATGAGTAAGTAATGCCAATTTGTTTTAATAATATTGGGCTGTCTATTCACCTCAAACTACAATCCATATTGGCCATGTATGAGCTTTGGTGGATTCCCACTCTATTTTACGGCAAGGTCTCACCGAACTGGAAATCTGTTAGGCCAAAGTGGGACCACAAGCCACCATCTAAGGCTTTTCTGAAATTTCAAAAAGTGTCACAAAAATATTTGAAAAGCAGCAAATTTTCACACATAGCAACATAGCAGGCATGCCGCCAACATGTTTGCCTTTTAACCAAAGATGAAAAATTGGTAGCTTATTTTATTGCAATCGCTCTATAATATTGTAGCCCCATGTTTTTTTTTCACTATGAGACTATGCCACGCTGTAGAAGTTGTTTTTGTCTCCATGTTGATATATAAACACTTCACTGTATGGGGTTCGGCTGCTCATCACTTAAAATCAGCAAGCAAACTTCAAAAGGAGCGTAATTTACTAGAAACACTGGAAATACCACACAAGTCACTGACAACTTGGTGGACCTTACTAGAGAGGCTGCTGGTGAAGAACATCAAGATGTCGGTCACACAAGCTGTCAACTCTTAGTTCTCAATAACACTTCATGAGAAAGAGCATTAAAGGAGCACAGTCAGGTCCCCGATGTTTCCTACATTACAACTTGATGTCTTACACAGAATTTTATATGTTCTAAAAATCAACTTTAATATTAACGCCAACATAACATGGTATTATTAGTTACTTTTTTCTTCTCTTCTTCTCTTCTTTTCTTACCTCTCTCTTCTTTCTTTTTCCACTTACTAACTCTTCTTTTTCTCTTCTTCGGGTTTTTCTCCTCTTTCCTTCTTTATTCTACTTTTTTCTTTATTCTCTGCTAATCTTTATATGGTAAAAAAAATACTTTATACATGTGTTTTAGACCCACTTGCCCATTTTATGGTTATTTAAACTATCAATATAATGGGTTATGCTTGCTATTGTGGTGCATCCTCGAAATAAGTAGAAAATAAAACACATACCATCTGAACACCGCAGATTTTGGAATGCTTTGATTCTCGTAGCAGAGCAAAACTATTCGCCTTCCTGTCTTTTCCCTGAAAAATCATCCTTTATCGCTCTTCAACTAGTATGATAAATGGCCTAGACTAACCCAGCGAGTGGCATTTCACTCAGACTAGTCCTCCCCACAAGTTACATTGTCTTTGGAGCATCTGAAATCTTGCGCATGTGTGCACCTTCCTGCCTGCATGCGCAATTAAGCAGGCTTTATTCTAATGAAGTTGGGGAAGGTACATAACTAGCACTATGATCTTTGCTTACTTGTTGCTTATCATATTGAAAATTTACTTTTTACATTTTAGTTACGCTGTGGGTTCCCTTACCTAATGGGCCCAGGTAACGTTGAAAATGTCTACACTGATACATTGTTAGAATTTCTTTAAGAATTAGGAGCAGTACTAAAGTATGGCCTGACACATGATATTAAATGGTAGTGCCAAGATTGTGAATTGAAACAACTCACCCATCACTGACCTCTGGAAATCATCAATCCCAAAAATGGGGCTCATCAGAGGGCTCTGTTTTGCAGTATTTATAATCCATTGCCTGTGACAGATAAAGATAGTCGTGTACCACAAAAGCATTTGCCCCACTACTAATGATTTATTTAATTAAATACTGTAATAACAAAATGTTTGAGAGATTTTTTATATATTTATATATTTTTGGGCCCTTCAATTCTGAGCTGATAGGTGGAGGTCTGGGTCCTGATATCTTTACCGATCACTCAAAGGACCTCATAGAAGAGTGCAGCTCAGGAGACAGGAGCACACAGCTCCTGCCTGGGCACGCACACAGAATCGAGTACGGATGCTGTGCACTCTGGTCTCTTGAGCTGCGTACACTTATAAAAGACAGGCACGTTGTCTAGGCATTATGTTTGACACCAATCTCTCCTTCACATCCCATATACAATCTCTTGCCCACTCTTGCCGCTTACACCTAAAGAACATCTCTAGAATCCGCCCTTTTCTCACCATGGAAAAAACAAAAACCCTCACTGTAGCATTGATTCACTCCCGCTTGGTTTACTGCAACGCTCTATTAATTGGCCTCCCCGTCACTCGACTATCCCCTCTCCAGTCCATACTTAATGCAGCAGCCAGGGATGTCCATCTGGCTAATCCGTACTCGGACGTGTCCTCTCTTCGTCAGTGATTACACTGGCTGCCCATTCATTATAAGATCCAATTCAAAGTACTTGTTCTCACCCACAAAGCTCTCCACAGTGCTGCACCCCCCTACATCTCCTCCCTCATTTCTGTCTATTGGCCTAGCCGATCGATGCGCTCTGCAAACGACTTTCGACTAACATCTGCACTAATCCATACCTCCCGCTCCCGACTCCAAGACTTCTCCCGTGCTGCTCCTATCCTCTGGAATGCTCTACCCCAAGAAATTAGGACTAACCACAATTTGCATAGTTTTAGGTGCTCCCTCAAAACACATTTGTTCAGAGTGGCTTATCACGTTCACTAATCAAAGTCATTCTATGTGTAAGTGTGCGTGTGTAGCCCATTCACTATATCCATCCATTCTTCACTCCCTCAAGATGGCTGGACCTTCATTGTAAATATACAATTGTAAATACACACCTGTACTTTGTATCTCCCTCACTTCATTGTAGATTGTAAGCTCTCACGAGCAGGGTCGCCTTATTTCGCCTTATTTTGCCTTATTTATTGTATTGTTAATGTTGTTACTTATGGCTTGTGTTTTGAAACTGTTAAACTGTAAAGCGCTGCGGAATATGTTGGCGCTATATAAATAAAGATTATTATTATTATAAAATTGAAATGTCATTTGAGCAATCATTGGGGATCTCAGGGACTGGATTCCCACCATTTTGACCAGAATTAAAGGGCTTAAAATATATATTTTTTAAATTTCCCCAAAGTTTAGCTACTTTTTAAAAATATGTCAACAAGAATGTAAAAAAAAAGTACCTAAAGACTAGAAAAATTGATCCCAAATACATAAAGTTGCTTGTTTTGTTATGCTCTTTACAATTACTGTGCTTTTGTCAGGATAGGGTGTTGGAGCACATTTCGTCACACTCAATTTGACTTGGTGAATGAGTCACATGCCTTCCACACAGATATGTCCTATAGATGAAGAGTTGACAGCGGCCATGACCCGGGCACCTGACGATAGGTAAAAAAAGGCAATGACATCACTATGGAGAGTATAGAGGGTATATAATTCTACAATAGGGGTAATTTAACCCCTTCGTGATGCAGTTAATTTTAATTTTTGGATTAAAATTTTTTTACTCCTCTTTTTCTAAGGGTCATAACTTTTTTTTATTTTTCTGACCACTAAGACATATGAGGGCTAGCTTTTGCTATATTGGTTGTGACAAAAAAAATTGTAAGTGCGCTGAATTAGTAAAAAAAATATATCATTTCATGGTGAAAAAATTACTTGATACTAATTAATGAATTTTATATTTTGATAGAACAGACTTTTACAAATGTGGAAATATCAAACATTTTTATTTTCGATTTATTTTATTATTTTTTTAATTTTTAAAGCTAGAAAAGAAAAGTAACGTAATACAAATTTTTATTTTTTTATTGTTTAAAACAGTTTTATATATTTTACTTTATTTTTTTTAGCTTCTTTAAGGGACTTGACCATTTGATTGTTTCATTACTTGCTCTATCTAATGTACTTGAAGCTGAGTAAATCTTTTGAAATTCAAAGTCATCAATGCAGCTTAATTTCTCCCAAAAATGTCATTTGTGGCAAATTGATTCATGTAGCAGTACTTGATCTCGTAGTCCTTCAATAAATCGTAAATATTCTAGCAGTAGAGTGGTGTGTGCAGGGGGAGAACGTTTCCGTCAACAGCTCCGTATTGTTGTAATCCTTAGGATGTTTGTCGACACATAGGCACTCCGAATGGAGAAAATCTGCCATCAACTGATTAACATTGACCCACTGGGAAAAGAGGGTAAACTCCTCCAGCTGTTTGCCATGTAAATAGAGCTGGGCCTTGGAAGCAGAATCCTTCTTTATGTATTCTACAAAGCCGTAGCCCTTAAAATGTCCACCGAGTTCACTGTACACCAGGAGGCAGCGCTCCACGTTTCCGTACGTCTTCACCAAGTCTTCAAACTCTTTCAGAGTGAGCGAGGGCGGCAGGTTAGTGATGCACAGGAGGGTGTCCGTTGGCTGCAGCTGGAGCCAAATTTCGTTCTCCCAGAAAACATATTCGTGGAACCTGGAGATCGTGTCCTGGGCTTGTTCTCTGTTCGTCAGAGTGATGAAGGCCATCCTCTTATTTTTATCCACGTAGCAGTACTTGATCTCGTAGTCCTTAAATAAATCGTAAATGCCTGACTGCTGCAGTCTGGCAGGATGTTTCTGACCAGGACCTTCCTCCGGTACCGCAATTCTCTTGTAGTGGCGTCCAGACTTCTCTGTATCTCTGTGGCCTCCAGCTTCAGCAGTGCCCCTGCTCTGCGACCCTCACACCCGGGAGCTGATGCTGCCATCTCCCCCTCAGGCCCGGTGTCTCCCCACTCCACAGAGTCCTGGGGCACCCCGAATCTCCATACTGCAAAGCCTCCAATTGCCCAGAAAAGATGTGTATAACAAGCTGAGGTCTCCAAGGACTGTATGCAACCATTTTCCTATACAGGGTATGGTTCCAAACAGCAGTACAGTAGAGCTATATAAAACAATTGAGAGGCAGGAGATGTGTGGCTGTCTCTTGGTACAGCAGCAACAGGACAGTATATAATATGTTGGGACAGGACGATGTCTGACAGGATAGGGCCAGCACTAGAAGCCCCAGCAGCAGTAGCAGTACATAATAGATACAGAACACAATAGACAGGTAAGAGATGTGTGGGTAACTGGCTATTTGTTGGCATTGGCAGCAATACCACAGGACATAATATGATTGAGAGGTAGGAGATGTGCAGCTCTGAAGAGACAGTATTTGAGCCATTACATCTTATGGCTGACAGAGGAGGCATTTATGGACTAAAAAGTCCATTATCTCAAAAATTATCTGTAACAACAGTGATGGAGGACTGTGCAGCACAATGACTCAAACTGATAGGGTCACCGTAAGAGGTAACATCGTCCCACTGTGTACCATATACATGTATATCATATAATGTAAGGAAAACCGTCTCTCCCTACACCAGCTTTGATAGATCTGAGAGTCCGTGATCAGCACTGTGCAAGCGAAATGATCAAGCTTCCAACACGCCGAATGTCAATAAAACAAACATGGATTGTTAGGTAGACAGTCTCGAATTAATAATTGATTTTTTTTTTCAATTCTATTTTTATAATTTTTAGCACAATTATTTTTTTCCTTTGTCAAAAGTGAGTGAACAGAAGATGTTATGAACACAGTATGCTCCATCCACTCCAATTCCCCCCCCCAAAAAAAAGAGGAGAAGCAACACACTATTGCTTTGGTGTGTGCGAACGTTAAGCTTGACAAATAAAACAGGTGTGCAAAACTCAGTAGTTTGTGACATGCACAATCTGTGTGGCAGACACAGAAATATAATTTTTTTTCAGCATTATTGGAGTCTCGTATCTGCATGCAGAATGAAAAATTATGTTCAATCAAAATGCAGCAACAGCACTATAAACACTGTGATCAATAACCGATGCTACCAGCTCTTGGATTCCAGCTCTTTGGGCTTTCTCTTCCTTTTGGCTAACCTGTGAGCTGTAACATTCTCTCACGATCCACATTCACCCAAAAATAGCTGCTGCATTCCCCACCTCTGCTTTCATAAAGGCTATTATAATTTCTCCCTATTGATTGTGATGTATCATGTCATGTGATAGCTGCAATGCATTATTGGAAGGCCGACCTAGCTACCTATGAGGTCTCTGGAGGATGTTGTTTTTTACCATGAATAAAATGAGAGTGGCCATTATTGGTGATTCGTACAATGCAGTTAACAATTTGTTCTCTAAGAATTAAAATTTGACACAATTTGCATTGATTTGCTCATCTCCAACTGCAATACTACATTACTAGTATTGAAATATATAGAGAAAATTACATTCTCTATGAAACCGAGCCACAGGCTGAGCTTCACTAGCAGACCAAAATAGCAGCCATGGGGACCTTCAGGGGGGATGATGCAAAATGGCATCTAGGGTTACCCATGTATGGAGAGGATGTAGAAGCTGGGAGTTTCCTCCACACCTGGTAGGTGCCAGTTATATTACATTGCATCTGTGTCTAATAGCAGTAGCCAGAATTGAACTCTGATTGCTGCTGTTAACCATTTAGATACTGCTGTCAATCTCTGACAGTGGTATGTTAATGGAGTTGTGCTAATACGATCAGCTCACATTATCCTCCCCACAATGCAATCTTGGAGTACTGAGTAACCATGGAAAGCACAGACCTGCTAGCAACCCTCATTACTGTAATTTTGGTACTCCTATGAAGCTCAGTAACTGCAATTTTCAGTACATAATGCAATATTCTGGTATTGCAGTGTATTGTATAAGAACCATATTTTTTGGATTATAAGACGCACTTTTTTTCCTCCAAATTTAGGGGGAAAATGGGGTGCGTCTTATAATGCATATATACCTTATCGGCTTGCCGCTGCAGGTGTCCGGTGCTGTTGCTGCCTTGAGTCCAGAGATGTCGCTGCCCTGTGTCCCGTACTGCCGCTACCCTGCCCTGTGTCTGGCGGTGCTGATGGGGGCTCAGACCAGAGCACTCGGCAGTTCCACGGTTTCCTCTTGTCCGGTGGACTCCGGGAAAATGGCCGCTGGGGCCCTCATCCCGGCCTGCAGCAACGCTCCACTCTTGCCTCCTCCAGCAGCAACCCTGTGAATCCGCTTCACCGCAGCCACCACCCCCGGTAAGCAATAAGATGCATGGATTATAAGAAACACCACCATTTTATTAAAAAAAATATTTTTTTTCCTATTTTTCTCCTCAAAATTTGAGGAGCATTTTATAATCCGGAGAGTCTTATAATCCGAAAAATACGGTAATCGGACATTCACATGTTCTCTGAGTCATCTAAGGGGAATTTAAAATTTAAAAAAATAAAAATAAAAATCATTTGTTATTGCTTCATCATTAAAAGTCTGATCTATCAAAACAGAAAAATAAATTAACCCATAGAGTAAGAGTTGAAACAAGAAAAAATAGTTCACTGGCAAAATTTAGATTTTTAGTCACCACTCCTAAAATAAATGCAATGAATAGCAATCAAAACTTTGTATTTACGCAGCATCTTTTTTGGTTCAGAGAAAGAGCTGATGAGAGGATCATCCGATGGACCAGTCTGACCCTGAGCCTCCAGAATATTCATTCTTCTCTAGTATCAGCATAAAGCGTATTTGGTAATATATTTGTGCCCAGGTGCACAAGGACACATGTAGGAAGAACAACACTGTCAGATTTAGGCTTAGACCCAAGAGTGGCAGAGGTAGAAGCCGTCACATTATTGGAACATGTCCTGTATATAGGAAGCCAGTAGATGCCAATATCTCTCCACATGGATTTAATTGGCATCAGCCGTGTCTGTGGTGGGAGACTGCACTGCAGTAAACATGAACACAGGACGGCGCCCGGACTGCAGTACGCAGCACTCTGCCACACACGCAGTTGAATGCATTCATAAATAAACCTGGAAAGTTTGATTGCAAAGGGTGGACCCAGAGTAAACACAGCGTTTAACCCTTTTATAGCTGCTCGTGTTCTTGGCTTCTATTAAGCAGTCATCAGGAAGTCATTGGTGAAACTCACATTATAATGTACCATGCAACTTGTACATTTTCATGTACTGTAGAACCACAGCTGCCAGCAAACCAATTGATCAAAGCCTAAAGCCTATAAGCCAATACTAATAGTATAATAAAGGAAAAAGTGTTATAAAGGTTAGGCTGGAGTCACACTAACCGACGCAAAATACGCTCCGTATTTTACATGCGTAATACGGATGACAGACCCCTAAACAGTGCTCCGTATGTCATCCGTGATCAAGGTGTGGTCGGGTATTTTGCGCATGTCAGCATCCGTATGTAATCCGTATGGCATCCGTATGGCGAGATTTTCTCGCAGGCTTGCAAAATGGACATATAATGGAGCCCTATGACAGTTTTAATAAAGAAATGAAAGAATAGATATAGACACATAGAATGCATATATATATTGATATATATATATGCATTCTATGTGTCTATATCTATTCTTTCATTTCTTTATTAAAACTGTCAACCCTAACCCATCTCTTCAACCTATCACTAACAACTGGTGTTTTCCCCTCAAGCTTTAAACATGCCTCCATCACACCTATCCTCAAAAAGCCCTCTCTTGACCCATCCTCTGCATCTAGCTATCGCCCTATATCACTTCTCCCATACGCCTCCAAGCTACTGGAACAACACGTCTACCTTGAACTGTCCTCCCATCTCTCTTCTTGCTCCCTCTTCGACCGCTTACAATCTGGCTTCCGGTCACACCACTCCACTGAAACTGCCCTTACTAAGGTCACCAATGACCTCTTAACTGCCAAGAGCAAGCGACACTACTCTGTCCTCCTCCTCCTGGACCTGTCGGCTGCCTTTGACACAGTGGACCATTCCCTATTATTACAGACCCTCTCATCCCTCGGCATCACAGACTTGGCCCTCTCCTGGATCTCATCATACCTAACAGACCGGACATTCAGCGTCTCCCACTCACACACCACCTCCTCACCTCACCCCCTATCTGTCGGAGTCCCACAAGGTTCAGTCCTAGGGCCCCTGCTGTTCTCTATTTACACCTTTGGCCTGGGACAGCTCATAGAATCTCATGGCTTTCAGTATCATCTTTATGCTGATGACACACAGATCTACATCTCTGGACCAGATATCACCTCCCTACTAACCAGAATCCCTCAATGTCTGTCCACTATTTCATCCTTCTTCTCCACTAGATATCTGAAACTCAACATGGACAAAACAGAATTCATCATCTTTCCCCCATCTCACGTGACCCCCCCTACGAACCTATCAATTACAGTAAATGACTGCCCACTCTCCCCAGTCCCACAAGCTCGCTGCCTCGGAGTAATCCTTGATGCTGATCTCTCCTTCAAACCACATATCCAAACCCTTTCCACTTCCTGCCGACTTCAACTCAAAAATATTTCACGCATCCGTTCATTCCTCACCCAAGAATCTGCAAAAACCCTAGTCCATGCCCTCATCATCTCTCGCCTTGACTACTGCAACCTCATGCTCTGCGGCCTCCCCTCAAACACTCTCGCACCCCTCCAATCTATTCTAAACTCTGCTGCCCGACTAATCCACCTGTCCCCCCGCTATTCCCCAGCTTCTCCCCTCTGTCAATCCCTTCACTGGCTCCCAATTGCCCAGAGACTCCATTACAAAACCCTAACCATGACATACAAAGCCATCCACAACTTGTCTCCTCCATACATCTGTGACCTCGTCTCCCGGTACTTTCCTGCACGCAACCTCCGATCCTCACAAGATCTCCTTCTCTACTCCCCTCTTATCTCCTCTTCCCACAATCGCATACAAGATTTCTCTCGCGCATCACCCCTACTCTGGAACTCTCTACCACAACATATCAGACTCTCACCTACCATCGAAACATTCAAAAAGAGCCTGAAGACCCACCTCTTCCGACAAGCCTATAACCTGCAGTAACCACCGATCGACCAAACCGCTGCACGACCAGCTCTACCCTCGCCTACTGTATTATCACCCATCCCTTGAAGATTGTGAGCCCTCGCGGGCAGGGTCCTCTCTCCTCCTGTACCAGTTATGACTTGTATTGTTTAAGATTATTGTACTTGTTTTTATGTATACCCCCCTCACATGTAAAGCGCCATGGAATAAATGGCGCTATAACAATAAATAATAATAATAAATAATAATATATATCTATATATATATATATATGTATTCTATGTGTCTATATCTATTCTTTCATTCTTTATTAAACCTGTCAGTGTGAGTTTACTGTATAGCGCACTGAATTGCCGACTTTGCTAAAAGACACTGGGTGCGTATTTCTCGCAGGTCACATGTGTGGTCCGTGTGTAATCCATATTTTTTACGCACCCATAGACTTGCATTGGCGTATTACGGCCGTAGTACGCTGACAATCGCAGCATGCTGCGATTGGCACGGAGCCTAGAATACGGATGAGAAATATACGGCTGGTGCGAGGGACCCCATAGAGAATCATTGGTCCGTGTCTAATGCGTGCTTTTAACGCCTCTCACTCGGCCGTATTCCTCGCCAGTGTGACCCCGGCCTTAGACCGAGCCATCAATAATAACAACTTTAGACAACGGGAGCATATTATAACTATTGTAAAATACTGCCCCCTATGTATAAGAATATAACTATTATAAGGCAATGTGCACACATTGTGGATTTGCTTGCAGAAATTTCTGCATCTCTTGGCAGAAAATGTGCATGTTTTTGATGTGGATAAGTATGTGTTTTTGTAAATCCATAGAGATAAATCTATATATAAAGTGGAGTGTATGCGCGTGGGTATGTATTGAGCCATGCCCAGTCCACAGAACCCCACCCACACCACAGTATAAGAGACACCTGACAACAGTTGGGACACACAGCTTGGTCTCACATACATTGAACACACAGTTCTGCTGCAGGGATCCTCTGATCCCATGTATACAGGGTGTTGGGTTCCTGCAGCGGTTCAACATGAATCCAGAGCCTCACATTCGGCGGTCTCCCATTTTCTTTTGACCGCAGAGGACATTGCTCAGCAATCCCAGCTTCCCAGATGCTCTGCCCAGACCTGCTCTACAGGGCTGGCTATTGCTGCTACTTTTGGGTCAGCAATGGCAATGCAGGCGGCTCAGCAGCAAATCACTCCAGAGGCTAAGTCCCTCCGTAGCTCTACTGAGCATGCTCACGGGACGATCTCCCATTGGAGATCGGGAGCCACATGTCCAGGTCCTTCTCCAGATCTGATTGGTCCATCTCAGGGATCTGGAAGCTTCCAGAAGGTTCTGGCTATAAAAGGTTTGCATGGCCTCTCGGCCATACGCTAGTATAGTCTCTAGTTGCTTACTGTGCGAATGATGATCGATGCATGAACTTGCGAATGACTCATTAAGATCCCCTCCCTCTGATATTACGAGTGTGTATAGGGACTTAGCTATAGAGCCAGCGCCAGCCAGTGGCAAGCTACAAGCCACTACAGCATCCTCCACAGTGCTAGCGTCCGACAGTGCGCCTGCTTCTGGGCACTGTCGACTAGCGGCAGTGCCTGTCGCCGCGCTGCAGTCTGCAGCTCCTTTTGGCATCCGCAGTTGCGACACCGCACGCACGGTAGGTCTAGATGGACGCTGACCCTCTGCCTAGGTCCCAGCTCCTGTGACCATATACCGTGCGTGCACTCCTCTGAGACCTGTGACGCACAGGCTCAGCCTTTTTGCGTTTTGCACTTAAGGCATCTCTGTGAGTAAAACAGAGATCGCTCAGCGCACCTGGGTGACGGTTCAACCCGCGTGCGTTATACCGCCATATTGTACATCCGCCATCAGCTAGCAGCAGTGTTAACACCTTCTGCACGTGGACCCTGGGCGGCGAACGCGCTTTACGCTATTTTATATTTAGTGCGTTCCGCCGTCCCTAACACAGGGTTTTTATACTTCCCTCAGTGATGTGATATAAGACCCTGCTCTGTGACATGAGCTGATACTTTTACTCCAGCACCAGTACAGCCATGCATCTGAATCCTCCTCCAAAGCACGTGACTGGTCACATGGTCATGACATCATCACAGGTTCTTTAGCTGCCAGGACTGAGGGGAAAATGAGAGATGTGAGGGAGAAAATGAGAGGCTTGATGGGAAAATGAGAGAAGTGAGGTGTTGCTGCAGTATTAGACTGTGTATAGAGAAGAGTGAGGCGCAGCAGGTGGAGGCTATGTATAAGGTCATGTTCAGTATTTGGTCAGTATGTTACCTCAGTATTTATAAGCCAAAACCACGAGTGGGAGAAAAATACAGAAGTGGTGACGTATTTCTGATAAATTTTTCCTCTGATTGTTTTACTCCAAGTTTTAGCTTACAAACACTGAGGTAAAAATACTGACCAAATAACACGTGAATGAGGTCTAAAGGAGAAAAGAGTGGTGCTGCAGAAGAAGTAGTATGTGCAATATAATCGTTATAATTTCTTATAACTAACCACAGTTAGTTTCTATGCCCAGGCAACGCCGGTCTCTTCAGCCAGTAAAGATATATTATTTTTTTTAAAAAAGAATTATGTCATTTCCTTGTTAGACCTCGTCTTTTTCATTTTCCATTGAAGACCATAACATCATTACATATCATGATTCATGTTCAAATTTTCAAATTTATAATGTTTAGTGATGTTTACACACACACAACAAATATAAGTGAATATATATAATAAACATATATATACAGTATACCGCTCAAAGAAATAAATGGAACACAAATATCCTGTTGCAAATGGAATAGTGTTCCCTTTATTTTTTTTGAGCAATATATATATATATATATATATATATATATATATATATATATGGAAAAAATTAAAAGACCACCACATCAAAACACTGTCATGGGCAGCCCATTCTCCAGACCTGAACCCCATTGAAAACCTCTGGAATGTAATCAATAGTATGATTGATAATCACAAGCCATTAAACAAAGAAGAACTGCTTAAATTTTTGAGCCAGAAGCAGTGTGAAAGACTAGTGGAAAGCATGCCAAGACGCATGAAAGCTGTTTTTAAAAATCATGGTTATTCCACAAAATATTGATTTCAGAACTCTTCCTGAGTTAAAACATTAGTATTGTTGCTTCTAAATGATTATGAATGTGTATTCTTTGCATTATTTGAGGTCTGAAAGCACTGTTTTTTTTTAATTTTGACCATTTTACTTTGTCAGAAAAAAAAATACAAAACTTATTGCTTGGAAATTCAGAGACATGTCAGAGGTTTATAGACTAAAAGAACAACTTACATTTTACTCAAAAATAGACCTATAAGGGCAGAGTCACACTGGTGTATTTCTCCTGCAATAATCGCATTGCACTGAACGGACTGGCCGGCACCTCTCCTGATCTGACCATGGCAGCATGATGGATTACTATTCAGCTGTCAAGCTCAGGTCAGGAGAGCAGACAGCCAGTGCGAGTTCTCCAATCCGATTCTCGGACGAAGAAAAATACGGCAGTGTGACTCTGCCCTAAAGCGAAAAATCAGACAAACTAAACATTTGAAAGTGGTCTCTTACAGTATACAGTGGGGAAAAAAAGTATTTAGTCAGTCAGCAATAGTGCAAGTTCCACCACTTAAAAAGATGAGAGGCGTCTGTAATTTACATCATAGGTAGACCTCAACTATGGGAGACAAACTGAGAAAAAAAAATCCAGAAAATCACATTGTCTGTTTTTTTTTCATTTTATTTGCATATTATGGTGGAAAATAAGTATTTGGTCAGAAACAAAATTTCATCTCAATACTTTGTGATATGTCCTTTGTTGGCAATGACAGAGGTCAAACGTTTTCTGTAAGTCTTCACAAGGTTGCCACACACTGTTGTTGGTATGTTGTCCCATTCCTCCATGCAGATCTCCTCTAGAGCAGTGATGTTTTTGGCTTTTCGCTTGGCAACACGGACTTTCAACTCCCTCCAAAGGTTTTCTATAGGGCTGAGATCTGGAGACTGGCTAGGCCACTCCAGGACCTTGAAATGCTTCTTACGAAGCCACTCCTTCGTTGCCCTGGCGGTGTGCTTTGGATCATTGTCATGTTGAAAGACCCAGCCACGTTTCATCTTCAATGCCCTTGCTGATGGAAGGAGGTTTGCACTCAAAATCTCACGATACATGGCCCCATTCATTCTTTCATGTACCCGGATCAGTCATCCTGGCCCCTTTGCAGAGAAACAGCCCCAAAGCATGATGTTTCCACCACCATGCTTTACAGTAGGTATGGTGTTTGATGGATGCAACTCAGTATTCTTTTTCCTCCAAACACGACAAGTTGTGTTTCTACCAAACAGTTCCAGTTTGGTTTCATCAGACCATAGGACATTCTCCCAAAACTCCTCTGGATCATCCAGATGCTCTCTAGCAAACTTCAGAAGGGCCCGGACATGTACAGGCTTAAGCAGTGGGACACCCCTGGCACTGCAGGATCTGAGTCCATGGTGGCGTAGTGTGTTACTTATGGTAGGCCTTGTTACATTGGTCCCAGCTCTCTGCAGTTCATTCACTAGGTCCCCCCGCGTGGTTCTGGGATTTTTGCTCACCGTTCTTGTGATCATTCTGACCCCACGGGGTGGGATTTTGCGTGGAGCACCAGATCGAGGGAGATTATCAGTGGTCTTGTATGTCTTCCATTTTCTAATTATTGCTCCCACAGTTGATTTCTTCACTCCAAGCTGGTTGGCTATTGCAGATTCAGTCTTCCCAGCCTGGTGCAGGGCTACAATTTTGTTTCTGGTGTCCTTTGACAGCTCTTTGGTCTTCACCATAGTGGAGTTTGGAGTCAGACTGTTTGAGGGTGTGCACAGGTGTCTTTTTATACTGATAACAAGTTTAAACAGGTGCCATTACTACAGGTAATGAGTGGAGGAAAGAGGAGACTCTTAAAGAAGAAGTTACAGGTCTGTGAGAGCCAGAAATCTTGATTGCTTGTTTCTGACCAAATACTTATTTTCCACCATAATATGCAAATAAAATGAAAAAAAAACAGACAATGTGATTTTCTGGATTTTTTTTTCTCAGTTTGTCTCCCATAGTTAAGGTCTACCTATGATGTAAATTACAGACGCCTCTAATCTTTTTAAGTGGTGGAACTTGCACTATTGCTGACTGACTAAATACTTTTTTCCCCACTGTATATATATACTGTGTGTGTATATATATATATATATATATATATATATATATATATATATATATATATATATAATGTGTGTGTGTAATACCAAGCCCGAGGTTTAGTAATGAACAAGTGTCAGCCAGATACACTCATTAATAAATCAGTACATAAAGAGTTAAATAAAGACACACATACCCACACACACTTGTGTAGGAGCATTAACATAATTAACTTACATATGCTGTAACAAAACAGCAACTGCCAGAAATCGGCATGAAGCGCAATATCTGTTTGTTTAAAAATATTTTTTTTTTAAATTGCGTGGGCTCCCGCATAATTTTCATAACCAGCAGAGGGAAAGCCGACGGCTGAGGGCTGATGTTATATTTCTGGGAAGGAGCCAATAGCCATAAAGGTTCCCAGGCTATTAATATCAGCTCACAGATGTTTGCTTAGCCTTTACTGGCTAGTTTAGAGGGGAACCCCAGAAAAAAATTGACATGGGGTCCCCCTATGAAATCAAAACAGCAAAGGCTAGACAGACAGCTGCGGGCTGATTGTTATAGCCTGGGAAAGGGCCATGTATATTGGCACCCCCCAGGCTAAAAACATCAGCTCTCAGCCGCCACAGAAATGGCGCATCTTATAGATGCACCAATTTTGGCACTTAGCCTTGCTCTTCCCACTTGCCCTGTAAGCGGTGGCAAGTGGGGTTCATATTTGTGGGGTTGATGTCACCTTTGTTTGTAAAGTTATATCAAGCCCACAGGTTAGTAATTGAGAGGCGTCTATAAGACGCTAACCCCATAGTGATATTGTATAAAACACAAACACCCTGAATAAAGTCCTTTAGTTGAAATAATCACAGACTCTTTTATTGAATCTAAACTAACCATACTTACTGAATGCCTAATCCCTGACTCCCTCGTCTCCACACTCGTGCTTCCCTGCGGTAACTCACAAAGACTTTGTGCCCGCTGGCTCCTGCGACGCGAGGTGCCAGATGCTCCGGGCCCGTGAGTGACACGCGCGCACCACCTAGGAAGGACTGGGTGACTGACCGTGAACTGTGCTCCTGCTCCACGGTGTACATCTGTTGTGCCATGTTAGGCTCCGTTAATGTTGTGTACTGTACTGCACCCCACGAAGCAAATCCCGGACCAAGAAACGCGTTAAAGATGCCGAGGACAAGCCACTGCCGTTGGGATTCGACTCAAGGACACCCACAGGACGACACGGGATCCATCCCACGCTGACCGTGTTGGTGCCACCGTACCCACTGTGGACTCTTCAGTCAGGAAGCCGCCGGACTGATAAGTTAAGCCTTGAGAACTGTTGTTATCTCTAATACATACTTTACCCCATCCCGCATACCAACTGTTAAACCCCAGTTTATCCCACCTCCTCCCTGCATGGACTATATATACCCCTGTTTAAGAAACCACTGGAGCCATAGATGGAGGAGGACATGACTTGGGGATGGGTGGACCTTTACTCCTGCAGCTTTTTTGGTATAGTGGTGTAGATTTTAAGAACGAGGGATGTTGCTTTCAGAGGAAGAAGCCCAGTATGTCTGTGCCTGGGGGTTTACTGTGAGGAGGGTGGGGCTTATATAGAGCAGGAAATCTGTCTCTCCCTCTTTCATGCAAACAGGAAGCATGTCTGCAGTTTCAGGGAGTATAATACTGGGGTTATCACCTCACATGACAGATGATAGGAGCACATTCACCTCAGACATCATGTACTAGTGTAGTATCAGCTCCTACCCCTCCGTCAGGCGCAATAGATCTGACAGGCACTGTCATGATCCAGTGTTGGATCTGGCAGTATTAAAAGCACAAAGTGAACTTTTTTTACTTTGGTTAAGTTCAAAGGTGTTTTGACTGTCCCCGGTGGTGGTTGTGGTATTGCACTTTGGGTTTTTGTGCACTTAATTAGGTATCAGGTGTGACATCCTATAAAGGTGTGCTAGAGGTGTGCAATCACTGCCTGTGATATTGTGAGTTTGTGTCCACTCTGTTTTTGGAGAGCCTGGATGAAGGATGGAGCTGGTGAGGAGTCCTGCGCAGCTTAGCCAGGGGGGACGTGTTGCAGCTATGGTGTCTGGACGAAGGGCTGGCATGGCGTGGTGGGGTCGCAGTGATGGTGTCAGCGGGAAGTGTCTGCATGGGCTGGTGGAGTGGCGACTATGGAGAGTGGCACTCACCATGTGGGACTTGGCCGCTGAGCTGGACTCAAGCATGCTCGACTTCGTGTCAGCAGCTGAACTCGTCCTTGGGACTCTGGTTCTAAGCAGCTGCAACTGGTGTTGGACTCTGCTCCAAGGTTGCACTAAGGTGAAGGATCCTGTTATGGTGATGGATCCGGGTGGAGGAGAAGATGCACTCAGGTGGAGGGCTCTGTTGCTAGGAGCGCACGCAACAGAGCAAAGCTAAGTGGTGTTTCCCCTGTATTGTCTCTTTCCTCATGTGTGTTATTAGTGCAGTGGTGGGATTAGTCTCCACACCGACCCATTCCCTAGTGAGGGTTTAGGGTCAGGGTGAGCAAGGGCGTTAAGGTACGCGTGTGGCGCCCGGTGCGAAACCGGCATAGGGAATGTTAGGAGTGCAGGGACACTGGCTCAGGGGAGCTCAGGAGGTCTCCAATTCCCTTTTCCCTATAGCAGGGCCCACCATTGTTAATGTTTCCCAGGTCCCCCTTATTATTTAAATTCGCCATACTGGAGGCGGGGTTTCCAGAATGTTTATTAACGTGTAATACCTAAATTCGCCAGGTGGAGGCGGCGTATCCACCTGCACGTATTATTATTTAAATTCGCCCCACTGGAGGCGCTGTATCCAGGGTCACGTGTTATGGGTTCGCCTTGCGGTAACACCTGCGCCCAGACACACAGTGACCATGACATTATCACAGGCCATACAGTTTTTTTTTTTCTGGTGAGCTTTGGCCATGTGGAGACCGCTGAGTAATTGCTGCCGGGCCTCACTGATGTGAGTGGGGAGCGGCAAGGTGTGTTAGAGCCGCTGCAGCAGCAGTTATCACGGTCTGGGGCCTCTGCTCAGATAACCAGAGAAAAAAAAAAGGCGGCTGCGGTCTGGCAAAAGCCCCTAGAGTCGCTGCTGGGGAGCGGGACTTGCTCTCGCACTGGGAGGTACCCAGGCAGGTGGGAGGAATGGTGCCCCACGGAGCTGCCTGGTACTCCCCGAGGTGAAGGGGTACATCCCTGTGGTGAGCAGACTAGGTGTGTAGTCGCTGCTGGGGAGCGGGACTTGCTCTTACAGGGGACGCACCCAGGCAGGTGGGAGGAATGGTGCCCCACGGAGCTGCCTGGTATTCCCCGAGGTGAAGGGGTACGTCCCTGTAGTGAGCAGATTGGTGAATAGTCCGCGGGGCTCATGCCAAATCTTCGATGCCGCCCCTCCTGGTCGTGTGGAGGCGGCCAGCGAGTATATATATATTTTCCTCCATATTCCTGCGGCTATGGTACTAAAACCCCCTAGAGTCGCTGCTGGGGAGCAGGACTGGTTCATGCTGGCGGGCGCACCCAGGCAGGTGGGAGGAATGGTGCCCCACGGAGCTGCCTGGTATTCCCCGAGGTGAAGGGGTACGCCCCTGTGGTGAGCTGACTGGTGTGATAGTCCGCGAGGTTTTATGCCAAATCTTCATACCATCGAAGAAGCCGCCCTCCTGGTCGTTTGGAGGCGACCAGCGAGAGTATATTTCCTCCATTTCCCGGTCCCCTTCTCCTCCTGGTGTGTGCAGCAGGTGTGCTGCTGGGGAGTAGGGACAAATCTCTACCCTCGCCATTAACCAACCCTGGAGGCGCAGTCCTCATGGTGAAAGGGTTGGAGGGTGGTGTCCCTTGGTGTATAGCGGGGGTGTGAGTGTGGTGACACAGCGGGACGCCTCTGTTGTCAAGTCCAGAGTGAGTTCACCAAAAAATGACAAATGTATGTGTGCAATAAACGTTCAGGTCCGGACCTGTGTGTGAACGAGCATGTATGGGTCCCACCAAAAAACATCTTGGAAATGTGTTGTGGAGTCTGATCAGCTCTTAGCATACATACACATACATAATCTCGTTCCCCAGGTCGGCGCTGTGGAGATGAGTGGTGCCTCCAAAATGAACATGTATTGCCAATACCAGCGGTGTTTGTCATGAACCTGAAGTGTCAGGTAATGGTGGGGTGAACTCAGGATCTGGGCGTCCCCGCTGTAGGTGTTTCCCTAATGAGGGGTGGTCTTGAGGGTCCAGAGGCCCCTCATTAAGGAGGGGGTACTGTCATGATCCAGTGTTGGATCTGGCAGTATCAAAAGCACAAAGTGAACTTTTTTTACTTTGGTTAAGTTCAAAGGTGTTTTGACTGTCCCCGGTGGTGGTTGTGGTATTGCACTTTGGGTTTTTGTGCACTTAATTAGGTATCAGGTGTGACATCCTATAAAGGTGTGCTAGAGGTGTGCAATCACTGCCTGTGATATTGTGAGTTTGTGTCCACTCTGTTTTTGGAGAGCCTGGATGAAGGATGGAGCTGGTGAGGAGTCCTGCGCAGCTTAGCCAGGGGGGACGTGTTGCAGCTATGGTGTCTGGACGAAGGGCTGGCATGGCGTGGTGGGGTCGCAGTGATGGTGTCAGCGGGAAGTGTCTGCATGGGCTGGTGGAGTGGTGACTATGGAGAGTGGCACTCACCATGTGGGACTTGGCCGCTGAGCTGGACTCAAGCATGCTCGACTTCGTGTCAGCAGCTGAACTCGTCCTTGGGACTCTGGTTCTAAGCAGCTGCAACTGATGTTGGACTCTGCTCCAAGGTTGCACAAAGGTGAAGGATCCTGTTATGGTGATGGATCCGGGTGGAGGAGAAGATGCACTCAGGTGGAGGGCTCTGTTGCTAGGAGCGCACGCAACAGAGCAAAGCTAAGTGGTGTTTCCCCTGTATTGTCTCTTTCCTCATGTGTGTTATTAGTGCAGTGGTGGGATTAGTCTCCGCACCGACCCATTCCCTAGTGAGGGTTTAGGGTCAGGGTGAGCAAGGGCGTTAAGGTACGCGTGCGGCACCCGGTGCGAAACCGGCATAGGGAATGTTAGGAGTGCAGGGACACAGGCTCAGGGGAGCTCAGGAGGTCTCCAATTCCCTTTTCCCTATAGCAGGGCCCACCATTGTTAATGTTTCCCAGGTCCCCCTTATTATTTAAATTCGCCATACTGGAGGCGGGGTTTCCAGAATGTTTATTAACGTGTAATACCTAAATTCGCCAGGTGGAGGCGGCGTATCCACCTGCACGTATTATTATTTAAATGCGCCCCACTGGAGGCGGTGTATCCAGGGTCACGTGTGTCACATGGGTTCGCCTTGCGGAAACATCTGCGTCCTGACACACGTGACCATGACAGGCACACAGTAATTAGTTTCACTTCTCTCTCCTTGCCCACTTATCAGAAAACCCCACCCCTCCTAGTTATCTCCTGACTCTACAGGCTCTGTGAAACCTGATATCACAGTGACTCAGCAGACCTTCTAGTGAGCAGATATCAACACTTTGGCTTCTCAGGCACATTGCGCCTGATTTCAACACAAATTGAAAAGTTAGTATTTTCTTTTTTTATTCATCACGATTGTGTATTTAGCTTGTTTTATGAAGGATTAATGCTAAGTTAGTGTACATAAGTACTGTTTTCTTAGACAAAAGGAGGGTGGCTTCTAAGGCACATTGCGCCCTAACACATACTCTTTCTCTCTTGCTTCAGATTTTCTGCTGCAATGGCCAGAAAACAGTATGATTCATCTAAACCCCTTCATTTAGAAGAAATGAAGATTTTTTTGTTAGAAGATGATGAGGAAGAACCAGCAGTAACTGAGGATTTAGAGGAATCTAGTGACATTTCATCTGAAGATGAGGTAGCAGAATGTAACACTGATTCTGGAACAGAGCAGGTTGGTGATGGCACTGATACAGAGGAAACAGACACAGATCTAGCTTATTATTTGGGCAAAGATAAAAATACAAAGTGGAACAAAAAGGCACCCAAGAACAAACAGCGCAGAGAATCCCACAATATTATTACACACCTTCCTGGAGTTATTGGAAGTGCTAGAAAAGCTAAAACTGCAGTGGAATGTTGGAGTAATCTAATTACAGATAGCATGTTGGAAACTATTGTTCGGTTCACTAACCAGTAGAGTTGAGCGACTTTTGGTTTTTTAGGGTCGCGTTTCGTTTCGTGAAACCCGACTTTTCCAAAAGTCGGGTCGAGCAAGATCGTCCGATTATAGGGAAAAGTCGGGGTGGTCCCGAAACACGAAACCCAATGTAAGTCAATGGGGAAGTCGGCAGTGAGAGGAGGACAGGAAACACACCTACAGTGCCCATTTGAATGCCAAAAGCATCAATTCTTCTTTCTTAAGCTTGTCAACCTTAATTAACTTCATATTACAAGTTACGCACTGAAAAATGGGGGTTATTTGGCTACAAACTGTGGGGGGGGAGGGCTGGCTCCAGGTTTTCATGTGCCCTGGGCGAAAGAGCGCCCCTTTAACACATACCACAACTCATCATGCTCCGATACGGCAGAGAAATAGCGGTATAGTACAATGAAAAATACCTCACTTTTTACATCTCATGACGAGGCCCATCTATTACTCCATACAGAATCATTGGTCCCATATAATGTTTGAAACAGTATATGATGAGCTCCACATAATGCTACAGTATATGTTGGTCCCCATGGATGAAGCTCCACTGTCTTATGGGCCCAAATAATGCTCCAAACATAATGGGCCCCATTTCTAATGCTCTAGTGTATAATGGGCCCTGTAAATGCTGCTCCAGTGTCTGATGTCCACCTTTGGAATGTTCCAGTGTATGGTGGGCCCCATCTATCATTCTCCAGAGTATAGTGCTCCCCAAAAATTGCTGTCCCAACATTGAAAACAATCAAATAAGTCTCCTCGCTAGGGAATCCCTGTACTTGTCTGGACAGGTGCTGTAGCTTGCTTAACAGCTCGCCAGCCGTTCTCACGCCCAGTATGGATTACACGTGATTGCACAAAGGTTAGAAAGGGTACCGTATCCCTGGATAACATGTATGGATAGCGTACACATTCAAAATATATGTCTCAGGAGGCAGGCTCAGACGGTGTCAGGCACAGTATGGATTGCACATGATTGCACAAAGGTTAGAAAGGGTACCGTATCCCCGGATAACATGTATGGATAGCGTACACATTCAAAATATATGTCTATACAGCATGAGGCAGGCTCAGACGGTGTTAGGCCCAGTATGGATTGCACGTCATTGCACAAAGGTTAGAAAGGGTACCGTATCCCCGGATAACATGTATGGATAGCGTACACATTCAAAATATATGTCTATACAGCATGAGGCAGGCTCAGACGGTGTTAGGCCCAGTATGGATTGCACGTCATTGCACAAAGGTTAGAAAGGGTACCGTATCCCTGGATAACATGTATGGATAGCGTACACATTCAAAATATATGTCTCAGGAGGCAGGCTCAGACGGTGTCAGGCACAGTATGGATTGCACATGATTGCACAAAGGTTAGAAAGGGTACCGTATCCCCGGATAACATGTATGGATAGCGTACACATTCAAAATATATGTCTATACAGCATGAGGCAGGCTCAGACGGTGTTAGGCCCAGTATGGATTGCACGTCATTGCACAAAGGTTAGAAAGGGTACCGTATCCCCGGATAACATGTATGGATAGCGTACACATTCAAAATATATGTCTCAGGAGGCAGGCTCAGACGGTGTCAGGCACAGTATGGATTTGACGGCCCATATTACACAGAGGAGGAGCAGGGAGAGGTAAAGATTGCAAATGCTGGGGCCCTGCCCAAGCAAGGGGGGCCCACTTGTGGGCGTCGGTACTGGCACTGGGCCCCTCATAGTACAGCGGTGTGTCTGACGGCGGGTGTGCACCACCGCCGTCAGAGACACTTGATTGCACTATGAGGGACCCTGTGCCAGTGCCCGCGCCCAAGAGTCGGCCTACCCACCTGTCCAGGGCAACGGCACTCGCACGGTGTCGTGCGCTAGGTGGTGACCCCGGCCATGGGGGGGGAGGCAGCACAGTTAGGGAGTTTTAGAAAGTGGCATATGTTGATGTTGGACATTCAGCTGATGCAAAAGGCGAAATAGGTGAAGTACCAGGAAGAGGTGGACCAAAGCAAGCCATTTTTCTGTCACCCTATGTGTCATCAGGGGAAGGTGGGACAAAATCCTTGGAAACCCATGCGTGGTTCATTTTAATGAAGGTTAGATCATCCACATTTTGGGTTGACAGACGGGTCCTTTTTTCTGTCAGGATTGATCCAGCTGCACTGAAGACTCTTTCCGATAGCACACTTGCAGCTGGCCAAGCGAGCTCCTGTAAGGCATATTGGGCCAATTCAGGCCAGGTGTCCAGTTTAGCGGCCCAATAGTCAAAGGGGAATGACCTGTGTGGGAGAACATCGATATGGGAGGAAAAGTAGTTTGTAACCATAGTTGACAACTGCTGTCTCCTGTCACTTTCCATCGATGCAGTATTACCAGTTGTGTGAGCGGTATTTGAAAAATCAGTCCACAACATTGTCATGAAACCCCTGTCTCCAACGCCACTTCTGCTGTGTGCACCACGAACACCTCTGCCAAGCTGCCCCCGGCCCGTACGGCTCGTGTGAGAACCATCACCGCTGCTGTGTGCTGGGAATGCCTCAAGCAACCGATTTACCAGAGTTGCTTGTTTATTAGCCAATATTAGGTCAAGGTTCTCCTGTGGCATGATGTTTTGTAATTTGCCTTTATAGCGTGGATCCAGGATGCTGGCCAACCAGTAGTCGTCATCGTTCATCATTTTGGCAATGCGGGGGTCCCTTTTTAGGATCCGCAAGGCATAATCTGACATGTGGGCCAATGTTCCCGGTGTCAATGATGCACTGCGAGTGCTGGGTGGAGGAGCACTTTCTGGCAAATCCACATCCCTCCAGTCACGCACAAACCCTGTACCAGACCTTGCCACGCCAACATTTTCACTTGCCCCACGAGATGCATCCTCCTCCCCTAAGTAATCATCCCCATCATCCTCCTCCTCCTCCTCCTCTTCTTCCTCCACTTCGTCCAGGAGAGGTCCCTGAGCAGACAATGGCTGAATGTCATCAAGGATTCCCTCCTCCTCTTCCTCCTCATCAACATTGGCTGCAGACGCCTGCTCCTTAAGGTGCGTCAAAGTTTGCATGAGCAGACGCATAAGTGGGATGCTCATGCTTAGGATGGCGTCGTCTGCGCTTACCAGCCGTGTGCATTCCTCAAAACACTGAAGGACTTTACAAAGGTCTTTCAGCTTCGACCACTGCACGCCTGTCAACTCCATGTCTGCTCTCAAAGTGCCTGGCCGTGTATCCTCCCACAAATGCATTATGGCCTGCCTCTGCTCGCACAGCCGCTCCACCATGTGCAGGGTGGAGTTCCACCTTGTTGCAATGTCGATAATGAGGCGGTGGTTGGGAAGGTGGAGCAATCGCTGCAGCTTCTGCATACGAACGGAGTATACAGGCGACCGGCGGATGTGCGCGCACAGTCTTCGCACCTTCTGGAGCAGGGCTGTTAACTCCGGATAATTTTTGAGGAAGCACTGCACCACCAGGTTCAAGGTGTGAGCCAAGCAAGGTATGTGGCTGAGTTTTGAAAGGGCTATGGCTGCCACAAAATTACGGCCGTTATCACTAACTACCTTGCCTGCCTCAAGATGTACACTGCCCAGCCATGACTCAGTTTGTCGCTTCAAGTACTCGGCCAGCACCTCGGCGGTGTGTCTGTCGCCCAAACACATCATCTGCAACACAGCCTGCTGACGCTTTCCACTAGCTGCTCGATAGGGGGACACCTCGTGTGCAACAGTGGCAGCTACAGATGGAGTGCTCGTACGACTGCGCTCTGTGGATGAGCTTTCGCTTCTGGAGGAGGAGGAGGAGGAGGAGGAGGAGGGTCGAACGCCTACAGCCAACTGTTTCCTATACCGTGGGCTAGGCAGCACTGTCCCACCACCGCTGTCCCCTGTGGACCCTGCATCCACCACATTAACCCAGTGCGCAGTGATGGACACGTAACGGCCCTGGCCATGCCGACTGGACCATGCATCAGTTGTGAGGTGCACCTTTCCGCTCACTGACTGCTTGAGTGCATGGACAATGCGGTCTTTCACATGATGGTGGAGGGCTGGGATGGCTTTGCGACAGAAGAAGTGGCGACTGGGTAGGTCATAGCGTGGTACTGCATAGGCCATGAGTTCGCGGAAAGCTGTGCTTTCCACCAACCGATAGGGCATCATCTCAAACGAGATTAGTTTGGCAATGTGGGCGTTCAAACCCAGTGTACGCGGATGAGAGACTGAGTACTTTCTTGACCTACTCATAGTGTCTGGGAGGGTGAGCTGGACTTGAGAGCTGCATATGGTGGAAGTAGCGGTGGACAGGGCGGACTGAGAGAGGGTTGATGATGGTGATGGAGTTGGTGTTCTTTCTGATGGCCTAGAATCAGTCTTTCGTTGATATAACAGTGGGATTCCCTGACTGCTGTGGCCTTGCAACGACACCTCAACATTTGCTGCTGTGCTAACCGGTGGGCTTACAGTGGGGGAAACAATGTAGCGTTGCTGACTACCTTCGTTGTGATCAGTTGCACATGTGGCACTTGAGGTTTGGTGTTGTGTCCACGCTTGCAAGTGCATGCTGGTTAAATGTCTAAGCATGCAACTGGTATTCAAATTTTTCAGATTTTTCCCTCGGCTAAAGGTCTTTGCGCACTTCTTACAGATAACCTTGGCCTGATCATGAGGATTTTGTTCAAAAAAGTGCCACACTGCACTCTTCCTACTTTGGCAGACATTTTGCGGCCTAGCACGCTGTGATCTTTTGACCCTCTGGACAAGCTGTCCAGCAACTATTTTGATGTTTGGAACCTGTCTTTGGAGTGCTCCGGGCCTGCCAGATAACAGCTGTTGCGATGTCGATGTCTGCTGTGGATGCTCCTCATCTGAGCTATTGGAAGCAGCACCCTCTTCCCCCAATGGATGCCAATCTGGGTCAACAACTGGGTCATCCATCACCTCCTCTTCTATGTCATGTGCACCTTCCTCTGTGTCACCGTGTATGGTGGTATAGTGTGCGGGAAGGGGCACCTGAGTCTCATCAGGGTCAGAATCTGGCTCTGTACACTGCGAGGACAATGTAGTGCTCTGAGTGAATGTACCAGCAGAATCATCCATCAGCGACTGTGTATCAGTGCACTCCATGTCAGATTCATCTTGGCCTGGGTAATTCACCATTTGACTTGATAATCCAGGCATGGTATGTGAAAACAGCTCCATGGAGTAATCAGTAGGATGGCCTGCATCATCCTTCAATCTTGGTTGGGGTGAAGGACACAAGGAAAGGTGTGGTTCATGAACATGAGCCTCCAATGACGACTCAGTGCTTTTACTTTTTACAACTGAAGAAGAGGAGGCGATAGAGCTGGAGGCTGAGTCAGCAATGTAAGACAAAACTTTTTCCTGATGCTCTGCCTTTAAAAGCGGTTTGCCAACTCCTAGAAAACTAAGCGTTCGAGGCCTTATGTAGCCAGACGATGACGCAGGGTCAGCACCTCCTGCATTCGGTCCTATTTTGCTCTTGCCACTACCATCAGATCCACCACCAACACCATCATTACCAGCTGCCAACCCCCGCCCAATTCCACGGCCTCTTCCACCAGCCTTCCTCATTTTTGGTAGAAATGTAGACAAAATCCAACAAACTATATAGTAATGTAAAACAAGGTAAAAGGTGTCTATAGGACAGGGGAGATTTAGAATTTCTGCACACACTTGTGGACAGTGGACACTTTTGGATTGTGTGAGGCCCACTGATATCTGAGCGCTATGTGACACGCTCGATGGCACAGCTGCCTGTGACCAAAGTGACGAGAGGATAATGGAGATTTTGAATCTCTGCGTACACTTTTGGACACTGGACACTTGTAGACTGTGTGAGGCCCACTGATATCTGAGCGCTATGTGACACGCTCGATGGCACAGCTGTGACAAAAGTGACTAGAGGATAAGGGAGATTGGATTGCTTTTAAAAAAGCAGTTTGCGGAGCAGTGGGTAAACAGCAATGCCAGCGTGTCAGGAAGCCTTAGAAGGCAGCTCAACAACCAACACCACTGATACACCACAATATAGCCTCCCCTTGCACTGCACACACAGTGACTGGTGTGTTGTGCAGGCCAAATCGCTAGCAGCAGAAGCAGTTCTTTTGTCTTCTTCCCTGCCTAACGCTCTCCCTACAGAATCAGCAGCAACCTCTCCCTATACTAAGATCGGCAGAAGTAAGATGGCGGTCGGCGTGCATGCCCTTTTATACCCCCTGTGACGCCCACCAAAGCAAGCCAATCACTTGCATGCCCTTCTGAAAGATGGTGGTGACCCGTGCCTATGTCATCACGTTGCCCACAGTGTCCGTGGATCCTGATTGGCTGAAAAAGAGCGCAAAACAAACTTTTGAAACGCGACTTTGGCGCGTAAGTCGCCGACCTCGTGGCCGACCTCATCCTAGGGTCGGGTTTCGTTTCATGAAACCCAACTTTGCCAAAAGTCGGGGACTTTTGAATTTTTTCGACCCGTTTCGCTCAACTCTACTAACCAGTATATTGACACAATCAAAGAGCAATTCTCCAGAGAGAGGGACATCAAAAACACTGATGTGATTGAACTCAAGGCATTTATTGGCTTGTTATACCTAGCTGGTGCTTTCAGAGCAAATAGGCAAAGTTTGGAGGAGCTGTGGGGGACAGACGGTGATGGCATCGAAAAATTCAGCCTTGTGATGAATCTGAAACGATTCAAAGTCCTGATCCGTTGCCTCTGTTTCGATGATCGAAGTACCCGGACAGAACGAAAAGGTTATGACCGGCTTGCACCAATTCGGGACATATTTCAACAATTTATTATGAATTGTCAAAAAAGCTATTGTCCGGGGCAAAACCTCACTATTGATGAGCTGCTTCCAGGTTTCTGTGGAAGATGTGGTTTTCGGCAATATATACCATCAAAGCCAAACAAATATGGAATTAAAATTTTTGCCATGGTTGATGCAAGGATGATGTACACTATGAACATGGAAGTTTATTGTGGAAGACAGCCACCAGGTCCTTTCAATGTGAGCAACAAGCCTAGTGATGTGGTAAAGAGAATTGCTGAGCCAATGTTTGGATCTGGTCGAAATATCACTGCTGACAACTGGTTTACTGACTTTGATCTGATTGATTTTTTAAAAACGAAAAAGCTGTCATATGTGGGAACTGTTAGAAAAAACAAAAGGCAGTTGCCGCCAGATTTTCTATATACAAAAGGCAAACAACAGTATAGCACTATGTTTGGGTTCAGTAATGGAAAGATTTTAGTTTCTTACATCCCACGCGAGAGGAAAAATGTGATTTTGGTCTCTTCATTACATAATGATTACACCATTGATCCAGAGTCTGGGGAGCTAAGGAAACCAGAAATCATAACTTTTTATAATTTGACCAAAAGCCGCGTTGACACTGCTGACCAAATGTGAGGCAATTTCAATGTAAGTCGAAATACCAAACGCTGGCCGATGGTAATCTTCTTTACAATGCTGAATGTGGGTGGCATCAACTCACAAGTAATTTACCTCGGTAATGAACTTAAACAAATGCGCAGAAGAATGTACCTAAAACAATTGGCTAATGAACTGGTGAGTGGAGAGCTAAGCCTAAGAAGTACAAAGACGGTTGGAATGCCCCTTGCCCTGCAACACCGGTTGAAGAGATATCGTCCCAAGGACGTTCCAGAACAAACACCGACTCTACCACCTTCTAAAAGACGCAGTTGTACTACCTGCTCATTTGTATCTGGTTTCAGAAGGCTTTCTAAATATGACTGCAAAATATGTAAAGAATCAATCTGCCTTTCCCATGCAACTTTCGTCTGCCAGCCTTGCTTTTCTAAGTGTACCTGTGCTGCTTCTGCTGCAATTGAAACCACTGAAGATGAGTAGAAAATAATTAAGTAACATCTAAGTGCAATATCCTTTTAAGTTTTTTTCCATAATTTTATATTTAAGCAATAGTTAAGTAAAGATAACTGGCGCCTATTTGGCGGTACTACCGAAAAGTGGTACTTTTAGTTTTAATAAGTTTATGGTTAATAAATGTTTTTTTTTTGCATCTGATTTGGTGTAATCTCTTTTAATACATTCCTATGAAGGTCACTGACTACTTCTATAGTCCTGAAATTGAAATATGTAGCTACTATAGGTGGTTTTCTGACCTGTGCTTGTCAGGCACATTGCGCATGAACTGAGGAGAATCTATATTGCGCCTGACGGAGGGCTACATTATGTATGGGATCAATATTACCTCAGCAATTCATGTAGCTGCCATGTCCCTCATGTGCATGCTACATTTTCCTCACAGACTGTGAGACAACTTCTGTGTGACCTCCCTGCAGATATGTTTCATATACTACTCTGCATTCACCTCAGACTTTGTGTAGCGTGTACTAGGATAGTATCAGCTCCTACATCATATCTGGGATCAAGATTACCTCAGAAATTCATGTAGCTGCCATGTTCCCTCACTTATTGCAGAGGCAGCTTTTGTGTGTCCTCCCTGCAAACATTTCTGATATACCACATTCCTGCTTTATTATACAGAGTCTTCATGAGTTCTGGGTATATGTATGATAGGACAGAGCAGGGACACAGTGTTTGCCATTACTATGGTGGAGCTGGGCAGTCACATGTATTAGAGACACTGGAAAGAGGAGCAGTCGGGGGATGGTATATGTACAGTTGTGGCCAAAAGTATTGACACCCCTGCAAGTCTGTCAGATAACACTCAGTTTCTTCCTGAAAATGATTGCAAACACAAATTCTTTGGTACTATTATCTTCATTTAATTTGTCTTAAATGAAAAAACACAAAAGAGAACGAAGCAAACAGCAAAACATTGATAATTTCACACAAAACTCCAAAAATGGGCCAGACAAAAGTATTGGCACCCTCAGCCTAATAAATAACTGCGACCAACCGCTTCCGGTAACCATCAATGAGTTTCTTACAATGCTCTGCTGGAAATTTAGACCATTCTTCTTTGGCAAACTGCTCCAGGTCCCTGATATTTGAAGGGTGCCTTCTCCAAACTGCCATTTTTAGATCTCTCCACAGGTGTTCTATGGGATTCAGGTCTGGACTCATTGCTAGCCACCTTAGAAGTCTCCAGTGCTTTCTCTCAAACCATTTTCTAGTGCTTTTTGAAGTGTGTTTTGGGTCATTGTCCTGCTGGAAGACCCATGACCTCTGAGGGAGACCCAGCTTTCTCACACTGGGCCCTACATTATGCTGCAAAATTTGTTGGTAGTCTTCAGACTTCATAATGCCATGCACACGGTCAAGCAGTCCAGTGCCAGGGGCAGCAAAGCAACCCCAAAACATCAGGGAACCTACACCATGTTTGACTGTAGGGACCGTGTTCTTTTCTTTGAATGCCTCTTTTTTTTCTCCTGTAAACTCTATGTTGATGCCTTTGCCCAAAAAGCTCTACTTTTGTCTCATCTGACCAGAGAACATTCTTCCAAAACGTTTGGACTTTTTCAGGTAAGTTTTGGCAAACTCCAGCCTGCCTTTTTTATGTCTCGGGGTAAGAAGTGGGGTCTTCCTGGGTCTCCTACCATACAGTCCCTTTTCATTCAGATGCCGACGGATAGTACGGGTTGACACTGTTGTACCCTCGGACTGCAGGGCAGCTTGAACTTGTTTGGATGTTAGTCGAGGTTCTTTATCCAACATCCGCACAATCTTGCATTGAAATCTCTTGTCAATTTTTTTTTTTCCGTCCACATCTAGGGAGGTTAGCCACAGTGCCATGGGCTTTAAACTTCTTGATGACACTGCGCATGGTAGACACAGGAACATTCTGGTCTTTGGAGATGGACTTGTAGCCTTGAGATTGCTCATGCTTCATCACAATTTGGTTTCTCAAGTCCTCAGACAGTTCTTTGGTCTTCTTTCTTTTCTCCATGCTCAATGTGGTACACACAAGGACACAGGACAGAGGTTGAGTCAACTTTAATCCATGTCAACTGGCTGCAAGTCTGATTTAGTTATTACCAACACCTGTTAGGTGCCACAAGTAAGTTACAGGTGCTGTTAATTACACAAATTAGAGAAGCATCACATGATTTTTCGAACAGTGCCAATACCTTTGTCCACCCTCTTTTTTATGTTTGGTGTGGAATTATATCCAATTTGGCTTTTGGACAATTCTTTTTGTGTTTTTTCATTTAAGACAAATTAAATGAAGATAATACCAAAGAATTTGTGTTTGCAATCATTTTCAGGAAGAAACTGAGTATTATCTGACAGAATTGCAGTGGTGTCAATACTTTTGGCCATAACTAGAGATGAGCGACTGCCTTTTTTCAGGTCGAGTCGGGTTTCATGAAGCCCGACTTTCTCAAAAAGTCGGGTCTAACAAAATCGACCGATTATCGTGAAAAGTCGAAGGTCGACTGAAACACGAAACCCAATGCAAGTCAATGGGGAAGCAAAGTCGGCAGGGAGTGGAGGACATTAAACACACCTACAGTGCCCAATTGAATGGCAAAAACATCAATTTTTATTACTGGAGCTTGTCAACCTTAATTTACTTCATAATAATAGTTACGCACTGAAAACTGGGGGTTATTTGACTAAAGTTGTGGGGGGGTAGGGCTGGCTCCTGGTTTTCATGTGCCCTGGGCCAAAGAGCGCCCCTTTAACACATACCACAACTCATGATGCTCCAATACGGCAGAGAAATAGCGGTATAGTACAATGAAAAATACTTCACTTTTTACATCTCATGACTGATATCCATTTTAAATTCTCCAATAGCTCCAAAAACAGACAGTATATAACTCCATACAGTATTATAGGCACCGCATAGTGCGCTATACAGAGTAATGAGGCCCATATATTTCTCCATACAGAATCATTGGTCCCATATAATGTTTGAAACAGTATATGATGAGCTCCACATAATGCTACAGTATATGTTGGTCCCCATGGAAGAAGCTTCACTGTCTTATGGGCCCAAATAATGCTCCATATATAATGGGCCCCATTTCTAATGCTCTAGTGAATAATGGGTCCTGTAAATGCTGCTCCAGTGTCTGATGTTCACCTTTGGAATGCTCCAGTGTATGGTGGGCCCCATATATCATTCTCCAGAGTATAGTGCATCCCAAAAATTGCTGTCCCAACATTGAAAACAATTAAATAAGTCTCCTCGCTAGGGAATCCCTGTACTAGTCTGGACTCCTCGTCGTCCCCAACATCCATCTCACTGCACTTGGCTGTTTAGGCAGAGGGCATACAAACGTGATGTCATTGCGCACTCTGATCAGAATATCACGGAAGACGTCATGGCGGTGGAGCAGGGAGAGGTAAGTATTTCAACTTTGCAAGTGCTGTGATCCGGAGCAAGCAGGGGAGGCCCACTCATTGGCGACGGCACTGGCACAGGGCCCCTCATAGTACGGCGGTGTGTGGCGGTGTGTCTGACAGCGGGTGGGCCCTCCCATCGGCAGAGACATATCGGCAGAGACACTTTTGCGTACTATGAGGGGCCCTGTGCCAATGCCGTCGCCCATGAGTATGCCCCCCCACCTGCTCAAGGAACCTGCACTTTCATCTGCACCTTCCTCTTTGTCACCATGTAAGGTGGTATAGTATGCGGGAAGGGGAGTCTGAGTTTCCTCAGGGCCAGATTCTGGCTGTGTAGAGTGTGAGGGGAATGTAGTGGTCTGGGTCAATGTACCAGCAGAATCATCTAGCAGTGGCTAGGCATCAGTGCACTTGTGGCGTCCCCAGGAGTATGGTCGCCACAGTGGCATTACCTTCCTCCTAGGGAGTGTGATGTCATACTTGGGAGCAACGAAGGATCTCTCTAGCAGTTCAACCAACACACAACACATTTCCCACTCCAGGCCAGCAGGGAGACCTCTGAACCTGACTGCTGAGGAGCTGCTCTCTGTGGTCGGGAGGAGGTAAGTTAGGGCACTCTGTGCAGGGAAGGGGAAGTGTGTGGATGTGAGAAGGGGAGCTGGAGGATGAGCAGAGTTAAGGCTCACTCCTAGCTGGAGCGCATGGTCCGGATTCCGGTCTCCGAGTTTGTAGGGACACTGACGTTCCTGCAGCAGAAACCGCAGGAAGTAGCAGCTGCAAATGCTCTGTATCCAACTAAGGCTCGGATGCCCCAGCATCAACGTGTGGGAGCCAGAAGGAAAAGGCTACGGCTGCCTGCCATACGAGAAAGTTCCAAAAGAGAGTCAACAGGTGGAACTTCATTGAACTCAGCACTGCAAGTACCTCAGATAAGCGCTAGAACGGAGGCCACACTACCTATCTGCAGAGAGAGAATTCGAAATTGGCTTCCAGGCTGACCAACTCCTCCATCTGTACTCTGGGTCCTGGACGGCACTTACCAAGTACAGGTAAAGGAACTGCACGACTGTGTCTGTCATCTTTCTCCTGCGCCTGGCGCAGGGCTCTGCTACATCCTGCACTGCACACCATCTACCAACTCTTTCATCTGCCCTGCGACTACAGAGCCGCGATCCGGTCCTCTGATGTTGCTGGCGGCGCTGCCTGCAGGCAAGGAGCAGAGGAGGACTCTTGCTCTGCTTCCTGCCAAATACCGTGCGCGCATTAATACTTGACGTGCTGCTCTCTGTCTGCTGACTACTGGACAGAGCAGCACAGCACACCCCGGTGGCCCCCGCTGCCCGTGCGCACTGATTCCTGCGGCGCAGTGCGGCTACAATTGGCGGGTAACTAGACTCTAGAGCTCGCTGGACTGGACTCAGGAGTTACCCGCCGCTGCGGCTGCCCAGTGAGCTGAGAGCCTGAGCCTGGACAGGAGGACACTAGTCTGTGTGTGGTGACCGTGGCCCGCCGCCCGCCTGCCTCACTGCGGGATTATTTACTTCAGTCTTCAGTTCAACTTCAGCCTATGGTACACACAGGCCAACACCAGGTCAGTTGTATATGTGCAGTGCTGCTGCTTATTGGGGACCTGTGCTGTGCAGTGCTGCCTATTAGGGACCTGTGTGCCTGCCTATTGGGGGCCTGTGCTGCCTACTAGGGACCTGTGCCTGCCTAATGGGGACCTGTGCTGCCTATTGGGGACCTGTACTGCCTATTAGGGAACTGTGCCTGCCTATTGGGGACCTGTGCAGCACTGTGCTGCCTATTGGGGACCTGTGCCTGCCTTTTGGTGACGTGTGCTGCCTATTGGGGACGTGTGCTGCCTATAGGGAACAATGCTGCCTATTGGGGACCTGTGCTGCCTATAGGGAACAATGCTGCCTATTTGGGACCTGTGACTGCCTTTTGGGGACCTGTGACTGCCTTTTGGGGACCTGTGACTGCCTTTTGGGGACCTGTGCTGCCTATTGGGGACGTGTGCTGCCTATAGGGAACAATACTGCCTATTGGGGACCTGTGCTGCCTATTAAGGAACAATGCTGCCTATTGGGAACCTGTGCCTGCCTATTGGGGATTTGGCACTTTGTAGTTCTGATGTGATTTTATAAGTACTATACATTAATAAATTATTATTACTCTGTCGATTATACTTGTGGTCGTGATATTTTCATGAACCATTCTTTTTGTGGTGTTCTAGTTGTGGAAATATGCCAATTTAACCCTGCAATTAAAATCATCATTGTTTGACATAGATGGGACTTGAGTAACACCAGTTTGCAGGAAGAGTATGGTGATTTTTACTTTTAATTTCCATTAGGACGCAGACATGTAGTGCACAGCCTGGCCAGCCGGACAGTCAAGTGAGACAGCTGCATAGAAATATATGCAGCTGTCACACTCGGGTCAGGAGAGCCGCTGGCCAGAATGTGCACTGTTCTGATCTCATTCCAATTTATTTTTTTTTCAACTGTTTGACAGCGCCCCTACTTATATATATTTGAGGAAAAGGTGTGGCTTAAAATGGGTGTGGCTTAAAATGGGTGTGGTTTTCCTACACACAAACACAGAACCTGTTAAAAATTTGAATCCCACCACTGGCCCGACCTGGGCAGGGCTTCTACATCTTAGCTGCACCACAACATCTGTCCCAGAGAAGCGACACTGCAGCGCTGGTCAATCTAATCAGAAACCACTGGTGGCGTCACGTATCATTCACCTATAAATGTAATTCACCCCTTTGCATGGACGCCCAGGGCCACGGAACGGGTCACCACCACCGTGACACATCCCTGTGAGACGCTGGCCCGGTACCGATTAACCCCACTGCCCTGGCTGGCCACCCACACTCCATGTCAGATTCATTTTGGACTTGGGAATTCATGATTTGACTTAATAACCAGGCATGGTATGATAAAAGAGCTACATGGACTAATGTGAAGTGTGGCCTGCTGCATCATTCACTTTTGGAGGGGGTGAAGGACACAAGGAAAGGGGTTCTTCCTGACCAGGAGCCAGCACTTGATGACTCAGTGCTTGCATTTTTTGAAACTTCAGAAGAGGAGGGCATATTTGCTGGAGTCTGTTTCGGCAATGTAAGCCAAAACCAGTTCCTCATGCTCCAGCTTTAAAAGTGGTTAACCTACTCCCAGAAAAGGTAGCTTTCCAGGCGTTCCAGAGCCAGACCAAGACGCAGGTTCAACACCTCCTGCCTTAGCTGCTATTCTTTTGCCACTACCAGCAGATGCACCACCACCATCAGCACCAGCTGGCCCCCCCAAACGCCCATGGCCTCATACACCAAACTTCAAAATTTTGCAGAAAATAGACCCAAAATAACATCAGATATATGGCACTGTATCAGCAGCGTACAGCTCTATTCAGTCAAAGGATAATTGTCAATCTCCCTATATATTCCATCAGTCATATAGGCTCAGTATGGATTAGACAAGAATATAAAAATTAGACAAAGTGTACAGTATCATCAGATAGCCGGTATATATAGTATCTTTTAAACATTCTAAATCTCTGCAGATATTTGAGGAGGCACACACAGACACTCTCAGGCTCAGTATTGGATTACAACACAATCTAAAAAGCCGTAAAACGGTAATGGATCTCAAGAGTACAGCTGTACACAGTGCAGGTGTCATTGTTGTCAATCTCAGTATTTATTTCCACAGTCAGAAAATAACTCTCACTTGTTCAGTTTGGATTAGACCAGAATATAACAAGCAGTAAATGGGTAATGTATCACAAGCGTAGAGCTGTATACAGTGTTGGGGTAATTTCTAAATGTACATCTAAATTGCAGGAGTAACCCATAGACACTCACACGCTCAGGATGGATCACACCACAATATAACAAGAAGATCCACAAGAAATAATCACACATGTGGGACAATGTTACAGGTGTCAATGATACACTTAGAGTGTTGGTTGGAGGAGGACTTCCTGGCAGAAAGGGTACAGTATCACCAGATACCAGGTAAATATAGCATACTTTAAACATTAACAATGTACATCTATATATCAGGAGTAGTGTTGAGCCACCCCGCTAGTGTTTTGGTTCGTCGCACAGGATGCAAGTTCGTCGAATGTTCGTCGAACACCGTCGAACCCCATTGAAAACAATGGCAGGCAAACACAAACACATAGAAAACAATTACAAAACACCTTTAAAGGTGTCCCAAAGCAGACAAAATGCTCAGAAGACAAAAATAACATATGGAAAAGGGCAACTACATTTAGAAAAGAGGTGGAGAAGTAAAAGGAGGAGGTGGAGGAGACCCAGATATAGGCTTGTCATGCCCTTATGAAGTCCAGAAAGGCTGAAATAAAAATGTAAAATACAAACCAAAAAAAAAAATTCTGAAATCGAACACGATCATATACCTTCGGACTTCCCACCAATAAATTATGCCAACTGCCGATGGGGCGGCATTATTCCCACGAACCTCCAAACAGCGTCCATGAAGGCAAAGTGTTTGGTTTCCGGGGGCTGTATGATTGCAAAGCTGAACCTTAAAGGAATGTCCAAAAGGGCGCCACCAGGAGTGGCGCCTGTGGCATAATTGGATTCCATCCAGGAAACCACAACCATACAAGCTACAAAAAAGATGGACAGATTGCAAGCTTTGTCGATTCTGTGTGTGGTGTGGTATGTCCGTTTGTAGTTGTGCTAGCGATTTCTCAGCTTTATTCCGTTAACGACCGAGACTCCGGCATGCCCCCGTGGTACGCGTCAAGCTTACTAAGGGGATACGCAAGGCTCTGGCACGCGAGATCGAGCAATAACAGGTCTATCATGCCCTTACATGTCCGGGGCTGAATGCGCGCTACACTGAAAGGACCAGCTTTTGGCGCTTACAGGTGCTGATAACCCGCTGAACACCGTTAGTGATGGGCATCTGGGATTCCAAATATTCCCCACGAAAGATGTTTTCCCAGTAAGTGCAGGTCAACCGCAATTATGGAATTAGGCCTAACCGGCATTCCTGAAAAAATGAAAAAATTACGTGTCCAAACCACAGGTGCTGTAGCTTGCTTAACAGCTCGGCAGCCGTTCTCAGGCCCAGTATGGATTTGACCAGATTGTACAAAGTTGAGAAATGGTACATTATCACTGGATAGCAGGTATATATAGCATAGTTTAAACATTAAAAACCTATGTCTATAGATCAGGAGGCAGGCTCAGACGGTCTCAGGCCCAGTATGGATTAGACGTGATTGGACAAAGGTGAGAAAGGGTAATGTATCACCGGATTACAGGTATGTATAGCATAGTTTACACATGAAAAACCTATGTCTATAGATCAGGAGGCCGTCTCAGACGGTCTCAGGCCCGGTATGGATTTGACCAGATTGTACAAAGTTGAGAAAGGGTACATTATCACTGAATAGCAGGTATATATAGCATAGTTTAAACATTTAAAATCTCCGTGTTCTCAGTATGGATTAGACAACAATCTAAAAATTAGAAAAAAGGAAATGTATTTGAAGAGTACACCAGTATACACTTTTGGTGGTATTTTTAAATATTCATATATATTTCTGTCTCAGTAAGACAGTCCAGCCTCTCCGCAATAGGAAATGAGATGCATACAATTACTGACATAAAGTCTAGTGATTGCAGAAATCTAGGAATTAAGAATCACGGGAAAAACTTCCGTCACAATTCTCAGAGGCGATGCTGACCCTCAATTAATTTGTGTGTGGAGACAGCGAAAACATTTATTTGTGAAGAAAGTGTTGCTGTATCGCAGTACCGTTGATCCCATCAGCGTTACTAATCTCCATCAAATTTTTATCACAGGGAGAGATATAAACATGGTGCTCACTGCCTATCATGATCTGTCACGTAACTTTGGAGTGCAAAAGACAGAAGCCACAGGCCGCAGACGATTCTGTGGGATTGGCATGAGAGGGCACATTTAAAAATGTGTGCCAGAATGTCACACGTCTGTGAGTAGGAAAACTGTGAAAGCTGATGATAAACCACCATTGCATGTCACTGTGAGTCGATGTCCATAAGAAATGGAAGCCATTGATCATCTGAAGCTAGAGCCCGGCCAGCGGGACAGGGCATAGCTATGTCTTAACCATCATCTATCAGTTCAACAAATTTGTAGTGGCAGTCCCAGAGAAGGATTTGACAGCCCAGACTACACAGTGGAGGAGCAGGGAGAGGTAAACATTGCAAATGCTGTGGCCCTGCCCAAGCAAGGGGGGCACACTCGTGGGTGTCAGCACTGGCACTGGGCCCCTCATAGTACGGCGGTGTGTCTGATGGCGGGTGTGCACCCCCACCGTCAGAGACACTTGATTGCAGTATGAGGGACCCAGTGCCCGCGCCCAAGAGTCGGCCTACCCACCTGTCCAGGGCAACGGCACTTGCACGGTTGCGTGCGCTAGGTGGTGACCCCGGCCATGGGGGGGGGAGGCAGCCCAGTTAGGGAGGTTTACAAAATGGCATATGTTGATGTGGGACATTCAGCTGCTGCTAAAGGCGAAATTGGTCAAGTCCGAGGAAGAGGAGGATAAAAGCAAGCCATTTTTCTGGCAACCTATGTGTCATCAGGGTAAGGTGGGACAAAATCCTTGGAAACCCATGCATGGTTCATTTTAATGAAGGTTAGATCATCCACATTTTCGGTCGACAGACGGGTCCTTTTTTCTGTCAGGATTGATCCAGCTGCACTGAAGACTCTTTCCGATAGCACACTTGCAGCTGGGCAAGCGAGCTCCTGTAAGGCATATTGTGCCAATTCAGGCCAGGTGTCCAGTTTAGCGTCCCAATAGTCAAATGGGAATGACCTGTGAGGGAGAACATCGATATGGGATGAGAAGTAGTTTGTAACCATAGTTGACAACTGCTGTCTCCTGTCACTTTCAATCGATGCAATATTACCAGTCGTGTGAGCGGGACTTGAAAAATCAGTCCACAACATGGTCATGAAACCCCTTTCTCCAACGCCACTTCTGCTGTGTGCACCACGAACACCTCTTCCAAGCTGCCCCCGGCCCCTACGGCTCGTGTGAGAACCATCACCGCTGCTGTGTGCTGGGAATGCCTCAACCAACCGGTTTACCAGAGTTGTTTGTTTGTTAGCCAATATTAGGTCAAGGTTTTCCTGTGGCATGTTATGGAATTTGCCTTTATAGTGTGGATCCAGGATGCTAGCCAACCAGTAGTCATCATCGTTAGTCATTTTGGCAATGCGGGGGTCCCTTTTTAGGATCTGCAAGGCATAATCTAACATGTGGGCCAATGTTCCCGGTGTCAATGATGCACTGCGAGTGCTGGGTGGAGGAACACTTTCTGGCAAATCCACATCCCTCCAGTCACGCACAAACCCTGTACCAGACCTTGCCACGCCAAAATTTTCTCTAGCCCCACGAGAAGCATCCTCCTCCCCTAAATAATCATCCCCATCATCATCCTCCTCCTCCTCTTCTTCCTCCACCTCGTCCACGAGACTTCCCTGACCAGACAATGGCTGACTTTCATCTAGGCTTCCCTCCTCTTCCTCCTCGGCTGCAGACGCCTGCTCCTTAATGTGCATCAAAGTTTGCATGAGCAGGCGCATAAGTGGGATGCTCATGCTTATGATGGCATCGTCTGCGCTTTCCAGCCGTGTGCATTCCTCAAAACACTGAAGGACTTTACAGAGGTCTTTCAGCTTCGACCACTGCACACCTGTCAACTCCATGTCTGCCCTCAAAGTGCCTGCCTGTGTATCCTCCCACAAATGCATTACGGCCTGCCTCTGTTCGCACAGCCGCTCAACCATGTGCAGGGTGGAGTTCCACCTTGTTGCAACGTCGATAATTAGGCGGTGCTTGGGAAGGTGGAGCAATCGCTGCAGCATCTGCATAGGACTGGAGTGTACCGGTGACCGGCAGATGTGCGAGCACGGTCTTCAAACCTTATGGAGCAGGCCTGTTAACTCAGGATAATTATTGAGGAAGCACTGCACCACCAGGTTCAAGGTGTGAGCCAGGCAAGGTATGTGTGTGAGTTTTGAAAGGGCTATGGCTGCCACAAAATTCCGGCCATTATCACTAACTACCTTGCCTGCCTCAAGATGTAGACTGCCCAGCCATGACTCAGTTTGTCGCTGAAAGTAGTCGGCCAGTACCTCAGCAGTGTGTCTGTCGCCCAAACACATCATCTTCAACACAGCCTGCTGACGCTTTCCACTAGCTGATCGATAAGGGGACACCTCGTGTGCAACACTGGCAGCTGTGGATGGAGTGCTCGTGCGACTGCGCTCTGTGGACGAGCTTTCGCTTCTGGAGGAGGAGGAGGGTCGAACGCCTACAGCCAACTGTTTCCTATACCATGGGCTAGGCAGCACTGTCCCACCACCGCTGTCCCCTGTGGACCCTGCATCTACCACATTAACCCAGTGCGCAGTGATGGACACGTAACGGCCCTGGCCATGCCTACTGGACCATGCATCAGTTGTGAGGTGCACCTTTCCACTCACTGATTGCTTGAGTGCATGGACAATGCGGTCTTTCACACGAAGGTGGAGGGTTGGGATGGCTTTGCGAGAAAAGAAGTGGCGACTGGGTAGGTCATAGCGTGGTACTGCGTAGGCCATGAGTTCACGGAAACCTGCGCTTTCAACCAAGCGATAGGGCATCATCTCTAACGAGATTAGTTTGGCAATGTGGGCGTTCAAACCCAGTGTACACGGATGAGAGGATGAGTACTTTCTTGTCCTACTCATAGTCTCTGGTAGGGTGAGCTGGACTTGAGAGATGCATATGGTGGAACTAGGGGTGGACATGGCGGACTGAGAGAGGGTTGATGATGGTGATGGAGTTGGTGTTCTTTCTGATGGCCTAGATTCAGTATTTCGTTGATATAACATTGTGATTCATTGACTTCTTTGGCCTTGCGACGACACCTCAACATTTGCTGCTGGTGGTGTGCTAACTGGTGGGCTTACAGTGGGGTAAACAATGTAGCGTTGCTGACTACCTTCTTTGGGAGCAGGTGCACATGTGGTACATGAGGTTTGGTAGTCCGTCCACGCTTGCAAGTGCATGGTGGTTAAATGTCTAAGCATGCAACTGGTATTCAAATTTCTCAGATTTTTCCCTCGGCTAAAGGCCTTTGCGCACTTCTTACAGATAACCTTTGCCTGATAATTAGGATTTTGTTCAAAAAAGTGCCACACTGCACTCTTCCTACTATGGAAGACATTTTAAGGCCTTGCACGCTGTGCTATTTTGACCGTCTGGCCAAGCTGTCCTGCAACTCTTTTGGTTTTTGTAACCCATTTTTGGACTGCTCCGGGCCTGCCAGATAACAGCTGTTGCGATGTCGATGCCTGCTGCGGATGCTCCTCCTCTTCTGAGCTATTGGCAGCGGCACCCTCTTCCTCCAATGGATGCCAATCTGGGTCAACAACTGGGTTGTTGAGTTTCATCACCTCCTCTGCAATGTCATGTGCACCTTCCTCTGTGTCACCGTGTATGGTGGTATAGTATGCGAGAGGGGGCAACTGAGTTTCATCAGGGTCAGATTCTGGCTCAGTACACTGCGAGGACAATGTAGTGCTCTGAGTGAATGTACCAGCAGATTAATCTAGCAGTGGCTGTGCATCAGTGCACTCCATGTCAGATTCATCTTGGCCTGGGTAATTCACGATTTGACTTGATAACCCAGGCATGGTATGTGAAAACAGCTCCATGGAGTAATCTGTAGTGTGGCCTGCCGCATCCTTCAATTTTGGTTGGGGTGAAGGACACAAGGAAAGATGTGGTTCATGACCATGAGCCTCCAATGATGACTCAGTGCTTTTATTTTTTAAAACTTCAGAACAGGAGGCGATAGAGCTGGAGGCTGAGTCAGCAATGTAAGCCAAAACTTGTTCATGAAGCTCCGGCTTTAAAAGCGGTTTACGTACTCCCAGAAAAGGGAGCCTTCTAGGCCTTGATTAGCCAGACGATGACGCAGGCTCAACACCTCCTGCATTTGGTGCTATTTTGCTTTTGCCACTACCAGCAGATCCACCACCAACACCATCGTTACCAGCTGCCAATCCCCGCCCACTTCTACTCTTCCACCACACTTCCTCATTTTTGGGGAAAATGTACCCAAAATGCCACCAACTATATGGTACTGTAAAACAAGGTACAAGGTGTATATAGTAGTGGGGAGTATTTGAATCTCTCTACAGACTTCAGGACACAGTTGTATTCTGTCAGGCCCTGTGTATTTTATACCTCAAAGTAATAGGCTGATTCTGGATGGTGTAAAAAAGGTGTACAGAAGACTGGGGAGAAATGGAATCTCTCTACAGACTTGAGGACACAGTTGGATTCTGTCAGGCCCTGTGTATTTTACACCTCAAAGTAACAGGCTGATTCTGGATGGTATAAAAAAGGTGTATAGAGGACTGGGGGGAAATGGAATCTCTCTACAGACTTCAGGACACAGTTGGATTCTGTCAGGCCCTGTGTATTTTACACCTCAAAGTAACAGACTGATTCTGGATGGTGTAAAAAAGGTGTATAGAGGACTGGGGAGAAATGGAATCTCTCTACAGACTTCAGGACACAGTTGTATTCTGTCAGGCCCTGTGTATGTTACACCGCAATGTAACAGGCAGAAATTGCCTTGTGTATGACAAAATACAAGGTGTATGTAGAATTGGGCAGAATTGGAATCTCCGTAGAGTGTAGGTCTGTAAGAACGGACAAAGTCCTCGGCTTTTCCTTACAGAGTCACACACAGCTTCAATTTGGCCGTGATAACAGCCGGTACACGGTACTGTGTGAGGAGCGTACACGTACAACGCTGTACGGTGTGTATGTAAAATTGTCAAGCTCCGTGTTTTTGTATACGGACTGACACACGCTCTCTCTAGTTTTGAATGTAATCAAACAGCAAATATACGAAACTGTTTGAATAACGGACAAAACTCTAAGGTGTAGGTCTGTAAGAACGGACAAACTCCTCGGCTTTTCCTTACAGAGTCACACACAGATTGTCAAGCTCCGTGTTTTTGTATACAGACTGACACACACTGTCTCTCTCTAGTTTTGAATGTAATCAAACAGAAGATATACGAAACTGTTTGAAAAACGGACAAAACTCTAAGGTGTAGGTCTGTAAGAACGGACAAACTCCTCGGCTTTTCCTTACAGAGCCACACACAGATTGTCAAGCTCCGCGTTTTGTATACGGACTGACGCACGCTGTCTCTCTCTAGTTTTGAATGTAATCAAACAGCAGATATACGAAACTGTTTGAAAAACGGACAAAACTCTAAGGTGTAGGTCTGTAAGAACGGACAAACTCCTCGGCTTTTCCTTACAGAGTCACACACAGATTGTCAAGCTCCGTGTTTTTGTATACGGACTGACACACGCTGTCTCTCTCTAGTTTTGAATGTAATCAAACAGCAGATATACGAAACTGTTTGAAAAACGGACAAAACTCTAAGGTGTAGGTCTGTAAGAACGGACAAACTCCTCGGCTTTTCCTTACAGAGTCACACACAGATTGTCAAGCTCCGTGTTTTTGTATACGGACTGACACACGCTGTCTCTCTCTAGTTTTGAATGTAATCAAACAGCAGATATACGAAACTGTTTGAAAAACGGACAAAACTCTAAGGTGTAGGTCTGTAAGAATGGACAAACTCCTCGGCTTTTCCTTACAGAGTCACACACCGCTTCAATTTGGCCGTGATAACAGCTGGTACACGGTACTGTGTGAGGAGCATACACCGGTGTACAGTGTGTGGAAAAAATGAATGCTCAGTACCTCACCAGGACAAAACAATAAAATTTGGATTGCTATTAAAAAAGCAGTTTGAACACCAGTGTGCACACAGCAATGTAGGTAGCCTTAAAAGGCAGCCTAATCACCACCAGCGCTGCTGCACAAAAGCAAAAATCTTCACCTTTCACTGCAACTTAACTACAGTGAAAAGTGCTATCAGCAGAAGCGTTTTTTTTTTTCTTTTGGCCTTCCTAACTTCTCCCTACAGAATCAGCAGCAGCTCTCGCTATTCTGAGATCAGCCTAAGTAACATGGCGGTCGGCATGGACGCCCTTTTATACCCCCTGTGACGCCACACAAAGCAAGCCAATCACATGCATGCCCTTCTCAAAGATGGTGGTGACCGCTGCCTATGTCATCACGTTGCCCACAGTGTCCGTTCTTCCTGATTGGCTGAAAAAGGGCGCCAAAGCATCTTTTGAAATGCGACTTTGGCGCGATGGTCGCCGACCTCATGACCGACCTCACGCTAAGGTCGGGTTTCGTTTTATGAAACCTGATTTTGACAAAAGTCGGGGACTTTTGAATTTTTTCAACCCGTTTCGCTCAACTCTAGTCGGCGACTTTTGAATTTTTTCGACCCGTTTCGCTCAACTCTAGCCACAACTGTATGATGATGAGAGGCTGCACTTCATGTTAGTGCATTGTATACTGACCCTGCTGTGTGCTGATTATCCCCCCTTCCCAGTTATGGAGTCTGATGATCTGTATGTGACCTCATGTCTGTTACATACTGTGAGGCTGGGTGTGCAGATCCAGTGTAACCAGGTTACTCACTATAGGTGGTATATGTGTAAAGGCTCTATTCCTGTGCTGTATACTTAACCTATATCACAGGTCTGTATACGTGATATCACTCTTCACTCTGCTATATACGGATCATGCTGTGTATAGACATCCTGTGTCTCCAGGTCATTTTTCTGGCTGAATATATAATCTGGGCATGACTTACAGCTTAGTGCTTAATTTCTGTAGCTATTGCTGCCTTTATTCCTCTTATGTTACATGCTGTCCTGCCGGATATATCCATCCTCTTTCTGTATATTGTCTCCCTCATATGTTGCATGATCAGAGTATACCCACCAAGAGCTTATTTTACATTACCTAAGATGGTGGATAGCACAGGCCAGAATGGTTATTTTTCATCATGTGTAAAATAATAATCGGTGAGTAACTCGGCACATTTGAGTGTGCACTAATAACTCAGCACATGGCGGGCAGTGAGTGGGCACTCCTAGTGTGATGCTGCACATTGCTCTGGAAAACACATCATGGGCCCAGTTTTCAGCCCTGTCTCTTGTCTATTGTAATTGTATGTAGTAGAGTGACTGACTAGGATACAGAACTTGCAGTTTTCTGCTCACACACCTATGGCTGCAGGCAGATTATATTAGACCTACATATTATATTTCTTATCATTTATGCGCAGCTGGTGATTAGAGTCTGTCTGTAACTGCTGTAGAGGAGCAGGCAGCTTCTCATTTATTGTTACAGCATATACCGCAGCATTGCCCATCTCTGTCTATTTCTGGACCTTACGATGGGATATTTTCCATTATTAACCTGTTGTATACCTTGGTTGTAAACCTGCATGGTTTCACCCTCACTTATCCCACATCTTGTGCGGTGGGAGGGGTCCTTGAAGTTGGTTAAATATGGTCTGGGGGATCCATTGGGATATGCTTTCCTCCTTTTGGAATTTAATATGGTTCTGGATCTGGTGAAAGATGGAGGGGAGTTTCGGCAAGGGTTTGTCGGATCCCCAGGAAATTCAAGTGAACATTGGAACCCTTGTGGCTATGGTGCTCCCGAGCTAGTGGGGTAACGGCTGGGAGTAATTGTTGGTACATTTTATGTTTGGTAATCAACAGATTTGGGAGCTTCAAGGACTCCCCCCAGCGTCTTAATGTTATTTTTGCTTTGATGTTTATTTTATGTTTATTTTAATAAGAACATGAATTAAAAATTAAAAAAAAAAACAAATCGTTATTTGTTTTCCTTTTAGTGGGTCCTTGAAGTTATTTATAAATTGGTCAGTAGGGGTAACCATATTAAGTATGGACCTCTGGTTTGGGGGGGTGTTAATCACAGTATGACCCCCCCTGGGTTTGGAAGGGTAACCATTTCAGGTATGGCACCCTGGTTTTGAGGGGTAATCATCTCAAGTATGGCCCCCTGGTATGGAGGGGTGACCATTACGGTATGGCCCCCTAGACTCCAGAAGCATTTATATTTTATAGGACCCTGTTGGGGTAAAACCCCTGGGGTCATGGCAATCATATTTTGCATGTCTACAGAATAAATTGGCTCCTCTGAGCCAGAAACAGCAGCTGGAGGGGAGAAGAGAACATGGTAGGCATGCTTTTCAATGCAATCTATAGCTTCAAGGACCCTCACTCTTTTTCATGTGACTTGAGAATGCCGAGGCACGGTTTTTGACTGTTTATATTGACCAAACCATGTTTCTTTCCATGTTTCTTTCAAGGTTGTCGCCTGGACAATGCAGTTATCTAGTGCATGAAACTGAAGAGCAATGTACCTAATCTGTGTGCCCCTGAGTCAGTGGGAGTGACTAAGGGTAAAGTAATGAAGTGCATTAACATGAAGGGCAATATGCCTTTTCCCGATGCCCTTAAGCTGGTGGGAGCGGCTAAGGGTATAGTCTAGTGCATTAACACGAAGGGCAATATGCCTATTTCTGATGCCTTTGACCCAGTTGGAGAGGTCAACAGTAAATGTTATCAAGTGCATGAAAAACAATTAACAATGGCGTGGCAGGGTTATTAATAATGCCTTTGCTAGACTTTTTCTGCTTTAGGTTTATTTAAATTACTACTTCCAGATATTCTGAATGTTATTTTATGGTCGGTTATATTGTTGATGTTATATTGTGTATAGTTTTTAATTACTCCCTATTTATAATATCTTTCTATTGATATGTTCATCACTTTTCGGGTAGTGATAGTAAGTGGGTTTAAGAAATTTTACTGCACAGCTACTGTAAATAATGGTGGTTTCTAGAACAAAAATCTGTGAATTGGTGAATTATTAGAGCTGGCTACAATGCATGCAGTATAATAGTTTTTTGAGGCATGACAGATGTCATTATACAGGTATTCAGATTGTAGCTACGACCTTAATCATGGTTTACTTTCCACATTCCCCATTATGGGATCCTCATTGCAGGATGTTTAGCAACTGTTATTTTGCTGTAGTTACCGTATTATCGATCATAACTTGGTAGCATGGCATTGATAAAATTAATCTGTCGGAGCTCTGGAATTTTATTTTTTATTTTTTATTACCTGTGTGCACAGTCTTTCCATAGCATGTAGAAATGGTTGATGGCTTTATTAGGCATGGTTGTATGATGAATGCTTTATTGTATTTTTGAAATTACCATTGTGTATTTTGTTCCAGGTTCAATTTTATCATGGCTATAAAGAGTTCACAGCATTAACCTTCTAAGCCCAAGGGAAGGGCCATCCTTCAGCCATGGTTCCCTGGAGGTTTCCTCCACAGGGGTTTTTCCTCTCCTGAGTGCTGTAGGATGACTCTTTGTGAGTAGGAGGTTGGCCAAGTTAGTCCCCTTAATGCTTTTGCAGGGACTTCTAGTTTATAAGTTTACTAAAGTGATTTATTTAAAAAAAAGTAGTCAAATGTGAATTTATAACCCGTCACAGCTTTGCGGTTTAGGAGTCAGGTGGAAGTTGCAGACAAGTTAAGGTGGACTCATTTTAACTAATAGAGGATGTAAAACCTCATGGTGGTGAACAGGCTCGGCTTTGGTGGCCAGCCTCAAGGACGTTGTAATGGTAACATCAATCAGGGGCGGGCACAGTGGTTAAGCACAGGAGTGAGGATAATAGGATCATTGGTGCCCTGAAAGTTTACTGGCTCTGCTTGAATGGCAACCCAGTGCGTGCCGCCCCTTTATGGCTGTCTGTCCTGGTTCTGTATGTCAGACAGATGGGGATATCACAGTACTTGTGAATCCCAATGTACTAGCACTTCACCTGACTCCTACTGTGATTGTTTTAATCCTGAGATTTAAACAAAGCTGTGGCCATTTTGACATCCAAAATAATGTGTGTGTATTTATTCTAGTGCCTAGGTTTACTGTAGTTATGGTGGTTTTAAGATGGAGTAAGGGTCCGTCCCATATCCATAAGTCAAGTAAAACTATGTTAACTCTTGCTCTCTCTTGTCCGTTACTGCATCCCACAGCCTGCTCACGCACACACCCACAGACAGCCGCACACACCCACATACAGACAGACACGCACATATTCTCCGCTCACACACTTATTCTCTGCTCACACACATATTCTCCACTCACACATCTTCTCCGCTCACACATATTACATATTCTCCGCCCACACACTCTTCCTCCTTCTGACATCATTTCCTTTGACAATTCTTCAGCATTTTTGGCAGCAAATCCACAAACCTTTTTACACCTGCGTTTTTGCTGCAGATTTGACTGACTCAGTGGAAGTCAAAGGATGAAAAATGCTGCAGATCCGCAAAAAGAATTGACATGTTGCAGAAAATAAAACACTGCAAATAAGGACAGAAATTTCCGCAGCATTCGCACAACAATTCAGGAATGTCATTAACATTGGTTAAGTAATTAATTGCATCTTGGAAACATTTCTGTGCAGAAAAAATGCGTAAACACAACGAATCCGCAACGTGTGCACATAGCTTTATACTGACTCCTATATTCAGGAATATAACTACAATAATACTATCCCATGTAAAAGAATATAACTACTATAGCACTGCTTCTATGTACAAGAATATAACTACTATAATACTAACGCTATGTACAATAACATAGCTACTATAATACTACCCCATATGTATAAGAATATAACTATTATAATACTGAATAAAAAAGGGGGGAAGCCAGTGCTGCCTATAGTCAGAACGCAATACATAAAGTGCATATGCACACAGGGCTGCCACTAGGAATTTCTAGGCCCCATACTGTCAACATTTTCAGAGCCCCCTTGAGACTCTGCCCAGGCTCCACCCCAGCCCCGCCTCCATCCCTCAAACTGTCCACAGTCCCACCGCTCTCTCTTGCAAAAACTCCACTTCTCACCAATCACACATTAACAGTTCCCATCACTAGATCACACATATAGCCAGCAGCTTTTGTTTTGGCCAAAATATTTTTTTACGCCGCCACCATAACACGGTAGACACTTTTGGCTGAGTTCTACTCTTCTGTAACCTATTAAATCTTTGTTAAAATATGCTATACAATTTAGGTATATTTTTATTTATTTTTCAATTTTTAAAATGACCAATAATATCACATACAAGGAACAAATACCACAGCATCATGACCAGACACAAAATTGCCACCACATAGTGACCTATAATACCACATACAAGGAACAGATACCACCACACCATGTCCAGACCACATATTAGCACCACAGTGACTTAATAATATCACATACAAGGAATAAATACCACAACACCATAACCAGACAACATGTTACCACCACAGTGACAGAATAATATCACATACAAGGTACAAATACCACTGTACCATGACCAGACCGCATATTACGACCACAAAATGACCGAATAATAGCACATACAAGGGACAAATACCGCAACACCATGTCCAGACCACATATTACCACCACATAGTGACTGAATACTAAAATACTGATAAATAATAAAAAAAAAATACTATCACCATAAGTGCCATTATACCCAGGAGATCTGTACTTAGTATGCTGTGTCTGTGTACAGGTAAAACAGTGATCAATGACATTATACACAGGAGCTCTGTATATATTGTATAGGTAACACAGTGATCACTGGTGACATTATACCAGGACCTCTGTATATAGTATACAGTGTATAGTGTCAGTGTATAGGTAACACACTGACTCACCAATGACGTCTCTAGGTGAAGTAATTCATCTTCGCTTTTCATCTTTCATCCAGCACAAACCGCCATCACTTCTTCCAGCCATGGCTTGTCTCTACAAGAAATAACACAGTTATCTAGAGCTCCACTTGCAGAACACATTACTTATTTTTTTCCCAACTTCTACATTACACCACATGAAGAAAAAAAGGCAACATGGTATCACTCTGTTATACCCATAATCCTTCCTAATTCAAAAAGGCAATAGTCACTTTAATAGACATATCTCAGCAAAAAATCATCATGGAAGGTACCATGAAGATTCAAGAAGTGAAAACAATGATAAATGTAAAAATACAATTTTTATTAATTATCAATTAAAAATAACAGGATTACATTTAAAAGACAGGACTGATTGGTCTCCAACATAGGGGGGTAAGAATAACCAGCAACAAAGATTATAGCATCTCCATAGAGTGCAAACTGCATAAAGTAACCAGAAATTTAATTTTGTTCACAGTAATATGCATCCAAAGTCCATAAATCCCTCCTAGGTAAAAATAATGTAATATACTGAGGCCTATATTCCAACAGCAGTTGCAAAAAGTTTGCTAAACTTGCCAAAATAAAGCACTACAAGCACTAAAAGGAAAAAGTTGCCTAATAAAATTGTGGGAGAGAAAAGAGCTCAGGAAAAGAAATGCACCATAGGGATTAGTAAAATCATCCGTCCCCTATGCATATATGTGAGGTATATCAGAATATATAAAAGATTCCAGGGCGCATAAGTTGCTTCTGACACGCCCCTGGAAGAAGCAACTTATGCGAAACAGCATTGTCGGGCGGCGGGGGGGAAAAGCTTCACCAGCGTTTAGCTTTCATACATTGGTCCTCCTTTTCAGTGGCCAGTTACAGGTAAAATCCTGACTTTAAATTTCTTTGCATCTAATCATTCATGAAATGTCCTTGCTGCACCCTGGAATCTTTTATATATTCTGATATACGATTTTTTGCTGAAATAGTATCACTCTGTACAGTAACAGGACAGCGCCCCCCCATTTAAAACCGTATACTCTAAAAATAAAATAAATACATCACTGCAGTAATAATATCCCTTAATTAGGCCCTATGGTAATAATATCCCCATCCTGACCCCCGTGTGTCTCATTCTGGGCTTCAGTCATATGTTTTCCCAACCTGCCCTCATGATTATCCATTGTGCCTCATATGATCTTCCCATCCTGCCACATTGTATCCATCCTGCCCCATGATCCTGCATGATCTGTCTCCAACCTTGCCCCATCTGTCTCCAACCCTGCCCCATCTGTCTCCAACCCTGCCCCATCTGTCTCCAACCCTGCCCCATCTGTCTCCAACCCTGCCCCATCTGTCTCCAATCCTGCTCCCATGTCTTTCATCCCGCCCCCTGTGTCTCCAATCAAGCCCCCTGTGCCTCCAATCACACCCCCTGTGTCTCCAATCCTGCCCCTAGTGTCTCCAATCATGCACCCAGTGTCTCCAATCATGCACCCAGTGTCTAATCATTCCCCCTGTGTCTCCAATCATGCCCCCTGTGTCTCCAATCCTGCCCCTGTGTCTCCAATCCTGCCTTCTGTGTCTCCAATCCTGCCCCTTGTGTCTGCAATCCTGCTCCCATGTCTCTCATTCTGCCCCCAGTGTCTCCACTCATGCCCCCATGTCCTTCATCCTGCCCTCTGTGTCTCTATTCATGCCCTCTGTGTCTCTAATCGTGCCTCCAATCATGCCCCCTGTGTTAGGCGTCGGGTTCCTGCCACTGCACAGCAGGAGTCTCGAGCCTTGCATTCAGTGGTCTCCCATTCCCCTTCGGCCGCAGAGGAGACTGCTCAGCAGACTATCAGGATCCTGTCAGCGCTGGCGGTCTGCCGCGACTGAGCAGGGTCACTCACCCAGACTACGGGAGGGCCTGGGGTCCGAAACTGCAGGGAAAGTTCTGAGAACAGGACCTGCGACACTAAAGGTAGTAAAGAGTACAAGGATCTACGATCATGTGACCACAGGGGGTGTGGCTTAGCATTCTGCTGCAGTAGATGACTAGGATTCTATTACAGGAATCCTGGAGTAAAGATTAGGGGAACTCAGGTCAGACAAGCGGGGGGGTCATACACAGAGAGGGCAGCGTGGTACCAGAGGAGCAAGCAGAGAATTGTCAGAACGTAAGCAATGAGTCATACACACAGATAGTACAAAAGGAACAGGCAGAACTCGTAACAGGGACAGAACCGGGTCAAAACCAAACAAGCATAAAGTATCACAGTCACAAAGCACACCAGGGTCACAAACACTCGGCCAAGGATCTGAGTATAAGCGACGAGGAATGAGTCCACAATGAGGCTATAAAAAGCCTCCCAGAATCTCAGAGTGAGGCCGTCCAGATTAACCTCTGAACTACCTAATCCCATGAACTAAGCAGATCATGCCGATCCCAGCGCTCTGCTCAGACCAGCTCTGTGGGCTTGGTTGCTGCTGCCACCTCTGGTCCAGCTACAGCAACGCATGCTGGTCAGCAGCGAGCCACTCCAGGGACTAAGTCTTCCTTTCGATCCACTGAGCATGCCCGTGGGACGATCTCATTGGAGATCGGAGGTCACATGCTCAGGTCCTTCTCCAGCTCGGATTGGACCATCAGAAAGGTCAGGAAGGTCCCGGAAGGACGCTGCTATAAAAGGTCCGCATGGCCGCTCAGCCATGCGCTAGTATAGACTGCATAATCAGACTATGCGGAGTGAGTGTTGCTATGCATCTATGAATGTCTCTTGTGAATGACTCATTGGAAACCCCTACCGTTGGTACGCGTGTGTTGTGCAGCCTAGCCTGTTAAGTGCCCAGGCTTAGGTGTAGGTAGGACAGAGTCTGAGACAGGCACCAGTGTCCACCAGTGGCTCGGCACGCCACGGTGCACGTGCTTGATACTCCATAGTCAGCGTCTATAGTGGCAACCGCAGGTGCGACGCCACGCGCTCAGAAGGTCTAGAGGGACTCTGAACCCGTGTCCTTGGGGCAGAGTTCTGTGACCACTTTCTGTGCGCTCCGTGGCCGGGCTCTGTGAGCTAAACAGGCACCGGCATTTATGTTCTGTGGTAGCGCGGCTCTGTGAGTTAACAGAGTTCGCTTCTGTTCACACTGGGTGACGTTAATCCACGTGTGACCTTTTCCACACCGCTTTATACTTCCTCCATCACTAAGCAGCAGTTTACCACCCCTGCACGATGGACCCCGGGCTACGAACGCACTTTACTATTTTATTATTTGGTGCGTTCCGCCAGCCCTAACACCCTGTGCCTCCAATCATTCCCCCAGTGTCTCCAATCCTGCCCCCATGTCTTTCATTCTGCACCGTGTCTCCAGTCATGCCCCCAGTGTCTCCAATCATGCACCTTGTGCCTCTAATCATGCCTCCTGTCCTCCAATCATGCACCCTGTGCCTCCAATCATGCCCCCTGTGACTCCAATCCTGCCCCTGTGTCTCCAATCCTGCCCCCATATCTTTCATTCTGCCCCCAGTGTCTCCAATCATGCCCCCAGTGTCTCCAATCATGCCCCCTGTGACTCCAATCATTCCTCCTGTATCTCCAATCCTGCCCCCAGTGTCTCCAATCCTGCCCCCATGTCTCCAATCATGCGCCATCTCCATCCTGCCCCCAGTGTCTCTATCCTGCCCCCAATCCTGCCCTGTACCCATCCTGCCCCATCTCCATCTTGCCGGGCCCAGTTCGCCGCTTTCAATACTAATTTAAAAAAAAGAAAAAACACTTTTCCTCTTACCTTGCCGTGCTTCAGCTCCTATGTACAAGAATATACTATAATACAGCCCCCATGTACAATAATATAACTACTATAATACTGCCTATAATATTGCCCATATGTACAAGAATATAACTACTATAATACTGCCCCCTATATACAAGAATATAACACTATAATACTGCCCCCGATGTACAAGAATATGTCTACTATAATACTGCCCCCCATGTACAAGAATATAACTACTATAATACTGCCCCCTATATACAAGAATATAACACTATAATACTGCCCCCAATGTACAAGAATATGTCTACTATAATACTGCTCCTATGTGCAAGAATATACTATAATACTGCTCCTATGTGCAAGAATATACTATAATACTGCTCCCTATGTACAAGAATATAACTCCTATAATACTGCCCCTATGTAGAAGAATATAACTACTATAATACTGCCCCTATCTACAAGAATATAGCTACTAGACTACAGCCTTTTACAGAGAAAATTAGAAACTTGAATTGAACTGGGTATTATAAATTGTTTTTGTACCTATATTTCCATCTTGTGAATTTCTCATTTTCTGTAGCACCTCTCCGATCAGCATGTCCGGAGGGTATGCATCTTAAATAACCCAGATATCACACAAACTAATTAATGATTTTGCTGAGTTCGTCTGCGTAACATTTATCCTAGAAAATATCAGTGGAAATAGGAACATTTGCAGAAAATATTCACACCACAAAAGGTTCAGTTCACATAACACAGGAAAGTCATTGAATGCGGATGACACATTCCCGCACCCTGCTAAATATATTGCACCTGTTCTTCCGTTTTGCCCAACAATAATACAGCCCATAAAAAATAGAATAAATTATATCTAAACTCAACTGGATGCAGAGATTGAAATAGCATGCAATGTATGGCCACTAACTATGCAAGCTAAGGGGGGATTAACTTCACACTGACTACATTCAGCTCATGTCTGAATATCATTAGTGATGAGCGAGTATACTCATTGCTCGGGTTTTTCCGAGCATGCTCGAGTGTCCTCCGAGTATTTTTGCGTGCTCAGAGATTTAGTTTTCGTCCTCTCATCTGCATGATTTGCGACTGCTAGACAGCTTGAATACATGTGTGGAATGCCTGTTTGTTAGGGAATTCCTCCACATGTATTCAGCTTGTCTACAAGTCACAAATCATGCAGATAAGACGAAGAAAACTAAATCTCCGAGCACGCTAAAATACTTGGAGGACACCCAAGCATGCTCGGGAAATCTCGAGTAAGGCTGGAGTCACACTGCCAAATTTCTCATGCGATAATCGCATCGCATAGCACGGACTGGCTGGCACCTCTCCTGACATGAGCATGACAGCATGATGGATTACTATGCAGCTGTCAAGCTCAGGTCAGGAGAGGTGCCGGCCAGGGCGAGTTTTATGATCCGATTCTCGGACGAAAAATACGCCAGTGTGTCTCTGCCCTAACGAGTATACTCGCTCATCACTAAATATTATCTTAACTGCTGAGAACAGTGGAGTTTCATGGATTGCTCAATGCCAGGTAACTGGGAAGGTGGTGTAAAGCCTCAAGTACTGGCTTCTTTTTAAGAAAGTTTCACTATTTGGCCATCTGATGGAGGAATCTGGGTCTGGCTGATGCCAGGGTAACACTCTCTGCCCAGATATTCAATGCCAACCATAAAGTCAGTCTGGTTGAGAAAGGGATGTTTGGAGATGATCTGCATGGATGCATCCATCATGACTGATCCAAAATCAGCGCTCAACATTTCTAATGCCCTAAGATTATGTCCTGCTGGATCTATGTCCATTGGTCCCGAAAAACCCATGGATGACTAAACATTTATTATTTGCACTATTGGCAAGCGGAGATCTTGAAAACGGTAAGGAATACGAGTCTATTGGAAAATTACAGAACATTTTAAACTAGATGGGCATTTCCTGAAGGAAATACATGGTGCTTGAACAGCGCTGCCAGCTTTAGCACATTTCGCACCTCGGTAGCCACTATGGCCACTTGGTAGCCACTTTTGCACATTCTGCACCACAGTAGCCACTTTGGCCACTTGGTAGCCACTTTGGCACATTCGGCACCTCTGTAGCCACTTTGGCCACTTGGCAGCCACTTTGGCCACTTGGTAGCCACATTGGCACATTAGGCCCCTCGGTAGCCACTTTGGCCACTTGGTAGCCACTTTAGCACATTTGGCACCTCGGTAGCCACTTTGGCCATTTGGTAGCCACTTTGGCACCTTCGGCACCTCTGTAGCCACTTTGGCCACTTGGCAGCTACTTTGGCCACTTGATAGCCACTTTGGCACATTAGGCCCCTCGGTAGCCACTTTGGCCACTTGGTAGCCACTTTGGCCACTTGGCAGCCACTTTGGCACATTCGGCCCCTCGGTAGCCAGTTTGGCCGCTTGGTAGCCACTTTAGCACATTTGGCACCTCGGTAGCCACTTTGGCCACTTGGTAGCCACTTTGGCACATTCGGCACCTCTGTAGCCACTTTGGCCACTTGGTAGCCACTTTGGCACATTCGGCACCTCTGTAGCCACTTTGGCCACTTGGTAGCCACTTTGGCACATTCGGCACCTCGGTAGCCACTTTGGCCACTTGGTAGCCACTTTTGCATATTCGGCACCTCGGTAGCCACTATGGCCACTTGGTAGCCACTTTGGCACATTCGGCACCTCGGTAGCCACTTTGGCCACTTGGTAGCCACTTTGGCACATTCGGCACCTCTGCAGCCACTTTGGCCACTTGGTAGCCACTTTGGCACATTCGGCACCTCGGTAGCCACTTTGGCCACTTGGTAGCCACTTTGGCACATTAGGCCCCTCGGTAGCCACTTTCGCCACTTGGTAGCCACTTTGGCACATTTGGCACCTCGTAGCCACTTTGGCCACTTGGTAGCCACTTTGGCACATTCGGCACCTCGGTAGCCACTTTGGCCACTTGGTAGCCACTTTAGCCATGTTGACACATGCTGCCACTTTGCAGCGGGGACCACTTTGGCGCTCCAGTTCCCGCAGGGGCCACTTTGGCACACTGGGTTTCTAAACCCACTTTGGCGTCCGACTGCAGTGATGGTGAACCTTGGCACTCCAGCTGTTGGAGAACTACAACTCCCAGCATGCCTTAACTGCTGCCTCAACTGCTGCAGGTTGCAAGGGCATGCTGGGAGTTGTAGTTTTACAACAGCTGGAGTGCCAAGGTTAGCCATCACTTGATTGGGGCTTTTCTGAAGCCATTGGCGCACTGCGCCTTTGAGACCTTGAATCAGCGATCTGTCAGCTTCTATTAGCTAATATGGGTCATGTGTGGAAGCTGCATTTGCATAGCTGCCATCTATGTAAGGTCATTGCACCTGTGCTGTGGCTTCAATCCATGTCAGTTGGGGGTAATGGAAAGGTCGCCATTAATTCCTATGGGAAAATTTTTGCTTAAAATGCGATTTTTTTTTTTTTTTTTTTTTTTTTTTTTTTTTTTTTTTTTTTTTTTTTTTTTTTTTTTTTTTTTTTTTTAAAACTACAAATCGGATCGACTCCCAAAATACATAGCACACCTGTCCCCACCGAGGGCTTCGAAACGCCGCCTAAACGGCATCTCTGCGCCAAGCGGCTCGGGCAGCATTAATTGCAGAAAACACGGACAAGAAGAAGTAGAATAACTAGATGTGTATTTCCTGAAGGAAGTACAGATAGTGCTTTGAAATGGTGCCTGGGTTGCCCCTTTAAGAGAGACTTGCCTGCTGCCCCTGCAAGACTTTCAACTCAGGATCCGTTTTAACTGTGGGTGCCTCTCAGGGTTCACTTTGGCCTGTGGTGCCCCTCAGGGTCTGATTTGGTGGGTGGGGCCCCTCAGGATCCGATTTGGTGGCTTGGGCTCCTCAGGGCGTGAATTGGTGGATGGGATCCCTCAGGGTCTGATTTTGTGGCCGGGGCCCCTCAGGGTCCGATTTTGTGGGTGGGGACCCTTAGGGTCTGATTTTGTGGGCGGTCTGAATTGGTGGGTGGGGCCACTCTGGGTCCGATTTGGTGGAGGGCTCCATAGGGTCCGATTTAGTGGGCAGGGCCACTCTGGGTCCGATTTGGCAGGCGGGGTCGATCAGCTTCCGATTTGGAGGCCGGGGTCGATCAGCCTCCGATTTGGAGGCCGGGATCGATCAGCTTCCGATTTGGAGGCCGGGGTGGCTCAGCCTCCGATTTGGAGGCCGGGGTCAATCAGCCTCCGATTTGGAGGCCGGGGTCGATCAGCCTCTGATTTGGTGGACGGGGTGGCTCAGCCTCCGATTTAGAGGCCGGGGTGGCTCAGCCTCCGATTTGGAGGCCGGGGTGGCTCAGCCTCCGATTTGGAGGCCGGGGTCGATCAGCCTCTGATTTGGAGGCCGGGGTGGCTCAGCCTACAATTTGGAGGCCGGGGTGGCTCAGCCTCCGATTTGGAGGCCGGGGTGGCTCAGCCTCCGATTTGGAGGCCAGGGTGGCTCAGCCTCCAATTTGTAGACCAGGGTCGATCAGCCTCCGATTTGAATGCCGGGGTGGCTCACCCTCCGATTTGGAGGCCAGGGTCAATCAGCCTCCAATTTGGAGCCTGGCGTCACTCAGTTTTCGATTTGGCGCGCCGGCCCTTTAAGACTCATTTTGGTGCGCCGACCCTTTAAGAATCACTTTGGCACGTCGGCCCTTTAAGAGCCAGTTTGGCGCACTGGGCTTCTAAATCCAATTTGGCGCTCATTCTCTCTCAGGGGCATGCGTCATGTGATGAAGCTAGATTCGCATTTGTGCTTTGGGTTTCGCTTTAAGAGCTGATATCTGGCAGAAACTGTGTCCTGATGGGGTCATGTAAAGTTCGTAGGCGTTGGCATAGTAACTGGGTCTGCCTGTGCATATCAATGAGCTTAACTGCCGCAACTGGTCCTCAAATTTGAATCGCCTCACGACAGCCCCATGTTTTCCCTATGGCAAAATTTTCCCATTGAAATGCATTGAGAAAATGCATTCCAATGACGGGAAAACATTTTTTCAAACGCAAATTGCGCAAAACCTACAAATCCGATCAACACGAAAAACACTTAGCACACCACTCGTGGACGATGGCTTCGAAACGACACCTCAACAGAGTCTGTGCAGGTAGCAGTTCGGGCCGCATTAATTGCGGAAATCAACTGAATAACTAGATGTGTATTTCCTGAAGGAAGTACAGATAGAGTTTTGAAATGCCCGGGCTGCCCCTTTAAGAGAGACTTGCCTGCTGCCCCTGCAAGACTTTCAACTCAGGATCTGTTTTAACTGTGGGTGCTTCTCAGGGGCCACATTGGCCTGTGGGGCCCCTCAGGGTCCGATTTTGTGGTCGGGGCCCCTTAGGGTCTGATTTTGTGGGCGGAGCCCCTCTGGGTCCAATTTGGTGGGCGGAGCCCCTCTGGGTCCGATTTGGAGGCCTGGGTGGCTCAGCCTCCGATTTGTAGGCCAGGGTCGATCAGATTTGCATTTGTGCAGTGGGTTTCACTTTAAGAGCTGATATTATCTGGCAGAAACTGTGTCCTGCTGGGGTCATGTAAAGTTCGTAGGCGTTGGCATAGTAACTGGGTGTGCCTGCGCATAACAATGAGCTTAACTGCCACCTCACGACAGCCCCATGTTTTCCCTATGGCAAAATTTTCCCATTGAAATGCATTGAGAAAAAAAATTTTCAAACGCAAATTGCGCAAAAACTAAAAATCCGATCGACACAAAAAATACTTAGCACACCTCTCGTGGACGCTGGCTTCGAAATGATGCCTCAACAGAGTCTGTGCGTGTAGCGGTTCGGGTCGCATTAATTGCGGAAATCGGATTACATGATAGTGCTTTCGTCAAAGCACTATAGTAAGTTAGCAGCGTTCGGATTACATGATAGTGCTTTCTTCAAAGCACTATAATAATAATAAAATATAAGAAATCGGATTACAATATGTTGCTTGACCCTAGAGGTTCAAGCACCATAATGATCAGTTTGCAGAAAGTATTGTCCTCAAAATGTCCATAAAATAGAAAAGTAAAGAACCATTATGAAGATGGCTGGAGTCCACATCCTACATCTGTACAACATGTAATGATAAGCGTGAATTTACAACGCTCCACGTGATATCTGGCATTACATCATGTATAATTATAAGAATCGACCTGCAATGTGTACATCACTATTAGATCATAGGATGAAAATAAAAATCATGTATCATTTACAAAGAAAACATGTGGTAACCCTAATCTGGCACTAATACGTGTAGTATGCAAGGGTCAAGTGTGGAGGGGGTTATGTCAGGCAGTGCACAGGGCCGCTTCTCTTGTGCTTGATTTCATTAGCAGAATCTATCCTTAATCTGGATTTGAACTGTGCACAGCCCTAGATGTAGTTTTTTATTATAATAATTATTATTATTTCTTTATATAGCGCCATTAATTCCATGGTGCTGTACATGAGAAGGGGGTTACATACAAAGTTATAGATATCATTTACAGTAAGCAAATTTACAATGACAGACTGGTACAGAGGGGAGGGGACCCTGTCCTTGCGGACTTACATTCTATGGGATAGTGGGGAAGAGACAGAAGGTAGTATCTGCTCTTGTTTTTAGCTGTGTGGGCCCTCCACTCTCAGTACCTCTTTTCTCATGTTTGATTTGTTCAATCCTCATTAACGATTTTTATTCTCTATGTAATGACACAATACACTATCATTTTTGTTGCATGCTAAGTGTAAGATCAGTATTCCGTATGTATGGACATAACACAGTACTTCTGTTGTATGCCGAGTGTAATGTCTTTATTCTGTATGTATGGACACAGCGCAATACCACTTGTCTTATACAGTGGGTACGGAAAGTGTTCAGACCCCTTTAAATTTTTCACTATTTGGTTCATTGTAGCCATTTGGTAAATTCAAACAAGTTCATTTTTTCTCATTACTGTACACTCTGCACCACATCTTGACTGACAAAAACAGAAATGTAAAAAGTTTTGCAAATTTATTAAAAAGAAAAACTGAAATATCAAATGGTCATAAGTATTCAGACCCTTTGCTCAGTATTGAGTAGAAGCACCCTTTTGAGCTAGTACAGCCATGAGTCTTCTTGGGAATGATGCAACAAGTATTTCACACCTGGATTTGGTGATCCTCTGCCATTCTTCCTTGCAGATCCTCTCCAATTCCATCAGGTTGGTTGGTGAACATTGGTGGACAGACATTTTCAGGTCTCTCCAGAGATGCGCAATTGGGTTTAGGTCCGGACTCCGGCTGGGCCAGCCAAGAATGGTCACAGAGTTGTTCTGAAGCCACTCCTTTGTTATTTTAGCTGTGTGCTTAGGGTCATTGTCTTGTTCTAAAGTGAATTTTCGGACAAGTCTGAGGTCCAGAGCACTCTGGAAGACGTTTTCATCCAGGATATCTCTTTACTTGGCCGCATTCATGTTTCCTTCAATTGCAACCAGTCATCCTGTCCCTGAAGCAGAAAAACACCCCCATAGCATGATGCTGCCACCACGTTTCACTGTTGGGATTGTATTGGGCAGGTGATGAGCAGTGACTGGTTTTTTCCACACATACCGCTTAAAATTATCGCTAAAAACTTCTATCTTCGTCTCATCAGACCAGAAAATCTTATTTCTCATAGTCTTGGAGTCCTTCATGTGTTTTTTAGCAAACTTTCTGTGGGCTTTCATACAGTGCCTTGCAAAAGTATTCGGCCCCCTGGAACTTTTCAACCTTTTCCCACATATCATGCTTCAAACATAAAGATACCAAATGTAAATTTTTGCTGAAGAATCAACAACAAGTGGGACACAATTGTGAAGTTGAACTAAATTTATTCGTTATTTTTAATTTTTGTGGGAATTCAAAAACTGAAAAGTGGGGCGTGCAATATTATTCGGCACCTTTATCTTAATACTTTGTTGCGCCACCTTTTGCTGCGATTACAGCTGCAAGTCGCTTGGGGTATGTCTCTATCAGTTTTGTACATCAAGAGACTGAAATTCTTGCCCATTCTTCCTTGGCAAACAGCTCGAGCTCAGTGAGGTTTGATGGAGATCGTTTGTGAACAGCAGTTTTCAGCTCTTTCCACAGATTCTCAATTGGATTCAGGTCTGGACTTTGACTTGGCCATTCTAAGACCTGGATACGTTTATTTGTGAACCATTCCATTGTAGATTTTGCTTTATGTTTGGGATCATTGTCTTGTTGGAAGACAAATCTCTGTCCCAGTCTCAGGTCTTTTGCAGACTCCAACAGGTTTTCTTCAAGAATGGTCCTGTATTTGGCTCCATCCATTTTCCCATTAATTTTAACCATCTTCCCTGTCCCTGCTGAAGAAAAGCAGCCCCAAACCATGATGCTGCCACCACCATGTTTGACAGTGGGGATGGTGTGTTCAGGGTGATGAGCTGTGTTGCCTTTATGCCAAACATATCGTTTGGCATTGTTGCCAAAATTTCGATTTTGGTTTCATCTGACCAGAGCACCTTCTTCCACATGTTTGATGTGTCTCCCATTTGGCTTGTTGCAAACTTTAAACAACACTTTTTATGGCTATCTTTGAGAAATGGCTTTCTTCTAGCCACTCTTCCATAAAGGCCAGATTTGTGCAGTGTACAATTGATTGTTGTCCTATAGACAGACTGTCCCACCTCAGTTGTACATCTCTGCAATTCATCCAGAGTGATCATGGGCCTCTTGGGTGCATCTCTGATCAGTCTTCTCCTTGTTTGAGATGAAAGTTTAGAGGGACGGACGGGTCTTGGTAGATTTGTAGTGGTATGATACTCCATCCATTTCAATATGATCGCTTGACAATGCTCCTTGGGATGTTCAAAGTTTTGGAAATCATTTTGTATCCAAATCCAGCTTTAAACTTCTCCACAACAGTATCACGGACCTGCCTGTTGTGTTCCTTGGTCTTCATGATGCTCTCTGTGCATCAAACAGAACCCTGAGACTATCACAGAGCAGGTGCATTTATACGGAGACTTGATTACACACAGGTGGATTATATTTATCATCATTAGTCATTTAGGACAACATTGCATCATTCAGAGATCCACAATGAACTTCTGGAGTGAGTTTGCTGCACTGAAAGTATAGGGGCCTAATAATATTGCACGCCCGACTTTTCAGTTTTTGAATTTCTACAAAAATTTAAAATAACCAATAAATTTCATTCAACTTCACAATTGTATCCCACTTGTTGTTGATTCTCCACCAGAAATTTACATTTGGTATCTTTATGTTTGAAGCATGATATGTGGGAAAAGGTTGAAAAGTTCCAGGGGGCTGAATACTTTCGCAAGGCACTGTATGTCTGGCACTGAGGAGAGGCTTCCGTCGGGCCACTCTGCCATAAAGGTCCAACATTTGGAGGGCTGCAGTGATAGTTGATTTTGTGGAACTTTCTCCCTGCTACATCTGTGGAGCTCACTCACAGTGATATTGGGGTTCTTCTTTACCTCTCTCACCAAGGGTCTTCTCCCACGATTCCTCATTTTGGCTGGACAGCCAGGTCTAGGAAGACTTCTGGTGGTCCAAAACTTCTTCCATTTAAGGATTATGAAGGCCACTGTGCTCTTAGGAACATTGAGTACTTCAGAAATTCATTTGTAACCTTGGCCAGATCTGTGCCCTGCCACAATTCTGTCTCTGAGCTCCTTGGCTAGTTCCTTTGACCTCATAAATCTCATTCGGTCTGACATGCACTGTGAGCTGTGAGGTGTTATATGGACAGGTGTGTGCCTTTACAAATCAAGTCCTATCAGTTTATTTAAATGCAGCTGGACTCCAATGAAGGAATAGAACCATCTCAAGGAGGATCACAAGGAAATGGACAGCATGTGACTTAAATATGAGTGTTGTGAACACTTGTGACTTGACTTGTGAGTTTGGGCTCCCTCTGGTGGTTGCTGCGGGTAATGGAGCTGGTCGGGTTGACAGAAGTCAATCACCTGAAGAGGATGATTGGAGGTCAGGTGTTACAGACTGGGAAGATTTAAGTCAGCAAGCTTCCCTCAGTTGTTGCTGGTGATTTGGTTTTCTTCCTGTGCATTTTGAAGTCCGCTTGCCCCCTGCTTGGTCCTGCATCGTTCAGATAAGTTATTTGTTTGCTGGAATCTTTTTACATTTGATCCAGTTTTTGCCTTTCTCTGCTTTCTGCTTTGCTGTGTGGGTTCAGCATTGTTCCCTGCTGGGACTAGTGCTGGACCGCGTTCCATATGCCATAGCTTATGTCAGTCTGTTCAGTATTTCTAGTCCCTTGTTATATCAGTATCTTTTGTTTTGCTTCCAGTTCACACCAGAGTTCTGATTTAGTGGGGGAGAGGTTGTGTGGCCTCAGTATTTTTGCATATCAGACGTGTTGGATTTTTCTTAGGGTTTTTTTGCGTGATTGCAGACAGTATCTTTCCTGTCCTTTTCTATCTAGACAGCTTGGGCCCCATCATTTGCTTATTCTATTTTCTGCCTGTGTTTGTGCCTCATCTTGTCTCACCGGCAATATATGTTTGGGGGCTATCTATTCCTTTGGGGTTCTACTACGGGGCAGTTTAGCTTTCCCCTTCTACATTTCTGTTTTTTTTAGTTAAGATGGAGTGCAGAGTGTACATTAATGAGAAAAAAATGAACTTTTTTGAATTTAACAAATGAATGCAATAAAACAAATAGTGAAAAATTTAAAGGGGTCTGAATACTTTCTGGACCCTCTGCATGCTGACTGTAATGTCTGTTTCTATATATAAAGACACACAACACTACTATTTGTATTTGATGCTGATTGTAATATCAGAACATCTGTGTTTGGTATGTATTGAAGTAGCATTGTACCACACTCCCATGTATGATGGGTTTAAGGCTGGAGTCACACACAACGAATAAAAAATCGGTCCCATTTTAACGGTACGAAATCGCACAAAGATTTCTTGTCCAGGGATCCGTCTGTCATCCCATTTTCCGGCGATGAACCGATTTTATTCGCATCTAATGAGTGTCTGGAGGATCCGCCACAGAAAAAAACGTTGCAAGCTCCGTTTTGAAATCTTTGAGGATGGTGACGGACAGGAACTTTTGGCGGATCCGCAAAAAAAATGGATGCAACGGACGGCAATCCGTCACAATCCGCCTATAATGGAAGTCAATGGGGAAAAAAAACGGATCCTCAAAAGAAAATTGCGGATCCGTTTTTTTCAAAACCTGGCGGATTGTGACTGATTGTAAAAAACTGAAGTGTGAAAGAGGCCTAAGCATCAAATTGACATCCAATGCCAATGCCTGATGCTCTTTCCTGTTGACCTGGAGAAGTCTTGCGATTTAATCGCAAGTCACACGTGTGGTGCGTTTTCAATGCAATTTTTAATCGCATCCATAGACTTGCATTGTCGAATCCGATCCAAAAATCGGTGACAATCGCAGCATGCTGTGATTGTCTCGGTCCGAGGAACGGATCCGATAAAAAAACGCATGATGGGAGCAGCAACATAGAATAACATTGGGACGAATGCAATGCGATTTTTTATCGCATTGCATTCGTCCGATTTAATCGCTAGTGTGACTCCGGCCTAACTCACATTATCTATTGTCACTCTTTGCATTGCACTTTGGTATTCTTCATACCTTTTTATGCTCGGTGACCTTTTTGGTATCTGTCCTTTTTCTTCATGTTTGGACACTGCATAGTATCATTTCTATTATTCAAAATATATATATATATATATATATATATACACACAGTGCGCTGTTTAGTGCTATTTTTTCCTATACAAACTAGTAGTGATTCTTAGTATTTAATCTGTAATATATTAAAAGAAACCTTTAGATTCATGCTGCCTGAACCACATGTAACATGAATCAGAGCCTGGCTGTGACATGTGCCATTGCAGACAGGTATGTTTTACCATCAAATGCTGCAGCATTTCAGAAAGCGCATGGTTTGAAAAATCATCCAGGGCTACAGGTACAAACCTGACTAGTCCGGCGTAGCCCGTGGCTTGCTTCGCCTTGCCCCATTCCTGCTGATTGACATGTTTGTCCTATGTTTGTAACCAGAGACCTGTCAATCAACTGGAATTGGTGTCAATGGATTAGTCAGGTCTCTCCCTTTAGTCCCTAGGCAACTTTTAAAACTATGTAAGTGCACAGCCACACTCTGACTCATTCAGCATGTAATTTGTGCAGCCTGAATCTAATGATGTGTTTTTTCCCTTTAGACCAAGGCGCAGTAGATCTTCTCTTGTACTTTGTTGGCTTCGTTCACACATCAGTATTTTTGATCAGTATTTCATCAGTTTTTGTATGCCAAAACCAGGAGTGAAACAAACACTGATGCAAAATACTGACCAATTTGTGTACCTTCTAAACCCTGTTCCACAGCTTGAAAACAAATCCCAAGAGCTTCTTGTTTGCATTTTATGACAAATGCTCAGTACAACTTCTCTGCTTCCATATCTAGAATAAAATCTCTTCTTGTTAACTATATCCTCTTGTACAAAATGTATGGACATTGCACAGTACCAGTTCTCTTGTATGAAATGCTTGTTATCTCCTCAATGATGATGTCTACGGAGTGACCCTTGATGTCCGATTTCTTTTGACACCTCCTAATTCCCAAGGATAAGACATTTGTTGTACAGGGCCCTCGCTGCTTCCAGTTCAATGCTGATGACAGCTGTGCATCAGATGCCACCAGGCATGAGCTGCACCCATCATCAGTTATGGATTGGATGTGTCACATGAAGCATGATTGACAGCCAGCGTAAATCTTCATCCTCTCAAAGCTTCGTTATGTCATGAGCTGTCATAACTCAGCACTCTGCCAGCACGCCATGACGTTCTTCTTGATGCCCTCTTCTGTGGTGTCTTTTTTTAGTTCCTTCCTGGGCAGTGGGACCAGTCAGCTCTGCTTAGTGAAACCTCATACACCTGGGGCCCCAATAAAAGTCACAACTTTGTGTTTCATGAATAAGTTGCTAAAGTTGAGGTGTCTGCACAGATCAATTCTCTTGAGTTATTATCTCAGGACTACAGCAAAGCTACTCGCAAGTATGGAGCATCCATGAGAAAGATACATAGAAAAAATGCAGAAAAAATAAATATAAATGTACAATTTAAATAGTTCTGATATTTAATGAGCACTGTATCAGTGTCTGTTATGTTATATATTTATTTTTTTACTCACTTTTTATAGCGCAATTAATTCCACAGCACTTTACAGACATCATCATCGCTGTTCACTAAGCATTCCACAAAACCTTAAAAAACATATAAATCCCTCTTCTTTTGCAGAGTTACTCCCCTTCTTTTGGTCTGTTTTATACCTTTCTGCCAGTGATAATGTCATAAATTGGAAAATTACCCAGCTAACATTTCTTCAAATCTGGAATAAATTTGTTTGATTCCCTCACTTACATATGGGAGAAGGGAACTAATAGGAATCATGAGGGCTTGTACCAAAGCCTTGCCTCTAATCACTCTACCATATCTTCTTCAGGTGTATAAAATCCTTATTACCAGGAGTTCAGTAAAGCAAGGCTGATATGCTCTTCCAAGTTTAAATTTCTAATGCCAAGTAGTATAGGAACCGCAATGGGGTTAAACAGTAGCCATGTCTCTAATATTGCATACTGTAAGGTAGCGCTCACTGAGTGCATTGGGGGACACTCACTTGGCTGCGATATTGATGCATACAGGAACACTTTCACTTAAACAGTCTAGTGCAGTTTATTATGCCTTCATAAACCGCACCGTAAGCCATGTTATATTTCACATGCTTACACATAGTCCATAACATTGCATAATATATGACTTGAATACGCTGTCACTAAACATGCTTGACCTCTTTGTCCAGGTACCGTGGGTGACCTCACACTGTACACTTCATTAATGTCCATAAAATATCACAGGCACCAACAATTATATCCCCATGTCCTGGGTTACCTCGCAGGAGCTCCGGCTCCAGATGCCGACTCTTTGTCAGTCCTCTCTTTCCCAGGGAAGCTGCCGAACTGGGATCACCGTCCCGGATAACATCTTGCTCACCAGGCCACCTGACAGTCCAGAGCCACAGATCGACAGTAGCTCCCCCAATGCAGTGCCGTCACTGACTCTGCAAACACACAGGCCTCATCAGGTGCTATTTAGGCATCCGACCCTACTCCCCAGGTCTCCCAACACATCGGCCATCAGGTAGAGGGCCTCAGCGGGTGCTATTCAGGATGTCCGTCTCCTCCTGGGACTGTCCAACACTCACGCCTCACCAGGTCCAAGGTCGCAGCACGTGCTCCAGGGATCTGATCCTTCTAGCAGAGTCTCCCAACACTGACCCTCCAGGACCTTGCACCCTGAACCACTCAGGTACACACTCTCTCTCCATGTGACCAGACCTCAGGCACATTATATGGTACATAACCACACCCACTGGTGAGGTATGGATCACATGGTCATGACCTCACAACAGGTCCTATTCCACACACAGCCACACACATACAGGCTTTACATTGGGCATTCAGACACATGCCCCTGGATGGGTTTGTAGGTGACTGGTCCCACCCATCTCACCAAGTCACCTAGAAGCTTTCCCAATACACAGCAACAAACCCTCAGCAGTATTATCTGCTGATCAACACACGTTCAAGCTTCCACCACAAGGCATCCACCTTTGTGATACATATCGGCCATTTACATTCCTGCAGCTCACCTTTTCCCCATCACATTAAAGGAAACGCCTGCATGCATGTCCTGGGAAGCCCATACAGTGCCCCTTAGCTTTCACTGGGGTCACTGCATCACAATATGTATCATTATAGCGCTGAAGATCTCAAAGGCAGAGGAAATAGGCTTTAGTACAATTCCATAATGCTATGGGGGTCTATAAAGTAAGGCTTCCTGTCACTTGGCTAGCCCTGTCTCAAAATCCTATATTTGATTGATGTGCAAAAGGGTAACAATATATTGAACTTTTGAATTACTGGCTCCATATCTCTCCATCCAATACTGGTTTTATAGGGAGACTATCATCATTTTATCATTTTTATGGCTATTTCATACATAAATTTGACCTGCAACTATTTAACAAATGATTAGTTATGCAGATTCCTGCATGTCACTGCCTTGTTACTGTTTTACTCCAGGTGGTGGAAAAATCTTTTTCATCCTGTACAGTATGCTACAAAGTACAACCTGCTCTCACATTCCCTAATAGCTAAGTAAGTTACTAGGTTAAGTCCCAAGCGAAAAGTCACTGGTTTGAGTAGAGGAGCAGCCATGAAGAAGATTTCTGAAGAAAAGAGAAGCAGCATAATTCCAGCTTATAAATAATGGTCTCTCAGCCAAGAAAATTGCAAAACTACATCATCTGAGTGCCATGATTGTTGGAAGAATACAAAATTAAGTCTGTCCATCCATTCAAAAGCCAAGAGGTAGACGTCCAGGCAAAACATCAGAGTCAAGTCAACTCATTACAAGGTCTATCAGTTCTGGTACGACAAACAGCAGTGGATGTGGTTCGTATGCTTCGTGCTAGTGAGATTACAGACATCCATGCAAGTACAGTGTGATCCACTTTACACTAGTCTGGAACGGTGCCTTCAAAAAAGGTTAAGAAGCCTTGATTTCAAAATCATTATAAGTGTCAGCTCGAGTTTACTAAAACTACAAAAGGTGAAAGTAGAAGATTGGAATAGGTGATTTGGAGTGATGAGACATAAGTCAATAGACTAGGCTCTGATGGGTACAAATTGGGCCTGAAAGTAACAAGGGAAAAAGAAACTAACAGATCCAGAAATTGAAGGAACTGTCAAGTTCAGTGAAGGAACCCTGATGATATGAGGTTGTTTCATAGCCAAAAGTGTTGAATACTTGAACAGGATCAATGGTGGTCTCAGAGCTGAGCTATACGTGAGTATCCTACAAGACAAGTTTCATCGTACATTGAGTACTGTTGGTATGAAAAAGACGCCATAGTGTTCCAGTTGGACTATGACCCAAAGCATACAAAGAGATTATTAAATAAATGGTTCAATGACAATGAAGAAGAGGTTCTGGATTGGCCCCCACAGTCACCAGACCTCAACCCAATTGAACACTTGTGGGTAGAGTTGAAGAAAAAAAGCTGTTTATATACCCAAGTGAGTCGACCAGTATGCACCAACTTTGGGAACTTTGTAGAAGAGACCTGGGATCAGATTTTGATCGACACATGTTTGAATCTGATCGAGAGCATGCCCAGAAGGACTCAGGCAATGTTGAAAGCAAAAAGTAGATTTACTAAATACTAGCAAAATAATAAAATTTAGATTTTTAGGAGCAGTTACATGGCAGGAATCTGCATAACTAATCATATGCTAAATAGTTGCAATTAAAATTTATGCATGCGATAGCCAAGATGATTGTCTATAAAATGATGGTAGTCTCACGATCAAAGCAATAGTGGATGGTGAGATGTGGAGTCTGGAAGTCAAAAGTTCAAAACATTGTTACCGTTTTGCTTATCAATGTGTATGAAAAACTTTAAGCAGCACACCAAAAGAGTGTACAAAAGTTGATAATTTATTTATAAGCTCATTGTGGTGAAGTCATGAACCTTTTTCACATATTTTGTACACTCTTTTGGTGTGCTGCTTCCAGTTTGTATTTTATTTGGATGGTTTGATAAATATCAGGCATTGCACCCTCATTTTTTAAAGGTGCTGCTCTATTTTTAAAAAAAAAATAATATATATATATATACATGTAATAATTTTTGGGGGGAGAAGGGCATATTAAAGAACAAAATTAGTAATCTTTCAGTTTTCACACTAGCCAATCGGGCTATTTTAGACTCATATTTGAGAAAGAGTTTATGGCAGTTTCCATATCATCAGAGGCAGAATTACAATAACAGGTAACACCTTTATACTCAGCTGATAACACAGGATCCAAAATCACAAAAGGTAATGTTGTAGTTGAAACGAAAGAAAAGCAACTAAATCACTTCCAGTAATGTGATGTTAGCTCCTTGGTCCACAGGATTCTCCCTGACAAAGAGTCCAGATTAGTGTAAAATTCCAAAAAGATACCAGTTCGATACAGTTTAAAAACATTCAAAACTTATATAAAATAGACTTCGTGGCCCAAAAAGTAACATAGAAGGAACCAAAGCATTTCAAAAACAAAAACATGCATCTGGATAGAGTAAAGTGAGAAGAAGGCAGGGTAATATAGGTGCGAAATATCTGATAATTATGCATAACGGCAGCTGAGAAGTTTGTTACCCAGCTCACATGAGTTAGACAGTGTATAGTACCTCGGGAAAAAGGATCACGTGCACCATATACATTTGAACAAATTTATCATAGATAAATAGTGAAGACAGTGAAGAGAAAAAAAATATCATCGCTAACCCTGCTCCCTCTCCTTTGATAACGACATTTTCATACGCTCATTAGATGCTTCAATACAAAAGATTGGGTAGGAATCGCCCTATTGCTGCTAATGTAAGTGTGAATGTCCTGAAACAACAGGAAGTTAGAGTCTAAAATAGCCCCAGTGGTCAGTGTGCAAACTGCAGGAATTCTAATTTTTAATTCAGAGTGTGTTACGAGAAAAAAAAAATAATTAAAAAAATACATTTAAACAAAAATCCTGAATTAAACGATTAATTGTGCCCCATAAAAAAATGTTCAGAGGATCCACAGAAGCGTTTGGTCTATGTGACAATGGAGTTCCACTCATCTAAAGGAGGGGTGCAAAACAGATAATCAATATCAAGTTTCAGATTGGATTATTTTACATTAATTTGGCTTTACCCCTTTGTATATGTCCTATGCCTTTCAACTAAAATTGCTCTCTTGCCATGCTACGTGTCAAAATTGGCATAGTAATATATCAGTCATTGTGACCACGTATTAGTGAGCAGATCTTCTAACACCACGATGATGACTCAGAGTGACGGATGTGTAGTCATAGCTGCAATGTGATTTCTTGTTTAGGCCAAAAGTAGGAATAACTTAAGCACCTCTTAGAAATAATATAATAAACAGACAGGCCAAAGATGGGCAGGAATCCAATGGCATCATATGAAAAGCGTCATCACTCAGCGGCGCGGCCTTCGACGTCTCTTTACTCTTGTCTTATAAGAATGGAAAGCGTGCACGGTTCTATTGGCACCTGAGAATCTCCTAAGCCCTCTCATCACAAACATGCTCTACATTCTCCTGGTTCTTGTAAGACGCCTTGAGTTTTTATCCTTCCTCCGGTTGGATTTTATGTTTGGAGATTAAGTCTGAAGCAAACATTGAAAACCTTCAAAAGATTTCCGATTGGCTTTACTTGCTGTGGCTGCTGGTTGTGAAAACAGAGAACACTCACTCGATGTCAGTGGATGAGTTGGCATGCTTTATATAGGGATTTCACTGGCAAGCTTCTTGAGTTACTTACGTTGAAAACAGTACTCTAAATCTAAAGGGGTCTTACAGGATATAAATGACATTCAAATTTTGGGGGCATTGTGTGTACCCTAAGTGTTAACATACCCTATCCACTGATTTACCCAAAAAGAACCAGATAGTTCATCTTTCAAATGGACAAAAGTGGCCAAAGATGAAGAGCCTTTTTAAAAGGTGTGAAATGGGGCTCTACAATATCAAGGACTATGGAACTTAGTACAGCTATTATAGCTACCGCTCACCTGAGCTTGATTTTTTATATCAGGCCCCATTGCACAAGTAATAGCACCCTCTCCTCACAACACATCTAAAAACCAGATCATCCTCCTCACTCCTCGCCTTTTATTAACCTAAACCTTAATTAAACCCTAAAACAAGATCTGACATGACGGCTTATAGACATGCCAAGTGCTAAACGTGCCATAAACGCTTAACGCCTTGACATTTTTAGGGTAGATGTGAGCAGAAACATTGAGCAACCTCCAAGGACGCACCAGGCATCATCTATCTTCATCCATGAGAACTGGACGGAGGACATGGTGACCAGATGTGCTGCCTGCTTTAGACCGATCCTTGAGATGTGGCCTTTGATCGCAGGAAAACAGGAAGGATGATAATTGAAAATAGACACGAAAATGAGGAGTAGTGGTCATGGCAATAGAACCATCACATTGTTTTCTGTATGTTAACAACACTCCTCATCCTCGGATCTGCGGCCTATCTGTTCTTGGCTCCATACAAGATAATTATGGGATCTCCTGCTGAGCGCAGTATTGTCACCACGTGTGTTGTGCGACATATGATCACAAGTGTTGTGTCGTTACCCGTCCTTGATCTCGCTTTACAATAACTGCAGCTGCACTTGTGCAGACCGTAATGGGGAGCGGAGGGGCTTCTCTGGAAAACAAATGTGTAAAGAGAAGCATTGTATTAACATGTAATATCTTTATTAGCCATGTTCATAGTTTTATGTCTTAGGACCCTCACACATTAAATTGCTATAATCCAAATAATCGTTCATCTGACGGATATCCCCTCGAATCCCCCACACACAGCCCGACTAGGCACTTTTGTGTTCTCTATGACAAAGCGCTAGCCAGACTTCCTTGACAGTGACTGATCTCCAGGGAGAAAAAAAATCAGCCATTGGATCATGGGGGTACCCAGGATCTCAACTGGCGGGGGCAAGCCATGGTCGTTCGGGTTGTAAAATTTAGAACGAAAAAGGTGAATGAAACTGCTCCATACAGTATAATGAGCCCCATACCAGTATATACATCATCACCAGCCCCAGCCCACTGAGCTCAGCACCTGTATATACATCATCACCAGCCCCAGCCCACTAAGCCCTGCACCACCTGTATATATATCAGTGCTGCCACAGCCAGCCCCAGCCCCAGTATATATGGGTCGCCCTCGCACACCCAGGGCAGCGGGGGGTACTCGGTACCAGGCCGGTGTCAAGGCGGGAATGTGTCACAGCGGCGGTGACCCGGTCCGTGGCCTTGGGCGTCCAATATCAATGGCGGTGATGTTAATGGTGTTAAAGTTTATATGAATAGTTTGTGACGCCACCCATGGTGTTTGGCAAGTAAGATGGTAAGCCAACGCTGCATACAGATCTGCTGGGACTGATGGTGTGGTGCAGCAGAGATGGTATAGCTCCCCACAGGTGGAGCTGTAGTCCCAGGGCAGTGTAGGTGCAATGGATGAGGAGAGGCGCAGAATGGTATGGAGGCTGGTACCCAGGTGTAGTGGTGTGGGAATAACTGGAGGACACCAGAGTGTGCGGTTCCAAAGTTTTACTCACTGTTTGCAGTTCACACAACTGCCTGCCTCCGTACCGTGCTCTCCTGGTCAAGGCTCCAGCCAACCTCCAAGCAGGATAGGATTTTCCCTTCCACTCTCCGCCAACATGTACCTTACTGAACGACTCCTCCAATGCGCCTTTAGGTGCGAAGCACTCCAGTACTTAGTTACCCTGGAATGCCTCTCTCTAGGTGTTCCTAGTCTTTACTTGTATGACAGACAGCTGTAGCCTGCTTCGGGGACTCCACTCTGCATCCTGGCTCTCTATTCAGTTGCTGTTGTGTCCCAAGTCTATGATGGGAGCAAGGCGTTAGCGGCTCACTACTCCTCCGGTGTCTGTTGCCGGACAAAAAGATCTAATCAACTTCGGGGACCGGGCCCCGGCCTTTGCGCTCTCTGGACTGGAAGGGTTCTCTCTCTTTCTCAACCTGCTTCCCACCATCCTTCTTTTCTCCTTTGTTCCGATCTGTTCTCTCTCTCTCTTATGGAAGGTTAGGTTATCAATCTTATCAGTCTCTTTCTCTGGTCTTTCTCGTGCCAGCAGCCCAGATCACTGGGACCTGCTGCAGCACGCCCCTCAGACACCCATCTTCTCTCTTCTCTCTCCTCTAACCAACTAACTACTAGCCTTCACTCTTCCCACTCTTTTGAATCATCTCTCTCCACCCGCCTCCCAGCACATCTCGTGTTACGAAGCAGGGTTCCATGAGGGGTGCTCTGCTAACCCCCAGCCTGAAGCTGTTAGGTGGCCCCACTGAACTATCCTGTGTGTGGAATGCAGGTGTGGAGCGTGGTCAGGAGTTCCCACCCTACCTGGATGGTGGGGCACTACACCTTAGGAGAAGGTGCAGTACCTCTGTGGCGACTGAAGCCTCAGGGGCGCCACATATACATCAGCCCAGCCAGCCCCAGTATATACAACAGCCCAGCCAGCCCCCATCCCCAGTATATACATCAACCCAGCCAGCCCCAGTATATACATCAGCCCAGCCAGCCCCAGTATATACATCAGCCCAGCCACAGCCAGCCCCTGTATACATCAGCCCAGCCAGTCCTCAGCCCCTGTACATACATCAGCCCACAGCCCCTGTATATACATCCGCCCCAGCCCCTGTATATACATCAGCCACGGCCAGCCCCCAGCCCCTGTATATACATCAGCCACGGCCAGCCCCCAGCCCCTGTATATACATCAGCCACAGCCAGCCCCCAGCCCCTGTACATATATCAGATCCTAGCCCCTGTATATACTAGCCCAGCCAGCCCCAGTATGTACATCAGCCCTGCCAGCCCTCAGCCCCTGTATATACATCAGCCCCCAGACTGTTGTGAATTCGCTTTCTGGCCTGGTGGCGTGGATGAGGGTTCGGTGACCCCTCCTCAAGGGGGGGTACTGTTGTGAATTCGCTTTCTGGCCTACCTCTGGTTACTAGTGAAGGTAGTGGAGCTGGTTATATTGATAGAGGGGTCGTGAGTTCTCTTCCCGGGCTCCCTCTGGTGGTTACTGGAGGTAATGGAGCTGATATAATCAACAGAGGCCTGCCACCTGATAATGAGGATGACTGGAGATCTGGAGTTTCTGACTGGATTTAAGTCAGCCGACTCCCTCTATCCCTGCTGGTGATTTTTTCCTGCCCCCTGAAGTCTTAGTTTCTAGCTCAGTCCCTGCATGCTCAAGCTAAGTGTTCTTTTGCTATTGTTCACATTTGATTTAGTTTTGTCTATTTTAGTTTTGTGTTGTCAGCCAGCCCCGGCCGGGGCTGATCTGAATTTCCATCCTTATGTTACTGTTTGTGCCAGTTTGTTTTTGTCCCTTATTAGATTGGCCTCTTTTTGCTCTGCTTTCAGAATATACTAGAGTGCTGATATAGTGGGCGAAGTCTAGTGACATCAGTATTTTTTCTATCAGACGTGTGGGCAGCACGGTGGCTCAGTGGTTAGCGCTGCAGCCTTGCAGCGCTGGGGTCCTGGGTTCGAACCCCACCAAGGACAACATCTGCAAGGAGTTTGTATGTTCTCCCCGTGTTTGCGTGGGTTTCCTCCGGGCACTCCGGTTTCCTCCCACACTCCAAAGACATACTGATAGGGAATTTAGATTGTGAGCCCCATCGGGGACAGTGATGAAATGTGTGCAAACTGTAAAGCGCTGCGGAATAGGTTAGCGCTATATAAAAATAAAGATTATTATTATTATTATTATTTTTTGCAGGTTTTTTTGCGTGATTGCAGACAGAGTCTTTCCTTTCCTGTCCTGTCTAGTTAGTGTGGGCCCCATCGTTTGCTCTGTCTATTTTCCTATCTGCGTTTGTGTTTTCATCTTGTCTCAATGACAGTATGAGGGCTATTTATTCCTTTGGGGTCTGCTCTGGGGCAGTTTAGATTTCCCCTTTCTTGCTTTAGGCTTATTTAGTTCTCAGCTGTGTCGAGGCGTCTAGGATCATCGTAGGTACGCTCCACAGCTACTGCTAGTTGTGTGGATAGGATCAGGGGTCTGCAATCCACTTAGTTACCAACCTCTCTGGTTTTCTGTGGCTTAGCTTGGTCTTGCTTTCCTCCTCGGTGACCCAATCATAACACCAGCCCCTGTATATTTATCAGCCACAGCCAGCCCCCAGCCCCTGTATATACATCAGCCCCCAGCCCCCGTATATACCAGCCCAGCCAGCCCCAGTATATACATTAGCCCAGCCCCAGCCCCTGTATACACATTAGCCCAGCCAGCCCCCAGCCCCTGTACACATCAGCCCAGCCACAGCCAGCCCCCAGCCACTCTATACATCAGGCCAGCCCCAGGCCCCAGCCCATATTTACATCTGCACAGCCCCAGGCCCCAGCCACTGTATACATCAGCCACAGCCACAGGTGCCAGCCCCTATATACATCAGCCCAGCCCCAGGCCCCAGCCCCTGTATACATCAGCTCAGCCACAACCAGCTCCCAGCCCCTGTGTACATCAGCTCAGCCACAGCCAGTCCCTGTATACATCAGCCCAGCCACAACCAGCCCCCAGCCCCTGTATACATCAGTCCTGCCCCAGGCCCCAGCCCCTGTATACATCAGCCCAGCCAGCCCCAGCCCCTGTACACATCAGCCCAGCTAGCCGCCAGCCCCTGTATACATCAGCCTAGCCCCAGCCCCTGTATACACATCAGCTCAGCCAGCCCCTGTACATATCAGCCTAGCCACAGCCAGCCCCCAGCCCCTGTATACACCAGCCCAGCCCCAGGCCCCAGCATACATCAGCCCAGCCCCAGGCCGCAGCCCCTGTATACATCAGCCCAGCCCCAGGCCCCAGCCCCTGTATACACCAGCCCAGCCTCAGGGCCCAGCCCCTTTACACATCAGACCAGCCCCAGGCCCCAGTCCCTGTATACATCAGCCACAGCCAGCCCCCAGCCCCTGTATACATCAGCCACAGCCAGCCCCTGCATACATCAGCCCAGCCAGCCCCCAGCCCCTGTATACATCAGCCCAGCCACAGCCAGCCTCCAGCCCCTGTATACATCAGCCCAGCCAGCTCCCAGCCCCTGTATACATCAGCCCAGGCCCCAACTCAGTACCTGTCCTGTCTGACACTGTAGATTGCCTCAGGAGCTCTTCCAGATGCCTGAGTCACTGACCTGATACGTTCAGGCACGTTGCAGCCAGGGGCAGGAGACAGGGAGAGCAGAGCGCTCTCTCTCTGCCCACAAAGAACATCCTGACACCCGGGCCACTGCGCGCACTTGTAAAGCCATAGGCGCCGTGCCCGAAGATTTAAAGGGCCGGTGGCAGGATAGGTGCACGGCGAGCCACTGCTTCTAGGGGGGGGCAGCTGCCCCCCCTGCCCCACTGTGGGTACGCCCATGCATTGGATATGCAACAGGCTCTACACCGACAGGATATACAAAAGGCTCTAACCAAACGTTGTAACGAATGGAAGCGGAGGCACAGATGGTGAAGTACACATTTGTTTTTTTATTTTTAAAGTGGAACCTCGGGACCAGGGTCCGGGGGGCTCCGAAGGGGGTGTAACTAATGAGCCCCGGGTGCCCGTAGTAAAGTCGCTCAGACAGGACCAGAATGGAATACCCGGAGGACACCGGTGCTACCTCCAGTTAGACCCCGAACACGTGGCAGCTGCCCCAGTGGGACCAAAAGGGATATCAGAAACAATAGCATAGTCCGTGATGAGGTGGGTCCTGGATCCGGGTAGTTGGTAGATAGCAGGCTCCAGTAACCTTGTCACAGTCCTCGGATGGCTGTTGGCGGAACGGGATGGCTTTTGCACAGAGGATTGCAGATAGAGCCAGGGTTATCAGGATACATATAATCTGTGGAGACAGATAGCATGAGAAAATACACAGAGACTGCTAACGCAGCGCAGACAGGTTAGCAACAGAACTGGATGTAGCAATGATTGATACTCGTTGCTCCGGCACTCTCCCTATGGAGGAGAGGCCAGAAATAGCAGCCAGTGCGCTGCCATTGGATAATTGCTCATTTTGAAAAATGCACGCTGTCCCTTTAAGAAGCCAGGGGAGCGCGCGCACGTGCCCTAATAGCTTTAGCTAAAGACTTGCCGATGGGATGTCAGGAGGTGGGGGAAGGGGAGAGAACTGAACGCAGAGAAGCAGCATGGGACACACAGGGAGCCGGCTGCTGCACAGGGACAGTGTGCAAGACACGAGGTGAGTGCCCTAAATGGGGGCAGCGGCAGACCGGGGCACAGAGCCAGGACAGGGACCGGGTGTAACAGACGTGATATACAATGTGCTCTACCCCGACAGGGTACACAACATGCTCAACCCCAACGGGATATACAAAAGGCTCAACCCCAACGGGATATACAAAAGGCTCTACCCCAGCGGGATATACAACAGGCTCTACCCCGACGGGATATACAACAGGTTTTACCCCGATGGGATATACAACAGGCTCTAAAGCGAGGGGATATGCAACAGGCTCTACACCGACAGGATATATATAAAAGGCTCTACCCCGACGTGATATACAACATCCTCTACCCCAACAGGGTACACAACACGCTCGATCCCAAAAGGATATACAACAGGCTCTACCCCAACATGATATACAACATGTTCTACCCCGACAGGATATACAACACTTATGAATGAGTCACCGAGGAGGAAAAAACAAAACACAAACTCAGCCCAGAAAATCAGAGCGGTTGGAAACTAGCGGATTGCAGACCCCTAATCCTATCACACAACTAGCAGTAGCCGTGGAGTGTTCCTACGGTGATCCTAGACACCTCGTCAGCAGTAGATCTAAATAAGCCTAAAGAGAGAGAAGGGAAAAACTGACTGCCCCAGAGCAGACCCCAAAGCAACAGGCAGCCCCCAACATATAATGACGGTGAAACAAGATGAAAACAATAACACAGATAGAAAGATAGGTTGAGCAAACGATGGGGCCCAAGCTAACTAAAAAGGACAGGAGAGAAAAGCTGCTGTCTGCAATCCAAGAAAACCCTGCTAAAAATATTACCAACACAACTGATAAGCAAAAAGGACCCTGAAGTCACTAGACTTTAAACCCTATATCAGCACTCAGAATATTCTGAAAGCAGAGCAAAAGAGAACACTGATCAAGGAATAAGAATCCAGCACACCCCCGGCCGGGGATGGCTGAACTCAAAAAACAAGGTAAACAAAACCAAAACTAATAAGTTCAATAGCAGAGCAAAAACTTATCTTTGGGAAGCAGGAATCAGACTGGTCTCCAAGAATCCAGCAGAGAAATCACCAGCCAATCAGAAGGGCGTCGGCTGCTTTATATCCAGTCTGAAGTTCCTGTTACCCAGTCACAGTCCACCTGATCAGGTGTTTGGTTTCTTTCATCCAAATCAGCCTCACTACCTTCCTTCACCAGAAGAGGGAGATCCTCGGACACAAAAGGTGAATGAACAGATGAGCTCACAACAGTACCTCCCCCTAGAGGAGGGGTCACCGAACCCTCATCCAAGACACCAGGCCGATCAGGATGAGCCCGATGAAAAGCACGCACCAATTTTTCGGCATGAATATCAGAGGCAGAGACCCAGGAATTATCCTCCTGACCATAACCCTTCCACTTAACCAAATACTGGAGTCTCCGTCTAGCCAGACGGGAATCCAGTATCTTCTCTACCTCATATTCCATGTTACCTTCAACCAACACAGGGTCAGGAGGTGCCACCATAGGAACCACTGGTTCAACAAACCTCTTCAACCTCTTCAACTTATGAAACACATTATGAAGCTTAAATGTGACAAGAAGAGCCAACCGAAAAGAGACCGGATTAATAATCTCCAAAATCTTGTAAGATCCAATAAATCTAGGTTTAAACTTTGGAGAAGCCACTTTCATAGAGATATTCTTTGATGACAACCAGACCATATCACCCACCTTAAACCGGGGAACAATGGTCCTATGCCGGTTAGAAAACCGCTGGACCTTTTCCTGGGAAAGAGACAACTTATCCACCACTTGGTCCCAAATCTGCTGCATTCTTTCCACCACAGTGTCAACCCCTGGACAGGCAGAAGACTCCACCTGCCCTGAAGAAAATCGAGGATGAAACCCAAAGTTACAGAAAAAGGGTGACATCAAAGTGGCAGAACTAGCTCTACTATTTAAAGCAAATTCGGCCAAGGGTAAAAAAGAGACCCAATCATCCTGATCAGCAGATATAAAACATCTCAAATAAGCCTCCAAAGTCTGGTTTGTTCTCTCCATCTGCCCATTGGTCTGAGGGTGAAATGCAGAGGAGAAGGACAACTGAATTCTCAACTTGGAACAAAAGGTCCTCCAGAATCTAGAGACAAACTGAACTCCTCTGTCCGATACAATGTTCTCAGGAATCCCGTGCAAGCGAACCACCTGTTGCAAAAACAAGGGCACCAACTCTGAGGGAGATGACAACTTAGGGAGTGGTACAAGATGGACCATCTTAGAGAATCTATCACAAATCACCCAGATAACAGTCATCCTCTGAGAGACAGGCAGATCAGAAATAAAATCCATTGAAATATGGGTCCATGGCCTCCTGGGCACAGGCAAAGGCATCAACAACCCACAAGAACGAGATCAAGGCTTAGATCGGGAGCAAGTCCCACAGGACTGCACAAAATTTCTGACATCACGAGACAAGGCAGGCCACCAAAAAGACCGACTCACCAAATCTCTAGTACCAAAAATACTTGGATGACCAGCCAACGCGGAGCAATGAACCTCAGACATCACTTTCCTCCTCCGCTGGTTAGGAACATACAACCTACCACTGGGACAACGTTCAGGCTTATCCTCCTGAAACTTCTCCAGGGCGCGTCTCAAATCAGGCGAGATGGCAGAAAGAACCACCCCCTCACCTAAGATGGTAGCAGGCTTGGTCACAATAGGAGAATCAGCCAAAAAACTCCTAGAGAGGGCATTAGCCTTAACGTTCTTAGTGCCCGGAAGAAAGGAGACCACAAAATCAAAACGTGTGAAAAACAAGGCCCACCTGGCCTGTCTCGGATTCAAGCGTTTAGCCGACTCAAGGTAGATCAAATTCTTGTGGTCAGTGAGGACCACAACTTGATGTCTAGCTCCCTCCAACCAATGTCTCCACTCCTCAAATGCCCACTTCATGGCCAACAGTTCTCGATTCCCCACATCATAGTTGCGTTCTGAAGGAGAGAACTTTTGGGAAAAGAAGGCACAGGGGTTCATTTTAGATGTTACAGGATCTTTTTGGGACAAAACAGCTCCTGCACCAGTCTCTGAAGCATCCACCTCCACCTGAAATGGAAGGGAGACATCGGGTTGTCGCAAAACCGGAGAAGAAGAAGTGAACCTCCGCTTCAGCTCCTGAAAAGAAGAAACAGCCTCTGGAGACCAATTCAGCAAATCAGCACCCTTCTTAGTCAAATCAGTCAATGGTTTGGCAATAACAGAAAAATTGGCTATAAACTTACGATAAAAATTAGCAAAACCCAAAAACTTCTGGAGAGCCTTCAAAGAAGTGGGCTGCACCCAATCAAAAATGGCCTGTACCTTGGCCGGGTCCATTTCAATAGTTGACGGAGACAAAATAAATCCCAAAAATGAAATCTTCTGTACACCAAAAAGACATTTCGATCCCTTAACATACACGGAGTTTTGCCTCAAAATCCGGAATACAGTCCGAACATGTTCCACATGAGAGTCCCAATCCCTGGAAAAGATCAAAATATCATCCAAATAGATGATCAGAAACTTATCCACAAAGTCCCGGAAAATATCATTCATGAAGCACTGGAAGACAGAAGTGGCGTTAGTGAGCCCAAAAGGCATCACCAGGTACTCAAAATGTCCCTCCGGAGTATTAAACGCTGTCTTCCATTCATCCCCATGCTTAATGCGAATAAGATTATACGCCCCCCTGAAGTCAAGCTTGGTAAACCAGCAAGCACATATCAACTCTAGAAAATAGGTCAGAAATCAGGGGTAACGGATACTGATATTTAACAGTAATTTTGTTAAGGGAGCGATAGTCAATACAGGGCCTTAATGAACCATCCTTCTTGGCCACAAAAAAACCAGCACCCAAGGGTGAAGAGGATGGTCTAATATGACCCTTCTCCAATGACTCCTTAATATAAGAACGCATAGCCTCATGTTCGGGTACAGATAAATTAAAAAGTCGACCCTTGGGAAATTTACACCCCGGACTCAGCTCAATTGCACAGTCATAACTCCTATGAGGAGGCAAAGACGCAGACTTACTCTCACTAAACACTTCATAAAAATCAGCCAAATAGTCAGGAACCTCATGCGACTGGGGAGAGGTGGAGAAAACAGGAGTTTCACTAAGAGCACACCGACAACCCCAACTCACCACAGACACAGATTTCCAATCCAAAACTGGATTATGGATTTGCAACCAGGGGAACCCCAGCACGATGGTATCATGCAAATTATGCAACACCAAAAATCTGCAATTTTCCTGATGGTCTGGGTCCAAAACTGAGGTTTATTCTTCGCCAAAGGAGTAGCATCAATACCCCTCAAAGGAATAGGCCTCCGCAGGGGTGTCATAGGGAAACCACAACGTTTAGCAAAATCCAAATCCATTAGGGTCAAGGCCGCTCCTGAATCCACAAAGGCTTTAGCAGAAAATGTGGACAGGGAGCAGATCAGAGTAATTGCCAGAAGAAACTTAGGTTGTACACCACCTACAGCAAATGTGTGTGCAAAATGTTTCTCTCGTTTAGGGCAGACAGAAATAATATGAGAGGCATCTCCACAGAAAAAACACAGCTTATTACGCTTTCTAAACTCCTGACGTTGCGCCCTAGACAAAACTATCACATTGCATAGGTTCAGACATTTGTTCAACAGGTGGCAGCATTTCCCATGTAATTTTACGCTCACGTAAACGCCGATCAACCTGAATGGCTAATGACATAGAATCGTCAAGACCAGAGGGAACAGGAAATCCCACCATAGTATATTTTACGGTTTCTGACAAACCCTTCCGAAAGAGAGCTGCCAAGGCACCATCATTCCAAGTGGTGAGGACCGCCCACTTTTAGAATTTTTGACAGTACAGTTCTGCAGAATCTTGAACCTGGCTCAATGCCAACAGGGTCTTTTCAGCTTGATCAATCGCATTAGGTTCATCATACAACAACCCCAAGGCCTGAAAAAATGCATCCACATTAGTTAGAATAGGATCATCTGGTACTAAAGAAAACGCCCAATCCTGGGGATCGCCGCGCAGCAAGGAGATGACAATTTTAACCTGCTGCGCAGAGCTCCCCGATGAGTTAGGCTTCAAGGCAAGAAATAATTTACAATTATTCTTAAAATTCAAAAATTTAGACCGATCCCCAAAAAACACATCAGGAGTGGGGATTTTTGGTTCAGCAGCGTGTGAATGAGCAAGATAGGGTGAAATTCCTCGCACTTCAGCAGCAAGCTGCTCCACACGATCAGACAATTGCTTAAACGCCATCAGAAAAAAAAAATATTCCTCCTACGGCCTCAGAGAAAAAGAGGAAAAAATATACACAAAAAAAAATTCTGACACTTTTTTTTTTTTTTTTTTTAACAATTCCTTCCTGCTTATGAGTACCCTAGAATCTGCGGTATGGCTGGTGATTCTGTTATGATTGAGTCACCAAGGAGGAAAAAACAAAACACAAACTCAGCCCAGAAAATCAGAGAGGTTGGAAACTAGCGGATTGCAGACCCCTAATCCTATCACACAACTAGCAGTAGCCGTGGAGTGTTCCTACGGTGATCCTATACACCTCGTCACAGCCGTAGATCTAAATAAGCCTAAAGAGAGAAAAGGGAAAAACTGACTGCCCCAGAGCAGACCCCAAAGCAACAGGCAGCCCCCAACATATAATGATGGTGAAACAAGATGAAAACACTAACACAGATAGAAAGATAGGTTGAGCAAACGATGGGGCCCAAGCTAACTAAAAAGGACAGGAGAGAAAAGCTGCTGTCTGCAATCCGAGAAAACCCTGCTAAAAATATTACCAACACAACTGATAAGCAAAAAGGACCCTGAAGTCACTAGACTTTAAACCCTATATCAGCACTCAGAATATTCTGAAAGCAGAGCAAAAGAGAACACTGATCAAGGAATAAGAATCCAGCACACCCCCGGCCGGGGATGGCTGAACTCAAAAAACAAGGTAAACAAAACCAAAACTAATAAGTTCAATAGCAGAGCAAAAACTTATCTTTGGGAAGCAGGAATCAGACTGGTCTCCAAGAATCCAGCAGAGAAATCACCAGCCACTCAGAAGGGCGTTGACTGCCTTATATCCAGTCTGAAGTTCCTGTTACCCAGTCACAGTCCACCTGATCAGGTGTTTGGTTTCTTTCATCCAAATCAGCCTCACTACCTTCCTTCACCAGAAGAGGGAGATCCTCGGACACAAAAGGTGAATGAACAGATGAGCTCACAACACAACACACTCTACCCCAATGGGATGTATAACAGGTTCTACCCCGACAGGATAGACAAGAGGCTCTACCCCGATGGGATATACAATAGGCTCTACCCCAACAGGATATTTAATAGGCTCTATAACTATATCTTGTGTTGGGATAGAGTTGGGAGGCCCAATAAACAGTAGACTGTTGGATAAATTATTTGGGGGATGTCATGGCACAGCTGTCGGGTGACCCGGGACCAGGGGCTCGTTCCTTGTCTGTAACACTAGGTGGCGCCCTAGCTCGACGGGCTCCCTGGTATACTTGCGAAGGTGAATATGCCGGGGCCTCCACCCTTACCTTATCTCTTGAGGCAGCCCTCCATCTGTTCTCTTCGCCCACCAAGGGAAGAGGGATGCTACTGTACACCGTAGTGCACCAACCTGACAAACAAGGCAACACAAACAAGGGTTAACAGAAAACTCCACTCAAACAAAATATTCACTCACATATAACAGAGGAATGCACCGGGGTGTGATGGTAGAGGAATAAACCAAAACAGAGAAGGATAAGGAATTACCACACATACAAACCAAGCAACAGTCACAGATAACTCCTCCAACTCTCCTTCTCATATGTACTCCTATCCACCGTTAGCCATGCAGCAAATGCTACTTTGACAAGGATTAGTAACAGTGCTCAGATTATAAAGGGAAAAGGAGTGGCTAACCGAGCTCAGCTGTGAACACAGGGATTTCCAACATGGCTGATTAACCACTGTTCTGCGAGAAGAAATAAATACATTTAAAATGAAGGAGAAGTGCTTTTTCTCAGTGCCGGAGTAGGCGCAATCAGACACTGCGGTCATCTAGCTCCACACTGTCGCGGTATCCCTGTGACGGACCTTAACTGTGATAGCTGAGTGATAACCAAAAACCAAAAGGGCTGTGATTGCGCCTATTACAGGGAGTGATATGGGAAATGATGGAGGTATGTGGGACTGACCTTAGGTATATAAAGCCAACGCAGTCCCAAAAATAACATTAGGCACTCTTTCTCCAGGATGAAGACCCTGGCACCTGGGGCTAGTGAGCATTGTGTATTTTGGAATTTATTTGAATAGAATAATTATTTAAACATTGTATAAAATGGTCTGTTATTAGATTGCTTTATAATGGTGACTGTGTGGAAGTATTTGAGCACTGTGTGGCGGTATTTATTTTACATAGCATTGTATAGCACTGTTATTTTCTGTAGGCACTCTACAGCAGAACTTGATGATTGCTGCGGCACAGATCGCGAAACTCAATCATGTGAAACCAGCCTAATTCTGTGCCGGACGTGTGAGGCTGATTTTTGGGATTTCTGCCACGGATTTTCAGTCCACTGAATTGCACTAATCTGCATGTGGCTCAGTATTTTTTTATTCGTTCTTGTGCTGTAGAAATAAAGCAATGACTTTATGAGTGTGAGAACAGCAATACCAAATGTATATAGTTTTATCTGTTTTTTGTACAATTAATCAATTTAAAAAAAAAATATATAATTTTTTTGTGTCACCATATTCTGAGGGCCATAAGTTTTACATCTTTTTTAGCAATGGGGCTGGATGAGGGGTTAATTGTTTGCATGACAATCAGTAGTTTTCATTAATACCACATTGTACCACATATGACTTTTTATATTACTTTTTCGGAAGTGCAATGAACAAAACAACAGCAAATCGGGATTTTTTGAAACATTGTTCCCCACTCAGTATAATTGGTATATTAATTGTATTCAGCTGATCAAAATAAAAGGAATCTGTCAGCAGGTTTTGGTATGTAATCCAAGAGAAGAATGATGTATGGCCAGAGACCCTGATTCCAGCGATGTGTCACTTACTGGTTAAATTTGTTTTGCAAGTCCCATACAATTCCACTGTTTCGCAACTAGATTTTTTTTATGTGTATTTTACTAATTCTGGCAAACATTTGATAACTTCTCCATTTTTTTCTGTTTGCAGAGCTGTGTGAGGGCTCTGACTGTTTTAATGAACCGTAGTTTTTATTTTGGAACACATATGACTTTTTATTCATTTTTATTTCAATGTTTTTGTGAGGCGAGATAAACATAAACAGCGATTCTGGCATTGTTTAGCTTCTTTTTTCCAGCAAACACCATGCAGGATAAATTTTGAAATAGTTTTATAGCAAAGGGTTGTTATGGATGCAGCGATAATAAATAAGAATCTTTTTTATTATATTTGTTTTTTTCCTACTTAAAACATCTTTTTTGTTATGCTTTTCATTTTTTTACACCCAAGGTGACTTGAACATGTGATCCATTTCACCACTTAAAAAATACACTACATTGTATTATTTTTTCAGCTCAAAACTAGAGGGGAATTTTTTCCTTGTAGAGAATGCCAAGCTGGTGTGTGGAGACTCATAGGCCATGCAATGCCACCTCTGGGAATTAAAATATTCAAATATCCTCTGAGTAGAGAATGAGGACTGGTCCTTTAGTGCCAAATATGGGGGGTAGGAACCCTAAAAGTAAATATTAACCCTTTAAGGAGCCTTGCCACTTGATTTGGGATAAAATGCCAAACCAGACACTCCATTTGCAAATACATGCTTTTGCAGTATTTGCCTCTCATCAGTGCAAAGCAGGAGGTATTATAGGGATTTTAGGTGCAAAATTACAGTCTCACCCTTCTGCTGACTCGCTGGTATTAGAGCAGCTGTGACTTTGGAGCTTCCAGGTCCGACTACCCTCACCTGTGGCATGCACTGAGAGGAGGTAAGGACAAGTTTAGGAAGCTGACAGTCACTCCACAACTCATATGAAAAAGCCCACACAAATGCTAACAATTACTACGCAACCTATCTCAAGAGATGGGAATCCTGGAATAGCTCCCCGAACATGTGCTAAAGATGTCTCCTCAATTTATAGCTATTTATTTACAGCTACTCAGGATACGTTTTATTTGTCTTTAAGAAACAATAGTAACTATTAACTGCATTATAGGTTATAAACACTACTGTTAAGTGTTTAGTTATCCCCTTTCCCCCAATACTTTTCATTGTACTGTTCCCTTAAGCCTGTACAGCAACTTCTTTCTACTGTATCCTCCCCTACCCATCTGTTTTATTGACATAAAAATTTTCAATAAAGTTATTTGAAAAAGGAAGATGACAGTCCATTAAGGTACATGGCCAGGTGACCAGAGGGTCACAACATGGCTTCTCCAAACATCTCCATGGAGCGAGGTGACCTGTGGGTCTCATTCCTGGTTTACCCAAATGTATCCATGGGGTTCAGATGACCGGTGGGTCCAAATCTTGGCTTCCCCAAACATATCCATGGGTTCAGTGATGGTGCAGATCTGTATTCTTTCACCAGGGCTGTTTTCCCCTAAGTTGGCATCCTGTAGAATGTCAAGTCTGTGTCCCACATGATGGAGCCATGATGTCCTGGCTGCTGTCCTATAGAGTGTTACAGGCTGTGGTTTTGTTAAGAGTCTCTGAACCTCTTGTTACAGAGGCATATCCCCCTTATATAGTTCACAACTGTTGTCCTTCAAGCCATCATCCATAGTTCAAGAGAAAGGTGTGATGAGATTAACTCGCATTGTTTAAGTATTTAATCAATCTGCATAGTTCATCCTTCTCTGCTTTGCAGGTCAACAAACTAGCTTTGCTTATACAATGGGTACTCAACATATTGGCAAACATCTATTGTTCAATTACCCTATGTCTCTATCCCTCAAAGATAGCAGACAATGAGCTTACAGCAAACAGCAACTCCAAAGTCACATTCAGGCTAGTATGAGCAATAGTCTTTCGTGACAAACCAAAGAAAGACACATAAATTCAAAAGTCAACATAAAGATAATAACGTATGTCTCCTGTCCTACCGAATTTATACCTGGATAATTACGATTAAATGCTGTGTAGTCCCTCCTCTCATCAGTGCAAAGCAGCAGGTCTAATTTGGCTTTGGTGAGGGGCCTCTGACAGAGGTGTTAGTGATAAAAATTTTCCTTATGGATATTGCCAAGCTGGCATAAGTAGAGTTGTGGGCCAAGTGATGCCGCCCTGGAAATATTAATGTGCAAATAGCTTCTGCAAAGAGGAAGAAGACTGGACCTCTAGTGCCACTTATTGGGGATTAGCAATGTTTAAAGTCAATATAGACTCTTTAACGAGCCTTAACAGATGACTTAAGATAAAAAGCCAAACCAGTTACTCCATTTGCAGACATGTAACTTGGTACTCTACAAAAGGATAAGTATTCCCCCTTAGATGATCTCTTTTTCTAAGGGACCTCTCATCCAGCCAAATCAGCTTTCTTGCTTTCCACTGATGAGGGGCAAACACAACAAAACGTGTCTAAAAATTTTACCCTACAGTGAGAGTTCTCCCACCTAGCCAAATTAGATTTCAAGCTTTGCAATGATCAGGGGCAAACACCCTGAAACATGTGTCTGCGTATGGAGTTACTGATTCGGCTTTCTATAGTAAGCAATATGGCAAGTCTCGTTAAAGGGTAGATATGGACTTTTAGTTTTGCTACCTAAATAGGTGACACTGGAGATCTAGTCCTTTTCCTTTCTGAAGAGGACATAAGCAAAATCAGATCTGGTGGAATCTCTAGACTGCAGCCAATCTGTAGACGCTGATTGGTTGTAGTTGTCAAATGACACCCCCTGCTAGAAGGGGAAGCCAGGAGTACCTAAGCCTGTTTTTTTTAAATACTGTGGGCTCATTGGGAAAGCTTTTCAAAGAATCAATGCAGCCAAAAACATGATACACTGTATTAAGTCTGGCGCTAGGTCTGACGGGAAAAGCCATGACAAAGGAATTAAATAAGCACCAAAGATAGAATCCCTGTGCTGAGCTCTACAATCTCAGGCCTGGTGCCAGACAGAAAATATTGTATAAAAGTTTTGCCTTTAAGTTGTTGTTTTAAGAAGCGGCTAGATCTTTAATTTGATGGCCTACATACATGTTGCTCCCCATTTTCTTCTGCTTTCCCTGTGTAAGCTGCATGCATCATGAGTTCCCTTTTCTTACTAGTAAAGAATTAAAATTAGAGCAATGAGTTCTCCAGCCTTTCACATTGCGCAGTCTGGTGGTAGAGGGGTTAATGGTTCCCAATTGCAGAAGTTTATGTCCTGCCATGGATGACATAATCTATTCCCAGGTTGTTGTGCTGAAGGGGTTAACCATGATACTATTAAAGCAGCAGGTCATCCTGCCTTGGGCACATATTGTCCCCTGCCTTGAAGTGGTTGCAGGAGACCTAAACATTCCCACCGGATTAGTCACATGGGCCAACAAGACCAGAGTCCTGCTTGGAGATTCTCTTATTAACATCCTGTTGCCTAATTAACATTAATTTTTACCATCCAGCGATGAATCCGCAGTTACCTCCTGCCAGGCTACATATGAAGGAAGTGAGCACAATGCCAGCAGCCAGATATAATGCATAAATGGTGGCTAAGTGGGTAGAATTGCTGTCATGAACTGGAGTCTAGGGATCAAATCTAGCAACACATAGAAAATATTATAGAAATGATATTATTGTACATAGGAGCAGTATTATAGTAGTTATATTCTTGTACATAGGAGCAGTATTATAGTAGTTATATTCTTGTACATAGAGGCAGTATTATAGTAGTTATATTCTTGTACATAGGGGCAGTATTATAGTAGTTATAGTCTTGTACATAGGGGGCAGTATTATAGTAGTCATATTCTTGTACATAGGGAGCAGTATAAGCAGTATAAACGTGGCGTTTTTTTCGCGTTTCCGCGGCGGTTTTAACTGCGCGATTTTGCCGCAAAAATGTGAAAAATAAGCATCCCATGCATTCCCATGGGATTCAGCAATGCTGTGCTAATGCTGCGGTTTTTACCGCGGTGGAATCGCTTCACAAAAAAAACGCAGCATGCTCATTAATTTTGCGGAATCGCGGCGATCCCGCACCCATAGGAATGCATTGTTCCGCTTACTTCCCACATGTGGCTGTGCACACCATGCGAAAAGTAAGCAGAACAATGGCGGATGGTACCCACGGTCCGGAGAAGAGGAGACTGTCCTCCGGGCTTTGGGTACCATATCCCTGTAAAAAATAGAATTTAAAATAAAAAATGGTGTTATTCTTACCTTCCGACATCCCGCGCAGCCATCCCGCCTCTCTCCACGCCCTCGTTCCCAGTAATCCTTTGCGAAAATGCCCACGATGACGTCCGTTCTCGCGGGATCGCAAAGTCTCGCGGTCATCGCGAATTACCGCGAGATGTCGCGATCCCGCGAGAACGGACGTCATCGCGGGCATTTTCGCAAAGGATTACTGGGAACGAGAGTGTGGAGAGAGGCGGGAAGGCTGCGCGGGACGCCGGAAGGTAAGAATAACCTTTTTTTTTTTATTATTATTTTTTACATTTTATCTTTTACTACAGATGCTGTATAGGCGGCCTCAGTAGTAAAAAGTTGGTCACACTTGTCAAACACTATGTTTGACGAGTGTGACCAACCTGTCAATCAGTTCTCCAAGAGATGCTACAGATAGCTTGGAAAACGCTAGCATTTTGCAAGCTAATTACGCTTGCAAAATGCTAGTTTTTCCGCGGGAAAATCGCGGGAATTTAAAATGCGACTTTCCCGTGGAATGGAATTCCAGAACTCTCGCGGTAATTTCCGCAAGAGTTCCGCTACGTGTGAACTTAGCCTTATAGTAGTTATATTTTTGTACATAAGAGCAGTATTATAGTAGTTATATTTTTGTACATGGAGCACTATTATAGTAGTTATATTCTTGTACATAGGGACAGTATTATAGTAGTTATATTCTTGTACATAGGTACAGTATTATAGTAGTTATATTCTTGTACATAGGGGCAGTATTATAGCAGTTATATTCTTGTACATAGGGACAGTATTATAGTAGTTATATTCTTGTACATAGGGGCAGTATTATAGTAGTTATTTTCTTGTACATAGGGGCAATATTATAGTAGTTACATTCTTGTACATAGGGGGTAGTATTATAATAGTTATATTCCTGTACATAAGGGGCAGTATTATAGTAGTTATTTTCTTTACATAAGAGCAGTATTATAATACTTATATTATTGTACATAGGGGCAGTATAATAGTAGTCATATTCCTGCACATAAGGGGCAGTATTATAGCAGTTATATTCTTGTACATAGGAGCAGTATTATAGTGGTTATATTCTTGTACATAGGAGCAGTATTATAGTCGTTATATTCTTGTACATAGGGGACAGTATAAGGGTGAGTTTCCACAGTGTGGAATACATCCGGAATAGCTGCGGATTGAACGCTGCGTACAGCCGCAGCGTTTAATCCGCAGCGTCCAGATTTTATTGCATAGTGGAGGGGATTTTATGAAATCCTGTCTCCACTATGCATCCTAATATGCGGGTGACACATCTTTTTAGACCGCAGCATGGCTGTTTACCTTGCGGAGACGCAGTAGTTATATCCTTGTTCATATGGGCAGTATTATAGTAGTTATATTCTTGTACATAGGGGCAATATATAGCAGTTATATTCTTGTACATAGGAGCAGTATTCTAGTAGTTATATTCTTGTACATAGGAGCAGTATTATAGTAGCTATATTCTTGTACATAGGGGACGGTATTATAGTAGTTATATCCTTGTACATATGGGCAGTATTATAGTAGCTATATTCTTGTACATAGGGGCCGGTATTATAGTAGTTATATCCTTGTATATATGGGCAGTACTATAGTATGATACGATACGATACACTTTATTGATCCTGAGGGAAATTATGGTATTACAGCAGGGTTACAAACAGCATTCCAAACATTAAAACATTACAAACAGCATTACATAAAGTAATTCCTAGACACAGACCTTTCTGACTCGCCCCCAGAGGCCGTGGGGTACTCGGTGCGGGGCCCATTGATTACAATGGGAGATGTCACAGTGGCAGTGACCCGGTCCGTGGCCTCAGGCTGTCAATGTAAAAGGCGTAGAGTGATGGGGATAAAGTTGTTGAGATGATTCGTGACGCCACCTGTGGTTTCTGGTCAGTTTGACCAGCGCTGCAGGGTTGCTTCTCTGGGACAGATGGTGTGGTGCAGCAATGATGCTGAAGCTCCCCACAGGTGGAGCTGTAGTCCCAGGGCAGAGTAGATGAGGTTGGTAAGTGGGGAGATGGTGTAAAGAAGTAGATGTAGCAGAGCCGGGTGTAAGGCGCAAGAATAAGTGGAGGACACAAGGGCATGTAGTTCCAAGGCTTTACTCACAGTCTGGTGCACACAGATGCCTGCTTCGGTGCCGTGTCCTCCAGGTCAGGGGCTCAGCCAACTCCCAGGCAAGGTAAAGTACACCTTTCCAGCACTCCTCCAACATGTGTCTTCTCTGAACGTCTCCACACTAGCGCCTAATCTGAAGTACTTGTAGTTGCGTATTAAACTCAAGTTCCTCCTTCTTGATGTTACTTAGAACTCTACTTGTACGGCAGACAGCTGTAGCCTGCTTCGGGGACTCCTTGCTATCATGTCCCGGCTCACCCTCGTTGCTGTTGTGCCCCCAAGCCTTAGTTGGGAATAAAGTGGTGACGACTTCCATTCCTCCGGTTTCTGCTGCAGGAACATCAGTATCCATACAACCTCGGGGACTGGACCCCGGCCATGCACTTCAAACTTGAGGAAAGGCTCTGCTCTGACCCTAGTCCTTAGTTCTCTTCTCCTTAAGTTCCGCACTAATCTTTCTTCCCTCTGAAGAATCAAGCTTTCTATGGCTCTTTCCTGTGCCAGCAGCTCCAGGTCACAGGAGTCTGCTGCAGCACTTCCTTCTCTCCATCCCTCTCAGGGGATCTTCTCTCACAGACCTTTTCCTAATCTTCTCCTACTCTCTTGTGCAGTCTAAGCTCCACCCACCTCCCAGCACTCTTCGTGTTCCAAGCAGGGAGCCACAAAGGTTGCTCTGCTACACTACTGGTGTGCGTGTGGAATGTGAGTGTTAGAGTGTGGTCAGGTGTCTCCACCTTACCTGGATAGTGGGGTACCACACCTCAGGAGGAGGTGCAGTACCTCTGTGGCGACTAAACCCTCAGGGGCGCTCATTTCACATGACTAACCACATTACGTAACAAACAAATTTGTGTAAGTGCAGATACTTAAATCTTAAATCTCTGATCATTGCTATTAGTGCACCAGCCATAGGTCATTGTCGTCTTTCACCCTTAGTGAATTGTAATATATCCCCATAGCAGTAGGCACAAATGATTTCCTGAATTTCTCCTTCTTGCACCTTAGTAGGATTAGACAGCTGCTAAATGTGCTCTTCTGCTTCATGAACAGCCCGTATAGTGGGTGTGTATTATTGTTCATTATAGCCCTACACTTCTTCTGAATCCTATCCTCCACGACCTCCTCAAAAAAGTCAAGATGTAGGCCAACAGTCGCGCTTGCCTTCTTGATAAGTTTGTTGAGCTTCAGCTACTCGCACACCGCTGCCCCAGCAAATGATAGCAAAAAAGATGGAGCTTGCCACAATGGACTGGTAGAACATTTTGAGCATTTTACGGCACACATTGAAAGACCTGAGCTTCCATAGAAAGTACAGTCTGCTCATTCCCTTCTTGTAAACCTTCTCCATATGACACCTCCAATCGAGTTTGCTGTCAAGGTGGACCCCCAAATATTTGTAGCTCTCAACCATCTCCACTGCCTCGTCAGCAATAGTGATTGGTAAGTAATCATCCTTTTTCCTTCTATAGCTCACCACCATATTCTTGTACATACGGGGCAGTATTATAGTAGTTTATATTCTTGTACATAGGGGACAGTATTATAGTAGTTATATTCTTGTACATAGGGGGCAGTATTATAGCAGTTATAGTCTTGTACATAGGGGCAGTATTACAGTAGTTATATTCTTGTACATAGGGGGTAGTATTATAGTAGTTATATTCTTGTACAAAGGGGCAGTATTATAGTAGTTATATTCTTGTACATAGGGGCAGTATTACAGTAGTTATATTCTTGTACATAGGGGCAGTATTATAGTAGTTATATTCTTGTACATAGGGGCAGTACTATAGTAGTTTATATTGTTGTACATAGGGGGCAGTATTATAGTAGTTATATTCTCGTACATAGGGGGCAGTATTATAGTAGTTATATTCTTGTACATAGGAGGCAGTATTACAGTAGTTATATTCTTGTACATAGGGGCAGTATTATAGTAGTTACACACAATGGTGACAGGAATAACTTGAATCTGACAAAAGTAATAATAAATCAAAAATCTATGAAAATGAACAAATGAAGGTCAGACATTGCTTTTCAACCATAATTCCACAGAATTAAAAAAAAACACATGAAATAGGCCTGGACAGAAATGATGGGACCCTTAACGTAATATTTTGTTGCACAACCTTTTGAGGCAATCACTGCAATCAAACAATTCCTGTAACTGTCAATGAGACTTCTGCACCTCTCAACAGGTAATTTAACCCTCTCCTCAAGAGCAAACTGCTCCAGTTGTCTCGTGTTTGAAGGTTGCCTTTTCCAGACGGCATGTTTCAGCTCTTTCCAAAGATGCTCAATAGGATTTAGGTCATGGCTCATAGAAGGCCACTTTAGAATAGTCTTAGCCATTCCTGGGTGTTTTTAGCTGTGTGTTTTGGGTCATTATCCTGTTGCAAGACCCTTGACCTGCGACTGAGACCAAGCTTTCTGACACTGGGCAGCACATTTCTCTCTAGAATCCCTTGATAGTCTTGAGATTTCATTGTACCCTGCACAGATTCTAGAAACCCTGTGCCAGATGTAGCAAAGGAGCCCCAGAACATAACAGAGTCTCCTCCATGTTTCACAGTAGGGAATGTCACCAAACAGCACAGTGAGTATCTGTAGCCCTCTATACAGGCCCACTCACTGATTCCAAGATTGTAGACACCTGTGATGCTAATTAATGGACACACCTTGATTTAACATGTCCCTTTTGTCACATTATTTTCATGGGTACCAGCATTTCTGTCCAGGATTATTTCATCATGAGTTTTATTTTTTTTAAAATTCCGTGGAACATTCTTGAAAAGCAATGTCTGACTTTCATTTGTTCATTTTCATAGATTTTTTGTTTATTACTTTTGTCAGATTCAAGTTATTTCTGTCACCATTGTGGGTTTTTCTGTCATTAATCGAGGGGTACCAACAATATTGACCACGTGTATATATTCTTGTACATAGGAGACAGTATGAGGCCCGGGATCACTCTACCATGTATTTCTATGCAGCTGCAGCTCCGGTTCTGAGTGCGAGTTTCTTGCATCACACACGGTAGTGTGATCCTGACCTTATAGTAGTTATTTTCTCGTACATATGGGCATATGGGCAGTATTATAGTAGTTATATTCTCGTACATAGGAGACAGTATTATAGTAGCTATTTTCTTGTACATAGGGGCAGTGGCGTAAATACAAAGTTATGCGCCCCGGTGCGAACTTTCAAATGGGGCCCCCCCATGCCAAAATACACGCACATCTCCGCTCCGTCCACCTCGTACACACGCGGCTCTGCTCCGTACACCTCGTACACATGCGGCTCCACTCCATACACCTCGTACACACGCGAAACCGCTCTGTACACCTCGTACACACACTGCTCCACTCACCTTGTAAACACACGGCTGTGCTCCATACACCTCGTACACACACGGCTCCACTCCGTACACCTCGTACACACGTGGCTCTGTGCCATACACCTCATACACACACAGCTCCACACACCTCGTACACACGGCTGCGCTCCATACACCTCGTACACACGCGGCTCCGCTCCGTACACCTCGTACACACGTGGCTCCGCTCCATACACCTTGTACACACACGGCTCCGCTCTGCACACCCCATACACACACATGGCTCCACTCCATACACCTCATACACACACAGCTCTGCTACATCCACCCTGTAAACCCCTCCTGACCCCACACAGAAACTTTACCTCATCCAGCATCATGACAACCAGCACAGCAGAGTCCTGTAGACAACGAGGCTCCTGACCATGTGACCCCTGACTCCTCTCCTCCTGTGACCTCATCACAGGTCCTGTGCGCACAGCCACAGAACAGCCTAGGACTTGATTGCAGGCTGTGGTGGTCTGTGGTGGGTCTATCTGGGAGGGCGGGGATGGGGTGCATGGGGGGGCGTGGCGGCTCAGTGCGAGACGCAGAGGGGATTAAAAACATGACTGTCCCGTGAGAATCGGCACGGTTGGGAGATATCATGGGCCCCTTAATTCCCCCCGGGCCAGGTCGCAGTAGCGACTGCTGCGACCATGGTAGTTACGCCCCTGAATAGGGGACAGTATTATAGTAGTTATGTTATTGTACATAGGGGCAGTATTATAGTAGTTATATTATTGTACATGGGGCAGTATTATAGTAGTTATATTCCTGTACATAGGAGCAGTATTATAGTAGATATATTCTTGGACATAGGGGCAGTATTATAGTAGTTATATTCTTGTACATAGGGGCAGTATAACAGTTGTTATATTCCTGTACATAGGAGCAGTATTATAGTAGATATATTCTTGGACATAGGGGCAGTATTATAGTAGTTATATTCTTGTACATAGGGGCAGTATTACAGTTGTTATAGTCTTGTGCATGGGGCAGTATTATAGTAGTTATATTCTTGTACATAGGGGCAGTATTATAGTAGTTATATTATTGTACATGGGGCAGTATTATAGTAGTTATATTCTTGTACATAGGGGACAGTATTATAGTAGTTATATTCTTGCACATAGGGGGCAGTATTATAGTAGTTATATTCTTGTACGCAGGGGACAGTATTATAGTAGTTATATTCTTGTACATAGGAGCAGTATTATAGTAGTTATATTCTTGTACATAGGAGCAGTATTATAGTAGTTATATTCTTGTACATAGGAGCAGTATTATAGTAGTCATTTACGGTATGTGCATATGGGGCAATAATATATTATAGTACTTTTTTTTACATAGGAAGGAGTAATTTACTAACTCTTTTCTTAGGGGTAGAGGCAGTATTATTGTATTTAGTACATGCAGCTCACAGTATCGGTCAGCAGGGATTACAATGAGCACGAGAAAAACAAAAAGAAAGAAAAAGAATATGAAGTATGTACTTTATTTTAAAATAAGATTGTCAAACATGAAAACATTTTTAAAAATCAACATTGCTAGAACTCTATTCCTGAAGATATAATGTATCACTCACATTCATTTATGTTGCCCTCTAAACAAATATTTGAGGATCATTGTTATAGTAACCGAATAGGGTTACATGGTATTGTAGATACATAAGGAAGTCCATACAGATTATAGCATCTCCTGATAATGAGGACGCATCAATGTGACATCTGGCTGACCACGACGTTCCCTCCTCTTCTGCCCATTACTCCGGCTTCATACAGGAGTGTGTAACACGATGCAATCGTGACCTGGATTCATCACACAGATTCACACGATAATTATTACCATGAGAAGCAGCATATGGGCTGGACTTAGATACACCAACACTTCCCAGACCTAGAAACCCTGATCTGTTCCCACACACCATGCTGGCAGCGCAGCGTTGCAGTCCTCCCAGAGCAAAGCACCGGATGGCTTTTTTCTCAGAGCCTACAATATGTCCACGAAAACCGAGCATGACATCTATATGATCGACCGAAGACTTACAGTGACAAATTTCAGTAAAAGTTGGTTTTCTGCTTTTCAGCAAAATGTCTCCTAAAAATTACCACCAAGGTCAAACATTGGTACCGTACAGTGGTCACATAATATTGTCATATAGTGTTCATTTAAAGCACCACTCCAGCATTTTGGGGTTTTGCTCAGCGTCTGATTGGGCTACTAAAGTAAGATCTCTGAGCCTAGTCTGATGCTTACCTGTCGGTGATGTCACCTTTTTTCAGCGCCGCGCCGATCCCGTGGTGCCATCTTGTGATTGTAACTTCTGACTGACCAGAAGTCAGACGCAATGGTCACAAGCTCTCAATGAGAGCTCTATGAGAGCAAGAAAAAGGCTCCTATAGACTTGCATTGGAAAGTGACCTCCAACTAGTTCCAGCCAACACTGGAGCGATCCAGCAGAAGACCGGCGGGATCGGCGGCAGTAAAAGGTGGCGGGTAAGTAAAAGACCAGTGGGCAGGGACTTTATATTAGAAACACCACTCTATTGCTGAAATAAAAAAATGCTGGTGTGTTCCGTTGTGCTTCTGTTGTAAGGTCTGCATTAGTTTAGGTGTTCTGATCTGGGATTTGAATATTTTTTAGGTCATTTTCACTATTTATGATACTAATGCCACAGGCTGGGGATGTGCCCTATATGAATGGGAAGGAATATGTTTAAAAATGTTCTCCCCGACCTCCTAAACACAGAACAGACCCCAAACCAATACAGACCGCAGAGAAGACCCTCTAAATAGTGATAAGCGAGTACACTCGGTGTCCTCCGAGTATTTTGGCGTGCTCGGAGATTTAGTGTTTTGTCGACACAGCTGCATGATTTGCGGTCGCTGGACAGCCTGAATACATGTGTGGAATTCTTAACAAACAGGCATTCCTCACATGTATTCAGCCTATCTAGCAGCCAATCATGCAGCTGCGTTGACAAAACACTAAATCTCCGAGGACGCCAAAATACTTGGAGACCACCCGAGCATGCTCGGAAAAACCCGAGCAACGAGTATACTCGCTCATCACTACCTCTAAACTAATAGAAACCAGACTCCTAATCAATACATACCCGCCAAGCTGCCTGGGCCCTCACATACATTTTTTTTTGGAATCTCTCTGATGCTATGTCTCACTGTCATTATTGAGTATTCACATCTTATGGTCCAGTGTCCTCCTGTCCTAGAATGGCCCTGAAAGGTGAACATGGGAGATGCAGCCATATTCAGCTCTTATATCCTACACCTCATCTGAACAGGTTAAAGAGGCGTGAAGACTTGTTCTCCAGAGGCAGATAAATCTTCGGGAGCAGAATAATCATACTAATAAGTTAGTTAAGGCCATAGTTATTGGGACAGGAAACGTGGTTTTGGGATGTACAGAACGAGGATGCTCTGAACTTGACACACAAGATGTCAGCTTGAATCAAGGCTCTCACCTCGGAGAAGTTCTTTCCTGTGCTGTGGGGCGTGCGTACCATTCTTGCTGCTCAGCTGTTCCCCTATTTAGTTCTGCATAAATGCCCAATCTCTGGGCCCAGAGGGCCTTTGCCTGTAGCTGTGTGGTTTAAGCCTTCAGGCAGATGTCTTGGTGGATAGCACATCTCATAGCAATTGCCCTGAACAACATTGGATTTTCCACTGCTGCAAAGCCATTATGAGAGAGCAATTCTCTGTGAGAGTCTTTCAGTGCTCAGTCATTACGAGTAATGGGCACTGAAGCAGGGAGAAGAAGCAAGAAAAACTCACTTTGATGGCCAGAGAACACAACCCCCGACATCTGATACTCCCACTGCTAATCAGCAGATCCGGGAACAAAGCACCCCATACAATCGATTATACATCCTTCACACATCAATGATAATAGTTTTTTATTTTTATTATAATTTATTAACACTTGTATTATTTGTCATTATTATATCTATTTATCATAATGCAGCATTAATATTTTTAATTTCTTATTATTTTATTAATTATTCTGTTAGTTCATAAATTTTATTTTAAAATTCCTCGGCAATTACAGTATTTAGTGACATGTTCTGTTATGCTTTCATTTTATTTATTTTTTTGCTTTGTCTTTATATGGTTGTGTGTTAGTGTACCACTTAACAAAAAAGGAAGCACACTGTAGCGCCATAGCATGCAAACATGAAATATGAAAAATGAATTGCATTACTGCATTAGAAATATGAAAAATTGAGATAGATTAGCGCATAGAATGGCCAATTTATGTGTACCTGGAAGCCACGGTAAGGGGTTTCTCGTTTTCCAGGACCCTAACCTAATGCCAATCCTCACTCAGACTAAAGTCTTCATCTGTATGGGAGCCTATGTAAATCCTCTCCCTGAAATCTATATCTTTGTGGAGGGGTAGTGGCCCTGCTGTGATTAAAAACGCCTGTGGCTAACAGGTGGAGTGCTCAGTCAGAAGGTTAATGAATACAAATTTCAAAAAGTTGACTGTCACATCCAAGCATAAACTAAGTGTGAACAGGTGCTTAACCTAGAGTCACCAACTCATATACATGTACTGTATATGAGTTGGTGACTCTAGGTTAAGCACCTGTTCACACTTAGTTTATGCTTGGATGTGACGGTCAGTTTTTTTTTAAAAAGTGTACCACTTGTTAGGTGTCGGGTTCTTGCCACTGCACAGCAGGAATCCAGAGCCTTGCACCCAGCGGTCTCCCATTCTTCTTCGGCCGCAGTGGAGCCTGCTCAGCAGATTTGTCGGTCCCGGCACTCTGCCCAGGCCAGGGTTTGCTTGCTGCTGGCACCTCTGGCACAGCTATGACAATGCATGCTGCTCTGCAGCAAGATTCTCCAGGGACTAAGTCCTCATGTCGGGCCACCGAGCATGCCCATGCAGTGATCTCCCATTGGAGACCGAGGGTCACGTGTTCGGGTCCTGCTCGTGTTCGGATTGGCCCATCCGATAAGCCAGGGGGGTCCCGGATGCCCGTGGCTATGAAGGGTTCGCATGGCCGCTCGCCCATGCGCTAGTATAGACTGTATTTACAGACTATGTGGAGTGAGTGATGTATGCAAGTATGAATGTCTCTGGTGAATGACTCATTAAGAAACCCCTACCCTTGGTACGCATGTGTTGTGCAGCCTAGCCTGCTAGCGCCCAGGCTTAGGCGTCGGTAGGTCTGAGGTTGAGTCAGGCATCTGGCCTCACCAGGTACTCGGCACGCCTCAGTGCACGTGCTCCATAGCCAGCGTCCATAGCGGCGCTCGCGGCAGCGACGCCGCGCGTTCAGTGGGCCTAGAAGGACTCTAACCCCGTGTGCTTGGGGTAGAGTTCTGTGGCCGTACACTGTGCGCTCTTTTGGTTGAGCCCTGTGAGTTAATATGCTCTGGCATCTACTTTCAGCGTTGGTGCGGCTCTGTGCAGTAACAGAGTTCACGCTGTTCACATTGGGTGACGTAACCCACGTGTGACTTGTTTCACACCGCTTAATCCTTCCGCCATTACTTAGCAGCAGTGTACCACCTCTGCACGGTGGACCACGGGCTGCGAACGCACGTACTATTATTTTATAATTTGGTGCGTTCCGCCAGCCCTAACATTATACTAGCGCCAGGGTCTGGGTAGTAATGGCGGATGAACAGCGACTGCTGCAGTACATCCGGAAGCTGCAGGGCAGGTTGGTGGCTCTTGAGCGTTCAGCCTCAGCTGCGGATGTTACTGCGGTCGCTATTCAGGCAGCCACAGAGGCTGTCTCCCGTGTGACCACAGCCATCCCTGCCCTGACTTTGTCCCGCCTCCCGCAGCCCGAGAAGTTCTCGGGTGAGACTGCTTCTTGTAGGGGTTTCGTAAGCCAGTGCTCTATACAGCTGGAGCTGCTGGCCGCACGATTCCCCTCTGAGCGGGCTAAAGTGGGATTTATTATTTCCCTCTTGTCGGGCAGGGCTTTGGAGTGGGCCACACCGCTGTGGGAGCGTGGTGATCATGTGGTGCAGAGTGTCTCGCGGTTCTTGGACACTGAGGCAGATCTTCCTGGGGCCACGAGTCACCCATGACACCGCGCTCTGGCTGCTGGCATTATCACAGGACTCGTCCATGGTCAGCCACTTTGCCATCCAGTTCCGGACGCTGGCCTCAGAGTTAGAGTGGCCAGATAAGGTCCTCATTCCGGCATTCTGGAGAGGTTTGGCTGGCCATGTGAACGATGCTCTGGCCACCAGGGAGATTCCTGCTACACTGGAGGAGCTTATCACTGTCTCCACCCGTATTAATCTTCGCTTCGCCAAGCGAAGGTTGGAGCGGGCCCAGTGTAGGCAGAGGTTTAGGTTGGCACCTAGCTTTGCTAAACCTCTGGAATCTTCCGATCGGGCATCCGAGCGTCAGGGGGCTTCCCGTGAGGGATCCAGGCCCCGGTTCGCTCGAGCTCCTGCGAGCTGTCATGTTTGCCGGCAGTCCGGTCACCTTGCCAACCGGTGCCCACAGCAGCTGGGAGAACGCTAGCGCCTTGTGGCCGTAGGAGGCGGCGAACCAGAATCAGCAGCGTTTTCCTCCAAGCTGTCCTTTAAGGGGATACTTGAGGTTGATTCTTCCACTCTGGCGGTGGAGGTTTGCGTGGATTCCGGGGCAGAGGGCAATTTTATGTTGTCAGCCTTCGCTCAACGGCACGCTATACCCCTGGTTATGATGTCTACACCAGTCACCGTCAGAGTGGTGAACGGCGCCACTCTACCCTCACAGATAACCCACCAGACCGCCCCCTTGTTACTCTCAGTGACTCCATCTCATCAGGAGATGATATCCCTCCTCGTCATGCCCGAGGGTATTGACCAGGTACTTCTAGGGGTCCCCTGGTTGCGGTACCACTCCCCCCATATAGAGTGGTCCTCAGGGAGGATTATTGGGTGGAGTAAATCATGTGAGGGTAGATGTCTGAGGGAGTGCGTTCAGGTTACCTCCACCGAGGTTCCCGCAGATCTCTCATCGCTCCCCAAACACTATCGACAGTATGTGGAAGTGTTCTCCAAAAAGGCGGCGGACACCCTTCCACCGCATCGCCCCTATGACTGTCCTATTGACTTCTTGCCTGGTGCTGAGCCTCCCCGGGGTCGAGTCTATCCCCTATCTCTCCCGGAGACAGAGGCCATGTCTCAAAACATCATGGAGAATCTGACAAGAGGATTCATTAGGAAGTCAGTGTCACCAGCGGGGGCAGGATTCTTCTTTGTCCAGAAGAAGAGTGAGGAACTAAGTCCTTGCATTGATTACAGGGGTCTTAACGCTATCACCGTTAAGAATAAGTATCCTCTGCCCCTGATATCGACAGTATGTGGACATGTTCTCCAAAAAGGCGGCGGAGACCCTTCCACCGCATCGCCCCTATGACTGTCCTATTGACCTCTTGCCTGGTGCTGAGCCTCCCCGGGGTCGAGTCTATCCCCTATCTCTCCCGGAGACAGAGGCCATGTCTCAAAACATCATGGAGAATCTGGCAAGAGGATTCATTAGGAAGTCAGTGTCACCAGCGGGGGCAGGATTCTTCTTTGTCCAGAAGAAGAGTGGAGAACTACGTCCTTGCATTGATTACAGGGGTCTTAACGCCATCACTGTTAAGAATAAGTATCCTCTGCCCCTGATATCAGAGCTGTTTGATAGGCTACGGGAAGCGAGAGTGTTTACCAAACTTGATCTGCGGGGGGCTTACAACCTGATTCGTATCCGTGATGGGGACGAAAGGAAGACGGCATTTAACACCAGGGATGGGCACTATGAATACCTGGTGATGCCCTTCGGCCTCTGTAATGCCCCGGCCATCTTCCAAGACTATGTGAACGATATCTTCCGGGATATGCTTACCACCTTGGTTGTAGTCTATCTGGATGATATTCTCATCTGCTCACCAGATATTGACTCCCACCTGAAAGATGTTTGCAAAGTTTTCGATCGCCTGCGGGCAAACTCCCTCTATGCCAAGTTGGAGAAGTGTGTGTTTGAGCAGGAGTCCTTGCCTTTGCTGGGCTATATCATCTCCGCCCGGGGTTGGCCATGGATCCTGCCAAGCTACAGGCGGTGATGGATTGGCAGGAACCTCATTCTCTCAAAGCGGTGCAGCGCTTTATGGGGTTCATAAATTACTATCTCCAATTCATCCCTCACTTCTCGACTTTGGTAGCACCCTTCGTAGCCCTCACCAAGAAGGGTGCAAACCCCAAGTTGTGGTCGGAACTGGTCTCCAAGGCCTTCTCCTCCATTAAGTCCCATTTCGCTAGCGCTCCCATTCTACATCGCCCCGATGTAGATAAGCCCTTCATTCTGGAAGTGGATGCCTCTTTCGTCGGTGCTGGAGCGGTTCTGTTTCAGAAGGACACGCAAGGTCGGAAGCACCCATGCTTCTTTTTCTCCAAGACCTTCACACCGGCGGAGAGGAATTATGCCATCGGGGACAGGGAGTTGCTAGCGATGAAGTTGGCCTTCTCGGAGTGGAGACACCTCCAGGAGGGGGCTCGTCATCCTTTCCAGGTGTTCACCGACCACAAAAACTTGGTGTATTTACAAACAGCCTAGCGGCTAAATTCTCGCCAGGCCAGATGGTCTTTGTTCTTTTCCCGGTTCCACTTCACCCTCCATTTTCTCTCCGGGGAGAAGAACGTCCGGGCCGATGCTCTCTCCCGCTCAGTGGTGTCATCGGAGGAAGAGGAGGAGCCTTGGCTGATCGTCCCATCCGAGAGCCTGAGGACTGTGGCTCCAGTTGCCCTTGAGTCAGTACCTCCGGGCAAGACATTTGTCCCTGCCCGTCTGTGACTGGAGGTCCTCTCTTGGGCTCATTCGTCCAGGGTGGGTGGACATTTCGGGATAAAACGGACCTCTGAGCTTCTGGCGAGGACGTACTGGTGGCCACATATGGCCCGAGACGTCAGGGACTATATTCGGGCATGCGTCTCTTGTGCCCAGAATAGGTCCTCTCGGCAGCGGCCCGCTGGGCTTCTTTTTCCTCTGCCAGTAGCGGACAGGCCCTGGGAGATGGTCGGCATGGATTTTGTGGTGGGGCTATCCGAGTCCAGTGGCAGCACGGTCATTTGGGTTGTCACCGACCATTTCTCTAAGATGTTGCAACTGGTGCCTCTCTCCCGGTTACTTTCTGCGCGGGGCCTGGCAGTGTTGTTCATTAAGCACATTTTCTGCCTGCATGGCATGCCGGACAAGATTGTCAGTGACCGGGGTCCTCAGTTTGCGTCCAGGTTTTGGAGAGAGCTTTGTTCCCTTTTTCATCATTGAGCTGAATCTCTCCTCAGCCTATCATCTCGAGACGAACGGGTTGGTAGTGAGAGCCAACCAGACCCTGATCACATATCTTCGACATTTTGTCTCGGCCAGGCAGGACAACTGGGCATCCTTGTTGTTCGCTTTGAACAATGCTGTGGCCGACTCCACCGGTCAGACCCCATTCCTCCTAAATTACAGCCAGCATCCGCGCGTCCCTGTGCCCATGCCGGTGTCATCCACCGACTCCAGGGTGGCAGACTGGGCGGTGGAGGCACACAACTTTTGGGATTGCACCAGGATGCTATCCGGGCTTCCAAGGAGAGAATGAGGACCTCCGCTGATGCACACCGGCGCCCTACTCCGGCTTTTGCCCCTGGCAACTTGGTGTGGCTCTCCGCCCGAAACATCAGGCTGCCGGTAGAGTCCGCTAAGTTAGCACCACGCTACATTGGCCCCTTCAAGGTCCTCGAGCAGATCAGCTCAGTGGTCTACCGTCTGGCCCTTCCACCACACTTGGCTATCTCTGATACATTCACTTGTCCCGGTTCTCCGAGTCATCTGCCGGGACATCAGACTTTTCTTCGGACGAGTTTGAGGTCAATGCCATCGTGGGATGCAAGGTGATGCGGGCAAAAAGTTTTATTTGGTGGATTGGAAGGGTCATGGTCCAGAGGCTCGGACCTGGGAGCCAGTGGAGAACATCCATGCTCCGCTCCTCATTGCGGCGTTTGAGCGTAGCGAGGCTCAGAGGGGAGGGGGCCCTAGGAGGGGGGGTAATCTTAGGCTTCGGGTTCCTGCCACTGCACAGCAGGAATCCAGAGCCTTGCACCCAGCAGTCTCCCATTCTTCTTCGGCCGCAGTGGAGCTGCTCAGCAGATTTGTCAGTCCCGGCGCTCTGCCCACGCCAACTCCGTGGGTTTGCTTGCTGCTGCCACCTCTGGCACAGCTATGACAATGCATGCTGCTCTGCAGCGAGATTCTCCAGGGACTAAGTCCTCATGTCGGGCCACTGAGCATGCCCGTGGAGTGATCTCCCATTGGAGATCGAGGGTCACGTGTTCGGGTCCTGCTCGTGTTCGGATTGGCCCATCCGATAAGCCAGGGGGTTCCCGGACGCCCATGGCTATGAAGGGTTCGCATGGCCTCTCGCCCATGCGCTAGTATAGACTGTATTTACAGACTATGTGGAGTGAGTGATGTATGCACGTATGAATGTCTCTGGTGAATGACTCATTAAGAAACCCCTACCCTTGGTACGCATGTGTTGTGCAGCCTAGCCTGCTAGCGCCCATGCTTAGGCGTAGGTAGGTCTGAGGTTGAGTCAGGCATCTGGCCTCACCAGGGACTCGGCACGCCTCAGTGCACGTGCTCCATAGCCAGCGTCTATAGCGGCTCTCGCGGCAGCGATGCCGCGCGTTCAGTGGGCCTAGAAGGACTCTAACCCTGTGTCTTTAGGGTAGAGTTCTGTGGCCATACACGGTGCGCTCTTTTGGTCGAGCTCTGTGAGTTAACAGGCTCCGGCATCTACTTTCAGCATTGGTGCGGCTCTGTGCAGTAACAGAGTTCGCCCTGTTCACATTGGGTGACGTAACCCACGTGTGACTGGTTTCACACCGCTTAATTCTTCCGCCATTACTTAGCAGTAGTGTACCACTGGACCCCGGACCCCGGGCTGCGAATGCACGTACTATTATTTTATTATTTGGTGCGTTTCGCCAGCCCTAACACCACTTAAGGCCGCTTTCACATTAGATTAGCGTTCTGTGTTCAGTTTATACATAAGACATGCTCCTACGTTTCAACTGGTCAGAGGAATGTCCAGGTGGCATACATTTGGCTGGCATATGTCAGCAGTGTCGGGCTGCGTTTCCAAGGGGCTACCATTAACATTGACTATGGGTTTCCACTGTTCAGCTACATACAATTATTACATTACTCTAATTGAAAAGTTCACCTCTATATAATAATAAGCTGAGAGTCTGTTAAATCAAGGACAAGACGTTGCCTTTGTCTATATATAGTAAATAAAGGGTAATCGGCCCACCAGGGGATTTACCTGCTTTTCAGTGGGTCAGTCCAAGTCCAAGTGTTCTGGAATGCCTTGTTGTCTTTTCAACACAAGGGGGTTCCAAGAACAAACTTCAATGTTGCAAAATTTCAACTCAGGATAGAGGAAAATTTTAAACACCAGTCATGTCAACCCCTATAAACCCATTCAACCACATGACATACCCTGGTGCAGATTCATGGTCAATGGAAACCATACCTGACCATAAACATAAAAAGATATGTTGGGGGTGGAAATGGAGTCAAGCCAAATGGCAGTGTGTTGCTTAGGGTTGTCCTAGTCTACCCATCATGTGCTACATTGGCAGACACAGACATAAATGGGCACCTGTGCAAAAACAGTATATGGGCCCCTATTCGGTCCAATAGCTCCTCATAATGCACAATTCCACCTACTTTGGAAACGTAAATGTATCCGCTTACCTCTGGGGCCTCTGTGTTGCTGCACAGCTTACACCAATGGTATGTCTACCCCTGATATGCCTTGAATATAGTTCAAATCAATCATTTTGACATTTAACATCAGTGATAAACTAAAATTAATATTGTCACAACTCCTTAATCTTTGAAAGAAGAACTCAATGATCAGTCTCGACCTCAGGAAATCCAGTGATGGGTCTCATCCTCAGGACGCTCTATAATGCAGCTTCTTGAGGGAGGTAGATTTTTTTTAACAGTAGGGTCACCAGAGAAGTCTATGGTTACTGTATGCCATAGAGATGAAGCATTGTTATAGACATATTGTGTTCTAGAACCTACAGTAAGTTCTAAACTTAGAGGGTACATTCTATGGCGCTAAGGGTCCTGTTTCACTTAGCGACGCACCAGCGATCCCGAAAACGATACGACCTGTAAGGATCGCTGGTGCATCGCTAAATGATTGCTAGTAAGCTGCCAAACAGGCAGATCTCTTCAGTGACGCAGCAATGATCCAGCGATCAAACACAGCGATGCGCGCTGGCCAGTGGGACTCCGACGATGAAAAAATGGCCCAGGATATTCCTGCACGATCAGCGATATCCAGCAGGGGGGCCGGTCGCTGCTGTGTGTCACATGTAGTGAGATCGCAGGTGAGATCGCTACAAAAAAAAAAAAAATCGGTGACGCATTAGGGATCTCGCTATGTGAGACAGGGCCTTAAGGGTATTATGTTCACATGGGCCGGAAACACTACAGATTTCCCATCTACAAATTTCTATATGGATTAATCCTGTGTAATAGCACCCAAATCCTACAGATTTCTTCTCCAGATTTGTAGTGTGTCCTGTCATGGGTCCAATGGGGCAAACCTGTGTGTGGCTACCCACCACGGCTTCTGATGGGATCTGTGTAAAGTAATTTGTGGCTGTTGTTCTTGCAGATTTTGGTACAGAATAAATGCTAAAATCTATGTGAAACACATCTGTATGTGACCCATAGGTTGGAGGACAGAGAGCTATTCCTCATTTTAAAGACACACGTGGCTTGATTTGTACCTTCAAGGATTGAATGCACATTTATTTATCCAGAATTTGTTCATCTTATGGAAAACATAAAATTTAAACCCATAAGAAAAGATTTAATAAAAAAATGAAAACTCCGCCAATTTAATTCCTATTAGACTGAAGTCTCTGAGATGTTGCTGCCATTGATTCATTGAAGGTACCACACAGTTATCTCTTTAACATCGAGGGTCGGCACTGAATTCTCTGCAGATATGAGGGAGTTTTAAGCAGAGGGAAAATTTGGCTCCCTGTGACAATAGGTGACCTAATTTCTGCTCAGCGACATTCATGAAACTGACTTGATGCAGAGACATCTGCTGGGACGTCCATCTTGGTTAACAATGCCCAGCATAATATAGTCAGGACGCTGCAAATAGACATAAAGGTGTGATGGCAGGTTTGGGTTCTTATACTGTATAATTGGATGCCTAAAATGTAATAATCATATTTGTGCTCCAAACCTACGATAACACAAACTGGTGTCATAGCAGGACATAATACGCTATCATGTATCACAATGTAATAACACAATTCAAACCTACAATGGTACAAAATAAATTAAACCTACAATGGTACAAAATAGAACAAAACAATCACAACAATTCTATAGAAAAATATATAATACAAGAAATATAAAATCATTTTAGAATATATTATGCATTGCTTATATAGCGCCATTAATTCCACAGCGCTTTACAGACATTATTGGCACTGTCCCAAACGGAGCTCACAATCTAAATTCCCTATCAGTGTGTCTTTGGAATGTGGGAGGAAACCGGAACACCCAGAGGAAACCCATGCAAACTCCTTGCAGATGTTGTCCTTGGTGGGATTGGAACCAAGGACCCCAGCGCTGCAAGGCCACCAAGCTCTCCATATGGGAATTTCCGTGCACGCTATATTTCAGCACTACTGGCTTGACACTTCCATGTAACTTCTAGAAGAGTTGGAGGAGTGAAGTAAGGATCTGGAATTTCATTATTAAGGAACCCAGGGTCTAGGAGTAATGTGGGTCACAGGGGAGAGCAATAGCAGAGGTATACTGGATGGCACTTTTATGGGGAAACTCTAGCTTCTCAGCAATGGGCAGAAGTATGAAGGGCACTGCAGATGCCAGTGTTGTGGTAAGCCAAGATGGTGTTGGCAGCGTTACACGGAACACTATTGATTGGATACCCACTTACAGCTCTGTGGATGGCATAGATATGGAGAAACTAGGAATGGCATTTTTAGTGGGAACACTGTTGGGTGACACTGTTATGGGGTAATCAGGAATCTGGTTAGCACTATGGATGGCATTCTTACTAAGGCTGGGTTCACATTAGCGTTCGGGGGCTCTGCAGAGGACTGCGTACTTCCTCCATTAAGCTCCGCCTACTTCCGCATACTTTTGCATACATCCTGCGTACCTATCTTTAACATTGGGTATGCAGGACATGTGTTCCCGTGCGGTCGGCGAGCACGTCAAAACGTCGCATCCACATACATCCGCATGTCCTGCGTACCCAATGTTAAAGATAGGTAGGCAGGACGCATGCAGAAGTATGTGAAAGTAGGCGGGGCTTAACAGAGGAAGTACGCAGCCCTCTGCAGAGCCCCCAAAAGCTAATGTAGTCTAAGAACACTTTGGGTGAGGACAATCTGGTTAGTACTATCGATGGTATGGTATTGGAAACCCTGAGGGTGACACTGTGAGTGGGAACACTGTGTGTAGGTAGCATTGTTATGGGGATGTGGTGCCCCTGAGGGTTCAGTCACCACAGAGGTACTGCACCTCCTCCTGAGGTGTGGTGCCCCACCATCCAGGTAAGGTGGAGACACCTGACCACGCTCCAACACCTGCATCCCACACAACATAGTAGTGTAGCAAAGCACCCTTTGGTGGCTCCCTGCTTGGAACACGAAGCGTGCTGGGAGGCAGGTGGAATTTAGTTTTGCACCAAAAGAGCGGGAAGAGTGTAGGATTCAGGTCAGTTTGTCACAGGAGTCTGACGAGGTCAGTCTGTGAGAGGAGATCACCGGAGTGGGATGGATGAAGGAAGTGCTGCAGCCGACCTCAGTGACCTGGGCCCGCTGGCACAGGAAAGGAACATTGATAGAAAGCCTTACTCTCCATAATAAGGAAAGGATTAGTACGGAACGTGAGGAGAGGAAGAGAACTAAGGATTAGGGTTAAAGGAGAACCCTTCCCAAGTTCTAAGCGCAAGGCCGTGGTCCGGTCCCCGAGGTTGTATGGATACTAATGGTCCTGCAGCAGACACCGGAGGAATAGAAGTTGTCACCACTTTATTCCCACACAAGACTTGGGGGCACAACAGCAACGTGAGTGAGCTGGGACTAGGTAGTAAGGAGTCCCCGAAGCAGGCTACAGCTGTCTGCCATACAAGTAGAGTTCATAGGAGCATCTGACAGGAGGAACTCCAGTGTAACTCAGTACTGTGAGTACTTCACTAAAGGCGCAAGAAGGGAGATGTTCAGAAAAGGCACATGTTGGCGGAGTGTTGGAAAAGAGTTCTTCATCTTGCCTGGAAGTTGGCTGAGCTCCTGACCCAGAGGGCACGGCAAAGATGCGGGTCCTTGTACCACAACAGACTGAGTAAAGCTTTGGAACTACATGCCCTGGTGTCCTCCACTTATTCCTGTGTCAACCTGCCCGGCACTGCTACATCCCCTGCACCTGACACTACACCATCTACGTGCCACTTCACCTACTCTGCCCTGGGACTACAGCTCTGCCTGTGGAGGGCTATAACATCATTGCTGCACCACACCATATGTCCCAGAGGATCTGTCTGCAGCATCGGCTTAACATCTCCATTGCCGAACACCACAGGTGGCGTCATGACTCATTCATTCATAAACTCTAATCATCATAAGCACACTGAACATTCCCCTTTAACAATGGGCGCCCAGGGCCACGTCCCAGCTGCCGTGACATCTCCCATTGAAGCTCATCGGGCCCGGTACCGAGTACCCCACAGCCCTGGGAGGACGACCCAACTTGGCGTCACGAACAGGATGGTGAAGCCCGGTGCCACCAGGTTCTGTGTGTTTAAGATTTATGGGACTTAAAGATTGCTGACAATGTGCAGAATAACCAAATTGATAGACTGTGCAATGGACTCTAAAAATGGCCGCCGGCGCGGAGAAGAAGGGCGTGATAACATGGGTGGTCCTAAAAAAAGACCCCGAACTGTCCTGGGCCTCCCCTGCCTGAAATTCTATGCAACCGCAACATGGCCCACCCCCCGAGGGGTTTGTATACTGGCTTGGTATGGAGGAGTAGGAAGAAGATGCCGCCCTCAGAAGGAGGAACGAGAGCCGGTGGCGGGAAAAGAATCCAGACAGGAAGAAGAAAGAGAGAACGCCATGATGGAAGGAGGGAGGCCCGAAGAGAGCAAGGAGGTTCAGCTGAACCTCCCCGGCGCATTGGCTGAAGGCTCCGATCCGACTTCCAAGATGGACCGCCAGCAGCTGGAGGCCGAGATCACCCAGCTGACAAACCGTCTACGGCTGAGGCAGGAGGCGCTCTGGATAATGAACTGACAACACGCCTGGGAGGGACCTACGCCATCTGCACCTCCATTCCCGGTACCCTCCCCATTGGTACCAGCTGTCGCTGCTGCCATACCAGTACCTTCATCTGCGGTACCTGCCACCGCTGCACAGGACTTCCCTGAGGCAGCACCCATGGAACCGACGACTGCTGCAATGTTACCGGCAGTGCCTGTTTCCAACGTCACGCTGCAATTACCGCTGGTCGCGGCCTGCCAAGAGGAGTTCTCCGAGGGCTGGGGAGCTGAAGCGGAGGAAGCTGAGCCCCAACCTGGACCTGACGTGGCTGCACAGGTCTCACCGGAGACCCCTGCGGACCCGGAGCCGCCATCTGCCCCACCATCGTCCCCGACCTTGTGTCCGACAGCACCGGTGAACGTCGTACACCGCCGGGAGGCTCCAGGTATGACCGCCACCCCTCCCAATGGGTTGCCCCTTGAATTTTCGTGTACTGAGGCCAGCATGCTTGAACTCCACATGGGACAATTAGATGAGCTGTGCTCTCAATTCAGAAGCACTAAGCTTACTGCGATGGTGAAGTGGAAGAAGTCCCTGCTGAAAAGAGTGAGACTGGAGCAGGATTGTCCCATTCGGCATCTCATGGGTTTGGCAGAAGAGTCTGAATGGCTGGGGAGTATTAATATGCATCACGGGTTCCCTTTGCCACAGATTCAGAACCCCCGCATTTCACCCTACAAGCGCCCACAGACACCGGTACCACCAGATGTCAGGCCAAAAACCAAGATAGTAGTGCCGTTAACTGCAGTACCGCCTGAAATTGAGGAACAACATCCATTGGTACCAGCTGCAACTTCTGCAGAATTACAGGCAGCAGAGATACCACCAGCAGCAGTTGACGTGTTACCCTCACAGGCAGCAGTTACTCCCGCTGCCATTCCATCTGCACAAGCAGATGCCAACCTCACTCCAAGAGAAAAGGAGTACCTGCAATTTGTGGCCAGTAAGCAGGAAGAGGATGTTCACAAGTTCTACCCTGGAAGCAGCCCAAGTCATCAGCTTCCAGCACCCCAGGAGGGGACCACCAACATTAAAGAGCATACCAATAGCTAACTTTGTTACCCAGGAGGGTATTTGCACCATTGTTCCTTTTTTTTTTTTTTTTTTTTTTTTTTTTTTTTTTTTTTGTTATCATGATGTTTCCCTGTTGATTCCAGTTTTGTTGCCCAGTTTTATTGGCAGCGTTTTTCTTATTGAACTGTGGAGATCATGGACACTGAATGATCCAGAACTGTAATGTATATAGTTGCATCTCTTTAGGTGCCCTTTCTTGGTTTTACATAAGCCTTTTAAGAATAAGGACTACCTCACTAATTAGCGTTTTACGTTTGGAATAAGGACATTTCAAGACAGCTTGGCTAGATCAATGTCTACTGTATATTGCACTTATTAATAATGTTTAGTATTTTTGATAGAAAAAGTAAATAGTGAATGTTTTATAGAGTTTAAACTAATGCTAATATTTGAATAAAGATTTAAAATTTACAGGTGACGAACCAGGCATCAGCGGTTGTCACTTAAGGTTAATAGTAGAAAGTAGAAAATGTGAAGGAAGAGATGATGAAGAAATGTGTTAATGATAATACTTGAAGTGGTAGTGAGTTTACTGCCAATAGCACTTTTGAAATAGGTACTGTATTAGGACATAGATAGTTAGTTAGAATTGTTTGCAACGTTCAAATGTCAGTGCCTCCCACATTGGGAAGTTTAGATAAGAACTGTTTATTTAGCATTACAAAAATTTTGTTTGTTCCTGTATTTGTCCATCTTTGCTTCTTTTGCAGCCCACGGACGTGCTGTGCTTAACGGGGGGTATGTGGCACCCCTGAGGGTTCAGTCGCCACAGAGGTTCTACACCTCCTCCTGAGGTGTGGTGCCCCACCATCCAGGTAAGGTGGACCTGCATCCCACACAACATAGTAATGTAGCAAAGCACCCTTTGGTGGCTCCCTGCTTGGAACACGAAGCATGCTGGGAGGCAGGTGGAGTTTAGTTTTGCACCAAAAGAGCAGGAAGAGTGTAGGATTGAGGTCAGTTTGTCACAGGAGTCTGACAAGGTCAGTCTGTGAGAGGAGATCCCCGGAGTGGGATGGATGAAGGAAGTGCTGCAGCCGACCTCAGTGACCTGAGTCTGCTGGCACAGGAAAGGAACATTGATAGAAAGCCTGACTCTCCATAAGAAGGAAAGGATTAGTACGGAGTGTGAGGAGAAGAAGAGAACTAAGAATTAGGGTTAGAGGAGAACCCTTCCCAAGTTCTAAGCGCAAGGCCGGGGTCCGGTCCCCGAGGTTGTATGGATACTAATGGTCCTGCAGCAGACACTGGAGGAATTGAAGTTGTCACCACTTTATTCTCACACAAGACTTGGGGGTACAACAGCAACGTGAGTGAGCCGGGACTAGGTAGTAAGGAGTCCCCGAAGCAGGCTACAGCTGTCTGCCGTAAAAGTAGAGTTCATAGGAACATCAGACAGGAGGAACTCCAGTGTAACTCAGTACTGTGAGTACTTCACTAAAGGCGCAATAAGGGAGACGTTCAGAAAAGGCACATGTTGGCGGAGTGTTGGAAAGGAGAACAGCATGCGTGGAAGTTGGCTGAGTTCCTGACCCGGAGGACATGGCACAGATGTGGGTCCTTGTACCACAACAGACTGTGAGTAAAGCTTTGGAACTACATGCCCTGGTGTCCTCCACTTATTCCTGCATCAACCTGCCCGGCACTGTTACATCCCCTGCGCCTGACACTACACCATCTACGTGCCACTTCACCTACTCTGCCCTGGGACTACGGGCTGTAACATCATTGCTGCACCACACCACACACCATCTGTCCCAGAGGATCTGTGTGCAGCGTCGGCTTAACATCTGCATTGCCGAAGACTACAGGTGGCGTCACGACTCATTCATTCATAAACTCTAATCATCATAAGCACACTGAACATTCCCCTTTTACAAAGGGTGCCCAGGACCACGGGCCAGGTCCCAGCTGCCGTGACATCTCCCATTGAAGCTCATCAGGCCCGGTACTGAGTACCCCACAGCCCTGGGAGGGCGACCCAGGGACAATCTAGATAGCACGGTGGATGGCATAACTGATGATGACAGTAGCTGGAAGTATTGTAAATGGCACTGTTAAAGGTACAATGTGAGTAGCACAGTGGATGTGGATAAGACTGCGGATGGCACTGTTTATGGGACAATCGGGATAGCACTGTTGATGGCACTGTTATAGGAACACTGGGTATGGCTCTTACTGGGAACATTGTGGTTGGCACTGTATGGGGACGATATGAATGTACTGTTATAGGGACAACAGAAAAACTCTTTCGAAGGGACTGTTATGGAAAAAATCTGGATAGAACTGTGGATGGCATTGCAATGGGAACACTGGTAATGATTAGAGTTGAGCGACTTTTGGTTTTTTATGGTCGAGTTTCGTTTCGTGAAACCCGACTTTTCCAAAAGTCGGGTCGAGCAAGATCGGCCGATTATAGGGAAAAGTCGGGGTCGTCCCGAAACACGAAACCCAATGTAAGTCAATGGGGAATAAAAGTCGGCAGTGAGAGGAGGACAGGAAACACACCTACAGTGCTCATTTGAATGTCAAAAGCATCAATTCTTCTTACTTAAGCTGGTCAACCTTAATTAACTTCATAATACAAGTTACGCACTGAAAAATGGGGGTTATTTGGCTAAAGTTGTGGGGGGGTAGGGCTGGCTCCAGGTTTTCATGTGCCCTGGGCGAAAGAGCGCCCTTTTAACACATAATACCACAACTCATCATGCTTCGATACGGCAGAGAAATAGCGGTATAGTACAATGAAAAATACTTCACTTTTTACATCTCATGACGAGGCCCATCTATTTCTCCATACAGAATCATTGGTCCCATATAATGTTTGAAACAGTATATGATGAGCTCCACATAATGCTACAGTATATGTTGGTCCCCATGGATGAAGCTCCACTGTCTTATGGGCCCAAATAATGCTCCAAACATAATGGGCCCCATTTCTAATGCTCTAGTGTATAATGGGCCCTGTAAATGCTGCTCCAGTGTCTGATGTCCACCTTTGGAATGTTCCAGTGTATGGTGGGCCCCATCTATCATTCTCCAGAGTATAGTGCTCCCCAAAAATTGCTGTCCCAACATTGAAAACAATCAAATAAGTCTCCTCGCTAGGGAATCCCTGTACTAGTCTGGACTCCACGTCGTCCCCATCTTCCATCTCACTGCACAGTATTTCAACCTTGCAAGTGCTGTGATCCTGAGCAAGCAGGGGGGGCCCACTCGTTGGCGATGGCACTGGCAGAGGGCCCCTGATAGTACGGTGGTGTCTGATGGCGGGTGGGCCGAACCTGCACTTTCATCTGCAGCTTCCTCTTTGTCACCGTGTAAGATGGAACTGTATATGGGAAGGGTAACCTGAGTTTCATCAGGGTCAGATTCAGGCCGGGTAGCGTGCGAGGGGAATGTAGTGGTCTGGGTCAATGTACCAGCAGATTCATCGAGCAGTGGCTGGGCATCAGTGCACTTGTGTCGCCCCCAGGAGTACGGTCACCACAGTGGCATTACCTTCCTCCTAGGGAGTGTGATGTCATGCTTGGGAGCAACGAAGGATCTCTCTAGCAGGTTAACTGATTGGGCGGCGTTATTCCCACGAGTCATGACCCTCCAAACAGCGTTCATGAAGGCAAAGTGTTTGTTTTACGTGGGCAGTATGGTTGCAAAGCTGAACCTTAAAGGAATGTCCAGAAGGGCACCACCAGGAGTGGAGCCTACGGCGTAATTTGACTCAACACGGGCAACCTCAACCATGCCAGCTACAGAACAGATGCACACATTGCAAGCTTAATTCCGTTAACGAACGAGACTCCGTCATTCCCCGCGGTCCGAGTCCGGCTTACTAGAGGGACACGTGAGGCTCTGGCACATGAGCTTGGCCAATAACTGGTGTGTCATGCCCTTACATGTCCGTGGCTGCATGTGCGCTACACTGAAAAGGCCAGCGTTTGTCGCTTACAGGTGCAGATAACCCGCTGAACAACGTTAGTGATGGGGATCACTGATTACAATTATTACTCGCGAACGATGATTTCCCAGTAAGTGCAGGTCAACCGCAGTTCCGGAATTAGGCCTAACCGTCATTCCTGAAAAAAATGAAAAACTCACGTGTGCAAACCACAGGTGCTGTAGCTTGCTTAACAGCTCGCCAGCCGTTCTCACGCCCAGTATGGGTTACACGTGATGGCACAAAGGTGAGAAAGGGTACCGTATCCCCGGATAACATGTATGGATAGCGTACACATTCAAAAGATATGTCTATACATCAGGAGGCAGGCTCAGACGGTGTAAGGCCCAGTATGGCTTGCAAGTGATTGCACAAAGGTGAGAAAGGGTACCGTATCCCCGGATAACATGTATGGATAGCGTACACATTCAAAAGATATGTCTATATATCAGGAGGCAGGCTCAGACGGTGTTAGGCCCAGTATGGCTTGCAAGTGATTGCACAAAGGTGAGAAAGGGTACCGTATCCCCGGATAACATGTATGGATAGCGTACACATTCAAAATATATGTCTATACATCAGGAGGCAAGCTCAGACGGTGTCAGGCACAGTATGGATTTGACGGCCCAGACTACACAGCGGAGGAGCAGGGAGAGGTAAAGATTGCAAATGCTGGGGCCCTGCCCAAGCAAGGGGGGCCCACTCGTGGGCGTCAGTACTGGCACTGGGCCCCTCATAGTACGGCGGTGTGTCTGACGGCGGGTGTGCACCACCACCGTCAGAGACACTTGATTGCCCTATGAGGGACCCTGTGCCAGTGCCCGCGCCCAAGAGTCGGCCTACCCACCTGTCCAGGGCAACGGCACTCGCACGGTGTCGTGCGCTAGGTGGTGACCCCTGCCATGGGGGGGGAGGCAGCACAGTTAGGGAGTTTTAGAAAGTGGCATATGTTGATGTTGGACATTCAGCTGATGCAAAAGGCGAAATAGATCAAGTCCCAGGAAGAGGTGGACCAAAGCAAGCCATTTTTCTGTCACCCTATGTGTCATCAGGGGAAGGTGGGACAAAATCCTTGGAAACCCATGCATGGTTCATTTTAATGAAGGTTAGATCATCCACATTTTGGGTTGACAGACGGGTCCTTTTTTCTGTCAGGATTGATCCAGCTGCACTGAAGACTCTTTCCGATAGCACACTTGCAGCTGGGCAAGCGAGCTCCTGTAAGGCATATTGTGCCAATTCAGGCCAGGTGTCCAGTTTAGCAGCCCAATAGTCAAAGGGGAATGACCTGTGTGGGAGAACATCGATATGGGAGGAAAAGTAGTTTGTAACCATAGTTGACAACTGCTGTCTCCTGTCACTTTCCATCGATGCTGTATTACCAGTTGTGTGAGCGGTACTTGAAAAATCAGTCCACAACATTGTCATGAAACCCCTGTCTCCAACGCCACTTCTGCTGTGTGCACCATGAACACCTCTGCCAAGCTGCACCCGGCCCGTACGGCTCGTGTGAGAACCATCACCGCTGCTGTGTGCTGGGAATGCCTCAAGCAACCGATTTACCAGAGTTGCTTGTTTATTAGCCAATATTAGGTCAAGGTTCTCCTGTGGCATGATGTTTTGTAATTTGCCTTTATAGCGTGGATCCAGGATGCTGGCCAACCAGTAGTCGTCATCGTTCATCATTTTGGCAATGCAGGGGGTCCCTTTTTAGGATCCGCAAGGCATAATCTGACATGTGGGCCAATGTTCCCGGTGTAAGTGATGCACTGCGAGTGCTGGTTGGAGGAGCACTTTCTGGCAAATCCACATCCCTCCAGTCACGCACAAACCCTGTACCAGACCTTGCCACGCCAACATTTTCACTTGCCCCACGAGATGCATCCTGCTCCCCTAAGTAATCATCCCCATCATCATCATCCTCCTCCTCCTCTTCTTCCTCCAACTCGTCCAGGAGAGGTCCCTGAGCAGACAATGGCTGAATGTCATCAAGGATTCCCTCCACCTCTTCCTCCTCGTCAACATTGGCTGCAGACGCCTGCTCCTTAAGGTGCGTCAAAGTTTGCAAGAGCAGACGCATAAGTGGGATGCTCATGCTTAGGATGGCGTCGTCTGCGCTTACCAGCCGTGTGCATTCCTCAAAACACTGAAGGACTTTACAGAGGTCTTTCAGCTTCGACCACTGCGCGCCTGTCAACTCCATGTCTGCTCTCAAAGTGCCTGGCCGTGTATCCTCCCACAAATGCATTATGGCCTGCCTCTGCTCGCACAGCCGCTCCACCATGTGCAGGGTGGAGTTCCACCTTGTTGCAATGTCGATAATGAGGCGGTGGTTGGGAAGGTGGAGCAATCGCTGCAGCTTCTGCATACGAACGGAGTGTACAGGCGACCGGCGGATGTGCGCGCACAGTCTTCGCACCTTCTGGAGCAGGGCTGTTAACTCCGGATAATTTTTGAGGAAGCACTGCACCACCAGGTTCAAGGTGTGAGCCAAGCAAGGTATGTGGCTGAGTTCTGAAAGGGCTATGGCTGCCACAAAATTACGGCCGTTATCACTAACTACCTTGCCTGCCTCAAGATGTACACTGCCCAGCCATGACTCAGTTTGTCGCTTCAAGTACTCGGCCAGCACCTCGGCGGTGTGTCTGTCGCCCAAACACATCATCTGCAACACAGCCTGCTGACGCTTTCCACTAGCTGCTCGATAGGGGGACACCTCGTGTGCAACAGTGGCAGCTGCAGATGGAGTGCTCGTACGACTGCGCTCTGTGGACGAGCTTTCGCTTCTGGAGGAGGAGGAGGGTGGAACGCCTACAGCCAACTGTTTCCTATACCGTGGGCTAGGCAGCACTGTCCCACCACCGCTGTCCCCTGTGGACCCTGCATCCACCACATTAACCCAGTGCGCAGTGATGGACACGTAACGGCCCTGGCCATACCGACTGGACCATGCATCAGTTGTGAGGTGCACCTTTCCACTCACTGACTGCTTGAGTGCATGGACAATGCGGTCTTTCACATGATGGTGGAGGGCTGGGATGGCTTTGCGAGAGAAGATGTGGTGACTGGGTAGGTCATAGCGTGGTACTGCATAGGCCATGAGTTCGCGGAAAGCTGTGCTTTCCACCAACCGATAGGGCATCATCTCAAACGAGATTAGTTTGGCAATGTGGGCGTTCAAACCCAGTGTACGCGGATGAGAGACTGAGTACTTTCTTGACCTACTCATAGTGTCTGGGAGGGTGAGCTGGACTTGAGAGCTGCATATGGTGGAAGTAGCGGTGGACAGGGCGGACTGAGAGAGGGTTGATGATGGTGATGGAGTTGGTGTTCTTTCTGATGGCCTAGATTCAGTATTTCGTTGATATAACAGTGGGATTCCCTGACTGCTGTGGCCTTGCAACGACACCTCAACATTTGCTGCTGTGCTAACCGGTGGGCTTACAGTGGGGGAAACAATGTAGCGTTGCTGACTACCTTCTTTGTGATCAGTTGCACATGTGGCACTTGAGGTTTGGTGTTGTGTCCACGCTTGCTAGTGCATGCTGGTTAAATGTCTAAGCATGCAACTGGTATTCAAATTTTTCAGATTTTTCCCTCGGCTAAAGGTCTTTGCGCACTTCTTACAGATAACCTTGGCCTGATCATGAGGATTTTGTTCAAAAAAGTGCCACACTGCACTCTTCCTACTTTGGCAGACATTTTGCGGCCTAGCACGCTGTGATGTTTTGACCCTCTGGACAAGCTGTCCAGCAACTCTTTTGATTTTTGGAACCTGTCTTTGGAGTGCTCCGGGCCTGCCAGATAACAGCTGTTGCGATGTTGATGTCTGCTGTGAATGCTCCTCATCTGAGCTATTGGAAGCAGCACCCTCTTCCCCCAATGGATGCCAATCTGGGTCAACAACTGGGTCATCCATCACCTCCTCTTCAATGTCATGTGCACCTTCCTCTGTGTCACCGTGTATGGTGGTATAGTGTGCGGGAAGGGGCACCTGAGTCTCATCAGGGTCAGAATCTGGCTCTGTACACTGCGAGGACAATGTAGTGCTCTGAGTGAATGTACCAGCAGAATCATCTATCAGCGGCTGTGCATCAGTGCACTCCTTGTCAGATTCATCTTTGCCTGGGTAAGTCACCATTTCACTTGATAATCCAGGCATGGTATGTGAAAACAGCTCCATGGAGTAATCAGTAGTATGGCCTGCGTCATCCTTCAATCTTGGTTGTGGTGAAGGACACAAGGAAAGGTGTGGTTCATGAACATGAGCCTCCAATGACGACTCAGTGCTTTTACTTTTTACAACTTCAGAAGAGGAGGCGATAGAGCTGGAGGCTGAGTCAGCAATGTAAGACAAAACTTTTTCCTGATGCTCTGGCGTTAAAAGCGGTTTGCCAACTCCTTGAAAACTAAGCCTTATGGAGCCAGACGATGACGCAGGCTCAACACCTCCTGCATTCGGTCCTATTTTGCTTTTGCCACTACCATCAGATCCACCACCAACAACATCATTACCAGCTGCCAACCCCCGCACAATTCCACGGCCTCTTCCACCAGCCTTCCTCATTTTTGGTAGAAATGTAGACAAAATCCTACAAACTATATAGTAATGTAAAACAAGGTACAAGGTGTCTATAGGACAGGGGAGATTTAGATTTCTGCAGACACTTGTGGACACTGGACACTTGGATTGTGTGAGGCCCACTGAATATCACAGTGCTATGTCACAGGCTCGATGGCACAGGTGTGAAAAAAGTGACTACAGGATAAGGGAGATTTTGAATTTCTGCAGACACTTGTGGACACTGGACACTTGGATTGTGTGAGGCCCACTGAATATCACAGCGCTATGTCACAGGCTCGATGGCACAGGTGTGAAAAAAGTGACTACAGGATAAGGGAGATTTTGAATTTCTGGGAGATTTTGAATTTCTGCAGACACTTGTGGACACTGGACACTTGGATTGTGTGAGGCCCACTGAATATCACAGCGCTATGTCACAGGCTCGATGGCACAGGTGTGAAAAAAGTGACTACAGGATAAGGGAGATTTTGAATTTCTGCAGACACTGGACACTTTTGGATTGTGTGAGGCCCAATGAATATCAGAGCGCTATGTCACAGGCTCGATGCAGCAGGTGTGAAAAAAGTGACTACAGGATAAGGGAGATTTTGAATTTCTGCAGACACTTGTGGACACTGGACACTTGGATTGTGTGAGGCCCACTGAATATCACAGCGCTATGTCACAGGCTCGATGGCACAGGTGTGAAAAAAGTGACTACAGGATAAGGGAGATTTTGAATTTCTGCAGACACTTGTGGACACTGGACACTTTTGGATTGTGTGAGGCCCAATGAATATCAGAGCGCTATGTCACAGGCTCGATGCAGCAGGTGTGAAAAAAGTGACTACAGGATAAGGGAGATTTTGAATTTCTGCAGACACTGGACACTTTTGGATTGTGTGAGGCCCAATGAATATCAGAGCGCTATGTCACAGGCTCGATGCAGCAGGTGTGAAAAAAGTGACTAAAGGATAAGGGAGATTTTGAATTTCTGCAGACACTGGACACTTTTGGATTGTGTGAGGCCCAATGAATATCAGAGCGCTATGTCACAGGCTCGATGCAGCAGGTGTGAAAAAAGTGACTACAGGATAAGGGAGATTTTGAATTTCTGCAGACACTTGTGGACACTGGACACTTGGATTGTGTGAGGCCCACTGAATATCACAGCGCTATGTCACAGGCTCGATGGCACAGGTGTGAAGAAAGTGACTACAGGATAAGGGAGATTTTGAATTTCTGCAGACACTTGTGGACACTGGACACTTTTTTGGATTGTGTGAGGCCCACTGAATATCAGAGCGCTATGCCACAGGCTCGATGGCACAGGTGTGAAAAAAGTGAATTGTAGAATTGGGCAGAATAGGAATCTCCCTAGAGTGTAGGTCTGTAAGAACGGAACAAGTCCTCCACTTATCCTTCCACAGTGACACACTGATAGCTTCACTGTGGCTGTGATAACAGCCGTTACACGGTACTGTGTGAGGAGCGTACACCGCTGTATGGTGTGAATAAATGCACGCTCAGTACCTTAGCAGGACAAAAAAAAAATTGGGATTGCTTTTAAAAAAGCAGTTTGCAGAGCAGTGGGGAAACAGCGATGCAGCTGTCAGGAAGCCTTAGAAGGCAGCCTAACAACCAACACCGCTGATCCACCACAATATAGCCTCCCCTTGCACTGCACACACAGTGACTGGTGTGTTGCACAGGCAAAATCGCTAGCAGCAGAAGCAGTTTTTTTGTCTTCTTCCCTGCCTAACGCTCTCCCTACAGAATCAGCAACCTCTCCCTATGCTAAGATCGGCAGAAGTAAGATGGCGGTCGGCGTGCACGCCCTTTTATAACCCCTGTGACGCCCACCAAAGCAAGCCAATCACTTGCATGCCCTTCTGAAAGATGGTGGCGACCCCTGCCTATGTCATCACGTTGCCCACAGTGTCGGTGGATCCTGATTGGCTGAAAAAGAGCGCTAAACAAACTTTTGAAATGCGACTTTGGCGCGTAAGTCGCCGACCTCGTGGCCGACCTCATCCTAGGGTCGGGTTTCGTTTCATGAAACCCGATTTTGCCAAAAGTCGGCGACTTTTGAAATTGTTCGACCCGTTTCGCTCAACTCTAGTAATGATCCTTACTGGGAACATTATTTAGGGTACCTTGATGGGGACAATGTGGATAACACTAACAATAGTATTGCTAGGGGGAAACTGCAAATGGCAATGTTACTAGTAACACTGTTATTGGGACAATTTTGATAGCTCCATAAATTACATTTTTTAATGGCAACACTGGGGATGACACTGTTATGGGAACAATCTGGATAGTGCTGTGTATGACTTGCAATAGAGACATTTGGGGATTACACTGCAACTGGGAACACTGGGGATGGCACTTTTATGCAGACAATGTGTATAGCACTGTGAATGGTATTGCTATAGGGAACCTTTGGATGGCATTGTTGTTAGGCACATTGTGTGCGGCACTTTTATCGGAGCCATCTGGTTAGCACTTTGTATGGCACTGTCATGGAAATATCTGGGGTGACACTATTACTGGGAGCACTGTGGTTAGCGCTGCTGTGGGGACAATATTCATAACACTCTGGATCACATTGATATGGGGAAACAGTGCATGTTGTTAATTTTGGGACACTCCAGCTTCTGCAGAACCTTTTTAATCATACTACCACATCTTGTACCTACATCACAAACAACTTTTGTACATTCCCGGTCAATAACCCAGTAACACAAGGAATGAAGGTGGGAGGAGGTTAATGAGGAGCTGAAGAGGAAGAAGGGGGATGTGCAATGAGCTAATTAACAGAATCACATGAATACATTGTACCTAGTATTAAGGAAGCGCAAAACTTTCCAGACGCTGAATAAATTGTCTATTTTGGAAAGTGACTCGCAGCGCAGAACGCTGTTAGTGGTTAAAAATCGCAAATGTTTTGATCATTTGTTTTTCAGGCGAGAAATCAGAAGGCAACGAATGAACATCAGACACAATAATATCATGCAAAATTAGGAACAGAAATCCAACCTATGAGTATTTATTATAATTTGCTAAATATCTTTTTATTTATTGGTCATTTTAAGAGTTAATGTTTTATTTGGATGCATTTATTATTTTGTTAATCCATTTATTCATTATTTGTCTTGGGTTCTGGCTATTTTTGGGTTGATTGATGGATTTCTTTTTTTAAACTTTGTCAGTTTTGATTATTTTTGTGTTTTAGGTGTTATTTAATGAAAAAAATGTATTTTATATCAATATTCCGCTAGCATTTAATTAATCAGTAACAAGCAGTTTGTTACACCGATAAATCTTGAAGTATGCCTACACCACCACCACCCCACACAACATACCCCTCAGTACAGCCTTTCAGTGAGAAGCTGGCACCTGGGGACCATGGCGTGGTCACTTACACAGCAGGGAGGGGGGTACTTTCTTTAGGCTGATGACATATGGCTGTTTGTTTTGCATAAGAGACAAATCAACACAGGGGTGAATTCATCGCTGACGTGAACCAGCTCTCACTTTCATTAGTAGCAGATTAGAAGAAATCTCATTACTACTTATTATGTCCTCCTTTATCAGCTTCCTCTGCTGACTTTTTCTTTTCTTCTCTTTTTTAATTTCCCGGCATCGAGATGAATTTTCTTTTTTATTTTATTCACTGTCTTTTTTTATTACTCTTTCTCCCTTTTCATCTTTTTAGTGTTTGTTTTTTTCCATTAGTTTCTTTACTTTTTCCTTTGAGTATCCTAAGTTCAATTGGGCTTTTCAGAGCCACACTATATACATAAAATTATTGGGACACCTACTAATGATGAGCGATTGTGCTCAGATATAAGGGGTTATCTGAGCATGTTCGGGTGCTATCGGAGTAAATTCGGCACACTCGAATAATATGTTCTAGTCCCCGCCGTTGCATGTTTCGCAGCTTTTTACAGCCGCAACACATGCAGGGAGTGCCTAACTAATATGACAATCTCTGCATGTGTTGCGGCTGACGAAGAGTCGCGAGACATGCAGCCGCGGGAACTCAACCATATTATTCGAGTACGCCGAAGACACTTGCTTAACACCTTATATCCGAGCACAATCACTCACACTAACAACTACACATTTTCTCAGGACCCTCTCTCCTCCTGTACCAGTGAACTATGTCTTTACGGATTCTTGACAAGAGGAAAAGAAATCCAGCTCCAATAAAAACTTGTCATTGATTCATATCAAAAAATTAAAAGATGACGATTTCATGCAGCAAAAATCCATCAGAAGGGAGAAGGGATACAGAGGACAAAATTCCATTAGATAAGGGACATCAAGCTTTGATAATGGACGCCCATGTTGCTTTCGAAAAGAGTTGCTTGATGTCCCTTATCTAATGGATTTTTCCCCTCTGTATCCCTTCTCCCTTCTGATGGATTTTTGCTACGTGAAATTGTCAACTTTTAATTTTTTGATATGAATAAATGACAATTTTTTATTGTAGCTTGATGCCAGATAGAGAAGTGAGATCCGTCACTGCACACAACACGTTTCCACTGCTCCAGAATCCAGTGGCGGTGGTTTTACACTACTCCATCTGACGCTGGCATTGTGCTCGGTGATGTAAGGCTGCATGCAGCTTCTCAGCTGTGAAGCTCCCGGACAACAGTGTTTGTGCTGATATTAATACCAGATTAGGTTTGCAGTTTGGGAGTCAGCACAGCGTTGGTGACTTTTCTGTCCTCAGCTCCTCAGCACTCGGTGACCCTGCTCTGTAACATTACGAGGTCGCCACTTTGTGGCTGAGTTGCTGCGGCTCCTTCCACTTCTCAATAAGGTGATGGGGGACTATTTAGGAAAGAAAAAAATCTAATGAACGTACATGTTACACTGGTGGCTCCTATTACAAGACCAGGCTGGAATCAGGGAGCTCTGTACCACCAGCCATTTTGTCACAGGTTAGTAAAGGTAGACTGCATGACGAGGGTCTGAATGTTATACACCGGGGGCAAAGGGACTGAAGGAAAAACCTGAATTCAATGAATAAGATATGTGCCCCTTATTAAAGCTGAGCTGAAATATGAATTACAACCTGTGGACTGATGTGATCTTGTTTTTCTAACCTACAAGCACACATACTGCTACAGAGTTGGCTCTATCGCCGATACCTCCGCTACATAGCCTGCCATTAAAGCTCAAAAATAGGTTGTCACTAGAGATGAATGAATAGAATTAGTGGAAGTGAATTCTACTTGAGTCTTACAAAAATCTACATTTGCCCAAAATGTAGATTTTTTTGATTTTTTTTAAATTTGCTTCCACTGGTCACCATTTTTCTGGACCATAGGGGACCAGCAAAAGGATAAAAAAAAAATGGAAGCCTTAAACTCGCCTTACCGCTTCCTTTCCAGGCCCAATGCTGAATTTTGGGACGGTTCTGCACATGCGTACACAAAGTCACGGCACACGTCATTGGAGTTAGACGTCCCGGCTCAGTGTGAGAGGCCCTGGAATTTAAGTGTAAGCAGTGGGGATCAGAAGATGCAACAAGGACCGGCAGGTTGAGTCTGAGAAGCGAAGAGACCGGTGAGGTGAGTCTAAGGATGTCTTTATTTTTTACATACTATATGTATTATGCTTTGGGGTCTCTCCAGACTGATTATGCACAGATAAATCCCCCGCTCCTCTAGATTCAGCACTGTGTTTTGTGGGTGCGCCCATATTACTTATCACCCAGCTCTACTTTTGCATGATTGTCGTCCTACAAGAAAAGAACCAGAAACTTCGGGTTCATGGAGCTTTTGGATTAAGCAGCAGTAAACTGTTTCCTATTCCGAGGTTTCATGTTCTCCTAAAATCAAAGTCAGGAGCCATGAATGTCACTGCTCTCCGCGGCCGTGCGGTTCGTCTGCCAGTTGTCATCTCTATGTCCTCGTTTTCCCCAAAGACAGAAGTTTCACCGTGCCACGTCTGCCAATTCAGTCCAAGTCCAAGAGGAACCAACTTGGCCCATGATGTGGATTTTGAAATAAAGAACAGTCTTTCCCCCCCATCTGTTCATTGGTGTGATGTCCAAATATTGGCACTACAGCCCAGCACACACATGTACTCTTGGTGCTATTAACGCATACTGTGCCAGGTAGAAGCCTCACTTCCCGCTGGCAGCGAAAGTGTTAAAATAAAGAAGTCATACTGTTTTCAGCATTTCAAGACCTAAATATCTGATTCATTACGAAGTGTGGACCTCCTGAATTCCAATATTGCTTCATAGCTGGGCAGATACGATGTTCGGGACTCCAGGGGAATTCTTGAGCCTGAGTTTAAATTAATCCTGAAAAGGCTCAAGCATATATTAATGCAGTCCGCCTGTCATTATTATGCGGTGTTGCATTTTTCACTTTTGTGGAAATATGTTACTTTCACAGTTATGCAGGCACTATGGCTGTTCTGTTACGGGGTGCTCTCGCTGTTATAGGGAGTGCTGTGATTGTCATTGTTATGGGGGCACTGGGGCTGTCTCAGTTAGGTCGGGGTCACACTTGCGAGAAACTCGCACAAGTCTCGCGGCTCAATACCCGGAGGACCGGAGCGTTCAGCTGCATAGAAATACATGCAGTCGCACACTCCGGTCCTGAGTGCTGGCAGCAGTGCCCGGGTATTGAGACGCGAGACTCGTGCAAGTTTCTCGCAAGTGTGACCCCAGCCTTATGGTTGTACTGTGGCTGTTCCTGTTATGGGGTTGTACCTGTTATGGATGTGCTGTGGCTGTCACCACTAATATGAAGACACTGAAGCTGGCACTGTGGAGGGGTGCACTGTAGCTTTCAGTATTATGGGGTAGCGTGGCTAACCTTGTTATGGGGGCACTGTGGATGTCACTATTGTTGGTTGCAGTTTCAAAATGAGGTGATCTTATCAGGTGGACATTATGGTTATTACTCATGAGGATTGGATTTGTGACTGTTGCAGAAATGTTTGCAGAAAATAACTGGGGGACTATACACTCACT